>NC_056672.1:91327500-92527500 GCF_018350195.1 Panthera tigris | reverse complement strand
TTCCCTGGTGTGGCCGGAGCACGTGGCCGCTTCCGCCTCTTGGTTTTGCAAACCACGCTGCCGTGAACGTGGGTGTGTACGTCTCCCTTCAGATCCTGCTTTTGGTTCTGGGCACGCGCAGCGGCGGGACCGCGGGGTCACACGGCGATTCCATGTCACATTTTCGGAGGCACTCTGCTCTGTTTTTTTTTTTTTTTAAATACATGAAATTTATTGTCAAATTGGTTTCCATACAACACCCAGTGCTCATCCCAGCAGGTGCCCTCCTCGATACCCCTCACCCACCCTCCCCTCCCTCCCACCCCCCATCAACCCTCAGTTTGCTCTCAGTTTTTGAGATTCTCTTATGCTTTGGCCCTCTCCCACTCTAACCTCTTTGTTTTTTTCCTTCCCCTCCCCCATGGGCTCCTGTTAAGTTTCTGCTGTTTTACAGCTGCCTATTGGTCCAGCAGGCTTTCTGCCAGCGCCCTGCTGCTGGGCAGACGGGGGTCTCCAATCTTTTGCAATTGGAAACACACTTTGGGGAGTGGGCCCAGGGGTCTACCCGAAGGATACATCTCTCGGAGTCCCCGTGTCTCCACATCACGCGTGGCCGGTCCCCTGAACTGGCGCCTGCCCCGGGCATTCCCTTACTCTTTGTTCTTTGCCATCTGATGGGCAGCAGATGGCCCTGTGTCAGCTTTTATGCGTCTTCTGTAAGGACAAGGGCCAGGGGCATCCTGGGACATGCCAACGTGCCTTTTGTGCTTCCTCCCGAACACGGGGCTCAAACTCACAACCCTGAGATCAAGACCTGAGCCGAGATCAAGAGTCGGACACTTAACCAACTGAGTCACCCAGGCGCCCCTGCCTGTCCGTATCTTTGGCATATTTTTCTGTTAGGTGTGTTTTTACCGGTTTGTAAGAACCCTTGAGTGTTCGGGATATTAGCCTCTCATCTGTGGTAAAAGTTAGTTGCAAATATATTTCCCAGTTTGTAATTTTTCTTATAACATTGAGATGGGTTGTTTCTGTTTGTTTTATTTTTTTAATTTTAATTTTTTAAAGTTTATTTACTTATTTTGAGAGGGAGAGAAATTGTGAGTGGGGAGGATCAGAGAGAGAGAGAGAGAGAGAATCCCAAGCAGGTCCCACGCTGTCAGCACAGAGCCTGACACGGGGCTCGATCCCGCAAACCATGAGATTGTGACCTGAGCTGAAATCTGGAGTGGACCCTTAACCGCCTGAGCCCCCTGGCCGCCCCAAGACCAACTGCCTGTCTGTTGTGTCCGTTCACTTTAGGGACTGCTTGGTCCCTTGTGATGCTGGGGCTCCTCACCCAAAATTGCAGAGGGCCCAGCGTCTGTCTGAGGCTCATTTTGCGCCCTTTGTGCCCCCACCATCCTGGGGAGGGAGCTGATCTGTATTTGGCTCTCTTGTGGCTCATTCCCGAGCCAGGCTGGATTCACTGGAGAGCGAGGTTTCTGGGTAACGGGAGCCGTCAGAGGAAGCCAGGATCCCCTCTGCGACACGCTGGCGGCAGGCCGGGCCCTGGCGGCAGGACCCTTGTGTCCCGTGGTCCCGACTCTGGACCCTGAGCTGAGGACGGACGGTCTCTTTTCCAGGCGGAGAGGTGTGATGTGGGCACGGTGTTGCTGTGGAGACAGAACTCTGGATGGGTGTTTGTGAACCCCTGTAAGGCGACAGCCTCCGCGGTGTCCCACGGGGTGCGGGGCAGCGTGGGGATGGGCTCGCTCGCCTGGCCAGCACTGCGGGAAGGGGAGGGGATCGGTCACCCCCAGACTCCCTCTGTGGTGTGCAGGGGGGTGGCCCTCCGCCCCCGTGGGGACAGGACCGGGGGAGTGTGACCCCGGATGAGCTGGGACAGGCCCTCGCCAGCTGGCCATCCGTCACCGGGGACCAGGGGACCACGGGGCTCTGGGGCTCTGAGCTTGCCTGGGGGCCTCTCGTGTCTCCCAGCCCTGGGCGTGTCAGACTACTGGGCGCTGGGCACCGACTTCAGGGACCATGCCGTCATCTTCACCCAGCTGGAGTTCAAGGACGAGGCCTTCAGCACCGGGAGCTATACAGTAAGTGGAGGAGACCCCGGGCCCGCCCACAAACTCCCTGCCGGCCGCAGCCACGCTGTGCGGGAAGCACATCGTCCCAGGGTCCGGGGCTAGAGAGAGGGGCCCGCCGCCTGGGCTGGCCCCTGTGCCCCCAGGGACCCGGCGCCTCGCCATGGCCCTCTCTGCCTGGGGCCCCATCCCTGCACTCCCCCTGCTGCAAGAAGGGCAGCTGGGGCGGGGGCACAGGTGTGAGGGTCCCCTCCTGCCCCGCAGGTCGGACGGAGCTGGCCAGCCAGGAGGCCGTGCGTCTCTTCACCGGGTGGAGCAGGGGCCTGGGCTTCCTGTCCCAGCAGCAGGCCGCGCTGCAGCGGGACCGTGAGTGTCCCCCGGGGCCGCCCCCGTGCCCAAGAACCGGCTCACTTCCGCTGGTCTCGGGGAGCCTCCCGGCCTCAGTGAGTCAGGCAGGACTAGGGGGGGTGAGTTCTTCAAGGAGTCACCTGCTCCCTGCCCGAAGTCAGGCCGACAGGGGAGGCCCCGTCTCGGGTGAGGCTGTGGGCCCGACCTCACGGCTCCTCTTGTCCCCCCAGTCACCTGTGCGCACAAGGCCTTCCGGGTAAGCTGGCTTCCCGAGCATCACCCCGCGTCCTACACCCCAGTGCTCTGCAGCCATGAGGGGCCGGGGACCCGGGTGGAGGCAGACGCCCCTCGAACCTGGGGTCCTCCAGTGCTCTTCCTGGTTTTCAGTGAATGCTTCGCCTCCAGTGGGGACAGTGCCCACCGTGTCCAGGCGAGGCCGGCCAGGCGCTGGCAACCTGCTCAGCCACCCAGGTGCTGGGTGCTGGGTGCTGGGTGCTGGGTGCTGGGTGCTGGGTGCTGGGCAGGTGCTCCCAGGGAATCTTGCTGCGTTTCCAAATAAAGCGATTCCACAAACTGCTATAGTTACCTCTCACTCGTGTGCTGGGCTGGGCTCGGTGTCGAGGGCGGACAGAGATGGACGGGGCGCCACTCTCGTGGGGCGCGGGCCGCGCAGGGAGAGGATAGGGTGCGGTGGGCACACCTAGGGCTGAACCACACGGCACAGAGCCAGCTCGGGGGCGAGAGGGCCGGCCTGCACTTGTGTCCCTCGGCAGAGTCCCTCTGGGTGGGGGGACCCGCGCACACGGGTCTTGGCTGGGGAATGGGGGCTGGGCCGGGGGCAGCCGCTCCCCGGGGAGGGGTCACACAGCCCCGGGCCGATGGGAGGGTCGTCTGCCTGAGTGAGAGCAGGCCTGCGGTTCGAGTTCGGACAGGGTGCTGGGCCGACGAGGTGGGCACTGGTGCCCACTGGGGTGCCAGGCTGGGGCACCTCGGTGTCCGGGGCAGGGCTCTGGGGCAAGGCCAGGGACCCAGGATTGCAGAGGCCTGGCCTGTGGGTCCTCCTGTGGTCCGGTGGGGCCCTGCCTGAAGTCTTGGCAGGAGCTGGGGTGGGGGCTGCCCATCCCTCACGGCGAGGTGGGGTGCACGCCAGGAAGGGGGCAGGTGGGCACATACAAGAGAGCTGCATGCACACGCACACGCACCCCATGTGCCTGTGCACACACACCGGTTGCCCCCTCTGTCAGCACCTGCTCAGGGCAGACCCCCCGTCAGCACCCGCTCAGGGCAGACCCCCCCGTCAGCACCCGCTCAGGGCAGACCCCCCGTCAGCACCCGCTCAGGGCAGACCCCCCCGTCAGCACCCGCTCAGGGCAGACCCCCCGTCAGCACCCGCTCAGGGCAGACCCCCCGTCAGCACCCGCTCAGGGCAGACCCCCCCGTCAGCACCCGCTCAGGGCAGACCCCCCCGTCAGCACCCGCTCAGGGCAGACCCCCCCGTCAGCACCTGCTCAGGGCGACCCTGCGGTCAGGTCCTCCTTCTCACACGCAGATAACCTTATGAAGTGACTCATAGTGACACCAGCTGGCTGTTGTCTCTCTTCCAGGGGTGGGGAGCTAGTGTGAGAGGCCCAGGGCTCCCACTGTGAGGAGGGACGGCTCCAGGGGACATGTGGTGACCTGAGGTCTGGGGGGAGTGACCTCGGGAACACGATGGCTTTGTCTGACGCCTCCCAGGCAGGCGGCACCGACCAGGCTGAGCACCTGGGCCGGCCCTCTGTGCCCGGGACAGGAGAGGGCCCGCAGCCCCCCGGCCTCCCCATCGGCCCACCCCAGGCCGGCTCAAGGCTCCGTGTTGGTTGGACGGCCACGGCAGGGTCCGTGGGTGGGGAGATTTAAACTCAGTGCCCTGGTGGCCGAAGAAGGAGGCTGAAGATGGGACCGGGGAGGCTGGTGCCCACGCTGGTCCTGGCGCTTGTGCTGGCCATGGGGTCCCGGCCACAGGAACAGCCGCCCAGGGAGGCCCACGGCCTCAACTGGAACAAGGTAAAGCCGTAGGCCTGCTGTCCCCCGAGCCAGGCACCCAGGCCGTGGGGGCCAGGGGTCGTCCGAGTGTGGGCAGCTGGAAGATCGCTCCCTAAAAATCTTCCAAGGGCCTTCCCGGGGCCCTGGGCAGTGCCCCGAGGCTGGCAGGAGTCTCCGGCACAAGCCCCTGCCAGCCCAGTGGGACTGCCCCCCGGCGTCTCCCAGAGCAGCTGCCGGCCATGGGGGGTGGGTAGGGCGCAGGGCCCCAGGCAGGTGCACCCAGAGATGCTAGGTGGGCAGAGGTGGAATCAGCAGGACGTGTTCTGGAACGAGGAGATCGCTGGCAGGAGGAGCCCTCCAGCGGGGGTGGCTGTGGGCACAGGCTGAGCGGGCTGTGGCGGTGTCTGGGACGGTGGGCTCGTGGCAGGAAATCAGAGGGATGGGGCCCCCCCGGAGGCCCCGCACGGGAAGAAAGTTACAGCACACGGTTCCCACTGCCCAGCCCCCACACCCCCGGACAGTCTGGCGTCTGCCCACCAGGGCCCCTAACCAGGGGCCGTGCAGGTCTGTGGGTGTTGGATGCGGGCTGGGTGTCTGGGAGGCATCCCTTGTCCGGTGGGTTCCGGGAGCCTGGCTGGGAGCCTGGGAAGGAGCGCCTTCCTCAGCACCTCTGCACAGTTTTCAGGGTTCTGGTACATTCTGGCTGTTGCCTCCGATGGCCAGGGGTTCTTGCCTGGCAGACACAGGAGGAAGCTGGGGGCATCCACGGTGAAGGTTCACAAAGTGGGCCAGCTGAAGGTGGTCCTGGCCTTTAGCCGGTGAGTGGAGCAGGGCGGGGGGCCCAGCACAGCGTCCCCAGAGCCCTGGCCACGGCAGCCTGGGGCATCATCCTGTCCGGGTGGGGGTGCCGGAGCCGGATCACCGGGAAAACCTAGAGTGACGGTCCCCACAGCCCTGAAACCCGTCACTTCCTGCCCCTAAAATTCAAGAGCCTGATTTTGGGAGAAGCCCCCACGCTACACGGGGTCACTCAGCAGGCACTGGGTGTTGGAAGTGTTTCCCTTAATCTGTGGGACCGGTCCCGGTCCAAATTGGAAAATTCCAGAAATGGGCGTCCCGCCTTGTCCCCCTAGGTCACAGGGGTGCCAGGCATACACGTTAATTCTTCGGAAAGATGGGAAGAAGGCGGTGTTCAGGAACACACGTGCGTATGATAGCCCGGGGCCGGGAGAGGGAGGCCTGGGGTGGCAGTGCCCCCCCGGCTTCGTCACCCAGACGCAGGACAGGGTGCCTCTGCCGGCGCCGTCCCCGGCCGCCCCTCCGTCCTGGGGAACGTGGGGGGGGGGGCGGGATGGGCGCCCGGCACACGGGGCGGTCAGGCGGGTCGTGGCCCCGGGGGGAGCAGGGGGCTCTCGACCCCTCCCGCACGCCCCTGCCTTGCTTCTCTCCCGCCCAGTGAAGGGGGTGGAGGGTTTCCACGTGCTGTCCACGGACTACAGCTTCGGCGTGGTCTACCTGCGCCTGGGCCGCGCCGGCCGGACCGCCAAGATGCTACTGTTCTTAAGTGAGTGACATCTGGGGGAGGGGGTGTGCGGGGGCAGGTAAGGGGGGGGCGCAGGGGCACAGGCTCAGAGGGAGGCCTCTGCCGCAGCTCGGGCTCCGCGACAGGGCGCCCGCGACCGACACCGATCCTCACGGCTCAGGGCGCGGACCCGATGGAGGGCCGGGGTCTGCAGGCGGCCGCCGTCTCGCCGCGTCAGGTGTTGGGGAGGGGGCTCCGGTCCCTTCCTCTTCTTACCAGGGCACTGATCCTGTCGCGAGGACCCCAGCTAACCCTGCGCACCGCCGGAGGCCCCGACCCCTCGCACCGTCGCACTGGGGCTTTGGTGTATGAATCTGGGAGGACACGGGCAGTCCATACTTTGGGTCGCAGCCCTTGCAGGGCAGGCTGGCGGCAGGTGGCAGGGGGCAGGTGGGTGGGTGGAGCCTGGAGACCACGTGGGCAGGTCTCTGAGGTGGCTGCTGCAGGGGTGAGTGGGGGAGGCCAGTGCAGGGGGGAGCCCGGAGGAGGAGAGGCCAGGCGCGGGGCTGGCCATCCACGGGAGGCTCAGGCCCTGGCGCTGAAGGCAGCATGGGGGGAGTTGGGGGCAGGGCAGGTGGAGGTGGTGAAGGGAAGGCAGATGGGGAGAGGTTCTGTGCCGGGCGGGGGCGGTACGGAAGGGAGTGGGGTCGGGAAAGGACCCCTCCAGGCACGGGGCACGCGGGGCATGCAGGGCACGCACGGGGGGGGGGGGAGGGCGGGGGGGGGGAAGGGCTGCAACCAGAGGGGTTGGGTGAGCAGACGGGGCTACCCGAGCCGGTCTCCAGGGCCTCGCTGGGGACACCGGCCCGCCTCGGGGCACAGAGGGGACAGAAGGACATTTCCCCATCACCTGTCTGCTGCGCCTCCCGTGGCAGCGCCCTCGCGTCTCTGTCCTGCGAGGGCCTGGCGGTGTCCGTGGGGGTCAGGGTGCAGCCCACGCGGCCAGAACTGGTAACTGACGTGACTGTGCTTCCCGACCGCAGGCAGACGGAACACGTCCAGCTTCCCGAGCATGAAAAGATTCGTAGACATATGTGAGACTTTGGAGCTCGCCGATGGTGTGACCGTTCTTCCGAAAGACGGTAACACGTGGTCGAGAGCCCTCCCCCCCCCCCCCCCCACTGTCCAGGTCAGCACCATGCCTGGCCCCGTCCGCCCTGTTAGGGTCGGCTCACCGGGGGCAGAGAGAGGAGGGTGACAGCGGTCTCTTCCAAGCCCCGTGGGAGGTGCCCCCCTTCCGCGGCCCTGTCCTGCATCAGCACCAGGCTCGTCCTGCCGACGGGCGTGGGCGGGGGGCACCGGGCAGCCCGTCTGGTCTGGGCTCTGTGGCCGTGGCTGGACGACCCGGGCAGTGTCCCACACCAGCACACGAGAAACCGGGGAGAGAAAGGGAACGCTCGTGGGCAGACCGGCCCCCACCGGGCAGCGCCCCCTCGGTGCCCCTCTGCCTCCACAGCCTCCTGTGCGCACACCATCCTGCCCTGAGGGCCACCACCGTTACTTTGGGGTCTGCTCGTGGCCCTCCGAGACCCCAGGAGCGTTCTTCGCGATTCCGGGAGTTCGCACGCTGAGCGGTGTTTGGTGACCCCGGGCCGCTGATGGGGTGAAGTCCAAGGGCCGTGGCTCTAGCCCAAGAGGGATCCTTGATGATCCTCAGGAGCTGGGGATAGGAGGGCACCTGCTGGCCGGCAGGGAGAGTCCAGTCCTGGCCCGTCAGCTCGTGCCCTCCGGGTTCCACGGCCGAGAGGGGCTGTCACCTCCTGTCTGCTGGGAAATAGACCTCGGACCGGTCCAGTGGAATCCTCGCCGCGTGTCTTCTCTGCAGTGAGTCTGCGCACCGCTCCCCGGGCTCCCCGACACCCCACACTTCCCCAGGAAGCCGCTCACTCCTTCGGGAAACACGTATAAGCACCCGTGACACGCCAGGCACGTGCTCGCTGCTGGCGAGAGGGCAGTGAGCAAAACAGGCAACAGCTTATTAGAATTTGGGGACTATCCGCCTCCGAGGGAGAGGGCCTCGAGCGTCCTAGATGCCTTCTGCACAGCTGCACAAGGACCACGCACACCATAATTCTTCTAGACTCTTCACAAAGATGTTACCCTAATGAGGTGCCTGTAGGAAGAGCCCTTGACCGCCTCACGCTTTCTGTGCCAGTCTCCCGGCTCGGCTCGGCTGGGAGCCTCAGCCCCACGGTCACCCCGGAGGCCAGGGCTGCAGCCTCAGCGGAGGCTCGACTGGGGCAGGGTCCGCCTCCAAGACCGCGACCGGGCACGTGCTCTTGGCAGGATTCGGCCGGGACTGGGGGGGTCTCAGGACTTCTGTGTCTCAGCCCGGAGCCTCTGCAGGTTCTTGGCACTGGGCCTCCTGGGGCAGCTCATATTATCTGCTCTTGATTCGTCAGAGAGAGACACACACACAGACACACACTGACACAGAGACAGAGAACGGACCCGGTAGAAAAGGAACCCGGAGAAACCACAGACTTTCATGAACCACCTTGGAAGCCACACCCATCGTTATATTCTCTCCCTCAGAACCGGTCACAAGGGCCTTCCACCGGCGAGGGGAGGGGATGTCACGAGGATACAAGAGGCTGTGTTAGTAAAAGAGGGCACATGTCGGAGACAGAGACCCTTGTTTGTGCTGTGACACCACAGCCTGACGCCAGCAGGGACACGGCCGGTCCTCCTGTGGCCCAAACAGAAACCGGGAGATGCAGAAGGCCGGACGGTCACACAACAGAGGGGAGAGCATCCCTCACGACCCAGGGCCAGAGCGGTTCACAGGCCTCTGGGCCAAATAATACTCCAAAGCCAGCGCGTTCCCCAGGATGAAGGCCAGACCCATCCCACTCCAAGATGTGGCGACCCCCCATGGGAGCAGGCATCAGAGATGCGGGGGGGTCCCGGGGAGGGACTCGGGCAAGTGAAACCCAAGGGAGGCAGCAGTGGTCACCTTCAGACAGGCAGGTTTCTGGTCTGGGGACCGGCAACCCGGATGACAACGTGAGGAAGCAGAGGCCCCAGCCGATCCCCAGCAAGAAGTCCTCGTCCTGCAGGGGACCGGCTGGCCCAGTACTGGGAGAGCCCACTGAAGCCCGGTCGGCCCTTCCCCAGTCCCATGTGGAGCCCCAGGCAGATTGATCAGCTCTGCTCCCCTGAGATCAGTGTGGGGGGGCCTTCGGCGGGTGGTGAGATCCCCCAGGAGGAGGGACCCCGAGCCCCAGGACACCAAGATGCACGCCAGCGGGTAAGACAATCCAAAGTCAAGAGATGGGCTTCCTGACCCAGGTCATCTTACCAGTGACCCAGGCCGTGCTATTAGCCTCGGTGTCCCCATCTGTGACATGGCGACGTAACGGGCCTTCTAGATGGGTTGGCACATTCCCTGAGACATGAGGTGGAATCGTGGCCTGGTGCCTGGAGGACATAAAGGGCCACCTGGAAGGCTGTCCCAGAGTCCCCCAGGGCACAGGATTCCGGAAGCCCCTCCTTGGCCCCTGCCCGCTGTCCCCCTTCTGGGAACACTCAGCATTGTTTGCGGAGGAGGTAGACATGATCCAGGAGGTCAGTAGGGCCCATGTGGAGGAAGGTCAGCGCTGGAGGGACAGACGGACGTGTCCCGTGCCCCCTTCCAGGGCCCAAGCTGTGACGCCCTCTGACTGGACCTCTGACCTGACCTGGTGTGGACCCCGCTTCTGTGGTTTCACTCCCTCCCTCCTTCCCTCCCTCCGTGCCTAAATCAGCCAGCAATCTCAGGTCCCTGCCGTGTGCTGAGCGCGGTGACCTCTCCAGTGAGCACGACCCGATAGGTCCCCCACGTGGCATCTTCCTTTGCAGGGTCTGAATGTTCCTGGCTGTGTCCCCTGTGGCGAGTCTGGGAGGGAGGCCTCTGCTCACGTTCCCGACAAGGAAGCACGAGTCCAGAAGGTCCAGACGACCTGCCCCAAGTGCCAGCGTGTGGAGCTTGGACAGAGGGTGGTCCCTGAGCAGAGGAGGACTTGGGCCCACGCAGCCCGGAGGAGGAGGGCGAGCACCGTGGCGGCCTGGCGCTCAAGTCCGCTGGGAGACGGTGTCCTACCCGTACCGGCCCTGTCCCCAGGGTATTTGGGGTACCTGCGCTCCCAGGTGGCAGGCTGGCCCCTGCTGGCAGGAGAAGAGGCGCCCCTGGGGCAGGACAGAGCCCTCAGGCAGAGAGGAGGGTCGCAGGTGCTCCCCCAGGGGCAGGTGGACTCGGGCGCCCTGAGGGGGCGTCACCGGGACAGCTGTGCCTTGCCAGCCCCAGTTCCCCAAATCCAAGCACAAGACCCTAACAGCCTCTGCCCCACCCCCCAGAGCAGAAACCGCTTCTGTCCTTGTTCCTTTGCGGATGCGTCCATGCCTGCCCTCAGCACCCTGTCTGCTCCCCGCTGTGTGCACGCACCTGGATCCCAAAAGCGAGCCCCGGACCCCACCCAGGGGCTCTGGGCCACAGCCAGCAAGGGGGAGCGCCGTCCCCATGGCCCTCCTCACCCTAAGAAGACACGTAAGCCATATTCACCAAGGTTTTTAACCATCGTACACACTCACACACACACACACACACACACATAGAGCGAAGGGTGGGGGCCCTGGAGGACCCGCACACGTATGTCTCCGGCACCTCCCGCCGCCCCTGTGCTTTTGTGGGTTTGCTCTGGTTCTCTCGGACCCTCCTCCCGGCTCCCTTGAAGGCGTCAGGTCTCCGCCCGAGTCCCTGGGTCACCCACCCACCTCTCCTATTAGGAAGACGTGCAAATGCACAGCCTGCATTTCCTCCCATCTTCCTCTCGCCTCCCAGACTTCGGTCGTCAGATTTGGGAGTCGAGAACACCCCTTGTGTCTTCCCTCACCTGTCCTTCCACCCGGCTCTTCCCAGGCCGTCCCCGAGGCGGTCCTCGGGCTGGATTCGTCTCCTGGGAGGTGGGGGTCAGCGGACAGAGGGCAGACGGTGCCGGTGGGGGCAGGAGAGGGCCGTGGCCCACAGGCCGAGTGCCGGCTTGTCTGCCAGGGCCCCCGGGCTGGGTGAGCCCCGCCGGCTCTCCTCTTTCTTGCCGGGAGACATCCTTGTCCTGAACGGGCACCAGGGAACCTGAGTGAAGAGACCACTTTGCTTTGAGACGAGGGGCGGAGTGGCAAGGGCTGCAGAGGACTTTGGCCTTGGATGGGGAAAGCGAGGCCGGCCACGCACTGCTGTCCCGTTCAGGTCCCCTCTGTCACCTGAGTGCACCTGCAGCCAGAGGGGCTGGTTCCCCTCAGGCTGGCCGCGTCCCCCTGGAGCCCCCGGTCCCTCCTCTCTGCCTGAGGACTCTTTCCCAGAGACGGGAGCCCGTCAAACCTGTCTCTGGGGACCTCTGCTTCCTCACCTTGTAACCTGGGAGGCCAGTCGCCAGACCAGAAACCTGCCCGTCTGAAGGTGACCACCAATGCCTCCCTCGGGTCTCACTTGCCCGAGTCCCTCCCCGGGACGCCCCGCATCTCTGACGCCTGCTCCCATGGGGGTCGCCTCCCCTTGGACTGGGACGGGTCTGGCCTCCATCCCGGGGAACGCACTGGCTTTGGTGCATTATTTGGCCCAGAGGCCTGTGAACCGTTCTGGCCCTGGGTCGTGAGGGATGCTCTCCCCTCTGTGGTGTGACCGTCCGGCCTTCTGCATCTCCTGGTTTCTGTTTGGGCCACCGGAGGACCAGCCGTGTCCTCTCTGGCGTCAGGCTGTGGTGTCACGGCACAAACAGGGGTCTCCACCCCGAGACCATGCCGTTGTCACCAAAGGGGCCTCTTTTTCCCCACCTAATCTTTAATCCATTGTGATTTCAATGTCAAACGAGAAAAAGTCTATTTCAAACGACCACAAAGTACAAAAATGAATCTGTCTCGTCTGAAAAGTCGGTGCAGACCCAAAGTATCTCTGGCAAGATTCCACTTGAAGGAAACCTCCAGAGGAGGTAACGGAACACGGAGAGAAAGCAGACTGGGGGTTCCCAGGGGCTGGCGGGGGACGAATGGGGAGTGAGGGCTCCGGGTACACGGTGACCCTTGGGGACCGAATTATTCTGCAACAATATTCTGTGGCGTGGTTCACAGAATCGTAAGCATGCCCAGCGCTCAGGAATTGCACAACGTAAAATAAATAAAATTTTTATTGAAGATTAATGTGGATTTTAAACAAACCATGAGCAAATAAAGTAACAGCTAAAAAGTAGAGGAGAGAAAGGATAAGGGAGAAGAGGAAGAGTCATTCTGGTGGGGGGGGCGGAGACTGGGACTGGAGCAAGAATTAGAAATACAATAAACACCCTTTGTAGGCCTTCGGGCCCTTGATTTGTGGCCGGAATCCATGCGGGAACAAGGGCGGTGGCAGGAACGTGTCGGGAGCGGAAGCAGGACCCGGCTGACTCTGCTCAGGTGCCCGCTGTCCCAGCACAGGTCCCAGGTCACCTGCTGGCTCTCCGGCCCCTGCAGGAGTCGCCCCAGACTCCACCCCTGCCTGCAGAGACGCCGAGGACCCCGATGCCGTTGGGCCGGGCTCTGGAGCACCACCGGCTTCTGCTCCTGCCCCGGACTCTTGAGAAGGAAACAGTGATGGTTGCAGCGGCTCCAAGGCCTCAGGGTGACAGGAGGGAAGGTCCCCCCCCCCACCCAGAGCCGGCCTCTCCAGGGGCCTTTGCAGAGACACAACTCACCCCAGAGCCTCCCCGAGAAGCCGCGGCCAGGAACCCACACCAGGACCTCTGCCCCCCTGCAGGCCGCAGCCCGGGCTCTCAGTCTCTGCTCCTGGCCCCACACCAGCCCCCGGGGGCTCCTCCCTGGGTGGCCCAGCACCGCCCGGGCCCCCTGAACACACATCTCCCACCCCAGCCTTCTCACCCTCGGGCTCTGGCTCCGGGGGCTCCGGGGGCTCCGGGGACTCCGGGTCCTCGTCCCAGGACCGGTGAACCAGGACCCTGTGGAGGGGCCAGGGCGGTGAAGGAGGCCTTCCCAGGCCAACTCTAGGCCCTGCTTCCCGAGACCTCCGTGCGGCCACTCTCTCCCTGGGTCCAGGGTGGCCCTCCTGGGCGACGGGGCACACGCACAACTCTGTAGGGCAGGTGTAACAGGATTCCGCCAGACGTTTCTTGATTTCATGGATTGATTTCTGTAAAGACAGTGACCCGCGGCCGTCCCGGAGACATCACAGCCCCGCCCAGTCATCCTCAGTGTCCTTCCACCCTCTCCACCTCTCTCAAAAATAAATAACCATTAAAAAAAATTTACAGAAACCACAGGAAAGTATGTGGATGATGACTTATGGAATAGAGAAAATAAAGACATGGAAATTATAAAATTTTTTTGAATGTTTACTTATTTTTGACATAGAGAGAGCCAGAGCATGAGCAGGGGAGGGGCAGAGAGAGGGAGACACAGAATCTGAAGCAGGCTCCAGGCTCCGAGCTGTCGGCACAGAGCCCGACACGGGGCTCGAACTCACAGACCGCAAGATCATGACCCGAGCCGAAGTCGGACACTCAACCGACTGAGCCACCCAGGTGCCCCAAGACACGGAAATTATAAAAAAAATGCAGTGGAAACTCTGGAGTTGAAAAGTACTGTCACTTGTGTGGAAGATTTTCTGGGAGATCTCAACAGTATATCTGAGATGGGTGAGAAAGTATCCCACACATTCGGCAAACTGTGAAGGGAGACCAAGAGAAACCATCCAATCTGAAGAGCAGAAAAAATGAAGGAAAAGGAGCAGAGCCTTCAGGCCGTGGAACTCAATCAGGCAGCATAGCCATACTCACAGTCCAACAGAAGAGGAGGAAGAGAGAGGGAAGAGACAAGTATCTATTTAATACAAAAGAAGACAGTAAGCGACATGAGACATATAGAAAACAGATAGTGGAGGGCAGACATAAATCCAACCTTATCTAGAGTTCCACTAAATGTAAATGGATTAAACATTTCAATCAAAAGACAGACACTGTCATCCAGCTCCATGATCTACAAGAGAAATGCTTCAGACTGAAGACACAAGGAGGTGAAAATAGCACAATGGAGAAAGAGACACCATGTGAACAGTGACCATGAGAGCTGGAGAAGGTCTATCAAATTTAGAAAAATAGACTTCAACACAAGAGAAATATTACTAGACACCAAGAGGGATATGTCATAGCAAATGGAGAGTTGATTCTTCAAGAAGGTAAAATAATTATAAATGTCCATGCATTCAACACCAGGGTCTTCCAAATTCATGAAGGTTCTCTCTGGTTCACTCTGACAAAAAAAAAAAAAAAAAATGAATAGCAAGCACCACAACCAAAACCAAAAATGAGAAAAGACACTTAAGCTCCCAGTTGGAGAGGAAGAAGCGAAATGGTCTTTCTCCACAAATGACTGGTTCTCTCTGTAGAAGATCTTGGGAATCGACAACAAGAAACTATAAAAATCAATAAATGAGTTTGCAGTGTCATCCATTGTGTTTCTGTGTACTAGCGTTGGACAATCTGCAACTAAAAAGCAAGAAGACAATTCGAGTCACAATACTCCCCAAAAGAGTAACACGCTTAGAATAAATTTAACGAAGAAGTGCAAGGCTTGTGGGCTGACCTATAAGCCATTGCTGAGAGAGCTCAGATGTTGTACATAGACGGAGGGATGTTCCATGCCCGTGGATTGGAAGAGTCAGTATTGTCAGGATGGCGAATCCCCCCGAATCAATATATAGATTCAATTCAATCACTGAGAAAATCCCAATGGGATTTTGGCGGGGTTTTTTGGGAAATATACCAGCTGATCTTAAAATTTATATGGAATTGCAAGGGATCCAGATAGCGAAAACAATCTTGAAAAAGAACAATGTTGGAGGTCCTATACTTCTCAATTAAAAAGTATTGTTGGGGCGCCTGGGTGGCTCGGTCGGTTGAGCGTTCGACTTCAGCTCAGGTCATGATCTCACGGCCTGTGAGTTCGAGCCCCGCCTCGGGCTCTGTGCCGACAGCTCGGAGCCTGGAGCCTGTTTCGGATTCTGTGTCTCCCTCTCTCTCTGACCCTCCCCCGTTCATGCTCTGTCTCTCTCTGTCTCAAAAAAATAAATACATGTTAAAAAAAATTAAAAAAAAAAGGATAGACATATAGATTGATGGACTATATCGGAGAACATGGAAAGAAGCCCAACTATTTTTGTCTAATTGATCCTGACAAGGTGCCAGGGCAACTCATTGGTGAAAGGGAACATCTCCTACTAATTCTGCCGCGATAATGGCGAGACCACTTGCAAAAAGATTAATTTAAGCCTGCACTGCACAACATATGAAAAAACTAACTTAAGATAGAGCATAAATCTAAATGTAAGAGCTAAAGCTATAAAATTTCAAGAAGAAAACACAGGAGAAAATCTTCATGACCTTGGGCTAGCCAGATTTCTTAGATACACACCAAGAGCACGATCCATTTAAAACAAGACAGATTGGACTTCCTCAAAATTAAAAACTTTTGTGATTCAAAAACACCATCGTTTCCAAAATGTATAAAGAACTCTTGAGTAAAGAAATAATAGAGGAAGAGGACAAACCATAAAAATGGAAACTCAGCTTAAAAAACGGGTAGAAGATCTGCATATGCATTTCACCACAGAAAATGCACGAATGGCCAAAGTCCCGTGGAAGCGACTCAGCGCCACTAGTCATCAGGGAAATACACATCAAAGCACAACAAACACCCCCTTACACCCACTAGAAGGGCATCGGCCAAGAAAATGGGCAAAAACAGGTGTTGTCACGGATGTCGGGAACATGAGGCCATCGCCCGTTTCGAGTGGGAATGTGAAAGTGGGGCCACCATAGAAGACACCCTGTCATTTTCTCACATAATTGCATAGCGCTGCTGGAGGACCCAGGAGCCCTCTCCTAGGCACGTACCCCACAGAGCTGGAGCCGTACGTCCGCACGGAGACCTTCACACAGATGCGGACACAGCATCCCTCGCCGAGCCCCGAGGTGAAACAACCCAGATGCGCAGCAGGTGGGGAATGGACAAACAGAACGTGGTCTGCTCCTGTGATGGAATATTGTATCATTCAGCTGTGAAAAAGACCAAAACACCGGCCCCGCTACCACGGGGATGCATCCCGAACACATGATACTGAGTGCCAGGCCACGAATTTTATGGATCCCCTTGTATGAAATGTCCAGAAGAGAAAAATCCACAGGGCTGGCTTCCAGGGGCTGGGGTGGGGTTGGGAATTGATGCTGGGAATGATGAGGGGCCTTGTTGGGGAGGTGGGAACGTTCTAAAAGTAGATTTTGCTGAAGTCTGCGCAAGCCTGAAATAGAGCAAAAATCCCGAATTGTCCGGTTAACACGATGAACTCTAGGGGATGTGACGTACGTGCCGACAAAGCTGTTCAAAGGCAGCGTGACCTGGAAGCCGTTCTGTCCCTTGGTGGAGGCGGAGGAAGAAGAGAGAACTGAGAAACATTTCCAATCTAACCCAGCAGTTCGATGGGAATGTCCGCACTGCTGGCACCTGGGGCAGGGTTGAAGGCGAGCCGAGTCACTCGGGAGTCACAGCGAGGTCACCAGACCAGCCTAGTTCTGGGATGGTTTCCGCTGAAACCCGCAGCGTCCCCCGCTTCCCCAAACAGAACAAAATCAGAACAGAGAAAGCAGACACGCTTGCTCTGTCCAACCTACAGCAAGGTGGTGACGGTGGGCCGACCCTTGGAAGTCACCGGGTCCGCCTGGCCCTGCCGCCTGGAGGTCAGTGCCGGGGGCCGCGAGCCAGGGGCCAGCTTCACTTCCCCGCGCAACGGCCAAGCCAGCTGGAGCCTCGCGCACGCGGATATTGATGTTGGCTTTTCCACATGCACGGCAGACCGCATAATTGTTTGAGAGTGAGGACTTTTGAGACGGGCACGGTCCGTCTCTGGAGTCTTAAAGGTCAGCTGCTATGGGTTTAGAGATACATCCTGTTGCTTTGTCCCGGTACCTCCTTCCTTGTTGCTGGAGATCAGCAGTGATGGTGGCCTGTGCAGGCCCCCCCCCCCCCGCCCCGTGTCACCGCTGCCGACCTTGCGCTGCCCAGCACCTGCCTGTCCCCCGATGCTTGAGCCCGCCGTCGCCCGCACCTCTCCCGATAGAGTACCCTCACTGTGCTGTCCACGGCAGGGCTGTCCTGACCGCAGCACCCACACCAGGTGCCGTGCTTTGCCTCCCACCGCCGGATCAATCTGGCCGTGTGTCGGCTCATGTGGCTGGAGTCCAAGCTTCGGGGCAGGCTTCCGTGAGGTCACTCAGGGTCTGGGAACTCTCCATGTCTCTACTCAAGGGCCCACGAGCTTGGCTCATCCTGATGGGGTTCCTGTTGTGGCTCTCAGATGTCCTTGGTTTGTCTCTTCCCGTGTCTCCCGGCTCGTTCCAGAGCCGTCACTGACCAGAGGATGGGGTCGCGGTTAGATCAGCCAGACTCACCATGAAGGGCAGTCAGCATCCATGAGAACACCGGTCCATGGAGAGCGGGGAGGGTGGAGGCCGGGAACGGTCGCTGGGTCACCCGCCACGGTGCCATCAAAGGCTTCCTCGAGCCCTTGACTTCCGGCACTAACATGGCTCCCGTGGGCCCAGCAGCCCAGGGACACCGTCAGCCCTTCACACTGGTCCCCCTGATGCCTAGGAGAACCTGAAAAGATGTGTTCGGCACCCACAAGGAAATGCCCAACGGCCCCAAGGGACATGGTGGCCGCAGACCAAATGGGGAGCAAACGAATAGGGGAGAAACCATGGCAATAATGGGATTATCCCCAAATTCAACCTCATACCTAATGGCAACCCTGTTAAAACCCCTGGGGAATGTTCTTTGGGGGGTGGTGGTGAGATTATAGACAATTTACATGTTTTCTGAAAAGCATAAGATTACAATACAAATATATCGGCTTATATTTAATGTAAACAGCCTTTTAAAAAAAATTCTGATTATACAGCTGACCCTTGACCGACACGAGTTGGAATTGCGTGGGTCCACTTGCGACCCGGGATTTTTTTCAGGAAATACAGGCCAGCGCCGTAAATGTGTTTTCTCTTCCTTTTGATCTTCCTCTGACGTTTCTCTTCTGCGGCTCCCTTTACGGTAAGAACACAGTGTGTTGTTCACAGAACGGGCCAACTATGAGCCAGTCGACTGTTTGTGGGATCGGTACGGCTTCCGGTCACCAGCGGGCTATCAGCAGTTCAGTTTTGGGGGGAGGTCAAAAGTTATATGTGGATTTTCAACTGCCCAGGAGGTGGGGTTGGGTACCCCAACGCCTGCATTATTCAACAGCCAACTGCACAGAACTCAGAAGAGGCTGAAAATTTAAAAGTCAGAGTTAGACTCTCCCTTGTTCAGCGTCCTCACCCCCCAGGGGAGTCTTTCTATTAGTATTCAGAGTCTGGTAGGGCCATCCCATAGGCAATTGCAAACAAGGGCTCAGAAAACCAGAAAAGGGGAGAAATGGGAGCGGGTCAGAGGCCACGGTGTTGTAGACCCCCCTCCCCAGCGCACCCCCGGGTGAGCCTGCCGCGGGAGGCGGCCCCTCGGTCATGCACAAGCCCCGGCACGCACCAGCCTCTGAGGAGTTGGCTCCCTTCCCACCCTCTGGCCCCTCCACGCCTTCCGTGAAGGGGGCCAAGACTCACGGCCTCTCCGAGGTCAAGGCCGATGGCACCTGTGAGCCGGCCTGCCGGGAGCAGGGGGAGGGCGTGGGGACAGGGCCTCCCTCCCTCGGCGCTGGTCTCGAGGCCCCGCCTGCGACAACTTCAGCTGGGGTGGGCTGGGGACTGCCGGGGAGGCCAGGCGGGAGAACTTCAGGGTGGAGGGCGGGGGCCAGATTCCCCGGGGGGCAAACAGGGCCGGTTTCATTCTGTTCCCTCCTCAGCGGCCCCTGCTAGTGAGCCCTTCCTCTCTGCTCCTCCTAGTCCGTGAGGGAAAGCGCACAGCCTATCATCTGTGGCACAGGGACAGTTACCGGCCCTCAAGCCCCCTGCTCAGAACCGGCCCCAGCTGCAGAGTGAGGCGTCCAGTCCCCCGGAAGAAGCCCGGCTGAGAGATCAGCGTGTCCGTAATGAGGCCCCTGCACCCCCCTGGGCCGGCCAAGGCCGATCGGGCACGACCCCCGTGCCGAGCACACCGGGGGGGCCCGACGTGGCTCCCGGACACCCACTGGGAGAGGCCTGCCTTCGGGTCCCGTTCCCTGGGATCTGCCTCCCGGGAGGAGGGTGTGAGGAGCCCCCGAGAGGCTCCTCGTGCCGGGGCAGCGGCCCAGAAAGGTTGACCAAGCCTCCCCTGGGGGCCATGGCCACCGGCACTGACCTAGCAGCCAAGACAGGAGGACACACTGTTCGTGTGACATTCACCATAACACAGAGCGAACTAGTGGTACAAAGGGGTCCTGTGTTCAGAGAAGCCGGGGACCTTGCAGGAGCTCAAGGTAGAAAGAGCTGGAACAGAAACACGGCGTGACCTTTCCTGGAAGCCGCCTTGGCACCGCTGGGCCCTCTGGCTGCCTCGCTGCTCCTGGGCCCTGAGGTCAAGTGTGGCTCGCCTCGTGCCAAATGGCTGCCACTGGGTCAGCTGGGCTAAGTCCAAGCTTCCTTTTGAGCCCAGTCCCGAAGGAGCGCGTGAGCCAGCCAATGGGGGAGGTGGGAGCCGAGCTGACCTGGTGACGGGGCCCCCTCGGCACGCCGCCATCAACCGTGACACGCGGTCCTGCACGGACGGTGGCCCTGGCCCCTTCTTCCCGAGGACAGGGCGGCCGCGCTGGGCTTTGGGACGGCACAGGCCGGGGGTGGGGTGGGCGGGGGTCAGATGGAGACAGACCGACCCGCGCTGGACATAGAGCAAAAACAATACAAATTATTAACCTGAACTAGATGGGAAAGTAAATATTTATTTGGAGCGAGGAAAAAAATCCACAAAACTGCACACCGAAACAGCTGAGTACCAGGGCGCCTGGGTGGACCCGGCGGCTGTGCATCCAGACTCTTTTTTATTTTTATTTTTTATTTTTTAAAAGTTACATCCAAGTTAGTTAGCATAGAGTGCAACAATGATTTCAGGAGTGGATTCCTTGGTGTCCCTTACCCGTTTAGCGCCCCCCCCCCACATCCCTTCCCGTAACCCTTAGTTGGTTCTCCATATTTATGAGTCCCTTCTGTTTGGTCCCCCTCCCTGTTTTTATATTATTTTTGCTTCCCTTCCCTTGTGTTTGTCTGTTTTGTCTCTTAAAGTCCCCATATGAGTGAAGTCATATGAGTTTTGACTTTCTCTGACTGACTAATTTCACTTAGCATCATACCCTCCTGTTCCGTCCACATAGTTGCAAATGGCAAGATTTCGTTCTTTTTGATTGCTGAGTAATACTCCACTGTATATATAGACCACATCTTCTTTATCCATTCATCCATCGATGGGCATGTGGGCTCTTTCCAGACTTTGGCTGTTGTCGATAGCGCTGCTATAAACATGGGGGTGCACGTGCCCCTTCGAAACAGCACACCTGTATCCCTTGGATAAATACCTAGTAGGGCAATTGCTGGGTCATAGGGTAGTTCTATTTTTAGTTTTTTGAGGAACCTCCAGACTGTTTTCCAGAGCGGCTGCACCAGCTTGCACTCCCGGCATCCAGACTCTTGATTTTGGCTCAGGTCGTGATCTCACGGCCATGAGATCGAGCCCCGCGTCGCACTAAGTGCTGACGGTGCAGAACCTGGGGGCTCTCGCTCTCCTCTCTCTGCCCCTCCCCTGCTCACACTCACGTCCTCTCTCTCTCTCAAAATAAACATTTTTTTAAATAAAATAAAAATTACAAAGCTACGTGCCGTACACATCACCAAATCCAAGGAGAACCGTGACATTTGATTAGTTACTATGTGCACATCTCCAGAAAATGTCATTGTCCCGTGTCTTTTAGTCGCTTCCCGTGACGTTGACTTTCTACTGTTTCCTGCAGCAGGAAGAAAATTCAGGCTCCGCTCTAGTATGGGGCACCAGAATTCGTTTGTCATTGCTGGTGGCTGGGGCGCAGAAGACACGTGACTTCCAACATGACACATTTGTTACCCCCGTCGGGATTTGGTGCCTTGACCAGAATTCTGATCAATTCTGCTTCGTGTGATCACCGTCCAAACAGCATAAAAGTGTGTGGCATCACCCTACGGCTTCAGACAGAGAGGGGCTTGCGTTTAGACCGGCCCTCGACGGGAACCGACCGCCGTTTACAAGTGACCGCACCGGGGCACGGAAGCACGGGACGCAGACCGGACCCCGGCTTCGCGCAGAGCGGCCTTTCTCTTCCTTCGCTCTCCACGTGCGGTGACCTGCAGCCCACACACCCGCGTGGGGACCCCAGCGGCATCGGCACAGAGGGCAGTGGGGGGGTTCCTGAAAGCCAAGGCCACAAGGGGGAGCCAACAGAGAGTAGCTCTACACTCAGGTGACCGTCACACCGTCCCACTGAGCCCCAGACTGCCCGTGGCCCCCTCCCGCACCACTGAGAAGCTTCAGCAAATTTACAAATTCTCACGACCAGGGAGCAGTTCACCTGCGCACGGGAGGGGCCCGCAGGGACGTTTCAGGGTCTGTACGAGCAGAACCGCGGGGGCCCCGGGCACGCGTGTCTGCCGGGGACTGCCTGTGGTTCTCCCTTGGGGGCTCACACCCCGCGGCCGTGGATGAGAATTCTGCACGCCACGTGCTAGGGGCACCTACCCTCGGGCGGGGTTCTGCGGGGGGATCTCCTTTTCGTCCCGCCCCGCGGTGACGCCGAGCGCCCCGCACCCCGCTGCCTCTTCTGTCCGCCGCCCACTTTGTCCCCCCGCCGCTGCTCTTTTTTCTGATTCCTTTGCAGGAGCTCCCGGTGGACCCCGCATAAACCTCCCATCTGTACACGCTGCAAACGTTTTCCTCCTGCCTGGCTTGCCTTTCACAGCCTCTGTTAGGACCTCTCCCTCTCTTTTCGGGTCTCCAAAGCTTTGTTTTTCATATGGCGCCTCACGGTCTGTAGGGAACTACGTGTGTGTGGTGTGAGGTAGGGACTTCAGCGTTTGCACCTGTTCCACACGGTGGGATCCGTTTATCCAACGCCCCCCCCCCCCCCCCCCCCCCCCCCCGCAGCTGCTCTTGTCACCTGCAAGGCGCGTCTGCATTTCCGCTCCTGCTCAGAGCTGTTCCTGGGCCGGCCACGCCATCTCCCTCTCTCTCTCTCTGCCCCTCCCCTGCTCACACTCTGTCTGCCTCTCTTTTTTTTTCTCTCTCTCTCAAAAATAAACATTAAAAAAATATTCTAGTTCGTTAATTTCTGCTCTTTATAATTGTTTAGATTTTAATTTCTTTAGGCTATCTTTCTTATTTCTTGACTCACATGCTTAGCTCATTTAGTTTCATTGTTTTGTTGTTGTTTAAGAAACCCACCCAACGCTCTAGACGTTTCTCTCTGGATTTCTTTAGCTGCCCTGTCTTTGTCCACGCAGGCCGCTATAGCAAAAGCACCAGACATTGCTTTCTCAGAGTTTCGAGGCCGGAAGTCTGAGATCACCTCGCCAGCAGGTGCGGTGTCTGGCGAGGGCCGTCTTGTCGCTGTGTCCACACCCGACGCACGGGGTGAGGCAGCCCCCTGGGGTCTCTCCGCAAGGGCACCGATCCTATATCTGGGGACCCCACCCTCAAGGACCCACTCGCCCCAGGGGCCCCACCTCCTGACGGCATCATGGAGGGGCTAGGGGTTCAGCGGAAGAATGTGGGGGCCACAGCACGGGGCACGATTCGACACCCAACCTGTTTATAGTCTTTCTAAATACGCTCTACTTTTCTTGTGATTTCCTCTCAAACCACGAGCTGTTTGGTTCTTAAGTGTGGATTTTCTCTCTCTGCCACCCTGTTCACCGCGGGCCCTCGCGGCTTTGCGGCCACAAAGGGCACGCTCTTTGTGTTGCTTCTTGAAATTCGCCGCATTACCCGCACGTGGACACTTTGCGGCTCTTCCGGAGCGAGATTCTTCGGCCGTGAGACAGGCCTCTATCGTCTTGCTCTGGAATCTGCTTCGCGCGCACAGCCTCTCACCCCTGCGTGCCTCTGCTCCAGCGGAGGGGTGTGACGACTCCCGTGTGACCGCGGGTTCCTGCAGCTGCTTGGCCTTTTGGGTTTTGACCCAGCCTGTCCTCAAGGTTGCGACGGTCGCGCCTTCTCGGTCGACTGCTCCTTCAGCTGTTTTTGTGCTGGTTCCCCTTGCGTCCCTACTAACGCTTTTCGCCTGAAAGTGTGTCTGGTCTGTCCTGCTCTGCTGTGACGCGGGGGGAGTCGGATGTGACGTGGCCAGACCAGAGGCCGTGTGTCCCCGGCGGCCTCGCGGGCCGCCTCTGCGTTCTCCGGGCTCCCGATGTCACGTTTGCGCGTGTGCGTGTGCACATCACACACATCCCCATTTCCGCCTGCCCGTCGTGGTCCTCCCCTTCCGCGTCTCGTCTGTCACCGCTCCGCGCAAGGCGTCCACGCACACGTCTTGCCAGGAGGGTGGACGACCCCTTTGAGTCGTTCCCACACGCCGGATACTTCCTTCTCGATGCTGAATCTGGGGTCGGGTAGCCTGCCCGGGATACAGGAGGGTCTGCGAGACCAAGCCTGCGTCCTCTCTCTGGCGGCCGGCACGCCAGCCGGGCTCGCTTCCCTTCCCGATAGCATCTGCTACTGTGTCTCTGGCCCGTGGCGCAGACCTGACGGGTCCATGGCGGTCACCCAGAGTTGTTCAGTCCTACAATAACGATGTTTTATCCGCTTCACTGCAGAATTGGCCACGGTTGATGGCTGGGAGCGGTAGACTGTCCGTGCCAAGCCTCCCGGGGGACCCGGGCCGAAGAGTATAAAGTGTGGCTGTGCGAAGGGCCGGGGCAGCCTTTCGGAGCCCCAGTGAGCACCTGTCGGCAGCCGTGAGCACGTACCCCTAGACATGAAGGCCCTGCTCCTGGCCGTCGGCCTCGGCCTCATCACCGTCCTCCAGGCCCAGGATCCCCCGGCCTCGGGCGAGGACATGACGGCCGTGAGGCTCGGACGGGGCAGGGTGGGCTGGAGGGGGCGCAGGGAGGCGTGAGACGTTTCAGGCCCAGGCACTGACCCCTGCCCCCGAGGCAGTGGTCAGACAGAGCAAAAGGGGTCTGTACCAGAGGACCCCCAGGGTGGAGGGCACCTGTGGAGGCTGGCAGCTGGCATCCGGGTGCCGGGCGCCGGCTGGGGAGGGTGGTGGGCTCAGAATTGCGGTGTGCCTCCAGTCCCGGGGGTCGGGAGGGCCTGGGCCCGCAGAGGGGGAGGGGGGCCCTGGGGGGGTGGTTGGCCTGTGTCCTGAAGAGAGGGCACCTTCTGCAGATGTCAGGAAAATGGTACCTGAAGGCCATGATCACGGACCAAGAGACATCCCAGAAGAAGCCGGAGTTGGTGACTCCCATGATCCTCACGGTTCTGGAGGGGGGCAACCTGAAAGCTGAGACCACCTTGCTGTGAGTGTCAGCTGTGGTGCCCCGTGACCTCCCTCAGCAGCCCCCTACGTGTACACGCACCGCGAGGCCAGCATCTGGGTGCGGCGGGCACAGGCCACACTGTTGTCTTCCTCACGCTCAGCACGGGGCAGCTTTGGGGGGACCCTGCCGTGGGAAGTGCCTCACTGCGGGGGGGGGGCACCGGGGAGGGGAGAGAAGCCCCAGACGGGACCCCGTGGGCTTTGAGGGGCAGCGCTGGCTGATTAGGGGTGAGACACCCACATCCCCTCCCCTGGGAGAGCCCCAGGGAGCTGCCCCACGTGGCACTGGGGGCCCGGCTGAGACTTGGGGTGGGAGATGGCAGCTGCCCAGTCGGCCGGCCTCAGACCCGGGGCATCACGGGGCCCTGGCGAGAGGCCACACCCACCACAGTCCCCCACGTGGCTTCTGTGTTCCAGGATAAATGGTCAGTGCAAGGAGGTGGAACTGATCCTGGAGAAAACCTCTGAGCCCAACAAATACATGGCCTGTGAGTCCTGGAGCCTCCACCGGGCAGTGCGCGCCCCCCCCCCCCGCCCCCCCGGCCCCGGGAGACGGGGCAGTGACATGATTCCAATGGGGACTCCCGGCCTGAGAAGCCCCGCTCCTATCTGACCCCTAAATGCCTGCCGTCTCCTCTCATCAGTCAGTGTGCCTCACAGATATGAACACCAGCCCCCAAGCACTGGGTGTGACAGATCTGTCCCCGGGGGGACTGGCCTGTCCAGAACGTTCCCATTATGGCTGTGCCCACGTCAGGGGTAAGGGCTGAGCTCCCCACGCCCCAACCTCTTCCAGCCCCACAGCCCGAGACTTCTCCGTGACCCGGTGTGCAGGGGCTCGGGCCAGTGGGGAGGGACCTGGGGGGGAGCCCGGAGCGCGTGGAGGCCGGGGGGGTCTGCTAAGCTGGACCCGGGTGAGCGCTTCTTTCCAGAGAGCCACGTGGCTTCTCCCCGACGTGTGCACTGTCCTCCCGCAGACGGGGGTAATCGTGTCGTGTACATCAAGCCGACAGAGGTGAAGGACCACTACATTCTCTACTGTGAGGGCGAGATCCAGGGGAAGCAGGTCCAAATGGCAAAGCTTGTGGGTGAGGCTCACACATCCAGGCGCTGCCCACCTTCCCCTTCCTTCTCCTGGGAGGAGCCGCTGCCTTCGGGCTGCTTTTCCGGAAGGGAAGCATTTATCCCCATCCCCAGAGGTTGGGCTTCTGGGTCCCAGCCTGGGTCTCTGCAGTGGAAACCCAGAGCACAGGGACTCGAATGTCACAAATGTCACGGGGCAGGCCCCGCTGTGCATGGGGACAGCTCCGCTTCCGGTGGGGGGCGGGGTGTCTCTGGGGCGGGAGGGAGAAGAGCTCTGTGCGCAAGGGGGCCTGCCCGGGAAGGAAAGGCCAGCTGCCAGCCTTCATTCCTGGACAGGTGGCTCAAGGAGGCATCGGGAGGTCGGCACCACCCCTGCCCGGTTACAAGAGGCCCCGAGAGGGTCTCCTGAGAGCTCCCCGTGGCCCAGAGCTGCAGAATGTCAGTGCCGCAGATGGCCTGGGCCCCAGGACCAGAGAGGCCGTGCATTTCCTCTGTGGCGGGAGGGTCCAGCGGCCGGGGCGGGGGGGATCCCCAGGGTGTTTGTGAAGAGTGTGCTTCCTCCCGGGTCTGCCGCTAGGAGGCCACAGCATCCCGGCTCTGCCTTTTCAGCCACACTCTCCACCCCCCCCCAACCCCGGCCGAGGGCCCTCCGGTCCAGGCCCCACGCGGGTGTGGGGCCTCCCTCCGCCCAGGCTGGGGTAGACACGGCAGCGGCTCCGAGTGGGGCCCCTCACCCTCGGATCTCCTGGTTTCACCCACAGGAAGAGATCCCGAGAGCAACGAGGAGGCCTTGGAGAATTTTCAGGAGTTCTTAAGAGACAAAGGATTCAACCAGGAGATCTTCTTTCCCAAACAAAGCGGTAGGAAGGGCGGCTTTGCCCGGTGCTGCCCACTCACCCGGACGGTGGATGGGGACACACTGTGTCTCGTTTTGGCTTGGCTCTCTCCGGGGTGGTCCGAAACCTTGGCCGGTGAGGGGCCTGGGCGCTGACCGACTCCCTGCCATCTTCTGAATCACGTGTGTTTTCTTCTGTCCACAGACACCTGCCCTCCCGGGACGGATCAGGGTAAGTGAGCGGCTGCAGAGGACGCCTGCGAAAACCACCTTGTTGCTGGGGGGATTTCAAGAGGCCATCTGGTCTGCCCCCCACCCTGGATCCCCCCTCCCAGGCCAGGCAAGGGGACTCCCTGCCCCTGGAGTCATCCTGGCACGTGGGCGTCGCCTGCACATTCGGTCTCATCGGGTGAGCCCCTGGGCACTTAGGAAGTCCTTTACGGAGAGCGGGCAGGAGACATACCTCCCGACATGCCCGTGCGCTGGCCAGCAGGTGCGAAATCCCTCCTCGCCCCTGAACAGTCATGGTGACTCTGTTTACCCAATGACTTGCTTAAAAGGTTCAGAGATATGGCAGCCATGTGCCGGATACTTCAGCTTTCCTGGGTCTCTCACTGGAGTTTTAGGGACTTGCCTAGTCCCTAGTCACCTGCCCAGGTGCTGGCAGAGTCAGGATCCAGACGTCTTCCCGGTTCCTCCTTTGCTCTCCCCCATCCTTGGACTGAAGCTGGCTTGTCACATGTTCACACCTGGCCTGGGAGCCTTGGGGACAGCCCCAAGGGGACAGCCCCTGGGAAGCTGCCCCTTCTGATTGTTCAGGCCCAATGGCTGGAGCCCCCGTGGGCCCACACTTGTACCCCACAGTGGCCCCCCCCAACCTGCACCCGTACCCCACAGAGGCCCCCGCCATGGGCCCACACCTGCACCCCACAGTGCCTCCCCCCAGGCCTTCCCCCCCGGCCTCACTGACACCCCCTCCTTCCAGAGCCGGAGGCGTGAGGAACGGATCCACTGCAGCCCCGGGGCGGCACCACCAGGACCCTCTGTCCTGCAGGACATGGAAGGAAGCCCTGCCCACCGGGCCTGGGCTCGCCCCGCCCCTCCTGCCGCCCTCCCCTCCCCCGCCTCCCTGCCCCACCCCTCTCCTGTCCCCACATAAAGAGCTTCTGCAATCACTGCTGACTGTGCCTGTGTGTGGGGCCCCTCGCGTGGGCTGGGGTCAGGGAGGGCGGCCAAGCCAGGCAGGGAGGACGCGAGGGCACCCGACGTCCTGGTTCTCGGCGGTGGTGCGGCGGCCCAAGGGGCGTGGGGGTGTGGGCGGAGGGGTGGGGGTGCGGCTCTGCCCAAAGGTCCTGTGGGGGCTTCCTGCGGGGCCGACGCCACAAAGCTCAGGTCCTGGGTGGTCCTGAGGTTGGGGGTGGGGGAGGTCCTGGTCCACGGGGCTGCACGAGTGAGACTCGTCAGGCTCGGAACAAAGGGGAGGGTCTGCCCCAGGTGGGCATTGGTCCTGTATCCGGGCAGCCTGCACGGGGCAGCGGGGGCCGGGGGGACAGCAGCTCAGAGCAGGGGTGCGGCTCGGGCCTGAACCTCGTCGGGGCCAGCGGGCCAGCCCCCGCTTCTTAGGCTGCCACACCTGACCTCCCACGGTCCCCTGGGGCCTGGAAGCTTGTCAGGTCCCGGGAGCAGAAGTACGGACTCAGACACCTTCAGGGCTCCCGGTGCTTTATAAGATTTGAAGATTCTCTGAGGACACCACACCACAGAATGAGACACAGCGACACTCGGACATGAGAAGGGCAGTGGCTACTCAGCTCTGAACAGAGGACGGCCAGCGGGGCCAGGCAGGGGCTTTGCCCGGGGCCGGGAACCAGGGCTGGAGCTGCAGGGCCACTCGCGTGCTGTACGTCGGGTGGGCCAAGCCGGCTGCCGGGGCTTCCTGCGGACGGGCGCTGGCAGCACCGGGGGCCCCGGGGTGTGCACGCCGTCCAAGGGCCTCCTTGTAGCCGCTGCTCTCGACGCCCAGCTCCAGACCCAGCAGCCCAGCTGCCAGGTCACGTGTGGCAGGCGCACAGGGGTCTCGGGCAGTTTCTCTGCTTTACCGTACCCGTGGGGCCTCGGGAGCCGGCTCGGAGTCCCGAGGGCCATCTGGGGGTATGCGGTGTCCCGACTGTCCAGCCCTCTGTCCCTCAGGGCACCCCTCAGGGCACCGCTCGCGTTGTTTCCATGGCTCCTCGCGGGTCTCAGTCCCTCCGCTTCCTCCTGCTTCCTGGGCAACACCAGACACACCGTGGGGACCAGTTCCTTGTCCCTGGGGTGTTTGGGGAGGACATCAATTTAGGACACTGTGTGTCCCTGGGGACCACCCCCCCCATGGGGACAGAGGACGTGCTGCTGACGCAGCTCCTGGCCAAGGCTCTGGCTTGGAGGGACGGCCACCAGGCTCCTGGAGGTGGTCCCAGGCCTGCGCCCTCAGACTGGCCCGGCTGACGGGCCGGTCAGCGCCTCTGCCCAGGCCCCAGGCATAAGGACCTCGGCCCACAGCACATGGTGTCGCCTGCACGGGACCTTCCTCTGCCTGGGATCAGACCAGAGCCGTCCTCAGCACGGCCAGAGTCTCAGCAAGACCTCCAAGCTCTGTCCTGGGCACCGTGTCATGTGGGGAGGGGCATTTTGGAAGAGGGGGTGTCCCTCAGACTGGTGGTGAAGAAAGAAGAAAACCAGCGGCCGGTCTCAGGGCTTCCGAGGGGCCCGGGGATCCACAGGGGCCCCGAACACCGTCCCCGTTCTGGTTGCGTTTCCACCCCCTGTGGGCCTCTCAGCTTGTGAACGGGGTTGCCTGGGGCTGCAAGACACGTGACCTTGGGCACCTGCTCGCAGCTGGCGTCTTACCTGAACAGTGGAAACCTTGCCCCCGGACAGCCCCATTGTCCCAGGATCCCCGTAGGTGCCCGTTGACCTGCGTGTCTCACCCAAATGGTGGGATGTCACAGGGGGTTGGGAGGGGACAGCAGGTTTCCCCTTGACTCCCCCCTCCCCCACCGCCGTGACGCTGACTCCCCCCCAGGCAGTCCCTGCCCTGCTGGCCGCTCTGTCGCCCCCAATCCTCAGCGACTACAGTTTTGCTTTTGTTCAGGAAGGGTATTTCCAGCAGACGGGATTCTGGGTGGGCTCCTTCCTTCAACACTTTACAGACATCGGCCCACGTCTTCCGGCCCTGGGGGCTTCCCGGTAAAACGCCACGGCCTTCCCGATGTCACCTTAGCCCGCATCTCAGATATCGCATGTGGGTTTGAGGCTTCCCAGTGTCCCTCCCTTGGGGGTCCCTGACCTTTTGTATCCATCCCTCATGGCTTTTAAGAAAATCTGGGCACTTTCTAAGTATTGTTTCTTCTACCGACTCTCAGCCCGGCCCGCCCCACCCCTCCTGGAAGGCGATTACGCTCGCTCTGGACACTGGCCTCCTGAGACTGTTCTGGTTTTCCATATTTTTTTGTCTCTACTCCCAGGGTTGCCTTATTCCTCCTGACGCGGACTCAAGTTCTCTGCGGCTCCTGTGTCCCTCCGTCGGCCTTGGCCAGTGCGTTTCCACGTCAGCTATTGGAACGTTTAGTGTTAGGGGCCCCCGTCTCCCGCCGGGCTTGCCTGTGTTTGCGTGGGTCAGCAGCACGCTTTCCCCTGCAGCCTCACGTGTCCTTAGAACACGGCCTCAGCCTCCTGGTCCGCAAGCCCCGTGTACCTCGAGCCTTTCTCTTTAGAATGGGTTGTATTTGGGGCGCCCGGTGGCTCAGTCGGTTACGCGTCTGACGCTTGATCTTGGCTCAGGTCCTGATCTTGCGGTTCGTGGGACCGAGCCCCGCGTTGGGCTCTGGGCCGACGGTGCGGAGACCGACTGGGACTCTGTCTCCCCCTCTCCCTGCCCCTCCCCCACTCTCACACGCTTGTGTTCTCTCAATCTCTCCCTCAAAATAAATAAAGAAAGCAGAATGGGTTGTATTTTCCCGTTTCCTCGTCTGCTGAGTAATTTCGGGTTGCCTCCTGGATTTGGGGAACGTATTGTACAAATTCTGGATTTGGTGGAGCTCCTTGGAAGAGTGTGGACTTTGCCCTTGCAAACAGGCGCCTCCCCTGTCTGAACCCAAGCTGCACAGTCTGCCTCCCCTGCATGGTGGCAGGTTCTTCTTTCGGCCCTAGCTGGGCGGCACGGAGTCTGCCTTGCCCGTGCCCGTCGTAGGGTGAGCCTGAGATTCAGACAGTTCATGTGCAGCACTTGGGGCTCCCGCTCTCTGGCTGCCTTCCTTCGAGGATTTCTCCCTTCCCTTTCCAGCAGCCAGAATTGCCCAGGACTCTGTCCCCTGGTTCTTCAAGCCAGGAGGAGGGCGGGGCTTCTGTGAGCGCCGCACCTGCTCCGCGGGGCTGAGAGAGAGCAGAGAGAAGGGGGAGCGAGTGCTGTGACTTCCGCGCCTCTCGGTGCCCTCGGAGAGTGGTCTCCGGGCTCCGTCCAGAGTGAATAATGCTCCCTGAGCTGGCGGGCAGGTGGGAGGTGGGGGTACCACCATTTGGTAAAGGAACTGCCCTTGATAATCCCAAGAGAAGATGGTGCGTGTGAGCTGAGAAACGGCCAGAGTCCCCAAATCCTTGCTCTGTCCTGCGAGTGGATGTTCCCGCAGTCTGGGAAATCTGATGGGCTTTGTACACAGTCACCACGAGGAGAGGACAGAACGTGAATGTCCCAGGCGGGGATCCCGTGGCGTCAGACCCGCACACCTCACTGGCAGCTAGTCCCCTCCCCCCAGGCTGGGCTGACCCAGGGCCCGAGTGGGGGGCCGTGCTGCTGTGCCTTGGGCTGCTGTGGGTGTGCTCCTGCCCCAGGGAGAGCCCAGCCTCTGTGCCCAGGAAGAACGGGCCCGGGGCAAGATGAGCGGGGCCCCGGCATCGCGGCCGGCCCCCACACCTGCCTTCCACACTCAGACACACTCGGCCCCGGGTCACGGCCTCGGACGCCTCCACGGCTGTACAATCTTCTCGTCTCCAGGCTACTTGGTGGCAGTGCTGACCCTGACCACGGTGAGCGGGCGGGCTCGTCGCACCCAGGAGAGCGGGAAGGGGTGCGTCCGGGCCGGGGGTGCCCTGGCGGCTCCCCTGCTGAGGGCTCCCTGCCTGGGGACCGTCATGACAAGACAACCATAGTCACCAAGGCGTGGGAAGGGCTCAGACCCGGGGGCTTGGCCCCCCAGAGACACGGGTGGGGATGGCCCCTGCAGGCAAGCGGCCTGGAGAGAGAAGGGAACCCGGAAGCAGGACGGCAGCGGGAGCCCTTGTGGCCACAAGGCCCACAGCTTGTCCGGCTCCCCTCCCGCGTGGGGTCTAAGCGCCGTGGGCAGAGGGCGGGGGAGGGGGTGCCCAGCTTGGGGGGCTGCCTTCTCCCCGCTCCTCTTCTGTCTCGAGATGCTTGGCCCGTAAGCAGGATGCCCAGTGGAGTTCACCCACTGGCGGCTTTACAGGGATTCCACGGGGACCCTGGCCCGCCGGCCCCAAGCCCCACGAATGTCTCTCCCTTCCAGTGCAGTCGGCCCCGGGCGGGGTCCCGGGCCTCCTCTCTGATGTCTGTGTGGTTCTTGCTGCCGTTAGTGCCCGAGCCCTGCCACCAGTCACTAATTCCTCACGTGACGCTTTGTTCAAACGGCCGTGTGGTCTCTGTCTCCGATCACCCCGAGTGACAGACACAGGACCCTTTCTCTCTTTCACGCTCAGAGCAGTTCTGAGGTCTCAGCCTCTCCGAACGAGAGCACGAAGCAGTTCCCAGCCGGGCTTTGAAGCTGCCCCCAGCTGCCCGAGCTGCCTCGCAAAGTCCTGACCCTGGCGCGTGCACGCAGACCGATGAGTTCCGCTCCATTCAGCACGGAAGGCAGCTCTCTCGGGGTGACCCCTTCCAGTCCATTCCTGCACGGCGCCTCGGCAGAGGGTTTCCAAGGGCAGGAAGTCGGGTGCCCCCGGGCAAGGGCAGAGGGGCTGATCGTGCTCGGGGAGGACCAGGGGGCGGGAGGGAGGGCCGCGGTCCTCACGCTAACTGGACTTCATCGGTGTCCCAATCGGGGGTCGAGGGCCCGTCCCCTCCTCATGCCCCCCCTTGCACAGGACTCGGCAGGGTCCGAATTCAGCTGCTGACGCAATCCCGCAGCCCACGCTGTCGCACGGGGGTCCGGTTTTCCTGCACCTCCACCCGGACGCTTCGAGAATGAACATGAGGCAAAGGCCCTCATGGAACCAGAGCTCCAAAGTTCGACGTCCCCTTTCTGAAAGCTGCAGCCAGACGGCCGCCGGTCCCACATTTCCGGTCAAGCTGGGTTCCCGAAACCTAGCTTCCGACGGGTGCTGTGTCCCAACGAGCCAGCAGAGTCATCCGAGGGACTGTGTCACTCGGTGCCGACACACCGGTGTCCCGTCTTCTACCGATGAGGTGGCCCCACCTGTCTTCTGGGCAAGCACACGCACACACGCGGAGACCCTGGGAAAACCGATTCCAGAGGACCCACCTCCCAAGGGGCTGGAGGAAGAAAACCAGCTGGAAACGCTGTGCCTTCGGGTGTTGGCCCAGAAAGCGGTAAGGGAGCGCGCTCCCCGGCGGGGCCGGGGGCGGGTGGGTGTTTGCTCTCCACCTCAACCCGTAGCATTTTTAAGTACGGTTCTGTGAACATTAACTCACGTGGAGACCCGCGTAGCCAAGTTCAGGACGTAGAGCGGCTCTATCCCCTGAAACTCCCCGCAAAACCTCCCTCCTGCTGGGTCCCCGACCCCTGCAACCACTCACCCCTCCTCCACACCAGGAGCTTTGCCTTTCCTAGGACGTCACAGAAACGGAACCACACGGCACGGCGCCCGTGAGCCTGGCTGCCGTTGCCACCCACAGAGCTGTCCACTTGGTCCACCCCTGACTCAGTTCATCGTGTCAGTCCATCGCACGGGTGGCCCGGGGTCTGTTCGAGCCGCTCGAGGTGAAGGCCTGTGGGGCCTGTCTGGTTCTTGGCAATCACGGCTGGAGCTGCCACGAGCATCCGCAGACGCGTGACTCTGCGTTCTCTTCTCTTTCACGTGCAGACCTGGGAGAGGTCACCGGGTTGTACGCAAGGTTAAGGGTATATTCCGATCCGTGAGAAATCGCCGAGCTGTTCCCCGGAGCAGCTGTGGACCAGGGTCCTGCTCTCGGCCATCCTCTCCGCCACTCGGCATCCCGTGCTGTGGACGGTATGAGTTGCTGTCACCTCAGGGCCGGCAACCCTCACCTTGGCTCCCACGGCCCTTTGCCGCCTGGGTGTCCTCTTTGGGGAAGCGTCTGTTCCAGCGTTTTGCTCATTTTTATTGGGTCGTTCACTTTGTTACTGTTGAGGCTTGGAGTGCTCATGTGTCTTGGGTTTTTTGGGGGGGGATTATGAAATCTGCAAACATTTCTCCCAGGGTGCAGCTTTATTTTAAAGAATTCTCTTGAGGGGCGCCCGGGTGGCTCAGTCGGTTGAACCTCCGACTTCGGCTCGGGTCATGATCTCGCGGTCCGGGAGTTCGAGCCCCGCGTCAGGCTCTGTGCCGACAGCTCGGAGCCTGGAGCCCGTTTCGGGTTCTGTGTCTCCCTCTCTCTCTGACCCTAACCCACTCTCATTCTGTCTCTGTCTCTCTCAAAAATAAATAAACATTAAAAAATTTTTTTTAATAAAAAAAATAAAGAATTCTCTTGACAGTGGAATTTGCAGAGCAGAAATCTTGCATTTTCATGACCTCCGGTTCGCTAATCTGCCTTTCTGACATGCTTCTGGCGCCGATTCACCTGACTCCAAGTCATGCAAATTTCTCCTAAATTGCGTTACACGAGGCCCATGACAACTGAGCTGCTTTTGTAAAGGAGGGCGTGAGGCTGACGTCAAGGCTCCTTTGTTTGCCTGTGGATGTTCCATTGTTCAGCACCTTTGTCGAACAGCACACAGGCCCTGTGGTGTGGCCCGTGCCTGGTCCTCTGTTCTGCTCCGTTGACGTGTGTGTCCCTTCTCACACCCACATGACACCTGCAAATGGAACGTGGCATCAGGTGACATCTTATCTGCCTTGAGGGCTGGGCCCACACCCTGCCGTGGCCTGCCGGCGCCCCTCAGCACCCCCGAGTCTGCAAGCCTCAGCAGGGCTGTGGACACAGGCCGCCCCACGCCCCCCACCGGTGCCCCGGTGTCCCGGCTCCTTGTCAGGATGGACAGCACCAGAGTCTCCACAGAGCTGGGGCGTCAAGGGGTCCGGGGAGCCCTGTCTTCACTGAGACCTGGAAGGGCCCGCCCCTGGGAGAAGGTCAGCACAGCAGGGAACAGGGGAGCCTTTCTCAAAGCCTGGACCTGCCTCCTGGTCTCGGGTCTAAAAGGGCACTGGGCCCGCCCCTTCCCCACCCCTGGAAGGCAGCGCTCTGCTCAAGAGCACCTTTCCGGGGTAATTACTGGGGGAATGACAAGTGACACGTTCAGTTCCATCACCCGGGGGTCACTGAGGGCGTGTGGGGGAAGCGCGGCTCGTGCACAAAGGCACAAGGTCTCGTCTGTGGGGTCCGCTACACCCGCTGCGGCCCTGGGCTCCTGCCGAGGCCAGCTCCGGTCCCCAGGACAGACGCTCCCGCCCAGGACCTGCTGTGGTCCTGGAAAGAGCACGGGGGTCCTTACTCAGAGGGAAGCGGGGGCTCGGCCGCTGGGTGCGGGCTCTGGGGCCCGCGCCTCCCACCCGGCCAGTGTGAAACGGAGACGGCGAGCAGTAGGCAAGGCTGAGGCTGCCGGGGGAGGGCAGGGCCACTCTGGGCAGGTGGCCGTGAGCAGGGGAACCGAGGCCCTGCTCTCAGGCAGCCTACTTCTTCCAGGAGAAGGTGGCAACAAATGAGAAGGCGTGCAGGGTCATTCTGGAGAGGGGAGCGCGTGCTGGGCTGGATGGGGCCCCAGAAGATACGCCTGCTTGGGGGCTGATTCAGACGCAGGGTCTTTGCAGATGCGATTGATTATGTTACAGACCGTGAGACGAGGTCATCCTGGACCGAGGGCTGTGCACCGAGGGCTGGTGTCCAGAGGAGAGAAGACGGGGATTGGGGACAGAAGACACGGAACGAAGGGCACACAGCTGGGGCGTCCGGGAGCCGGGAGAGGCGGCAGGGACCACCCCCCACCCCCGGAGCCTCGGGGGACAGGACGAGGCGGGGTGGGGGTGGGGGCTCAGCCCTGCCACACCTCGATCTCAGACTTCTGCCCACCCAGGCTTGGTGACCACGTTTCCGTCGCTCCTGAGAACCCAGGAAACGAACAACCGTCCTACAGCAGATCAAGCAAGAACATGATGTGCGGGGAGGGAGGGGACATTCCCAAAGCGTGTCTGGGGGCCTCCCCAAGGAGGCGTCATTGAAGCTGAGCCTGAGGCCCAGAACAGGGCCCTTATGGGACAACCAGGGTGGGATGTGGCGGGTCCAGGAACAGCAGGTCCAGGGGACCTCCGAGGTGGCGCGGGCAGGCCCGGGCGGAGCCAGGTGAGCCGTGGGGAGGGGGCCTGGGGCTGAGGAGCCGCCCCACTCATTTCCCGCCGGAGGCTCCGATACTGACAGTGTGTCCCCGCCCATTCAGGGACCTCCTGCTCCAAAGCACAGACCCCCTGCGACCCACCGCCACTGGGAATAGGTGACCCGGGAGAACACGGGGGCCTGAAGACTTAATGAGCTGTCATCCCAGATGATAGGCTCTCCCTGACAGCTGGCGGTGGGTCACAGGGGGTCTGTGCCAAGTCCCCGGGACCCAGCCTCTACACCCCGGCCCTCCCCGAGCCCCAGAGACAGGCTTGTCTGGCAGCCGTGACCCTCCCCAGGCTATGGTCAGAGAAGCGGGAGAGTCAGGGCCAAAAGGACCTCCATTTCGTCCTCAGCACCCTCGGAGATGAGGGTGTGGCTGAGGGAACGTGCTAGAATCTGGAAGGGACTGGGAGCCCCGGGGTGGGGGGGTGGGCAGGGGACCGCTGGGCGGCCACAGACAGGCTGGGGGACGAGCGGCCGGGTGCTGGTTGTGTCTGCTGGGGCCCGTAGGTGGAATTATGGGGGTGTCGCGGTTGCGGGGGCTGGCCACGTGTGCGCCACGTCTTTCAGACCTCGGGCAAGTGGTACTTTAACACTCTCGTGTCGGAGGCGGGCTTCCCAGTGGCCGAGGTGACCCCTGTGCAGTTCTCGGTGCTGGGCAGCGGCTACGTGACGTCTCCTTGACGCACAAGCGAGTGGCCTCTCCTTCCCGTGGCCTTAGTCCCCACTCGGGGCCCTCCTGCCCTGCTGTGCGCGTGGGGTGACACTAACGGCCACCTAACTCTGGAGGTAGAAGGGCCCCAGGCAGGGCAGGAGGAGAGGCCTGGTGCATCCCCCCAAACAGGAGTGGACTTCAAGCCCTTGCCCACCTGACTCCTGCCCTCCAAGACCAGCGGCCGGTGCCACGTGGTGGAGTCTGTCCTGGAGAAAACCGCTGTGCCCGGCGAACACAGAACCTGCGGGGTGTGTGTGTGGGGGGGGGCGGTGCCTCACGCCCTCCAGGCCTTCCCCCTCCCCCGCGGCCCTGGGTCAAGTCCTGTGCCCAGGAGGGGGCAGGCTCGGGACTTGGGTCCCCGGTGCTGGGGACCCCACTCCTGGGGCTCAGCTCTGGGGTGGAGCCCAGGGGGCCTCCGCCAACGTGCCCCACCCTGTGACCTTTCGCGGTGTGGGGCGTGAGCCACCTGCACGTGGAGGGATGCCTGAGGGGACACCCGTGAAGGGCCACCTCATGTTTCACAGCGAAGGGCGTTTCCAGGGGCAGAGGCTCAGCACAGCCAAACTCATGGGTATGTTTCCGCCACCCCCACCCTGACTGCTCCCGGGCTGTGCCCCTGACACCTCGGCTCACCCTCTCACCTCTCCGCAGGTAGAAGTCCTGGGGCCCCCCGGAAGTTCTGGAAGCATTTAAGAAATTCTCACAGCGCGAAGGATTGCCGCAGGAGAGCGTCTTCAAGCCCGTCCAGACGGGTGAGAGGATGGCCCGGCCCGTGTCCCCTGGGTCCCCACCCGGACAGCTCCTTGGGGGAGACATCGGTGCAGTGACGTGTCTCAGGGGCGCCAGGGGCCCCGCTCTTGGGTCTTTGTTGCCGGAGCGTGAGCGGTGCTGGGGTCGGGGCCCTCGGCTGGGGCACCTTCCCATTCGGTCTCCTTCTTCGTTTCCACAGAGAGCTGCGCCCCCCCCAGTGATTGGGGTGAGTGACCCCTGGAGAAAAGTCCTGTTTTCGATGGGATGTCGGGTACCCCAGGGGCACCCCAACCTGCAGACAGGAGGGACCCGGTGTGGGCAGCCCCCTCTGGGGCCTGCTCATCACCTCGGATATCTGTCCCCAGGTGTCACTCAGGGACATTGAGAGACTCCTTTTCTTTCTCTGTCCACTGGCTTCATATGTGGAAGTCGGGGCCAGGGGCCCAGGGTCTGCCTGATCACACCCGGCCCACCCAGAGAGAGCTGCCAGGCCACCCTGATCCAGGACAAGCTGTCACTTTCCCCTCCTCCCGCATCCCCTCTGCTGCCCTGTCACCAGGACCTCTGTCACACGGCTCACTAATACTGGAGCCAGAGGTGCCGTGACCCGCCTGAGGCCCCCAGATCTGCTGGGAGCACAGCCAGATGAGGACGAAATGGGGCTACTTTTGAGGTCCCACCGTGGCCCAGCCCCTCGTGCACACAGAGCTTTGGCTGGGGGCAGATGGCAGAAGGACCCTCCCCCTCTGCTCAGACTGGCTCTGCAGCGGCCCCCCTGTGAACCCACACCTGCACCCCACAGAGCCCCCCCAGGCCTTCTCCCCACCCCCGGCCTCACTGACACCCCCCTTCCAGAGCCGGAGGCATGAGGAACGGATCCACTGCAGCCCCGGGGCGGCACCACCAGGACCCTCTGTCCTGCAGGACATGGAAGGAACCCCTGCCCACCTGGCCTGGGCTCGCCCCGCCCCTCCTGCCGCCCTCCCCTCCCCCGCCTCCCTGCCCCACCCCTCTCCTGTCCCCACATAAAGAACTTCTGCAATCACTGCTGACTGTGTGTGGGGTCCCTCGCGTGGGCTGGGGTCAGGGAGGGCGGCCAAGCCAGGCAGGGAGGACGCGAGGGCACCCGACGTCCTGGTTCTCGGCGGTGGTGCGGCGGCCCAAGGGGCGTGGGGGTGTGGGCGGAGGGGTGGGGGTGCGGCTCTGCCCAAGGGTCTTGTGGGGGCTTCCCGCGGGGCCGACGCCACAAAGCTCAGGTCCTTGGTGGTCCTTAGGTTGGGGGACAGGGGTGTGAGGGTGACAGGTTTCAGATGTGGGGACACACGCAGGGGGGATCTCCTGGCCCCCCAGCTCCCCGCTGGCTGGAGACCGGGCAGGAGTGAGGGCGGGCAGGGGTTTGCCCCGGGCCACAGATGGGGGCAGCCGGACACTGGGAGCCCAGCCGGGGCGCCCTCTGCTCCTGCCCCTTCCCTCCGGGCCTGGCTGGACGCGGCTGGCCGGGAGGGAGCCCTGCGGGCTCCCAAAGTCACTGGGCAGCTTTGCATCCAGAGGCCTGACACACAGCCGCGGGGACCAGCGTCTCCCTTCTCCTGGCGGGAGGGTGAAGCCGGCCCGGCTCCCCTGGAGGCGGGGAGATGAGGGCAGCTCCGTCCACGCAGGGTCAGTGCAGCTTCCTACGTCGCGGGCATCCCTGGGTCTCTCCGGGACACAGCCGGCCCCAAATGCAGACTGCGGGGGCCCAGGCAGGAAACACGGGCCAGGGGTCCCTGCTGCGTCCAGAAGCAGTGCCTGAGGGCCCGGCCTCACTGGCCTTGGCCTTGCATGTCTGGCTTTCTGTAATGACAATGCTCCTTACCCTGCTTTCCCTGCAAAGACACGAGGCCCTCAAGCTGGGTACCTGGCAGGGAGACCCCTTGGATGCCGCCCCAGCCACACGCTCCTGTCCTGGGGTTCCAGGCCTGTCACCATTTATCTACCTGGTGCTGACCTGTCCCTAAGCAGCTGGTCTTTCTGCCGTGGCTGCACCAAGGCCCAGAGAAGGGGCTCCGGGGAGCCGGGGCCGGGGGCCCAGTGTCTGTAATGGTCTGGGGCTGAGACTCAGGGTGGGGGTGTAAGGTCTGACAGGTGACAGTCCCAGGAGGCCTCCCTCCAGCTGGAGAACAAGGAGGGGGGGGCCCGTGCCCAGCTCCTGGGGGGCCCCGGTGGAGCCCGGTAGCCTGGTCTCCGGGTCCCTGGTGGGGGAGGTGGCAGACACCCCGCTGGAGGTATTTTCCCTTCCGGAAAGCCAAGCCCAGCACCTGCCCGAGCACCGTCCCCTCCCCCATGACCCCAGCCTTGCCTGAAGGCTGGACAGTGGTTTGCAGGGAGGCCCAGACCCAGGAGTGTCCCAGGGAGGACAGTCACCGGTGAGACGGGGCGGAACAGCGAGATCTTCACGGAGTCCTGTAAACTGCACTTCCCGTGGGGCCCCCCTGCTCCCTGACGCACACCCTCCCTCCAGCCCCCAGCAGATGCTCTGCACCTACGGCTCCTCCTGCTGGTCCTCAGCAGCGGCTGCTCGGAGGCAGAGTCCTCCTCTTACGCCCGGCCTGAGCACTGATGTCTGCGCTCCGTTCTGGAAAATTCTGGAGAATTCTGGAAAATTCTCCATCACTGCCCCAGTGCACCTGCCACTCCATCTCGCAAGTCCAGACAGACGGATTTCGTCCTTGGTCTTTTATTGAGGTGACAGTCACACAACATAAAATGAGCCATGGAAATGAACAATCCAGTGGCATTTGGGACACTCACGATGCTGTGCAGCCACCACCTGTCTCTGGTCACAGAATGTGTTCATCGCCCCAAAGGGGACCCCAGCCCCCCTCCCCGAGCCCCGACACCCTGGATCTGCGCTCTGTCCCCGACCTTCGTAGGCGAGGAATCATTCCGCGGGCGGCCTCTCGTGTCTGGCTTCTCGCACGTGGCGCACCGTGACGTTTCCGAGGCTCCCCCCGCCGTGGCGTGTGTCCGCGGGTGTGGCCGGTGCTGCTGTGACCACGCGCGCGTGTGGACTCATGGGAGCCCCTGTGGGCGGATGTTCTGGGTCAGGTGAGGTTTGCCCACCTTCCGTCGCCCTTCACATTTTATTTCCCTGTGTCCTGACAGCCCCGGCCCCGGACGCCGGCTCTGGTACAGACCGTGGGGTGCAGCCACCGTGGGGGCCACGTTCGTCTTGTGAGCATCTGGGCCGATCGGGGTGATTGAGCACAGATGCCAGGAACAAGCCAGGTAACTGAGGCGGAAATCAAATTCAATCAGATGACTGCAGCTCACAGAATTCACTGGATCCGGATAATCAGGCTTGAGAATGTGCGGAAACGGGGGCAGCGGGCAGGCGGGGACGCCCCCCATCCCCACCCTCGCAAGAGCCCGGTCAGCAGGCTGCCCTGGGCCTCCGGACGCTGGACTGTGGCCACAGGGGTCACTGAGGTGAGCTACCCACTGCTCTGGCTCCCGGCAGACACACACACACACACACACACACACACGGACACACTCACCCCCAGAGGCCCAGGGCTGCATCTCGGGCTGAATTGTCTCCTTTGGCAAAGCCCCCCCTTTAGACTTGAGAACAGCCCCTGCCTCGGGTCCCCGGGCTGGCCCAGGTCCCTGCGCAGAGTTGCCTCCTGAGCCGCCTTGTCTGGTGTGCAGAGGGCACCCTCCTGCATGAGCTGAGCCACCGGGTGGGGACACAGGGGACTGGGTGGCTGTGCGGAGATGGGGTTGGCCAGAACCAGGGATCAGGGAAGGGGTTTGGAGCTGCCAGAGCTCAGGGACCAGAGTGAGAAGTGACAGGACCCTGGGGACTGGAATCCATTTTGATCTGGGGACTCTGTCCTCTCAGTGAATACTCACCAGCCGGTCACGTAGGAGTGATCGTGGGTTGCATTTTTATTTAAAATGTTATAAACACTCACGTGTGCGGAGAAGACTGGGTGGCGGGTGAGCCCCCTGGACCCTACACTCAGCTTCACAGCTGTCCGGGCTCCACAGACAGACCTGTCACTTTCCTTCTGTCTCTGGCGGAACATTCCAGGGCCAACCCCAGACATGCCTCCCTGGCCTCTGTAATGAGAAGAGACTGCACTCTGCTAGCGTGGTATTTTAAACAAAGCAATGTGCTGTGACCACACGTGGCAGTTACCACGCGTGAGCACGCCTCAGTGGCCGCCCGTACCCGTGTCCACATCTGGGGGTCGTCCCGCACACGGGCAAGGCGGGGCCGTCCCTGCCTCAGTGGGTCTGGATGGGCCCAGGACTAGCACCGTCTTGAAAAGTTCTCCAGGAGACTTCAGGGAGCCCTCTAGGTCCAGAACTGCTTCCCCCAAAATGCACAAGCACCAGGGTCATCCCTTCTGTCTTACAGAGAAGACACTGGGGTCGTATCTGCATTAGAATCTCCTTCCTGGTAGCTGAGTGGGTGACCGGGGACAGGGAGACCCGTCTCCGTGGTTGTGCCCACTGACAAGCTTCTGTGTGGGCGGCAGTCACCCAGATGCTGCTGGGGACACAAAAGGGAGGTCGTTCCAGGGTGAAGTTGTCAAGGTCGTTTGGACACAACGTGGTGACCCCGGGTTCCCAATGGGGGTGCTGCCTGGGTCCCGGCTGCCAAATGGCACAGAGCTGGGGAGCACAGAGGCAGCAGGCTCAGCTGTCCTCAGAGAGCACGACACAGGAAGTGTTCCCGATACTGGCGACCAGCCTGGACCCACACCCCGGGCCCTGCCTCCTCGGGGGCCTACCAGGAACCGTCCAGGGACACAGGGACCGTCCCGTTCCCGCTCGCTCCGCAGGAAGAAGGCCTCCCATTGTGCGGGTGGAGGAAGCCCCCTGAGGGCCTGCGGATGAGCCACGGGGGATTCGGGGAACCACATGGCTCGCAGGCCCCCGGCCCCCGTATAAGGGCCCGAGCCCGCGGCCTGGCCTTCCTCAGTCCCGGGAGCTCAGCGCCACCACAGCCGCAGCCATGAAGTGCCTCCCGCTCGTCCTGGGCCTGGCCCTCGTGTGTGGCATCCAGGCCGCCACCGTCCCCCTGACCATGGACGGCCTAGACCTGCAGAAGGTCTGAGGACGGCTGGGGGGGGGGGGGCGGTGAGCTGCAGGGTGGGCGGGGGGCGGGGCCTCGGCCGCCTGAAGAGCGTGGGTGGAAGCCAGGACGCTGGGACACCCCCCCAACCTGCTCCCCATCCTCAGGGTGGCTTTCCCTCGCTTGCCCAAGGTCCAGATGGTTCCACTGAACTCGTACGACCTGTCCTTTAAAGCCGCCTGGGAACCCAAGATGTTATTTCAAGTGTGGGGGCTCCCAGAGGGGCGTCTGGTCGGTGGCGGGGGGGTCGCCCAGAGCTCACTGGCTGCCACCCCACTTAGACCGGGCCCCCGGCCGGGGCGGGAGGGAGAGCCCGTTGTGGGGCCGGGGACACCTCCCCGCCCCCGATGGCAGCTCAGGCCCCCTCCCCAGGTGGCTGGGATGTGGCACTCCGTGGCCATGGCGGCCAGCGACATCTCCCTCCTGGACTCGGAGACCGCCCCTCTGAGAGTGTACGTCCAGGAGCTGAGACCCACGCCCGGGGACAACCTGGAGATCATTCTGCGCAAATGGTGGGTGACTGAGGCCCCCGGGCTGGGGGCCGGCGAGGGCCTGGGCCCAGGGCAGGCGGGCGGGCAGGGTCCTGACAAGAGCTGGCTCCGTGTGGGTGGTCCCCGGTGGCCTCGGAGCCCCCGCCCAGGGCTCCGGGCCGACGGGCCGACCACACAGGGCGGCCGCAGGGCAGTGCGCAGAGAGGCCGGCCGGTCAGCTGGGGGGTTGGGGCCCTGGGGGCCTGGGCGGTTCCTGCCATGAGGGATCAGAGAGGACAACTCAAGTTCAGTGTTACCACCTTTTAGGGAGGACAACAGGTGTGTTGAGAAGAAGGTCTTAGCAGAGAAAACGGAGTGTGCGGCCAAGTTCAACATCAACTGTAAGTGTCCCCGAGGGCCGGGTGCGAGTTGCAAGGCTGGTCACAACTGTCCTTGGGTGGTGGCTGTCCTTGCAGGCGGGGACGAGGTGGGAGAGTGCCGGTCCGGTCCCACTCTCGGGGCTGCCTGGAGTGGCCGGTGGGGTGCTGACCCGTGGGCCTGTCCGCGCCCGGAGCCATGAGCCTTTCAGGCCCGGTTACCCAGCCCGACCACAGAACCGGGGCAGGGAGAGTTTCCGGCCCCACGACTGCGGTCAGTGCACAGCTGAGCTCCTGGACCCTGCTGGAGTGGGGGCGGGGGGGGGGGTTTAAGGATCTTCTACCGAATTCTCTATCACTAACTGCAACATTTAGGGGCTTTTGTGAACTATAAAAAACCACAAATGGAGAGCTAAGTGCTAAAATTTAAACAAAGGAGGCACAGAAACTTCTTGTGGGTTTTCGGTCGGCAAATTCGATTTTTCTCTCACGCTGAAGATTTGCTCTGGGCCACCCTGACCCTCCTCCTCTCTCTCCTTCCTTCATGCCTCACCCCCACCTCACTCCTACCTCCGGCCCCTCCCTGCCAAGCCTGAGTGCTTGGTCGGGAGCTCTCCTGCTCACAGCCCCGGGCACAGCTCCGACCGCTGTGTGCGCGTCTGACTGTTCTGTCCCCGCCACCTGACCCGTGACACGCCTGGCCTAGGGGACACACCCGGCCCTGTGCTCCCCACTTTCCACTTCCTGCTGCCGATGGCCACGCTTCCACGTGGGCAGCACCCTGGGGGCTGCAGGACAAGGAACCACACCCGTAGGGGGCTCCCGCTGGACAGGACTTCGTCTCCCCTTTGGCTCTTCTCCTCTCCCCAGATCTGGATGAGAACGAGGTCATCGTGCTGGACACCGACTACGAGAACTACCTGTTCCTCTGCCTGGAGAACACCGACGCCCCCGGGCAGAACCTCGTGTGCCAGTGCCTGAGTACGTCACTGAGCAGGCCCGGGTCCCCCTGCGTGTGGGGGCGGGGGCTGAGGACCCCCGGTGGGGACCAAGTCCCCTGACATTGCCTCGGGAATCGGGGATCCAGGATCCAGGCCGAGGGGCTGGGCTTAGTGTTCCTGCCTCGGCCAGAGGATGACTGCTGAGAAGCTTTGGTTGGGGGTGATGTTCCACAAAAGCACCATTAAACCTGTCAAGTTCTGAGCGGAACGCAAGCCGGTAAGATCCGGTAGCAGGAGGCTGAGACGTGGCCGCTTTGCCTGAATGAAGCACTTTGTGCGCGGTTAGAGACGCGATCTCGGCCAGCACGTCAGCCCTGCGGGCGAGCCCCAGCCGCCCGGGGACGGGGACCCTGGCCTCGTGTCCCTGCAGGGCCCCCGGCGCCGTCCTGGGAGGGCGGGGCGGGGACCCCGGAGGGCAGGGGGGCTGAGCCCCGGAGGCCACCCCGGGGGCTGACCTCAGGACGCCAGTGTGTGCTTTCTGCTCTGGCTCCCTGGACGGGGCTCCCCGAGGCCGTCAAAGCCCCGCGGCCCAGGGACTGACCCACCGCCCCCCACAGCCAGGACCCTGAAGGCCGACGACGAGGTCATGGAGAAGTTCGACAGAGCCCTCCAGACTCTGCCCGTGCACGTCCGCCTCTTCTTTGACCCGACCCGGGTGGCAGGTGACCGCCTCCACACCCCGCGTCCCTGCTCTCACCCTGCGTGCGGCTCACCCGTCGGGCAGCCATGAGCCCGGGGCGCGTCCGTCTCCCACGGTGGCCCCCATTCCCCGGGCCCCCGGGGGAGGGGGTGCAGAGCCCCTGGGGCGGGGTCCCCCTCCCACCCCTCTGGGCCCAGGGCTGCCCCGGCGACCTGTGACCTCTCCCCCCGGCTCTCTCTCCTCCCGCAGAGCAGTGCCGCGTCTAGGTAGGTGAGCTCCTGCCCGACCCGCCTCCTGGGGTAACGTAGCAGCCCTGCCCCCACGTCCTGGGCACGTGCATGGGTGGGGGGCGTCCCGGGGGACCCCCAGCTCCCCTCCGTCGGGCCCCGGCCCCTCTGCGGGAATGGCTGGAACCCGGCGTCTCTCCTGCTGACCGCGGGGGCTGGGCTGGCACAAGTGCCCGGCTCTGTCCTAGAGCCTCTTAGGTCCAGGCATGTGCCCCACTCTGGGACCTCGTGCTTTCTTTGGGGGTCAGGTTGTTGTTTGAAGGAGGTCGGGGGGGAACTGGACAGGGAGGGGGTTGGGTCGTGGGTGGGTGGCATTGAAGACTGAGAAGTTGCAGGCCTGGTGCCACATTACTAAGGGGGATGTCCTTGGCCCCCCCCCGGTCCCCTGTCCCCAGCAGCACGCTGCTCTGCCTTCGTCTGTGTTCGTGATCTCATTGCTCACCTCCCACACAGGAGCAAGCAGACCTTTCCGTCCCCTCCTCCAGAAGGCAGACGTCTCCTTGTCCTCTCAAAGAGGAAGCCAGAGACCTGGTCCCGTCCCCTTCCTCCTTCCTGGTCCCTGTGCTTGGGGGCCTGGTACCTGCTCTCTGAGGATTCTAAATAAAGCCGCATGACCTCTGCTCCTCGAAGTGTGTCATTGGGAGTGTGTGGGGACACGGGCTCTGCTGGCACTTCTGGGGGGTGGGACCCGGGCAGCATCTGGGGGGGGGGGCAGGTTTCTCATCAACAAAACAGGAGAACATGCTTGTGCAAAATTTGTCAAATATGCGCGAAGTATCAGAATCGATGGGCCAGGAGGAGTCCTTAATCCTTACGGTAGTTAGGTAAAAGAAGCTAAGGGGCGCCTGGGTGGCTCAGTCGGTGAAGCGTCCGACTTCAGCTCAGGTCACGATCTCGCGGTCCGTGAGTTCGAGCCCCGCGTCGGGCTCAGGGCTGATGGCTCAGAGCCTGGAGCCTGCTTCGGATGCTGTGTCTCCCTCTCTCTGCCCCTCCCCCATTCATGCTCTGTCTCTCTCTGTCTCAAAAATAAATAAACGTTAAAAAAAATTAAAAAAAAAAAGAAAAAAAAGGAAGCTAAAATAAATGAATCTACAATCAACTCAAGTTAGAAAGCATTAAAGTGAGGAAAATCAAGGTGCCTGCGCCCCACAGTGAGGGCGGGGTGAGGCTGCACCCGTTCAGTTAGCTCACCTGTCAGAAATAGCTGGGAAAAGCCACAAACTCCAGAACAATCAATGACCACAGATCAAGAGAAATTTTATTAAAAGAATCATAAGGGACTTGGCTATTTGGTTCTAGCCTCATATACTTGAAACCCCAAATGGATGACTTCCACAGCAAATGCAAGCATCCAAAATAAATCGAAGAAGACCAGAGAAAAAGTAGACAGGTCCCTCCGCCAGGCAGACAGGCAGACAGACCGATAGGTGCAGAGCCCCCGCCCGCTCCCCGGCCCGGCCACCAGCATCAGGAGGGGACAGACAGGTGCTTCAGGGACGGAAGGTCAGCAGTGGGCAGCTCCATTACGTCACACCTGACAGAGACTGGCAGAGACAGCACAGTGACAGAAAGCCCTACCAGGAATAGTGCCCTTGCACGGCACCAAGGGGCTCCTCCCTGCCCTGCGTTCACAGATGGCCAGTTCACCCCTACGACCGCGCAGGGGGCAGGCACCAGGTACGCCTCCGATCCACCTGCCCGATGGGTCAGCCGGCCCGGCGTCAATGCACACAGCCACCCAGGACACCCCACGCATCAGCACGAAGCCCCTGAATGGCATAGTCGCCCCTGGGATCTAACAGGGGGGCATCGGGGTGAATTTCACACCCAGAAGACATCTCTGAACAAACTAGGTTCAGGTAACAGAAGGCGAAGGGGAATGGCTTCTCTGTAGGTGGTGAAGTCTGTGAAAACTCCTTCCTGTAAATTCTCTAAATGGACGCGGGGAGGTTTCCAGCGTCTGCCGTGACGTGCTAACTTCTGCGTGGGAAAGGACGGCCATGAGCACGTACGCAGGAACCCGTGAGAAGACACTCAGGAAGGAGCACACATCAGTGAGTTAGTGATCTACCGCGAGGAACGCAGGTGTGCAGGCAACAAATTGGTGGGCGCAGGTTTTCATGCAATTTTAAGTTTCGAACCAGTTCATATCTTAAATATTTTAAATGTAAGAGAAAAATAAAAACTGAAAGGCAGCAAGCCATAAAATGATAAACAAGCAGAAACAAATGAATCTAACTTCTATAAATTGACCATTTCAGAGAAAAATTCCCAACTTTTTTTTTTTTTGCCAGTGACATGTTTTTTTTTATTTTTTATTTTTTTGATTTTTTTTAACGTTTATTTATTTTTGAGACAGAGAGAGACAGAGCATGAACAGGGGAGGGGCAGAGAGAGAGGGAGACACAGAATCTGAAACAGGCTCCAGGCTCTGAGCTGTCAGCACAGAGCCCGACGCGGGGCTCGAACTCACGGACCTCGAGATCGTGACCTGAGCCCAAGTCGGCCGCTTAACCGACTGAGCCACCCAGGCGCCCCGCCAGTGACATGTTTTAATGCCATACAGAGATAGATCTGCCATGAGGCGTGGTCAGTTCCAATATTAGGGAACATGGACAGTGATGGAGTGAGTAGCCTCATCGAGAAATCTTGGCCGGATGCCACACTCTCTGGTCACCCCATGTTCACTGTGCTGTGTGCCCACCCGGGGGTCTCGCCCCTGCGACAGTGCCCCACTTACTCGTACTCAATCTTGTGTGGACTATATTCTAGGGAAAAAGAAATCTTAACATCAACCTAGTAGTAACATTTGTGTTGGTGACAATATGGGTGTTCTTATCAGCTGGAATCCAATTTGAAACAGATGGAACTTTAGGCGTGGCTTTGATCGAGGACTCATTTAGAGCGATCTGGTACCAGGGAAGGAAGGAGGGGGCTGGGGACAGCGGAGCCAACCTCTTGCCACGCACAGTCACGAGGACAAGGGACAGGGAAGGCATTGGAATAAATGAAAAGGTCAGTGGAGCAAAGTAGACTGGCGGGAAATTTGTGAAGAAATTTAATGGAAGCTAAGAGTGGCATTTCAGCTCGAAGGAGACTTAAGTCTTCTTTAGTGAATGGCACACAGCCAGCTGGAATCTGTGTGGTGCGAGCCTTATAACGTGAGTTGGGGAGTCACTCCTCGGCTTGTGGTTTCTGGAAGAGTTTTTGCAAGGTTCATGTTACTGCTTTCTTAAATGTTTAGCAGAATTTAACAGTGAAGCCAACTGTGGTTTGAGATTTTGATGGTGGGAGAGATTTTTATCTATAAATTCAATTTCTGCAATAGATCTACGTCAATTCTGGCTAAGCATTGCTTCTCTAATAAGCTTGGATACTTTGCATCTTTCCAGGAATTTATGCAATTGTCCAAGTTATCAAAATTATTTCCATAAAGTTACTCAAAACGCTCCCTTGATATTCTTCTAGAGTCCATAGGATCTGTGCTGGTGTCACATTCTTCATCCCCAATAGTGATATACGCCAGCTATCTGGGTTTTCCTGATTAGTCTGGCTGGAGGTTTATCCATTTTCCTCATCTTTTCAAAGATCAAACCTGATTTGGGTTAATTTTCTATATTGGTTTTCTGTTTTCCATGTCATCGATTTTTGCTATTACTATCATTTCTTTCCTCTTGCTTACACTGGTTTTGACTTGTTCTCCTAGTTACTTAAGCTACAGACTTAGATTTTTAAATTGAGCATGTTGTGTGGTCTAATGCTGGAAGCCGAGCTGTCCCAGCCTGAGTGGCAGGGCCCGGGCTGTGGACGGATTGGTGACTGCAGGGCGGCCCGCCGACAGTGACGCTTCTTGTACTCCCGCTTTTAGGTAATTTGGCCTTAAAAGTACCTGGGGTATTGTCTGTTGGGGGATCGCCCTCGACAGGCCCTCTGGGAAAAGAACCATTAGGAAAGAAAATAAAGTTCCGCAAGAAATTGTGCGGCCTTACGTTTAGCCCTTGCCATTCCCCATGGAGACTCCTCTACTTATAGCAAGGATAGACTCATACATTTGCCAGCAAAGGCGGCCAACGAAGCAGAGACATATGGATCCGAAAGCCCCACTCCCGTAACTAAGGAGTGTTATCTACGGACACAGGTCACTCTGACCCCTAGGCCCGCTTGGCCCCCAGGAGGCATTCCAGATGATGATTGAACCTCGTCGGTTAAAGTACAGAATGGTTCATTGGTTCCTAGGTGCATTGTCTCTCTGAGAATGTATAAGGCGTGGGTTTCTAAGGCCCTCTTGGCCCCCTTCCTGGCACCTCGGACCCAGGCGAATGCTTTTGTTCTTCCAAACCACGAATGGTCCAGGGAAACAACTAAGAGGTTGTGTCCCTGTAACTGTTCCACTTGAGGTGTTGAGAGATAAATGACCTTTCGTGAAAACAGCAAAGCAAATACTTTATAAATTATAGATAAACATAGATACATAATAAAAACAATAAAAGAAATTAATCAACAAGCAAAGGGCAGGAGGGAATGTTATGACAAAACAATCATGTTATTCCTTATTGGGTGATTATACAATGGAACAATTTTAGAATTGGGTAATGTTAGAAAAACATAGATGACGTACGTTACAAGGAAATCACTAGCAAATATAATGCCACGTTTACTGCAGTAAATTGGCCAGTTCAACACACTGCTGTTGACTGTGTCCGTTTTTATTTTAGTTTTTTATTTTCCAGTTTTTTATTTTAGTTTTATTTTCACCGACACCGTTCTTCCTTCGGGAACCCCTGGTTGCTGGAGCTGGTCTCCGGCAGTCTAATAATAAGCATCAATGCCACAAATTCCCTTCAAAGTGCTGCTTGAGCTGTGTCCACATATTCTAATAGATTTCGTTCTCGTTTTTACTTAATTCAAAATACTTTTCTGTGAAGGAGCAAATCATATCTTTTGTCTATTGAGTTCTTGGTATTTCTCTATTGATTCGTAGGAGCTCTTCACGTATTAAGGAAATTAGATTTTACTTGTGCTATCAGTTAAAAGAGTTAAACATAATTTTCCTCAGTTTATCCTTGCTTTTCTTGCTTGGCTAGTGGTGTCATTTTAATGTGTTTCCTCTATGTGGCTAAACTCACCGGCGTTTCCTTTTGTGGCTTCCGATCACCGTCACAGGGCTTCGATCATCTTTAGAGAGGCTTTTCATATTCTAAAGTTGAATTCCTGAATGTTCAATATTTCATCTTTTGTGCTCAACATCACTCCTCATCAGGGAAATACAAATCAAAACCACACTGAGATATCACCTCACACAGAGTGGCTAAAATGAACAAATCAGAAGACTATAGATGCTGGAGAAGATGTGGAGAAACGGGGACCCTCTTGCACTGTTGGTGGGAATGCAAACTGGTGCAGCCGCTCTGGAAAACAGTGTGGAGGTTCCTCAAAAAATTAAAAATAGATCTACCCTATGACCCAGCAATAGCACTGCTAGGAATTTACCCAAGGGATACAGGAGTACTGATGCAAAGGGGCACTTGTACCCCAATGTTTATAGCAGCACTCTCAACAATAGCCAAATTATGGGAAGAGCCTAAGTGTCCATCAGCTGATGAATGGATAAAGAAATTATGGTTTATATACACAATGGAATACTACGTGGCAATGAGAAAGAATGAAATCTGGCCTTTTGTAGCAACGTGGATGGAACTGGAAGGTATTATGCTAAGTGAGATAAGTCAGGCAGAGAAAGACAGACACCATGTGTTTTCACCCTTATGTGGATCCTGAGAAACTTAACAGAAGACCATGGGGGAGGGGAAGGGGGAAAAAAGTTACAGAGAGGGAGAGAGCCCAACCATAAGAGACTCTTAAAAACTGAGAATAAACTGAGGGTTGCTGGGGGGTGGGGGGGGAGGGGAAAGTGGGTTATGGGCATTGAGGAGGGCACCTGTTGGGATGAGCACTGGGTGTTGTATGGAAACCAATTTGACAATAAATTTCATATTAAAAAATGTTTCATCTTTTCTCCATCAAGAATTCATTTGCTTTAATTCATGAGTGAGCACCCAAACAGTATTTTCCAACCATCCACCCTGTTCTCCCGAAACCGTCTATAACTACTGAGTTCTCCCACATTCGTGATTCTCATGTGTATTTTGGTCTGTTCAGAGGCTTCTCATCCATTCTCCCGGGTTGTCCACGTGCCAGAACCCCAGTGGTTTTGTTCTGTTTGCTTCCTTTTGGAAGCACACCTGACCCACCACATGACGTTAGGTTCAGGTCAGGTGCACAACATCGTGATTCAGCATCTCTGCACGTTGTCCTGTGCTCACCACAAGCGTGGCCACCATCTATCACCATACACACTATTGCAACATCACTATGTCCCCCATGCGTCCCCCATGCTTCACCTATCATCCCCGTGACTTATTCATTCCGTAACTGGGAGCCTGTGCCTCCCACCCCCCTTCACGCATTTTGGGCACGGCTCCCTCTCCTCTGGCAGAAAACACTTTTCTAGAAAATTGTCTGTTTCATCCAACTTTTCATTTATTCCGTGAAGTTAAATAAAAATTTCCCTTCTAACGGTTCTTTACTTTTTTCTCCTTTTGTGGTTGTTTCCCATATTTGATGTATTTTTTTTCTTTTTCCTTTTTATCTTGACTAAGGCACCTAATGGCTTCCCCATTTTATCGATATTTTTCAAGAACCACCACTTGACCAAGTAATGGTTTTTCTATTTTCTTTAAGTTTCTTTATTATTTATTTATTATTTTGAGAGAAAGAGAGAGAGGAAGAGAGCGCAAGTGGGGGAGGGGCAGAGAGAGGGAGAGAGAGAATCCCAAGCAGGCTCTGTGCTATCAACACAGACAACTCCCCTCCCATTTTCCTATTTGCTAATTCAGTAATTTCTGCTTTTATGTTTGCAGAAATGTAAATGTTATCTTCTTTATCCTTCATTATGGTTACGTTGTTTTCACCCCTAATTTTTGAGTGGTATAGCTAACCAATTCCTTTTCGTTCTTTTCATTTATTGACATCATCTTTAGGACAATAGATTTTCCCAGATCCCTCAGAATCTGACGTGCTACGTGTTTATTTTTATTTTCTAAATACTCTGCAATTTTCTCTCTCACTCAAGAGTTGCCCTCCAATCTCTATGTTCTTGCTGTAAAAAGAACCATTGACTAGTCTAGCTCATAATCCAATTTTGGAGGGGAAAATCGCATTTTGATCATCCTAAAACATGAAGGGTCCCCTGGTTTGTCCTCTGGGTACCAAGCGTATCTGGGTAAGTGGAGAAAGCCTGGGAATAACAGGGACCAGTTTAGGACTCTGAGTCCTACTTTGACTCTCTCCTTGTAAATGTTTATCAGCACCACCTGAAAGCCCTAATTACCACTTGCAGCCCTGAGACTGAATTGGTGTTCACCTCCCTCCTGCCCTACTCAGTTAATGATCGGATCCAGCTGTCACTCAGGGTTACTGGGAAGTCTCAGAAGGGGCCAAAAATGGAGCCAGCAAGACACAAAGACCCATTATGAGGAAGTGCCTGAGGACTCTGCAGAATCTGGCAGGTGTTGGGCTCACTCTGGGTTCAGGCGGATGGCCCCACACCGGGTCTAGGAGGGCCCTGCGAGCTGGAAGTGATGTTTGTTCCAGAACCTGCTTCTGGCTGACCTCAACAGCCCTGGACTCTAGGCCAGCCTTGGCCACTTACTGTGGGTAAATATAGGTCAGGCACTTGGCACATTAGATCTCGTTCTTGACATCTGCAGAGGAAGCTGGCTTGGAGGTGTCAAAAGTGACAAAGGACACGAAAGCACCTTGGGAAGTTGGAGGAATTGTGAGAATGAGAAGCTCAATGTCCTGTCCAATAGGAGTTAAGGAAGCCATTCGTCCATTTTTCTACCATCCATCTATCCGCTTACCATCCAACCATCTATCCACCATCAATCTATCCATCCACCATCATCCATCCATCCACCACCCATCTATCCGCTTACCATCCAACCATCTATCCACCATCAATCTATCCATCCACCATCATCCATCCATCCACCACCCGTCTATCCACCACCCATCCACCATCCATCCATCCATCCATTTATTTACCATCCATCCACTAACCATCAATCCATCCATCCATCCATCCATCCACCATTTATCCATCCACCATCCATCCATCTGTTTAACATCCATCACTCCTTTTCTCAAACACCATTTACAGTGCTGTGTGACCTGTTTTTGGAATCTTTGCTATCTCAACACTACCTCAGTAGAGCCCCTTAAACAGTCAACCCTGGGATAAATACTGCGGAGGTTTCCTGTGTAGAGTACAGGTAACTTTCAAAATGCAGAAACAATTGTTTCTGCTACACAAATATGGATTAATTAGTGTTATTGGTGACGTAACAGATACACATATCAAGCAAGGCTGACAGATTCAGCTGGTAAAGAAACAATGAGCCCTTTTTAGATTCAGAAATTGTATTACTTACACAGACAGCAAAAGCAAGATCAGAAAGGGTGCCGGGTCCCAGGTCCCTGACCCTCCCTGCCCACCGCGTCCCCATGTCCACCTTCCTCTCTGGAGTTGGTCAACTTGCCGGCCATGCACTTGTCCACCTGGGCCCAGGGACCCGAGCCCCCCCTCTCTGCCTACCTGAATTCCCATTCCCATGACAGCCTCCACCCCACCCCCAGACCCGCAGAGGGAGCGAAGGTGAGCTGACTGCCCGTGCTTCAGGGGCACCTAGAACCTGCCTGAGGGGTGGCTTTGGGAGGGGGCAGGGTCCTCTGTGCACTCTGTATGCCACTAGCCTGCCCAAACATCTGGGACTGCAGCCTTTGCCCCCAGAATGATGACCTGTGAGCCCAGGTGGCCACGCAGGAGCGAGGTGGCTGTGGGGTCCTCATGGAGCACAACAGAGCACACGGCCATGTCCGGCCCAAGGGCACGCAAGCTCAGAACAACGGTGTGAACTGGGCATCACACAGGGAGGGGACCAGGAATGTGACAAGGTGGGCCCCTTGTGCTCGACAGTCAGCCACCCACGGGCATGATGTCTACAGACCCAGGGGCCGGCATAGGGATCTCTGGCCATTGGTGGAGCCCCGGGGCCCACCTTCCAGGACACAGCTGTCCTCAGTGCCGACTCTGACCTGTTGTTGCCCAAGATTGCGACCTGGGAAGTGTTCCTGATGCTGGCGACCAGCCTGGACCCACGCCCCAGACCTACCCCTCTGGGGCCTACCAGGAACCGTCCAGGCCTCAGGGACACAGGGACCTTCCTGTTTGGACTGGAGTGGGGGAGTCAGTGGCACTGGAAGAGGGCCTCAGGCTGTCCTGGAAGATGATGTCCTGGAGACCTTGAGGATAAGCCACGGGGCATTCGGGGAACCGCATGGCCGGGGTCCCAGAGGTCCTGACTTGCAGGCCCCCGGCCCCCGTATAAGGGCCCGAGCCCGCGGCCTGGCCTTCCTCAGTCCCGGGAGCTCAGCGCCACCTGAGCCGCAGCCATGAAGTGTCTCCTGCTCGCCCTGGGCCTGGCCCTCGTGTGTGGCCTCCAGGCCGCTACCGTCCCCCCCGCCATGGAGGACCTGGATATAAGACAGGTGTGGGCGTGTGGGGTGGGTGCTGGGGGGCCTACAGAGGGCAGGAAGGCCTGACTGCAGAAATCTAAGGGAAGACCAGACGAGGCATAGAGCTAGGCCAGGCCTTTGTCCCCCCAAATGCTGGCTCTGACCACCTGCCTGTTTCCCTCTCACTCCCGGGCAGAGTCACCCATGACTCTGCCACACTCCGAAAAGGAGCTCACCCAGGACAGTGCTGGGGGGAGAGGGCAGCTATTGCAAATATGCAAGAACCCCTTGGGGTGCTGGCACACGGTAGGAGGGCCTCAGATGTGCCCTGAGTCCTGACGCACCACAATCGCGATCCCACTCGAGACACCCCGGAGTGTAGGGGACAAACCAGCAGGGGGGTCAGAAGGAGAGCCCGCTGTGGGGCCGGGGCCGCCTCCCCGCCCCCCATGGCAGCTCAGGCCCCCTCCCCAGGTGGCTGGGATGTGGCACTCCGTGGCCATGGCGGCCAGCGACATCTCCCTCCTGGACTCAGAGACGGCCCCTCTGAAAGTGTACGTCCAGGAGCTGAGACCCACGCCCGGGGACAACCTGGAGATCATTCTGCGTAAATGGTGGGTGACCGAGGCCCCCGGGCTGGGGGCCGGCGAGGGCCTGGGCCCAGGGCAGGCGGGCGGGCAGGGTCCTGACGGGAGCTGGCTCCGTGTGGGGGGTTCCCGGTGGCCTCAGAGGCCCAGCCTATGGCTCTGGGCCTATCACACAGGGCGGCCACAGGTCAGTGAGCAGAGAGGCCCGTGTGGAGGCCGCCGGTCAGCTGGGGCTGGGGCCCTGGGGGCCTGGGCGGTTCCTGCCACGAGCCCTGTCTGCCCTGGAGAGAGGGCCGGGGACCCAAGGAATTCTCACTGTGATCCGTGATGAGATCCTTAGAGGTGCTGTGACCAATCCCCCCGCGAACGGGGTCAGTTCTGAGCTAGCCCCGCCCCCCACCCCCAGCAGCTTTCTGGGCTGGCTACATCTACCCCATTGTCACCTTGTCCGAGTCACCTGCTCAAGGCCACAGGGCCACTCACATTTGGGCCAACACCTCATGGCCTTGCTCACAGCCGGCCCAGGGCTGGGTGTCCTCAGGGTCTGTGGATGCTTCCTGGAGCCCAGCTCCTGTCCCTCCACTGGGGTTCGGGGGTGACCCCCACCGCTCTGGCTTTTCAGGGAAAACCACGCATGCATCGAGGAGAACATCATGGCCCAGAAGACCGAGGACCCAGCCGTGTTCACGGTCGACTGTAAGTGCCCCCACCCCGTGCCCGTGGGGCCACCCCCTGGTCAGCCCCCCTTAGGTGCCCGTGGACAGAGTGCTCCCTCCCGCTCTGAGCCCCCCACCCCCGACCCCCGCCACGTCCTGACGGCAGGGAAGAGTCAGACGGGTGTGTGGTCTGCCCTGAACGCCAGGCCCGGCTTCTCTTACCCTACATCGCAAAGGGCACTCCCAGGGAGGGGGGGGAGTGGATGAGGCCTGGGGACCAGCCCCCCGCCTCTGGGGCTCAGTCTCCTCCAGGCCCCTTGGCTCCCTGCTCAGGTAGGAAGACGGCGGAGAGGCATCTGGTTCCCTGCAAACCCGGGCAGGTTCGGTCCTTGCAGGGAACGCCTGAGGGCAGGCCTGCGGCAACTCCCCTGCTCAGGGACCAGTGGCCTGTGGCTCCTTAAAAATACCCAAATAAAGCAGACCGGTGGGCAAACACCCTGTGGATTTGCCGGTCAATCCTGGAACCTGCTTCTGGAACCTTCTGGGCCTAACTCCAGCCTTTCTGCCCAGGCCCTGTCTCCTGGGCCTAGCGGCCTCATCCGGGGCGGGACCCGGGCCCACCCCCTAGCTTCCAGCCCTCCTCTGCCACCAAGGACGGCCACCGGGCACCCACCCCAGCACCTCCCGTTCTTAAGCTATGAGCAGGCTTTCCAGCAGGACCTCGGGTCATCCTGGGAAGGTGGCGGGAGCCTCCGAAGAGCTGGGCAATGCCCGGCAGGGACACTGCTGTCCTGCTCCGAGCCCTGCCAGGCCCACGGCCCCACAGACTTGGGGTCCCCGCACGCTCCCGTTGGCTCCCCACCTTTGAAAAACAGACATCACGGCCCTACCCACCGCGATATTTCTCCATTTCCTTCTGCCCATTGATGTCCACGTAGAGCCGCGACTCCAGTGGGGCTCCGGTTCTGGATTATTTTGTCATCGCTCACAGGACCTGGGCACCTGTCACAGGAATTGGGGGGGGGGGGTCACCTGGGTCTTAGCGCCTGAGCGTGTGCACGAATATCCGAAAGGATGAAGGGCACAGCCAGAAGTGGGGACGAGCCTTGGGCCAAGCAGGGCAGAAAATCCCAGAAGGGCTTTGCTGCCATGCGGATTTTGAAAGACCTGCCCACGGTCTCGGCCCAAGTGCAGGGGGTGCCGGTCCGGCACAGCCAGGGCCGCTCGGAGGGCCCCCCGCGGGGTCCCTGCCAGGGGTGGGCCGTGGAAATGCACGGCAGGTGAAGGGGAGGCCCGAGGTGGCGAGGGGGGTCGTGGGCCGGATCTCAGGTCTCTGTTCTGGCCTCTTCTCCAGACCAGGGGGAAAGAAAGATCTCCGTGCTGGACACTGACTACACCCACTACATGTTTTTCTGCATGGAGGTCCCAGCGCCCGGCACAGAGAACGGCATGATGTGCCAGTACCTGGGTGCGTAGCCGCCCCGGGGCCACCCTCCAAGGCGTGGCTCGTGAGCACCCCGGGGGCCCCGGTGGGAGGAAGGGAGCAGGGCTGCCTCCTGGCCTCCATGGCTCACGTTAGCAAAGGTCCTGGGGTGTGATCCGATGTGGAGTCGTCCACACGGGGAACCTTACCATTGTTCTCAGGTGCTCTCTCCCAGGGCTCCTGAGGGGACCGTGGGCGCTGGGCCAGCAGAACGCTCCCTGGCCAGTTGACTCACGGTGTCCTGATGCGGCAGGACAGCTGACGGCCCGGGGGCTGTGGGCCCTCTTGTCCTGTGTCCATGCAGACCCCCCGGTGCTGTCCTGGGACTGGGCCGGGGGAGGGGCAGGGACGCTGGAGGGCAGGGGTCTGAGCCCCAGAGGCCACCCCGGGAGCTGACCTCAGGATGCCAGTGTGTCCTTCCTGCACTTGCTCTCTGGACGGGGGGGGGGGGGGGACCTCGGGCTCCCCAGTGTCATCAAGCCCCGCGGCCCAGGGACTGACCCACTGCCCCCCCCCCCACGCCCCCCCAGCCAGGACCCTGAAGGCCGACAACGAGGTCATGGAGAAATTCGACAGAGCCCTCCAGACTCTGCCCGTGCACATCCGGATCATCCTGGACCTGACCCAGGGGAAGGGTTAGCTCTGCCCTCGGTCGCCCCCTCCTGGGCTTGCTGTCCCAGCTCTGGGACCCATCGGTGGTTCTGTAGAAATCAGGACAGCGTCATCCTTCATCATTGGTCCCCATTCCCTGGTTGGGGAGGGGGTGCAGAGCCCCTGAGGCGGGGTCCCCCTCCCACCCCTCTGGGCCCAGGGCTGCCCCGGCGACCTGTGACCTCTCTCCCCGACTCTCTCTCCTCCCGCAGAGCAGTGCCGCGTCTAGGTAGGTGAGCTCCTGCCCGACCCGCCTCCTGGGGTAACGTAGCAGCCCTGCCCCCACGTCCTGGGCACGTGCACGGGTGGGGGGCGTCCCGGGGGACCCCCAGCTCCCCTCCGTCGGGCCCCGGCCCCTCTGCGGGAATGGCTGGAACCCGGCGTCTCTCCTGCTGACCGCGAGGGCCGGGCTGGCTGTGCGTCCACTCTCTCGAATGGCCTTTGTGGGATGTCGTTCCTGTGTCCCGGTCGAGCCCCCACGCGGACGTCCCCATGGGCTCTTCTGGGCAAGGGCGTGGGGTGACCAGCACTCAGCCTGAGGTGGAGAGGCCGTCCCTCACCCCCAGGCTGGGAGGGGCCGGCGAGGGTCCGACAGGCTCCCCAGGAATCACAGGGGAGCCCTGGTCCGTTTCAGGGCCCAGAGAGGATGACACCCCTTCCAGCCCCGTTGGGGGGACTCAGGAGGGACCGGACCTGCCAGACCTGTTCGTCCAGCCCCCAGGCTCCGGGGGGGGGGGGGCCCAGCCTGGGGACTCCTGCTCTGAGCCCCTCCCCCTCTAGCAATAAAGAAATAAAGCAGGGAACAGTCTGCCTGGGTCTTTCCTGGCCTTGTGCGTGTGGAGATGGGGGGAGGTCCCCGCGGGGTGTTAGACGCGATGTCCCGTTGCCACGTGTGGCGTCTCTGGTCACACGACCGTGGAAGCTGAGGGGGCAGTGCAGCTGGGGTTCTAACTGCTCCGTTACTTTCCTGACACAGAAACGTCTCAGGGGTCTCCTTGGGGCCTCTTGCCCTCCCGCCAGCCTGAAGGTCGGGGATGGGGGGCGGTGGGAGCTCCAGGGCCGAGAGGGCACGCAGCCTGCGGTGTGGACGACAGGCCCACAGACACCAGCATCAAAGAACAGAGCCCCCCCGCCCCCCTGTTAGGGCTCTGGGGTCCCCCAGGGAGCCACTGCAGAGGGGACCCGTCCCCCCTCCCCCGCCCCGGACAGAAACGGGAACAGGAAATGGGCCGGCCTGTGGTCACCCTGAGCCCCTGCCTGGGGGCTGAATGTAGGCCTTCCTTCCACCGTCACCAAGGCCCTGGAAGGCAGCCACTCCCGTCCACACCGAGGGAGGGTGTCCCAGCAGCAACTAGCCTCCAGGTCCACACAGCCCGGTCAGAGGGGGACCTGGACGTTGACCCAGGCCGTGTGGCTCCAGCCCAGCCCCGAACTCGACACAAAGCCCCATCTGAGGGCAACACCGGGTTCGGGCCCGGAGACACCACTGATGGGATCCGGCCCACCCGGGGCGGGTGGAAAGGAAGTGAGCTCGCTTCTGGGGGCGCCGGGCACGGAACCCGTGTGCCACACGCGTCCGCGGTCACCAGGGCCACGTGCTGGCGAGGCGTGGGTGCTGGAGTCAAGAGGGCAGCGCAGGCCAGCCCGCCCGGCCCCTGCCGTCCATTCCGAGTCTGGTCTCGTCCGTAAGTGGAGACGGCTCAAGGAACAAATGCAGGGAGTGGGAGGTAGGACACGGGGGAGGACAGCTCCTGCACCCTGAGCTCGGCTGCACACCCCACGAGGTGGTGTGGCCCCGCTGCCGTGACCACAACTCTGACACCCCTTGGGCCTCAGGTCCCAACCTCAGGGCCGGCTGCCCCTCCCGCCGGCCCCCTCCGGCCACCGCCATCGTTACCTGGAAGCCAGCAAAGTAAGCACCATGATCACGAGCCCTGAAAATAACATAAACTCCAAAAAGAGAGCCCTGGAAGGCGGGCGAGCAGGGCGGTCTGGTCTGGGACCCGGGGATCCGAGGACAGCGCAGTGGCAGCTAGTTCTGGGTCCCCCCCAGGACAGAAGGCAGCCCAGGGTGGTCCACTGCCCACCTGGATCAAACCGGGGTCCCCCCACGACACCAGGCTAGCCCAGTGCCTGTGGCCAGAAGGACCAACGGGGGGCCCTCCAACCGCGAGCCGCCGGGACGGACTCCCCTTCCTCGGGACACTGGGCCTGAGATGACCCTCCCCTGGGGAGCCGGGCCGTGGCCTTGAGCTGGAGAATCGCTCCTGCCCCTCAGGCAGCGCCGGCAGGGCCACGGGAGCCCCACGCCAGCCACGCCGGCAAAGGCACGCTGTGAACGTCAGACCGGCGGGACTGCGAGCTGCCCCCAAACCGGAAGCTGCCGCTGCTGCTGCTGCTGGGACACTTTCAACAGGACCCGGAGTCTCCGACAGAAGAGGCAGAGTGACCGGGGAGCGGCCGGAGGTCACCCGGCACAGGGGACACCAGGAGCATCACAGCCTGAGGGAGAAGACGACGAGAGGGCGCCCCACGGACATTCGCGGGACGGCGGACATTCCCGCTACCGCAGCACCAACCACACCTCCTCGGGCAGAGGAAACTGCTCTGATGACAGGTCCCTGAGCACAAGGCCACCTGCTCACCGGACACACGGCAGTCCCGACAGACGTGCCACACAGCGCGGCTGCAAAACGCCCCCAGCGAAGGCTGACAGGCCTGAAAGGGGGACGGACAGACAGACACCCCAAGCTCCGAGCCGGGGGCTTGCACCTGCCCCGAGTGGCTGAGGGATGCGGGAGGCCGGGGGCGGTAAGTGCGGGAATTGGAGCCACGCGGTCAGCCACGGGTGGGTACAAACCCGCTTACACAGAGCGCGGCCCCAACGGCCACAGAGCCGGACGGCTCTCACCCCCGACGTCCAGACCCCGGGACGCCCCCCCTGCAGACGCCAGGCGAACTCCCCGTGGGCCCCGCGGGCTCTGAAGGCCCGGCTACCGAACGCGGGTTGCGGGGGGGGGGGCAGGAAGTCTCCAGAGCAGCTCACAGAACTCAGAGAAACACTAAGAAAGGGCCACCAGGACAGAGCGCACTCACGTGGCCTGACCCTGGGACCAGGGGCGCCTGGGGGGCTCGGTCGGTTCAGCGTCCCACTCTTGGTTTCTGCTCAGGTCGTGATCTCATGGCTCAAGAGCTGCACGGTGCGGAGCCTTCTTGGGGTTCTCCGTCCCCATCCCCCCCGCCCCTCCCCTGCTTGCGTGTGCATGCACGCGCTGTCTCTGTCTCATAAATAATAAATAAATAAATAAAATCTGTGATGGAGACAAACAGACAAATTACATGTAAAGAAGCACAAAGAGAACGACGGCAGCATTTGTAGGAGGGAGAGATTCGTGCTGGGGACTGGGCGTTCGTGTGCGTTATTAGGTCAAGGGATGTCCCTTCCATTCCTGTTTTGCTGAAAGGTTTTACTTCATTGTCCTGGGCTGTCCTGTCCTGTCCTGTGCTGTCCTGCCCTGCCCTGTTTCGGCCTGTGCCGGGCTGTGTTTTTGAGCCAGAGTTGCCGGTAAACTGTAAGCAGTGTGATTTCTGCATAAGCTAAGCTGACCAAATCGTCTTTCTTCTTTAGCCTGTTGAGGTTACAAATGGCACCGGTGTGCAGTTTGCAGTGTCAGAAGGTCCTCACGGTTGCCGGAGGTAAAAACCGATTTCGTTCCGATGCTCTGTCCGCTGCTGGGTGCGACATTCTGCCCTTTAGCCGAGGGCGTTTTGCACTTACTTCCGGGGGAGGCTGCCGCTCCCTGTCTTGCTGTGACACAGAGGTTGAACGGGTCCGTGGGACGGGCTGGGAGTACCCTGCCTCCCGTTCTGGGTTTGGACCCTGTACTCGAACACGTCAGAGGAGAGCAGGGCGGTGAGGCGGTCGGAGCTGGTGATGTCGCGGCAAACACTTAGATCACTGCTACGATGGGCTTGATAACTGTGGAGGGTCCCCACTCTCTTCGGGCGCGTTTCCTGGTGGGCGCTCCCCGGCCTCCCAGCCTCCCGGCCTCGGTCTCTGCCTCCTCCATACCTGTGGCCCTTTCACCCGGCTGTTTTGTGCAGTGTCTCTCCTCGTCCTTGACTGAGCTCAGCAAGGACCTTGGGGCTCCACGTTGTTGAGTCTGGGAGGGGCCTGACCCCCGGCCTCTGAGCAGGGCACTCAGAACACCTTCACCCATTTCTTCTCCCGGGGGGTCCGCTGTGCTGTCCTGTCCCCATGCCGGGGCCTCAGAGGCATTTGATCACTCGTCCACCAGTGGCTCTGTCTGTGCTGTGGGTCCTGGGCGTGCCTGTGCCGGCACCTGCTCCCAGGCGGCAGCCACCTTCCCCCCGCCCAAAGCAGGTCTGGCGCTCTGCTCTCTGCCCTAAGACCATGCCCGGCAAAACTCAGACTCACCCTCGTGGTGCCACGCTGCCCGCTGGTCCCACTGACGCCCAGCTGGAGGGACAGGTCCTGGGGAAACAGGGCGGGGCATCAACGCGCGTCCTCGGCTGCATGAAAGCCCACTGCCCCTCCCTGGCCCCAAGAGTTCATCCTAAGAAAAGTAATGTCCTGCTTCTGCCGTCACAGGCCTGCCCTCCGGCCACTTCTAAAGACCTCAGGGTCCCGACAGGAGGGCAAGGGCCTGGGGCCAGTCCCCTCCCACGTCCCACTCACTGGGGCAGCGATCTGGGAAAGTTGGATGCCGGGGCCTGGGTCTCCCCTCAGACTGGACAACGCCAACCGCCTGAGGCCAGCGATCACTTTTTTTTCCTTTTGTGTGTGTGTGTGTGTGTGTGTTTTAGGTTTATTTTTGAGAGACAGACAGAGCATGAGCGGGGGAGGGGCAGAGAGAGAGGGAGACACAGAATCCGAAGCGGGCTCCAGGCTCTGAGCAAGCGGTCAGCACAGAGCCTGATGTGGGGCTCGAACCCACGGACCGCGAGATCGTGACCCGAGCCGAAGTCGGACGCTCAACCGACTGAGCCACCCAGGCGCCCCTCTTTGTGTTTTTTTAAATAGCGTTCTGAGGAGTATTCTGGAAATTATGACCAGGTGCGTCCTGAACAGCACGCTTTGCAGCACCATATTGGCAGGGACGCGGCAGAATCTCTGAGAACGCGAGAGGGATGTCACCCGCGGAGGGCGGGGCCAGCGCTTCCCAAACTCACCAGAAAACGGGACATCTGCTTTCTGCAGGCTGACACCCCCACGACCCTGTTCTGGAAGCCAAGTACGGCCTCGCATCTCGCAGCTGGGTCACCGTGGACACCGGTCGAAGCTGCTGGAGCTAGTAGCCGGGGCCACCGTCGCAAAGGAACCCCCCGCTGGTGGGGACCGCTAACCACAGAGGACCACTCTCCCAGCTCCCAGGCCCGAAGTCCAGTCAAGGGGTGGGCAGGGCTGTGCTCCCTCCGAAGGCTGCAGGGGAGGCTCCTGGCCTCTTCCAGCTTCTGGAGCTGCTGGGTGTCCCAGCATCCCTTGTCTTGTAGACACATCCCTCCCAAGTTCTGGCTTCGTGGCCACAGGCCTTCTCCCTGGGTCCCCTCTCTGCCCCTGTTTTCTCTTAAAAGGACAGGAGACAGTAGCCCCTACTCCCACGTGTGCCTCATCCATAGAAATCACATCTGTAGAGTCCCTGTTTCCAAATAAAGTCACATTTGGACGTGCGTTTTGGGGGACACCATCCAACCCAGTGCATTCCCTGCTGCTCCCCGGAAAAGAGGAAAACGCTGAACCCCGGAGGCTGTCACGGGGACTGCGGGGAGGGCGTGGGGAGGGCCCGGAAGGGTCACGGTGCCTGGCGCACGCCCCACAGAGGTGCTGCTGGACGCCCACCTCATCCGGACCATTCCAGATCCTCCACCGACAGGCAGCAAGAATGTCCACCCCACCCCGCCTGGCTTCAAGGCCACTCCTCAGAGTTTCAACAGACACCCCCACGTCCGGGGTCAGAGCCTCCCCCGGGAGCGGCAGCCACACTGAAGCCGGCCACCTGCCAGGGAGGATCGTGGACACCGAGAGGCAGGTCCGCACCAGCTGCCACAAGAGGGCCACACCGGCCTGATGGCCTGAGCCACCGCCTCTCCCGCCCTTAGAACCAGAGCCCCGTGGCCCGGAACCTGCCATCTCTCTGCAGGGTGGGCTCTTTCCTGGCACAGTGACATGCAGTGACATGTGGCCTTTCCAGGAAAGAGAGCAGAGCCCTGGGCCTCCACCCGAGCTGCTGCTGCTGCCTGTGGGTCACCCGGATGGCCCCCACCTGTGGGGGAGGTGCTCTCCAGACGCCCCACCGGGAGAGGGCACAGGGCAGGTGGCTGTCCCCCTCCGCACTCCTCCTCCATCCCATGCCCGCCTCCCGGGGACGGGCAGGTTGACCGTCTGAACGTCAGGTGGTGGCCTTTCACCCCCTTGGCTCAGCGCACGGGGCTCGCGCGTCCCCCTGTGGGTGCTGGTTTGCAACCTGATCGGCGGGACACGTTCTTCTGTAACCGCTCGACTCCCCTCCGCGCCCACACACCTGGAGCTCCCGGGCACGAGGGGCCACAGGAAGTGCTTCGGGCGATTTCAGAGGTGCGGCCTGGCAGACCCGTGGGCTTCCTGACGGCACGTACCCATGGACACCCCTCGTGCTGCCCCCACGCGCGCCCCACCCTGAGAGGGACCTAGCCCGTGGGCTGGGTGACCCTGCCGATCATCGCGGTCCCCGACCACTCCTGTGACTCGGCAGACCGCCCACTGCCGGCCAGGCCCGTCCTCAGACCCCGCCTGAACCCGCGGCACCTTCCCCTTCCTGCAGGCGGTGGGGTGACCGGGAGGAGAACCCATCCTCCCAAGGCCGTGGCCGTGGGTCGTGGAGTCGCTGATGCCCCAGGAGAGAGAATGAAACCGAAGGAGAAAGACCTGGGAGGCCTTGACCAGCCGGGCACGTGGGGGCACCAGGAGGTGGTGGGCGCCTGCAGGAGGAGAGGGGGTGAAGGGGTGATGTCTGGTCCTCGTGTAGGACAGACTGCCACCCGCAGGCACGATGTCCTGGACCCTGGGGCTGGCGTGGGGCCCTCCGGCCATTGGCTGGGCTCCGGGGCACACCCTCCAGGACACAGCTGTCCCCAGTGCTGACTCTGACCTGTTGTTGTCAAAGATCGTGACCCAGGAAGTGTTCCCGATACTGGCGACCAGCCTGGACCCACACCCCGGACCCTGCCCCCTCGGGGGCCTACCAGGAACCGTCCAGGGACACAGGGACCGTCCCGTTCCCGCTCGCTCCGCAGGAAGAAGGCCTCCCATTGTGCGGGTGGAGGAAGCCCCCTGAGGGCCTGGGGATGAGCCACGGGGGATTCGGGGAACCACATGGCTCGCAGGCCCCCGGCCCCCGTATAAGGGCCCGAGCCCGCGGCCTGGCCTTCCTCAGTCCCGGGAGCTCAGCGCCACCACAGCCGCAGCCATGAAGTGCCTCCCGCTCGTCCTGGGCCTGGCCCTCGTGTGTGGCATCCAGGCCGCCACCGTCCCCCTGACCATGGACGGCCTAGACCTGCAGAAGGTCTGAGGACGGCTGGGGGGGTGGGGCGGTGAGCTGCAGGGTGGGCGGGGGGCGGGGCCTCGGCCGCCTGAAGAGCGTGGGTGGAAGCCAGGACGCTGGGACACCCCCCCAACCTGCTCCCCGTCCTCAGGGCGGCTTTCCCTCGCTTGCCCAAGGTCCAGATGGTTCCACTGAACTCGTACGACCTGTCCTTCAAAGCCGCCTGGGAACCCAAGATGTTATTTCAAGTGTGGGGGCTCCCAGAGGGGCGTCTGGTCGGTGGCGGGGGGGTCGCCCAGAGCTCACTGGCTGCCACCCCACTTAGACCGGGCCCCCGGCCGGGGCGGGAGGGAGAGCCCGTTGTGGGGCCGGGGACACCTCCCCGCCCCTGATGGCAGCTCAGGCCCCCTCCCCAGGTGGCTGGGTCGTGGCACTCCGTGGCCATGGCGGCCAGCGACATCTCCCTCCTGGACTCGGAGACCGCCCCTCTGAGAGTGTACGTCCAGGAGCTGAGACCCACGCCCGGGGACAACCTGGAGATCATTCTGCGCAAATGGTGGGTGACCGAGGCCCCCGGGCTGGGGGCCGGCGAGGGCCTGGGCCCAGGGCAGGCGGGCGGGCAGGGTCCTGACAAGAGCTGGCTCCGTGTGGGTGGTCCCCGGTGGCCTCGGAGCCCCCGCCCAGGGCTCCGGGCCGACGGGCCGACCACACAGGGCGGCCGCAGGGCAGTGCGCGTAGAGGCCGGCCGGTCAGCTGGGGGGTTGGGGCCCTGGGGGCCTGGGCGGTTCCTGCCATGAGGGATCAGAGAGGACAACTCAAGTTCAGTGTTACCACCTTTTAGGGAGGACAACAGGTGTGTTGAGAAGAAGGTCTTAGCAGAGAAAACGGAGTGTGCGGCCAAGTTCAACATCAACTGTAAGTGTCCCCGAGGGCCGGGTGCGAGTTGCAAGGCTGGTCACAACTGTCCTTGGGTGGTGGCTGTCCTTGCAGGCGGGGACGAGGTGGGAGAGTGCCGGTCCGGTCCCACTCTCGGGGCTGCCTGGAGTGGCCGGTGGGGTGCTGACCCGTGGGCCTGTCCGCGCCCGGAGCCATGAGCCTTTCAGGCCCGGTTACCCAGCCCGACCACAGAACCGGGGCAGGGAGAGTTTCCGGCCCCACGACTGCGGTCAGTGCACAGCTGAGCTCCTGGACCCTGCTGGAGTGGGGGCGGGGGGGGGGTTTAAGGATCTTCTACCGAATTCTCTATCACTAACTGCAACATTTAGGGGCTTTTGTGAACTATAAAAAACCACAAATGGAGAGCTACGTGCTAAAATTTAAACAAAGGAGGCACAGAAACTTCTTGTGGGTTTTCGGTCGGCAAATTCGATTTTTCTCTCACGCTGAAGATTTGCTCTGGGCCACCCTGACCCTCCTCCTCTCTCTCCTTCCTTCATGCCTCACCCCCACCTCACCCCTACCTCCGGCCCCTCCCTGCCAAGCCTGAGTGCTTGGTCGGGAGCTCTCCTGCTCACAGCCCCGGGCACAGCTCCGACCGCTGTGTGCGCGTCTGACTGTTCTGTCCCCGCCACCTGACCCGTGACACGCCTGGCCTAGGGGACACACCCGGCCCTGTGCTCCCCACTTTCCACTTCCTGCTGCCGATGGCCACGCTTCCACGTGGGCAGCACCCTGGGGGCTGCAGGACAAGGAACCACACCCGTAGGGGGCTCCCGCTGGACAGGACTTCGTCTCCCCTTTGGCTCTTCTCCTCTCCCCAGATCTGGATGAGAACGAGGTCATCGTGCTGGACACCGACTACGAGAACTACCTGTTCCTCTGCCTGGAGAACACCGACGCCCCCGGGCAGAACCTCGTGTGCCAGTGCCTGAGTACGTCACTGAGCAGGCCCGGGTCCCCCTGCGTGTGGGGGCGGGGGCTGAGGACCCCCGGTGGGGACCAAGTCCCCTGACATTGCCTCGGGAATCGGGGATCCAGGATCCAGGCCGAGGGGCTGGGCTTAGTGTTCCTGCCTCGGCCAGAGGATGACTGCTGAGTAGAAGCTTTGGTTGGGGGTGATGTTCCACAAAAGCACCATTAAACCTGTCAAGTTCTGAGCGGAACGCAAGCCGGTAAGATCCGGTAGCAGGAGGCTGAGACGTGGCCGCTTTGCCTGAATGAAGCACTTTGTGCGCGGTTAGAGACGCGTTCTCGGCCAGCACGTCAGCCCTGCGGGCGAGCCCCAGCCGCCCGGGGACGGGGACCCTGGCCTCGTGTCCCTGCAGGGCCCCCGCGCCGTCCTGGGAGGGCGGGGCGGGGACCCCGGAGGGCAGGGGGGCTGAGCCCCCGGAGGCCACCCCGGGGGCTGACCTCAGGAAGCCAGTGTGTGCTTTCTGCTCTGGCTCCCTGGACGGGGCTCCCCGAGGCCGTCAAAGCCCCGCGGCCCAGGGACTGACCCACCGCCCCCCACAGCCAGGACCCTGAAGGCCGACGACGAGGTCATGGAGAAGTTCGACAGAGCCCTCCAGACTCTGCCCGTGCACGTCCGCCTCTTCTTTGACCCGACCCGGGTGGCAGGTGACCGCCTCCACACCCCGCGTCCCTGCTCTCACCCTGCGTGCGGCTCACCCGTCGGACAGCCATGAGCCCGGGGCGCGTCCGTCTCCCACGGTGGCCCCCATTCCCCGGGCCCCCGGGGGAGAGGGTGCAGAGCCCCTGGGGCGGGGTCCCCCTCCCACCCCTCTGGGCCCAGGGCTGCCTCAGCGACCTGTGACCTCTCCCCCCGGCTCTCTCTCCTCCCGCAGAGCAGTGCCGCATCTAGGTAGGTGAGTTCCTGCCCGACCCGCCTCCTGGGGTAACGTAGCAGCCCTGCCCCCACGTCCTGGGCACGTGCACGGGTGGGGGGTGTCCCGGGGGACCCCCAGCTCCCCTCCGTCGGGCCCTGGCCCCTCTGCGGGAATGGCTGGAACCCAGAGTCTCTCCTGCTGACCGCAGGGGCCGGGCTGGCTGTGTGTCCACTCTCTCGAATGGCCTTTGTGGGATGTCGTTCCTGTATCCCGGTCGAGCCCCCATGCAGACGTCCCCATGGGCTCTTCTGGGCAAGGGCGTGGGGTGACCAGCACTCAGCCTGAGGTGGAGAGGCCGTCCCTCACCCCCAGGCTGGGAGGGGCCGGCGAGGGTCCGACAGGCTCCCCAGGAATCACAGGGGAGCCCTGGTCCGTTTCAGGGCCCAGAGAGGATGACACCCCTTCCAGCCCCGTCGGGGACTCAGGAGGGACCGGACCTGTCGGACCTGTTCGTCCAGCCCCCAGGCTCCTGGGGGGGGGGGGGCCCAGCCTGGGGTCTCCTGCTCTGAGCCCCTCCCCCTCCAGCAATAAAGAAATAAAGCAGGGAGCAGTCTGCCTGGGTCTTTCCTGGCCTTGCGTGTCTGGGGATGAGTGGGGATGGCGGGGGGGGGGGGGGTGAGGCGCAGGCTGGGGCGGGGTTCGGGCTTCTGCACCTGAACAGCCCATCACATCTGGGGACCAGCACACATGATGGGGGGCTCTTTTCAACCTGAGGAAGGAGATAAGAGGGCACAGGGGCAGCCTGCCAGTTCACACTGCGGGGCAGCACCCAAAGTCCACAAACGACGAGAAATGAAAACTCGCTGGTCACGTCACCTAGTCAATATTGACAGAAAACCATCAGTAAGTTACTTTCCGATCCAATTGCGTTCTCTTTGAAAAGTGCGGCCCGTGACCCTCCAGGTCGTCTTTCAGGAACTTGAGGACGATCGCTACCACCGGGAAGTCCTGGGGCTTCAAGCGTCACGTGCCTGTGAGTGCGTGGCTCTGCCCTGGATGATACGACAGAGATTTCCCCCGGGGTCGTGGTCTGGGCGAAGGCAGCAGAGGTGGAAAGAAACTTGTTTTCCACTGACTTTAACGTACAGAGCCACAGAAACAGGGATTTTCAAATAACAAAGTTTACATATAACAATATATACACATGTTTATATATATGCCCAGTTATATATAAATGTTATATATACATGACAATTTATGTATGATATTAAGTTTTCATTTATTTATTTATTACTATTATTTTTTAATGTTTATTTATTTTTGAGACAGAGAGAGACACAGTGTGAACAGGGGAGGGTCAGAGAGAGGGCGACACAGAATCCGAAGCAGGCTCCAGGCTCCGAGCTGTCAGCACAGAGCCCGACGCGGGGCTCGAACCCACGGACCGCGAGATCACGAACTGAGCCGAAGTCGGGACGCTTAACCGACTGAGCCACCCAGGTGCCCCTTAAGTTTTTGAAATATAGATGAAACGGAACATTTCTAGAAAAAGATCGATTACCAATATTGGCTAAAAGGAAAACTGGAACAAAATTTGTAAAAAATGTTTAGTTGAGGAACAGTTGACATAATGCTATTAGGTTCAGGGGTACACTGTCGTGATCCAGCAGCTGTACCCTACAGAATGCTCACCACCACCTGTCACGGCACGGGGTTATTACAGGATTATGGGCTGTATTACCCGTACTTCCCAGCCCGTGACTTATTTATTTTATAACCGGAAGTTGGCACAGCTCAACCCCCTTCCCCTCTTCTGCCCAACTCCCTCCCGCCTCCCCCTCTCTGGGGCCCACCAGTTTGTTCTCTGTATTTATGACTTCATGTTTTGCTTCGCGGTTTGTTTCTTCATTTGTTTTGTTTTTTAGATTCCACATATGAGTGAAATCAGATGGTGCTTGTCTTTCTCTGTCTTTCAGTTATCATAGTACACTCTAGGTCCATCCACGTTGTCACGAGTGGCAAGATTTCACTCTTTTTGTGGCCAGGGAATAATTCCGTTGCATACACACCCATCTTCTTTATCCGTTCGTCTATGGAGGACATTTGGGCGGCTGCCGTATCTTGGCCATCGTAAATGGTGCTGCCGTGATCGTGGGGTACGTGTATCTTTTGGAATCAGTGTTTTCATTTTCTTCAGGTGAGTACCCACAAGTGGAATTTCTGGGTTGCGTGACATCTCTATGTTTAATTTTTACCAAGAAAGCTTTAAAAGAACAATAACCATAGAAAATAAGAAACAGTTCCAGATCTTCTGAACCAGCACACTGCCATCAGATGGTTCCCGGATCATGCAGTCGTTCCAGGGTGTAGACATAGATGGGTGGGAAATTGCTGGATTCTCCTATAACAGAGCTGGGGGACGAGGGCACAAGAGAAGAAAGGAGAGGACAACCATCCCTTTTGCAACAAAGACAAATGTCTGAATAATTTATTAGCAGGCTGAATCCAACAATGAATTCAATACATCGTGATTTAACCCAGACAGTGAAGGACATTTCCATGTTAGGAAATATCAAAAACTCACTGGCTAAGAGATTAAGGGTGACATGTGCATATAAGCACTTTTAATTGATTTTTTTAAATATATTTCGGGACGCCTGGGGGGCTCAGTCGGTTGAGCGTCCGACTTCAGCTTAGGTCATGATCTCTCGGTTCGTGAGTTCGAGCCCCGCGTCGGGTTCTGTGCTGACAGCTCGGAGCCTGGAGCTGCTTCCGATTCTGGGTCTCCCTCTCTCTCTGCCCCTCACCTGCTCGTGCTTCCTCTCTTTGTCCCCAAAATAAATAAACATTAAAAAATATATATACATATTTCAAAAATATCATACCCTCTCGTGAGGCAAAGTTCTCACATATCAAGAGAGTCATTCAACAGAAGCTGGTTTATGCTGCATTAACAAATGAACTTAAAATCTCAGTGGCTGAAAACATCAGATATATTGATTGTTTACGTGCATTTCCCGTCACAGGTTAGCAGGGATATTGCACCTCAGGGCCACTCAAGGATCCAGGTGATCAAACAGCCACCCCCAGGAGGTTGCTGGTCACCACGCTACAGGGAAAACACAGACACCCACAGGGCCTCAAACCGTTGTTCAATGCTCCACCCTGAAAGGCACACACATCCCACCCGGCACCCCCTCCCCCCCTCCCCCACCCATTGGCCAGAAGTCACTCAACTAGGAAGCCAAAAATGCAACCCTTAACATCCCTAAACTGATCATTAGCAAAACAAAATGAAACAAAACAGACAAAACAAAAAAAAGTAAGCAGCTGACATCATTCTTAATGGTAAGAGACTAACTGCTTCCCCCTAAGATTGACAGCAAAGTAAGGTCGGCCTCTGCCAGTTTTCCTCTTCAGCATCATGCTGAATGTCTTAGCGCAGTAAGACAATCATAAGAAAGGAAAAGCATAAACACTGGCAAGGAAACATCTAGCATGACTGACAAAGCGCAAAGGAGAGAAGATACAAATTTTAACTCAGGAATGAAAGAAGGGATATCATCACAGCCACTGCAGGAATCAAAGGATAATAAGGCAATACTATGAATGCTTCTGTATACATAGATTTGACAACTTAGATGAAATGGACCAGTTCCTTGAAAAATACAAACTACCTGGGAATGCAAGCTGGGGCGGCCGCTCTGGAAAACAGTCTGGAGGTTCCTCAAAAAACTAAAAATAGAACTACCCTACGACCCAGCAATTGCCCTACTAGGTATTTATCCAAGGGATACAGGTGTGCTGTTTCGAAGGGGCACATGCACCCCCATGTTTATAGCAGCGCTATCGACAACGGCCAAAGTCTGGAAAGAGCCCACATGTCCATCGATGGATGAATGGATAAAGAAGATGTGGTATATAGATACAATGGAGCATCACTTGGCAATCAAAAAGAATGAAATCTTGTCATTTGCAACTACATGGGAGGAACTAGAGGGTATGTGCTAAGCGAAATTAGAGAAAGACAAAAATCATATGACTTCTCTCATATGAGGACTTTAAGAGACAAAACAGATGAATATAAGGGAAGGGAAGCAAAAATCATATAAAAACAGGGAGGGGGACAAAACAAGAGACTCACAAATATGCAGAACAAACTGAGGGTTACGGGAGGGGTTGTGGGAGGGGGATGGGCTAAATGGGTCAGGGGCACTAAGGAATCTACTCCTGAAATCAGTGTTGCACTATATGCTAACTAATTTGGATGTAAATTTTAAAAAATAAAAAATAAAATTAAAAAAAAAAAAAGAAAAATACAAACTACCACAACTCATCCAATATGAACTAGATAATTTGAATAGCCCTACACCTATTGAGAAAATTGAATTCCTAATTTTAAAATTCCACAAAGAGACATTTCCAGGTCCAGGTGATTTCACAGGAGAATGACACTAAATTTGTAAAGAATTAGTGTGAATGCTACAAAACCTCTTGCAGAAAATAAAAGAGGAAAGAACATTTTCCAGTTCATTTTATGAAGCTGATATTACTCTGATACCAAAAGCCCACAAAGATTTTTTTTAAAAAAGGAAAACTACAGGGGCGCCTGGGTGGCGCAGTCGGCTAAGCGTCCGACTTCAGCCAGGTCACGATCTCGCGGTCTGTGAGTTCGAGCCCCGCGTCAGGCTCTGGGCTGATGGCTCAGAGCCTGGAGCCTGTTTCCGATTCTGTGTCTCCCTCTCTCTCTGCCCCTCCCCCGTTCATGCTCTGTCTCTCTCTGTGCCAAAAATAAATAAAAAACGTTGAAAAAAAAAATTTAAAAAAAAAAAAAAAAAAAAAAAAAAAAAAAAAAGGAAAACTACAGCCCAATGTTTCTTATCTATATAGATGCAATTCTTAACAAAATATTAACAAATGGAATTCAGCAACGAAAAAAAAAAGAATTATACACCATAACAAAGTGGGATTTATGCCAGGGATGCAGGGCTCCTTCAGCACTTGAAAACCAATCAGTGTAACCCTCTGTATTAGTAGGCTAACAAGGAAAAATTATATGATCACATCAATCAACGTAGAAAAAGCATCTGACAAAATTCGGCATTCCTTCACGATTTTTTTTAAAAACTCAGAAATGTAGGAATAGAGGGAGCTTCTTCAACTTGATCAAGGCATCTACATAAAACTTAGAAACGTGGTACTTACCGGGCTATGATGAAGACTCTCATCAGTGATGAATGGATGGTGAATACTCAGGAACGTGGCAAGGACACCTGCTCCCAACTCTCTTACTCATCAGAGCGCAGGAAGCTCTAGCCAGGGCAAGAAGTCAAGAAAAGGTAATAAAAGACATACAGATCTTAAAGGAAGAAACGAAAGTATCTCTATTTGCAGATGACACAATTATTTATGTAGAAAATCTTAAGGAATCAACGAAAACAAAAACAAAATCTCCTAGAATTAATGAGATCACCAACGTGGCAGGATACAAGATAAACATACAAAAATCAATTACATTTCTACATACTAGCAATGCACATGTGGACACGGAAATAAAAAACCAGCACCATTTATAGGCGCCTGGGTGGCTCAGTTGGTTGAGCATCTGACTCTTGATTTCGCCTCAGGTCATGATCCCAGGGTCATGAGATGGAGTCCTGAGTCGGGCTGCACGCTAAGCATGGAGCTTGCTTAAGAGCTTAAGATTCTCTCTCTCTCCCCACCTCTGCCCTTCTACCCTGCTCATGGTCTGTCTGTCTGTCTCTCTCAAAAAAATTATATATATATATATATATATATATATATATATATATATATATAGCACACCATTTATAATCACTCCCAAAGAAGTGGAACACTTCAGTGTAAATCTAATGAGACATATACAGAATCTGTATGTTGGAGACTATGCAATCTAGCTAAAAGAAACCAAGGAAGATCCAAATAAGCAGACTTACTGTGTTTATGAGTTGAAAGGCTCAACATAGCAGAGACGTCAATTCTCCTCAAGTTGATATACGTTTTTTAGTACCATTCCTATCAAAATCCTAGGAGGGTGTTTTGTAGACATAGTTAAGATTATTCTAAGATACATATGGGAAGGCAAAGTACTAGAGTATCTAAAATAACTTAGAAAAAATAATAAAATGGAAACAGTCTGTCAAATTTTAAATGTTATGATACAACTCAATCAAGACTGTGGTATTTGCAGAGGCACAGACACACAGATCAGTAGAACAGAGCAAAGGACCCAGAAATAGATTCGCACAAATACACCCAACGGACCTTGCTGTCTGGAGATTTTTTAAAACTCCAGTTTTTAAAATCCGGAGTGGGGCATCCCTAAAACCATGCTAAACCCTTCCTAATTTGCGTACAAGCCCAGGCAAGGCTCCCAGCACACAGTGGCCTCTGCTTGTCTCATTCTCCACGGGTTCCTCCTAGGAAGGAGCCTTTTTTCCCCTCCAAATCACAGCCCGGCTCTGCTCGACTAGCCAGGGGGGCACCTTGGAGATTCTGCTACTGCCCACTTTCCGCCTAATTGTCAGCTGCTCCCTTAGAAACCCTTCAGCTGAGCTGCCTGGTCGGGGCTTGGGTGGGGAGCTGTGACAACGGACACCTGTTCCACTCCAGATGGATGTGGAGATATTGGGGTTCAGAGCAAACAGTCGCGAAACCCTGTGCGACAAAAAGTCTCATGAAAGAATTCTTGAGACATCTTTGGTGCTTTATTAAAGCACGGGGGCAGGTCCGTGGGCAGGAAGAGCTGGGAGAAGCCACTGCTTACCCACCGCCAAGTCGGGAGGGGGCTGGGGACAGCACAGGCCTCCAAGGGATTTGGGAGCAAGGTTTCCAGGGCCCCAAGAGGGCTCACTATTGTTGGGAAAAGGTCATGTATTACCGTTTAGCAAACCCTCAGTCATGAGACCTTTCAGATGCGTATCAGGGGACTTTAGGCTTGGAGTCTGATTTGCTACCTTGTATCTTGGGGGGTAGAGGTGAAGGAAGTTTCCTTCCTGTCCTTTACACGATAAAGGACACTCACAGGATCCCGGAGGTCGGGATGAGGTTAAGCTAAGATCGCCTTTTGCCCTTAGCGAAGTGTCATCATCGAGGCAGCTGGGCTCCCAGAGGGCGGTGACTCTGCCTGTCCCAGGGACTTGTCCAGGGGCTGGACGCAGTGAGGAAATTTAAGGTTTTCCACATCACAGAACACCAGTCCCCACGACCCACACTCCCATAGACAGCCCTGTTGTGGTCCTTTCCGTGGCCCGTCCCTATCTTTTAAAAAATTGAAGTCTGTTTCCCGCCTTAAGCGCCAGGCTCGGGAGCAGCTCAGGGCTGTGTCTTCCGGGCCTCAGGGGGCATGTGGCTCCGGGACCTCACGGGTGGAGTCACCAGTCACACTGATGACGGATCGGCCTCCAGGGTTTCACGATCTGGTGTCGCTGCACAGGGATGCCTCACCCTCTCTGTTACCCTAATGCAAGAAGGAAATCAGTGACTTACCGGAAGCATCGGCAGGACTGGAGCTGACGCGTGCACAGAATGAGTAGTTTCAAACCCAAGGGGAAAGTGTCAGCTCACTGCTAAGCAAGACATCTCGTGGGTTTCCTCACTTTGAAATCGCAAAGATTGAACTCAAATGCAGAGATTTGCTCCCACAGAAGGAAAAGATACTGGTGGCTCCATGGTGACGGGCGTTGATGTCCCCAGGATGGCCACTTGGTGGCACCCGAGCCCTCTTAGTGCGTAAACACACCCTGGGCCGAGCTGTACGGAGACTGGCGGGACACTCTACCCGAGTGGCTCAAACGTCCTGCGGCACCTTAACTCGGGAAACTCTAGGCCACCCTCGAACCCTCCCCTAAGCAGCCACTTTGGACTATCACTCTCATTAGAGTCCTTCGGTGGCTCCCACAGCGCGGGCTTGATCTCCAGTCTGCCAGGATGCGTCAGCCACGCGTTTAAGCCAACCAGGGCTTTCTGGGTTAGCCTCCGACATGGCCGTGACGGTCCCGGGGCCACCAAGGCCAGGCGTGCACAGTGACCATCGTGTGTGAGCACAGAATCACCCGCCCAGGTGCCGGCCGTCCTGTCCAGCACGGCCGTCCTGTCCCCAAGACCCACCCCAGGATGCACACCCTAGACCCCTCCCAGGGCAGAGGAAGGCCCAGAGGAGCTGTGGGCTGTCACCTGAGATCCCAGGGCCCACCCGGGGGTGCCCGCGGGGACACTCCTTTGGTGAAGGCACGAGTGACCGCTCTGTGGCCGGGGGCTGGTGGTCTCGCTGTGTCTGTGGGTGATGGCGGGCCCCAGAAAGGCAGGGCCGGGCAGCACCTCCCCCGTCAGACACAGGTGGGCATCATGATGGTAAGACCAGCAGGACTGTCCACGGGGCAGGGGGCTGACAGTCCTGCGGCTCCCAGGGCAAGAGAGGAGGTGGCCACAGGAAAGGGCAGCCTCGGGGCGGAGTCCGAGCAGGCCCGGAGCTCGGCGGACACTCTGGCCTTGACCTCTGATGTCAACGGCTTTATGATGGGGGGGGATGGAGGGAGAGAGGGACGGAAAGGTCTGGTCTAGCCCCCCAAACACACGCCCCGGCGCCCCCCGGGCCTCTGTGCGCTGTCCTCACTGTCCCAGAGGAAAGGTCTTTTCGTTTCCAGCTCGCGTAAGTTTTTTCGCTTTTTTGGAAAGGACAGGACAGAGCCCGTTCCGGGAAAGTCCGCGACACCCCCTGCGAGCAGCTTCCACGACCACGCATCTGGACACCGCCGTTCCCGGCTCTCTGACCTCGGCCCTCCAGGCCGGCTGGCTGCCCCGCTTCTCGGAGGCTGGCCTCCCGCGTGGGCTCACCTCCGCCTCCCCGCCAGCCTGGCCTTGGGGAGAGGGGGCGACCCCCACAGCCTCACAGCCCAGGAACATCGCCAGAATGTCACCCCGCTTGTGTCCCTCCACCAGCCGCCACCACGCAGACAAAATCCACATGATGCACGTGGTCCAGGGGCTCCTGTGACCTGGCCTCGGTGACCTCACGGAGCCTCCGCACCTTCAGCAAACGTCCGCGTTCCCACGCTGCTCGGACCTCTCCTCACTCAGTCGGCCGTCCCCTGCCTGCCTCAGGGGTCTCACACATGCTGTTCCACCCACCGGAAACTGTTCCCTCCTCCCTCCACCCAGCCCCACCCCCAGCGCACAGCTTGGCGGCCAACCCTTCCCGACAGACGGGCAGCACGTGACTGTCACTTGTGTGGCTCTGTGTGGAGCCCCCAGACGGGAACTAAGTTCCACAAGTCTGTCGACCTCACAGTCTCCATCTCCCTGTGCCCGCGGCTGCCTGGAATGTGCCGGAGGCCCGCTCGGTGACAGGCTGTGGCCCGCAGCTGCGCCAGGCCCTTCATGCTCAGGGTTTCTGGGCCGTTCTCCTGTTTCTCCTTCCGATGGACACAATCGCTGTCCTTCAGGCCCTCGTCCGGCTCCAGAAGCTTCCCCGCCTTTGGGGTCTGGGGCTCAGCGGTAAAGTCCGTCTTTGGCTCTGTCACGAGGTCAGACGCTCCGAGGCTGCTTCTGTCAGCCTGGCTCCGGGCTCCGGGCCCTGGGGTCCAGCTCACCCTGGGACGTGCCCCCCGCAGGCCTCACACCTGCCCCCCGGCCGCCCGGACCACGGCTCTCCCCCGGAACCCTGCGCCCGCTTCGGGGGGGGGGGGCGCATTCCAGGACGATTTCTGGGAGCGGGACTCAGGCCCTCCCGTGTGACTGGGACGTCCTAACCCCCGAAACAACTCAATGCCACCTGGGGGTGGAGACCAGGACCGGATCCAAGGATGGGACCCCAAGTTACGGAAGGAGTTCCCACCCACGTGCTGTTATCTGACATCAAACCCCTGGAAAACTACAGCCGAAACATCACCTCCCCTGCCCCACCAGCCACCTGGCTCAGCCCGGCCGTGTCCCCAGAAAGCCCAGGGTTGACGGGTCCCCCGGCTTTCCTGCCGCTCCTGGGGCGTCCCCTCACAGCCCTGGGATGGGGGTGCCCGTCTGCGTGGCCTCTGCTCCCAGAGGGCGGGTGGAAGGAGATCCCGCAGCCCCACCTGGGAAACCCAGGCCGACCGGTTCTCGCGCCGGCCGTGACCCACGTAGGGCCTGACTCCAGCAGGCACAGCTCCCTGAAAGGCTGCCTTCTTCTTAGAAAAAGCAGGGAGGGCATGACAGGACCCCACATTGTGGACTAGACCGAGGGGGGCGGCCGTCGGACAGCGTCCAGCCAGCTGGGTCGTGCAGCTCAGAGGGTCCCGGGAGAGGGGGGTGGGCGGCCTGGTCCGAGTGGCCATGGGGTTGGAGACGGGGTGCTGGGTACGAGACATGCTCGTCTTGAGTAGGAACAAACGTCGCCCGGAACTGGTTTCTGGCAGGCGTGCTGAGCGCTGTCCTCGGGGATTATGTGCCCTCCAGCTGTCACTCCCCACCACACCCCCTGGGACAGTGGGAGGTGAGGAGGGAGGACTGGGGGGTGGGGGCCCCCAGGGGGAGCACAGGCCGGGAGGGGGGAGGACTGGGGGGTGGGGGCCCCCAGGGGGAGCACAGACCGGGAGGAGGGAGGACTGGGGGGTGGGGGCCCCCAGGGGGAGCACAGGCCGGGAGAAGGGAGGACTGGGGGGTGGGGGCCCCCACGGGGAGCACAGACCGGGAGGAGGGAGGACTGAGGGGTGGGGGCCCCCAGGGGGAGCACAGGCCGGGAGGGGGGAGGACTGGGGGGTGGGAGCCCCAGGGGGAGCACAGGCCGGGAGGAGGGAGGAATGGGAGGTGGGAGCCCCCAGGGGAGCACAGGCCGGGAGGAGGGAGGACTGGGGGGTGGGAGCCCCAGGGGGAGCACAGACCGGGAGGAGGGAGGACTGGGGGGTGGGGGCCCCCAGGGGAAGCACAGGCCGGGAGGGGGGAGGACTGGGGGGTGGGAGCCCCAGGGGGAGCACAGGCCGGGAGGGGGGAGGACTGGGGGGTGGGAGCCCCAGGGGGAGCACAGGCCGGGAGGAGGGAGGACTGGGGGGTGGGGGCCCCCAGGGGAAGCACAGGCCGGGAGGAGGGAGGACTGGGGGGTGGGAGCCCCAGGGGGAGCACAGGCCGGGAGGAGGGAGGAATGGGAGGTGGGAGCCCCCAGGGGAGCACAGGCCGGGAGGAGGGAGGAATGGGAGGTGGGAGCCCCCAGGGGAGCACAGGCCGGGAGGAGGGAGCCGAGCCCCAGGGTGAGCCGACGCCTCCAGGAAGCCAGCAATGTAGGTAAACTGCTCCGACAGCACCCGCCCCCCAGGTCAGATGACACCCTTCACACCCTTCAGACACAGGTGGGTGTCGGGAGGCCACTTCCTCCTGTGGGAGGCATTCTGGGTGCTCAGGGGCCCGGGCCAGACGGCAGCACTGGCCAGGGCAGCTGTCCAGGCGAGCGGCCTCTGGAGGACACATACAAGGAAGGGATGGGAGCTGCCCGGCCTCTCCCCACTCTGGGCCCCGCGGTCATGGTCCCCCAGAGAGGGCCACTCCTGCTGCTGGCCCTCAGCTTGGGCCTGGCTTGTGCCCAGCAGACGCTAGAAGAGGTGCCCGTACAGCCAGGCTTTAATGCCCAGAAGGTAACCGAGCCGGGTCGGGTCCCAGCTCGGCCCTGGGACAGGGATGAGGGTCCTCGTGTCTCGTGGTGGCACTCTGCCAGCAGGAGCCGAGGAGAGAGACCACGTGAGGGGCAGGGGCGTCCCCAGCCCAGGCCCGCATCTGCCCAGGCCACCAGGCACCCAGCTGAGCACTGTCACCCTTGGGACGGGAAGGGACCTGCCCATTGCCCACCACCGCAGGGGTCGTGGCTGGTGCTGGCTGGCAGGAGCAACCCCGGGCCTCGGTGGTGGCCCCAGGACAGTCCCCTCTTCCCCAGGTCCAGGCCAACAGAGGACAGAGCCTGGACCAGACACGGGAGGAGCTGAAGGGGGCAGGGAAGGGAGAGGCAGCAGGAAGGGGCCCAGGGGACCCAGAGGGCGGCCTGACAGGGAAGGGCATTTGCAACAGGGACAGGCCACTTGTCCCCCACCCTGACCCTCGCCCCCGCACACCCGCAGGTGGAGGGGCGCTGGCTGACCATCCAGTTGGCCTCTAGCCGTGCACACCTGGTCTCCCCAGCCGACCCCCTGAGGCTCGGCCTCCATTCCATCTGGACCCGGGACGAGGATGTGACGTTCGTCTTGTTCTGGACGTAAGCGTGGCCCCTGCAGCTCCTCACGGGGTGGTCTTCCCAGGGGCCTCCCAGGGGACAAGGACCAGGGGTTAGACCCGGAGGGACCCGGGGCACCGAGCTGCAGGCTCGAGACCGTCCTGAGAGGTAGGAGGTTTCATTTCAGAAGCCCCCAAAGCTTTACGACAGGGGCCGTGGGGAGACACACGGGGCCCGGTCCTCGGCCGCCGGCGTCCCTTCCTGCCTTGTGAGCTGGAGGGGCTGGGGCAGCACCGCGGTCAGTTGGTCAGGAACATCTATGGCGGTGACGAGCCGTGTTGAACCCAGAGACACTTACAACACTCTGCACCGGTGGCCTCGAGGACAGTGAGAGCCACGTCCTTGCCTGCGCTGGGCCACAGACACCACGGCGCTGGCCTGTGCAGCCACAGGGTCTGCTGGTACCCAGCCCACCCCAGGTGAGAAAGGAAGACCGTGGGGCAGGGGGCCAAAAAGGCTTGGTCTTCGTGTGGAGCCCAGGTGACCGGGGATGGCCAGGACCAGGCCACCCACCCAGAGACCGGAGGCTCCGAGCCAAGGACAGACAGGTGCAAGTCGTCCCGGGGGCTTTGGTTCCGTTCCAGAAACCAGGAAGCCCCTGGTTCCTTACTCCTACCCTCTAGCCCCGTCCAGGCACCTCAGGGGCCCACCCTCTTCGTCCCTGCTGGGTGACCCTCGGGAACCCAGGTAGCCGAGGGATTCAGGTGGACACCTGGGACCTCAGCCAGGGCGCCTCCGATGCCCCCTGGGGCAGAGCCCAAGCCGGCACCGTCCGGTGCCAGTAGACAGGGAGAGGCCGTGACCCCGGAACGCTCCCTCCTCTTTCCCCAGAGGAGAGGGCGTGTGCCAAGGAGTCAACGTCACCGTCCACCCGACTGGGCTCCAAGGCCAGTTCCAAGGCTCCTGTGAGTGGCCCAGGCCCCCGGCCCGGGTGCCGTGCTGGGCGAGGGGAGGGCAGGGGACGCCCGATGCCCTGCACCAGGGTCACGGGGGAAGCGCCGTGCCGGAGGGAGACGCCCTCCCGGTGCCCAGCGCTGCCCCGGGGGTGGGCCTGGGGGCGGAGGAGAGAGGGCTCACCTGTCACCGCCCGGGGTCTCCCACAGGGGAGGGAGGCAATAGCATGCACGTCTGCTTCGTCGGCACGGACTACCGCAACCTCGTTCTTGACGTCCGCCTCGAGGACGCCGGCGAGGTCACCAGCCTGTGGGCGCTGCTGGGTAGGTGGTGGCTCTCCCCGACCCCGGGGCGTCTGCCGAGCCCTGTGCTTACTGCCAGCGGCTCCCGGGCCGCTCAGAGCTGCACCCCTGTGGGCATCCCTGCCCGCACCGCTCCATCCCTCAGGAATTCATCCAGCCCATCTCCCGCCTGCTTCGCCTGTGTCCTGGGAGCGGGGACGCTGCGCCTGTCTTCGCCGGGGAGATAGCCTATGAGCCTAACAGCCGCTGAGTCACATCAGGCTCCAGAAAGTGCAAGTGCCACGTGCAGGAGAGCGGGGGTCACGGGGGAGGGTGTGGAGGGTGGGCTTCGTGGGGAGGGGGGCGCACCTTGTCCTCCAGACCAGACGGAGGCGAGGGGCCGTCCCGGGGAGGGGCCCCACCAGAGCCAGAGCCCAGGGGGTGGGCAGCGGGGAGGGGGCGGCCGGGTCCTGCAGGCAGCAGGCTGCGGGGCGAAGCGAGGACCCCCGGGGACCCTCCCCCGAGGGGCGAGGGCTGCACCTGGGCTGCCCAGGGTGGACCTGCTTTCCGAGGGGGGAGGCGGCCCAAGGCTAGGCCGCGGCAACCAGCCACACGGTAGGAGGAGGGGCCCTGAGAAGGTCGGGCCCGTGGGCTCTCGGCGTCCCCCCCACCCGACCCTGTGATTCCAGCCAGAACGACGCCCGGGGACCCCACGTGGCTGGGGAAGTACCTGGAGTACGTTAGGGAGCTCCGGCTGCACAAAGCCCCGGTCTTCAATCTCGATGGTGAGTGCGTGGACGCATCCCCGACGCCAGGCCGCGCTGGGAGCATAAGACCGGGCCACAGAAAACCACGGCCAGCCTCTCCGGGGCCCATGTGGGCGGGCCTGCGCTGGGCGCCCTGTAACGTGGTGACCCGGGCACAATATCCGTCTCCATTCCGTGGGTTCAGACACTGAGGCTCAGAGAGGCTTAGAAATAAGGCCAAGGCCACACAGCAGGGCCCCTCACCCTCCCTTCCCTGTGCGTCATCCAGTCCATCAACAAACACAGGCCAGGCTGTTTGGGGGGCGACGCATGTAGATGGAATGAGACAGACACGTTGTCCAGCCCTTGTGCGGTTTCACAGGGACAGGGCAGTGGGGACAGGGCAGCGGGGACAGGGCAGTTCACTGATCTCCTGGGAAAAGAGAGCCCAGAGCAAGGGAGCACGGCCGTGCTGTGGGTGACCCACGAGGGGGCTAGCTGAGGGGCAGGTGGGGTCGTGGAGTCTGGGGGTCAAAGTGAGGGCCCCGGGACCATGGCAGGACGTGGCTGCCTTGGGTGCTGGATGGCAGAAGGCAAGGTGATCCCAGAGAGGGACGGGCTGCGAGCTGCGTTTGCGTGATTTCTAAGTGGACGGACAAAGCCTCGGCATATCCCCATCCTGTTCTCTTCCCTCCACAGCCCGGTGTCCCCCAGCTGAAGCCTAGGTCAGGGCCGCCCGAGGCTTCCTGCCCGGCCCTCCTGCCCCCTGCCCTCGCCTCTCCCCGCTTCCCCCACCTTGCTTGCCCCGGTGCCTCCCAAACCCCCTGAGGCAGCCCCTCCAGCCTGGGCCTGGCCCCCACCTTGTCCGCCTCCCAGCCTCTCCCGGCCGGGCCCAGGGGCGTGAGAACGCTCTAGGAGGGGACAGGTGGCCCCCAGAAGTCTGGGCCACAGCAAACACAGCACTGAAGTCTGGCGGATGGGGCCACCCGTGGAGTCCCTTCAGGGACACGACCTGCGAGGGGCTGGACTGTACCCTCTGACCTGCTCCCACCACCTGGGTCCTGCTAGGATGACTCCAGAGAGGTGCCCTGGGCCCCGTGAGCCGATGCAACGAGTCCCCGCCCAGGTCAGAGGGCGCCGAGTAAGCACAGCACCAGCCCGTGCTCCCCAGAGGAGCCAGGTCAACACAGGCCCGTGCACCTGCACCACAGATGAGACATGCCAGCGCCGTGCCCTGGAAGTCAAGGCCACTACGAGGGCAGTGCCGGGACGGAAGGCGTCCCCCTCTGCCCAGGTGAGCCGGGGACCACCCGCTGCAGGGCGGGCTCTCAGGAAACTGGGTCAGGGGCCTCCATACTTACCGTCTGGAAATGCCAGAGACAGGTATGACCGGATCCCGCCCCAGATACGCCCTGGGCAAAGACAGGGCCTCCCAGACCCACGCCTCTCAGCAAGGCAACATCCACGGCCACGTGAGGCCGGCACGACGGCGAGCTGGCCGCCGGTGCGGATGTCTGGCTGTGGCTCCCTCAGCCCCTGGAGACGAACAGGTACTCAAACACGATGCTTTCCTGCTCATTCGTCAAGAAATCTGCAGAACGTACGGGGAGAAAAAATTTTTTAAATCCTTACTCTGGGACGCTGAAAAACGACTTGAGTAAATGGATATGGGATATTCCTGCAGAGTCCTTCAACATCACAAATATTTAATAATCTTCAAATTAACCTAGCTATCCGAGCAATCCAGTCAACGTTCCAGTGGGATCCTTACCCCAAACTGCAAACCAGAATCTAAAAGGAACAAAAGTTTTGAAATGTTTGTCAGAGAAGTCATGCAAATACTGTGTTATTCTAACAAAATATGAACGTACAGCGATTACAATCATGGGGAGTTAGCTCAGGGACAGAAAGAAAGATCAAGAAACGAACCCTAACAAGTATAATAACTCAATGTGGTGTACAAAGGGCCTGTCTTAAGGGGCATTATTTATTCAATAAACACTGCTGGGGGAAATGGCCAAGATATTTAGAGAAAAAAATAAGTTTTGATATCTAACTCTTTGCATTATCTCAAAATAATTCCTGACTGATTCCAAATAAGCAAGAAACCTTGAGAGTTCTACACTGTGTAGAAGAATGGGATGGAATCCCACCCCATGGATCCTACCCTACAGATGGGATGGGATGAGATCCTACCCCACACATAGTAAGGGAAAAGATGGTGATTATGTTTTCGGCGCATCAAAACCATCCTCGCCAAAATTACGTATAAACCTGAACTCAATGTCGTCGACGAGCTCGATAAAGGGTTCACGTCACATCTGTGAAGATATGTATCCAAGCCTATGACCGGGGCCCCTACGTGAGAAAAGTGGCACACACACACAGATGCACACACACACAGACAGCCCGGCCCTACGGCGTAAAAGGAGCTTTGACATCATAAGGATCCCAGAGAAAGATACGCTATTTTTACTTACCAAATCGGCAAGATTCCATTTTTTTCCACGGCTGAGTCAGCGCCCACTGTGTGGGGGTGCTCGCGCTTGCTCGGAGAGACGGCCCTGGCTTTTGTGTCCTGTGGACAGACCTGCTCTTGGGCCTGAAACTTTTAGGCATGAACACGTTCACCTGCCCTTGTCCCAGAGAAGCCAGGGAACTCACGGTGTCTCCAATGCCGTGATTTCATCAGAGGTAGAAGGTTAGAGCCCCTCCAGTAAGACCCCCGGCCTTGCCCACCGGTCGGGGAAACGCTTCTGTTTGCTCGAGTCAGGTACTGAACCGCACGGCCCCCTCTCAGGCCTGACCTGAGATGGCTAACGCTAAGCGTCGCACATGCGGGGCTTGTGGCTCACAGAACATCTCTTTTCTCCGTTTGGAGACATTCACAGAGTTCCGTGTGAGAGCCACTCGGCGAAACCCAGGAGTAGGCGTCCCCGAACATGACATGGCATCATTCTTTTGTCAAAGAAGCCAGCTGCCAGAAAAAGTGGAATCGGCTAACCCTGGACAAATACGTCCTTTAAGGAAACCTTCGTGTCACATGGCATCCAAATAGCGGGGGTGGCAGGATGCGGTCGAAGGGGCGCGGGGCTTGGCCCCAGGTGGACTCGGGGACGAGCCGGCAGCCTCGTGCCTGCCTCCCCGGCCCCCCGCTTCTACTCCGGGGACCGATCCTCAGGATTTCAGTGTTTTATTTGCCGTTGGGGGACGCTCACTGTATGGCTCACCGGCCGTCACAGGGACCCACATTCCGGCGCCTCAAACCTCAGACGCGTATCCCGCGCGTCCTGGAGGCTGGCGTCCGAGATCCAGGCGGGGCAGGGCTGCTACCTCCCGAGGCGTCCCTCCTGGCGTGCAGACGGCCGTCTTCTCCTGTGTCCTCACACGGTCGCCCCTCCGTGTGTGTGCGTCCCGATCCCCTGTCTCAAAAGGTCGGGGCCCGCCTCGTGACTTCACCGTAACTTCATCACCTCTGTGAAGACCTCGTCTCCAGGTAGTCATGTGCTGGGGTGCTGGGGTCAGGGCCTCCACGTGCGAACTGGGGGACACAATTCAGGCCGGACGCTATCTAACCCTCTTTGTTGTCCCATAAAGAAAAGCTTCGGGCCCTCCAGCCCTCGCAGGGACTCTCTAAGCCCTCCCTGCCCTAAACATACAGTGGTCTCTTCCACGATGGCATGCAGCCGCCCACGTCCCCCTCCTCGCTTTCAGCACCCCTGGCTACTGAGGCACATGCGTATTCTGTGAGCTGATGAACGTCTCCTCTGTATTTTAACCCTTTGCCCTTTTGGGTGTGTATGTCTTTTTCTGGGCTATAATCTTTCTCCATTTAAAAAATCATTTTGGGGCGCCTGGGTGGCTCAGTCGGCTAAGCACCCGACTCTTGATTCGCTTCAGGTCATGAACTTGCACTCTGTCAGTTTGAGCCCCACATCAGGCTCTGTGCTGACACTGAGGACCCTGCTTGGGATTCTGTCTCTCCTTCGCTCTCTGCCCCTCCCCTGACTTGTCTCTCTCTCTCTCTCTCAAAATGAATACACTTAAAAAAATAAATCATTGTACGCCTCAGAAATGACGTCCCGGCTCTCTACAGTACATGGGTCCCAATGTCACTGTGAGTAGACATTAAATAATCATTTTTAATGATTGGGACTGGACAGTTCCAAACGGCAAGGAGAAACATTTCCCTTGGGTGGTGTGCACGCGCCAGCCCCCGAAGCCAGGAAAGCGTCAGGACGCCCGTGACCCCGGGAACCTGCCGCTGGGCATTTGCAGGAGCCGGCGGGTCAGAAGTACCGGCGGGAGAGCCGCGTGGCCTTGACCGACCAGACCTGCGCGGGGGGCCGGAGCGCCGCGTTCCAGCTGTATTCGGGAGACAGCAGCTTGGTGGGCTTGTGCGTGAAAAAATACTTGTTCAGGTGCCTTTCGTAGGTGCTGTTCAGCCCATTCTTGTGGTCGTGAGTGACCCCTTGCAGGTAACCTTCGATGACGGCTAAAACCTCCAGGGGCCGGCCACCGATGACGGAGCCGTCATAGTAGAAGTCCCCCTGCCCAAACGGGATGCACGCTGCCGATTTGGGCCTCCTCTCGTAAGGGATGTCCTTGTTTTTAAAGTACCACCAGGCATGGAGCTGAGCCACGGACGTGCCCAGGGTCTCCACCCCAAAGTCGTTCTGGAATACCCTGTTGACGGTCATGCTGAACAGAAAGTCGACTTCGTCCTCAATGTGCCCTAGTATGTGTTCAGCCAGGGAACTCATGCGTGTGAGGTGAAAGTCACCCCACCGGTCTCCTTTGATGGGGAGGACCTTGAAAGTTCGGAGAGGATCTGGCTCCAGGTCCGGCAGCCTGGACAAGGCGTCCACCATGATGTAAAAGACGACTCTGTAGCCGGTCATGAAGTGCTTATTCGCTGATCGCATGAACACCTCCAGGTACTGGTCCGCAGTCCTGCAAAACACACACACGCACGGAGGAAGCCGCTCCCCAAACGCTCGCGAGAGAGGAACGCACGTCCCCAAACGTCTGACTTATGAGTCACCGACGCTCCAGGACCCCCAGCAGGAAAGGGGAGACAGGCCCGGTCTATAGTTTTGACTGCATTGGTCAGTGAGAAAGGACATATTGACCTGGAGGGTCTGGGAAAAAAGCCTTTAAAGTTTTGGAACGACTGTTGGGAAGAAAGAAACTGTGAACTCCATGGTATCTGTAAAAAGGCAGCCAAGTGGCTTTAACGACCCAGCTAAGGAAGGAGTCTTTGTTTTTGTTCAGGACAGCCACATACGGTGGTTGTGGGCAGCTACGGGCAGCCTTTTGGAGGTAGAAGGTCCCCGGGCACTCATTCGTACTTTTTTTTTTTTTTTTTTTCAGAATAAAACGGGGCAAACCGATGGCCCCTACCTGCCAGTAGCAAGGACAGCCAAGCCTATGGTGAGGTTCTGTCTCCTGTAGTATCTCCCCAGGACCTGTCTATTGAAGGTGCCTTCCCATATGACTGGGGCCAGCCAGTCTGTGATTGTTACAACATCAGGGCGTTTCCTGTTAACAGACGAGAAGCCAGTGAAGCCGGTGCCCCAGCGGAGGCCGTCCAAGCGACACCAGCTGACGCCTACGGAGCCCTTACCACGTGCCGGGCACTGTGTTGGTGTTCATTCGGTCCTTGCAGCGGTCTGTGCGGGAAGCACAATTATGGTCCTTGTTCTTGGTGTGCAGAAACAGAGGCACAGATCGGTTGAGCGAGCTGCCTAATACCGCAGAGCTGACACATGTGGGTCAGCACGCGAGACCCAGCACCTGCTGCTTTTGTCACCACGCCACCTGCCTCTGGGCCCAGGGACGACCTCCTCTGAGCTCCGGCTCAGCTGAACTGAGGCAGCTCAGAGTCAGAACGCCCTCTGGTATTGCCTGAAGCCAGGGCTGCACGCACACTACCTCTGCATCCCTATGCTTTATCTTCCCTTCCTCCTCTTTTTCTCTCCCTCCCCTTTCCCTAGAAGATCCAGAAGGTGCTTTCTCTAAACTTCCCCCTCTTGCATTAGGTCCATTAGTGCAATCTGGCAGAAATAAAAAGTCTAAAAAGGAGAGAGACGTTAGATATGCTTTCAATAACAGCACTTAAAGCACGCAAAGCTGGTTCAACATGTGAAAATCGTTTGATGCACCTGCCATAGCAGGAAATTAAAGAACAGTCGGATGCCCATAGCAGTTGACACAGAAAAAAACATTATACAAAGTCCAACACCCATTCATGATGAAAAAAAAAAGAAAGAAAAGAAAGAAATGAAAAACTCCCAGAAAAAATAGAAATAGAGGGGAATTAACTTGATCAAGAGCATCTACAAAAATCCTGTGGCTAACATCATACTCGACGGTGCAAGACTGAATGCTTTCTCACTAAACCTGGGAATGAGGCAGGGATGTTCACTCTCACCAGCTCATAGTCAGCAAAGTTATGTGAATTCTAGCCATTGCAATAAGGTAGGAAAAGGAAATAAAAGCACCAGACTAGAAAGGAGAAGATAATAACATCCCTATATGCAGATGATTTGTTTACATATAAAATCCTACAAAATCTACCCAAATCTCCTAGAACTAACAAGTGAAGTCAGCAAGGTTACGGGACACAAGATCAGCACACACACAGAATGAATCCATTTCCATATACTAACAAGGAACACGCAGGAACTAAAATTAAAAACACAATGCTATTTGCAGTTGCCTCCAAAAAAAAAAATGAAGTATTTCGATACACCACTGTACCCACCAGAAGTCCCTGCCCATTCCCCCCCACTTCCTGTAACCCACGGCAACAACTAATCCACCGTCGGTCTGTGTAGATTTGCTTATACTGGGAATTTCATACAAATAGAATCATGCCGCACGTGGTCTTTGGTGCCTGGCTTCTTTCGCTTAGCCTGCTCGTGGGGAGGTTCTGAATCGTAGCATGGATCAGTAGTTCCTTTCTTTTGTGGCTAAATAATATTCTGTGGCATGGATTTTGTTTATTCACTTGTCAGTCGATGGACGTTTTAGTGGTTTGCATTTTTCGGCGACTATCAATGGTACCGCTACGAACGTTTCTATGCAAGACTTTCTGTAAACATACATTTTTTTTTAATTCTCTTGGGTGTGTACCTAGAGGGGAAATTTCTGGGTCATATTGTAATTTCACGGCTAACTTTTTAAAGAACTGCCAAACGTTTCCAAGCAGCTGCATCGTTTTACGTTCCCACAAGTAGTTCGCAAGAGTTCCAAACTCGCTGCTTTCTCACCAACATCTCCTGTGGTCTAACTTTCGGAATCTAGTCATCGTGCAGTCTTTACACATCGTAGAGTGTGAAGCGGTATGTCACCGTGATCTGGATCTGCATTTCCCAGATAACTAATGATGTCGAGGATCTTTTTGTGGGCTTGTTAGCCATATAGTCGAAACAGCTGAATTAAGTCTTGGGGCAACAAAAGCAAAAGCAAACAGCTGGGACGACATCAAACTAAAAAGCTTTGGCACAAAAAAGGAAACCATCCACAGAATGAAAATGCGACCTACTGAATGGGAGAAGATATTTGCAAATGACATGCCCGATAAAGGATTAATATCCAAAATAGTTTTAAAAACCCATACAACTCAACACCAAAAAACAATCCAGCAAGAAAACTAGAGGGGTGCCTGGGTGGTTCAGTTCGTTAAGCGTCCAACTCGATTTTGGTTCAGATCATGATCCCAGGGTCGTGGGATCAGGTTCTGTGCTGGGCACGGCGCCTGCTTATGATTCCCTCTGCCTCTCCCTCTGCCCCTCTGCCTCACTTGCGCACACACTCTATCTGCCAAAAAAAAAAAAAAAAAAAATGGACAGATGGGGGCACCTGGCTGGTTTCATCAGTACAGCATGTGACTCTCGATCCCGGGGTTGTGAGCTGGAGTTGGGCGTGGAGGCTACTTAACAATAAAATCGTTAAAAATAATAATAATAACATAATTTAAAAAAATTAAAAATGGACAGATGACCTGAACAGACATTTCTCCAAAGAAGACATCCAGACGGCCAACGGACACGTGAAAAGATGCTCGGCATCACTCATCACCAGCGAAATGCAAATCAAAACCAAAACGGGGCATCACCTCACGCCTGTCAAGTGGCCAGTAGCGAAAAGACAAGAAACGACACGTGTTGGCGAGGATGTGGACCCAAGGGACCCTCGGGCCCTGTTGGTGGGGACGTGAGTTGGTGCAGCCGCTGTGGAAAACAGTACGGAGGTTCCTCAAAAAAGTCTAAGACAGAAATTTCAAAACAGAAGTAATTCCCCTTCTGGGTATTTACCCGAAGGCAATGAAAACACTAATTCCAAAAGCTACATGGTCCGTCATATTTATAGCAGCATTGTTTACGACAGCCAGGGTATGGAAGCAGCCCGGGCGTCCGTCAGTAGATGAACAGATAAGACGTGGTGTGTTCACACAACGGGGTACTGATCAGCCACAGAAAAGAATGAGATCTCGCCATTCGTGACGGCACGGAAGGAGCTAGAAGGTATTGTGCTAAGCGGAACAAGTCAGTCAGAGACAGACAAGCACCATGTGATTTCTCTTATACGTGGAATCTGACAAAACAAATGAACAAAGAAACAAAAAAACAGACTCCTTAAATGCAGAGAACAAACCCGTGGTTGCCCGTGGGGGGGGGGTGTTGACAAAACAGGGGACGGGGAGTGAGGTACGGACCTCCGGTAATAGGAAAAGCAAGTCACGGGACGAGAAGTACGGCACAGGGAACACGGCCCACGACACTGCACTGAGTCTGCAAGGTGATGGATGGGGCCACACGGAGGGTGGGGGGGTGGGCACTTTTATTGTCTTCTCCGGGGGCAATGTCCCCCGTGTACAGGCCATACCGTCTTCTTTCTCTGCCGGTCTGGTAATTTCGGGTTGAGAAACGGATCATTTCAAGAATGTGGCAGTCTAGAAACCTGACTCTTTCTAACTGACCAGGGATTTCAGCGAGACCATAAATAACAAAGAAAACAGACTTTAGGGGGCTCCCGGGTGGCTCAGCGCGTTAAGCGTCCGACTCTTGATTTCGGCTCAGGTCATGATCCTGGGGTCGTGAGACTGAGCCCCGAGTCGGGCTCCACGCTGAGCACGGAGACTGCTTAAGATTCTCTCTTTCTGTCTCCCTCTGCCCCTCTCCCCCACTTGTGCTCTCTCTCTCCCTAAAATAAAAAAAAAAAAAAAATACAGACTTTATAAAAGTCATTAAACAAAGGACCGTAACGACATAACGAGAAACAGGAAACATACCCAGGGTAGGGGGAGGGAGGTCTGGCTCAAGACTGTTGCAGAGCCAGAGAGAGCACCCAGTCCAGGGCGAGTTATAATGCCGGAACGCTTACTTTTCTTACTGAGTGTCTCCTCTTTTTTTTTTTTTTTTAATTTGAGTTGGACGCTTAGCCAATTGAGCCCCCCAGACGCCCCTACGCCTGTCTTCTTTGACCTAATGGCTCTGTCTTGGGGATCTGTCCCACAGATCAACTCGCGCGACAGTCGAAAAGATCGACGTCCAACGTGTGTCGCTGAAACATCATTGCAAAAGCCCCAAACCGTAGACAATCTAAAACCAATAGGGAGTAGGGTGAGTGCCTGACGGTGCATGGCCCTGAAGTCCAGTACTCCTCGGCCGTTACAGACGGGGACGGGGCCCCCCAGCGCGGGTGCCAAAATATAGAGGGGCCATCACGGCATCTTCAAGCCACCCCCAAAGACAGTCTGTCACTCACTACGCCAAGATGGTTAAACCAAGTACCGCGTGCCCACATCGACGGCCTTAAAAATTGCAACTCCGGCCGCAGGAAGCCTCCCGGGGCAGCTATGATTGGGTGACCGGGAGAGGCCTATGGCTCCAAACTGGGCACTATTATCCTCTCGCGGGGTGGGCGTGTTTATTCTTACCCAGGATGAAACCAGTCTGAGAGCCTGAGTTCTTCTGCGGGAGGCCTGCGAGCGAAGGGAAAACCGAGTTATTATAAGTCACCCATGTGTTCAGCAAATACTTACGGAGCTCCCGCGGCGTGGCGGGTGCCGTCAGGCACTGGTTCCACGGCTGTGGCCCTACAGCCTTCACACTGCCCTGGGGGAGCTGAGGAGGCGACCAGTGGCCCCCAGGCTTAGGGGCTGCCGTTGGGGACAGGCTCTGGGTATGTAAGTGGTCCATCCGACCCGATTTGGGGGTCAGCCGTGCCACGCGGAGAGGAGTTATCTCCGCGCGTCTGGGAGGGGACACGTGGTCAGGAAGAGGGGCAGGGCGAGGAGGCGATGGCCACAGTGGGAAGGCAAGAAAGGGCTTGTCCGCATGTTCCTGACTTGTGCGGATTCAGCGCCCTCGTCCCCCGCCGAGTGGCTGTGCCGTGTTAGTGTGAACGGGCTGGAGAAGGAGTCAGTCGTCGTCTTTGGTTTTCATCTAAGTACGTGATGCACCTCGAGTTCTGTGGTGCTTTAACGAGCGCATTAGGTGGCTTGCTCCCGTAGTGCTGGGACGTGCTGTCCGTAAGGGAAGAAGCTCGAGAGGGCACCCCAATTTCATCATCGGACCCTCCAGGATCAGACTGTCAAAATCCAGCCAGCGCCGAGCTGCACTGAAACCACGAAGTGACAAACGGCCAACTCACCACAAAGTGGCCTTTCTTTTAGAATGTCGGTGTCACGGGCTCCTGGGGTTGTACCGAGCGTTGGAGGAGTGGAAGACGCGGTTGGTTGAGGAGGGGGTCCTGACCTAAAGACACCACCACCCCGGAGAGAGGGGCCCAACGCACGGCGGAGCCGGCCTCGTCCCGGGCGGGCGGGGGAGGGGCTGAGCCCACGGGACGCAGGGAAGGGCGCCTGGCTCCCTGCCGCCCCCCGTCCCCGCCCGGTCCGGCCCGACCACCCACGCTGTGTGCCCACACACCCAGCTGCTTGCAATGCGGCCGACTTCACGGAGCCCACAAACCTGCACTGGTTTGTGGTCTTCTAATCACCGAGCAGCAAACCGTCACACGGACGTGTGGTCCTCCTGGCTTCCCCGCGGGCTCCAGGGACAACAAAGCTTGCGATGCGGGACTGTCATCTCTGTCCTGCTCCCTGAACACCCCTCTCCTTGGACCTGCCCCCACCACACGCGCACACACACGCACACACACACACTTGCCTAACGGAGATGCACCGTGTGCAGAATGTTCCCGAGCTGGTAGGCAAGAAAGCTGACTTTCTGGATGCCTCTGGGACCTTCTGTCTCTGGTTTTCCATCCCTTCTGGCTTGATCACCACTGGAACCGCCTGGCTCCTGCTGGCTTTGTTATCAATCTGCAGGGTCTTTTTTTCTTTTTTTGGTGAGAGAGAGTGAGTGTGCGCGGGGGAGGGGCAGAGAGCGAGCGAGCGAGACAGAATCCCAAGCAGGATCCACACGGTCAGCGCAGAGCCCAACGTAGGGCTCGAACCCACGAACCATGAGATCATGACCTGAGCCTAAATCAAGAGTCGGACGCTTCACCGACTGAGCCCCCAGGCGCCTGTGGGTCTTTATACAACAAAGCTTCTGGCCACGAGATGCTCCTTCTGGAGGGAGGTTTTCCAGACAAGATACAGGACCCCCCTGCCCCCGCCATGTGAGTTTAATATACACTGCGTGGCCTTTTCAGATGGGCTTCCTGTTCTTTGTGACCCGCATTTAAGGCTCACCCGTGTGTTCGTGGCTCCGTGGCTCCGTGGCTCATCTCTTTTTAGTGCCGCATAACATCGCCTGGTCTGGACGCACCGCACTTTATCTGCTCACCCCTGCAGGGCATCTCGGTCGCTTTAATTCTCAGTAACTGCGAATAAAGCTGTCGGTTGTTTGTGGACACAGTTTTGAGACCACTTGGATAAATTCTCAGGAGCATGATTGCTAGGTAATTGGAGAGACTGTGTTTAGGTCTGGAAGAAGCCGCCAGACGGTCCTCAGCGTGGCTGCCCCGTGTTGCATGGCCCCTGCCGCGAACGAGAATCCCGCTGCCCCGCGTCCTCGCCGGTGCGTGTGCTGTCGGGTTTGGGATTCGGGTCGTCCTCACGGGCGTGTGGCGGGGGCTCCTTGTTTGATCTGCAATTGTGTCGTGACACACGATGTGCCCGTCTGCTCCCTGCGTAGCTTCTTGGATGAGCTGTCCTTTCGGATTTGCCGTTTTAATTAGTTGTTTCCTTGTTGTTGAGCTGTACGAGTTCTTTGCATATTTTGGACACAAGCCTTTTAGCAGATGTGCGTTTTGCGAGGGCTTCATGTTTAAACGTGTTCTTTCTCACAATATGATGCCTTTCCAATAGCTCGTGGGGAGAGAGCCCTGCTCCTGAGGCCGTCGTGAGGAGTGGGGAGGAGTCGAGGATCGGGAGAGAGGCGCCCCCTGGGCCACGCCTGCCGCTGTGGCCCGGACGCCGGTCATCGTGGACACAGGCTGGGGCTGTTTGTCTCGAAGAGCAGCCCCCTGCTATCGCCGGCCTTGCTTCCCTTTTCCGTCACGACTCTTATTGTGCAAACTCCCGATGGGCGTCTCCCTCAAGCCTCTGGACCGTCTGCCTCCCCTCCGTCAAGAATGGAAAAGCTCCCGGGAGCAGGTGCTTGGGGTCAGCGCTGCTCCCTCAGAAACAACCCTTAGCCATCGCACGGTGCTTCGTCCCACGGAGGGAAGGGAACTTTCCAGAGTGTTGTCAACGTCTGGCCAAAACCCAGCACCCCACCCCATCTGTGCCAGTCACTACGGGTTGTGATTCCCTGGCATCTATTTACCTGAGACGATGCTCCAGCAGCAGGAAGGAAAACACACATGAAACCAGCACCAGAGTCTTTCTCTTCAAATTCATTGTCTCCTGGACGAAAAAGGAGAAGAGAAGATGTCAGATAGTCAACATTCACGTGCCTTTGCCACTTGCAACCATGGTTCACAACGTCTAATCTGCAGACATGGGGACACCAACCACAGCCCCTGCTTCCAGAACGCTCGGCCAGCAGCACCAGGCCGGCCGGGGTGGGGGTGGGGAGCTCTGTCCTCCCGCAGCTCCTCGGGGCGCCGGGTGCCCCCCCGGGACCGAGTGCAGCGGCCGTGGTCCTCCTCGATTGCTCAGCGAATGCCACCCGCGTGGCAGAAAAGAGACGCACGAAATCTCCCCCCCCGCACGGCTGGGAAAGTAAAGCGAGGTCACGAGAGGAAGTCTTCCTGAACTAGGAGGCGTGGTGTGTCCCCGGAGTAGATCTCTTGTTCTTTTCTCTCGCACAGATAGTAGGATGGCTCATTTGTCCCAAGACTAAATGGGGGTTTAAACAAAAACTACGCGCTCCCGCGAAGGTCGGTGCTTCTGGACAGGGATTAAAGCCCAAAGCGTAGGCCCTACATTGAAACGTGGAGCTCGGCTCCAGCCAGCCCCCCGAGCTCACACGGGAAGGTTTACGCGGGGTTTCTGTTCACATGTCTGGAGGGTTACGTGGCCGAAGCAGAGCGGAGGCCTCTGATGCCTCACTTCTGAGCACTCAGTTAACGGGCAAGAGGCTTTCGATCCGCGCTGAGCAGCTCAGTCGCCACCAGCCACGTGCGGCTGCTCTGACCTCAGCTGTCCCCCGAGTGCACAAGACACACTGAAGGCAGACGCAGGGGGAACGGAAAGAAGTAAGGGATCTCCTTAATAATGTCACATTGGTAAGATCTTGAGATTATAATAGGCCGGATCTACCGAACTAAGTGCCGATATGCTGTGAAAATTAATCCACGCGTTCCTTTTAGCTTTTACAACGTGGCCACTAGAAAAGCGGACGCTGCAAATGCCGTTCTTCCGCCAGACGGTCCGCTTGGACAGCACCGCCCTGGACACGGCTTTCACGCCCGTGACGGGCAACGGACCACCGCTCAAATTCAAGGGCGTCAGAGATGCCAGGTAGAGGGGGACGGAGGGGTCTCTCTAGCATGTGCCCCGGTGACACCGCTCCAAGCAGGTGCCACTGTTACCACAACCCCTCGAATTTTTCCACACCCCCCCCCCAAAAGGGTCCCTGTACCTCGGCCAGGGGGATGAAAGAGCCCAGGTGGGTGTTTCCCAAGCATTCTGTCTCCGGGTCTTTGTGAAATCACAGGCCGGACCCTGTGCCCTGCTCTCGGGGATGGTGAGCCTGACGTGGATGGTGACGTCGGCAGACCCTTTGATGATGCGGACGTCAGGAAGTCACAGTCATAATGATGCACCTGCCAGCGGGGGCTTCTCACGGTTGCCAGACGACGGGACCTTGTCCCATCCGAAAGGCAGAGGGTATTTCTAAGCGCTCCTTTGCCTTTCGCTTCCTCCGTTTTCCCTCCTCATTCTCTAGGGACCGACCCTTACCCACCGCGGGGTGTCTTGAATGGTGCGTGTGCTCACCCACACGGCAGAAAGAGCGCGCCCGCTTCTCTTTCTTTGTCCTGCAGGTGACGTCCACCCCAGCCCAGGAGCACGTCCCTTATGCTCCCCGGCAAGCCTATGCAGGACTCCCCTCTCCGACCACAGAGGTGACACGTTTCTGTGCCGTGTGGCCTGTCAGGTCCACTAGCGAACAACGAAATCACAGTCACGCGTGACCCCTGCGTCCTGATCCGTGGTCGTCACACGCGTCTTCCTTTACCCTCCCCTTTGGAAATAAAGGCGTTGTTATTACCGGGAAAGTAACACGTATGTGTGGCGTCTCCACCCCCCGGGGCTGCGTAACAACTTGTCACCGCAGAGTCGTGTGCCCGCACAGCAGAGGGGGCCCGAAGTGCGGGAAGCAGGTGTGAGCACGTCCGTGCCTGTGACCGTCCAGTGTCTACGGAGCGGAACGTCGACGGCCGTGTCCAGAGGCGGAGGCGGCCCGGGAGGACGAGGGCAGTGGGCAGAGGCTGAGGCCGCGGGGGGCCGGGTCTGAGTGAGGGGAGGCTTCTCTCATAGAGGGGAATCCAGCACATTCCACCAGCCAGCGCCCCCCCCATCTTCAAGGGGGCTACAGGTGCCTGTGCCAAGTGCCAGAGGGAGTCGCCGGCATGAACCGAACGCACCCGCCCCGCCCTCGCACTGCCTCGTGGCCCCGCCTGGCCTTTGCTCAGTGATGGAAAGACTCGTACCTGAGACCACGCCGTGGGGGCAGCGCCTTCTCAGAGGAGTCCCTGAGACTGTGGCTGCGGGACTCACCCGGTTTAGGGAACCCCGACTAAGCCCCTCCTCCAAGGACAGCCGGACTTAACATCCTTTAGATCACTTTGTACCTGCCGAGGGACCGGGGGAGGCCGGGTTTGGTCGGAGGGAGAAGTCGTTGGCTCGGGGGTGAATCAGACAGGGAAGGGGACCCCTGGGAACCGGAGCCCGATAACGAACGCCCAAGCGGAATGGGGGGCGGGGCAGGGACCCGTTACTTCGGGTGCCGTGTTCCAGAAGCCACACACCCGAACAGGACAGAGGCGTGGAGACAGAACCGGCCGTAACGGGGGACGGCCAGGGAGGGGGCCCTTCCCCACGAGGGCCGGCCAGCAGGCTGGAGGGCAGCGAGCGCGGCAGGCAGGCCCCGGTCACCACCACTACCACCTGCCTGGTCTGCCTCCCCCTCTGCCAGGAGAAGCCCTGGGACCCGGCAGGTGCTCAGTGAAACAGAAAGTACTCCATCGGTGCATGCGCTGAGACCTGGTGTCTTACACAGGATTGGGGGTCCCACGTCCTGCTCAGTTCCGGCCCCCGGCCACCAGTCAGCCTTGTGCCCGCACGCAGCACAGGGAGACGGGGGTCCTTCCGCCACTGCTCTGGACCCTGGCCAGGAGGGGGCAGGGTAGGGGTCAGGCCCACATCTGTCCGAACCCCCCTCTCTGTTCTCCAGACCCCAAACCTCAAAACCTCTGTCTCGTTCCGGCCCCTCTCCTGGGATTCGGCACTTCCTGGGCTCCGTGGACCTTCACTCCGAGTCCACGGTCGCATTGTCACGGCCAGGACGGCCGCACAGTGTCCTGCGTGCTTAGCTGCGTGGGCACGACGGTGCTCTCAGGCCCAGACACGTAGGCCAGGCGGGGATGGGAACTGCAGGGCCGTCTGCTGCCCAGCCCCCCGGGGCGCAGAGAGGCCAGCGAGGCCCCAGCATCATCGGGGCCTCTGCAGCCCGCGGGGGCTCCGGCCCAGGGTGCCTATCGCCCAGCCTGCCCGACCCGACCTCCCTTTGCGGCCTCTGACCTGGCTGGACACTCCGTCCAGGTGGACTCCAGGGCGGTCCCATCATAGGCTCAAGGACATCCATGAGGGGCGGGGGTGGGTGGCAGCGGTGGCGGCCTTTGGCTGTGTTCCCGGCCCTCGGAGGAAGGGTGGGGAGGACAGGCTGTGCTGGGCACAGAGGGGTGGCAACCGTGGAGCAGAAAGGGGTATAAAGGCAGTGGGCCGCAGGTGAGGCCCCCACCAGAGGCCATGGCTCTCTTCCCGCTGACCCTGGGGCTGAGCCTGGTCTCTGCCCAGGAGCTCAACCCCCAGGCCATTGTGCAGAAGAACTATAACATGGCCAAGGTGGGTCTGCGGTCCGAGTCTGGGCCTCCCCCGAGGGCTGGGCTACGGGGCATCTGTCCTCCCTCCATCCAGGGTCTTTGACCTGTGACCAGGCCGCTGCTCCTGGGGGCCTGCTTCTCCTCCCCCAGCTGAGACGGCAGGGGTGGGTCTCTGGGAGGACGGGGAGGTCTCTGGGAGGAGAGGGGCGGGTCTCTGGGAGGACGGACGTGTCCCTGGAAAGGCAGAGGGGGACCTCGGAGGACAGGGGCTGTCCCCAGGAGGGAAGAGTGACCTTTGGGAGGATGGGGGTATCCCTGGGAGGGCAGGGGGTGCCCAGGAGGGCAGAGGGGTCCTTGGGAGGATGGGGGCGTTCCTGGGAGGACAAGGGCGTCCCTGAGAGGGCAGAGGGAGTCCCTGAGAGGATGGGGGGGTCTCTGGGAGGGCAGAGGGGGACCCTGGTAGGGGGCCACACACCCAGGGCCTGCAGGAAGGAGTTCCCAAGAAGCCCCCCCGGGGCCATACCGCACGGGCTCCTCGTGTGTCTGCGGGGCCTCGCCTGCAGGTTTCAGGGATCTGGTATCCGGTGTCCATGGCCTCCGACGACATAAAGCGGATCGAGGAAAACGGGGACCCGAGGGTCTTCATCCAGAACATCGAGAGCTTGGAGGACGGGCGTCTGAGATTCCATTTCCGCACCATGTGCGTGCTGACCGAACCGGCTGCACCCATATCGCGGGAGGGAAGGCCGCGCCCGGGGCCGGGTGGGGGCTGAGGGAGGCCGCCCAGCTCACGCCCCGCTGGTTCGCAGGGTGCACGGGGAGTGCGAGCACGTGGCCATGGTCTGCGAGAAGGCGGAGAGGGACGGGGAGTACAGCGTCAGCCGTAAGCGGAGGCGGGCGCTGCCCCGTCTGTCTGGTGGCAAAGCGCCGCGTCTCCTCGGGCCCCCGGCCCCCGCCCGGGGCCCTAGGGGGGCAGGTGCGCCAGCCCGGGGCTGGGGGAGGGGGCGCACGCCGCTGCCACCCACGCTGCCCAGGGACCCCCGCCCGGAGTGACACCGCTCCCCCCGCCGAAGCCCACCGGCCCACCGTCCGCACCCACGGCCTCTCAGCACGCCCGGCCCACGAGCCGTGGGTGCCGGGTGCCGGCGGCGGGCAGGGGCCGCTCTGAGCCGAGTGTCCACACAGATGAGGGGGACAATACGGTGCTGCTCTTGGAGACCGACTACAGACAGTACATCACCTTCCACCTCCGGAACGTCAGGAACGGGACACAGACCACCGTGCTGGCGCTCTATGGTACCGCCTCCTGACCCCTCCCGTCGGGCCTCGGGGTCCCCCTCCTCTGAAGACAGGCCCTAGGCCGGTGGCGGTCTGGCCACGTCCCGAGGTCCCCACCTGCCAGAGCACCCACAGTCAATCACATCATAGGGTGGGGTTGGGGCTCCCAGGTCCAGGCTTCCGAGCCGCGTCTGGGCCCCCACCTTGCACCGCCCGTCTGCTCAGGGCACCCCCCCCTTCGGCCTCAGCACTGCCCGAGTCCCCCTCCCCCCCTCCCGAGACCTTCTCCACACACCGTCCCAGGGGAGCAGTGAGGGACCCCGGCCCCTGCTGCTGCGTCCTCAGGACGGGTGCCAGACCTGGGTCCCAGCTTCCTGGACAGATTTGAAAAAGTCTGCAGAAAGTACGGGCTGGGTCCGCAGAACATCATCAGCCTCGGCAACCAAGGCGAGCCTCCCGCCTCCTGCGCCAGCAGCCCTGGGCCAGGAGTGTTCCGGAGAGTCCCGGGGCCTCAGGGCTGGGGGTGGAGGCCCCAGAGAGGCTCCGTCTGAGACCCCCCCCGCCCCCGGCTCTGTCTCCCCAGATGCCTGTTTCAAATACAGGAGGTAGAGATGCCCACCCAGGCCTGACGGTGCGTGAGCTTGGCCTCAGGGCAGGAGTGGGGGCTGAGGCAGCACTGGGCGCCGTGGAGGAGGCCGGGGGCAGGAGGGGGCCCGCTTCCCCAAACCCACCCCTCACCCTGTCTGCGGGGTTTCCCCGCCAAGTGGCGGGGAGCCTTCTGGGGAGGAGCCCACCCTGTGTCAGTGTCCCGAGGCCGCCCTAGCCGGTGACCACGGACTGGGGGCGTAGAGCCACGGAACTCATTCTTCCCAGCGTGGAGGCCAGAGGTCCGAGGTCCAGGCCAGGCAGGGCCACGCTCCTGCGGAGGCTCCATCGGGGGGGTCCTTCCTGCCTCTTCCAGCCTCTGGGGCTCCAGGCGTCCCTCAGACCTCTGTCTCCATGTTCATTTTTTTAAAGTTTATTTATTTATTTTGAGGGGCGCCCGGGTGGCTCAGGCGGTTGACCATCTGACTTTGCTCAGGTCATGATCTCGCGGTTCGTGAGTTCGAGCCCCGCGTCGGGCTCTGCGCTGACAGCTCGGAGCCTGGAGCCTGCTCTGGATTCTGTGTCTCCCCCTCTCTCTGCCCCTCCCTGTTCACGCTTTGTCTCTCTCTCTCAAAAACAAATAAACATTAAAAAAATACATATGGGGCACCTGGGTGGCTCAGTCGGTTGAGCGTCTGACTTCAGCTCAGGTTATGATCTCACAGTTTGTGAGTTTGAGCCCCACATCAGGCTCTGTGCTGACGTCCCAGAGCCTGGAACTTGCTTCGGATGCTATGTCTCCCCCTCTCTCTGCCCCTTCCCTGCTCATACTCTGTCTCTATCTCTCAACAATAAATAAATGTTAAAAAAAATTTTTTTTAATAAAAAAAATTTAAGGGGCACCTGGGTGGTGGCTCAGTCGGTTGAGCATCCAACTTTGGCTCAGATCATGATCTCACGGTTTGTGGGTTTGAGCCCCACGTCGGGCTCTGTGCTGACAGCTCGGAGCCTGGAGCCTGCTTCAGATTCCATGCCTCCCTCTCTCTCTCTGCCCCTAACCCACTCGCATTCTGTCTCTCTCAAAAATAAATAAACATTAAAAAATTGTTTTAATGTTTATTTATTTATTTATTTTGACAGAGACAGAGAGAGAGAGCAGGGGAGGGACAGAGAGAGAAGGAGAGAAAATCCCAAGCAGGCTTCGAGCTGTCTATGCAGAGCCTGACACAAGGTTTGATCTCACGACCCTGGGATCATGACCGAAGCCAAAATCATGAGTCAGACACCCAACTGAGCCCCCCAGGCACCCCGTGCCTCCATATTCACAGGGCTTCTCCTCTGTGTCTGTGTCTCTCTTCTTCTGTCTCTGATAAGGTCATTTGTCATTGAACTTTTTTTTTCTTTTTTTTTTTAACAGTAGCTGTGACTTCTTTTTTTTAAATTTTTTTAAACGTTTATTTATTTTTGAGACAGAGAGAGACAGAGCGTGAATGGGGGAGGGTCAGAAAGAGAGGGAGACACAGAATCTGAAACAGGCTCCGGGCTCTGAGCTGTCAGCACAGAGCCCGACGTGGGGCTCAAACTCACAGACTGTGAGATCATGACCCAAGCTGAAGTCGGACGCTCAACCGACTGAGCCACCCAGGCGCCCCTCATTGCATTTAGAGCCCACTGGACAATCCTGGATGATCTCATTTCAAGATTCTTACTGTAATCACAGCCACAAAGACCCTTTTTCCAAATAAGGTCACACTCACAGGTTCTGGACACTAGGATTGGAACACGGACATACGTGGGGGACCCCACTCGGCCCACAGTTTCCTTCTCTGAACTGTCCTTTTCAAGGGCCAGCCGTGTCCCACTGCAGATCGCCCCCTATCTTCCCAGGGACTGGTCCCCCCAGAGTGCCTCATCTGGGGAGCGAGGGCCTGGGGCACCTCTGGTAGGGGAGTCGGATGGAAGGCGGTTCCCCAGCAGAGAGGGACACGTGGTGACCGTCGTCCCTCAGAGATCATTAGTTGCGCAGCTGGGACACGCATCCCGTGTATGGCGGATCCGTGGAGAGTCCCCACTATTCCGTGGTTATTCTGTGGATTTCAAGCGATGGCCCAGCGGGTATTCACCTCAGAGCTAGGGAGGCTCGCACACGAGACCTGGACACAGACGTCCGTGGCAGCCCCGTCCACGTCTCCCGCCTGGAATCGGCCCAGCAGCCGCCCTCGGGAGAAGGGTGACTGAACGTGCCACAGGCCACAGCTCCGCGTGGACAGGCACAAGCTGGACGGCCTCAAGGCCGTGGGGTCGGGGAAGGCAGGCAGCCCCAGAAGGAATCCGTGTGTAGAATAGTCTCAAAATGTCAAAACCACATCAACAGGGAACACTCCGTGACCTCCAGGGGTTAGGGGTGGGGAGGGGCGAGAAGGCAGCAGGTGTGGCTTAAAGGGGCCATAGGAGGGGGTCCCCCCCGAATCCGGACTGCGGTGGGGCGTGTGGCTTTCCCTGCCAGGGAAAAGCACAGAACTGAGCGCACAACCCACACTCCACGCGCAGGAGCAAGTCTGCGGGGGCAGGGCGTGGAGGGGACGGAGTGCAGGACAGTAGCATCGGGAGGACAGGTGACGGGCGCCGGGGGTCTCTCGAATCTGTTCTCACAGGTGCCTGTGAGCTACAGTTAACTCCAAATAGAAGGTGAAAAAGAGAAAGTGTCTGCCTTTCTTTCCAAGTCAGCCTAGAGAATGCTAACAGGCTCCTTCTGCACTGTCCCCACCCTGGGGCCCAGCCCCAGGCCCCACCACCCTCGCTGCCCCCTCGCTGCCCACCGGCCTTCCCCCACCTCCCCTGCTGCCCCTCAGAGCAGAGACCAAACTCCCCACGCGTGCTCTGCAGACGCTTAGCCGGCTGCCACACAGCCCCAGGGAGGGCAGCCGGACAGGGCAAGGAGGGGGCTCTCCTGGCCCCTCGGCTCCCCAAGTGTCCACAGGTGAGCACAGCCTGACATCTCCCCACAGCCCACTGATCCAGAAATCTCCAGGATGGAGACACGGGCTGGATGGCCCTGGCTGGGGTCAGCAGGACCGGTCGAAAGCCAGTGGCCACCCTCAGGGGGCCCGTCCTCCGGGGTCCCCGGGGGAGCAGTGTCTGTTCATAACAGCTGAGTCGGCTGCTTTAGGACCAGGGCTCAGGCGCTCCAGGCGGCTGATGGAGAGCTTTGTGCCCCTTCCAAAGGCGCCAGACGCACCCAGCACTCCCACGGCCCACCCGGCCTTCTGGCTCTTTGCCCAGAAACTCAGTCCGGCCTGCGGGGCCTGGAGGAGGAGGAAGCTGCCCGCTCGCGTGGGAAGTTGCATTTGGGGATCAGAACGGGGGCTTCCCGGGATGGATGCTAGGACGTGGCAGATAATAGGGCTTGAAGAGATCCCAGGGCCACCACGGAGCACCGCCCACCCCAGAAGAAGGTCCAGAGGAGCACAGAGCCCAGGCGCGGTGGGCAGGGAAGCCGGGCCCATGGTCTCGGGGTCGGGGGGGAAAGCAGGACTCGGCGGGGCATGAAGGAACCAGCAAGAGACCGTCATTCCCACAGGCTTTGGGGCAGCTGAGGTCCACCTGCAGTGAGTGAGTGGGACCTGAGGGGTGAGTCTGGCATGATCAAAATTAAGCAGGCTTGTTCCAGGAGGGTAAGTAGAAAAGTCGCCCCGTCACACCCAGAATGCCAGTGTGATGCTAAGGGGAACGTGCTTGACCCAAAACGACTTTACTTCCAGGGGAAAGGCCGTCCATAACCCTGACGACACCTGCCCGCCGACCGCGCCGGTCCCGTTGCGCTTCTAGTGGCTGGCTGCAGAACCAAGGCGGGGCGGGGCACCCAGTGGCATCGGTCAGGACACCAGCGGGGTCCTGACACCCGGGACACCGCTCCCCACGGCGGCACGGATCCCCACTGGAGCAGCCTGTGCCAGCCCAGCGTGTGCATGGGAAGCCCCAGGACAGCTCCACGGTCCTGCGCCCTAAGGACAGAGGGGTCAGACCACACGGCCCTGCCGGGGGAGGACAAGAAGGAAGGGCTGCCCCCCCTCCCGCCCCACAGTGGTGCACGGGGTGGGCAGAGCTTGCAGGCACGGAGCGGTCTTCTTTCAACTTTGATTGCCCCCACGGTTTTCCGGAAGGCTGCATCCTCCTCTCTCGGCTTTGGAGGAGAGAAGGCAGGAGGTCGGTCTCCTGGTGGGTTTTATCCAGAACACTGATGTGCATAATGAGGACCCAACGCCTCATTCCTGCTTCCCCAGAGACCCGGGAGGGGTGGAGGCCCCGGCAGAGGGGACGCTGGGCACGGGGACCCCGGTCCCTGCTCAGGTGAGGCTGAGAGCAGAGGAGACCCCGAGCCAGGCGGGCAGCCCATCGAACGCTCACTCTTTCCTTTCCAGGAACAGAGCCTCGCGTGGGCTGCTGGGTCTGGACTGGGGACACTTCTGCTGGAAAGAGGGCCAAGGAGAACCAGCCACGGACTTGACAGGTCAACACGTGCACGTCCAGGACAAAGGGGGTTTTGGAACAAGTAACATCCGGCGAACAGGTAACCTCCCACGCTAGGCGAAGAGACAGCCGGTTCTGTCCAACTAAATCAGGTGCTTGTCTGGGGGATGGGAGAGGGCGGGCGGGGGACAGCTCACCAGAGCAAAGGTCCCCATCCTGTACCAATCAGTGCCACCCCCAGGCCTGGCACCGCTCCGTCATGCAGCAGCCAGACCCTCCCCTGGCTGCAGGGCTGGGATGGCTCGAGTAGGAGTCCCTGCTGGGACCTGCAGCTCAGGCCACGCCTCCCTGAGCCCCTGCCGGGGGGGGGGGGGGGGGGGGGGGGGGGGGGGGGGGGGAGGGGGACACTGGCCCGTGACCTCATGCACCTCCAGCGGCCTGATATCCTGCTTTTGAAGCCCTCCCGAGCCTGGAGTTTTTCAGGTGTTCCCAAGGAAGGTGCCTAGAATCACCCCCTCCCTCAGTGAGCCACGGCTGCCACGTGGGGCCGTCCAGAGAGGTCAGGGCGCCGCTGAGCACGTGGGGCGGGAGCTGGAGGCGGTGGCGGATGGCACCGGCCCCCGCTCAGCGCTCCCGGCAAATGCCGGGCTGTGGGGACCAGAGCCAGGCCGGGCGGACGGCAGACACGGAAGATGGACCCGGGGGGCTGCAGTGCGGACGGCCGAGCCCCCCTGGGCTGTGCAAACATGCGGCAAACCCACGGGTGGAGTCGGGAAAGCGGTCTACTGCGCCCAGAGGCCATAGGGAAGTTTCCAGATGGACATCCTATAAAGAGCATTGGGATGGGCAGGACCGCCTCGGGTTAGAGCCCAGATGTCTGTGAGCACCGCCTTCCCCCGTGGCAAACCTCTCACGGCCACGTTGGAGGCAGAGTCCCAGGCAGGTCCCCGTAGCTCTGACACACGGACACGCACCTCCCCGGGCGGGGGGGGGGGGGGGGGGGGGCACTGGGACCTCTCCCTCCCTCTCACCCGGCCCTTGGGGGACATCTGGGGTGCTGGCCGGGACACACGGCCAGACAGGCGCTTGGGGGCCAGGGTCCCCCAGGGGTGGGGCCTCTCGGTGCTTGTTCACGTCTGTAGAGGCCAAGGTTGAGGCCCAGCTGGGAAACGGCTCAGAGCAGCCGCCTAGAGTCTGGTCAAGGACAACACCTTTGTCCCCTGGCCCCCAGTATTCACAGTCCCCCAGCAACGCCCACCAGCAGAGGCCGCGTTGTCAGGATCCCTGTCAGCCAAACGCAGGACCCACAGCCTCCAAGCCACAGGCCCGGCCACAGCCTGTCGATAACTTGCTCCCCGAGGTCGACCTCCAACCACTGAATTCAGTTTTGTAAGCAGGGTCTAGCTCAGCCTTCCAGAGTGAACGTGGCAAGCAGGGGCCAGGTGTGAGGGGGCCAGAGAGGAGCCCTGCCGCAGAGATCCTGCACGGCAGGGTCAGGGGTCAAGGTTGTGACACAGGGAGAAGGGTGGGCAGAGGCGTTAACCCTGGTCCGTCCACCTCACCCACGGACCCAAGTCCCCAGAGGCACGTATACGGCCTCCTCGTCGTCCACGTTCCCAGCCCCACGCCCGTCACAGGCCCCAGAAGGTAACGCGAAGGGTCTGGCGAACGAGGGTGGATGGTCTCGCACGCGGCACCGGTCCCCCCGGAGGGCTGGTGGGGGCCACCTGGAAGCCTTGGGCTGAGGGCCGGCTGACAGGTGCAGCCAAGCTGGGCCCAGAAGAGAAAGACGACAGACTCGGGACCCTTGTGTGGGAGGGTCCCTCGGGGCACGTGGGGATGACGGATGGGAAGGAGTTCGGGGCTCAGGCCCCCGGGACGGACGGCAGATTCGCAGGGGACAGCACGGACGCCCTGGCAGCGGGCCGTGCGTGCTCCAAGTCCTGCTCTGCCTGACGCTGGGGTTTAACCGGGGCGCTGCGAGGCCTCGGGCAGGGAGGCGCCGGCGAGGGGCCCCTCTGCACCCGGCCGGGGACACGCGCGCGACTGGAGCTGCCCTGGGCACACTTGGCTCCAGCCTCGGGGAGGAAACCGAGCTCGGTGTCCGGCGAGCAGACCCACGGCCAGCGGCACGGGCCTGGGGACGCTCCCCGCTCCCTTCTGTCCTCAGACAAGAGGCTCCAGGTCCTTCTGGATGGCCCCCGCCCCCCGCAGCCAGGCTCGTGGCATTTGGTCATCGATCCAAGGCAGCGCGGTGGCAGGTCCAATCAGCACTACCATCTAGAGGGACCCTGGGGGGGCCCCGGAACAAGGGGTCCTGGCTGCACCGCTCAGAATCCCCCCTCCCCCCGCCCCCGGCCCGAAATGAGGCCGGGGGCTGCTGGGTGCGCCAGGGCGTGAACCCAGGACGCTTCTCGCGGCACAGCCTTCCCTGACACAGGCCACCGCAGGTCTGTCTCTCACGACTGCCCCCAGAGGGCCCGAACTCAGGGGCGCCCGCCTTCCGGCAGGAGGAGGGGGGCGGGCCAGCAGCAGGTTCCCGGGCCTCCAGAGTAGGGCCAGGCTGGGCGGGGCCTGCCCGTGACTCCTCCCAACCCCCCGTCACTGGGTGGGGGGGGGGGGTCAGGGGCCACCTGAGCCCAGGCTGCTGGAGCCTTCTCCACGCGCAGCGCCCCTTCCGCTCGGGGCGTCCGGGACGGACTCCTGGCTGCGGCCGGCCTCCTACCGTCCAGGTGCTCGGGCCGACAGCTCCGAATCACCCCCGGGTCCCGCGCCCAGAGCCCCCAGCCGACCCCCCAGCGGGCCACCCCGTGTGTCCTCCGCACCCGCCGGCTACCACGTCCCCCTAAACCGTGGGTCTGCGTTCTGCTTCCAGCGACGCGGAGCGGCGGCAACGGGGCACGTGGAGAGGGAAACGAGCCGACGAGCCAGGGAAGAGACGAACGGCCATCTGAAGGGACAGGAGAGGGGACGGGAGAGGGACTACGAGACGGCAGAACGGGACACAGCTGACACTGGAAGCAGCAGCCCCGGGTGAGCTGCCATTGTCCCTCCTCCCCCTCCCCTCCCCCTCTCCCCCTCTCTCCCTCCCTCTCTCGCCCTCTCTCCCTCCCTCTCTCCCTCTCCCTCCCTCCTCCTCCCTCTCTCCCTTTCCCTCCCCCTCCCCTCCCTCTCCCTCTCCCTCCCCCCTCCCTCCCCCTCCCCTTCCCCCTCTCCCTCCCCCTCCCCCTCCCCCCTCCCCCTCCCCCTCTCCCTCCCTCCCCTTCCCTCTCTCCTTCCTCCTTTCCCTCCCCCTCTCCTCCTCCCCCTCTCCCCCTCTCTTCCCCCCTCTCCCTCCCTCACTCTCCCTCCCTCCTCCTCCCTCTCTCCCTTTCCCTCCCCCCTCCCCCTCCTCCCTCCTCCTCCCTCTCTCCCTTTCCCTCCCCCTCCCCCTCTTCTCCCCCTTCCCCTCCCCTTCCCTCTCTCCCTCCTCCTTTCCCTCCCCCTCTCCCTCTCTTCCTCCCCTCTCCCCCTCCCCCTCTCTTCCTCCCCCTCTCCCTCTCCCGCGCTTTGCTCCTCGGGACAAGCCTCAGGGGTCTGACTGCAGACCCCATCACTGCTGCGTGGCCTCGGCCACCATCCTGCCCCCTCTCGGCACGGGGTCCCCAGCAGGGCTGCTGTCACTGGGGCGCCCCCTCACCTGCTGCCGTTGACTCAGCGTCCAGGCATCGGAGGGGGCCAGACCTGGAAATGCAGTCCAGGAGCAAGGAGGACCGAGGCCACCCTCAAGGGGATCAATTGACGCGTTTGTCAAATTCCTAGAACCCCACATGGAGAACAGTGACTGCCACTGTGGGAAAATCATACTTCCATTTAAAACATGATGGGGCTCAGTCAGTTAGGTGCCCGACTCTTGATTTTGGCTCGGGTCGTGATCTCACGGTTCCTGAGTTCGAGCCCCACATCTGCCCCAAGCGCAGAGCCTGCTTGGGATTCTCTCTCTCCCCCGCCCCCTCTCTCTGCCCCTCCTCTGCATGCTCTCTCTCTCTCTCTCTCTCAAAATAAATAAATACACATCAAGTAAGTAAGTAAATGAGGCACCATGCAGACCCTATGCCTGTTCCCCCGCAGTCTGGGACCCCATCACACACCCCAAGTTCCTGCGGGAATTCGAGTCCGTCTGTGAAGGCCTCGGCCCGCCCAAGAAGCAGAGGGTGGTTCTGGGCCCTCACAGTAAGGCCTGTTCCTCTCCCACGCCCTCAGGACCCCTTGGTTCAGCGGCCGCCCAGTGGCCACAGGTGGGCCGGGGGCGGGCGGGGGCTCATTCCAGGTCACTGTGTCCCCTCAGATCGCCGCGAGAATTTCAGAGACTAGGGCCATCGGCCCCAAACAGGTGGGTGGCGCCTCCCTGCAGCTGGGCCCCGCCGGGCTTCTCCAGGGCCCGAGTTACACAGAGGGGCCTGGGAGGTGGACGGAGCCCCTCCCCTGACCCCTGGGCCGCCTTTCAGAACCCAGACCTGCCCCCACCTCCTGTGCTGTCCCTTCCCTGATCTCTGCCCCCATGGGCAGAGAGCCAAGAAGTGGGGTCTCGGGTACACAGGGACTTAGACTTGGAGGTTCAGGGTGCTCAGCCCCCCTCCCCGTCTGCAAACCCTCCAGGGATTCTGCCGAGAACACCCACCTGCGCGTCCGTGTGCGGCCCTGCGCAGCCTGTCCCCACCGCGCAGGCCCCCCTGCTACACGCTTCGCCCCACCCCCGCACTGTGGCCCCTCCTTGCACAATAAAGGATATTCCTTCTAGAGATGAGTGTCTGGTGGGTCAAAATTTCTTCTGGGGCTGCAGAAACGAGCAAAGGAAAAGATGAAAATGCCACCCCCAATCGGAGCACTTGAGCAGAAGGGGTCAGACCCTCCCCAAAGCTGAGTGACCACAGAACTCAGTCATATCGCCAAGGGACGAGGCACACGGTCACGACGTTTTCACTCTTTCAAATGCGCAGACGCACGTCCATGAGGACTCTCTCAGCTTGAAATGACAGAAAATCTTAGGCACGCACGTATAGCTCTAGCAGTAAATGGGATGTGTTGGCTCTTACACGTGAAAGGCGCTTGGATAGGCTGCTTGCAGGCATGGCTGTATCCAGGGGCAGAAAGGCCATCTTCCGCCGCCTCTTGCCTCTCCTTTCTCTCCTTGTTTTCTCCATTCTTGGGCTCCACCATGGCTGCTGGCAGACCACCTCCTCCTTCCTCGAGATGCAGTGAAGTGACCTCACGCCTCTGGAAAGCCCCGCAGAGGCCTCTGCACTGCGGCCTGAGGGCCTGCCCGGGTCCCAGCCCCTCCTGTGTTCACCGCCAAGTGGTGACAGGTGACGCTCTTGCTTCTTGCCAGTGGCCAGGCCGGAGTTGTGCGTCCTCGAGAGTCAGGGGTGGGGGCAGCTTCACCCAAAGCCCGGTGTCTAAAAAGAGAGGGTGGTCTTCATGAGAAAGTGGTTTAGTGGGTGGGGGGTAGGGACACAGGCCCCACCTGGGTCCACGCCACCGGCCGCAACCTCTGTCCTGTGCCTCCTCCCAGTGATGTGACTGTACCCCAATCCCCCAAACACCCTGAGATACCCCAGGGTGCAACTGGGGCTCCCGTCACAGTGCAGGTGCCAGGGGTGGGGGCTGGGGGCTCTTCTCCTCAGGGGAGAGGAGAAATCTGGAGCAGGTCAGAAAGTTAACGGTCCAGCACTCCCAGGACCCCCCGCATGAGCGAGGACGAGGGCAAGCTCCCAAGTCCAACCCGCGGGTAGGAGTGGGGCCAACAGGCCACCTGGGGGTCCTGCCTGAAGCTGCACAAGGAGGGAGCAGTGCCCGGTAAAAGGCGAGGCCTTTCTCCTGTGCTGGGACCCTGGGGCAACCTCCGGGAGCCCACGGCACAGGCTGCCCGGCCCCCCCTCCTGAGGGGGCGCCCGGGGGACGCGCTGGCAGGTGGAGTGATCCGGGCGGTCCCTCTGCCCCACAGCTCTGAAGAGGGGCTTCCCGGGCAAGACGAAGTCCTCCCTAAGGGCGCTGCTCTGGGTCCACACACCGGGCCAGCTCCCAGAGCTAGCAAGGCACAAAGACTACGAAGAAGCGATCCACCAAAGAGAAACTTCAAATGGCCAATAAAGATATGCAGCTATGCTTAAGCTGGGCAGCAGAGACACGGGAATGGGAGCAATCAGACGGGCCACTTTTCAGCCAGCCACCAGAGGGGCAAACATTAAGGAAAACGCAACAGCTATGTACAACATTCAGAACTCAGGACCACGTGACAACAGCCGTTGCGTCAGACGCACATGTTCTCAGAACCAGAAGCCCCACCCGAGAGGGGAGCCGGTCCTCCAGAACCGTCTCCCCTCAGAGAAGCCGAGGTGATCCCAACACGCGCACCATCGCCTGAGAAGGCACGGGCGAGCGGAAGCCGGGGAAGACAGGACAGTCCGCAGCGAGGCGCGGAAGGCCATGCCCAGAACCCTCTGAGGTGCGCCGGAGCCCCAGGCGGCCCACGCCGGCGGTCAGGGAGACGCGACGCCCAGGGCAAGGAAGGACGGGGCGGGAGGAGGGCCAGCGGCCGCACCAACACACAAGGGCACAAGGACACCCGTGGGAGGAAGGCGTCACTGGACAAACGTGAAACCAAAGCGAAACTGAGACGCAGCCGGTCACTTTGTATTGATGATCATCTTTATCCTTTGTCACGACTCCTCGGCACCACGAGCTGTGAGCAGAGCTTGAGAAACAGGACACGCCGGGGGCTGTCCTCCGGGTCTCCTTCCGATGGCAGGCAGAGGCCGAGGACAGAGGAGGTCGGGTGGGCTCGCACGCCCAGGAACATCACCAGGTGTGGGGGACGCTGGACCCCCCGGGGCCATCTGCCAACTCCCCTCCCTCGACGCAATCACTTTGCTGTCTCGCAAGGACGCCAGGCCAGGTGCCGCGTGGACCACAGTGGAAAAGCAGGCGGGACCCAGCCCCCAAACCGTGGCAGTTACCCAGGGTGGGTGGGTGTGAGACTCACCTGCTCCCCAGCAAACACCAGCCCGCTTCTGTGGACGTGGTCAGAGGAGAGTGAAAGGGGGGCTGGTCCGTGATCTGCGGCCGGGCACACGCCCGGCCCGCCCCACCCCAATGCCAGCCCGGCAGTGTCAGCCCCCCTCCCCGTGCCTGCGTCCCCAGCCCCTGCCCCACCCTCACAGCCCCGCCCACACCACAGGTCTGAGAGCTCCCTGCCTCTGTTTCCCTGCGTGGCCGCCAGCCGCCCGGAGCGGGGAACACCACCTGCTTGGAACACAAGCAAAGACACCCAGGTCCCCAGCAGAGCTCTGCCCAGTGGTGCTGCGCAGGGGACAGGGCGCGGCCGCTGCTCCTCGACATGAAAACATCGCCGCCCTCCCCACTGGTGCGGACAAGCTCAGAACGGACGCCGAACTCCCTCAGGGGAGCTCCGGGCGGAGGAAGTGCCCTCGGACGGGTCTGCCACACCGGCTGGCCTGAAGCCGGGCACCCGCGGTCCCCGGCAGGCTTCGGGAAGCCCCTGAGACCGCCAGCAAGAGCTGCATTTCACAACCCGGCGCGCCTCTCGGTGAGGGGCCATCTGCCTCCTCTCTGTCCACAAAGGGCTCCGTGACCCAGAAGAGGAAGATTTCTCCCTGAAATAAGGGTGTGCAGGCTGAGTGCCGTCTGCCGGCTGCAGACACCCAGGGGATGGCTTGGGCCCCGAGCAAGTGAGGGGTGGGGGTGGGGACCGGGACCGGTGGGCAAGGAGGCAGGGGTGGGGACCGGGAGCCTCAGAGGGGCTGGGGCGGGCACGGGCCGGGCCTGGGCAGACGTTCCCACCTCTGGCTGGAGGGTTCTGGGCGGTGGAGGCCACGGGCTCTGCGTTCACCTGGCGACCCCCAGCCTCTCTGACTCAGGGCATCTCTGCCCAGCACAAACGGGCCTCTTCCGGCTCTGGGACTCAGAAGTCTGAGATCAGTCTCCCTGGGCCACAAGCAAGGCACCAGCAGGACCACAGTCCCCCTCGGGAGGACCTGCTCCCTAACCTGCCTCTAGGGCCGCCTTCCTGGCTTCGAAGCATCTTCTGATCTCTCCACACACAGTCTTCCTTTTGTGGCAGATATCCTGCTGCCTCCCCACCACAAAGACCCTTGTAGTTATGTTTGGAGCCCGCCGGGTGATCCAGGAACACCCCGCCCCCCAGGGATGTTCAATGTACAACTGCTGTGCACAAGGTCACGGGCACACGGGGCCCTAGCCTCTCTGCGGGCCTCGCACGGCAGCCGATGGGACCCTGAGCCAGTGCAGATGCAGGTTTGAAGAGAAATGAGCCAGCGCGTGTCCACGACGTGCCGCCCTCAACACTCCATGCACAACCCCTGCCCCTCAGGGGCCCGGAGCATCCATGCGGACGCCCTACGTTTGGGCCGTAACGCAGCAGCCTCAGGACGTTGCAGAGCATCTGAACCATGGGGTGGGAGCTCCTTTTCTCTTTCGTTGCTAATAAATTCTGCGTTACCGTTTTTCCACCAGATGATCAGTTAGACTGCACTTTAAGGAAAAAACCTTCACGTTACGTATACCCGCCAAGGGGCTCGTGTGCAGGATCGTGAAGGACAACGAACCAACGGCAAGAAGCCAACAACCCAATTAAAAACCGGCAGCAAATGGGAACAGACACTTCACAAGAAAAGACACACGCGTGTGAGTGGCCGACAGGTCCACGGAAAGGCGCGCACATCGTCAGTCGCCAGAGATGCGTCACGCCGCCGACGCGGCCCGTGGCTTCACACCCACTGGAACAGCTAAATTAAGGGCTGACTCGTGCAACGCCGGCGACAACGTGAAACCAGTGTGGTCGGGGGGCGTGCAAAGCGGCACAGCTCCTTCGGGGGCTTTGCGGGGTTTTTAGTAACACTGGAAGGACATCTGCTCGTGACCCAGCGATCCTGCTCCTAAATATTTCATCACATATTTAGCTTTTCATTCAGTGTTTAGTACTGAACAAACTAAATGTTTGTTCACCATTTAGTACGATTCCGTATTCAGCCCCTAAATAAGTGGAATTATGAGGTACCAAAGGACTTGCACAGGTAGTCGCGAAAAGCCAGAGGGAACCCGAATGTCCGCTGATAGGACGGACGGACGGACGGCCCCACAGAGGACGCTCTACGGCAGGGACTGAGCCAGCACAACTCTATGCAGAGAGGAAAAGTATCTGTCTGCAGATGACATGAATTTATATACAGAAAGCCTTAAAGACTGTACATAAAACAGAATAAAAAACGCGTCTGGCAGTTACAGGATAGAAAATCAACATGCAAGCCTCAGTTGTGTTTCCGTACACGAACAGCGAACAACTTGAAAAGAAGTCATGACAACAATTTCACTACAACAGCATCACAAAGAGCAAAATATTTAGGAACACACTAAACCACGGAGGCAAAAGACTGATCCACTGAAAACCACCAAACATGAAAAAGATGAAAAGAGACACAAACAGATGGGAACACATCCCATGTTCATGGATTGGGAGGCTCGATATCGCTCAAATATCAGTACTATCCAAAGCAATCTACAGATTCAATGCAACCTCTTTCAAAATCCCAGTGCCCTTTTTTTGCTTGTTTGTTTGTTTACAGAAACAAGAAAGCCCGTCGTAAAACGCATATGGGCTCTCAAGGGCACCTCAATGCCAAAGCAATCTTGGAAAAGAAGAACAAAGCCGACGGCTTGCATTTCCTCATTTCAAACCTTACTACAAAGCTACAGACGTACAGACCAGGGGAGAGAATGGCCTGGAAACGAGGCGAGCCCTCTCACATGTGGCCACACAGCTTTGACAAGGGTGCCAGGACCACTCAGCGGGAAGGGACAGTCTTCTCCACAGACGGTGCTGGGGCAATGACCTCTGCCGGCAACAGAACAGGTGGACCCTTACCTCACACCATATACAGAAGCTAGCTTGGCGTGGATCAAACCTAACAGCTAGAACCAGGGATCCCTTAGAAAAGACACAGAAGAGCTTCCAAACTTCGGGTCTGGCCATGACTTCTTGGACCAGACACCGAAAGCATGGGCAAGGAAGGGAAAACAGATAAATTGGGCAACATCGACATTAAAAACTTTGGTACATCAAAGGACACTGTGAAACGTGCAAAGGCAAACTGCAGAATGGGGGCAGGTATTTTCAATCCTGTATCTGCTCAGGGATTAATATTCAGAAATTACAAAGGGCTTTTACAACTCAAGGACAAAAACACTATTCACGCAAAACGAGGAACCTGAATAGACATTTCTCTGAAGACACACGGACGGCCACCACCACCGACCACGAGGTGGATGCAAACCACAGCCGCGAGCCAGGACCTCACACGCCTGCAGGTGGCTGTTATATCACACACACCACACACAGACACACACACTGAGACACACAGACACATACAGACAGACACACAGACACCTGTTGCTGGAGGAATGTCTAAGGGCGGGGCTGCTGTGGCAGACAATGTGGCAGTCTCCCACCAAATGAAGCAGAATTCCGACGTGGTCCAGCAACCCCCCCTCAGGCCAACCCGGGACGGACTGGAAGCCGGGACGCAGGTCCTTGCACAGCGGTGTCCCCACGGCAGCACTAGTCAGCGCGGCCAGAAGGTAGAGACAGCACAAACACCCACGGGCCGATGAACGCATAAGCGTCACAGGGCATGGAGTGTTACTCAGCCACGACAGGGAAGGAAAGCCTGGCACATGCCACGACATACATGAGCTTTACGTCCATCGTGCTCGGTGAAGTAAGCCTTGCACGACAGGCCCAGTCCTGTGGACTCCATGCATACAGGGGCCCAGAGAGGTTATCTTCACGGAGACACAGTGAGGGCGGGTGGGCTCCAGGGGCCAGGGAGGGGAGGGTCCGTGTTTACTGGGGACAGTTCTGGTTTGGGAAGAGGAAGAAGTTCTGGGGACGGACGGTGGTACGCACAACCCTGTGAGTACATTTAACACCACCAAACCACGCATTTTAAATGGTTATGGTGGTGGGGGCTCAGTTGGTTAAGTGTCTGACTTTGGCTCAGGTCACGATCTCGCGGTTCGCGGGATCGAGCCCCACGTGGGGCTCTGTGCCGACAGCGTGGAGCCTGCTCGGGATTCTCTCTCTCTGCTCCTTCCCCACTCAACTGTGAGCTTTTCTCTCTCAAAATAAATAAATAAATTTAAAAAAAAAACAAAACCCAGACTGGGGCACCTGGGTGGCTCAGTCGGTTGAGTGTCTGACTTCAGCTCAGGTCATGATCTCACAGTTCATTGGTTTGAGCCCCGCATCGGGCTCTGTGCTGACAGCTGAGCCTAGAGCCTGCTTCAGATTCTGTGTCTCCCTCTCTCTCTGCCCCTCCCCTGCTCACACTCTGTCTCTCTCTCAAAAATAGAAAATAAACATTAAAAAAAATTGTAATCGTCATGGTGGTAAATGTTACATTATGTAGACCGTATCACAATAAAAAATAAATTCATTTAAAAAGTAATGTGGACAAATCTTAAAAATGTGCTTTTTCACCAAAAAAAAAAAAAAAAAAAGCTAGACCCAAAAAAGTGCACCCTGTATGGTACCACTCTTATAAATTTCAAAAAGAGACAAAATGAAATTACAGTGCTAAGGGATGCAGAGTGGGTGGAAAACATACACTTCCAGAGTTCAGGGTCGGGGCCGCCCCTGTCGGGTGCCCGGTGTGGGGGGTGGGGGTGGCACCAGCGTCACATCAGATAGTCGTTTCAGCGGCTGGGCGAACCACGCGAGCCGTTTCGCATCTCGGCGAGAAACGAAGGGTCATTTTCTTCGCCTGACGCGCCTCTACACCCTCCCTCCCCCCCGCCCCCAGCAAGGCCAGAGTGATGCCCGAGGCCAAACACTTCTGGGAGGATGGCCAGCAGGTGGAGGGTGGGAACCCCCATCCCGATGTCTCTGGGCGGGGAAAACGCACCCGCAGACAGACGGCAGGTGACCCTCGGCAGCTGGTCTCCAGCACTGCAGGGCGGGGTGAGAGAGGGGCGTCTGAGGTCTCTGGATTCTGCTCACCCCGGACACGGGGGGCCGGGAGAACCCCCGGGACCACCTGCGGGAGAGCCCTGCCAGCCCCCGGCTGACCACCTGCCCCAGGCGCCGGCCCCTCTGCACCCGTGACCTCCGCGGAGGCTGGGAGGCACATGACGGAAACCGCACACAGGAAGGGCACGGCCAGCGGCCACGGTCGGCTGCGGTCACCTGGGCCCTGGGACAAGGATGAAGACACCCACCCCACGCCTGCCTCGAGGGCAAAGAACACAAGCGCGTGACCCTCTGGTCCCAGGCCAGAGGCAGAGGCGCCAGAACCTGTCTTCCAGTTAGAAGCCACCACCACACCAGCTTTTGTTTTAGAAGATTAGCATCTCGGGAGCCTCTTTGTTGGAGCGCAGGGTGCGGCTGCCGCCTCGGGCCCCCCGCCCAGAGCCTGGACGGGAAGGACGCCTCCCGGGAGGGGCACTCACCGTGGGGGCCCCAGCGAGGCGCCCAGAGACCGGGGCAATTGCATATAAAGGCTCCACGTCTGGAATGCACCTGTGCCCTCCTCTGAGAAGGGGCGAGATGCCCGGGACCTCCCCAAGGGGCCTCTGAGCCGAGGGTGGCCGGGGGCGTCTCAGAAGCACCTCAGCCTGGTCAGGAGGCCTGCCTGGGATTGAGAACGAGGACAGAGGCCGCCAGCTGAGCCCCGGAGCAAGGCAGGGACAGCGGTGGGGGCCTGACTTGTCACCGTCATTCATGGCGTGACTTTGAGTGGCCGACCCACCTCATTTCCACGTCTATAAAAACAAGAAAGGACTCAGCGAGCCCACGTGTGGGGCACGTTAGCACGACCTGGGACAAGGTAACAGCTGCCAGGCGGGTTAGCCTTCCCGGGCCACCATCACATAGCACCATACACCGGGCTTAAAACAGAGAAATGTCCTCTCTCCCAGGCGGGAGGCCAGAGAGCTAAACCCGAGGGGTCAGCAGCACTGATCCCTTCTGAGGCTCGGGGGAGAACCTGTCCCTTGCCTGTCCCAGCCTTGGTGGTAGCAGTGTCCCTCCTATCTCCGCCTCTGTCCTCACGTGGCTCATCCCTCCCTGTGAGCCTGTGTTTCTCCCTCTGTCTCCCACGAGGACACCAGGCATTGGATTCAGGGCCCACCCTAGTCCAGGACGACCTCACGGCAATTCTTACCTTCATCGCATCCACAAAGACTCTTATCCCAAATAAAGTCACATTCTGAGGTTCTGGATGGACATGAATTTCGGGGAGACCCTATTCAGCCCCTGAATTTCCACTCGGGAAATGCTGAGCATGCCAGGAAGGCCAAGGCTCACCTGAATGGGGGGCACGGGTGAGGGTCCTCGGTGCCCAGCTGTCAGAACACGGCCACTGGCGAGCAGGAAGGACCCCAGCCCAGGGGATCGTCCGGTGAAGGCCTTTGCCCGTGGCCACAAGCAGCACCTCGTCTCGCGACATGGACCCCACTCTTCGCTCTTGGAGTTGCAGGCGTCTTGAGACCCAACCTGGGCCAGGTGGGGAAGGTGCCGAGGTGGGGGGCACCCACCTCCTCCAGGATCTCAGGGGAAGGAGGTGGGCAACCACAGACTGCAGACAGACACCTGGGCGGCCGCTCCAAAGCTGGTGTGTCAAGACCCCAAGAAGCGAGGGGTCCTGACAACAGCAGCCAGTATCTTGCAAGAACAGCTCCCCAAAATGCTTTCCATGTTGAAATACAGAACCAGACTCCAGCCTTCCAGACTCTCATTCTGGGGGGTGTCTCCAAAGCCCCACCTCAGCCCACGGCCCTGCTCCTACCCCACCCAGGAGGCAGGGGCCTCGTCCTGGGCCAGAAGGGGACCACGTCCCTCACCCCATCCAGGGCCAGGGGCCTCGCCCTGGGCCAGAAGGGGACCACGTCCCTCACCCCATCCAGGGCCAGGGGCCTCGCCCTGGGCCAGAAGGGGACCACGTCCCTCACCCCATCCAGGGGCAGGGGCCTCGCCCTGAGCCAGAAGGGGACCACGTCCCTCACCCCATCCAGGGCCAGGGGCCTCGCCCTGAGCCAGAAGGGGACCACGTCCCTCACCCCATCCAGGGGCCTGGGCCATCTGAGCATCCAAACTTGCTGGATCTTCCCCCCCACCCCCCTTCTTCATTCAGAATAAAGGTAAGACCGGGCCCACGGTGCAAGGGACTCCAGGACGCCCCGTGTTCTCACAGGCATGGCGCGGGGCCCCTCTCATGGCAGCACGGATGGAGAGGTGCCCGGCTGCGGGCCTCTGGCAGTGGCGGCTGTGATGCTGGGGGCCTGCGGGGACACAGCTTGTAAGGGTTAAATTGCGGTGTAGGGCTAACGCTTAGCTTGAAAAATAACAACTTTGTTCTGACACTGAAGGTCAAAAGATAACAGCCTTGCTTTTACTCTTGTAAATCATACTTCATACTCTTGTGAATCAGGCTTTACCAATGAAGGAGACAAAAGCTCAAAAAAAGAGCATCAGAGACAAGGTCAAGGAGATCCACGGGTTGCAACTTAGCGGCAGAAAGTCGAAAATAATCACCTCATTCGATAACTGTTTCTGACTCATCTGGCAACTGTTTCTAACTCATCTGGGAACTGTTTCTCTGTTCTGTTCCCAGATAATGATAAAACGATGTGATCGGCTTTAAAAACTCTGTACCCCGGCTGTTCGGAGCCACACTCTTATCAAGAGCGTTGGTCCTGATCGGTCGGCCTTGCCTCTCACTGTCATAAACTTTGCTGTGACTGTCACTGCTGCCTGTAGCATTCTGTTTCAGGAGTCGTGTGGATGCAACAAGCTCCGTGGGGACGTACCTGGCAGAGCTCCCGCCACGTCCAGGGGCTTTGCGGGCGATGCACCTGGCTCTCCAAGGTCTTGGGACCAATTGACATCTCCCCTAGAAAATCCTTCCTCGTCATGACCAGTGCGGTCGTTTTATTTCTAGCCATTCTGGGGCGTTAGGGGGCGGGGGGGGGGTGTCTGGAGTCTCAGTATAATCTTCATTTCTTGGGGTGCCGGTGGGGTTGAACACTTCTTCAAGGTTTGGGCCGTCGACCCCCCGCCCTGCTCCGTCCTCTGGGGTGCTGCGTCCTCCCCGAGGCTCCCCCGGGCCCGGGGTGGGACCAGCTCCCCGGGGTGGCCTGGCCTCACCCTCCACAGCCGGGCGACGGTCCCTTCCCTGAGCTCTCCGCCGTTGCCCCTTTGGGGGTTCCACCTGTTCCCGCTGTCACCTGACCCCATCCTGCTGCACGGGTGTCACATAGCCGCAAGATCCCATCAGCGGTCACAGGGCCACACTCACTCTGGAGGCTCCAAGGGAAGACTGGACCTTCCGGCCCCTCCCGGCTCTGGGGCTGCCTCCGCGGCCTGGATGCTGGCCACAGCCCCGACCTCTGCCCCGTCCTCAGTCCCCGGCGGTCCTCACACCTTCCTCCGAGTGTGTCCAAACCTCCCCGCTTTATAAAGGCCTCGTCCGCACTGGGTGCAGCCCCCGGTGCCGTCCTCCTAACTCGATTAAACTCGAAAAGCCCCAACCTACACGAGGTGACTCTGAGGTCCTAGACACAGAACCCGAACCCAGCTCTGGGCGGGGTGCCGCTCGGCGCACTGCGGGATTTGGTCTGCGTGGGCGGAGGGCGGGCTCGCGGTCCTCCTGGTCCTTACGGCCGGCCAGCTGCCCCGGCGCCGCGTGCTGGAGAGACCGTCTCTTCCCGCGCTTCTCTGCAGGGCCACCCGCTACAGAAAGGCCCGCACGGGACGGTCTGTGCGCAGACACTCCCATCAGCACAGCGGCCCTAATGGCAGACTTCGCAGTGAGAACACAAGTCTCCTGGGACAGATCCCCCCAACTGAACCTAGGGAGCGTCCGGGAAACTTGGGGCCGGCTGCTAAAGCTGCACGTGACACACACCCGGCTGGAATTCTGACCAGGATCCGCCTGCCGGTCGGGAGGCAGCGCGCACGTCTACGCATCGGGACCTCGGACCCGCGTGCGAGGGACAGCGTTTATTCAGTCTGAGCATCTCGATACCAGTTTATAGTTTTCTGAGCAGAACGTCTGCACGCTTTTCCTGTTGGATTCATTTCCGGTTACTCGACTTTTGTTTTTTACTGGGTCGCAAACTCTCTTCACCCTCCTCATGTCGCCTCGTTCACAGGGGTGTCTGGGGGCGGCGGGGGGGGGGGGTCAGTCGGGTGAGCTGCCGACTCTTGACTTTGGCTCAGGTCGTGACCTCAGGGCTCTGTGCTGACCGTGTGGAGCCGGCTTGGGACTCTGTCTCCCTCTCTCTGCCCCTCCCCCTGCCCTGCTCGTCTCTCTCCCTCCCCCCCTCCAAAACAAGTAACAAGCGTTAGAAGAACCGTGCGCTCTCGGGCACAGAAACAGCTCCTTCTGTGCCGGTCCCGCGGTCGCTCACACACGCCTTTCCAAATTCAGCAGCGTGACAGACTCACCTACAGGTGACGCTCTTCGCATAACTGCACACCCGCCCACGGCCTCGCTCACACCTTACACCAGTCTCTCCGCACGGCTTCGTCCCCACCTTTACTGGAAGGGCCGGCACCTGCTCGGTGGCGGTGGGGACGGCTGGCGCCTACCGTCCTCAGTCCCAGAAGGAAGCTTTCCACCTTCCCTGAGGCAGGACGGGGGCAGTCTGCCTGTTTGGGTTTTAATTTTTCAATTTTACCTAAGTCCACGTTAGTTAACATACGGCATAACAGTGGTTTCAGGAGAACCCGGTGATTCACCCCTACATACAACACCCGGTGCTCATCCCACAGGCGCCCTCCTCAATGCCCCTCACCCGTCTAGCCCATCCCCCCACCCCCCACCCTGCCAGCAGCCCCCAGCGTGCTCTCTGTATTTGAGAGTCTCTTAGGGTTTAACGATCTCCCTTTAAACAGATTAGTTCCCTTTTGTGTCTAGGGCGGTAGGAGTTACTAACACGAATAGTTGTTGAATTTCACCAGATGTGTTTTCTGCAGCAAATACGACGATCGTTCGATTTTTCCCTCCGCTCTCAATGTGAAATGCGTGGATTCCCGATGGCTGAACCAAGCTAGCGGGGTTAAAGCCACTAGGCCTCAATACACCATGCCTTTCCTATACTGCTGGGTTCATTTTACATGTATTTGGGGCCCCTGAACTTTTATGCGTGTGACCTGTGATTTTTTCCTTTCTCGTCATTGTCCTCGTCAGGCTTTGACATCGAGGTGTCACACTGTGAGGGGAGCAGGCCACGGGGATGTGAGGATGGGTGTGGGGAGAGAGCACAGGGTCCGGGCCTTGCTGGGGGTGTGGGCGCCTGGCAGGAGGGAGGGGGGCGAGGGCGCTCATGGGAGCACGCGCAAGGAGTCCTGCGGCCAAGAAGTGGGCGGACACCGGGGCTCAGAGAACCTGAGTGTCCCCAGCCCACGGGGACACGGCCACCCGCTCGTGCACTGGGCCCGCTCTGCTCCCGCGGGCCCTGGGGGTCCCTGAGGACGAATTCAGAATTCAGCCGAGCTCAGGTCACCCCGCAGGGGGAGGCTCGGGACAGGACTGCGGTGGAGACGGGGCTCCTCTGACTCCCGCCCGCTGCCCCCACCCCACTCCCATTACCCCGGGACTTAGGCCTCCCCTTGCTCTGCCCAAACGGGCGGATCCAGGAGAGGTACCGGCAGCCCGGGCCGTCTCACAGCGCGGCGAGGTCCGGCCCCGGGCGTGAGCTTCCTCAGACCCCCTGCCAAGTGCCCGGACACCTTGAGCAAGCTGCTCCGATGCATGGGAGGCTGTCGGAGGAGACCTCCCGGCCACCCGGGGCCGTGCGTCAGCCTCGATGGCCGGAGGTCCGGTGCTCAGCGGGAACGCACGGATCCTGGAAGCGGCCCAGGTGGGCCCCGTTGTTCTGGAAACGGCGGGACTGCCAGCACCGAGGGGGCAGAGCCTGGCGGCCAAGTGGCGTTGTTGGCAGTGGCCGTGACAAATAGAGGGTCGTTGTGGGGAGCGGGAGGGAGCCCGTGACGGCCCACCACGTGGCCCAGAACCCTCTCCCGGGAGGGGACAAAAGGGCCACGGCCACAGGCTCTGGACGCCTTTCGTCCGTCGGCTACTCCCGCCTCACCGTGAACGTCCTGAGGCTGGCACTCGTGCTCACCCTGCTCGGTGGCCCCCAGGCCCTGCACATGGGCCCCCAGGACCCCAACTTCACTGAGAATCTGGTAGCCAGTGCAGGCGTCAGGAGTCGGGGGGTGCGGCTGGGGGCAGCTGGAAAGGGGCCCGTTCAGGGCTCCCTCTGGAGGGAGGGTCGCCCCCCGCCCCGCCACCCCGCACCAGCACGGCCCCCTCTGCTCTCCTCGGCAGGTCGATGGCAACTGGTTCTCGATAGCACGAGCATCCAATGAACCGAATCTCCTAAGGACGGACTCAGACACGATGTTCTTCATCCACAAGATCCACGTGACCTTCAAGACCACGCAGTTCCACGTCCACAGAAGGTAAGAAGTCTGGGAAGAGGGTGCCGGACGGGGCCGAGGTCCAGGGTCCCGTGGCGGGCCCCGTGGGGTGCAGGGACGCCAAGGTCAGCGGTCGCACAAGGCAGGGCTGGGGCTCGCTGCCCTGGGACGGGACACACGTGTCCAGTGGCCAGCGTGGCCAAGCCCCACCCAGCGCCACCGAGGGGCTCCACGGACACCACGCCTTCCGGATGCCGGGTTCCAGGGGGCCTTGTCGTCCTCTCCCAGGGTAAAGGGTAGGCGTACCCCAATTGTACTGACGGCAAGTGAGACGAGAAATGGAAGTACGGACCGGCAGCCTCGTCCAGCCCGGGAGCGGGGAGCCCCGGGGACCCCCGGGCAGAGAACGGCCGGGAGCTCTCTGGCCAGGACGCCGCCTCACAGGAGGGACCCACGGGCTGCGGCACCCCGCGGGCCCTCTCGGCAGCGGGCGGGTGGGGTGAGCCGGCAGGGGTGTCCGGGAAGGGCGGGAAGCCTGCACCCGGCCCTGCCCCTTCCTGGGGCCTGACTGGTCATCGGCACCAAGTTGTCAATGGCCGTAAAGGGACAGGAGGGCTCCCAGGGTCCGGTTCCCGCCTGGTGGAGAACTCTGCACCCCCTGCCTCCCAGCCACCCCCCGGACTCACAGATGCCGGCCACAACACGATCTTCACGGAGAAGGCGGGTCCCCACCCGCCTGTCGTCTTCTGCATCCACAACAGGAGGCACAGGAAGAAGACGGTGATGGTGGACCTCCTCAGTGAGTGGCCGCCACCCAGAAACCGCCCCCCGCCAGCGCAGGGCGAACTCCTGCCCCAGCCGGCAGGAGCCGGGGGTGGGGGTCGGCTGCCGTGAGGCCACGGGGGAACAGGACGGCGATCGGGTGTTAGACAAACGGGGGAGACCCACACACACGTCGGCAGTTCACGGAAGTCCCCTTGACCTTTAGCATCAAGAACGGAAAGGAAAGTCTCGAGCGACCCCATCCTTGCATCCACTCCTGCCTACAAGCAGAGAGACCCTGCAGTGGCCGGCGGCCCCCACGCTGTACCTGAGGCCACCAGGGCCACTGCCTGTACCACTGGCGACATGGTGTCCCACAAGAGCAGGTTAACAGACGGTGGCCCGTGTGCTGTGACGCCTCCCTGCTGTCATCAGAGGCCTCGGGGTCTGGGTGTGGAGCGCGTCTTCTCTGTGACGCGGGAGGGTTGGGACACGTGGCTCGGGAAAGCGTGTTTAGGAGACAGGTGACCTCCCACGGGCCCACGGTTAAGGGCCATGGGTCGGACTTCACTGGTCACGGGGGTTCCGGAAGCGAAGATCAGAACGTCCTGACCTGTGGTCTCGTCACCCTGAGCCTCCACGAGGCTTCTCCGTTCTCAGACCTCCCTCCCCTTTCCCTTAAGGACACTGGTCGTTGGCTTTCGGGCGCATCCTGCACCCAGCGCCTCCTCATCCCGACCCTTAACCACACCTGCTTCTAAACCAGATCCCGTTCCCAAGTCCCGGGGCCAAAGACTGACCGCACCTTTCAGGGGACCCAGTCCAGCCTGTTGCAGGGAGCGCTGAGATGACCGTATTTAGTAAACGTGCAGGCTGACAGTCCTGCCTTGGGCCCCCAGGCCTCTTGTGCTGGCCCACGAGGTACAAGCGTCCAGGAGCCCCGGGCCGCACCCAGGCTGACTTCTGGCTCAGCACTCAGCACGTGGGAGCTGCCATGGGGGCACAGACCGGTTCTCCCCGGGGCAGAGACCGTTCAGGGAGGGCGAGCGGCAGCGGCCAGCCCCCGCGGCCTCAGCACCGCAGCTGCCCCCAGCAGCCAGCAGCCCGGGGCCCAGGGCTGTTTGCTTCAGCTTCGTGGGGGTCAGTTTTGGGGCTGTGGTCGCGGAGCACGTGGCTTGGGTGCACGTCCGCGGGTGTTCCACGGTACCTTCCAAACACGGCCACGTTGACTCACTCGCCTTTAAACAAGCCTAGGGACCCCGACACCCGCAGATGTTCGTCAGACACCGGCCTCCGTCCCAACGTGACGAACACAAAGGAATCACTGCGTGGGGACGGCAAGGGCTGGGGCACAGATGATGGGCCGGACCCCACCCGAGGGTCGGGGGTGGCTCTGTGGGGCCCTCACCTCCGCTCCGGCCTGACACGGAGCCGCCAGGCAGCCCGGCCACCCCGGTCACGGCAGCTCCTGTCCCCACGGCCCCAGCCGCACCCCGAAAATCCCAGGCCGCCTCCAAGCTCCCAGAACCCGAGGCCCGTTATCCCGAACGACCTTGGGGAGGAACAGCCCGACGCTCCGTCTGCAGGCAGGACCCCCACCGCGGGCTGGGACATCCTGCACACGTTCAAGGGTTACTGCGAGAGCCACGGGATCGGCCGACCGACACCCTCGGCCCGACCCAGACTGGTAAGCGCCCACCCCCAGCCCAGCCTCGGGAGGCCGGAGGGGCACAGCGTGGACCACCACTCAGCACCCCGTGCCCCTCCTGCCGCAGACCGCTGCCTGCTCGCCCGACCGTAGAGAGGCTGCTGGGCCCGGTTGAGTGAGCTCTGACCCTGCAGGGGCCGCGGCGTGGGGGCCCCTCGAGGCCGGGTGACGGGGCAAGCGCCGTTCCCCGCGCACTGACCTCCTTCCATGCCCGCGGTGGGGTGTGGCTGAGGGCTGGCAGCTCGGGGAGACTCCGACCGCCAGTGCCACGGCCAGGACCCGGAGCGGGGACGCCCACAGGGTCCCCTGAAGGCTGTGGGGGCAGTGCCGGCCTGGGGATGCCCACAGACTCCCCCAAAGGCTGTGGGGGCCTGGGGCGCTGGGGGGCCTGCTGCGAGGCTGGGGGCCAGTCTGCAGAAGGAGACTGGGGGACGGGATCTGCCCCATCGGTCCCCCACCCCCCAAACCCACGCTGCCCCTCTCGCTCACAGGAGCGTCTCCCACAGCGGTACCGTCCCGTCGAAGGACTAGAAGTTCACAGTCCACCGGAGGAGCCCTTCAACCGCTCCCCTCCCCCAGGCCCCCGTTCCTGGAGACCTTTCCCGGCGTGCCCAATCAACACCTGCCCCCTGAGTGTGCTCTGTGAGGGTGCTCTGGCTGGTGGCCACAGGGGGCCAGGGCTGCTGGGGGCAGAGAGGTGGGGACCCTCACGTCCACACAGTGGGGGGAGGCCGCTAGGGGTTCCCCGGGGTGCCAGGATGACGGCACAGGAAGCCGGGAGGCGACGGGGTCAGACTCCATGGCCACGTCGTAGGGTCAGGAGCAAGTCTCACGGGGGCAGAGGCAGCCAGTAGACACAACCTAGGTCGGTCCCTTGCTTCCAAGCGGGACCCAGCTTAGAGACTCCTTCTGGCCACATGCTTGTGTCTCTGTTAAATGACGGTGGCCGAGACCCCGGGCGCAGCATGGACAGTCACTAACCGCACCTCACTCCTCCCGGAGTCGTCAAAGCCTGGCAGGTGCCGGCCCGCAGCCCCTGGGATGCTCACCTAGGTGTCCCAGGTTCCCCTGCCCTGGATCCCAGCTGTGGGGAGCGCCCTGCCCCACAGCGGCCAAGCCCCCGTCCTCCCCAGGGCCACCGCCTGAGCCACACATCAAGCCCACCGTGTCCCAGGCCAGGGGTCCCTGGAGGAGGGGTCTCAGGGACAGGCTTGCTGTGCCGCACCTGCACCAGCCTGGACGGAGGGGACCTTCGTCCCATCAGAAGAGGGGGCCCCCACCCCTGCTGCTGGAATGAGGCCTCCAGGCCACACCCCAGCACCCAGGGGGCCTCCCCACCCCTCGGGGGCCCACCCTAGCCTCCTCCGTCAGAAGGCCACACTCCCACCTGCATCCGCCCAGGGCCGCTTCCTTCCAGCTCATTCTTCCAGCAAGAGCCAACAGTGGAGTCAACTCCTCACTCCCACCCCACCCCTGCCATCAGGCGGCTGCCCTCTCAGCGGCCCCCTAGGCCCCCGGCTGTTCCCGTGTCCCGCCTCTGCGTCCTTTCTGCCGCTAGCCCTCAGCCTGGGGCCGAGGCCAGGCCCACCCTGCGACGCCTGTGCAGATCACAGTCTGGGTGGGGGTGCCCTGTCTCCCTGTTCCTCCTTGCTCTAGCAAAGTCTCTCACCCCGAAGCCCCCAGCCCTGCCTCCTGCTTTCCTCTAGGACAGGCCCAGGGCGTCTCGCCCCCATCGCCAGCTCAAAAGCCCTGCCAGCACACCGGGGGGGGGGGGGGGGGGCGGGGAGAGGGGAGCGGTGTGGGCAAAGGGACCTGTCCCATCACCCTCTGAGCAGGAGGTGTGGACCTCAGGACCACTGCCCTGGCTGTGAGCAGGCCTGGAGCCCCCTTTCCTGCCGTGAGCACCCCGCTGTGCTCAGGGGATGGGCTGGGGGACAGCCGGGCCTGCTGGGGGATGACAAGGTGTCCTGGCTGTCAAGGGACCGATGGCAGGCACGGAACGGCACCGAGCTGGTTTCCAGCTCCCTGAGGTGTGTGACATGGGGGACAGTGAGGCCGGGCCAGTCAAGCAGGGGTCTCGGGAGGACCTCCTCTGCCTCCACTGAGCACCTGGGGTGGGGGACGGAGAACATGGCCCTCCTGCCAAGATTGGATGGGAGCCTGGGGGCAAAGGGGGGCCCCGGGACTATGACCCCTCCCCAGCAGCAGAGCCCCTGGCCCAGCCCCCACCCCCGCCCCGGGGCTCTGGGGCAGGATCTGCATATCCTCAGGGTTACACTGCTGTGGGTTACACACAACCACCAAGCAGCACCGAGCACCCTGACCAAGACACCAGCTCACAGTGACCCCCACCCCCGTTCACAGTGACCCCCAGTGACCAGGAGATCCAAGCAGGGGAGGGGCAGCGGGGAGGGCAGGAGGACAGAGAGGAGAGAGGGCTGCCGGAGGGGCAGGGCTCAGGGAGGGTGGGACGACAGTAACGAACAGTCAGCTCTCAGCCCAAAGGCTGATGGGCACCAAACCCCAGCTGTGGGCACAGTCCCTCCAAAACGTCCCCATCCAAAGTGCTCGGCCTGAGGGTGGCTGGGGTCCTGCCGAGCCGTGTCCCTTCTGTGTGTCCTACTTGCAGGCACACAGGTCCTCCCAGCAGGGGTGGTGAGGAGGGAAGCAGGTCATCTTGAGAGCTAGAGGGGAGGTTGTGCCGAGCGCTGCCCCCCCACCAAATCCAGAAAAAAAGCCCGGAATCACCAGCCTAACAGTTTTCCGATCCTCCTCTTGAACACGTGCAACGGCAATCACCACCACCAAGGGCTGGAGAGGAGGAGGGTGCGGACAAAAGCTGTTCCCTGAAACCTGAGGCTCCTTCCAGCCCCAACCAAGCCCCCACCGGGCCGTGCGGCAGCCCTGCTCTCCTCCAGCTCACCGGGGGTCCGTGCCAGCGGGGCCCCACCTGCCACTCCCCCGGGTGTCACCGTCCATCGGAGGGAGGCCAGGCCCCAGCCAGCTCAGGGATGGGGCTCTATGCCCACACTGCCGGGGCCTGCAGGGCAGAGGCCGTGGGATCACACGGCCAGGGCAGAGTTGACTGCTGGTTCCAGACCCCTCTGGTCCCACTGGGGGCGCTGGGAGCAAGTCCACGAGCCCGACTGGGCCTCAGGATCATTCTCGACAGTGGCTCCAGGGGCCCCCCCCAGGCCCAAGATGGGGAGGCTGCCACCCGAGACAGGGCCCCGTCCTCCCAGGCAACGCCTGGCGGTGGGGCAGGGTATCATCTCTGTTCCCGGCACCTCAGTCGAACTCCCGATTTCCCTTGTTGGTGCCGACCTGAGGTCAGCACAGGGCACGGGTGGGCCGCCCAGGGCTCCAGGCAGGACTGTTCTAGATCAGCCTGCCCAGCATCACCTGGGGTTTTCCACGGAGCCTGCACCTGGCCCCGCGGAGACCGACCTGCTCCCAGGTGGGAGGGGCGGGGCTCAACAATTCTACCCCGGGGTCCCCCTCTGGGCTCAGGGAACGGGAGACACGGGGGCAGGGCCCGGGTGCTTGCTCCGGCCCTGACTCCGCAGGCAGCCGGCAGAGTCACCGGGGCTGTGCTCGGGGTGCAGGGGGTGAGGACAGGGCACCCGCAGTGCCCCACCCCGTGCTGCACGCATACAAACACGCACGTAAGCACGCACGCGACAACCAGGGAGGTCCTGAGGACCGTGCCCTGGGGCAACGGCTCCCGGCCGTGGTCCCCTCCAGCTCCCCTCCATCCCAGGCCAGCGCTCATCACCGTTGTCTGCGGCCACTCAAGGACAGAACGAATGGAACTTTCCAGCCGCAGAGACAAAGACACACGCAGGGGTGAGGCAAACGGGCTGGAAAGAGGGCTCGAGACCACGGGAGAACCCACCCTCCTGGACGGTAGACGGCCCTGAGCACTCTCCACGGGGGGCCTGGAGCCCAGCGTCTCCGGAAGGACGTGAGCAGGAGCAGTGCGGTGAGACCCCAGCCAGCTTGGCTCAGAGACCGGCACCTGCCTTTGCCGTGGCTCGCGGTCACGCCTGGTAGGGTCCGCCGCACGCAGCGCCCCTCTCAGTAACCCAGCCGTTCCCCGGGCCCCAGAGGTCAGGGGCAGCTGGGACGGCGCTGGGACCTGCCAGGTGACCTCTGCACCGGGCCCCCCAATGCCCCACCCCGTGTGAGGAGTGCAGAGGTCCCCACCTCGAAGACGGAAGCCGGCCCTTTCCTCAGGGCTCCCTGGCCAGGGCAGAGGGCACTCACAGGCGTGACAAGTGGGGTCCCCGCCCACCTCTCCGGGGAGCAGGCCCGGAGCACAGAAGTCCCAGTCCTCGGGAGCCCTCCTCAGACTGCAGGGCTATTCAGGGACTTCTCAAGGCCAAGACCGTCGCAGGAGCAAAGCCCCAGGCAGGTGCCCGCGCTCTGAGTGGAAGCGGTGCCACCTGCCCAGTGAATCGCACCGATTACAGAGAGGCGAAGCTCCAGGAGGTCTGGTTTCCGGAGAAACACCGCCTTTAATACGCAGCCGGCCCCTGCCGCCCCCCGAACCCGGGATGAGCCACCCGGCACGCGACACGGGCACGTGTGGCACTGACCCCCTCCCCACCGCCTAGCAGGGAAAGAAGTCGGGGAAGATGCTGTCCACCTCATCCCGCAGGGCCAGGCTGGGGCAGCCGGCGTCCGAGCCCCAGGGTTCCAGGGGGCCGTCTGGGAGCTCCTGGGAGCCGGGCCCGACGTCTGTCAGGAAGCTGGGCTCTGCCCTGTCCAGCAGGCCGCTCCTGGCCATGCACCGAGAAGGGACACTGGCGCCTCTGCCCTCCAGAGACCCTGGAAATGTCAGAGACGGGACACGTCAGCCTGGGTACCTGGGGTGCACGTGGCAAGGTCAAGGTGCGGAGAGGCCCAGCTCTGCCCGTCTGTCCTGCCCGACTTGGAAGCCCTTGGCGCCCGAGGGCCGTGTGGGGTGAGTGGGCCCACGCATGCTGGTCCCCCTGAGACCCGGGAGAACCCACCAGCCCAGAACAAGGAAGGCGTCTCCCACGACGCTGAATCTTACAGACTCATTCCACGTCCAGACACCTCTGTGGGGACGTCGCGTGCAGAAAAGGCACAGATCCCGAATCGCGGGTAACACACAACCAGCCCCACGTGCCACGCTCACGCACACGGTCCACATGCGTGGTCGCCACCTCACGCTCCCCCCCCCCCAGCGACCCCGACAACCACCAGCAAGGAGCAAGAGACAAATACTGGGACCCCGAGACTGCCCCGCACACCGAGCTCGAGCACGTCTCCTCTTAACCCCAGCCACCTGCCCAGCCCCTCGTCCAGACCGCCTGAGACCTTGGGGCCTGTCCCTGATCAGGGCAAGTGGTGGCCCAGGTGGCACGCCCCCACTCACCCAGCCACCAGTCGGGACTGGCGCTCAGCAGGAAGGACGCCCCATCTTCCACATCACATCTGGACGCAGACCTGAACGAGGCCGGGAGAACGCACCCTGACCGAATGGTCCCAGGTGGACCCGGTCCTCCAGCCTCGAGACAGAGGTGTGTGCCCTCAAAGGTGGCTTCAGGTTTAAGATGAACCGGGTGCCCCCCCTTCCCCGCCAGACCCCGAGCCTGCACGCTGGGGACAGACTGGCCCACCCCGCTGCCTCTGCTGGTTTCTCTCCAACCTCTGCCACGCTCCCTTCCCACGCCCCAGCTGGTGCACGCTCACAAAACACAAACTCGTTTACTATCAGCCGAAACACAGACGGACTGGGAACACGACAACATTTTCGGAAACGCGTCAGAGAGCCGCACGGCAGCGTCTGGCTCAAACAGGCCTGGGCTGGCAGTGGCCCCGGCAGACAGAGGGGGAGGGGTGCGAACTTCCCAGGGGCAGGGGCGGGCAGAGCGCGGGCAGGGCTAGGAGGCGGCCTGTGGGGCCGGTGCGCACGCCCACCAGGGCACCCACCTGGTGTCCAGTGTCATGGCCGAGTCGGCCCCCTCCATCAGGGGCCCAGCCTGGCCCCGGCAGCTCTGAACCTCTTTGCTCACCAGAGGGGAGGGTGGCTGCCAGGAACGGGGAGGCCAGGGTGGAGGCGACCTCAGGGCCTTGGAGGGACTTGGGTCTGGGGGCCGGGTCACCAGGCTGCAAGGCTCTACAAGAGAAGGCAGGTGTAGGTCGGCCTTCCCCACGTGGGCGCAGCCCTCCCCTAAAGGCCCCAGCCCCCACCCACTGCACCCTGCACGGGGACACAAGGAGCTCGGGAGCAGGAGGCAGACAGACCCCCAAGGACAGACGCCCAGGGCCGCAGGGCTATGCACCTGGGGCCAGGGGAGCTTCTAGGAGGAGACACCGCTGACCTCAGGCCAGGCCCTTGGAGCTCAGATCTGGGACCCTACCCCCACCTGCCCGCAAACCTTGACCCCGGCCTCCACCCTCAGACCTAGCCCCCTTGCCGCGTCACCTCTGCACCCTCACGCCCTGCCTGTGGCCCCGGCTCTGCCCCCAGCCCTGTTCACGGCAAGCCCCCTCCCCTCCTCGACAGGCACATTCCGGGAACCGGAAGACATAGCCTCGCCTCCTGCGGCACTCGGGGACTCTGGCACAGGGCAATCACCAGCACCCGTGTCCAAGAAGCGACAAATAGCTGGGGTGCGGGGTCCAGCACGAGAGAGACATCATCAGAGGTGCCTGCAGGCTTGGCCGGCACAGCACCAGAGAACAAAGGCCCCGTGCAAGGCCGATGACTCTCACTCCATACAGAAAAAACCATCGAAAAGGCACTGAGGGGGGCAAAGAGCGGGGCAGGATGGAATTGGGGGTCGCCCCTGGGTGGCTCAGTCAGTTAAGCGTCTGACTTCGGCTCAGGTCATGATCTCAGTTTGTGAGTTCAAGCCCCACGTCGGGCTATGTGCTGACGGCTCAGGGCCTGGAGCCTGCCTCAGATCCGGTGTCCCCCTCTCTCTGCTCCTCACCTGCTTGCACTCTGTCTCTCTCTCAAGATGAATAAAGGTTTTTAAAAAATAAAAAAAAAGAAAAGGCACCGAGGAGAGCAGGGCAGTGTGGGGGCCGCTCCAGAGAGCTGGCCATGACAGGGGCCAACAAGTTTCCTGGGGGACCCAGGGACCCCTAGAGGCCCGGGGCGGAGGAGGGGCGGGGGGCCATCCTTGGGGAGCAGAAACAAGTTCAGAGACCCGCTAGCTTGGACCCTGCTCCCCAGCAGACAAGCTGACAGAGAACCACCACCGCTCATGGCTGACCCGTCTGGGGCACCTGAGCCCTCACACCCGCCCCTCCCGGCAAGCCTTGTCCTGAGGTCTGGACCGCGGCCGGAGGCAGCGTGGGGTCTCCGAGGCTTCCCCCCGACAAGAGGGTCCCGAGAGAACCAACATTAAGCATCCGCGCCCCGCTCAGGAACAGACCCTGCCCTGCACTCCTGCTCACCGGGGAGGGCTGGCGGCCCGTCCAGCACCTCGGCCGCCCCCAGCGGGGCCTCGCCCTCGGCCACACCTGCGGTCGCAGCCTGGGGCCTAAAGGACAAAAACACAAAGACAGAGCCCTGAACGGGCTGTGTCTGCTGCCCCGACGGGCTACCCAGCCACACGGGGGACACTCACACGGTCACGCCAGGTGCCGCCATCCCGGAGTCTGGTGCCCCGGCTGAAGTCGGACTTGACAGGGCCAGCTGCAAAACGTCCCTCTGCCACTTGTGCCACGTCTCCTTGGACGGAGCGAGAGCCTAGAATTGGCACACACGTGACACCCGACAACGGTCAGGCAACAAACGGGAGGGAACAGCCCGCCGTTCCCTGTCACCCGCTGCCCCGCTGGGGTCAAGGGGGTCAGCCCGAGAGCAGACGCCAGACCGGAAAAACAGAGCAGGTGGAGGCGCGCATAAGGGACTTAAGTGATGACGGAGCTCGTGCCCTGGGACGCCCGCCTCACTCGTGGAGGTGGAACCGGCACAGACAGGGCGACGCCTGCCGAGATCACGGCCGCCCGGGGTGCACGGCGCAGGGCACGGGGGAGGCCAGCAGGTCAGAGCCGCCTCCAGGGCCGAGGCGACCGGCAGCCGTGGGTGCGGACGGGGGACCCACACTCACGGCGGTGGGCGGCTCCTGGCTGGGCACCAGGTCGCCGGCCAGCCGCAGGAACTGCACCGACATCTCCAGGACCGAGGCCATGTCCTCCCGCCGGCCATCAAAGCGGGGCAGCAGGGCCCGCAGGCGCTCGCAGCTCACGGAGATCCGCTTCCTGCTTGCAGACAAGCAACAGCGACCGTCAGCCCACCCGGCCTCGGCGGCCAGGTCACCCGGGGCACCTCCGGGCACCTCGGGGTCTCGTCAGGTTGAAGAACAAGACCACCCCCCCTCGTTAGCTCTCCAAAAAACAGGCTGTGCTTGTGCCCTAGACCACCAGCGCCAGCGATCCCAAGTGCACAACCTCCAGATGCCCACAGCTCAGGTCAAAGCGGGGGGGGGGGGCTGCATTGGTGGCCCCGGGAACCCCCCCCTCCCTTGGGGCTTCTTGTTCACCGCGGGCACCAGTCACGGTCCCCTTACTGCACAGACCCCGCAAACCCTGTCCCAGCGGCCTATAACCCCCACCGGGCCGCCGGTCAGACACCCGACGCCCACTCCCCTCCCCCATCCACCCCCCCCACCCCCCCCCCCCCCAGCAGCCCGGCCCCTCCTCCCCCAGCGCGGCTCACCTGCGCTCCCGCTCGCTGAGCACGTTCCGCGGGAGGCCGGAGCCCGCACGCTCGGGCGCCTTGTCTTCGCGGCAGCCCTGGGCACTGGATGGGGAAGAGCCGCTGCCCGGGAGAGGCCGGGGCGCCGAGCTCCGTGAACCCCAGAACGCCGTGGTGGACGTCCTCCGGGAGCCCCGCCTTCCCCCCGTAGGGCCTGCCCCACGGGCCTCGCCGGGTGGGGGGACCCGCAGCGCAGTCCACTCGCATTGGGTCCCCCCCGCCCAGCACCCTTGACCCCCTCCAGCCCCCCCAGTTCCTCACCCGCACCCCCCAGCGCCTGGCTCAGCTCCCCGGGACGCCATGACCGCGGCTGCACCGAAGCTGCCTCGCGCGCCGCCCCGGGACCCCCACGCGCCGCCCCACGTGTGCGTCCCGCCAGCCCCGCCCACTCACGTGTGCCCGCCGGCCCCGCCCAGACGCGTGCTCTGCCCCACCCCCCCACTCGCCCCGGACCCTCAAGTTTCTCCCGCCGGAAGCTGCCGGAAAGTGGTGGCCCGGATCTGCCCGCTCCAGGGCCGACGTGTGGCCCGGGCTGAGTGGTCCTCCCTCCTCTTCCGGGGGGTCGGCCCACCTCCCACTCGGGTGTGGCCTCCCTGGGTGCCAGCCTCCAGCTGGGCTCTGTCTACAGGGAGGCGTGATGCCCTGGAGGAGCCTGACCGTGGAGGAAGGCGCGGGTAAATGGCCACTGTGGGAAGGGAGGGGCAGGAGGGCAGAAGCGGTGATTTTCGGGACAGGGCTGGGCGGCTGGCGCCCCAAGCAGGAACCGGCAGGAGCCCAGGCTGGACGTGGGCCCGGTGTCAGGAGGCCAGAGGTGGCAGGTTGGACTCCCCTACAGAGCAGTGGGTGTTACCTGAGGCAGGGACAGGCACAGGTGTGGGGGGAGGAGGAGATGAGAGTTTCTGGAACGTTGTGCGGCCCGGGGACCCAGGGGAGACCGTGAGGCCCAGGTAGGGGGGTTCCCAGAGGACGGGGGGGAGGCTGGTCTGAGAACTGCTCACCAAGATGTGCGGGGCTCAGGGGTCGGTTAGGGACAGGTTGGAGGGTCCCCACCTGCTGCTGGGGGCCAGCCGGTCTACAGTCCACGTGTGCCTGCCCCCTCTTGCAGGGCGCTCCACCTAAATGAAGTGTCATCACCCACCCAGGAGCCAGGGGGCATCCTGACAGCTCCGAGCCCACCCCGACGTCACCTTCCCCCGCTGCGCCTTCCCCTACACCCCAGCGCCTGCCCCATCCCAGCCCCTTGCCACGCCTGTGCCTTCTGCCTGCCCTGGGCCCTGGATTCTCCCCACGCCTCAGCTCATTCCCCAGGGGCCTGCGGGTCTCCGGAGGGCTCGGTCCGCCTGCTCCTCTTGCTGGACCTCCAGGGGTGAGCTGGCGGAAGTCGCTGAACGCGGGTCTGTTGGTAGGACGGAGCCCTCCTCCCAGGACCGAGCGACCCTGCGGCGCGCTTGGGGTTCTCTGGCCACCGAAGTGCCCCCTCCTGTCTCTCGCGGTTAGGACGGCTCCGAGCGCCGCGATGGGGGCGGGTCCCGGGGTGGGGAGGCGCCCAGCCAGCTGCGTCCCCGCCTGGCCCTCAGCCGCCGCGGTTCCCGGCGCAGCCGGCAGGGGGCGCGCCCGGCCTGGCGCCCGAACCCAGACCCTGGAACAGGCTTTTTTTTCTCTGCTCGGAGAGAAAAAAGTGTTGTGTTTCGGGATAAAGCAAAGAGCTTCTCCCTGGGCTCCGCATCCGAGCCGCCGCCGCCCCGCATGCCGTTCCCCGACGGAGCGCGCAGCCCGGGGGGCTCGTACAGGGGGGCGCGGCCAGCGGCGCGCGGCGGGGGCCACACCAACCGGACCTTCGTGTTCGACGACGGCCGATGCGCCCCCAGGTAGGGCCGATGCGCCTCTCCCCAGGCGGAGGGAACCCAGTCCCCGCTAGCGCCCCCTCCCAGGCCCCTCGCACCCCACAACCGCGTGCCCCGGGGCCCCTCATCTCCCAGAGCCCCACACCCCAGGTGCCCATGAGCGCACCCATGAGCGCCCTCCCCCGCACCACAGGGAACAGGAGCGCCCCACAGGACCAGCCTCCGCGGCAGGTGCCTGGGGCCGGCGTCTGTCTGTCTGCCCCCTTGGCGCGCAGGTGCCCCCAGTGCGGCCATTTTTGGGTGTGGGGCTCCGAGCAGCTCCGGGGTGCCGGGAGCCGGGCTGTGCCAGCCTCCCAGCCCCCCTCCACCCAGCCTGCAGGAAGGGCCCACTGGGGTGCTCCCGCGAGGGGGTGGCGGCGGGCACAGGGGCAAGGGCACTCCACGTGGAAGCGGGTGTTCCAGGGCCCTGACTGCGTGTGGGAGGCAGGTGGGCTGTGTCGCACAAAGGGCAGGGATTTTGGCTTTTAATGGCTTGGTATTTTTGGCTTGTCGTTTCCCTTTTGGGCGTTTCCATTTGCTCACCCCTGTGAGAAGAGGGCCAGCTGACCTGGCTTCTAGGTGACCTGGGAGTCAGTCGTGCTGGGCCACCTCTCCCTGAGCAGTGTCCCGGGATGCCATATGTCCTGTCCATCCAGGTGACTGGAGCTCTGGCGGAGCCCAGGAAGGAAAACAGACCTGACCCGCTTGTGTCCCAAACCAGGGGCAGGCATGCCGGGGTGGGGGGAAGGTCAGGCTGGATGGGAAGCCCCCCCCAGGGAAGGGTGAAGACTCACCCCCACCAGGGAAAAGGAGGCTGTGTGAGGACCCCCACCCCCACCCCCCCCCCCACCCCCGCCGCCCAGGGAAGGTCAGGGAGTGTAATTCGCCTGGGCTGGAGCGGGAGCGTCTGAGGCCAAGACCGTTAGGTTAGGGAGGCTGCCCTCGGCTGGGAGAGGGGAGACCTTTCTCCGGGCAAATGAGGGTCTGGTGGGGGTGGGGGGGACTTCTGCGGCGCCGGTTCCTACACTAGGTTTGACCGCAGGGGCAGCTCTGGAGTCTGGTGGCCCGGGTTTCCTCCTTCCCTGGAGCTTGGGCAGGCTCTGTCCTGAAAGGTGCTGGGTGATCCTAATAACGATGCTGGGGTTTCCTGCAGAGGTGAGGGTGGCCGGACACCTCTGCCTGCTGCTGGCGGGGGCAGCCCCCAGGCCGGCGGGTCAAGCACTTGGGGACCTGGGAAGGGTTCCTGGCTCTCTGGGCTGCAGGAACCTCTACCTTGGTGCCTGGGCCCTGTGCCTGTCCCCGGGGGGTGAGGCCCCAGGTCCTAGCTGCCCCCGAAGATCCCTGGGCACTGCCTTTCTTACCCTGTTCCTTCCCTGGGTGCAGATGTCGCTGCCATGCAGGTGACAGTTGTTATGGAAGGGGCAGGGGCCTAGGGAGGGCCGGGCTTGCCCCAGAGCAGGCCGGTGCTGGCCTTCTGGTCAGAGCCCTCTGGCCTTTCCCCGAACTGCCGGTTCCCCACAGCCCTGCCCCTCCCCCCCCCCCCACTGACCCCGGGGACTGGTTTGGCACCCTGCAAGCCCCGATGGCAGAGGGCACAGAGAGCTGGGGATGACGCCCTGCCAGGGTGCATGCCTGGCCGGAGGTCTCGGCCCGCCCTCTAGGCCCATATTAGGGAGCAGTGCATGCAGGGCAGCAGGAAGTGGCCCAGGCCCTGTGGGAAAGGTTCTCAGGGCCTGAGGCACAGCCCAGGCCTGGCCGGCACAGGGGTGGCTTCCCGGTCCGGGGACTGGGAGGAACTCAGAGCTCTGTTTTTGGCCGGGAGAGTCTACAGCAGCAGCTCGGAAAGACAGGGGTGAGTGGAAAGGGGAGCAGAGGTGGGGGGACCCACCTGGGGCTCCGTGTCAGAGTGCAGGTCCACGGGTGTGACCGTGTGTCCACACGTCCAGCTGGACCACAGCCTCTGAGTCCCCCAGCCAGCTTGTCCACCTGCCCGGGTCTCAGCAGCCCGTGAAGTTACTCGGGATAGTCACGGTGTGGCCGACGCCGGACTCTGTCACTTGACTTCCCCTCCCTACGGAGGGTCAGTGACCGAGTGCAGATTCTTTCCTGAGGCTTCTCTTTGGGCTCCCCGAGGACGCAGGGTTTTGTGGGCTGTTCCCAAGTGACTCCTGCCTCCAGGGGGCGGCGGTGCCTGTGTTCTCCTCCCAGACAAGCCCCCGGTTTTCTGAAACGGGGGGGGGGGGGGGGGGGGGGGGTCTGCCTGAGCGTGTCCAGACCACAGGTGGGAAGGGTGTGTACCTGACTGTGACGCGCCCCTGTGCACACCCCTGCGTTCCACGTAGGAGCGCTGTGCTGGACGGAGTGGGGGCACCCGGAGTGTGCAGGAGGGCCCTGCCCCTGCCTGGGGCTGGAGAGGGGGGCGATGGGGTGTGTGCGAGTCTCTGGGTGGAGCCCCAAGATAGGTGTTGGCCCAGGAGCAGCCTCTGATCACACAGGTATTTTTAAAGTCGGCTTGGGAATTCTTTAGTGTGCGCGCACGTGTGCGTGTACGTGTGTGTGTGTGTGTGTGTGTGTGTGTGTGTGTGTGTGTGTGTGTGTAGATGAGGCCGCCCACACTGACCCAAAATCTTTTTCTCCTCTGGAGCATGGAGATGAGCCAGGGGCCTTGCCTTGGGGCGTGAGGCCCGTACTAGCTACTGGAGAGCTTAAAATGTTTGCAAGGGGTGGAGGCAGGACCCGGCCTGGTCCCTGGGCCAGGACCTCTGGAGAGGCCTTCCAGAGAAGTCCGCCGTGCGGTTTGGTTGGACCTTCCACAGGCGTGCTCAGGGATCCACTGTGCGGTCGCTCTGGCCTGTTCTGTGCGGGGCAGTGAGGTCTGGAGCTTTGGACATGCCAGCCACCCCCGGTGCCAGCTCTTGTCGGCCTGTGACGTTGCCCCACGTATTTATGGTGACTTAATCAGAGACTCCCTGCCGGGGACCTCGGCTGGCGCTCGTCAGGAAGGGCAGCCACCGTCTCCTGGCTAGCGGAGGGGGTCCGGGAGCCCCTGGGGACCCAGCTCTGGGCTGCTGGGCAGCGAGGGAAGGGGCTGTGGCTGGGACCCAACCAGTGTGCGACAGTGGGCCAGCTGCCCGCCCCGTGGCAGAAACAAGTCCCGGTGGCTCTGGTATGTTCCTCTTGTCAGCATCACCCCTGCCGAGCAGCTGGAGCCGCCATGCCGAGACAGAACATGGAACCACGTTTCTGCCGTCGTGGCCACCACAGGAAGCTGGGGTCGGAGGGCAGGTCTAGCTCAGCCCCCTCGTGGGGCATCTGTAATCACTGTGCTGGGCGAGGCAGGGAGGCCGGCCACTGCGCTGTGGCTGCGGGCACCCGTGGTCTCGGGGCCAGCGGCTGAGGACCCAGGGGAACCCAGTGGCCCGAAGAGGTCCTCCCTGACCCTGTGGATTGTGGGGTCAGCAAGGCTCGGGGAAGTTGAACAACTTCTCTACCGTTCTCCTGACCGCCCCTGTGGAGACCTTGGTCACAGCTGGGGGTTTGCACCGGCTCTGGGCATGCAGGGGCCTGGGGTCCTGGAGAGGCCGATAGCCTGGTGTGGAGCCCTTGTGGGAGGCCTCAGGGTGCTGGTAGGGATGTGACCCCGGACGTGTTGGCAGGTGCCGGAGGTCAGAGGACGGGGAAGCCACCAAGTTGAGCTGTTTGGACACCGGGAGCACGAGGCTCTAAGGCCAAGATCTGCCAGGTAGAAGGCGTCACGTGTGGGCAGATGACATCCCACCTGGGCTTCCGTTTCCACATAAGGCCCGCAGCACCTCTGCAGGCCACGCCAGCCTTCAGAGCCATTTGGTGCGGCCAGCATGGGGAGCTGGTGCGGTTCTCGGAGGGCTGAGTAGGGGTGTGGCAGGCCGGACAGGGCAGTCTCCTCCCAGTGGAGCCCCCGTGCCCTGCTGTGACGGAGGGGACGCCGTCTGTCCTGGCAGGCTCCCAAGGGCCCCCCACCTCCATGCTGGCTCCGGCTGCCCCCAGCTGCACCTCTAAGCAGCCACCGTGTGTCCAGCCCGAAGGGGAGGGACTTGGGCGTCTTCAGCCACAGGATGGGGTGCAGCTCGTCAGCAGGACCAGCCAAGGGTCGTGGGCACCCGGGGACTGAGTCCTGGGCCTTGCAGTGGGGACACAGACCCACCGCCCAGCGGTGGGTGACCCAGACATGCCGCGTCCTTGGGGTGTGCAACGGGGGGGTTTTCCTGAGCCTTAGGTCCCAGCCCAGGTGGGCGGGGCGAGAACTGCAAATCCCTGTGGCTTCTGCCTCCCCTACGTCGTCGCGGTGGGGCTCGGGGAAGGGCGGGGGGGGGCCAGCCCTGCGTCCACACCTCTACCATCCCCTTCCTGGAACACGGGTTTGACGGGTGCACGAGAACCCCACTCCAAAGCGTCGGTTCTGATGACTCTCCAGTTTGAATCCAGCTCAACGACGGGTTCTCAGCTGTCACCTTGGAACCTGATGCATCTGGGAGACGGCGGCCAGTGGCTTCCACAGTGTGGACTCAGAGTCCCTTCCCCTGAGGGGCGGGAGGACGCTCCCCGGAGACGCCTGAGCGAGGGCAGCTGAGCAGCTCGAATGGCTCTGGCTTTTTAATTATTGTGCAAAGGAAGCACTTAGCGTTTCTGTTGTGGTCAGCAGACAGGCTGCTTTCCGCTTCCACTGGGCGCCAGGCCCGCTCTCCGCGGCCCCCCACCCCGGTGACGCTGCACTGTCTTCCGGACTCGCCTGCATGCTGAGCGGGGATGCGCGAGGGCGTGCGCACGCATGTGCTCGCCTACGTGCCCACGTGCACAGACATGCTCGCACACACGTGCGTATGTACATCCGTGCGCACGCGTGCGCACACGCGCCCCCCGTCCCCAATTCCTCTGCAAACGTGGCTCTCCAGGCTCCTTGGGAATTTAGGACTGTGAACCTTGAGGGACACCTCTTAGGAGAGGGACCGGGTCCCCTCAGTGACCTCAGGCCACGGGACGGCCAGTTTCAGCACTGCTAGCAGGTAGGGAGACGCACTGTTTTCCCAGGATGCCACACGCCCGGCCTGAGGAGACGGGGGGCCCCTCCCCAGTGGCCTGCCCAGAGGTGGGCCCAGGACGAGAGGGCTAGGAGACTGTGGTTCTGGCCTGGGGATGCCGGTGGTGGGCGTGGTCCCCTGGCCTCCTGGCCCCCAATGACGAGGCCGATGGTCTTCTCACGTGGCACCGTGGGCGACACATGGCCTTTCTCCCCTGCCGTCACCCCCAAACTGAGGTCACTGTGCAGTGGGGACAGTCCATGAGTGGCATGCAGGCTGGGTGCCCAGAGGAAACTTCCTCTCCAGAAGGGTCCTTTGGAGTGGTGCCGTGCTTGGATTTTGACACGGGACCCCACAAAGTGTGGTTCCGTGCTGGGTCACACAGATTGGCCCGTTCATAGCACAGAACTGTCCTGAGTCACTGGTGTTCGGACTGTTGGTGGCAGCGTCCTGAGGCTGGGGGGGTGGAAACCTGGGCCCGGGCGGGCTTTGGCACAGGTGAGGGTGTGCGGGTGTTGGCTGTGGGTGGGCCAGCCCTGCTGTTACTTCTCAGACCACGCGAGGCTCCCCACAGCTCCTCTCGTGTCTGTCCGGCAGACACGGACCCTGAGGCCGGATCCACGCCCTCCCTGCTCTGGGCCTTCCCAGACCACACGTGGCCACCAGCGCGCTCCCCCCCTGCTCCCTGGTGACCGGCGAGGCGGGAAGCTTTTCCTCGTCCGCGCCGGCTGGCGTGCGTGTTCTTGGACCTGCCACTCGCCCATCCTTTGCCGCTGTGTCTTTTCTACGAGACCTGCGGACATTCTTGGGGGGACCTGACCGTGGTCATCCCCGCAGGCGCCTTCTCCCTGTTGAGCGCTGTTCTGTCCTTGTCCTTGGCTCTGTTCCTTTGCATGCTCGGGTCTCTGCACATCAGATGCCTTCCTGATGCCAGATGGCTTCCCCCTGTTTCTCTCCCAGCCTTTTCCTCGGTGGGGGCTGCGAGGTGGGGGCCGGCGCTAGCCGCAGCGTAGCCTCTGAGTAGGTGGGTGTCAGCCCCGCCCAGGCCAGGCACGCGCCTCCTGTCCCGTCAGCGCGGTGGGGGGCACATGGTGCCCACCACCCCTCCCGCGCCCTCAGGTCCCTGCCGTGTGTCCGTCCTTGTGCCAAAGCCTACGCGTCCCGTGGCTGTGGCGCTTGGTGGTGACGGCGGCAGGCACGTCTTGGCTATCGTCACGTGTGTGTTTTTCAGTTTGAGTTTTGAAAACAATGTGTCGCGTTCTGAGAAAACGACGGTGTGTGCTGACGGGAGCCGATAGCCTCTGCCCTTTTGTCTGGAGAACGGACTGCTGAGCTGTGGGCGCCGTGACCTCCTCGTGCCGGTAGTGACAGCTTCCAGCCAGTGTCTGGGCACCACGCGGTCTCCCCGGTGGCCCTGTGAGCTTCGTGGCAAGGGCGGCTCGGGGCGTGGGGTTTGCACGGCTGCGGGTCTTCCCGAGGTGGGTCTTCCCCGAGGTGCTTGTGCTGTGCTCCTGCTTCTGCCCTGGCTCCTAGGGTGCGCTCAGGTGGGGCTCGCTCACTGAAGCTCTCTCGTCTCTTCTAACAGCTTTCGGTCGGTTCCCTCGGGTCTTCTAGGTGAGCGGTCACGCCGGCCGCGATCGGAGCCGAGTTGTCGATGTTCATGGCTCTCCTTCCTCTCTCTGTCTCATGTGGCGGCCGTGATGCCCATCGTGGTGGGCAGACTCACGTCCCGGGGAATGGCAACCCTATTTCGCAGATATGATGTTGGCCTAGGTTTCTGGAAGATTCCTTATGTTGTTGGTTATTAAGAAGGTGTTTTCTTGCATTTAATTTATCAACGGATCTTGAACACTAGCGAGTGCTTTATTTGCGTCTACCGGTATGATCCCGCTGGATTTCCCCCTCGAATTTCTTAGTATGATGAAGCATATCGCCCTTTTTTAAGATAAGTTTTATTCCACGTTGTATTTCGGCAACGCAGTGTTAATACACCACTGGGTCCCACCCGCCGATGGTTTCTTTGGGCTGTTTGTACTTAGAGCCACAAGGGACGTCGCCCGACGTCAGTGTTGGTTCTGTGCACATGTGATTTCAGTGACGCGTTCGGGCCGGCCTTGGGGACCAGGGAGAGCAACCCTTCTGTGCTTGGGCATCGGGTTGACCGAGGGGGCAGAACGCGAGTGTGAAAGCTCCCAGTGCCTTTGGTGGGAGGAGCGTGTCCTTGCCTATTTGCCTTCCTGAGGTCTTGCTGACTGACCCCTTGAGCACCAAGGGGGTGGTAGTGAGAGGGACAGAGAGGCACAAAGTCCTGGTTCTCACCACCCGAAGGCAGCCGGCACCGGCACATCTCGTACTCGGGACGGCTGCAGCATCAGCCCGGCCTGGCTTCCCAGCGCCCTGGGCCTCTCCTAAGCTTCAGGACCTCGTGTGGCTGCTTAGGCGCCATGAGCCCACACGTGCTCAACTCAAGTACAGGAATCGTGCGTCCTGGCTTCACCCAGCTTGTTCCCGGGATCCCGTGCCACTGTCCTGCGGCCACAGTGCCAGGCGTGCCGCTGGCACTCAGCCGTGGCTCTCCCTCCCACGGGGTTGGGGCACGTGACTGCGTGTGCACCAGACTGCCCAGGGGACTTCCCTTCGTGCGCGCCAGGCTGTGCGCTTCCTGTCATCCTTGGCCTCTCCCGCTGGATCCCGTAGGTCAGCGGCACAAATTGGAACTCCCCAGAGGGGCCTCCAGCTGACCTGGAGAGGGCTGGATGGGGACTTGGCCATCCCAGGAACTTGACACTTAGGGTCAGAGCCTTCATCCGGTGGAACGTGGCCAAATGTTGTTCAACGGCCCAGCATTAAAAGCCGATGCTGACTGAGCCCTCTTGGGCCAGGTATTATGCTGAACGTCTTGCATTTTCCCTTCTTTCACCTGCATCCAGTCTGCTCATGAGGACGGAAGGCGTCCTTGCTTACAGAGGAGGAAACTGTGGCTCAGAGACGGGAAGTGACTTCCCTGGGCCTCCGGTGTGAACTGATGGGACAGGAGCAGGCCACACTCGAGTCACCGGGACCCTCGGGTGCTGCCTGAGCCTCGTGTGTTTGTGCCGACAGGGCCTGCAAGTACCCAAGAGGAGCAGGGCCTCCCCCACCCTGCCTGGAGGCAGGGGGCCGCCCGACCCTGGCTCTGGAGGTTGGCAGGTCCCACAGATGAGGCTCCACGTCTCATCCCGAGGGTGTGAGGGCTGGGGGGGAGGGACACCTTAAGCTGCCGAAGCACTTAGTTCTCGTAGAAATCAGTTCTCTGGTGCGCCCATCACAGGAGATGTGAAAGACAATGAGTATGGTCTCAGGGGCCCCAGATTTCCTCCCCAGCCCCTCAGGTAGGCAGGGAGAAGGCGTGGGAAGGGGCATGTAGACTGTGTCTGGGCGGTTGAGCCACGGTCACGTTCTTGCCCCCCCTTGGCAGGGACTCATGCCCTGAAGCTCTCAGTGAGACACGCCTTGGGTTAGGGAGAGGTCTCGGCCAGATCCCGACGCCTCAGGGGGCATTGCTCAGCCATGTGTCTCCTACGGTGGACCCAGAGACCCTGGGGGCCCTGCCCTCAGCTAGCACAACAAACAGCGTCCCTGGGCCTTCCACGGTGCTGGGGGAGCGTGGCAGGACGCCAGGAGGCCTGCGGGGTTTCTGTTTACCACCCTGTGCTCGCTCGAGTGTCCAGTGTCACAGCAGCACCACGAGGGACGAGGGGCAGCACAGCCTTACCATTCACCCCGGGGCTGGGGCGTCGGCCTCCCACCCCCTGGTGCTCTTCCCGCCCCCGGCGTCCCCTGAAGCCGGAGGTCATCCGCAGACGCTGCCAGGTCTGAGCCTTCAGACCGCCAGAGAAAACCCAAAGCAGCTCAAACTGGGAGGGAACAGAGGCAGCCATGGTCTTGGGGTTCTGCCGTGGAAGGAGGCTTTTAGCAAGAGAGGGGCGACATGGCCCCAATCTCTGGCCACGTGGTTTCCCCTGCGTGCGCCTCCCCGCAGTCCCGCTAGCTTGTGACTAAGGAAAAACATGAGGGCACGCTGATGCAATTAGGAAAATGTTATTTTTCAAATGCTGCCAGATCCTCAGGGTTGACCCTGTAACCTGGAAAGAGACTGCACGGGCGTGTCGGGCCTGCGTCTGCAGGGACGGTCCTTACGCAGCTCAGCTCCGGAGGCTGTAGGCTCGCGGTGCGGGACCTGCCTGTTGCAGGGGCCGGGGAGCATGGGGGCTCAGGGAGGGCTCCTGCCCTTCCCAGTGTGAGAAAGGAGAGGAGGGTTTCATAGCACCTACCCCCCCCCACCTGTGTGAACCTCGAGCTCCAGGTGAGTGCCTGACCCCCGCCCCCGCCTCGTGCTCCCAGCCTCCAGGCACAGCCTGCCCTCAATTTTCCAGCTCCAGGAGCTGAGTGTGGTCAGCAGACTCCTGGCCCTGCCCGAAGGCCAAGCCCAGCTCCTCTGTCCCCCTGCTGCTCTCCTGTCAGTCAGGCTCAGCCTGGGGAACGGACCTGCTAAGGTGGAGAACGCCCTCCCTCAGTGCACACTGCTCTCCCTGCAGCAGCTTCGGAGGGGCCAGGGGGGCCCAGCGCAGGGCCCCCCCACTCTCAAGTATCAATGCGGAGGTGCTGTTCTCCTCGGGGTCTTGGCTCTCAGAGGAGCCTGGTGAGCGTGAGCCCAACAGGTGGAGAATTCCTGCCTTCTCACAAGCATGCCCTGAGGGCTGTCTGGGAAGCAACCCTGAGGGATGGCCTGGGGCTGGACGCACCTAGAAGGTTAAGTGATACCAGAGGACCAGGAGTCCAGGGTGCTGGTTGAAGTCAGGAGCCTGGGTCTCTGTCTGCACACCGGTGACATTGGCAGTCTCTGTTTGCACACCTGTGACATGGGTGGTCTCTGCGCATCTGTGACATGGGTGTGTGTGTTCCCAAGGCATTCCATTAACAGATGTGCGGTTGCCTTGCTGGGTCAGGTGCTGCCACGCTGCTGTGGGGCTCACGGGGTGGCTAGTGGCCCTATGATATGGGGAGCAGAGAGGTGCTGATGTGCTGAGGGCTTTGAGGGCTGCTGGCCCCTGCCCCACACTTGTGCATGGGTAACTAGCCAAAGTTCACTTCCATGTGGCGATGGGGGCGGGGAAGGTGCAGGAGCCCTGGAACACAAATCCTTGCCCCTCAAAAAGCGGTAGACCACCAGGGTCTCTCCTGGGGCCGGCCCCCACCCCTGGTTCCACCACTGCCGGTGTCTTTAACTCATGTGATAGGGGCAGGGGTCTCTGTGGTCTCAGAATCCTGGTGACAACAGGTAAGGGCACTCAGCCAGAGTTCAAAGAGATCCTGGCACCTGCCCCCTCCCAGGTTCTGATCTGACCCAAGCCGCTTGGCCCCAGGCAGGCCAAGGACAAGGGCCTCTTCTGAAGGCTCCTGGTCATTCACCCCCACCCGTCCCCCAAGAGCCTGAGGGTCTGGGAGGAGGCCTTTGGGTCAAAGATGGGTGTCCTGGACCCTGAGGAACCCCAAGCAGCCAGCCTTAGCAAGAACTGTGGAGGGGAAAGCAGGAAGGCTTACAGGGCCCTGAATTGGCCTTGACAAGCCTCCCGCCATGCCCTGGAGGTGCGTCGGAGTGAGCCCCAGGCAGGGGCAGTGAGTGCATCTCAGTGGCCACAGGCCTGGCGGTCTGGGTGGGGCTGCTGGGGGCAGGCCAAGGGCTGTGGGGCTTACAGTGTGTGCGTGTGTGTGTGGGGAGGGGGGGGGTTCGTGCAGGCAGGCCCTGGGGGGGGGACTGCAGGAAGCTGGGCCGGGCAGAGTGGTTTGGGGGTGCAGGCGGGAGGGGGGGGGGTGCTGGCCAGGGGCTGTGTGGGGCTGACCAGGCAGGTGGCAGGTGGGTGGGGGGCGCAAGAGTCCGGCTGGGGTGGAGTGGGGGGTGCAGGCGGGAGGGGGTGGTGCTGGCAGGGGGGTGGGTACAGCGCGGGGCTGACGGGGCGGGGGGGGGGGGGCGGCGATGGCTGCAGGAGGCGGGGCCGCGAGGGGTCCGGGAGGGGGGGCGCGGGCACAGCGCGGGCGCGGGCTGAAGGGGCGCTGGCGTGTGCCCGCAGGCAGCCCGGCGCCGGGGACGGCGTCCGCGGGGACGGCGCGTGCCTGGACACCGCCAGCCTCAAGATGAGCGACCTGGACACGGAGGTGCTGCCCTTGCCGCCGCGGTACCGCTTCCGGGACCTGCTGCTGGGAGACCCGTCCTTCCAGAACGACGACAGGTATGGTAGGGAGGGGGTCGCGCCGCGGCGCGCTCGGAGCTGTCCGCGGTGCTGAAGGCCGGTCCGCTCCGCTGCCCTTCAACTTTCCCGGGCTTCCGGACGGGAGAAGTTTCGGGTGGGGGCTGGGCGACGTGGGAAGCACCTTCCGGGAGGGGCTCCCGGAGGGGGTGACGGAGAGCTGTGCGCTGGGGAGTCTTCCCAAACACCGGTCCCGGGGCCAGGCGTCCCCGCGTCTGCGCCCAGCCCCCCGCCCCACTCGCAGCCCTGCCGATTTGGGGGACAAGCCAGCGCCGGAAGCAAGCCGGTGGTGGAGCCCCACAGCCTGGCTGAAGGCTGGTGTCCTCCAGACTCTGGCTGTGGCCATTTGTCACTAACTGAGCGAGTGCCTTTCGAGCTTATGTCGTGGGTTCTTACGGAGGGGGACAGCATTCCCTCACCTCAAATTCTCCTGGGTGGACAAAAGCAGAATGAACTGGAGTCTTTCGGTAAGAGACCAGCAGAACCTTGGGAATAATTCATGCGCCGAGGGAGCTGGCAGGAAGCTGCAAGCAATGTTGCTTTTCTCTGCCTTTTCCCCAAATAGCTGTCTTGGGTAAACAGCGGCCCTTTAGCGCTGTCAGCCTCAGGAGAGCTGCTTTCGGGCCTGCCAGTGAAGGCAAGTGCAGGGACTCACGCGGGGCTGGAGCCTGCGGGGCTTGGGAATGAGCCCGTTTCCTTGCCTTGTGTGTTGAGGGGCCTTTGGTACCTGCTGGTGCCTCCCCCCTCCCCGCCCCCTCCCAGCCCCGGACCCGGCAGAGCGAATGTGCATGCCCCCTCCCCCCAGCAGTGCAATTATTCCAGGTGGCACGTGAGGTGTCCAGGTTGAAATGGTCAGGACGCAGACTGAGCCTCCAGAGGATCAGTTGCTGGAGCCGCAGCTGGGAAAATGACATTAGTGACTGAGGTCGGTGTGTAAGGACAGTGCCCGTGAGGAGCTGCCGAAGCTCGCTGTGCCGACCCCTGAACACAGAGCTTCCTACCTGCCCACGCCACATCTGGTTGCGTCCTCCGAGCAGGGGACAGAAGACATAAACCGCCGTGTTCGCCCACTCATGGCCAAGTTTGTGGGTTCAGCAGAGGGACCTTCTGCATTCTGTGTTCTCTCTTGTCAGACTGAGTGCTGTGGTCATAAGTAAGCTCACCCAAGGGCTCACACCCGGGAAAGAGCTGAGCTTCACTCTCTGGAGAGGCAGCGGGGTCAGGAGGGTCCTGGTGTATGCGGCTGGGGGCTCGCCTGCCCTCCTGGAACGCAGGAGGCCGGGGGCTTTCCCGAGTCAAACCTGTGTGCTGAGCGTCCTCCTACGGCAGCACCAGCCCCTCAGCGCCTAGTCCCCTAGGACCTGCTTAATTCTTGAAAACAGCAGCTCTGGAGATTTTTCCAATGTGGGAAGGAATGGCGTCTGTCTCCCTGGGCAGACCCAGGGCCTCTGGACGCATCGATAAATGCCAGTGTCTGTGGTTGATAAAATTAGAGTGACGCACCCCTCCCCTCAGTTTTCAGGAGTGGATGGCACTCACCCCAGAGAGGAGGCACCGGGCCTGGGTGGACATGCCTGGCCCTTGGAGCGTCCAGGGGCCTCACAGGTGGGGAGGGGGCTGCTGGTTTGCGCGTCAAGACAGGTTCCTGGTGATGTTACCCCCGCTGGCTTGGGGGCTGGAGGGGAGCCTGTGAGGCACAGTGCTGGCTGCCCAGGGTTCCAGGAGCAGCCACCTGGGGCGGGGGTGGGGACCTGTCCCGTATCCCCTGCCAGCCACTGTATCAGGAGCCCAGTTGGAGAAGTCTCTCTGTTTTCAAGCTTCTCTGGCTCAAGTTTGGTTGGTCCCTCTCATGAACCCTCTCGTGCCCATGGACATCGGGGCAGGCAGTGCAGGAAACCAGCATGGTGTACGAAGGGTGGGGTAGGGTACTGAGATCACCGGACACCCCCTTCCATAAGGACACATACACAAGGAGGCACGCGCTGGGCTTTGAGCTGGCATCCAAGCTCAGGGAGGAGACAGTGAAAGCCTGGCTATGGGAGGCCCCCTCCTCGATATTTGTGGCCCCTCGAGCCTCTCCCTCTGTGCTTGTCTCATCCTTGATGTCTGTGCCCCTCCCTCATCACTGATTCCCAAAGTGGAAGGTGGAAGCAGGCTTCTCCCCGGCCCATCAGGACCCCTTCTGCACGTATGGGGAGCCTGTAAGGATGTTTCCGGGGGCACGGGGCCGGCAGGGGGCCTGGGCCTGTGGGCTGTCCCTCTGTGCCATGAGGTTGGGAGCTCAGGAAGACCCTGCCACCAGCACAGGGTTGGCCCCCTGCCCCCCCCCCCATCAGCAACATTCTCCCGGAACCCTTTCCGTCCCCCTGTTTTCCACCTCCAGCTCACGGGCCCCAGGGCAGGCTCTGGCGGGGGGCGGGGGGGGTACTGATGCCCTGGCGTTCGGCAGGCTGTGAGTGGGCGGCCGGGGCTGTGGGCTTCCTGCTCTCCAGAGAAATAAAGCCACGAGCAGTGAGTCACTGCAGCCTCACACTGTGGCCTTGGAGGGAGGGAGAGACTCAGCCCACGTGGGCCGTGGGCCAGGCTGCAGCGCCCTCTGGGGAGAGGGGGGAGGGGGGCAGGCGGGGGAGGAGGGCGGAGCCAGAGCTCACAGACCTTCCAGGGAGCAGCTGAGGTCTTAGGACGACCTTCACCGCTGCCTGCGGGACCAGGTCTTGGGGTCCCAGGGGGCAGGGCTCTCGGCAGAAGCGCACCTGGACCCTCCAAGGCCTGGAGCTCAGGACTCCCTGCCCCACCCTGGGACAGCCCGCTGCCCGTGTGCCCAGGGCCCAAGGAGCCGCTGAGGAGGCCCCTCCTGTCCCCTCCCAGCCCTGTCCAGGGCTGACCCTCCTGTGCTCCCGGGGTCTGAGTCACAGCTGGAGGCTGCAGGCCCCCCCACTGTGAGCCCTCCTCCTGAAAAGGTGATGACAGCCCCAGTCACCTTGAAGAGCACTGTGATGGGACCTCGCCTCGAGTGACACGAGGGGGAAGGGGCTCTGCCACTGGGCGCTTTGCCGTTAAGAGTGTTTCTCCCCCTCCTCGCCTGCAACCCGGACAGGAGGCTCTCAGCCCCACTCCCCACCCCCGGGCTCAGGATGATGCAGGTGGGCTCTGTGCACTGAGGTACAAGGGGACACGGGGGCTGTCACACCGCAGCCTTGTCCCCCACACGGGGCACAGCTGTCAAAAGGCTGGGGTGGGGAAGCCACCGGTGAGGACAAAGGGCCTGGCATGTGGCCATCTCCCCGACTGCAGGACCCGGACCGCCTGCTCTCCGCAGCTGTCCGCCAGCCAGGACTGGCCCGGCGGGGTGGCCGGAGCCACAGCTGGAGGCAGTGTCGGGGTCTGTGCCCTCCCCTCTCCCAGGCCTCTGAGTGCAGGACACGTGCACACGTAGAAGCATCCAGGGCCGAGGCTCTCGGGGGCCCTGGGGGCTGGGGATGGGGGGGACATCGGCCTGCTGCAGGAAGGAAGAGGAGGCCGGGCCTCAGGGGTCAGAACGCCACCCCCGCGGCTGTTTGCCTTGGCCCCTCTGACAACAGAGTGTGGAGCTGATGTGTCTCTGCAGTTGAGCAGCACCGGATAGTATTTCACACAACAAGCTGGGAAGTGGGGACAAGGCCAGTCCTGCGTTGCAGGGGCAGGGGGGCCTCAGACCCCTGCCGGCCTGCGGCGGGGACAGGGGACAGCCACGGCCCCCGGGGCAGGGGCTCCTCCTCGACCTCGGTCCACGGGGCCCCTCCAACCTGGACTGGGTGCAGGCAGGGCTGGGGTCTCTGCGGGAGGCGTGCCCCTTCCCTGCCCCTCCCCTCAGCCGAGCAGAAGGGGATCAGGCCCCTGGAGCGTGCGCAGTGAAGCCCCCCCAGGAGTGGGGGTCCCATGGAACGGCTCTGCCCTCAGGGCCATTCAGCTGTAACTGTTAATAAATGGACGTCACTGAGCCGCACTGGAGATGCCACCAAGCCCGTGCACGGCTCCGAGTGGGTTCTGACCCCTCAGGGTGCTCCCTCCGCTGTGCTCCTGCCCCTCCCCCAGCCCTTAGCCTCCCTCTTCCCTCCTCCCTCCCGCCACCCAGGGCTCCTGCAGATGAGGCAGGGGTAGCCTGGGAGGGCAGCACGGTGCAGAGGGCGGGACACTGTTCTTGCTCACTGGTACAGGACCCAGGACCCTCCTGAGAGCCGCAGAGGGCAAGCGTTGGCAGGGATCTCTCGTCTGGAGGGGCGTCCGGGACAGCTCGGGGGCTGTGAGGGAAGCCAGGGCCATGGGGGCCGCAGGCTGGCCCGAGCCTCGCACACGTGGGTTCCGTGCGTACCGATGAATACGGAGGGCGCTTCACGGTGGAGGGTGGCCGTGGACGCGCCCCAACCCGTGGCAGTCCGGCTGAAGCAGGGGCGGCGTGACGCCAGAGGAGCCCCACTGCTCGGCCCCGTCCGCTGGGGCCCTCCTGCGTGGGGCTGCTGGGCCCAGGCCTCCTGGGGGCCTGCCTTCTCCCTGCGGCCCGACTCCTGGACGGGGCCGACCCACAGGGTGGACAGGGTGAGGCCCCAGCTCTGCCCCGGCACCTGCTCCTTGCCCAGCCCTGGCTGGGCGCCTGTGTCCACTGCCAACCCACAGGCCTCGGAGGACACAGCCTATCAGGGAAATGGTGGAGGGCCAGGCTGGCGTGGCCCCGATCAGGTTGGGGGGTATCCCACCACCTTCAGCTCCACAAATAGCATTGGATGGTGCCCGGGCAGCGGGGACGTGGAACGAAAGCCAAGCCCCTCCTCTCCCCGCTCCCCAAGACCCCATTGGGCCCGGAACAGCCAGCTAGGTGTCCCGCCTGCTGTCACACCAGCCTGTTGGATGAGCCCCCACCCTCCTCGCTCAGGCATGGCATCCCTGTGTGTGCTGACCGCAGCGTTGTCCTGCCTGTCAAGCCCCTGCATGGTGGCTGGGTGCTTTCTGGCTTCCCGCGGAGCAGGGCCAGGGCGCGGGCGCGTGGGCTCCAGGAGCCGATGCTGGACGCCTGGAGAAGGCTGCTTCTCCAGGATTCTGCTTGGGGCTACGTGACTGAGTCAAGGAAAAGCCTCCGGTGGTGCCAGGTTCTGGGTAATTCCATGAGCTTTAAGGTGTCCTTAGGGAGTAAAATTTGTGTCTTGATTTTTCCAGTCACTTTCTGGACCCAGGGTTCCTCTGCCTGCGTCTCCCTCACTCCACTGTGGGCCGGCTTGGGCCGTCCGTTCCCTGATCCTGTTCCCCGGTCACCTGGGGCCCCCCACAGGGAACAAGGGCCTGGGGGGTGGCTGGCACAGGGCAGAGACAAGGGCGGACAACTCCCTGTGGAGGCTGGGATCCTGGGGGCAGGTCAGGCCTTCCTCCTGCTGGAGTCCCTCCCTCCAAGTTGGGGTTCTGGGGACTTGAGTCACCTCTCCCCCAAGCCCGGGAGGCCAAGAGGGGACAGGGGGAGCTGCGAGTGGATGGACAATAAAGGGACACCGCAGACAGACAGGAGAGGGGCTGGGGGTGGAGGGGCACAGGCACGCGTGTGCTGAGATGGGTCAGCCGGGCTCGGGGACCTGTGTCTGCACTTGTGAAACAGGCGAGCTGCTCAGTCTTCTGGGGGCCAAGGGTGCATCAGCATTCCTGGCTCCCCCTGCCCGTGCCCTGGGGGCATCTGGGACTCTGCATGGTGGGGAATCAGGTGTCCCCGGGAGCCCCGTTCCCCATCCTGCCCCGGGACTGTGCAGGTCAGCGTATGTCTCCGGAGACTTGTACGCGTGACTCAGAATTCAGTTCCTCCTCAACCGGTGCAGAGCACGGCACAGATGCCCAGTGAGGGGGCAGCCGGCATCCTTCGGGGTCACAAAGACCACGATCAGTTTTGGTTTCAAGTTCTAATTCCCGTTGGTCCCTTGATGTGCCACTTACTGCTGTAACGGTGTCGTGCAGGGACCATCCCGCCGCCTCCATCTGAAGCGAAGCTAGGGGGCGGCAGTGTTCAGGTTGTGCTTCAGTCAGCTGAGCTGTGTAACAAAACACCACAGCTTAAACAACACATTTATTTCCCGCGGCTCTGGAGACCGTGGGTCTGGGAGCAGGGTGTCCGCACAGCCGGTCCCGGTGACGGCCCTCTTCCCGGGTGCAGGGGTGGTGTGGGGCTGGAGGGAGCTCCCCAGTGTCTTCTCATAAGGGCACCAGCCCCATCCCCGGAGCCACCCTCATGACCTCAGCTAACCCTAATCACCCCCAAGACCCCCCACTCACAGCATCACACCGGGGGTTAGGGCCTCAACACACGGGTCCACGGCAGGCTTGGAAGGTTGAGTTGACGCCACAGAAGGAACGGCAGTTCATCCTTCCCGGGACTGAGCTGTGCTTTGACTTAAACTCCTTAAGCTTTGAGGGCGACCCAGGAGAGCCTGGAGAGAGAGCCCGCTTGGAGCCTCCTCTCCCCTCCGGGCTGGGCGTGTGCGCCGGCTGAATGGAGGCAGTTCCTGCAGCAGAGGGACCTGTCCAGGGTCACAGCGCTGCTTAAGGGGGGCTTCAGGAAGAGCGGGTCTCCAGAAAGTGCCCCAGACCCCTGTGGTGTTTTGACTGAGCCTCCACCCGGGGAGCGGGCCTACCTGGAGCCCGTGCGTGTGATCTTACTTGGAAATGGAGTCTTTGTAGCTGTGGTGAAGGTGAAGCTCTCAAGGGGAGCTCATTCCGGGTGAGGGCAGGCGCTACCCTCTGTGAAGAAGGTGTCTTACAAGAAAAGACACACAGGCAAACCCGCGTGAAGGCAAGGGCAGAGGCTGCAGGGACGCGGCCACAGGCCGGGAGCACTGGGGCCCCCAGGAGCTGGGAGAGGCAAGAAGGACCCTCCCTGGAGCTTCCGGAGGGAATGAGGTTCTGCCCACACCTCGATTTCAGACTTCTGGCCTCAGAACTGGCAGAAAATAAATTCCTGTTGTTTCGGGCCTCCCGGTTTGTGGCACTTTGTTACGGCACCCCAGGACCCTGACGTCCCCATCACAGGGTACGAGTGTGGTGGGGGCAGGCGGCCCCGAGAAGCTAGGGACCCAGGGGCCCGGCACCCGCCCCCTTCTCCGGTCTCTAAGGAAGTTTCCAGTGTGGGGTTGTGGAGCGCGTGCTGGGCCCGCAGGGTGGTCACTGCCCGTGTGGGGTGGAACCCCTGGTCTGCTGAGGCTGGACGGAGTCTGTGAATAACTTGGCCTCTCCTTCTGCTGGGGCGTTTTCCGGGGCAGGGCCTGAAGTGATATTGAAAATACACTCCCAAGCGGAAATGCCGGAAAAGAGGCCCCCTCCCACTGGGCCGCGGGAGCCAGGAGCAGACGGACACCTCCCCCCACCCCCGGACAGCAGGAACGATGGCTCCGGGCCCTGAGGACTCCAGAGGAGGGGCTGTGGGGGCGCTGCCTCCTTCGTGACCTTGACCCCCACGATAGCCCAGGGAGGAGGCTGCTCCTATGGGGCAGCAGGAGCAGGGAAAAGGCCTAGGGGTCGGGTCGTGGGGAGGGGACGGGCGGAGCCAGGAAGGTGCCTGGACTGGGCGGGGGCTCGGGTTCTGGTGCAGGTGTGTGTGTGGGGGGGGGGGAGTCTGAGGGAGCAGACGTGGGTGCCCCCAGCCTCTCTTCACAGCTGTGTGGTGGGCAAGGGCAGCTCCCCAAGCATGGCAAGGCCCTGGCCAACCCCACCGCATCTCTGTCCCTGGGTCCGGGGACAGGAGGCCCCTCTGGGGGCTGAGCCGGCAGCACCCTCCTCCCCAGGCCCACGGGGTAGGGGGGCCGGGTCCTGGCTCCTTCCCTCCTCCCTGCCCGCATTCTGAGCCTTTGTGGGCTCCTCACCACGTGCCCGCTTCGGGGGTCCGGGGGTCCAGAGGGGCTAAAGAAGCGAGGCCATCTTGGGAAAGCCCCTCCCATCCAGCCCCTGGAGCCCAGGCCCTGCCCCTGCCCGCATCTCGCTAATTAGCAGCTCATTCTCTCTGTGTCTTTGTCTTTCTCTGCCTCTCTGGCAGGTTTTCCTGTGTTTTGGGCCCCCTTTCAGAGCACTTAACCAGGGCCCAGGAGCAGGGAGAAGGGCCCTGACCCTGTGTCCCCTTCTGGAGGGGAGGGTGGGCAGGGACTCCAGCTGAGTCTGGCCGTGGCTGTAATGCCCGTGTGTGGGGAGATGTGGCACCAGGGCAGGGTCGGCCCCCCCAGGCCAGCCGTCTCACATCCTTCTGCATCCTCTGGGCAGGAGTGGACACAGATGGGCTGTCTGGAGCTGCCCCAGAAAGACAGCCAGACTGTGACTCTTTGCGGGGGTCCAAAGGATTTTAAGATGGGGAGAGTACCCTGGTAGCCCCAGGTGCCATCGAAGTGCCCTCAAAAGAAGGAGGCAAAAAATGGTTAAAATGCTAAGCTGTGTTATGTATACTTTACCCCAAGTTGAAAAAGAGAGAGAGGCGAAGGGAGATTTAACACAGACTGAGGAGCCCACTTCAGGACAGGGGCAGAGATCCGAGGGACGAGGCCACAAGCCGGGGGACACTGGAGCCACCAGAGGTGGGAGGGGTCCCCTGGAGCGTCCAGGGGACGGCAGCCCAGCCGTACCGACCGTGGACTTCTGGGCTCAGAACTGGCGGGACCGTTTCTGCTGTTGGACCACCCAGCGTGCGGTCCCCATTAGGGCAGCAGCGGGACCCTCGCGCGAGCTCTCCCAGCTGTTGGGGGAGCGGAAACGTCCGGAGAGATCCTCTCACTCCCGCTGGGCGGCAGGAAAGTGCCAGCTGTCCAGCCGCCCAGGTGCCCAGGCCAGGCCCCCGTTGGGAAGTGAGTGTCTCAGGGAAGCAGATTCCGAGCGGCGTTTGTGGGGCATCTGTGACTCACGCCCTGTGCTGGGGAGGCGGCAGGGGGAGAACGGGGGAGACTCTGGTGGTGCCCAGGAATTGGTCAAGGGGCGTGGAGGTGAGTGAGGGGCCGGCGGGGTCGGGGGAGAGTGGCAGCAACCTGGCCCGGGGAGACCCCACCCGGTGGCCCCCAGCCCCTCGCAGCTGGTCTGCTCAGCCCAGGGGTGTTGTGTCCTTCTGGTTATTAGGGCTCAAACTGCTCTTGATCCAGAATGGCTCCCGCCAGGTGCGGCCCCTCGGGATCTCCAGGCTGCCCAGGACCGTGAATACGATGAGACGTCCCGGCCACGGCCAGGATCAGGATGCGTCGCACGGTGTCGGGGGCTGAGCTTCATCTCTCCTAAAGTCATGCGGTGGACTGTTGACCCCCTGAGCCTCCCCGCCCACCAGTGCCTCAGAAGTGACCTCGTCTGGAAACAGGGTCATCGCAGGTAATCAAGTGAGCATGAGGTCGTCAGCGTGGGCCCTGATCCTGTACGACTGGAGCCCTTTCGCCAAGGGGGATCTGGAGACAGGCGCAGAGAGAAGACAGCCGTGTGCGGGACGAGGAGGCGGCCTCGGGAGCACAGCCCTGCCAGCGTCGTGGTCTTGGGCGTCCGGGCTCCAGGACCGCGAGGGAACGCGTTTCTGTTGTTTGAGCCGTGCGCCTGTGTGGCGTGGCAAGGGACCGTGCGTGGTAATTCAGGTTACCGGTCATCTGAGCGGGCCCCGTCCGACCACACGAGCCCTGTGGAAGCAGAACGTTTTCTCTGGCTGGAGCCCAAGAGGCAGAGCTTTGGGGCCCGGGGGAATTTGGCGCACCGTTCCTGGCTCTGAGGACGGGGGAGCCACGCGCCAAGGCGTGCGACGGCCCTTCACAAGCGAGCCGGTGACAGCCGGCGGGAGCAGGGGCGCGTCCTGCAGCCTCCAGGAACTGAGTCCTGCCGGTGGCTGGATGAGCTGGCGGGCGGAGTCTTGCCCAGAGAGTCCGGCCCTGCCTGACACGCGTCGGCCTCGCCAGCCTCGCGAGGCCCCACGGAAAAGCCGAGCTGAGAAGAGCCAAGCTAAACCCTGCTCCGACGTGGCGCCAACAGCACCGTGAGATGATAAAGGAGTTGCTTTAAGTGGCGACGTTGGCAATGACTTGTTACACGGCAACGGCAGCCGAGACGCCTCTTTCCTGCAGAACGGTCGCCGTCTGTGTGTGTCTGGGTGCCTCTTCCAGAGCAGCTCAGTCTGCCCCTCTGCCTCCGGTGCTCCTCACGGGCTGGCTGTCGGGTCCAAGGACCGGGCAAACGATTTAGGTGAAGGGACATTTTAGGTGACATGTGGTCCCACGTCTCCTGGTTTTCCCTCCACTGCGAAGATAGCTGGGTTAGGGACAGCAGCACAGCCCTGCACATCACCCCTGCTGGCAAGAGGGACTTTGCAGATGCGATGCAGGTAAGGCTCTTCACGGGGGGCAGGGGACGCTCCTGGATGGTCGCTGTGGCCCAGTGCTGTCACAGGGTTCTCGGAAGAGGGAGGGGGAGGGGCTGAAGCAGAAGTCACAGCGGCGTGAGGAAGGGACCCCGAGAAGCTGGCAGAGGTGGGGGGTGTCCTCCCCCAGAGCCTCCAGAAGGAACCAGCCCTGCCCACACTTAGATTTTAGCCCTCTGAGCTCCGGACTACGAGACGGTAAATGTGTGTTGTTTTAAGCCACTAAATTTGGGGTGATTTGTTACAGCAGCAGCAGGAAACCCATCCACCCTGTCGTAATCATTGCCCATCCTGATGCTCAGCTGCCCCTGCTGTGTCCGCTGAGAGCCCTGCCAGCTGGGTTCTGTACCTTTCCTCCCCAACTTTTTTTTTGTGAAAAAAACACATAACGAAATTTACCACCTTTTAAAAAAAATTTTTTTAAGGTTTATTTTATTTTTGAAAGAGAGAAAAACAGAGCGTGAGCAGGGGAGAGGCAGAGAGAGAGGGAGACACAGAATCCAAAGCAGGCTCCAGGCTCCGAGCTGTCAGCACAGAGCCCGACACGGGGCTCGAACTCACAAACCGCGAGTTCGTGGCCTGAGCCGAAGTCTGACACTTAACCGACTGAGCCACCCAGGCACCCCTAAAATTAATCGTCTCAAGGGCACAGTCCAGGGGAGTCAAGTGCATTCACACTGTTGAGCAGCCGTCCCTGCTCTGTCCCCAGAACGTGTTCGTCTTCCCAGACTGGACTCTGTCCCGTTACACGTGGACCCTCCCCTCCCCCAGCCCCACCCTCCCGCTCTCGGCGTCCGTGGCTCCGACTCCTCCAGGGCCTCCGGCGAGCGTCCACTCCTACAGGACGTGTCCCCCTGTGACGGGCTGGCGTCACTCAGCACGGTGCCCTCCAGGTTCGCCCACGTGGCAGCAGGTGCCGCGATTCCCCTCCTTTTTGAGGCTGACGTTCCCTGGTGTGGGCGGACCACGTCTTACGTACCCATCCTTCTGTGGTCCATCTGATGGACCCTTGGGTTGCTTCCGTGTTTAGCTGTCGTGAGTGACGCTGCCATGAACACGGGTGTGCAAATATCCGTTCGAGACCCTATTTTCAGTTCTGCGGGCATACACCCCAAAGCGGAGCTGCTGGGTCACACGGTAACCCCGCTTCTCGGGAAGCCCCAGACCCTCCCACGATGCCTGCAGCGTCGCACGCTCCCGAAAACAGCACACGAGGCTCCCATGCCCCACACCCGTGCTGGCACATTTATTTTCCGTTGGTTCCAGAGCAGCCGTCCTGGTGAGTGCGTGCTGGTATCTCGTGGTCGTCTTGAGGAGTTTCCCCAGTGTTCGGTGGCGTTGAGCATCTCTTCACGGGCTCACAGGCCCCAGGCCGGAGCCTGGGAGGTCTAGCTGTGGTCCCGGGGACAGCCCGGGCGCCACCCCAGCCGGGCGATCAGCACACCCTGTGGCTCGCCTCTCGCGGAGCGGGGCTGCGGGTGAGGACTCCCAGGACACCGTGGGCACACACCGGTGTGGCTCGGGAGGGTGGAGGCAGGGGCCTCCCCTGGTTCCCCTGGGCACCGCTTCAGAAAGTCCGCGATGCCGGGCCTGCGCCCTAGGCCTGCTGCTTCAGGGTCGCCCCTTGCTGCCTTCTGCCGTTTCCACATCTTCCTGGGTTCCGGAGGCTCCTGGGCCAGCCTGCCCACCTGCCCTCACACCTCCAGACATCATACCCGGAACCCGTGGGCCGTACCTGCCCCGGGGCGCCCCTCCGGCCCAGCCGCCTGCGGAGTACCAGGCATGGGCGTCCAGCCCGCCCCCCGCCCCCCCCCCCCGCCACGAGACGGCGGCGTCTGGTCGGTGCGTGAAGGACGGATCGGTGACCACCCCGTCTGCTCCTCCCCGTCTCGGGTGTCACCGCCCACCCATCCCCTCAGCCTTGATTGACGCCCCCCATCCAGTCCTCCAGAAGCCTGGCTGCCTCCACCTCAGACACCCTGGACTCGGCCTGGCCTTGTACCTATCGTCACAGGGATGTGAGGTGACGCCCCCCACCCCAACCCCCCAGGACAGCCGTCCTGCAGCAGGAGCCGAGCGGCGTTTATAGCGCTCCAGGCCAGGGCGCTCGCCCTTGTCCGCCCTCCCACCACGGCCGTGGGCCGGAGGTCGCCCGACCCCAGTGGGAGTGGGCAGTCTGCGGCTCTCCTCACGGCGCGCCACGGCCGGGGAACGAGGCGCCTCGGGCCGCTGCCCGTGCCCAGGGCCGGCTCTCCTCCACGGCCAGCGGACGCGGCACCGGCCAGAGGCTAAAGTGGACGACCGTTTTCCAAACGAACCAGTCCTTATGTAAGTGACACGGCGGCCAGCTGGAAAGGCCTCCGCCACCAGCTCCCGGACGCAGCACTGACGGCTGTCTGGTGGTCCTTCCACGCACGTCAGCCGGTTTCTCTCGTTAGGGCGCGTCATACAAAATGTTGGAGAAGCCTTGCCTTGTCACCTGACACTTATCCTGGACCCCAGAAGCCATCACTACTCTCAGAGTCCAGGACTGCAGCAGCCACGGCGGACTCGGCAGACGGGCCGGCCCGAGAGGCGGGCGCCGCCACCTGGAGCCTCGGGTGGGCCGCAGCAGCCGTCGAGGAACATGAGCTCGTGTCTGTCTGGGCAGAAGTGCATCCCGAGGGCCCTGCGGCTCCCGGCACCTCCTGGGGAGCCCCGCGAGCAGCCCGGACGTCCGGCCCTTCTCCGCTACTGACCGGACCCGGGGAGCCTGGCCCTGCCCGGGGACGGTGCCCGGACCCCAGAGCCACAGCTGTGGGGACGCCACCTGTGCCCGCGGCCCCGCTCGCCGCGTGCCGCGGGCACCACCACGTGTGGCTCGCCCGCCAGCGGGCCCCGGAGCTCTTCCAGCCGCTCCGCGTCCCTCCACGGGAAGGGGGACAAGCGGCCGCCATCTCCTCGTCCCCTCCTCACGCAGGCAGGCAGGGGGCTTTGCCCACACAGAGCCCTCATGTCTCCAGGGCAGATTCCTAATGGAAACGCGGTCGGGGGGATGCTGCTGTGGGGGTTTGCTGAGGCCACCGAACGGCTCCGCACCAGCTGTCCCTGCCTCGCGATCTGGGGAAGGGCCAGGCAGGGGCTGGGTGCCCTGGGCCCACCTGCCTCCCACAGACCTTCCGTAAGCTCGGGCCCTGGTGGTTTACTGGGTCACGCAGGTGGGGTGAAGAAACGGGCAGGCCAGGCAAGCTGGAGCCTCTGGTCTAGATGTCAGGGTTCGGGCAGGTCAGGAGGGCCTGGAGCCGCTGGCCGCTGCGGGGGATAGCCACGCATCTCCGCACCCCTGCGCCCAGGGCACCCAGAGCCAGAGCCTCGGTACCCCCAGCACCAGCACCCGCTGGCTGTTACCCGGGTGAGCCACCTCACCTCCCGGGTCCTCGATCCATTTCTCCCCGCCTCGGTCTCCGGGGGAAGCCGCCTCCTACTTCGGTGCCTCAGTCTCCCCACTCTGCAAAAACGAAATCTTCACTGTCTCCTTGAGTTGCTCGTGTTCAGTGAGGTGATCAGAGCCGTCCCCAGCCGGGCATGGGGTGCAGACAGGGCTCCACAAAGCGGCCGCTTTGTCCAACATGAGCCGAGCTTGGCAGATGAGCACTGCTTGCTGGGTGAGTCCCCCCACGGACTTCCGGATAGCCCTGGGAGGTAGGGAATGGGGGCGCGGGGGGTGGACCCACCCAGCCTGAGCAGGCACCAAGAACGGGGCCTGGAAGGCGGGCGCCGCTCTGCGCAGGCCATGGGAGCCCCACCTGGGTCCCCTGGACCCGGAGGCCGGCTGTGACTTGGGCGCGCGGCTGCGCACCGAGGCTCCCTGGGCTCCGGCAGCGCCTGCCTGCGGAGGTGAGTGGCCGAGAACCACCAGCTGTCACCGCGCCACTACTGCTCCCCTCCCCCAGCGCCGCCGTGACTGTCGTGATTCTTACTACTACTTCCGTTATAAGGCGGCCCGGCAGCCGGCACCGAGACCCCCCTGCCGGGGCTCCGTGCGCGTCCGCCCGCCCCCCGCCCCCCCCCACCCCGCCTCCCGGCGCCCCCCGCCCGCCCGGGCCGATCCACTGCGGCGGCGGCGCGGGGAGCGCGGGGCGGGGCGCGGAGATGGGAGCGCCGCCCCCGCCGCCTCCCGCCCGTGCGCTCCCGCAGGATGGCGCGGGCCAAGCTGCCGCGCTCGCCGTCCGAGGGCAAGGCGGGCCCGGGGGGCGCCCCGGCCGGCGCCTCGGCGCCCGAGGAGCCGCACGGGCTCAGCCCGCTGCTGCCGGCCCGCGGCGGGGGCTCCGTGGGCAGCGACGTGGGCCAGAGGTAGGGGCGCGCGCCCGGGGGACCCCGCGTACCGCCGGGAGGGGCTCTGCTTCTCTGCCGCTCGCCTCCCGCACCGGCTCCGCTCGGCTGCACCTGCCGCGTCGCCCGCAGCCCCGGGAAGGGGGCGGGGAGGGCCGGGTTCTCCCCCTCCGGACCCTCACCCGGGCGCAAGGACCACCCGCTGTGCTATCAGCCGGCCTCTGGGAGCCTGTGCTCTCCCCCTCCCTCCTGCTCTTAGAGGCTGGCACGGTGGGCCTGCAGGTAAGACCGGAGGGAAGCAGGGAAGCCGACCGAGGCACCCGGCCAGGTGGCTCGGGGACCCCTGCCCGGCCCTCTCCCACTGAGCCCACACTCCGGGGGGTTCCAGCCGCCGCTTGTGGGGAGGTGAGGCCAATATCCGAGTCCCCACTTCAGAAGTGGGCAGCATGAGGCTGGGGGGGGGGGGGCTGGCTGAAGGCTGCATAGCAGATTGGAGCTGGGACGCGGGTCTGAGGCTCCCTGGGGGGCTAGTGCCCGAAGCCGGTGGCAACCAGGGTGCAGCGGTCCAATTTCCTGGGGAGGGGCCCGCCTGGGGAAGGGGGCCTCACCGGCCCTTCTCCAGCTCCGCTGAGCGCAGGGCTGGACGCAGCACCCCCATTCCACGGATGAGGACACTGAGGCTCCGTCTGCGGCACTAGTCCTCCGCCAGCAGCAGTATTTAGCCAGCACCTTCTCTGTGCAGGGAACCCTTCTAGATGCTGCGGGGGAAACGGAGATGAATCAGATCCGCCCTGGGTGTGGGCACACGTCGTGGGCACAGAAACCTGTGCCTGGCAGAGAGGTGCAGGCTGGGCCGGGGTGAGGCGAGTGGGAGCTTCCAGGGCCGCTGGCCCTACGGGGAGGGGCACAGGAAGATGGGCAGGGGCCCTCCAGGCAGAGGCGACAGCCAGGGCCAAAGCCCGGGGAGGGTGCGATGCCTCGTCAGAGTTGGGGCCGAGGTTGGCAGGGACTCTCGGCCCGGCAGATGGTAGGATGAGGGGTGCCTCGGGAGCCTCTCCCCTGCCCCTCCCCTCTGGCCACAGGCTACCCAGGCCCCTCCTGCCCTCACACCCTGTTTCTGGCTCCTCCGAGCACCCCTGGTGGAAAGCTGGTGCCCGGTGGTTATTCCCATTTGCCAGAGCGGACTGCTAAGGCTGGAGATTAAGTGCCTCCGAGAGGCGCCGGAGCAGCTAATGGGCAGCCCGGGCGGGAAGGCAGCAAGTGCCGGCCAAGGCCCTGAGGACAGAGTCCTCTCCTTTCCATCCTCCTCCTGCGCCGCGGGGGGCAGTGGCTCCGGAAGCTCTGGTTACAGCCAGTCCAGCCCCTGCAAGAGATCGGTTCCCCTTGCTGTCCCTGTTCCTGCAGGGGTGCAGAGGCAGGTCCTGCCCAGCCTGCATCTGAGCCTGCAGTGCAGAATGGGAGCTGAGATGGCAAGGCCACCTCCTCCAGGAAGTCCTCTCCCCTCCCCGCACTCTTCTGCCCCCAGTTCTGTGCTGACCCTTATACGGGTGGCCTCGCTCTATCCCCAGCAGCCCCTGAGGTACAGGTATCAGCCTCCTTGTGCAGAGCAGAGAAGGAGGGACTGTCTATAGCTGCGTAGCTGGCCCGTGGTGTTAGGGCCTGGAGCCCTGCAGCCCCGTATCCTCAAATGCTAGATGCACACCATGGAGTTTATTCTGGACAGGAGCAGTAGAGAGCCACAGCAGGTTCCTGAGCAGAGGAAGGCATACAGGGTTTTTGCTCCTTGGAAACTCAGATCTGACGGAGGGTCCTGCACAACCAGGGCAGGGTGATGGGGACCTTCTGTCAGAGGGAGCCAGTGGCCAGAGCTCCTGAAGCTGGCCCCATCTGCATGCCGGGCCCCCTTCTGGGGCCAGCCAGGATCAGCGCTCCTGGACCACGAGGCACTGGCCTTCCCCAGGGTGGCCCACTACAGCCGGGGAGGCAGCAAGGCACCGGGAGGTGCCTGCTCCCAGTGCCAGGGCTCAAGCCCCCCCACCCAACACAGTGCACCCCAGTGGTGTGGATGCTGGGTGGGCCAGCACGGGTCCCTCCCCCACGCCGGCCAGCCCCAGCGCCCTGGGCTCTGAGCTCATGGGTCTCCTCCTTCCCCTCCCCCATGCCTCGTGGGGCCAGGAAGGGGAGGGGCAAGGCTTAGAAATCACGACCTGGAGCGGGAGTGTTGAAGACCGTCGTTCAAGAGCCTTTGAGCAAGGGGTCCGGTGGACTCTCCCCGTGGGTCGGGGCTGCGCTGGGGCCCCTTCCTGACCCCAAGAAGCCCGGGGCTGGGGGGCCTTTGGCCTTCCCAGGTGCTGCCGCATGTTTGGTGTGCCACCCTGGACGGACGGACAGGGCTGGAGAGGAAGGGGCTGGTTGCTGGGCACCTCCCTCCCGCCCCTTCTCCGCCCCCCACCAGGTTTGGGTTCTGCACCAGGTGAGGGGCTCACCGGTGTATCCTCGGAAGGGACGTCTGAGTGGGTGGCCTGGAGGGCACGGGAAGACCGCAGAAAGATCTAGGAGGCAGAACCCAGGGGTCTGGGAGTGGTGGGGAGTGGTGGCGGGGTGCGGGGAGCACTGCGGACGGCCGCTTGGGGTACCTGGAGGCACAGCCAGGCTGGCCAGTGGGACGCTCCCGTCGGTGTGGATGCCCGGAGGGGAGGAGAGGGGCAGCAGGCCAGAGGCCAGGATGGAACTCTGAGGTCCTGCTTGAGGCTGTGGGCAGAGGCCACTGTGTCCCCGGGACAGACAAGAGAGTCCTGGGGAAGAGGGGGGCCAGGAGGAGGGCCTGGGCGGGGGAGGAGTCGCTGCGACCAGATGAGGCCGGTGCCCCGCCATTGGTAGCTTCAGGGCAGGGGACATCCGCGGAGGGGCCTCACTCAGAGGTGGGCTGACAGGCAGGGTTTGGGGAGTAGAAGGGGAAACTCCCGCTGAGGGGCTCCTCGGGAAGCCCCGGGAGGGGCGGGGCCTGGGGCGGGGCCTGGGGAGGCGGGGCCGGAACAGCTGGAGGCAGTGCCTGGCCGGGGATTGGAACCCCGGTGAGCCCCAGTTTGGGGCTGCGTCGAGGGGCCCCTGGGGGCAGCGTGTCCCTCCTGCCAGCGGCCCTGTCCCCTGACGACGGGTGTGGAGGGGCAGGGCGCACCTCTGCGTGCAGGGTCCCGGGAGCTTCTGTGAACTCGGGGGCCGAGGCAGGAAAGGGAGCGAGGGCGGCAGGAAACACCTTTCAGCGGCGGCCACTTTGCTCCGCTGGTCCCCCTGCGCACCCACGCCCACCCCCCCCCGCCAGGTGCTCCGAGCCCAGCGTGCAGCTCCACACCTCGGGGTTCTTGGGGCTCCAGTGTGGTCCTGCTCTCCTGCTGTCCTTCCCAGAGTCCCGCGCGTCTGCCGTGACCCCAGGCTTGCCACAGCCAAAGGCAGTAGGCGGAACCCCTTCCCCACAGGCCCGCTCGCCCCCCTCCCCTTTAGGTGGCCCCCGTGGTCCTCCAGGAACCCGGCCGCTCTCCTCACCCACCCTCCTTGAGCTCCACCGCCACAGCCCCACTGCAACAGCCTGGGCCTTGCCAGGCTCCTGCCCAGCCCCCTCCTCCCCACCCCTCTCCGTGCAGCTGTCGCCCCAACTCAGAGCTTGGGGCGGTGCCGGGGCCAGGACAGGAAACCTGAGGTGGACAAACATGTAGAATCTGCCAGAAGCTCCCGGCAGAGCCCTGGCCTCCTTTGCTCCTTGCGGAGCCCGGCCCCTGAGCACGCCCCCTCCAGTCCCTCATCGTCCCGGACCTCCCCGCAGCCCCACTGTGCCGTCCCGGGCACGAGGAGCTGTAGACCGGGGCACTCGGAGGGGGGCCTGCCCACCCGGAGGGCCCTGCACAGGCGGCGGGCGGCCGTGTGCAGATGACCCGGCCCGTGTGAGGGGCTGGCCCAGCCCTGCAGGCCAGCTCCTTCCTCCCTGCCATGGCCTCTGGAAGGCAGTGGTCTTCCCTGAACGTTCGCATCCTCTTCTGGAACATGGCAGCATCGAGGGTTAAGAGAGGGTCCCTGAAGTCCTCTGTGCACCAGATGGGTACGTCATCAGCAAATAGACTTTCTGCATATACACGCATACACACATCCCTCCAGAGCCCCCAGGGGCCAGTCCTCAGAGCCCCAGCTGCCACCAGCACCACCCCCCTGCCGGCCTCCCCTCCAGCCCAGGCCCAAAGCTGCCACCAGCCCAGGCCCGGCCATCATGGTGTCAGCTCTTGTGGCCAATCTGGGAGAATCCCAGGGCAGGCTGCCCAAAGGGTAGCAGGTGTGCGATTGCTGACCCAGTGGAGGGGTGCACCGGGCGCCCCCCAGGAAGCCTCAGCTCCCTGCCTCGGCCTGTCCTCTCCCTGGGAAGCCAGGGTACGGGGCTGGTGGGCTCTGTGGCCGGGCCCGTAGAAAGCAGGGGAGCAGAGAGGAGGCAGACAGACTTGACGACGAGGGAGCCCTGGCTGTTGCGTCCGCCCTGTGGCCTTGTGTGGGAACCGCCTCTCGCCACATCAGCTTCCTGGGTATAAAGCGGGGCTGATGTGGCCCTCCCCTGGAGCTGGGGTCGCGGTGCCTGAGGCGGGCTTGGCAGGAGCAGGGACAGTGACCGCGCGCCGGATAGACCGATTCTTGCTTAGTCCTTGTGCCGAAGGCGGGCGTCTGCGGCCTTGGCCTTGTGTGCCGTCTGGCCTGGGCAGGGGGTGCATGTGCTACGGCCGCTGTGCTGCTTTCTTGGGCGCCGAGGGGGCCAGGCCCAGTGAGCGCCTCACCACAGGCTGCCTCCCGTGGGCACCTGGGCACCTCCGCCTGCCTGGGGGCTCCGCGGGTCTGGGGGTGTGCCCAGGGGTGCCCCCCCCCGACCCCGCCGCTTCCCTCGGACCCTGCCTGGAGCTTCCTTGAGTGTCTGTGCCCCCACCTGGTCCAGGAGCCCAAGCCCTCCGTCCATCCGTCTTCCATGTTGACGTGACCACCCGTGTCTGTCCCCAGGCCTCATGTGGAAGATTTCAGCCTGGACTCCTCTCTGTCTCAGTAAGTGCTTGCAGGGAGGGGGCCGCAGCAGGGAAAGACAAGTGGCCTCCCACCCCCAGCAGACCCTGGGAGGAGGGGGCTCAGAGTCCAGTCTGCCCTGCAGCCAGGCGGGACCGGGCACGAGCCGGCCCTGGCCACCGCCGCCCCGTGCCATCAGGTGCTGCTGCTGGGGGTGGAGCTGAGGCCGGGGATGGGACAGTGGGCGGTCCTCTGGGGAGGAGCCCTGGACTAGCAAACAGGGCCATCCGGAGGCGGACACCCACAGCCCTCAGGAGAGCCCAGCGGGAACGGGGACCCCCACCATTTGCGTGTGTGGGGACAGGCGTGCGGATGACTGCTGGGACCCTCCCCCCTCGGCCTAGCCCCCAGGCACATCCTGGCTTCCGTTAAGATCCAGGTCAAGTGGACGGTGGCTTTGAGGCTGGGGAGACCGACATCCTCCTCGGAGCGGCCACGTCCTGTCCAAGCCCTGGGCGTTCAGCGTGGCCACTAAGTGGGACCCGATGTCATTAATTACCATGGTCAGCGGCGACAGCCGCCGCTCACTCAGCTTCCAGCTGCTGCTGACGCTCGCCCCCGCCGCAGCCTGTGACCCGGGCCTGTGATTACCCCGGCAGGTGTGTGGGAGCCGGGGGGGCTGGGCCACAGTCCCGGGCCTCTGGCTCCCCAGCCCAGCCCCCTGCGCTGCGGTGGTGGTGGGGCGGAGGGCCCCTCCAGCACCCGCAGGGCTCTCTGGGGCACCTCGGGCTTCCCAGGGGGAAACGGACGATTTGCGGCCACCCCAGCGTTGTCACTGGTAGAGCAGACTCTCCGTGCCCACCAAGGCCCCAAGAGGCTCTCCCAGGCCCCCGGCCCAGCCGAGGGTGCCAGGACAGGGGTTCTCTCCAACACGTGTGCAGGAGGTCCCAGGTGGGGCCGCCTCACGGGGGACATGCGGGCTGGGGTCACCTGTCCGTTGGAGAAGCCACTGGCCACCGTGCCTTTCCTCGGTCCCCCAGGCTGCTCTGCCCCTCCGGGTTCCCGACACGGGATGTCCCTGGCAGCGGGCCACCCTGGGGCAGCAGGTGGCCTGCAGGAGCTGGCCTGTGGCACTGGGCAGGAGCTAGAGGAAAGCCTTTCAGCCCTGGTGGATCCAGAGCCCCGCCACCCCGCAGGAGGGTCGTGGTGCCTGGAGGGGTGTCCCCCACGGCGGTCTTTGCCCACACGGCCACCAGCCCCCCATGGGCGAGTCTGCGAGCCTGGGGCTGGGAGTGGTGGGGACAGCGCAGCCTTCAGCCCTACCCCACCCCCCACCCCCGGTGCCTCACTACTCAGCAGACACCCCTGCCCGTCCTCTGCCCCAAAGCCCGGCCCTTTGCCCGCACACCTACAGGAGGTGCCAGTGTGTGGGGGGTGGAGCAGGCCACATGTCTGTCCTGGGCTGGGTCCCTGGGCTGGTCACAGGCTCTGCCCTTGCTCAGAATAGCCGGCCTCGGGGTTGGCAGTTAGGCCGGGGCCCTGCCCTTTCTCTCGCGCGTCAGTCTGCGGGTTCCTGTGTGGAGGGAGTGAGCCACACGGCGACACACGGAGGGAAGCAGACAGTAGGACCCCGGCCCCATGTGAGTGCACGGCTGTCGTGGCCCGGCGGGCCGGCCTGCCGTGCTGTGTGCTTAGCGTCCGGCCACCCTCCCCGCCGCCGCCCTCCTGACTCTGCCTACGGAGCTTATTGGCACAGGCCATCTGTGCCGGGACCACCTGCCAGGATTCCCTGGAAGGCCTGCTCCCCGGGCCTGCCTGCCCGTTGGCCTCCGGGTCAGCCTGCCGGTCAGAAGGCAGACGTGCAGCCCAGAGTCCGCCTGCCCGGCTCGCCCCAGGGCGGCCACCCTCGCCTGGCACGTCCTGTCCCGGTTTCAGGTTGGGGAGGTTGCAGCTGCTTTGCCGGCACAAGGGGGACTCTGTGGGTCCCCTCCAGCGTGGACAAGGCCCTGGCACAGGCAGGCGGTCGGCCTGGGCCCACTCAAACACAAGCCTCGTGGGGATGGGGCAGAGGCAGCCGGGGGCTGACCCTTCCACCCCAGACATTCGAGAGGCCCTGGTCCCATGCAGAGCCCCAAGCCCCCGATGCCTCTGACCCCCTGGGCCAGCCTTGGGCCTTGGCGGGCCTTATTTTCCATGCGTGTCGGGATGAGTCTGGCTGGAGCTCTCCGAGGGGCTCCAGGGCAGGGCTCGGCAAGAAGGCCCTTTTGTCTGTTCCGTCTGGACCCCTGTCCTCACCAGCCTGAGAGCCGGCAACCTCCGAGGACAGAGGAGCCTGGGGTGGGGCCCAGGTGGGGCCTGTCCAGTCCCCGGGGCCCACGGCCTGACCCTGGGCGTTACACCCAGGGCTTTCTGAGTCCCAGGCTCCCCTCAGGCTCTGGGCCCCGAGACCACGCCCTTGGGGCACCCTGGCTTTAGACCTTCTTCCTGGGCCCCTGGCGGCAGGGGGCCTCGGACCGAGTGCACGAAGGAGCACAGACACCGACGGGGGGAGGGGAGTAGACCCTCGGGCTCCACCGTGGGGTCTGGGGCAGCTCGATGTTGAGGCCGAGCTCCGGGGCCACGGCACCGTGTGTTCTCAGGACCCCTCCCCCGGCTCGCGGGGCTTCCCGCTCAGCCCTTCCCTCACTCCCCAGAGCGGCTTCCGTGAGCCTGGTCACGCACCCCAGGCAGGGCCTCGAGCCGCGGCTGGACCGGGATCCCACCCTGCCCCCTGCCCGTGGAGGGCATCAGCGGTGGATTTGTGGCCCGGGGGCCCGTCCTTTCTGGGTGATGGGAGCGACGGAGCCGGCCACCGTCGGGACCTAGAAGGAGACCACGGGCACCAGCTGAGCTGATGGGTGCCAGGCCCCGGGCCACGCGTTGCGGCGGCCTCTCACTTAATCCTCCTTCGGGCGCGGGCACTTAGCAGACTTGAGAGGTTGAGGGTCAGATGCAGAGGGACAGGCTGACTCTCCCCAGGGCCAAAGCCCCCCCATCTGCCACCCTCCAGACGCCTGTGGTGGACCTTTCCTGTCACCGCCCGCCCCCCCAGGTGAGGAGGCCGGGGCTCGGACGGGTGCAGGGGCCACGGAGCAGCCGGGCGGGGGAGGCACAGGGCTTCTGTCTGTCTGGCCAGACCCGTCCGTGACCCCGGGGCCACCTCGTCTTCCCGTGAGCTTGCTGAGCCGAGAGTGTCCTTCAACCGGGCCCAGGCTGTGCTGCGAACCTCGGGGCCGCGGGGGTCCGGAAGCCCTCCAAGGTTTCCTCCTGCGTCGGCCCAGCACCCCGTGGGGGTCTAATTACGCTTGTCGCCTCGACCGTACTTCAGGCTAAATGGACAGCTCGTAACCTGCTGTCTGTGGTGGTGTCAGAAGTGGGCAGCCGCAGCTCGTGAAAAATTAAGAGCGAGAGAGGCTTCACGAGGCTCGATTCACGCGGCCACGTCCGCCAGCCCACGGCTTCTCCTTCACCAGCCCTCTCCCTCCGCGGGCCCCCCGCCGCTGACCGCCTTGGGGGGCTGTCCCGATGGGTGTCTGCAGCTGACCCCGGGGGACAAGGGCTGGCCGAGAAGTGACCGGGGTTCCGTTTCTGGGGAGCTGGGAAGGGGCCGGGTGACCCGGAAGCAAAAGTGTCCAGGCCCGACCAGTCCCAGGTCAGCAGGCCTGACCCCTTGGGCCTGGGCAGGGGCGTCAGGCTGCTCTACGTGCGGCAAGGGGCCGTTGGCCAGCGGGGGCAGGGGCGAGGTTGGGTCAGGTCGGGGGAAGGAGCTGGGGGTCGCTCTCTTTTGCCAACAGAGAGCACAGGAAGGAGCCAGGGACTCCGGCTTCCTGCTTCGTCTCACCTGCTGGCATCTAGCTGTCCAGCAAGGATAGGCAGGGGACCCGGGGGGAGTGGAGCGGGGCTCTCAGCCGCATAGAGCGTGAGGTCCAACGTGGGGAGAGGGAGCGCCTCCGGCTCCTGCTTGGTCTGGGGAGGGTACCCCAAAGGGCAACGTCGGAGGGCAGCCGGGGGCTCAGAGCAGGGCTGGGGTTTAGAGGTCACCTCGCGCAAGCGGGCCAGGCGGGTGTCGAGGGGGGCCCGCGATCAGCCCTAGGGCGTCCCGCATTCAGAGTTGAGATGGGGGCAGCCGAGGAGTCTGGGGGGTGGGGGTCGACCAGAGGGGGGTGGGGGCAGGGAGGCCGCATGGTCGGTGCCCTGGGAGGCTCAGGAGGAAGGAGCAGGGCGGGGCCTCGCTGGCCAGATAAGGGCCCCGTCAGGGAAGCGGCCCGAGCGGGTGGCCCGCGTGGGGTGGGGAGACCCCTCTGTGGAGGCTTTGCTTCGATGGGGCCGGAGGGTGTCGGGGAGGGCTGTTCCCGGGCTGGGTGCTCTTCCCTCGGGCTCACTGACTTGCGTCCATCTGCCCCCCTGAGCTGACCTCACCGGGCCCCGGGCCCGGGCCCAGCCAGGCTTGTTGGACCAACTCCCCAAAGAGGCCCTCAGGAGCCCCCGACACAGCTCCAGGCGGCGCCTACAGAGAAGGGTGGGATTCGGGGCTTGAGGAGTAAGCCGGGAAGGCAGGGAGAGGGCTCCGAGGAGAGAGAGGAAAGGGGTCTGCGCTGGGGTGCAGTGGGGTACAGGGGTGTGCTGGGGGAGTGGGGGGGTGCCATGAGGTACAGGAGTGTGGGGGTCTGCTAGGGGTACAGTGGAGTGCCGTGGGGCACCGGGGGTGTGCTGGGATGTGCTGGGGTGCCGTGGGCACACTGGCTGTGGTCTGTGGGAGGCCCGTCCTGCCTCTCTGGCTCCGGGGGTCCAGGCTGTGGCCGTGTGACCCCTCCCTGCACCAGAACCCGAGGGAGGGGAAGAGCCCACGGCGCCCAGGCCTCCTCTGGGAGCCGTGGCCAGCGGAGCCCATTGTGGCCCAGGTGGAGGTCCCCCCCGGAGCAGGTCAGGAAGGTGCCGGCGCCCCGGCCGAGGGCCTGCTGAGGCATCGCCCTCTCACACCGTCCTGTGCCCACGGCAGGCTGTGGGGAGGAGGGCCGTCTCGCGCAGCTTGGAGACGGCGCAGCCAGCCCCAGGCAGAGCGCCCCATTCAGCTGTCGGGGGCAGAGCGGTGCTCGTTTCTGCCCCCAGGGGAGCCCGGCCCGCCCGCCCGCGGGCCGGAGCCCCCTGCCCCGGGGGACGATGGCCGGGAGGTGGGACCCCCAGGACCGCGCTCCGCCTGTCCTACTGCCGTCAACGCCAGGGTTTCCGTCCTAGGGGGACACCGGGCCCCCGCCGGGCCAGCGCGCAGGGCACAGCGGCCACCGCGGGCCTGTGTCCAAGGCTGGGGCGGTGCTGGGCGGTGGCCCATTGCCCCAGACCCCGTGTTACCCCCAGGGACCCGACGGCCCTTCCCGACTCCGCCTCCTTCCCTGACACGCTGGGTGTGCCGTGGCCGGTCCCCGGGAGGCTGGGAGCCCGGGCAGGACTCAGGGTGCCTGGGGATTGGCCAGGGGCACAGGCGAGCCTGAGGGAAGGAGAGCAGCCTGGGCTGGAGGGGCCACGGCGGGCCTGACGGCCGGTGCCTACGTGCCCGACCCTCTTGCAGGCTGCAGCAAGCCTCAGGGGACAGCCCCGGGGCCAGCAGGCAGAGCAGCCGACCATCGGCTTCCGCTCCTACTTAGGGGACACTGGTGTTTGAGCCCTGTGCTGAGGGCCATCAGGGTTTGTTTAATGCTGGTAGCGGGCTGCCGGTGACAGTCACGACTGAGGGCCCATGGCTGTCCACCTCTGGTGCCCAGAAGGTAGCAGACGACTGGCCCCAGCTGTGCCCCGTGGCTTTGGAAGGGCTGGCGGGCAGGTCTGCCGGGACTACGCGGGCAGGCCGGACACCGGGGCACCCTCCCGGTCCTGCTGTCCCCGCGGGTCTCTCTCGGCTCCTGCGGTGTGGGGGAAGCCGGTCCCGCCCTGGGCTTCGGGCTTGTCTCCCTGCTCGAGCCCCCACTGGCCGGAGCTCCCATGCCCCTCTCCCCTGCCCCCAGGGTCCAGGTGGAGTTCTACGTCAACGAGAACACCTTCAAGGAGCGGCTCAAGTTGTTTTTCATCAAAAACCAGAGATCCAGTGAGTGGGGGCCTGCAGGGGGAGCGGGGGCACAGGCTGGTGGGCGCGGGGCACGGGGGGCGGGGGGAGGCCCCTCGGCTTCAGGCCACCTACCCCCAGTGGGAGGGGGGACCCGGGACGTGCGGGGACCCTGCTCCCCTGCTGGACCCCGGGCTGGGCCGTGGCCGTCCAGGGCACCGGCACAGCCTCCTCCCAGGCGGGCCCAGCCCTCCTACCTGCACCCTGGAGGGATCTCTGGCCACCTGCCACCCTTCGCCGCTCCCCCGCCTTCCCAGCAGGAGCTTAGCTCCCTGGGACCCCATCTGGGGTGCAGGATGGGGCACGGGCCCTAGTCCATCAGTGTGCTCCCCAGGCCCCCACCCTTCCGTCCCAAGGAGTGCGAGGCGTGGGGAGCGGTCTGCACCCCATCTGGAAGGCAGGACGGGGTGGAGGGTCTCCCCCCGCGGTGCGGAGCACCCCTCAATCCTTGGGGGCAGCGCAGGGTGTCCCGGGTACCCAGGAGCCCTGACCTGCATCCCCCGCCCGCAGGCCTGAGGATCCGGCTTTTCAACTTCTCCCTGAAGCTGCTTACCTGCCTGCTGTACATCGTCCGCGTCCTGCTGGATGACCCGGCCCTGGGGATCGGATGGTGGGCGACTGCGGGGCTGGGGGCAGCTTGCCGGGACAGAGGCCGGTGGGGTCAGTGGGGGGTGGGGGGGTGTGCCCAGCCCCCGGGGACTCTTTCCTTCCCAGTGTCCGCCCCCGCAGAGCGGGCCCTGGATGCCACTCAGGGTCCTGCTGACCGACAGGCTTGGCTCGGGGAGAAAGGTGCCCAGGCCGCGCACTGCGGCTGTGCATGTCCAGCGGGGCGGGAGCGGCATTCCGCTGCCTTCAGCGGGGGAGGGGCGGGGTGCAAGCCGGGCAGGGCCACCCGCACCTCCTGGGTCCCCTCGCTGGCACAGAGCTCGCGCCGCCTGCCTCCTCCGGGTCTGACTTGACCGCGGTGGAGTCGGTCCCTCTTGCTGCCTGGCCTTCCTGCCACCGGTCCCGCCGGTCGCCCGTGCGGGAAGCACACTCTTCCCCTGGAGGCCGTTGCAGTCTCTTCTCCGTGCCCATGTCCGGCAGCCTCCGCGACGCCTCGGCACGACCCCTTCCCTCCCATGCTGGAGACCACACTTCTCCCCTCCGCTGTCTCTGGGCTTCCGGTGCCCGGCTGTGTGGTTCTGGACAGTCCCGTCTGCCCCGTCTCTCCTCTCGTGCCCCCTCTGGGTGACTTCCTTAGCGCTGCGTCCGGCCCTGGCTCAGTCCTTCTGCATCACGCTTTAATTTCGGAGACTTCCTTCTGGCTTTCCGCCTCTCCGGAGGTGATGTCTCTAACCCTGCCTTTCTTACGTGTTTCTCTTGGGCTCAGTCTCTGCTTCTCCCGAGCTCACACTGGGTGGGTTTCTTCAAACGTCCAGCAACTTGGGCTCTGCTCACACTAAGAGTGGGGCACTCAGAGGCTGAAGTCCCATCAGTCAGGACAGGCAAAGCCTGGTCACCAGTGTCACCTGGGACAGGCTCAGTCCTCAGAGCGGATCCGTCCCGCCTCCTCCCTGAGGGCGAAGTGTGGCCGCTTGACTCCTGGGGCCGAGCCGGGAAGGAAGCCGGGGCCGGAGGACAGTGCAATCTGCGGAGCAGCGGGGGGGGGGGGGGGGGGGGGGGGGTCCCCAAGCCAGACACCCTTTGACCCTCCCTTGGGGCCCCTCGTGTCTTCATCCCAGGTGGGGCTGTGCAGACCCAGCCGCGGTGGTTTGAGAAGGAAGACTGGGGGTCCTAACTGACTCTCAAACCGCTTTCGTCCCACCTTCTCTCTCCAGAGGCTCCTGGGACATCTGGTTGCACATCCCTACAGGGACCAGGGCTAGGAGTCGTTGCCAGTCCCCAGCACGTGGATGGGCGGGTGGGAGGGCGAGTGGCCGGATGAGACTAGGGAGTGGCTGGGTAGAACGGATGGGCAGGTCGGTGGCTGGATGAGCTACGAATGGGGGGCCGGTGGCTGGGTGGGTAACGGGTTGATGGTTGGAGGACGGTGGTAGGTGGATGGGAGGACAGCCGGCCACTTCTGTGGGCAGCGGGTTTGCAATAATAGCCCCAGTAAGGCTCGGGGAAGTGGGTCAGCTGGAAGAAGAGTGGGAAGGAGCTGCCTGTCACGTTGGGGCTCCGTGACAGTGGGATCCTCTCGGTCCGTGACCCTGGCATTACAGCTGGGGCCGAACGAACAGGTCTGCCCCTACCACCTTCCGGGAGGCTGGGCATCCGGCGGGCTGAGAGAGGCTCGTTCTTGGGGTGACTTGGGGTGCCCCTGGGAGTCGGCACCTCGGGGTGGGAGCCCAGCTGTCTCTCTCCCTGGCTCGAGAGCATCGTCCAACCTCGTCTGCGGCGGCTCCGGCCTCCGGGAGGCACCGATTGCCCCGGGGTCCGCTCTGACCTCGCACGGCCCTCCCCGGCAACCTGCCGTCAGACGGGGCAGGATCCCCAGCTCTTTCCCCGGCTCTGCCTTTCCCATCCCAGAGTGCTGTGCTCTCCCGCCCAGCCTGTCTGCCCCTCCCCGCCTGGGACCCTGCCCGGCGGTGTGCAGGGTGGGGGCAGGCCGTAGGAGCGCAGACGCCTGTCTGAGATGCCGGGAGTTGGCCCTGGGTGGGGGAGTGGGTGCCCGCCCACCGGGCTCCTGAGCCCTCGGCAGCCGTGGGCGGGGTCTCTTCCGGGGCCGGGCTGGGCCAGCTCTGTCTCTCCACAGCTGGGGCTGCCCGAAGCAGAACTACACCTTCAATGCCTCGTCCTCCGAGATCAATTGGTGAGTTCCCGGCCCAGCCCCTCCGGCCGGATGCCCGGCTTTGGCCCGTGCAGTGGGCATCGCTAGGCAGTCCCCGCAGAGCACCTGAAGCAGCGGACCCTTTCAGAACTACGGGTGTCGCCCCAAGTGGCTTGACTCGGCGTCCCTCCAACTCCTGGCTCAGCCCTCAGACCGAGGGTGGGGAGGGGGCCCGCGGACTGACGGCGGGTGGGGAGGGGCCCGCAGGGAGGGCCCTCCAGTGGGTCACCGCTCCTGTCCGCACTTGCACCAAGGAGAGCGGTGCCCCCATCAAGCAGTGCAAGTGACCCCAGGATGACCGTGATGTCTGGCCCAGCATTTAGGACGCGTCCCCAGGGGCCAGCCACCTCCTGCCTCACTCGGCTTGTCTGTACAGATGGCCCCGGTCCTTCCGTTACCCGACGGAGCACCGGCGTTTGAACAGACCCTGCCCCCGCCCCCATGTGCTTCACCTCCCGGGAGCCCCCCACCCCCGGCTGGACCGGGGAGGAAGGGAGGCCCCGCGGCTCATCGCACTTGCCCAGGGAGCCTGTCCAGGGCGGGGGGGCCTCCCGAGCCTGCAGCCCTGCCCCACGTCCCGCAGCTTTGGGCCTGGCCTCACCCTGACCTCCCAAGAGGCCTCCTTTCCTGGGGGACCTCTCCCTCCCTTCATGTCCTTGTCCCCACGAGGGGGAAGGCAGGTACCCTCCACCCGCCTGAGGAACGGCTCAGGTCAGGGGAGGCCTGGGGGTGGGGCTGGGGGACACCAGCCCGAGGCTCACCTCCCTCCCTCCCCAGGGCGCCCATCCTCTGGGTGGAAAGAAAGATGACTCTGTGGGCGATTCAGGTGAGTGGGGGGCATGGCTCCGGGTGGGCCTTGCTCTCCCCCCGTCCCACTCAGACTGCGCCCCTCCTAGGTCATCGTGGCCATAATAAGCTTCCTGGAGACGATGCTCCTCATTTACCTCAGCTACAAAGTGAGTCCCCCCCACCCCCGCCTGGCCTGACCCTCCCCTCTGACCCCCCAGCCCGTTCCCTGACCTCCTGGCTTGCCTTTCTCCCCCCTCCCCGCCCCCCACGGCCCCCAGGGCAACATCTGGGAGCAGATCTTCCGAGTCTCGTTCGTCCTGGAGATGATCAACACGCTGCCCTTCATCGTCACGGTGGGTGAGCGGCCGGCCGAGGAGGGGGACACCCCGGCCCCGGCCCCCTGACCCGGCTCCTTCACAGATATTCTGGGCGCCCCTGCGGAACCTGTTCATCCCCGTGTTTCTGAACTGTTGGCTGGCCAAACACGCTCTGGAGAACATGATCGTGAGCTCCCGTCCCTGGTGCCGTGTCCCCCCCCTGGGAAGTCCCCGGCCGGAGGGAGGAGGGGTGAACGTGCGCGCGGGGCGAGAGACCAGGCCCGCGTGACCCGGGCCCCTGGACAGACCCTCCGCTGAGCGTCAGGCCCACGTCCCTTTCCGGGGCCTGAAGCGGAGGCGGGAGGGGGCGCGGGGCCGGGGGATGGGACCCGCTCACCCGCCTGCACCCGTGCCGCCGGAAGGGCCAGGCGCCGCCCCTGACAGCCCTTGTCCCGCAGAACGACTTCCACCGCGCCATCCTGCGGACCCAGTCGGCCATGTTCAACCAGGTCCTCATCCTGTTCTGCACCCTGCTGTGTTTGGTCTTCACGGGGTGAGTGTGCCCCCAGGAGCCCCGCCGCCCTCTCCCCCTCGGGCCGCAGCTCAGGAGGGCCCCGCGGTGGCAGGGGGCCCAAGGACGGGGGGGGGGGGGGGGGGGGACGGCCCGGAGCCCACAGGGAGACCTAGGTCTGGCTTCCGGGTCCGCACCTCGGAAGGCTGGGCACCGGCCTGAGCCCCGTGGGGACCCTTTGGCACGAGGTCCAGCTGAGAACGAGGTCTGGGAACGGCCAGGGTGAAGAGTGGGGGGGAGGGGGTGTCCCCTTTCGTGCCCGGCTCCCGCCGGGGGTCCTGGGGTACCGGCCCTGCCCGCTGCTGGTGAAGGCGGCCACCACGTCCCGTTGCCCCGGCAGGGATGTGGGGCGGGCACCAAGGCCGGGGAAGGAGCGAGGAGGAGCCACGTGCTTCCTGCCTCCCCTCCCGCACGCCTGCCCACACCACGCAGACCTCAGCAGAGGGGGACGGGCAGCCACGGGGTCCAAAGCTCAGCCTGCTTTCCTCCCGGCAGCCAGTGTGTCCTCCCATCCCCCTGGGGGAGGGTCTCGAGCACCTCTCTGTGGCACCCCACGCTGTGTGCCATGGGCCCCCTAGGCCCTGCCGTCAGCAGCTTCCGGTGTGGGGCGAGGACTTGGGGTCACAGGTGCGGGAAGCGGGGCCGTCGGGCTCTGTGCCCCGTAGGGGGCTGTCCGGCCTCCTGCCCGACCCCCTGGGTGAGGATGAGGCTCCAGGCGGGGCGCAGGCCCACCCCGCTGACCCCCAGGCCCACACTCCACCAGTGTGGGTCCGCATCCACTCAGGGCATGTTGCCCAGGGGCCTCGAAACAGCCACGGGTTGGAAAGGGAATATCCAGGGGGAGATCCGAGGGGCTGGGCTGTGCCCACTCTGGCAGACCGGGATGGGAAGTCCCCGGAGCCGTCGCCCACCCCAGGTGTCCCAGGCCCCTCCCACAGCCCAGCGATGCCCGGACTTCCAGGACCTGCGGCATCCAGCACCTGGAGCGCGCAGGGGACAACCTGTCCCTCCTCACGGCTTTCTACTTCTGCATCGTCACCTTCTCCACCGTGGGCTACGGTGACGTGACGCCCAAGATCTGGCCGTCCCAGCTGCTGGTGGTCATCATGATCTGTGTGGCCCTCGTGGTGCTCCCGCTGCAGGTGAGCCCCCAGCCCCCACACAGGCCGCCTCCGCCCAGCCCGGAAGCGGGCAAAGCCGGAGGCCCGAGACCCGAGGCCTCACGGCAGGGCGAGGAGCCAGGGGTGGCGTTCTCGACGGGGAACCACAGGCCGCTGGTGCCACGCCTGCCCCCTCGGCCGCTCCCCCGGGGCCGGGGACAGATGCCCAGGACCCCGGATGCCCCCTGGTTATTCGGGAAGAGACGGAGCGCCCGTTCCCTCCCCGCGTGCTTCCCTTTAAGCCCGCTCACTAGTTAGCACCGTGGGAGAAGCGTGGAGATGGCCACACGCCCGCTAAGCCTCCCTCCCAGGAGGCAGCAGCGGGGTCCCTGACGGTGCCACAGACTGGGCCTTGGAACGACAGAAATGTGCTCTCTCCCGGTCCGGAGCCTGAGTCCGAGGTGTCCGCGGGGCCGGCCCGTCCTGGAGGCCCCGAGGGCGGCGCCCTGCACCCTCCCAGCTTCCGGGGCTGCTGGCCCTGGGCCCCCCTGGCTTTTGGCTGCGTCCCTCCCGTCTCTGCCCCGTCTTCACGTGCCTTCTCCCCGTGGGTCCCTCCGTGTCCTCTTTTGAGGACACCGGACAGTGGACAAGGGCCCACCCTGACCCTGTCTGACCTTGTCTCAACGAAGCACGTCTGCAAAGACCGTTTCCAAATGAGGTCCCAGTGGGAGGTTCCGAGTGGACGGAGTCTCAGGGACGCAATGGGATCGGCTACGGTGAGGCCGCGGAGCCCCCACCTCAGCTGGGGGGCACGTCGCCGGGCCTCCTTGCAGATGCCCAGGCCCAGAGCCCGTAGCACAGCTGTGGTTGGTGGGGTTGCAGCCGAGCGCCTGTGTCAGAGTCCCCGTCCTGCACAGCAGGCCCCCCACCCCGGGCCCGGCGCCTCCGGCTGTGGAGGCGGGCCTGTGCTTCAGGGTCACGGGGCCTGGTCACCGCAACCGAGCAGGTGCTCCCTAAATGCGGTGAGCTGCTGGCACGTGGCCCGGCACGGGCGAGCACCAGACGGCGTCCTCTGCTCTGTTAAATACACGAATGGCCTCGATGCTGCGGTGGAAACGGCCGGGGAGCCTCGGGGTCTGGCCGTCACCTGCCCCCGAGTCAGGCTGCAGGGGGCGCCCCGGGCGGGCCAGCACCCCCCGGGCGGCTCCCGGGGGTCCCGTCACCATGACGCTTTTATCTGTCCTTTTCCTAATTTAAAAGGACTCCCGACGCCCCAGGCAAACATCCGGGCAGCGTGGGCTGGGCGGGTGGCATCCCCAGACCTGCGCTCAGCCCTGACACGGGCTCGTAACCACTCGGACTGAAGGTACCCTTGCCGTGTGCCCACTTCCGGCTCTGGCTGCCAATTCCCCAGGGCGCCCTCGCGTTTCTCTGGAAGGGAGCTCGTCGTCAGCTCCGTGTCCGGGGTGCGGGCTTCGGCGCCGGGTAACAGTCGCTCGGCCTCCTGGGCCGGGAGCCGGGGTGTCCGTTTCGCCCCCGCGTGGCCCCCCCACGTGGCCTGTGGCGTTGGGGGCCGGGGGAGGTCCACGTGTGCACTCCCACGGGGGGCACCGGGGCCCCGGCGGCCCCCTGAGCCCCAGGCCCCCCGCTGTCCCCCGCTGTCCCCCGCAGTTCGAGGAGCTGGTGTACCTGTGGATGGAGCGGCAGAAGTCGGGGGGCAACTACAGCCGCCACCGGGCCCAGACGGAGAAGCACGTGATTCTGTGCGTCAGCTCCCTCAAGATCGACCTGCTCATGGACTTCCTGAACGAGTTCTACGCGCACCCCCGGCTCCAGGTGAGGCCCCCCGGGTGCCGTGCGCCTCGGCTCCCCCGTCGGCCCCCGCGCCACACAGGCCGGCACGGGCAGGTCGGGGGGTGCCGAGCGGCGGCAGAGGTGAGTCCGCACGGGGACTGACGCGGCCCGGCCTGCAGGACTATTATGTGGTCATCCTGTGCCCGACCGAGATGGACATCCAGGTCCGCAGGGTCCTGCAGATCCCCCTGTGGTCCCAGCGGGTCATCTACCTCCAGGGCTCCGCACTCAAGGACCAGGACCTCATGCGAGCCAAGTGAGCGCCGACGGGGGGTGAGGGTGTGGCGCTGAGGGTGGGAGGGCACGGATGCCGCCGTGGGGCGTCAGGGCGGGCAGCGGCCCCGGCTCCCTGCCCGCCACTCACCCGGCCAGACGGGCCCCTTGCTGACCTCACCTCGGGCACCTGGCCACACCCACCTCACCTGTCAGTCTCCCCCCCCCCCCCCACCCCGGGGATGCTCTCAGGTTCCAGTGTGGCTCCACGTGCAGCTGGGGTGGGAAGACGGGCTGGGGGCCAGTTTTCTTTGAAAGACGAGCTGACAGAGTGAGTTAAGGAGACGATGTCCTTACATGGAACTTTCTAGAATGTGCCGGCGCACACCCCAGGAGACCCCCCCCCCCACCGCCACCACATTGTCATTCCAGAAGCCTCTCCTCCTCCTTTGTGATGGAATGTGGGTGGTAGCCCGAGGGGAAGCAGGAGTGCCCACCTCCTGAGCCCTGGGCCCCACTATCTCACCTATAAAATTTCAGAAGGGAATCCAGCATGGAGGCGGCAGTGGCCAGGGGCCCAGCCTGTGACCCAGGACCCAGCTGCAGGCCAAGGGGCTGGGAGAGGCACGGGCCTGGCAGAGACAGATGATAAGCCAGGGTGGGTGGGGTGCAGGGTGGAGGGGGGGTGAGGGTGCAGGCCTCCCCACCCTGGGGGGAGCGAGCGTCAGCAGAGGCTCTCCCGGCGAGAGAGGGACCAGAACAGGTCAGCCGGGGGCCCAGCCCGTGGGAGGGACAGGCCAGCGGGTGGGCACATCTTCACCACCGACTGCCCCAGCCCCGCCCTGGCTTCACGGGGTCACTGCGGCTGGTCAGTGCCCCGACACCGGCTCAGAAGCACAGAGTGAGGTGGGGTCTCGACGGGGCCCCCCCCTTCCAGCTTGTGCCCCGAGCCCCCGACGTCCGAGATGGGAGCGTGGACGGGTCCAGGCAGCGCTCAGACCCGGTGCTTTGCAGGATGGACAACGGGGAGGCCTGTTTCATCCTCAGTAGCCGCAACGAGGTGGATCGCACGGCAGCGGTGAGTGCTGCGGGCCCCCCGCCCCCCCCCCCGCCCCCGCCAGAGACCCTCCCCTCCTCCCGCCCGTCAGCGCTGACCCCGCCCCCGCACCTCCCCCCTCCCCGCCCCAGGACCACCAGACCATCCTGCGCGCCTGGGCCGTGAAGGACTTCGCACCCAACTGCCCCCTCTACGTCCAGATCCTCAAGCCCGAGAACAAGTTTCACGTCAAATTTGCAGGTACGTTGGGGGCCGCGGGCGTGCACCCAGCTGAGTGTGCACCTTGAGGGCCGGGGCCGTAAGGGGGGCTGGAGCGTGGGGAGGCGTGGCAGGAGGCACAGCTGAGTGTCCTCGCCCCGGCGTGGGGGGCGGTGGAGCCCATGTAAGTCTAGCCGTTTGAGGGGACAGTCCTGCACCCGGGGCCCGGGATCAGCGTGGGCAGGAGCCCAGGGCCGGTGCATCTGATAAGCATCTCTGGGGCGTGCTCCAGCCGGGGGTGCCAGGGGGCAGGTGGGCGGGCCCCCGAGCTGGGCTCCGGAGCACAGGCGAGCGGGTGCCACCAGCCCCGGAGTTCTCACCACGCTGGGAGTCGAGCACGGAGGTGCTGGGGCAGACGAGGTCGGGGAGGCGGGAGCTCCAGGGAGGGCGCTGGGCGGGGGGCCGCCTGCCGTGGGCCCGGTGGGGCCTGGGCGGTGACCCGGCCCCTCCTGCCGCAGACCACGTGGTGTGTGAGGAAGAGTGTAAGTACGCCATGCTGGCCCTCAACTGCATCTGTCCGGCCACGTCCACACTCATCACCCTGCTGGTGCACACGTCCCGCGGCCAGTGAGTGCTGGGGAAGGGGAGACACGGGAGGGGCGCCCAGGGAGGGTCAGGGCAGCCAAGAGGGGGGGCCGGAGTGGGGAGCCACCAGGGGTCTGCTGGGAGTTGCAGGCAGGGACCAGGGTGGGGGTGCCCAGAGAGCCCTGGGTCGAGGGCACAGTGACAAGGGCAGGTGGGGCTTGGTTTGGGGGAGAAAGTACATTTGGCTCCCCAGCGCTGGGCCGGGGGGGTGGGGGGCGGGCAGCGTCGGGGGCCGGGGGCCGCCCGGGGACAGAGACCAGGCTGGGGGCCCCCAGGGCGGGTCCTCCCCGGAGGCTCGGCCATGCAGGGGGGGGGGGTCAGGGGTCAAAGCGGTGACTCCGGCTGCCCGCCCCAGGGAAGGCCAGGAGTCCCCAGAGCAGTGGCAGCGAATGTACGGACGGTGCTCGGGCAACGAGGTGTACCACGTGCGCATGGCGGAGAGCAAGTTCTTCCGGGAGTACGAGGGCAAGAGCTTCACCTACGCCGCCTTCCACGCGCACAAGAAGTACGGCCGGGCGGCCGGGCGGGGGGCCCTGGGCCGGGGACCGTCCCCCTGGGCTCTCCTCTCTGAGGCCGCTGGGGGTGCGGGCGCTGCCCCCTCCAGCCGCCCGCGCCCCCACCCAGGTACGGCGTGTGCCTCATTGGGCTGAAGCGCGAGGACAAGAGCATCCTGCTCAACCCGGGGCCCCGGCACACGCTGGCCGCCTCCGACACCTGCTTCTACATCAACATCACCAAGGAGGAGAACTCGGCCTTCATCTTCAAGCAGGAGGAGAAGCAGAAGAAGAAGGGCTTCTCGGGGCAGGGCCTGTACGAAGGGTCCGGCCGCCTGCCCGTGCACAGCATCGTCGCCTCCATGGGTGAGGCCGGGCGCGGGCGGGCGGGGCGGGCTCGCTCGCGGGGCCTGACCGACTCCGGGCCCGGGGCCCCTGGGAGCCTCTGTCCGCCTCTGACCCGGGAACCAGCCGCCCCCAGGAGGGCCTGGGGAGGGGCCCGCCGGCCAAGCTCAGCCGCTCTGTTCCAGGGACCGTGGCCATGGACCTCCAGAACACGGAGTGCCGGCCGGCGCAGGGCGGCGGGGGCGGCGGGGGCGGCAAGCTGACGCTGCCCGCGGAGAACGGCTCGGGCAGCCGGCGGCCCAGCATCGCGCCCGTCCTGGAGCTGGCCGACAGCTCGGCCCTGCTGCCCTGCGACCTGCTGAGTGACCCATCGGAGGACGAGATGACGCCATCGGAGGACGAGGGGCTGTCCGTGGCGGAGTGAGTGCCGTGCACCCGCACAGCCGCTCTCGACGGGAGGGGGAGGGGCAATGGGCGTGGCCTGTGGAAGTCGCGGGTAGGCCCCCCCCCCCCCCCCCCCGGGTGCGGCACCGGCCAGGCCTGGACGCCCCTGGCCCTTCCTGAGTTCCTGAGCCCTCCGCCTGCCCTGGGTTGGGGCCCAGGTCTTCCCGCTGCCCCAGCGTGTCCTCGGGGCTCCTCAGCCATTTGGCCTCGGGGCGGCGCGCTGACTGTTGCCATGGCCGGGTGCCTGCGCTCCTGCAGCGAGCCTGTGACCACCGAGGGAGCGGACGCGCCCTGGGGAGGGACCGGCTCTGAGATCCAGGGGAGTGCCCAGGGCTGCTGGACACTGGGGGGCAGGGGTGGGGCTGGCCTCTGAGGCCCTCCCTCCCCGGCACTGCTGGGGGCCGCCCCCGGGTTGGTGTGAGCCGGGCGCTGCTGGGGAGACTGGCCCGGCGCTGCGCAGCCAGCGGAGAGGGGCCGGGGGCCGGCGTCTGCCCGCTCGCTCGCTAGGGTGCTGGGGGCTTCGGGGAGGGAGGACCGGCCATCAGAGCCCCTCAGGGCTTTACCCGTGGTTTCGGGGCCTGGTGTAACTCGTACGTGTGTCCATGTGCGTGTTGAGCGGCTCCTGGCCTCGGACCCCAGGGAAAGGACCGTGCCCTGTCACAGCTATCCTCCCACACGCAGGCCAGGGGCACGGACGGGTCCGCGGGGTTTGGCGCCTCCGTGTGGCCGCCTGGGACGAGGCCCCGCCGTGCTCTGGGCCCCGGGCAGAGGGCTGGGAGGTCCCGTGGGGGGCGGGCTCAGGACCACCTCTTGCGGGTGGCCGGTGGCCGGGGTCCGTGCTGAGGGCTCCTGTCCTCCCCCAGGTACGTGAAGGGCTACCCCCCCAACTCGCCCTACATCGGCAGCTCGCCCACCCTGTGCCACCTTCTGCCTGTGAAGGCCCCTTTCTGCTGCCTGCGGCTGGACAAGGTGGGTCACCTCCCGCCACACTGTGTGACGTAATCACAAACCTACGGAAAAACTGCCAACGCAAGAGGGGACTCCTGGCCCTTTGCCCAGACTCCCCGTGTCTTGCCCTCGGTAAACGTGCTTCCGCTTTGGAGGAGTGATTTTCCCTGCCACCTGAGGGCAGATGGAGCCCCCTTTCCACACCCCTGCGTGTCCCCGAGGGCAGGTGGAACCCTCTCCCCACACCTGTGTGTCCCCAAGGGCGGGTGGAGCCCCCTCGCCACACCCCTGTGTCCCCAAGGGGGTGGAGCCCCCTCCCCTCACCCCTGCGTGTCCCCGAGGGCAGGTGGAACCCCCTCCCCACACCTGTGTGTCCCCAAGGGGGTGGAGCCCCCTCGCCACACTCCTATGTCCCCAAGGGGGTGGAGCCCCCTCCCCTCACCCCTGTGTGTCCCCGAGGGCGGGTGGAGCCCCATCCCCTCACCCCTGCGTGTCCCCGAGGGCAGGTGGAACCCCCTCCCCACACCTGTGTGTCCCCAAGGGGGTGGAGCCCCCTCGCCACACTCCTATGTCCCCAAGGGTGGGTGGAGCCCCCTCGCCACACCCCTGCGTCCCCAAGGGGGTGGAGCCCCCTCCCCTCACCCCTGCGTGTCCCCGAGGGCGGGTGGAACCCCCTCCCCACACCTGTGTGTCCCCAAGGGCGGGTGGAGCCCCCTTGCCACACCCCTGTGTCCCCAAGGGGGTGGAGCCCCCTCCCCTCACCCCTGCGTGTCCCCGAGGGCGGGTGGAACCCCCTCCCCACACCTGTGTGTCCCCGAGGGCGGGTGGAGCCCCGTCGCCACACCCCTGCGTGTTCCCTGAGGGCAGGGGGATCCCTCAGGTAATCTCAGCTCCTTCTCCCTACACTACACACACCCCTGCACACACATACCCCCGTGCACGCACACTACACGTATGTGCACACTCACACACGTACGTGCACACAGCACAGATCTCGTTTCTGCTAAGGGGCGGGTCCCCACAACACCTGCCTCCCTTCCCTGACGTGACCACCCCCCGCCCCGTCTCCGGCTCGCGCTCTGCCAAGGGGACAGTCTCACGGCAGCCGCGTGGGGCAGACGGGCTTGACGGGCCGTGACAGGATGGGGCCGGTGGCTGTCGGCCATCCGGTGAGGGGTCCCCGGGGGAGCCCGGCGTCACCGCAGCGGCCCCTGTGTGCAGACGCGGGGTCAAGGGGTGGCGGGGCTAGGGGGCTCCCGCACTTGCCGCCAACCGCAGGCCCCGTGGTCTGCTCACCCATGGGGGGGGCAGCCGAAGAGAAGCCCCCAGGCCGCGGTCCTCCATCCTGAGGACCGTCCCCGTGTCCCCGCAGCTGGCCCTCTGGTTCCGGGTGAACCGGTGCTCGCGGGCACGGTGACCGGGGGGACGGCGGCTCTATCTGCGGGGCTAACGCTGGGCCCGCCCCCGCCCCGCAGGGCTGCAAGCACAACAGCTACGAGGACGCCAAGGCCTACGGCTTCAAGAACAAGCTGATCATCGTCTCTGCGGAGACGGCGGGCAACGGGCTGTACAACTTCATCGTGCCGCTGCGCGCCTACTACCGGTCGCGCAAGGAGCTCAACCCCATCGTGCTGCTGCTGGACAACAAGTGGGGCCCGGCCCGCTCCCGCCCACCCCCCCGCCCGCAGATGCCCCGCTCCTCCCCTGCCCCGTCCCCAGGCCCTCCGGTCCTTGGTGGCACCTGACCTCCCTCCCTCGTGGAGTCCCCGGGAGGCCTCGCCCCGGCCCCGGCCCCCGTGCCCGCAGAGCTCGGGGTCTGACCTGGGCGGGTCCCGCCCTCGGCCCGCGGTTTCCCCTTGGGTGAAATAAAGAGCAGCCCCGTTGTCTGATGTGCTGCGGCCCTGGGGGACCCCCAGGCAGGGCCAGGCAGGGCACGGGGGGCACACGGCCCAGCAGGACGGCAGCCCCAGGACCCGCCCCCCCCCCCAACAGGCCCGACCACCACTTCCTGGAGGCCATATGCTGCTTCCCCATGGTCTACTACATGGAGGGCTCCGTGGACAAGTAAGGCGCCGCCTCCCTGCGGAGCCCAGAGCCCGAGGGGTGGGGGGGGGGGCGCCCGTTTCTTAGCAGAAGCCCCTCCCCCTCCCTCCTCCAGAGTCTCCTCCTACCCGGTGGTGGGGGGCCCAGGCGGTTGAAGACCACCGCCCGTGGAGGGGGAAGGAGGGCACCCGAAGGGTGCTCCCGGGATCCCCGACCTGGCCCTGAGGGACCCCCCGCCCCCACGTGGCCTCTCCCCACCGCCCCCTGCAGCCTGGACAGCCTGCTGCAGTGCGGCATCATCTACGCGGACAACCTGGTGGTGGTGGACAAGGAGAGCACCATGAGCGCGGAGGAGGACTACATGGCCGACGCCAAGACCATCGTCAACGTGCAGACCATGTTCCGGTGAGGGGCGGGGGCTCACACCCCGGGCGGGTGCGGCGGCGCCGAGCCGGGTCCCGAGCCAGCCCCCCAGCCGTCGGGGAGCCCGTCCCGTGGCTGCCGCTGCGACCGGGGGACCCCTCCCTGAGCCCCCTCCTCCCCCCAGGCTCTTCCCCAGCCTAAGCATCACCACGGAGCTCACCCACCCTTCCAACATGCGGTTCATGCAGTTCCGCGCGAAGGACAGCTACTCTCTGGCTCTTTCCAAGTTGGAGAAGGTAACGGGCCCCGACCTGACCCGCCGCCCCCCCCCCCCCGGCCCCCGCTCGACCTGCTGTCAGGGTTCGGAGCCCAGAGAGAGTGGGTGAGGGGCCTCGAGCCTCCTGACCGTGTCGTCGGGAGCCTTCAGGGTCATCGGCCAGAAGCGGACAGTCGTACCTCTGCAGGCAGGGTCCGGGGCTGGGGCCGAGGCTGCCCGTCGTGTCCGTAAATACCGACACGGGGGGCGCAGACTGCCCGTTTCCTGCGCCCCCGACGCTGTGCTCAAACCGGAAACGTGGCCGGTCTCGGAGAGGGGAGGACCCCGTCTCGGGTCACACAGCACGGCGGTGGCCAGCGGACTCCGCCTTTCGCTCCTCGGGGCTCCAGGAAGGGCGTCAGCCGGCGTCGGCGTGACGCTCTGGGCCCACGGACCAGCCACCGGGGACGCGGGCCCTGGCTAGGGCACAGGCGGCTCGGCCCGGGTGCTGTGGCCCCCGCCCCGGCCGCTGGAGGCACCACTATAGGCTGAGGGCACCACACAGGCAAGACCAGGGAGCCCGGGGACGACACCGCCGTGGACGACGCCGGGAGCAGTGGGCCCTCCCTGCGGGCCCGGAGCCGCCGTCCACACCAGACAAGGGAGGAGCTTCCCCCCGAACCCACGCGGATCGTGGACCGCGAGGCCACCCCACGTGTCAGAGGGGCGAGCGCGAGGCGGGCAGGAGGAGGCGGCAGCGGAGCTCCTGCCCGGGCCCTCCCTGGACCGCGCCCTGCCCGGCGCCCGGGGCCGCTCGGGGCCCGCGCAGCGGCCTGTGGGCCGAGTCTCCATCCCCCGGAACGACCGGAAGGCGGACGCTGGTCTCAGCAGGCCCAGCGTGCCGGGAATCCGTGTCCAAAGGCTGGGGCGGCCTTCCCAGCTCCGGGAACGGCAGTCTGACCGAGCACGGCCGGGGTGACTGACCGGCACGGGATCGGGCTCCGGCAGACGTGCACCCGGCGCCCCTGCCCCCCTCTCCTCCCGTGGTGACCCCAGCAGCCGACCCTCCTTGCTGTGCGGCGTGGCCTCCGGGGGCAGGGCCGGCCTGCCCAGCCCAGGATGGCGAGCCCGTCGCGTGGCTCCGAAGTCCGGGCCTGGAGTGAGCACGCCCGGGCGTGTGACCCCGGGAGGTGCCTTGAAAAGCGGATCCGCTGTTCCTGGCCGATGTGGCCTGAGGTCCCGCGGCACTGGCAGAGCTCTGGGACCCCACCCACCCCCCACCCACCCTCAGAGACGGCGGAGCCCATGCCCCGCCCGCCCCCACGAGTGCCGGGCCTGGAGGCCACGGAGGCCTCGTCTGGATGCCAGGCACGTGGGCTCCTGACGGCTCAGACGGACGGTCCGGCGGCGACGTCCCCCCACAGGAGCAGCCGAGCATTTCCTTGAAGCGCTGACGGCGACTTACTTTTACGAAAGTGGGCGTGTCTTCCGCTTCAAGGACGGTTGAAGGTGTTTATAAAGGGGACCCAGGCGGGCACCTGACGGGCGGCCGCTTCTCCGAGTCCCGTTAAAGGCGCCGTAGCGCCGTGCCTCCCCTGCGCCCTCCGCGCTCTCCGAGGCTCACCGGTGCCACTCGGGGTGAAGGGACGTGACGTCTGTAACGGCCGCTCACCCCTGTGACGCGCCCCGAGAGCCCGAACGCAGACGCGGCTCACTCCACCGGACAGGGCGCCGCCGCCAGAACCGGCTTCCTGGCGGCCCGCACCCGACGCCCTCGCCCTCTGGGTCCCTTGCCTGCCTTCTGCCTTCGAAGCAAGTCTGTCCCCGTGGGAAGGAGGGGGTCCTCTCCGGCCGTCGGTCGCGGACGGAGCTCGGCCGCCGGGGATAATGGCCCCGAACGCGCCCACATCCTACCTGCCAGGGCCTGGCCAGGGTGCGGGGGAGACCGAGGGGCCTTCTAGACGGGAGATGGTCCCGTGTGGGCCGAGTGGGCCTAGGGTCCTCACCGGGGACCTTGCGGGAGGGAGGGGCGGGTCAGGGGTTGGCGGACGCGCTGCTGGCTGTGGGGGCGAAGGGAGGAGCGCAAGCTGAGGGAGGCGGTCAGCTTCTAGAGACGAGACGGGCCTCGCAGCCACAGGAAAGTCCCCGCGGACGCCACAGAGAACGGGAGGCAGGCGTCTCCGTGGTTTCCGCGTGTGGAGCCCACGCTCCACCGGCCCGTCCGACTTCACTTAAAACCACCAGCTCGGTGACAAAGTGACTCACATTAGTCGGAACTCTGGGCAGCGAGACCCAAGCGACACCCGCATCCCTGCTCCCGGGCTCTGGCCTCGAGTGCGCCGGCGGGGAGGGGGGACGCGTAGCTGGCGCGGAGGCCTGAGGTCGGCCGTCCGCTGCGGCACGCACGGCTGCGCTCGCGTGCGCCCGGCCACCTGCCCTGCGCCCCTGAGTGCCCCTTTCCTGCAGAGGGAACGGGAAAACGGCTCCAACCTGGCCTTCATGTTCCGCCTGCCCTTCGCCGCGGGCCGTGTCTTCAGCATCAGCATGTTGGACACGCTGCTGTATCAGGTCAGCGGGGCCGGGAGGCAGGGAGGCCCCGGGACGCCCGGCCGGGAGCCTTCTCTCCACCTCCCGCCAGCGTCCCGGTCCCGGGCGTCCCTCCCTGGGTCCCGTCCGAGTCGTCTCCTCCCGGAAGGGCGCCGCCCTGGGCTCCGCTCCGGGCGGCCTCTGGGCTTCTAATCCCTTTTGACCAGCTGGACCGCGGCGGCCAGGAGGGGCTTCCCCGCGGGAGGCTGAGGGCGCCCGGCGGCCCCCGGGGTGCCCGGCCTCACTGCGGCCTCCCTGTCCGGCCAGTCCTTCGTGAAGGACTACATGATCTCCATCACCAGGCTGCTGCTGGGCCTCGACACCACGCCAGGCTCCGGCTACCTCTGCGCCGTGCGTCACGGGCTGGGCGGGCGGGCGCGCCATTCTTGGGGGCCCCCGGCGGGCTCCCCGCTCAGACCACCGCTCGCTCTAGATGAAAATCACGGAGGAGGACCTGTGGATCCGCACGTACGGCCGCCTCTTCCAGAAGCTGTGCTCCTCCAGCGCCGAGATCCCCATCGGCATCTACAGGACCGAGTGCCACGTCTTCTCCAGCTCGGAGGTTCGGGGCCGGGGGTGCTCCCGATGCGGGGGGCTCCCGTACAGCAGCCCCCGGGCTGTGGATGCGTGCCCCTCCCACGTTCAATTCTGGGGATCCGGGCCTCTGCTGTCAGGCCCTTCCGGGGTCCAGGGCACGCGGCCCTGCGCGTGGTCGGGTGGCGGTGGCCCCCGAGTGGGGCAGGGGAGGCCGTAGAAGGCGGGCGGCCTGGCGTGCTGGTCCCAGCCCACAGGGGGCTCAGGCAGTGCCGGGGCGGGGGGCAGGGGCAGAAGCGCCCACGGGCACCCAGGCTGCCCCCCGTTTCCTTTGCAGCCACATGACCTCAGAGCCCAGGTGAGCGGCCCCTCAGACTTCACGTCAAGGCGTGCTGACGTGTACACCGTCCCGCCTGAACCCCCCCCCCCCCTCCACCGCCCCGAGTCCGGAGGGGCACAGGGCCCTGGGCTCTGGGCAAGGGCCCGGTCAGGGAGTGAGTCCCCGGGATGCGGGGGCCGTGGAGCAGCTCAGGGCGCATGGGATCACCCCTCCCTTACACGAGGGGAAACTGAGGCCCGGGGTGGGAAGCCCAGGCTCCTCCAGCCCCGTGTGCCATCTCCGTGTCCCGCTGTGGCCCCCTCCCTGACGGTCTGGCCCAACCTCCACACCCCCAGCCCCTTCCCGGGTGCCGCCCGCGCCCCGCACCCCTCCGGCGTCCCTGCTCTCCCCCGCCCTCCAAGATGGGGGAGACGGAGGTACAAGAGGGGTAGCGCAGGGCCCGGTGGCGAGCCGCGGACACAAGGGCCCTGAGAGCTCGAGGGCGTTGCCCTCTTCCACCCGGCACACTGGGGCAGACCCGGAGGCTGGCGGTCTGGGGTTCAGGAGGAGGGCCTGGGCCCTGGGGTCCCCCGGCGCGGGGCGGGGGAGGGGGGGCGCACCTCCCCGTCCCGTCCCGGCCCTCACCCTCCTGCCTCGGCCAGTCCCAGATCTCGGTGAGTGTGGAGGACGGCCCGGACACGCAGGACGCGCGGGGGCCCTGGGGCGCGCGGGCGGGAGGCGGCGGCGGCGGCGGCACCCACGGCCGGCACTCGGTCGGCGGGGACCCCGCGGAGCACCCCCTGCTGCGGCGCAAGAGCCTGCCCTGGGCCCGGAGGCTGAGCCGCAAGGGCCCCAAGCCCGCGGGGAAGGCGGCGGCCGCCGAGTGGGCCAGCCAGCAGCGGCTCAGCCTGTACCGGCGCTCCGAGCGGCAGGAGCTCTCCGAGCTGGTCAAGAACCGCATGAAGCACCTGGGACTGCCCACCACCGGCTACGGTAAGGGCCCGGCCGCCCGCCCGCCACCGGGCCCGGGGCAGCACGGGGTGGACCGCGGGGCCCGTCGGAGGAGCCCCTCTGGCGCGAGGAGGGCGCCCCCTTGCGGCTCTGGGGCCTCGGCCCCCCCCCCCCCCCCCCAGGGGTAAACAAGGGACCGGAGCGGACGGCCCCGGCACGCAGGACCGGAAGCGGTGCGGTGGGGCGGGGCGGGGCGGGGCGGGGCTCCCCGGGCGGGGCTCCCCAACGCCAAGGGCAGGGTCCTCGCTGGCGGGCGGACCAGCCGCCTCCGGGATCAGACACACGGGGGTGCGCTGTGCTCTCGTGGAGAACGGGGGGACCCCGGGCCGCCCCTCCGGCGCCTTCCCAGCAGCCAGAGCATAGGGGGCGCGTCAGGGGGCAGCTGGACGGATGGCCCGGTGCCGGGACGCCCTCCGTCGACCACAGCGGACGCCACAGCCGCCTGCCCGCCCCGCTGGCAACGCCGCCCCAGGCGTTAAGTCTTTGCCGGCAGCCCCCTTCTCTCTGGAGCTTCTCTTGGGGAAAAGCTCACGACCTTGACCACGGGCGGGCCCGGAGGAGAGCAGACCTTGCTCACCCTCTCTCTGGAGCGGCTGCCTGGCGGTGGGGCTGAGGGGGCGCCCCTCCCGCCGCTGCCTGTCTGCGCCCACGGCCTGCGCCGGTTCCGCCCTGGGGACTCTGCGCCCCAGCGGGCGCCCGCTCTCCCCACCCTGCTTCTGCCATGTTGCCTGGGACGGGACCCTAGAGCCCCCTCCAAGAGGGATCAGAGGCCAGAGTCTGGCAACCCCCGCCAGCCCCACCAGCCCCGCCCCCCGCTACACCGAACCTGCACCAGTCACCCTCGTCTCTCCCGGGGTCCCTGCCTGGTCGGGTGCTGCCACCCCTTTTCCGGGGCCCTGATGCCAAGGCTCCGGGCAGGGCACTCCGTGTGCGTCGGGCCCCACGGCCAGTACCCACACTCGCAGATTCCAGCCCGCTGACTCCCAGAGCCTGGCAGAGAAGGGACCCCCCTCGCTTCCCGGGCGGCGGGCTGGCCGGTGCCCGCGTGGACCCCCCCCCCCCCCCCCGGGTGCTGCTGCCTGCCCTCCCCCGCTGTGCGGCCGCTGCCTGCTGCTTGCTGACCTTTCTCTCTCTCTGTTTCTGTCTGTCCCTCTTCCTGTGTGTTCCGTAGAGGATGTAGCAAATTTAACAGCCAGTGATGTCATGAATCGGGTAAACCTGGGATATTTGCAAGGTAATTCTGCTCCGGCTGCCGCACCAGGGGGCAGCCTAGTGTCCGCCCCAGCCAGGCAGGTGGACAGGACAGGAGATAGGACAGGGTCCCTGCAGGCGGGGGCTCACATGCTCCCAGAGCAGCCCGTGGCGGGGACCTTGACAGCCCCCTCCTCCTCTGTCTGCGGAGGACGGACTGACCCCAGGAAGGCTCGTGGTTTGCGTGGCCCCTGGCGGTCACTGCGCAGCCCTTGGGCTCCCCCCTACTGACCGCCAGTTCAGTGAGGTCTGCTGTCCACGTCTGTCCTCGCACACTGGTGGCTGCCGGCCCTCAGCTGGCCCCAGATGCCCCGCAGCCCTGAGCCCACCCTGCTCGGGGGAAGCATCCGGACAGACAGTTCCAAGCCTGGGTCCCACCTCCAAACGTGGCGGGGCCGCCCCGGGCCAGGTGGACAGGTGACGCCCACACCCCAGCAGGGGCTTCAGGCGGGAGCTCCCTTTCCAGTTGGGGCAAAGCCTGTGCATGCTCCATTTCTCATCCAGGGGCTCTGGTTTCCTCCAAGAGGTCACCCCGCAGCCCCCAGATCAGCCCTGGGACCCCAACAGAAGTCAGAGCAGAGTCTGGGCCACTGGCCCCGCTGCCAGAACCCCTTCCCTCCCCGGGGGCTCCGCGCAGCCCTAGGGAAGCCTCAGAGCCCGCGTGCCCAGGCGCCTTGGGGCGGCCCCTCCATACAGGGCTCACCCCGGAGGGGACACACCCAGGCTCAGGAGAGAAAACCTCGTGGTTCACAGCCCCGTCGGGGGCTGGCCCAGCTGGGCCCGTGCTGGCGAGTCACTGGCATCTCCTGGTTTCCCGCCCTTTTCCCGAACCTGACACCCGTGATGGTGGTCACGGAGGGCCCACGGGGTCGGTAGGGATCCCAGTCCGGCAGCTTCCACAAACGGTGCCCGGCTGCAGTCTTGCTTCCCCCCGAGGCTCCCAGGCAGGGGCGGGCTCACCTGCAGGGTCCCCAGAACTTGGTGGTGTTTACAGAGGCCCCTGCGTGTGGTCGCTGAGAGGTGCCCGCGGCAGGACGTACGTAACACCGGAGGAGAGGGAACCACGTTAGCCGGGGCTGCAGGGTGGTCCCCGCCCCCAGGGAGGGCACCATCACTAACTGCCGGTACAACTGTATGCCTCACCCCTGCTCACCGCCTGCCCTGGAGGGTGGGTGCAGGCTCGGTGAGGTGCGGACCTCAGGGGACGGGGCCAGGAGTCACAGGCCCAGGTTGGGGACGGGAGTGGAAGGACCTGGCCTGCAGGGCTGGGGGGAATGGGGTGCGAGGATGGGGTAGAGAAGGTGACTCTGCCTTTGCTCATTTGCCAGAAGAGCCACCGTCAGCCACCCACCCCCCCCCCCCAGCACGGTGGTCACGGTGGAACTGACCTGTCCTGTCCTGGGGAAACCGGGGTCAGCGACTGACCACCCCCCAGCCCCTGGCACTGAAGCTGGAGCCGCACCCCTGCCCACCCCCCCGCTCAGCCTGCGCCCCCCCGCCGAAGCACAACACCAGGCCTGGCTCGGGCCAGTCCCAGGCTCTGCTAATTGCATCCACCCGGGGGGGGCAGCAGGGGCCCAGGCCGGGTGGGGAGGGCCCCACGGGCCCCCCAGCAAGAGAAGACGGGCGCCCGGCTCTGGCTGCTCGGCCACCGAGGGGTGGAACCAGCCGGCTGCCCGGCCCCCACGCCGACCTCTCCCCTTACCGTGTCCCGACCCGGTATGCCTCGGCACGGCCAGCCCGCTGGCGCCCGGGATCGGAGGGTCTCCCCCGCACCGCCTCCCCTCCCCTGCACGCCCCGTGAGGCCCACTGGGGAGGGAGGCGCCTGCCGGGCCGGGGCCGCGAGGTGCGCCGACCGAGCCACGCTGCTCGCGGCTGGCAGCTCCCACCAGAGGGCCCCCGACACGGGCGTGGTCACCAGGCAGAGCAACTCGCCCTCCAGCGGTGGGAGGGACAGGCTGGGCAGGCTGTCCCGTTCCGGGGTGGACCCGGCTGGCTGTGCATGTCCATCGGCCCCCCCCAGTCCCAGCCTGGGGCCCCGCCCGCCCCCCCACAAAGCTGCCGCGCTCGACCTCTGGCTGCAGGGGTCAGACTCCGCTCCGCTCAGAACTTCTGGGTCCAGGGCCGAGACGCGGCCCCCCGCTCCAGCTAAGGGGCCCCCCTTAACGCCTGCTCTGGGTCGGGAGGTGCCTTTAGACCTCACCACAGGGCTAAGCGGAGGCCGAGAACCATTCGTTTCCCCGTCCGGGGACACGGGGCCTCTGCCAGGACGTGCCCGCCCCCAGCCCTGCATGCGGCCAGGCGCCATCTGTGGCGGGACCGCTGTTTCTCCAGAGCCCACTCTCCCCACCGCGGGCTGCGTCCCCACGGCCACGCGTGAGCCGGAGACGGGGCCGTCCCTGCGCCCCCGGGGCCCCGCGGGTTGACGCGGCAGGAGCAGGTTGTGGGGAAAAGGACGCGCGTCCAAAGCGCGGAACTGAGCCGGGCGTGTGGGCGGCCTGCCTGGCGCGGGGGGGGGGGGGGGGGGGGGCGGGGTCAGGCGTCAAGGCGCGTGCGCGCTCGTGCAGGGGGCCGCAGGTGTGCTCCGTGCCTCTGATCAGGGCCGCCACCTCCGTGACCGGCCCCGCGCGGGTCGCCGCCGGCCCCTCGCGGCTGACCCCGGCGGCAAGCCTGGACGGGCCGGGAAGACTCCGTGGCCGGGCCCGGCGGAGCGGACCGGGGCGGTGGCCGGCGGTGACCCGCACGGGGCCTGTGTCTTTGCAGACCAGATGAACGACCAGCAGAACACGCTGTCCTACGTCCTCATCAACCCCCCGCCCGACACCCGGCTGGAGCCCAACGACATCGTGTAGGTCCCGCGTCCCCCCGCGGGCGCCCGGCGGGGGGCGGGGGCGGAGGCCGGCACCCAGGGCTCTCCCCCTCCCCGGCAGGTATCTCATCCGCTCCGACCCCCTGGCCCACGTGGCCAGCAGCCCCCAGAGCCGGGAGAGCAGCGTCGGCAACAAGCTGGCCTCGTGGCACCCGGAGACGCGAGACGAGACGCAGCTCTGAGCCGGCCCGCGCCCCGTCCCCACGTCGGCATGCATCGCGCTGCATGGAGCGCGGGGCCCCTGCCACGCCGGCCCGGCCCTCGAGGAGTCCTCCCACGGCGTGAGGGCGGACCGTGCCTCCGCGTGCCGGGAGGAGCTGGCGGCGAGGCCTTTTTTAACCTGTTTTTACAGACCCATCCGATCCGCGTCCCCACACGTACCGCAACTCGTGACGGGGCCCGGCTGCGTGGGGAGGGGTCCCGCCGCCCTGGCCGCACTGCGGGCTGAGGCCGGGGTGCGTGGGGAGGGGAAGAAGCTGAGCCCGACACTCGCGCGCACTCACTCGCGCACCCGGCTCACGCGGGAGCCGTGTTTTCACGGCCACGGACCGAAGGCCCGCTCACGGGCTTGCCCGCGGCTCGCGTGTTCTGTGGGTCCCAGCTGGCCTCGGCCACACGGTGGTGAGGGTCTGGCCCCGGGGGGCTCCCGGCCGGTGAGCTCTCCAGCCCCGTGCGCTGGGCGCGAGAGGGAAGCCGTAAACACAAGAAAGTTGCAAGCGTCCAGCTTGGCCGGGAGCCCCTCCGGAGGCCGGGCGTGCTCGGGGGACGTGGAGGGGCCTGGCGAGACCCCCGCAGGGGCCCGGGGACACCTGAGAGTTCCTGCAACCAAGGCCTTGGTGACGAAAAAAGAGAAGACGTCCTTCCCCTCTGGTTTTACGTGACCCGTCGCACCCAGGCCCCTGGGCGTTGGGCAGGGGCGGTGCGTTGGCACAGGGTTCCACGCCCCTTAGCGCCCGATGGAAGCACAATTCACCGCGGGATGCTGGCCCCGGTTTTCTCCTCAGCAAGGGAAGGAGCCTGGGTGGTGGCCGTTGGGGACAAGCCGCCCGGGTTCCTTTGTGACTGTGGCAGGTGTTGCACGGTCAGTGCTGGAACCTTCTATTAAATGGATGCTTTCTGCAAACGTGAGGGTCGTGTATAAGCCATTTCCTCCGTGGTGCCACCCACCCGGTCGCACCCCACCCCACCCCACCCGGACCCCACGGGGAAGCCCCCACCCCGAGGAAGGGCCGCTGGCCTGAGCCAGAGCAGGAGGCGTCGGGCCGGCCCGTGGGCACTGGCCGCTGGGAAAGCACGGCTGGGGCGAGGGCTCCCTGGCGAGCGGCCCGGCGGGTGTTGGGGTCCGCCTTCAGAGGGCAGGGCCGCCCCAGGGGATGTGCGCCAGCCCAGGGGCGTCCAGGTTTGCGTCCTTCCTGTTCACGGAGAGCACCCCACGAAGCTGGGTGAAGGGGAGGGGTCAGCACGGCCTCCGGATGGCGGCAGTGGGCAGAGGGGCCTGCCCGAGGGAGGGCTGTGACCCCGGCACCAGTTCCTCCCCCGGCGCCCCGCTTGCCTGGGACGCGCCGGCCCGGTGGCCCCCAAGCCCTCGGTGTGCGGCAGGGCCGGGAGGGCGGGCACTGTGGACTGGGTGGGGGTCGCCCGGGGCCCTGGACAGTCCGGGCCGGCACACCGCGGGCCCCGGATCCGTGCCAGCGGGTGTCGGCGGCTCACGGGGCCCTGCCGGCTGGCATCCCCTCCCATACCAGCATCCGGCCGCAGGGGACCCAGCCCCTCCTCCCGGAACCCACTGCCCGGCTCCCTGAGGGAGCGGAGGGGGAAAGGACGCTCCCCGCCACCAGGACCGGGAGGGGCTCGGGGCCTGCAAGTCTGGGGTCACCGGCCCAGGTGGCGGGGACGGCACCAAGACACTGGGGGCAGGCTTCCCAGTAGGGGTCCTCAGACACCAGCGGGCGCGCCTCCGGTCTTCTTCCTGAGCCAACACAACTGCCCGCGGGGGGGCGCTCCAAGTCCGGGATGGCAGCCCGCCTGCCTGGGGCTGGGACTGGGCAGCCCCCGCATTCCCGGCCCCCAGGGGCAGCCGGCCGGCCAGGACCACCTTCACCCCCCAGTGAGGTCAGCAGGAGCCCGGGGACACCCAGAGCGGGGCCGCTAGCCCAGGACCGTCCACCGACGGAGCCGGGCCAGGCCGGGCCCTGCGGGCGTCTCCCACGGGCACCCACGGTGTCTCTGGACCCTCTGCCTTGCCCTGGTTGCAGAGCACTGAGCTGGCGGTGAATGCCACCATCAGGTGTGGCCTGACCGTCCAGCCTGGCCCAGGGCCCGGGGTCTTCGGGGGAGGGGCCACCCCCGCCCAGGGCGCTCTGCAGGGGCCCCTGCCTCAAGGGGGCGGTGGGCACGGCCTCTCGGCCACACAGGCAGGCTCCTGGGGTCCCCCGGCTCCACAAGTGGACCCCTTCTCGGAGGGGCTCGTCAGAGGGGCTTCCCGGGAGGTCCGCAGAGTGCCTGGCTCCCGGGTCCTCACAGCCACTGGCCCTGTGCTTCTGGGGTCCGTCCGGGGCTGTGCCGGGAGGACTGCTCGCCCAGGCCACCTCCCCGTGGCCCCGTCCCACGTCCAGAGCCCGCAACTGGGCATCTGCCGCAGCCCCATTCTGTCCTATCTCAGGGTCCTGGACCTTCAGGACAGTAGGGGGTCCTGGGACGCTCGTCACCCACCTGGGGCTCTGAGGTGGCCCGGGGCGGGGAGGGGGGCCTTCCGAGGGGAACCCCTTCCCCTGGTGCCTCCTCGAGAGCTGGTGCTGAGATGCACGGGAGGCACCGGGCGTCTCAAAGCCCCTCTCCAAGCCTGAAAGACAGGACAACAGCACAGGCACCTTTGTCCCTGGTCCCCAAATCCAAACCCAGGAGTCAGCTGACGGAGCCGCACACCATCTCCAGAGACTTGCGCCTGGGGCTGTGCTCCGCCCGTGGACTCACCTGGCCGGGAACCCACCCGGGTGACCTGGGGTCTCCCCAGCTATGTCCTGGCCACGCCCCGCGGCCTCGTGCTTCCCTCTCCCCCCCCACCCCCAGCCCTTCCGCTCAAAACACTTCCCGATCGGCTTGTCCTCCAGCCCCCTCTCTGGGCTCCAGGACCTGTCATCTGCTCCTCCCTGCGTTTCTGGGAGGACTTTCTCATTTCTGCAAATAACGATCATTTGGGTTTTTACCTTTTACTGACCTCTTAAAATTTACCCGCAAGATGACTTTATTTGGGAACGGAGGACGCGTGCAACTCAGAACAAGCAACCTGCGGCGAGCCCCGGAGGTCCAGAGCGCAGAGCAGGGGAGAGGCGGCCGCCAGGGGCTGTTTCTCCTCCCTCCCTCCCTCCCTCCCTCCCGCGGGCTCCCTTCCTCCTTCCGGGCTGAAGGCGACTGCTGGTGCGCGGGCTCCTCCTTCTGGATGCCGCTGGTGACGCGCTTCCGGTCCCCACGCGTCACACCTCCTCGGTCCTTCCACTGTTGCCACGGCTCGGGTGTGCGGTGAGCCCTTGGCTGGTCCCTGGGGCCCAAGGCCACCTGGCCTCCCCCCGACCCGACCCGACCCAGACGGGGATCCTTCCAGCGTCCCAACTGCTAAGCGTGGGGTTTGCCGGAGGTCTCGGCAGGTGTTGCCAAATGGCACGAGTTCCAACTGCAAAACGTGTCGTGAACACGTGCCGATGGCCGCCAAGTACTTTCCCGTGGCGTCTCTTACGCGTAGCGTGAGTCGCCCCAGGACGGGGGCGCGTGTGCACTCCTGACCCACCGGGCACGGTGCTTACCGTCCCGCGCCGCCGCCGGCCTCGCTTCTCGGCTTCAGCTGGCCTGCGGCACGTGCACTCAGCAGGGACAAGCCGACCGCAGCTCCCTGTTCTCGGGCTTCTCCTCGCGTTCCGGCACGCCGCCGTGCTGTCACCGGCCGGCTCTCCTGTGTCGTCTTCCCTTTCGGCGGTGTCCACTTCTGACACGCGTCTGTCCCTTCCCCCTTTTACTACTCTTTCAGCCTCCCCGCTGAGAGCTCGTTTCGCTGGTTTTCCATCTTTCTTAACGTTTTCAAAGTTTATCTACTTCCTTAAGCCATCTCTACCCCCAACGTGGGGCTCGAACTCACGACCCCAAGACCAAGAGTCGCGCGCTCTGCCGAAGGAGTCAGCCAGGCGCCCCCGCTCTTTCTTAATTTTTAGCAAATACGTTTAAGACTACAAATTTCTGAGGGTGGTTTTGGGGGCATGTAGGTGGCGTCGCACAAAAGTACGCAAGCCACCCTTGACGGGGGCACCTGCTCTCCCAAATACCAAGACTTGTGACCAGGTCACAGGACGCGACCGGGGGCAAGGTGCCGCAGAGACGGACAGGTGGACGGGGTGCTCCCTCCTGTCGCCGCACAGTGGCTGTGGACGCGAGCGCGCCACCTTCATGGTTCCGTACGTCGGAGACACGAGGCCGGTCTCCCTGCGTGACGACCACTCCTTCCAGGAGGCCCCCCCGGGGGGGGGGAGGGTCCGTCCGCTGCCTGGCCCCTTCCTCCACCGTCAAAGCCCTTCCGCTGCTGCCGCATCTCTCTCTCCCGCCTCCCTCTCGCACCTCTGAGGACCCGTGAGCACACGGGGCTCACGGGGCGACCCGGGTCGCCTCCCATCTCAAGGTCGGCTGCCTTGTCCCTTCCACCCCCTTGCCACCCAGCAAGCACGGTCCCAGGGTCTGGAGGGGAGGCCGTTACTCTGCCTCCCACGTGGACCGAGAGGCCAGGAGAGACCATCGCGGCTGCATCGCGGCAGAGGCAGGATGCCGGGGAAAGGGGGTGCGGCGAGCTCCGAAGGGCTCTGGGTCCTCAAGCTCCTGCAGGGAACGGGGACCGGGCTGCTCCCTCGCACGCGGCCAGGAACGCCGGCTCCAGGTGCACAAGGACCCGAACGCAAACGCCCAGGATACGGGCTTCACAAGTTCATTTCCGAAATACCTTCCTAAAGTCCCGGTAGCTCTGATGAGAACCACGGCAACTAGGCCACATGAACCCAAGGAACTTGTGTGGATCGGGACACCAGACAGTGAAAAGCCACAGGATGGGACACTTGTCCTCGTCTGTGTGTCACCTCTCAGAAATTCACCTGCCGGGAATTAATTAGAAAGAGGCAAACAACCCAGCAGAAAAACAGGCAAAAGCATGAACAGGCATCTTACGGGAGGAAAACCGAAATACGCAGCAAAGACGTGAAAACACGCTCTGCTTTCCTGTGACCAGGGAGATGCGGAGTCACAGCACCGAGAGAGGCCGCGGGAAGAGCCCGCACGCCAGGGGCCCGCGACCCCTGAGCTGTGCAGACTCGGCACTGGCGGGAGCACAGAGATCTGGAGCACGCCAACGTCCTCCCCTCGAGCCCTGGAGACCCCGGGCTTCCAGGCCCGTCTCCCCACGCAGTCCGCACCGCATCACCCAGGCCGCTTCGCGGGTCCGAGATGCACTCTGGACCCTGGACCCTGCACTCTGGACTCTGCGTCCCTCAGGTCGCACGGGTCTCAGCCGCGGCGCCGTGGGCCGGCCTAGCCGGCCGCACTTCAGACAAGGGTGCCCCTGGAGACCACTGACGCCCCTGTACTTCCTGCCCCTGCAGCTCCACGAGGGCTGGACGCGTCCCGTGTGCGGCATCCACACCCGTGGACGCCCGGGACGGCGTGAGCCGCGTCCCTCCGCAAGGGGAGAGACGGCTCCCGGCGCCCGTCGCTCTAGTGAGCTATTTATACCTTACGCTTTCACCGCAGCCGTTAGGTTTTAAGTGAACAAAATCAAATCGAACAGCGTGGCAAGCAGGGACCGTCCCACTCAGTGAATCCGTTTCCAGCCCAGGCGAGGAGCAGAGCTCCGAGTGGGCCGTGCCAGCCAGCGCCCGCTCCGACCCGGCGGGCTCCAGGACCCGCCCACCCGTGCGGGAGGTCCCGCTGCCCCGGCCTCGCACTTCAGGCGGAGCCTGCCGTCTGCACCCCGGTCCTAGGCGACGGTGTGCTACCCCTACAGGGCTTCGAGACGAGCGGTGCGTGACCAGTTTCAATTCAGAAGCAAACAGGTCGGGATCGCGGCGTCGCTGCAAATAACCGTGTATAAACCCTCAGACTGAAAAAACAAATCCATATGGAGAAAACCGAGCCTCTAGCACGGTTTCCAGAGGTGCGTTCCGGAGCCTTGTACGGAAGGACTGGAGCCTCCGCAGCGCTGGGCCGGGGAGCGGGAGCGCCATCCCTCGGGGCCGGGCCGGGAGCACCGGGAGGTGGCCGCGGACCTACGCCACACTGCCCCGGGGCCGGTTCCACGTCAACACGGGACAACGCTCCACGGGCCAGAGGTCCCCACGCACGGAGGTTTTTGCAGGAAGCGTCAGTAACGTCGCCACTTTGTGCAAAAACAGGCCGTCCGTCCCCGGAGCACTGACGCCCCCGAGTACCGGCTGCTCACACCGGGAACATCACCCCCCACCTCCTTCCCACTCTCCGCTTCTTCGCCTCCCCATCCTACCGAGGGCGGTTTTCGCCGAATCAGCCCCAAACGCTCACTGCCTACCGCGCGTGCCCGGCACAACGTCGAGCCCACAGGCGCGTCGGCAGGACAACCAGAGCACGCCCAGATTCGCTGGGGGGCCACCCCCTTTTCGGCAGCTAAGGTCACTTGAGGCCTGTTTACAGCATGGCCCTCCCTCCACAAAGCCCTTCCGGAGGCTTCTCCCGGGCACTCGGAGCTCACGGCTCTGGCACGAGGCTGATTTGGCTGAGCACCATTCACTTACGAGTCTAAAAGGCCCTTTGTGGAAACGCAGCAGGCTGCACGCTGGGATTCGTTAACTTTTCTGTGGGTGAGCTCTGCTTCAGGATAAAAAGAGAACGGGGGGACCCCTGGGGGGCTCAATCAGTTAAGCGCCCAACTCTTGGTTTCGGCTCAGGTCATCATCTCGTGGTTCGTGGGTTCGAGCCCCGCATCCGGCTCTGCACTGATGGTGCGGGAGCCTGCTTGGGATTCTCCCTCTCTCCTCCCTCCCTCTCCCTCTCTCTGACCTTCCCGTGACTCTCTCTCAAGATAAATAACCTTAAGGGGCGCCTGGGTGGCTCAGTCGGTTGGGCGGCCGACTTCGGCTCAGGTCATGATCTCTTGTGATCTCGCGTGAGTTCGAGCCCCGCGTCGGGCTCTGTGCTGACGGCTCAGAGCCTGGAGCCTGTTTCAGATTCTGTGTCCCCCTCTCTCTCTGACCCTCCCCCGTTCATGCTCTGTCTCTCTCTGTCTCAAAAATAAATAAACGTTAAAAAATAAAAAATAAAAAAAAAGATAAATAACCTTAAGAAAAAAAAAAAAGAACAAGGATCGGTTTACAATGAAAACAAACATCATCTGGAATAAAACGGCAGAAAGTAAATCCCGCCTCCCGCAAAACTGCAGGCGAGGGAGTCTCATCGGCTCGACTGAAAACCGCCGCGTGACAGCGAGCCTCGAGCGAGCCGGCGTGCCCACGGCCCTGGCGGCCCCTCCGCGCCCTCTGGCTGCGGACGACCCCGAGACCGCGTCACCGTCCGTCTGACCCACCACGTGAAACGGCGCCGTGACCAGCCACAGGACTTCCTCTTCGTGATGACGTACAACAGTGAGAGGCAGTCTGTCCGGTTCTTTCTAGAACAAGAGAGCGGTGACACGAGATCGTTTCCTGCCTGGCGTCGTGGCCTTCTGTCCAGCTGGGTCTGGTGGCACGTCACATCCTGAGGACACCTTCGCCTGCGCCATCGGCACGGAACGCAGGTGGAGTGTCCTGACGGCCCCGACACGGGAGCCGCGCAGAGGACAGAGGCTTTGCGCCCTGAGCTGGCGACACACACCCACCCCCCCCCCACTTCCGGGGAAGCGGCTTCAGTGCTGTTGCCGCGTCTCTGCAGCCAAGAAAGGTTTTCCCGACACACGCCTGTCACAGCCTCGCGCCTGAGTGCGGGCCTGGACTGTGGCGTTTATACATCGCTTCCCTCCACTGTTCACGCCGCTGTAAGGACCCACCGGCGCCATCGAGGAGACAGCAAGGCGCCCCGAGCTGCTGAGAAAAGACGCCACCCTGGGCACGACCTGCTTCTCCACCGACGCGGACGCACGCGAGCAGAAACGCAGCCACAGCCTTCCACGCGCCACACGCTCCGACACAAAGACGTTCAGACCCCGTCCCACGGAAGGAGCCGGCACCGATCATCGAAGGCGACGCAAGTTCATTCCAAAGGGAAAGTCTCTTTCAGCAGATACTCTCCCGTCCGAGTGACAACCCCAGTTGCAAATGCAGCCAAGGACCGACTTGAGAGCCCCCCCCCCCCACTCCCGCCCCCTCCGCCTCACTGAGGGCTGCAAGACCGGACCAGAGACGGCCCTGGTGTGGTACACTGAGGATACGGGGCCGACGGGCCCAAGGGCACCTGTACACACACACATCTGTACCCACCACGCTCGTGCACGCCTGTGTATGGGCGCGAGATAAACGTCACCACGGGACTCACCCGCTCCAGTGTCATTTATCTCAAACATCCACCCTCTCGGGCCCCCGGGACTCTGTGTCAAGACCAAGAACTTAAACTTCGCACGTTCCATCATTTGCTCAACGCTTTCGTTACAAAATTCAGTTCTCTACAGGCAGACGAGTGGCAATACGAGACGTACATTTCCATGGTAAGAATTTACAACAGGACGCAAGCCTCAGAAGGGCTTTGGCGAGCGTGAAACATTCACAGAGCTACCAGTGCAATCCTAGAAACTGAAAAATAACGCTTGCCGCATCGGGCCCAAAGAGACGAAAATCTCGACCGCAAAACGCATGCCGTGTGTCTGAAACTCTCCATAGTAAACACGCCTGCCACACCATTCAGCACACAAAGAACCCAGAGGGCGCCTATCGGCCCTTTAAGCACACACGTCGGCTGCCGTGACCGACAGAGCATGCCCACGATGGTCAGGGCACGCCAGAGGCTGACTCACCACACCGAGAGATCCTGAACTTTCCCAGAAGCCTGGCGGGAACGACCGCCCAGCTCTCTGCCGGGAGCACCCCCGCGTCTCTGTCGAGAACGATCCCACCCCACTCGCTCCGCGCGGCCACGTCGAAACCGGCGGTGACGCGGTCGCACGTTTTGACTTCGCAAAGGAAGCCTCCCCACCCGACGGGCCAGAAGGAGGTGCTTTTCGAGAAGCGTGTCGGTCAACTAACGACGAGAAACTCCTCAAAAGACGCGACCCACAGAAGGAGCCACGACAACCTCACACGTGTGTGATTCCTAAAAAGCAAATTAATTACTTTATTACATCTCGGTGCTTTCTTAAAATAAATAGGATGAGAGAATATCGAACACACAGCGAGAAGCACAGGAGAACAAGTTCACTCAGGACCCTTTCAGAGCACTCGGCTTGCGGCCCAGGCGGCCTCCACCACCCACTCGCAGGACGCGGCTGCCGCGGACACGGTATTTACAGACGAATCTTCGGAAGACGGGGGCGCAGACGGGGGAAGCGGGAGGGAGGCCCACAGCCCCCCCTCGGGGTCTGTAGCCTGCTCCCCCCTCCCTGAGGCACGGGGCTCACTTACCTCGTGCTCCACCCACAGTTAGGGAGCAGCTACGTTTGCCTAACTTTTCCTACGGATCTTCGGCGTCTCTACAGTCCAACACAGATTCGAGTAACACTCCCAAGAAGACATGTGCAAAACTAACGTGACTCCGGAATCTTCTGGCAGTTGGGTCAAGTCAAGGCTCAGAGCAGCTGGTCCGTCACACGGCGTCAGGACTGCGACCACGCGACGGCCAGGCAGAGGGGAGCCGCGGCGCACACCCGGCGGGGCCGAAGGCCCGTCTCCCGGGAGCATCTGGTCCGGAGAAGCGTTAGCGACACGACCGTCTGGACCAACGTGGAGAGAACCCGAAGCCGCTCCACCGCAAATGACCACTTACGCCGCTTTTAAAGGCCCAACGGAACAAGATTATCAATCTGGACGAGGAGCCGCGCACTCCTCTCGGGGCGTACTGCTCTTCGGAACAAGAATCCAGACAAGTCACGGAGCGATACGGCCGCTAAAGGGACCGTCGGCTTAGCGCGTCACCTCTCGAGAGAAACATGCTCAGAGTGAACACTGGTCTACTGTACCAAAATCTGTCTTTATTAAAGTGAACAAATCATCAGAGCGCAATCCCAAACTCCGGGAGCGATGGCGGTCACCTGCTCCGCTCGTCTATTTCCAATGAGGCGAAGGCCGGCTGATGGCACCACTCACCGTCCTCATGATTGCGTGGCAGAAAACCATCGCGTCTGTAAACGTCATCTTAGTAGGAGACAGACTTTGCAGATTTCAGTGCTTTTAGTGAACTGGGATTTTCAGTAAACGTTTTCTGAGCAGCAAAGAACGAGAATTTTTTTCAGAAATCTTAGAACTGGATATAAACATTGGCAGTAGACACAATCAATAAATATCATACAGTTTCTCAAACGAACAAGGTTCCCCCAACTTGAATTCCTTTCCTAACGACATTCAAACACCCTGACCCGAGACCGAGCCTCAGCCCTGTGACCCCCACAGGATTACGGCCGGCCGGGGGGGGGGGGGGGGGGGGGGGGGGGGGGGGGGGAGGGGGGTCGGGTCACGTGCAAAAGGGGTCGGGGTAGGAGGGGAGAAAGAGAAGACCATTTTCCATCCACACCGAGGAGAACTTCAAGTAAAGGGATCCACTGCCCGGAGACCTCGCGACACACGCACCCCACGTCCGGCCCCGCGTGGCCGGCGGTGGCCGCGAGCCACCCGGCACGGTGCCTCCTCCCCCTCCTCGCCCCACCTGGCACCCGGTGCGTGTGGGGGGCGCCGCCGGGGAGGCTTTTCTTTTGTCAACCGAAGCCTCTCTGAAAAAGGTGTGCGACTCCGCACGCTTCGTACCAAACGAACGAAAATAATAAACATCGATCCCGTCCGCGCATCCCGCAGGCCGCCCCGCCGGCGCCGGTGTCATTTACGAGTCTGGGTCTTCTTTGGCACCGCGGGCCGCTTGGGCTGCCACAGGTGGTTGTGAATAGTGAGGGCGTCCACGCTGACGGACATGGTTTTGGCCGGGATCAGGTTAAACTGTTTCCGGTCTGAGCTGTACTTATACAGTTTGTCAATCATCTTCTTGGTGATGCTCTTTGGCCCCGTGCCGGTTAACTTGTAGATTTCTTCGGTGTCGGGGTAGTAGCAATAAAGTGCTCGGAACTGGCAGCCCGCGTCCCGGAACAGTATGATGTAGTGGTTGGCGTCGCACTTCTCCAGCTCCTGTGTTGGGGAGTAAAGGAAAAGAGACAGGGACTTGAGGGCCACGCCCAACAGTCACGGCCGCCACAGCGCCCCGCGGGAGCCCTGCCGACGCCCGGCCCCAGCCCTCCCGCCCCGACAGCCAGCGCGGCAGGCGTCACGTGCCACGGAGACTCAGGTCGGGCTACGCGAGAAAAGACGCTTTTACGACGGCGTGAAGAGCCACACACGGTAGGAGCCACCCGAGGAACGCACATCGAAGCCACGCGGGACGCCAAGGGTGCCCCCGGGGGGGCCGCAGCCTAAGGGGAAGGTGGCAGCAGGTGCCGCTGCGGGTGTGACGCCGGGACCTCCCGCTGCCCACCGGGGATCGGAACTCACGTGGGCGGCTGCTCCCACCGCCGCGGTCACAGCGGGCCGCGGCACTTCCGGTCTGAGGTGCGCACCCGGGACGCCGAAGCACCCACGCCGGCACACCGCACGCGCACACGCACGCCCGCCAGCACGCCTGCACGCCTCGCACAACAGCACCGTCAGAACCGTCAGGAAGGCACGGACGGCCGAATGGCCTGCAAGTGACGCGGCTACACGACCCGGGGCCAAGAGCCGCAGAAGGAAGGCGAGCCCTCACCCGCACCCTGACACGGAGGGGCAGAACCGCAACGCTCTGGGAGAAAGGCCCCAAAAGGCCGCCCGGCGAGGGGTTCCCTTCCGCGAAACGACCAGGAGACGCGCGTCCAGCGACGGAGGGCGGGCCGGTGGGAGCGGGGCCGGGGAGCGGCCAAGCGGGACAGGGTTCTCTCTGCGCTCCCACCGCGCGGTGCCGGGGCCACCGCTCCGCCCACGGACGGGAACCCACGGAGCCCACGGACGGGGTGTGTGGTGTGAGGGACACCTCAGTGACGCCGCCAGGAGCAGGAACCGGACGAAAGCGGCACTGCGGGTCCTCGTTACAGCGTCTGGCCCGCTGTGCTCTGAACTAAGCGTCCTGTGTCGCGGACGTTTGTGAACAGATCCTCCTCATGCCTGGAAAGACCTATTTCAACACTGTGCCCTCTCGCTTCCCAAGCCCCAGTCCCGGGGCTCCCGCGACCCGACCAGAGGGTTTCGAGGTCACCGCCCTCCAACAGCAGCTACCGGGTTCCGCCTTGACCCCGCCCCCACCCCGAGTGTGCAGTGGGCCTTTCCAGAGGCGACGTCACGGTGTCCCCAGAACATGCTGCCTGTGGAAGCCGACAAGGACCCAGGAACTTAAAGGATTTGTAAAAACGTGAAACGGTGCCACTGTTCTTCCTAATCATTTTTTGCTTTAGAGACACTTATTTTTCATAAATACACATTGGTTTCGTCACAGTACCGTCGTTAACTCAGAATAACACACAAATACGTGTTTTAAAAGACTAACCGGGAAAAAGAGAATCCAACTCAACAAAAATTGCGTGGAAACACACACACACCGCTGGATGCACCTCCAGACACGGCCCCTGGGGGCAGCCAGTCCCGTCACCGCCCTTTCGAGTCCCCACTCCCACCCTTGCTCCCCTCACGTCCGTGCTTGGCCCGAGCCAACGTGGCGTTCGGAAGGCAGGTTGTCCTGGGTCCCCTGCCCACAGACGCCCCGTGGGAGCTTCCTGGTGCCCTCTGCCCTCCCCTGAGCTCCTCCGGCCCAGCGGCTCGCTCCCACCTGCCTGCGGCATCCTTCCCCTAACCCGCTGCCCGGCCCCCCAGGCTCGTCACCTCCTCACCTACAGCACGGGCCAAGCGTGGCCACCACCTGCCGCTGCGAACGGTTTTATGGGGACAGAGCCACGCCCGTCCGTCCACACACAGTCTGTGGTGGGATTCACACTATGACATCGTGCTGAGCCCCGCAGAGCAGGAACCATTTCCTGTCTGGCCTCTTACGGAAGAAGCCGAGACTCCTCCATCAAGGGCCGCCTCATACCCTAGAATGCCAGCTGCACAGCCGGGACCTGTGAGTTTGCTCCCGGATGGACCCTCAGCACCTGGACCAGCATGAGACGTCAAAGGAAAGGCACGCCCAGCCCCACATGGTGCAGAGGGCGTGGCTCACTCCACACTGAACACCAGTCAGGCTAAGGGCACGTGAGTCCTAACCTTGACTCTCTACTTCCAAATGCCTTCCGCATCGTTCTTGCTGAGACCACCCCATCTCACCTTTAAGACAACCAAGGCCCAGGGCCCCCGGGTGGCTCAGGTGGTTGAGTGTCCAACTCGATTTTGGCTCAGGTCGCGATCCCAGGGTCACGAGATCGAGCCCTGAGGCGGGCTGCGAGCATAGAGCCTGCCTGGGTCTCGCTCTCTCCCCCTCTGCCCCACCCCTGCTCGAGCTCTCCCTGGCTCTCTCTCTCAAAATAAAATACAAAACCCAAGGCCCAGCGGCGTTCTCGCGGCAGGTGTGACGAGTGTTACCCGTAGGAAGGTGGCGGTCAGCGCAACTCTCACCACCGAACTTCCACCTGTGCGGTGACCTGAGCGGACAGAGCTGCTCCTGCCGCCGGGCGCCCCTCCACCCTGAGGACGCCCCTGCCGCCTCCTCCTGGCTCCATCCGCCCACCCGCCACCACCGCAGCCAAGGCCATCGGCGTGCACAAGCTCCGCTCCCCCCGCTACCTACAATCACGCTGTCCCCCGCTGGTGCGCGACGTCCACCCGCTCTCCCCCCGGCTCCCCGCCGCACGGCCCCGCCTGAGCCTCCGGCTCTGTCCCAAGCGCAAGGCCCTCCGGCGCGGCTCGTCCGAAGCCTGCTCTTCCCCGCGTCGCCCCTGGCCCCGCGCCCCAGAGGCCGTGCAGATGGCTCCCGTGCGACGGCGCGCTCTCCCACGCCCCAGCACCGGGGCCCGGGGACTCAGCAGCAGGGCGGCTCAGAGCCACAGCAAGCAACCGCCCTCAGCACGAATTAAGTGCCGTTTTAGGAAGAACCCTTAACTTACAAATACCCTTCGTTCTACACAAAGACTCAGCGGTTGGTAGCGCTATTGAAAACCTCAGTGCTGACGTTTGACACTTGCCTCTAATATGGAATTCTTGTGAGGCTCGTTCACTTTCCCAGCCAGACAGCAGTGAGAGATGGCGTTGTGAATAATCGGCTTGTTTGATTTGCTACTGGGCTCCTTGAACAGCTTGGGACCTGGCGAACAGGCAAGACCCGCGACGTTAATCCCCGAAGACGCGCTCCGGGCGCACATGCTCGAGAACCGACGGTCTCCCAGAGCCAAGCGGCAGCCAGCCTCCCTCAGCAAGGTCCAGCCACCCCAAATCCGTTCGGAAGAATTCTCGACGACAAACGAAGAAAAAGATTAAAGTGGCTGTTAGTGTGTCCCTTTCTACTTTCTCTTTGATCCCCCAAAAAAAGAAAAAGGAAATAGTACGTTTTAAATTCTGAGGCTCCCCAGGACACAACACTCGGCACGGGGCCGCGGGGACAGAAAGGCGCGTCACCCGCCATTGGGGTGGCCGGGGCCCAGCACGGCCCGCCCCACCCGGGCAAGGAGGTGCCCGTGCTCTCCACGGGGGGCGAGGCCGTTACCTGTGTACTCGGCCACGGAGGCGAGAGAGGACGCGGCGGACGCAGTTTCCCAGTCTCTGTCTGTGCTCCTGCTGGGGTTACGGCTCAGCGTGGGCAAGGCTTCCAGGGACTCAACTCTGCCGAAGGAAAGGGCGATGGGACAGGGATGGTCACAGGCACCCCCTGGCGCCCCCACCCACACGGGCTGGTGGGACCCCGCCCCCCCACCATCGGTGCAGGGAAATCCGAGGTGGAGACTTCCGGCAACGCGGGGGCGGGGAGGTGCCGGTCTGTCCGCTCCGCCCTGGGGATCACAACTGTAAGCTTGGGCGAAATACAAAAGCCCGACACCTCAGGTGCGAGAGAGTGACGGGAACAGACCCGCTAGAGGCACGTCGGCCTCCACCAGAGGTCCGTCCGAAGGCTCCACCCCGACAGGGCGGGTCCCCGCTGGCTCGGGAAGCTGGAGGACAAAGTCTCGGACACCGGTGCTGCCGACACTCGAGGGACGAGGCCTCGGACAGGGAGGAGGGAGGGAACGCCGAGGGCTCAGTGCAAAACCCCGGGTCTCAACAACTCTGATCCCTGAGCCGCGTCCCCCAGGGCAGTGTCCACTGAGCACTGCGAAAGCCGGTGGCACCGAGGCTGCGTGAGCTGCTCGCAGAGGAGCAGGGGCTCAAGTCTAAAGCCGGCCCCGGCGACCGACCATTAGAACAAAACCCCAACTGGGATCTGGAGTCCCCGAGACGTGCCCTCCCCGAGGCCCAGACACATGACGAGCAAGAACAAGGTGGCCACGGCCAGGAGAGGACACTCACGGGGAGGACAAGAGGAGACAACAACACACGCAGACGAAGGGACGAGGCAACGGCAGTGGTTATGACGCCCCTGAGCAAACGGTGGGACCGACAGTCACCAGCATCTTCTCCCAGATCCCTTCTTAAGCACAAAGGAGTTTCCCGGGGCCAGCAGGACCCCTGCCCCCGCTGCCAGAAAGGCCCAGTAAGGACACGCCTGACAGGCCGTGCCAAGAAACACACGCTCGCCAAAAACGCGCAGCCTAAAGCTCATCGGGGGGGGGGGGGGGGATCCTCGCTGGGGGCGGCCCGAGACAGCTGGCCTGGACTGTCAGAAGCATCAAGGTCAAGGGAGGGAGAGGAGGGCAGAGACCGGTCTGGCCTAAGGAGGCACAGGATTCACGTGACGAGCGGTCCGAGCAGGGTCCTCGGCCCTCAAGGACACCATGGGACGGCTGGTGACCACAGACGGGGGCTGTGGGCCCCAGGGAAGCGCTATCCGGGAACTGTGGGTACCTGGGGACACGTCCTCGTTCACGGGAAAGACACGCGGCTAAAGTCAAGGCTACAGAGCAAAAGGGCTCCAGCTCGGCGGCAGCGGCCGGCCGCGGAGAGATCGCCCCAGAACCACCGCACACAACCCGCTGCCCCGCGCTCCGCTCCCCCTTACCGCTGGGAAGGCGTGCCCCCCGAGGGCACGCTCTCGGGCTCGGTGGTGGTCGCGGAGGCCAGGGACAGGCTGGAGCCCGACTGGGCGCGGCTCAGGTGATCAGCTGGCGAGACAAGGGAGCTGCTGCGAGGCCCGCCGGGGCCGCCCCGCCCGCCGCAGCCGCCCTGCCCGCCCCGCCCCCGCCCGCTTACGGGTGGAGCAGCACTTGGTCCCCGAGTCGCTGCACGACTCCTCCCGGTGGACGGACTTGGGCCGCGGCTTCCGGGGCTTGGCCTTCGGCTTCCCCAGCCCCTGCTCCTCCAAGATCTGCTGCTGCTTCCTGCGCAAATACTCCTGCTTGATGAGCTCCCGCCGCGCCTTCTCCTCCTCCTTCCGGATGCGCTCTTCCTCGGCTTTGCGCCTGCGGGACACCCGCTCCCCTCAGGCGTGGGCGGCGGCCACCGCGCCTGGTGTCCCTGCACCCCCGCGTCCGACACCCCGTGCCCCCGCCCCCCCCCCCCGCGTCCGACACCCCGTGCCCCTGCCCCCCTCGCCCCCTTGCCCTGCCCCATGTCCCCGCATCCCCGCGTCCGACACCCCGTGCCCCCGCCCCCCTCGCCCCCTTGCCCTGCCCCATGTCCCCGCATCCCCGCGTCCGACACCCCGTGCCCCCGCCCCCCCCGCGTCCGACACCCCGTGCCCCTGCCCCCCTCGCCCCCTTGCCCTGCCCCATGTCCCCGCATCCCCGCGTCCGACACCCCGTGCCCCCGCCCCCCTCGCCCCCTTGCCCTGCCCCATGTCCCCGCATCCCCGCGTCCGACACCCCGTGCCCCCGCCCCCCCACGTCCGACACCCCGTGCCCCTGCCCCCCTCGCCCCCTTGCCCTGCCCCATGTCCCCGCATCCCCGCGTCCAACACCCCGTGCCCCCGCCCCCCCCCGCATCCGACACCCCGTGCCCCTGCACCCCTGCATCTGACACTCCGCGTCCCCACACCCCACACTCTGTGCCCCTGCACCCCTGCGTCCAACACTCTGTGCCTCCCACACCCCACATCTCTGTGCTCTGCACCCCCGCAACCCGCACCCCCACCTCCCACACTTTGTGCCTCCGCAACCCTCACCCCTGCATCCAACACTCTGTGCCCCTGCACCCCTGCATCCAATTCTCCACGCCCCCCGCACCCCGCGACCCTGTGCCCTGTACCCCTGCGACCCACACCCCCACGTCCTTCACTCTGTGCCTCCGCATCCCACACCCCTGCATCGAACAGTCTGTGCCCCACACGCCCACATCCGACACTCCACGCCCCTGCACCCCACGCCCCCACACCTGCACCCGCCTCCCCCCGGTGGACACCCGGCACCCCTGCGGAGCCACGCGACCCCAGGGTGAGCACCGACAGCTCAGGGATGTTGTGCTGAATGAGAGGGACGAGTCCCAGAAGTGCCTCAGCCAGAGCTTGGCCTTGGGGCTGGGCGGGGGAGGCTGGGGCGTGGCAGCAAGGAAGGCGGCAGGGGCGGGGCAGGGCAGGGGCGGGGCGGGGCAGGGGCGGGGCAGGGCAGGCGCCCGCTTACCGGGCCTCGTCTCTCTTGAGCTCCACCTCCGCCTCCAGCTGCTGCTTCCGCACCCTCGCCTCCTCGGCCTTGCGCTGCTGCTTCAGGAGGAAGGCGGCCCGCTTCTTGGCGAGCTCGTCCTCCGCCTTCTGCTCATCCTACGGAGCAGACAACGCGCATCACACCGAGGGACACGGCCCTCCGGGCGCCCGCATGCACGTGTGCACGGAGAACACGCGTGTCCACCGTTCTCCCTGATGAATTAGCGGGGGTTTACAGACGCTAAGATACAAACGGAAACCAGTCCCAGAAACAGCCCCAACCTGGAGCGCCCAAGGGGCTCAGGCCACAATCTCCAGGTCTGTGAGTTCAAGTCCTACACCGGGCTCTGGGCTGACAGCTGGGAGCCTGGAACCTGCTTCAGATCCTGTGTCTCCCCCTCTCTCTGCCCCTCCCCCGCTCACGCAGTGTGTGTGTGTCTCTCTCTCTCTCAAAAATAAACAAACATTTAAAAACAAAACAAAAAAAAGAAACAGCCCCAACCGGCCACCTTCCTCAATGTCTCCTACTGAAGCCAGTTTAGCCGCACGGCTGTGCCCCGGGTTTCCACACAGTGAGCTGACACCCAGATCGATACCCGTTCATTTACAGTTTGAAAGCATTAAAAACCAAACCCTGCTTCTTGCTTTTGGGAAAAGAGAAATCCTGCGCCCTGTGGGAGAAAGACCGTGAAAACAGAAAGGACTCCCCACCATCCGCCTCTCTCCTCCACCTAAGGAGACACTATGAGAAAGGCAGAGACAGAAACAAAACCCCTGGGGAACGTGCCTCCGCCAGCCGTGGCTCTGACACGTGCAGGTCACACGGGATCCCCGAGTCGGGCCCAGGGCAGCAGCCTCACCGGCACGCGGCCCCGATCGCACCAACAGGCCCTGCCCTGTCCTTGCGACATGGGGTGGGGGGCTCGGATCCCTCCCTGGCCCTTCGGGGGGCGGTGGGGGAGGTCCGCCGGCCCCGCTCCGAGCGTAAGGTCCTGACCCGCCAGCTGAGAAGATGCCGGGAGCAGTTTACCTTGAAGAAGAAGCCGACCCCCGGCTTCTGGTCGCCTTCGCTGGCGAGGTCCACGGCGCTCTGAGGGCCCTCCGTCTCCCCGTCCTCGTCAGGGGCCTTCAGGTCCGAGAGGTCCACCTCGATGAGACTGGCCTTGCCTCTGGGGGGCTCATCCACAGGGACGTTCTCCTTCCCTGAGACCGAGGGACAGCTGAGCCCCACCTCCTTCACGCCGCTTTCCAGAACTTCTTTGAGGCTCATCTGTTCGGACAGGATATTTGCGTCTTTGGAAGAAGACAAGACAAGAGTCCGCTGGTTGTTCTCATCGTGGAGCCGGTAGCTGTCAAAGAAGTACTTCTCGGGAGGGTCACCGCCAGGCTCTGCAACACCGTCCCAGCCCGGGTCGGAGGGGGTGCGGGGCGGGCAGGGCCGTAAGTGCGGGAGGCTCTCCACGCTGGGCGTCGGGGTCTTGCTGCGGGAGGAAGCCTGCCGGTCCTTGGGGACTTTCAGGTCGGCCGGCCTCCCGGAGCGGGAATTCCGAGCCTGGCCGAGACGAGGAGGTTTGCGGTGAGCGGCCGTCCCGGGCGGGGAGAGCGGCTCCACAAAGTGGATGGCCGCGCGCACCTGCTGGTCCGGGCCGCCGTGCTTGGGGCCCGGGGCCGGGGCCGGGGCCGCGGGCGGCTTCATGAGCAGCTGCTCCTGCTGCTGCGAGATCCTCAGGATGGCCTGCTGCAGCGTGCTGATGGTCTCGTTCAGCTTCTCGATGGACAGGTCGCACTCGCTCGCGTCCACCGCCCGGCCGGCGTCCTCCAGCAGCGCGGCGGACAGCGCCCTGCTCTTCTCCAGCTCGTGCAGCGCGGCCGGGGCCGTCGCTTTATGCTGCAGGAAGACCGGGCTCTCGGCGTCCACGTCCGGAGACTGCAGGGCGCCTTCCCTCCCCTCCTCCTTCGCGGCCAGCTCCTCCGTCCCGGGGGCCCCGTCGAAGTCCTCCCCGTCGTGCCGCGCACGCTCGCCCGCCGGCCGGCCGGGCTGGCGCGGCGGGGCGGCGCCGTCCGCCTTCCCCTTCTTGACCACGTGCAGGAAGGCGGCCTTCCCCAGCTTCAGCCGCTGCCGCGCGGACAGGGCCTCCACCTCCCTCTTCTGCGCCTCGATGGCCCTGCGCTTCTCCTCCAGCTGCATGTGCAGCTGCACCAGCTCGGAGGCCAGGAGGCTGGCGTGGTCCGCGCTCGGCCCGCCCGGGCTCTGCTCCCTCCGCTGCTTCCACGTGGTCAGCGGGGCCGGGCAGCTCTCCGAGGCGTCCGGCGTGGTCTTCTGGGAGCTGCTGGTGCTGGACCTGGTCTCGCAGCTGTTGAGCCTCTGGAGCTTCCGCTCCGCGAAGCTCGTCATCTTCACGCTGCCGCTGGCCGCGGACACGCCGCTGACCTGGGACACGGCGCTCAGACAGGGGCTCGAGCGGCCGCTGGCGTCGTCCTTGTCCTCGTGCTCCCTCACCTTCATGTCCTCCTGCAGCTTCGCCGACTCCTCCTCGCCGACGTACCCGGCCATCACCACGGGGTGGTCCTCGCCGACCAAGTCCTGCTCGGCTTCCTCCAGGTCTGCGACGTCGGAGTCCGAGTCCTGCCTCAGCACGGCCCACGGCTCGGGGTCGTGGGCGCCGGGGCTCCTGGCACAGCTGACGCAGAACCTGCCCTCCGCGTCGTCAGCGGCCCTGGCCACGTGGAGAAAGAAGCCGTCGACAGACTGTCCCCGGGGGGACGGATCGAAATCACTCACCGCCTGCGGCCCCGTCTCAGCGGGCACGGGGTCCACGCCCGCGGGAGATTCCGGACAGGAGATCGGGGTGAAAGTCCTGGTCGGGTCACGGCCGCCGTGACTGCTGGGCGCCCTCTTGCGCACCAGGGGCTGGTGGCCCTCGCTGGGTCTCTTAGAGGCGAAGCTCCGTGGCCGCCCCTCTCCACACTCGTCCTCCTTGGCGATCGCCTGCTTCTCCTTGGCCGGCCTAAGCACGGCCGGCATCAACGGCTCCAGGAAGAAAGCCTCAGGCTTCCTTTCTAGGGTGTCTGCCAGTCTCTGGGGAGACCTGGCACTTGCCGGCAGGCCCCGGTCGCCGCCATGGGGAACCACGTCCGTTCTGATGACGGCCACGAGCTCTTCATCCTCGATGTGGACGTCGTTCAGGAGGCTTTTGCCATCGGTCTTCAGCGCTGCGGGCTGGGGCTGGTTCTGCGGAGTCAGGTTAATGACACTGGACGCCAGGCTATCCTTGCTGATGGAGCGGGCCAGGCTGACACTGTCACCGGAGCCGGGGTCCAGGTCACAGCTGGCAGCGTGATGGAGAGCAAAGGGCGCTGGCTGAGACACAGGCCTGCAACGTGGGGAAAGAAGCCCGTTGGACACACGCCACCGTCTATTCGAGAAGGGGAGACTCAAACACACGGAGAGACGAGGCACTAGTTACGAAAAGAGAGCACCGGCCTTACGTCTAGGGGATTTAAGCAAACCCTTCCCCGGAGCAGAGGACAACAGAGACCAGCTCAAGTCCGGCAGTCCCCAAACACGTAGGGGACACTTGGTTTGCGCATGAAGAGGCCCCGGGACCTCTTTGTGCCCTTAAAAGCTGCCGAGGCCCCCAAAGAGTCTTCGTCATACGCTCATTGAGCGCTCGCTCCGGCAGCACAGAAGCTAGTATTACATATCGATACCAATGTTTACGGTGCTAACATCAGAGCTGAAACGTTTCAAAAACAAAAAAAATTATGGCAAGAAAGCCATCCCGTAAGGTATGACCGTATTTTCTAAACTGAAAAAGCTTATGTGGAGTGAAACACTCTCGTGATCCTCTCTGCCGTCTGCCTCGGGATTCGATCTGTCAGAAGAATGAGAAAAACCGAGGAGAGGACACCCCAGCACTGTGAGGAAACGGTTCTGAGCCACGGACTCCCTGGGTGGGTCTCGGCGAGCCCAGCGGCCCCTGGACCCCCTCCGGAGAAGGGCAAGGTTAACCTGATGAACAATTCACACAGAAACTTCCTTGAAACACAGAGTTCACCTGTTCTGTTTTTCTGGCCATGCTACCGCTGCACCTCGTGGCTGGCCATCCACTCGGGTCAAAGAATTGGACCGGTGTCGCTGATCTGCAGGGAGGAGGAAGCAGGGCGTTCGGTATTAAGCAGCTGACTTCGTAGCATCTCAAATTCTTGCAACCTAATGTGGAAATTTCTCAAGGAAACGTGCCGTAATTCAGTATACCAGAACTGCCCAAGAAAAACAATGACAACCACGGTACAGCCTTCAAGAGTTTCAGTAAGTAACACGTGACTTACTTAGTATTTAGTCCAAATCATGACATGAGACCATCGGACCTCTAACTAAACATCCATACGTGCAAGTCCTTGCTTATTAGGTACGACAGAACAATTTTCTGTATGCTTCACGTAATTAATGATACTTTCACCAGGGGTGCCTGGGTGGCTCAGTGGTTGGGCAGCTGACTTCGGCTCAGGTCATGATCTCCCGGCTTGCGGGTTCGAGCCCCGTGTCGGGCTCTGTGCTGACAGCTCAGAGCCTGGAGCCTGCCTTGGATTCTGTGTACCTCCCTCTCTCTGCCCCTCCCCCAGTCGTGCTCCGTCTCTCAAAAATAAATAAGTGTTTAAAAAACAAAATGATGCCTTCACCATAAAGACTATACATTCTAGGAAACATCCACACAAATTAAAATTTTCCGGACTACAATGACCAAATCAGAGTAGGAGTATCCCACCGAGGACCATCACCTAATGCATAGGCTGCAGGAGGAAGGACAGAAGACCAAGGCAGGTGCAGGGGACGTGCGCTCTTACCAGGAAGGCCCTCCCCCTGCGCGGTCTTCTGCTGTCTCTGTCTCAGAGGCAGTAAAGGGTGTGACGGGCTAAAGGCAGAGGCGCCTTTCCCCCTGAATGGGAAAGAACAGGAAAAGAGAATCACCAGTGTATCAGTCTCCAAGTTCAATGGCAAATGTATGTAATAAACCACAGAGAATAAACCACAGAGAGAATCACGAATCACGGCAACATACGAGAAAATCACAGGTTCTTTGGGAAAAGTTAATTATTATAAAAATTAGCCAAGAGTACCAAGAACTTCAAACCCGGGATAAATATCCCCAAAACTGCCACTCGGGGACACAGTGGCTTGTGCAGACCCTCCCCTGCCTGGGGCTGCCGGAAGCAGAAGGTGGGGGGGGGGGGGGGGGGAGGCCTCCCACGGCCAACCCCCCCCTACTTTCCCCATCACCCCCACAGAACACGAACTGCGATTCTGAGCGCAAACTAACTGGAGAAGAGAAGCGGACGGGGACTCACAGGTGCTCGGGCTCCTCGGGGTGCAGGCGGTGCCTGTGGCCGCCTTCGGCTGGCAGGGCAGCGGGGGGCTGCACGTCGGCCGGGCTCGCCGCAGCGGGGCTGCCCAGGAAGCTGCGCTTGGTGGCGTTGGAGATGGGAACGGGAGGCCGACTACTCTTGTGGTGCGACACCGTTTTAGCTGCACAAATGGCAATTTACAGAAACGTCCGTGTTATTCGCAGTTACCGAAAACTTAGCAAGAAGCGCCTAAAAAATGAAACAACCCGCAGACTTCTCCCAAAACAAGACGACTGCCGAAAGTGAAAGCTGCAACACCGGCAGGGCGGGAACCAGCCGGCGGCCCGACCACCAGCAGGGACACAGAGCCTCAGCCCAGAACCAGGGGTCCGGTGGTCAGGGGCACCCCAGGTCACCCACCCAAGTAAAACACAAACCACCACATCCCACAGCTCTCATGGGGAGGAGGGTTCTAGACGTGGCACGCTTTGACCTGGGGGACACCCCGCCCAAGTGGCACACGGGCTCCGAATGGGGCGCAGAGCAGCCAAGGGCCCCTCCACAGGCACCGCCACGCGGACTACAGATCCCAGTGGGAGACACGCAGAGGCGGACGCTGGGCCCCTGCAGCCCCACGACGCCTGCTGACAGAAGAGAAGCCCAGGCCCGCTTAACAGGTGGGGCAACCCCGAACGCGGACAGATGCCGCAGGCTGCTGCCAGCAGGCCTGTTGTCAGCCCCGCCACGCAGGCACGGTGCGCCCGCGCACGAAGGGGCCGGGGCAGGGCTGCACCTACACGGGGAGGCGAAAGGCAGGCTCCCCCGGGGCCGGCACAGAGCCCCTCAGAGGGACCGGTCCCCGAGAAGCCAGATGCCCACGTGGTGGCACATCAAGTCTCTCAGACCCGCCGTGGGAGGACCGGTGACCCACTGAAGCAGACGGACACACGTCCCGCCTCGAGTCCGCCTTCCCGTCCGCAGGGCTCAGCCACGCCTGTAGCCGAAAGCAGCCAGCAGGTGCCCACGCCACCCACGTGATGCCAGGGACGTGCCTTACAGCAGAGAGGCGCCGGGGTGGGCCGGTGACCCGTGAGCCCCGCCGTGCCCCCCTTCCCTGCCCTGCTGCCTCCAAGTCTCCCTCCCGCTGTGTCTGAAAAACCACCACCGTCCTTCGGAGGGCAGCCCTTCCAGGCCAGAGCGCGCGTTGTCACCACACCCTGCAGCCAAACGCCACGAGTTTGCCCATCTCCGCCTCCAGTGCCGGCCCTGCTCCCAGGTGATGGTCAACACCTCGGGGTGAAACCCCAGGGGGGCGGGGGCGGTCGGAGACTCCCGGGAAGGCACTCAGGGTCCGGTGCACAGAGAGGGGTCATGTGTAGCACGCGACCTCACAGGACACAGTGGGAAGGAGAGCAACCGGGCAGGGACCAGGACGTGGCCCTCTGCAGAGGCAGAACAGGCGACCAGCCTCTCAAGCAAGAGCTGATGCTAAGGCTCTTGAGCTGGGGAAGCCAGTGACAAGGACAGGGAAATGTACCCGCATTCTTCCCCAAGCCCTGGCACCGTTCGACTAGCCTGCGGCCAACACGACGGGGACATCTGTTGGTCACCATTTCGTTACCGATTAGGCGAAGCATCTCTGCGTGCGTTTACTGGGCATTTGGAGCACCGCTTTATTGAAGTACCTGTGCAAGTCTTTTGCTTTTCTTCTGTTTGTTTTTTTTTTTTTCTCATTGGTATGAACAAGTTTTTTATACGATCTGGGTACTGAGTATACGCTCTGGGTACAGGTATCTGTTGTAAGTTCTAGGAGTGTCTTTTCCCCTTTATAGCTAGTTTTCTTTTTTTTAACTCTTTATCTCCTTTCAATGAAAACAAAGTCTCAATTTTAAGGTGTCTGTGTTACTAATTGTTTCCTTTGTGGCTTTTTAGATTCTTTCTATGGAATCGCAAGGACATGAAGACATTCTTCCATACTGTCTTTTTTTTCCTTTTTAATGTTTATTTATTTTTGAGAAAGAGAGAGAGAGAAAGACCGAGCGCAAGCGAGGGAGGGGCAGAGACAGAGCGAGACCTAGAATACGAAGCAGGCTCCAGGCTCCGAGCTGGCAGCACAGAGCCCGACGCGGGGCTCGAACTCACGAGCCGTGAGAACATGACCTGAGCCGAAGTCGGACTTAACTGAGCTTAACCGACAGAGCCACCCAGGCACCCTTCCATACTATCTTCTTAAGTCCTTACAGATTTGTCCTACCCCGTGGCAAACACAGTTTTTTCTGCCCCACAGACAAGACTAGAGCTGCATTCTTCCCAGCCGAGGAAGAATTTTGTAGGCCATGGGCAGAACGGTGTGGCAAAAGGGGCAAGCTCCTTTGGTCTATTTGTAAAACTCCAATCACTCTCCGAACGAGCCGGATTCTGATCTTACAGGACAAGCACAGGCCCAGAGCCGCACGCTGGGAAAAGCTCTTTGAGGAACGCTCTAGGACATGATGCGAGAGCTGCAGACACGCAGCTATGAGGACAGCGCAGGTCTCTGTGTTCCCAGAGGACAGCACGTAAACGCCACTGTCGCATGACAAGGCGGAGACCCGTTAAGGGCGCCCTGGAGTACTGTATTCGGCATCTCTGGGAGGAAACGGCCATCGATTCCCAGAAGGTTTGTCACTCACCGTCTTTCAGCTCCTGAACATCCCTGGGCTGAACGAAATCTGGTTTGACATTCTCAAACCACCAGAAGAGCTCGGCAATAAAAACCATAACGTTCGGCTGAAAGAAAACAAACAAAAACAGGGACACGATAAATAGTTTATTCATCGATGGTTTTAAAAAATGTGTCTTTAATAATTCATGATTACCTTCAACACTAAGGGAGCATACAGCATGTCTTCTAAGGTGAGATAAAAGCATTTGTTAAGATACTCATTCGAGAACTCCCTCAGAAGCCGAATATTATACAGACTGTCAGCCATCGACGTTACCTCCTTCAAGCATATATCTGACGGGCAAAAAGAAAACTACAGTTTATCATACACACTCTGCTTCACAAGTGTGTTTGCATTTACATATGTGTATACACGTATATATGTGTGTGTGTGTGTGTGTATATGTGTGTATATACGTATATACACACACACACGTGTATATGTACATATGATTTGAAATGAAAACATTTTAAATGAAGGGAATACTGATGTTTAAAAGGATAACATTAAGACACTTAAACACTGTACTAAGTAGAACAAGTAACAAGAAACACAGAAAGTAAGCTCTCCAGAAAAAGACCGGAGAATCTCCAGGCTTTGAGTTTAGTTGTTAACATCTAAAAAAGCACACCAGAAACTTTGAGATCTTAAGCCTGCGGTTCCAGAATGGACAGTACCGTCACTTTTCAGCTGATAAAGGACACTGCTGCATAAAGCTGTTAACATTTTACCAAGTTTCCTGCACCCACTGGACCCCTTGCATGAGGTTATCTCCACCGTGGGGGCGGGGGGGGCAGGCTACCCAAGGAGTAGTCCAGAATACCACTGTTCCCCCCAAACCAGGAGACGACGCGTAGCAGAGGTCTCCCTCCACGAAAGAGGCTGGGGACGGCTGGTCGGCGGCATCTGGGGCGCTGCTCTGCAGGCCGGTGGCGCCCCCGCCGGACCAGCACCGCCAGACAGCTACACGCAGCTCAGACTGAAACGGAAGGAGCCGCGCAGATGACGTGAGAGAACTCTGCCTGCCAATACACGTAAGTAAGAAAAGAACCGATTTAAAAATAATTTTTTTAAATAATTTTATTCTTCAGAAGAAATCACCGGGAAGAGTTCAGAAGCACAGACTACATTTGCGGTGCCCCAAACTCACGACGACGAAGTCAGTCCCCCGCCGCGTCCTGCACGATCAACACAGAACAGTGTTCTAAGCGGACTGACTACGCACTGACACCGCTAAGAGCTGCTTCCTTACTTTGCGCCGATTATGAAACATCACAGATATCGGGATCAGACTCCCAAGGATCGTCCGCTCGGACGGAAGCGTTAACACCACACCTTATCTGATTCAGATCTCTTCCTTCAGTAACGAGATGGCACCGCACCCGCACCCCCACGGTAAGGCTCTCCTCCGCCGGAGACCGCTGCCCGTCATCTAACACTTCAGTAAACTCTTGATTTATTTATCTTGAGAGACAGAGACAGACAGACAGAGATCGAGCAGGGGAGTGACAGAGAGGGAGCGAGAGAATCCCAAGCAGGATCCACACTGACAGTGCAGAAGAGCCGGACACGGGGCCTGAACCCAAAACCGCGGGACCGTGACCTGAGCCGAAGTTAGACACTCAACCGACGGAGCCACCCAGGCGCCCCCGCACCTCCGTGAACTCTTCAATTTCAGCAGCCGCGTTCTCCCTCCACGGGCCCGTTTCTGGCGAGTTACGGCGCCCTCCACCCAGGACACCGTGTTCCCGACGCTCTCCTCCAGCGCCCAGTCGTGGCCGCCGTCCTCTCTCATCTCCACCGTCTTCCCTGCTCGCCGGCGGGGCCCCTGCAGGCTTGGCCTCGTGTTCACACCGGTGCCTTCCTCAAGTGTCGGGGGACCCGTGGCCACCCAGAGTCGAGCGCGGGGCACCGGGACGTGGGCCTCACGGTAGGGGGGCGGGTGGCGGCAGGGGTCTCAGCGATGGCCGCCCGAGGGCAGCGGCCGTGGGTCTTTGACCGAGGCCAGATTCTGCACAGAAGCGTCCTTCCCGGTTTTTTAGCACCGTATATCCACTCACTTAGTCGATGACATGAAGTCGGCGAGACGACACGAAACGAGATACGAAACACGTTGCTCCCTTGAAAAATCACTAACACGAAGAAACGCTGGTAAAAAGCAAAGGTCTTCAAGCACCTTCGTTCGTGCCACTTGAGACGGCGAGAGCAAGCAGGAGCCACGGGAGGCGAGCCGACGCCCCTCACACGTCAGCAGTGTCACACAGCAGTCCGGCGGCCACACACGTTAGGAAACTTCGCTCGCCGCGTAGGTGCGCTCACGTCTGTCACCGGACGAAGTCGCTCCGATACCGCGATCGTCCCCGTGCCGCTCGTCCCGTGGCTTGTTCTGTGCCCCTTCACCCTCTGGCTCTTTTGTCCGCGCCCGCCCACCCCCGCAACGACCAGTTCGTTCTCCGCATTTACGGCGACTTCGGCTTTGTTCTGTACACGCTCCACACACGTGAAATCGACGCTATTTATCTTCATTATTCCTTTTTTCTTATTTCACTCAGCCCAACGGCCTCCAGGTCCGCCCACGTGGTCGCAGATGGCAGGCTTCCGCTCTTTCTCGTGGCCGCCTGATATTCCACCGCGTTTATGAACCAAGTCCCGTCTACCCGTCAGTGACCCCCTCCCCGGCTGGAATGTATGCAGCCTCCTGGGGCAGGCGGACGGAGATCAGGCTCGCCTCCCAGCGTGAAGAATTTTACACAGAGCACTGACGCGGCGATCACCTTGTACCTGCCGGGCCGTGTGCGACACGTCTGGGACTCGAGCCGTCTGGCTCGGCTGCCCCGGGAGCGCGGGCCCATCTCTGAGGCGTGTGGGGAGGAGGTCACCGCGGTGTCCCACGCCCCGGGCGCGTCCGTTCCCCTGCCTCTGCGGGATTCTGCGGGAGCGAGCCGGCCTGCTGCCCCGGCACGAGCCCCCTGCCCTCCTCGCCGCTCCCTAACGAGGTGCTTGCCGCTCCGAGACCAGACGTGCCCCGTGTCCTCCCAGACGGAGCCTGCACTTCAGCACCTTCCTGGTGTCGTGATCTCCGACTGGCGGGAGAGAGAAGACCACCCCCCACTCTCCCTCCTTCAGCGTTCTTTGGCTTTACCTCTTTTCTACCGCACGACATGAACCGAGTTCGCGCTCATTTTCCAGAACGTGCCCTGAGGCCCCCGGCTCTGGCATGCGTGTGTGCGTGTGTGGTGCTCGCTCATTATGCAGTCAGTTGTCTCCTCAACACCGGTGTGTCCCGGGCGCCAGGTCTGCTGGCTGGGACGCGTCCCCGAACAAAACGGATGAAAACCCTGCCCCTCGTGCAGCCCGCGCTAGACGACTGCACCGAGCCTGCGACTTTGAGCCACAAGCACGTGACAGTGTCCTCTTTGGTTTCCGAGCATTGAAGAGTTGAGAGGTTTGGAGAAAGACTTCTCGCTCTGCCGCGCCGCGGGAAACCTGTCGTGGTCTGCGAGCTGCTGAGGCTCCTTCTGGGGCCACGGTCAAGTCCACTTTTTACACACGCTTCCGGGCTCGGCTATTCTCAAAGAGCGGACGGCGTCGCGGTCGGCACGCTGGCCCACGCCGTGACTCTTGCGCTCCACATCCCGTGGCCTTCCTCCACTCGTACCTGCTTCGTCAGCCAGGCCCCGTGACCGAGCTCGGGAGTGAGTCCGCTCGCTGCTCCTGAACGTCCGTCGTGTTTCTGACCTGCCAGCGTGCCAGGGCCAGACGCGACGAGGCTTGACACACCACCACGTCCTTGCGGGCTATTCCTCCTCTTTCGTAAGGACCCCCTCCTGCCAGGAGTCTGCTTTGTCTTAAGACCCCCAACGGATCGGCCAGAGGCCACTGCGGCAGGAACCGCCCGACCTGGCGAACCGCAGGCAGACCTGAGCAATACCGAGGATGCAGAGGACAACAAAACCAGGTGCTGAGGGCCCCGGAAAGTTCCATCACACGTTCAACAAGCTCGTTCCCCTGTCTGTCTTAGTGTTCCCACCGCCTGCCTGCTGTCCGCCGTCACCGTGAGCATCCGGTGTCTCCTTCCAACATCCTTTCCGCCCACGCCCGGGTGCCAGGCCTGTCTGTCACCTCTGCCGGTTCTGCGCAGGCTGTCGGCCCACGTGGTCCTCCTTTCCCACTGGGCTCATGTGCGGCGGCCGGGGCACCCCCCATACAGCAGACCTCCCTCCTGCGGTGACCCAGGGCTTGCACTAGTGCGAGACCCCGTTCCACCAGAACCTTCCCCTTGCCACGCGGGCAGCCTCTAGTTCAGCCCCTCCCCGTCCGTGATGCAGGCTGGCAGCTCTGTCTCCTCGAGAAAGATCCCTGGCCCAGGGCCCGGGGCCCCTGGCATCCGACGCATCTCCGGCATCTGTCCCAGGCCGGCAGATGGGCCTTTCCTAGCCCTTCCCAGGGTCCTGGTGACTGCCCCCAACCACACACAGCCCCAAGGCTAGAGGGGCACGGGAGACCAGACAGGACTCGGGGCAAACAGGTGTCGACTCGGAACTCGGGACTGTCACTGCAGCGTAGAGACCCTCTGGAACCTGAGTCTCCCCTGCTCTTTCAAGTTCTGCTATTGTCTTATTTATAAAAGACGCTCTATCCAGCACTCCTGTACTTGGAGCAAGACCGACTCCCGCTCCGTCCTCTGGTGCCAGGATCTAAGACCAGTATGTCACGGGCGGGGGAGTCGTCTGGCCGTGCTCTTGGCCCGTACCTCCCTCCTTCAGAAAGAAGGACGCGCAGCACAGGGTAAACCAGAATTCCCGTTCCCGAGGCCCCGCACGCGGCCACTGTCGGGCGGGGAGCGCCTAAGACACACGCTGGCACCGGCACCACTCGGGCACGAGCCACTCAGACGGACTCTGCACCTTCCCGGCCCCCAAGCAGCTTCCAGGTGCTTTACGTCAGCTGCGGCGGGATGGACAAAGTCCTCCCCGCTCTGGAACTTAAGAGAAGTCACGTACCCTTAACACTCTACAATTTCTTCACGGGATACAACTGCAGGTTAAGCGTGAGCACACGACCTGCTAACGTCCCAGCCGGCGTCTCAGCGAGCCGCTTCCCAGGCTTTTGCGCGTGTGCATCAGGCTGCGCGTGACGCTGCCCGGGCCTCGCGCCCACCCCGGGGGGCGCTCCGCACTCACCATCCAGCTTCATTTGCTCCGGGCAGTAGTAGTGGACCACGGCCAGGAGGGCGGCCCCGTCACTGCCGTCTCTCATCAGGTCTTCCAGCAGCGGGAAGTAGGGCGGCTGCCTCGCGGACAGGTGCTCTCGGCGATAGCGCACCTGCGGGCGACAGAAGGAGAACGGTCCACGCGTGACGTGCCTCCACGACCCCGGCCGCTACGGGCAGGCCGTTAAATCTGGAACTGCCCCGATGCCCGCGGGATGATGTTTCGAACAATGGCGATCATATGGAAAAGCTCACACGTCTGGATGACGTACTCGGCCTTGGACACACACGTCAAGATCCAGGGCACTGAGCGCCACGGCCACGCTTGGGGGACAGCAGTTAGCTGCTAACGGTGCCAAGGCTGTCCCACGCTACGGGGCGCGTGAGACCGGATACGGAATGCGTGGCTACGCTACCGAAAGCCGCATCCTCTGAGCAAGCGAGAAACAAGTTAAGCAGTGACCACCCTAATGCTCCGAAGACCCACCTGACTGTTCCTTTCCTCCGCATCATCGGCACGAACCTCAGCCAGTAAGAAAAGCGCACGACAACGTTAATGTCTGGTCTGAGAAACTCCCCAAACCGGTTCGACAAAATTTCATAGAAAACATCCACCGGACCCTTTAATAAACGCAACGAAGCGTCAGGAAACCGAATGCACGCGAGGTGCCACGTAAAACAGGTGCTTTTCCAAGGTTTCCACACTTGCGCCTCTGGAGGGCAGGGTATGCACGCCACCCCGAGCCTCTCCGCGCGGCCCCCACGGCACCGCGTCAGGTTCCGAGCGTGCAGACACGCAAGCCGTCCGGGGAAGGGGGGCCTGTCCCGGACGTCCTGCCGCGCACTCCGTCCCTCCTGCGTTAACGCTTCCGGTCTGGACGCGCCTTCTCCAGCGGGAGAAAATACACGACAGAAGCGGGAGAGAGGAAACCAGCAGTCTGTGCTAACGACTGTGGGTCGCTGAGAGCTGCACAGATGGGTTCAGCCCGAAGAAAAACCATCTCTCGGCAGTCGAGAATTTAAAGTCGTCTGAATAAATACACAGGGTGATCGATGCTGGAATCGGGTATAAAAGACGCCTAACGCATTCTTTCAAAACGGGAATGCGGTTTATCCTGTGTCACCCAAGTCTGTGTTGACAGAGACCTTAACTTGTTTCTCGAGGCCCACGGCGGGCCCGGGGTGCGGCATGCAGGGCGTGGGGCATGCTCCGGGCCAGGCTTCCACACAGACCACACGGCACACATGGGACGGAGCACGGCATGCGGTGAAGCAAATGGTTTCTCCACTGAGCACAGATGGCATGTGTGTAACTGAACTCAGGGGACACAGCTGAACACGGGAGTAGGACCTTCGAGTCAGGCTCCTAAAACCTCCAGGCTGCAGAGCAGCGGGCTGAACCATCCAAGCCTGCCGGCCTGGCCACACCCGCCCGTGCTCGTCCTCACCGGCCCGTGTGCTGTGGGCTGGAGGCACAGCCATGGCCACCAGCGTCTCCAAGGAGACCCGGACGCTCACCGCCCTTGGTCACGGTTTTCAGCTTCTACAAACCCCTCAGCTGAGACTTTGCTTCCTACAGGACAGCTCCATTTCTGACGCTCTCTTCGCTAAATAACACAGGTTTCATACTTAGCGCTGTGGCCTTCAGGATTCGGGAAGTTAAGAGACACGTAAAGATTCACAAAAATGCTTTCCTCTTCTTTGTTACTAATCCATCTCAAAGAGAAGCAAAATTATCCACAAAGTTGGCCACAAAGCAGAACACGTCACCGCTCACGTGGGTCGGATTTACCAGCTTACAGCCGTGGTATTTCCTCTATGATAAAACTCTAAGGATAACCTGGTCTGAGTAATTAAACTAAAGGAACACACAACTGAAGGGGTGTGCAAAAAGGTGTGTTCTAAGACTTCACCGCGAAATGCACCCCTTGGAGTAGCCGGTGTTTTTCCACAGGAATGGTCATTAGCACGCTGGTTCTGCTCCCAGAATGCACCACCAGGTGGGGAGCACAGCTAACGCGTTAGGTCCAAGTCACTGGCTCGTAACTTTCCTTTCACGGGAAGTTAACTTGGATCCCAGAAAGCCTGCATCCACGCTGACCTAACTCAGACCCTTTCCCCACCCGGGGCAGGCAGGCGGGCGGGCAGCGGGGGTGGTCCCGACACCCAGGGAGCTGTCCCTAGAGACAGAAGCCCCTCCCTCCCTTCCACAAGGCCCTTCGTCCTCGGACGACCCACGTGACACTTCCTGAGCGAGATCGCATTAAATACCACCATCAGGGAAGGTAACGTCAGGACAAAAAACGTAGACAGTAACTTGGGAAATGAGACTAGTCTCATTCCCTCCTTCCCTCCGGTGTCTGCGAGAAGAAAGAATGTCCGTTCGTTCTCCCGTAAAGAGTAACTAAGCGTCCGTTAAGAAGAAACACAACCCTCAGTCTCTAAAACTACCTAAGAAACCGGGCAAAACCAAACTGGGCGTGTCTACGGAAAGCCTGCTGAGCCCAGAATCGCGTTCTCGCTAGTACTGCAGGGAAGTGACGACAATACCGAGGAGGACATTGGACAAAAGAGGCAGGTTCAGGTGTGAGCAGCTGTTTAATGGAAGCGAGTGATTGCGACAGGATGGCCGTCTGGATGCAGCGGGTGCGCGGAGGTCACTTACGGGCACTAACTTCCAGTACCACTTGGAGGGGGACTGCGCGGGAAGCAGGGAAGGAAGGCAGGAGACGGTGTCAGCGGGCGGGCCGCGTCCGGACCGCGTCGCGCACACTTTCACACAATAGTCACAGGAGAGCCGGGTGTCCTCTGACAAGTGAGACCCGCCCAGGGCGCATGACCTGGATGCCCCGTATCGTCACACGACCGAGGCGGAGGGGACACAGGCACCTCCGCGGGACGCTCGGCGTGGACCGGCCACCACGAAGGACAGCTGCCAACTGCAACTCGGGGGGTGCCGGGCGTGTCCCCTGTGCCCACGTGACGGACAAGGAGGCTCACAGACACGCGGCCCGGGGTGTGCTGCCCACGGCCTCCCCCCCCAGCCCCCCCACCGCCGGCAGTGAGAGGACCAGGTAAGGGGTCGCAGGAGACCGCAGACGTGGCCGGGTCACATCTCATGCGCATTTAGGGGATGGGGATTCGGTCACACACCGGCTTGGCCAAAAACCACTATCCCAGGGGAAGAAAAGGGCGGAAATGACCAGAACGCGTAGCGCGCCACCCGTGTCATTTCCACATCCATCCGCCTGAAGTCCACGCAGGCTCGCAGAGGCGCACCAGCGGCTACGCTGGACCTCACAGGGGACAGACGCGGTTTTCAAGGGCACCCTGGACAGGAGGCAATTTTCTCCCCATTTGGTGAACCTAGAAGCCAACTCCCGGGTTGTCCCGTACGCCCCGCCTCCTCGAGCTTCAATGCGCCCGACCTCCCCCTCGCCCTCCCCAGTTAGATACAAGGCCACCCCCGTGCAGGGAGGAAAGAGGAGCACACGGTCACGCCCACCACCAGGGCCACTCGGCGGAGACCTGGGAACGCCCTCCGGGCCGAGTACAAATAGAGGAAGCAAGTGGCGGACTCGGACAAACTTCGTGACAACCGCGAGCCTCACCAGACGCGTTCCGGGAGCGTTAAGGGCACCCTTTACCTTTTGATGAGCCGGACTTTCCAATAACTGCTGTTTTAGCTTGACTTCTTTCTCTGTTATCTCTCTCATTTTAAGATTTACCTGAAGCAGAAAAAAATGCATTAAAAGGGTAACAACTTTTTCTGTGGGTTGTATCAGTAGCTTCACCTCCCGCCCAGAGAGCCCACCTCGCTCGTTGCAGTCTGACTCTCAGACGCACGTTGGGAATAACTGGTTTAGGCCAATTCCGCAAACGCAGAAATATACGGATCCCACACGGTCTGTGCTGGGCGAGACCCCAGAGCTGGCCTGCCGTTCCAGGAGACACTCTGTGCCTCCACACTCAGGCCACACTCGTGGCCGCCCACAACAGGGCCAGTGAGCCACGCCACCGAATGCCCGGGGTGCTCAAACAGCGCGAGCTGCCACCATCAGCAAATGCCGCCGGTAAGACAGCGTGGGGCAGACGCTCCCGCCGAGGGCCTAGGGGGTGGCTCGCGTGTTCCCTGACCGTTCGCAAGTAACACCAGATAAACTTCAATCGTAAAATGTAACCGTGCACTCGCTAGCTAACACAACTTCTTAGAAATTATTCTCTCCTGGAATGATTAACCCAACGATAAAATCAAAACTACAGTTACAGAGTAAGACCACGAGGAAAGACACTCATCAATGCTTCGAGGACACGGTCAAAGCTATGAGATGAAAAGACACAGAACCGAATGTTTTACTAAACAAGAACACAGATAAACGAACTCATGCAAATCAAATCAAGGTAGAAAATTTGTTTTGAAAATATGGTAAAAGGAAAATCAATACAGATAAATTTTAAAACAAATGAATCAGAATAGACAGTGGGGGTGCCTGGGGGGCTCAGTCAGTGGAGCGTCCTCCTTCGGCTCAGGCCATGGTCTCGCGGTTCGTGGGTCCGAGCCCCGCGTCGGGCTCTGTGCTGACGGCTCGGAGCCTGGAGCCCGCTTCGGATTCTGGGTCTCCCTCTCTCTCGGCCCCTCCCCCGCTCACACTCTTTTTCTCAAAAATAAATATTAAAAAATTCTTCTTTGAAGGATAGATGGATGGATAATATAGCAAGTATTATAAAACATTACTTATAAAATCTGGGTGGTAGGCACATGCATGTTCTCTGTGTATCTCTTCATGTTCGCAATTTTTCACAATAAAACCTTTTCATACGATCTGTTTCTGTCATATGCAAGATAGTTTCCTAACACGGAAAAGGTTTTTCTGATTAGATTGATGGCGATACCAACGAATGTAATCTTTGATACTGTTCATGAAACGTGACAACGTCGCAAAGACCTACACAACCCTCCCTGAAACTGTTTTCCAAATGACCAATGTGCGACGTTACCAAGGCACGGTGACTAAAAGCCAGGAAGGACACAAGAGCCACGAGTGGACTTTAATATAACCGAGGACAAAGGTCATGAAGTTAGCATCCAGAACACGTAGAAGAATTCTCGTAACAGTAAAAAGACAGAGGATCCGAAAAGGTGTCTCTCCGGAGGAGACCTGCAGGTGGCCACGCGCACGAGCTCGCAGGGGCTCCCCCCGAAGGAGATTCGCACCTGAACCACAACACCTCACACCCTCCAGAACGGCTAGAATCAGACAATCAGAAAGCAAGCGTCCGTGAGGATGTGGGACACTGGAGACCAGAGACGCCGCCGAAGGGGTAAGAAATGGCGAGGCTGCTCTTCGAAAAGGTCAAGTTTCCACAGGCTTCGGCGATCCCGTCCCCAAACACCCGAGAAACAGGACAGCACAGCACACAAACCTCGTCCACAACCACCACAGCAGCATCCACGAGGGCCGAGGACGGGCACAAGCGCCCCCCGGCCGAGGAGCGGCACGTCCGCCACACGAGGGAGCGGAGCACCGTCGCGGGCTACGACACGCTCCGGCACGGGTGACAGCTGAAAACGCGATGCTGAGTGCGGGCGGCCAGACGCAAAAGGCTACCAAGCGTAGGACCGCGCTGGCCCGAAATGCCACGGTCAGGAAGGGTGCAGACAGGAGGCGGACCCGGGGCGGCCAGGGGCCGGGGCGGGGATGGGCAGTGAGTGCCGACCGGAACTCTCCGGATGTGATCAGAACGTTTGGAACTGGCGACGACAGCTGTACGACTTCGTGAATATGTTAAACACCACTGAACCGGAGACTTCAAAATCCTGCATTTTACAACCTCGATCTTACCCCAAAATTTTTTAAGGAGCTAATTGATAAGAGTTTCAAGTTCCATACTGCAATTAACCTCCGAGAAACTACTACCTGTCAAGTTTTGGTGTCGAATCAAAAGCAAACGAGCACGCGGACTTGCAGGGAAGAGGGCGGAGCGGGACGACCCTAAGCCCCCCGCTCGTCAGTGCAGACGACCCAGAAAACGGCCCGCAGACCGGCAGCACAGATCCCACGGCCAACCGTGCAGAAGCGGCTGCTTGGACAGCCGAAGGGAGGACGGCATTCTGCACACCGTAATCTCCGCAGAACGTAACGGCGCTCACTCTCCCACCCACGCGCACTTGGGAAGCCAGACCATCTCCGCGTGCTCCCACGCAAACGCTCTGGGAAGGCAGGCGAGAGAGTCCGGCTTCCCTTGCAGTAAGCCAGATATTAAAGAATCGTACAAATTTGTAAAATACCATTTCCTCTTTCAGAAAATATAGTTATTTTTGGTAAAAAAAAAAAAAAGGAATACGTTATTTATATTAATATGAAATGAGTTTTGTTATTTTTAAGCAAATAAAAATTTTAAATTTTGTGGTTTTTTTAATGTTTATTTTTGAGAGAGAGAGAGTGTGAGTGGCAGAGGGGCAGAGAGAGAAGGAGACACAGAATCCGAAGCGGGCTCCAGGCTCTGAGCCGTCAGCACAGAGCCCGACACAGGGCTCGGACCCACGAAGCCAAACTCGATGCTTAACCAACTGAGCCACCCAGGCGCCCCAATGTTTATTTATTTTTGACAGACAGACAGAGCATGAGTGGGGAGGGGCAGAGAGAGGGAGACACAGAACGCGAAACAGGCTCCGGGCTCCCAGCTGTCAGCACAGAGCCCGACGCGGGGCGCGAACCCACGAACCGCGAGATCATGACCTGAGCCGAAGTCGGACGCTTAGCCGACTGAGCCACCCAGGCGCCCCTAAATTTTCTTGTTTTTAATGTCTAATATGATAAATACTGGCAGATTAAATTTTTTTAATTCTTTATAATCCAGTTTTTTTAAGAGTGTAAAAAGGGACCTAAAGCCAAAAGTTTGAGAGCTCCTTATCTACACAGAGGAATGAAGGGGAACAGAAATGGAAACTACGTGGATAAATATTCCCTAGTTCTGATCACCTTAAAACACGCCTAACTGGACAACCGCTGAAAACAGAAGTCCCGTGATTTCGCTGAGGCCGCAGCAAAGTAGGTGGCAGCGGCACAGCGGCCAGGGAGGCAGAAGTCACTGCCGATGAGCCGAGCGACACGGCATCACTGTGCCCGAGGGCAGACGGTGAGGACTAAAGCCTGAACCAGGCCCAAGAACTCCTGGAGAAAAGGGAGTGCCAAAAAATGCCCAGTCTAAAATAAGCCAGAAGAGAAGAGAGAAGAAGACAAAATGAGATGGATGGAAAGCCGACGACATGTCAGACCGAGAGACCTCAATGGTCACATTAAATAGAACTGGTCTGAACAACAACAAGGCAGATTCTCGGACTGAATAAAAGAGCAGGGCCAACTCCCCGGGGTCCGTAGGAAACTCGCTTTAGGGAGCGCCTGGGGGGCTCAGGTGGCTGAGCAGCTAACTCTCGACTTCAGCTCAGGCCGTGATCTCGTAGTTCGTGAGTTCGAGCCCCGAGTTGGGCTCTGCGCTGACAGTGCGACCACACGGGGCCCGCTTCTGATTCTTTCTCTCCCTCTCTCTGCCCCTCCCCTACTCGTGCTCGCTCTCTCTCTCTCTCTCTCAAATAAATAAACTTAAAACCAATATTTTTTTAAATAAACGAACTCGTTTTAAGTAGAAAGAAAACAAGAGGGGCACCTGGGGGGCTCAGTAGAAAGAGGATCTGACTCTTGATCTCATAGTTCCAGAGATCAAGCCCCGAGACAGGCTCTGTCTGCACTGACAGCTCAGAGCCCGCTTGGAATTCTCTCTGCCCCTTCCCCACTCACACTCACTCTCTCTCTCAAAAGAAATACATAAACTTGAAAGGAAGAGAAAGGAAGAAAGAAAAAGAAAGGAAGGGAGGAAGGGAGAGAGAGAGGGAGGGAGAGGGAGAGGGAGAGGGAGAGGGAGAGAGAGAGAGAGAGAGAGAGACAACATGAGAGGGGCTCCTGGCAGGCTCAGCCGGTGGAATGTGCACCTCGGGGATCTTGGGTCATGAGTTCGATCCCACTGGGTGTCGGGATTACTTAAAAATTAAATTTAATTAAATCATTAAAAGAGAAGAAATTAAATACAAAACAATAGAAGAAACCAGTAAAAACCTAAAGCAGGTTTTTAGATTAGAGAAACTGACAAGCCAGACCAACCCAAGGGAAGGAAAAAAAGTGACAGAAATCGCCTGGAGCAAGAAAACAACAGGGGGCACCGCTACAGACACACATACACACGTTTAAAGGACAGTCATTTATTCAACGAGGAAAACACAGTTGAGAAATTCCTTGAAAATCACGGGTTCCCAAAACGGACACGGAATGAAATACAAAACCTGAAATCGGGCAAAATACCGGAACACGCACCTCACAAAACACACACAGATGTGTTCAGCGGCGAGGGGCACGCAAATGAAAACCGCGGGAGGACAGCCCCGCTCATCCACTCGACGGCTGCCACTGACAGACAGACTGTCGCACGTGCTGGCACAAGCCCGGAGCGGCTGGAATTCTCTCGCTGGCGCTGCTCAAAGTGGTGCCATCACTTTGGGAAACACCTGGGCAGTTCCTCGTAACGTTCACCGCGACTTTATCACTGACCCAGCGATTCTATGCCTAAGAACGTGACCCAAAGAAAGGAATACGTGTCTCAGGTAAGACTTGCACGCACAGGTTCCCGGCGGCCTTCGTCAGCACAGACCAGAACTGGAAATGACCGCAGCGTCCACCGGCAGGGGAACGGGTAAACCGCGGTCTGTTCGCGCGATGGAATTCTCCAGAGTGTAAAAAGAAAACCACTGCCAGATGCGCTAACACGGATTAACTTCAGAATCACTTTGTTCCGTGAAGGGTACATACGCATGACCCAGTTTTATCAAGACCTAGAAGACGTAAAACTAACTTCTAAGTGTAGAAAGCACATCAGGGGCAATCTGGGCTGGAGAGCAAACTGCAAAGGGAAACAGAAGAGCTCATTTAGGGCGATGGAAATGGTGCCTTGTGGCGAATGTTAAACCGCAGTCACTGGTCAAACTCAAAGAACTGGGCCCGTTCGCTGCGGGCAAATCGTACAGCAGTGAAGCTGGGTTTTGTCTTTCAAAGGCTACAGCAACGGGCTGGGCGGCGGTAAAAACGTCAAAAGCCACAGCAAGATGGTCACGGTAAAAGTCCACAACTCCGGGGACAGAGGACAGCTCAGTCCCTCACACAAAGAGCAGGGAATCTGGGGGACGGCTTGGTGGTGAGCCCCAATCTTGGGGAGGGCAATTTCTACCCCCCAGAGGGCCTGATCGGCCGGGGGAGGGGGGGAGGGGGGAGGGGGAGGGGGAGAGGGAGAGTGGTCCCTGGAAGTGATGCACATAAAAAGAGAAAGAAACTCACAGCAGTCACCTGACAGGCCTGACTGTGACTCCAGAGCTGCGGAAGAGGGGGAGAGCACCCAGACACAGAGCCAAACACGAAAAGGAAGCGAACCCACAAAAATACCTTCCCGAGTGAAAATGGCCAGCACGGAGGTGAGAGAGCTTAAATGTGCACTATTCACACAGCAGAAATCTTGGGGACATTATCCACAACCACAGTTTCAAAGGAGATCCAGATCTTACGAGGCATCAAAGACTGACGCCGAAGGGAAAACTCACCGCACGTGAACCCTCAGGAGCCCGAACCTTATCAAACACGGAGGCCGCTTTCGGTGGGGAGAGAACCCAGCCGCCAAATGAAGGTGGGAAGGCTTCTGGACCCGGCTCTAAACTGTCAGGCACCAGAGGACCCACACCGCAGAGGCCACGGCCACTCTCCCTGAAGGAAAAGCCTGGGGGAGCTGACACCTCCTCTGAGTCCAGGGAAAGACCCTCAGTACACAAAGCATGGAGGCACATCTCACCCCGCATCAGAGCTCACATCCGAGAGGAGCCCCCCGAGCAAGTGCCGGAGACCTCCTCAGTGAGCGCACCCTCATCTGGCACCCGTGAATCCGCGCCGGAAAGAAACCACATGGAGGCAGCAAGTGTGGGGGAGCCCTTGGCCAGAGCTCACCGCTCAGTCGACATCAGAGAATGAGAACACACACAAGGGGAAATCTATCAACGTAAGAAACTTAGTTCATTTGGAAATGCTAAGGAAATACAAAATTTGGAAAACACTGAATAAAACTATAAATATTAGGCAAGGACCAGAAAGGCCACAAAAAAAACAAAGCAAGTACCAACTCCAGGAAAACCGAAGTGTGGCACAAGAAAAGGGACATGAGCTGTTGAAAAGTCATACCTGGTCATCTGACTACAGACCCAACCACAGTAGGCCGCGTGACCACGGTGGACCGGCAGGGACCAGACGGGAGGGTCACGTGAGCTAGCAGTCAATCAGAAGGCCACGCCTGCCAGAGGCCGATGCCGATGCAGAGTCAGAAATACAGTGCACCTCTTTGAAAGACAGAGGTTAACACCAGAAAATGCCCGTCAGCAGATAAAGGCTGCACCACATGAAGATCATCTTCCACACATCAGCCAAGACCACAGGCAAACGGGCGGCAGTGACCTGGAAAATCGTCTACACAAATACGGCAAACAGGGAACGCCCTTCATGGTATTGTGAGAAACTTGATCAGGCGCGGGAGAAAAGGAATGCACCCCTCCCCCAAAGAAATGCGGCCAAAGATCACAGACAAGTAATTTATCAAAGAGAAAGACAAACGGCCAAACGTACGCTCTATCTCTTAAACTTCAACTTTACCAGTAAGTGAAGAAATGGAAGTAGAAGATGACACTATTCCCCACCTTTAAAAAATGGGAGGGGCGCCCGGGGGGCTCAGTCGGTTGTGCCCGACTTCAGCTCAGGTCACGATCTCGCGGTTTGTGAGTTCGAGCCCCACGTCGGGCTCTGTGCGGAAAGCTCAGAGCCTGGAGCCTGCGTCCGATTCTGTGTCCCTCCCTCTCTCTGCCCCTCTCCTGCTCGTGCTGTTTCTCTCTCTCTCAATAATAAATAAACGTCAAAAACATTTATTTTTTTTATTAAATCTATTTATTTTTTTATTAAAAAATAAAAATCAAAATTAAAAATAGCAAATATTCTTTTAGTAATATCCAATCTACGGGAAATCATGGAAAAAGACACCTCGACGGACTAAGAGTACGAAAAAAATACTAGTCTTTATGGTCAGAAATTTGGCAAAAACCAATCAAAACCAATCAAAAGCCTTTACAAATGAACCTCAGCCATGTGGCCACCACTGCCCACCCATTACACGTGGGAGGGAAATGCCCGTGGTCACCTACAGAGCCCGGCGCCTGAGACAACAGCAGGCAGGCACTGAAGCCGGCCCTGGAGAGACCCCTCCCCATCCTGCCAAAGGCCTCGGCTTTCGGCCCAGCACCCGGGAGCACCTAATTGTGCTTTTAAGCCTGTGTCTTACACCTAAAAAAAACTATGAGAATTTATTCTTTAAGTTTACTTATTTTTGAGAGAGAAAGAGCACAGGCGGGGGAGGGGCAGAGAGAGGGGGGTACAGAGGACCCAAAGCAGGCTCCGAGATGACAGCAGACAGCCCAATGTGGGGCTCAAACTCGTGAACGGTGAGATCACAACCTGAGCCGAAGTCGGACGCTCAACCAACAGAGCCACCCAGGTGCCCCTGAAAATTATGAGAATTTATGTTAAAACGCATGTGTAGGTGGTAAGGTTATGGGGAGTTTATGTTTCGTTTTATTTGCTTATTGTATTTTCTAGCTTTTCTATAATGACCATGTCATTTCATTTATAAGAAGGAAAAACCGGGGCGCCTGGGTGGCTCAGTGGGTTAAGCGGCCGACTTTGGCCCAGGTCAGAATCTCACGGTTCGTGAGTCGGCGCCCCGCATCGGGCTCTGTGCTGACAGCTCAGAGCCTCAAGCCTGCTTTGGATTCTCTCTCTCTCTCTCTCTCTCTGCCCCTCCGCCACTCACGTGCTTGCTCTCTCTCAAAAATAAAAATAAAACAGGAGAAGCCGATAAAAGTTATCAGAGAGAAACAAGTTAGAACCTGGGTCTTGCAGGGAGGAAAGGTGTAGCACAGGGCATACGGTCAAGTGCCCCGACGAGGCTGTGTGGCGACAGCTGGCAGCTACACTTGTTGAATCACCACACCGCGCACCGGAAACGAACGGAGCACCGCAGGTCAGTGGCTGAAAACACACACGTGAACTCGTGGCTACAGGAAGGCCGTGTCGGGATCACAGAACTACCAGCCAGGGCTCAGTTTCCTCTGGAAATGTGCACCGGTCCCGAACATCCTGCCTTAACCACGTTCCCGTGGTTCCCGTGGTTCCCGCTTCCCACAGGCACGGTATCCTGCACGGCCAGGGGGCAGGTGAGACACGGTGCCCACCGCCAGGAGGCAAACTTACGGGCACTGGCCAGCGTCTGAGTCCAGACGTTGCAGCGAACCCTGGAAAAGCCCTCTACCCCACCCGGCAATCAGGGATTGAAGGGGGTCTGCCCACGGACTGGATTCCGCCACCCCACCTCCGGGTAGGAAACCAAGTAAACAGCAGGGCAAGCGTCTTAGCCGGAAGTCACAACATGCGTTTGACTAAGGCCTTGCTCGTCACAACCACGAAGGGGGCCCTCTCGGGGGAGCCGGCCCACGCGCCACGGCCTGGCTTTGCCACGTTCTTCAACTGATTCCGCGGCCACTGATTTTTACTTGGTCTCTCATAAAGCCTTACGTTATAAAGAACACGGACACAAACCATATAAGGAAATAATTTCAATCTTGTGGGCAGACTGACGCAACTCCTTAAGTTTGTTTATTTATTCGGTGGAGTGGGAGGGGCAGAGAGAGAGGGAGAGAGTCCCAAGAGGGGTCACGCTGTCAGCGCAGAGCCCGACGCGGGGCTCGATCCCACGAACCGTGAGATCATGACCTGAACTTCAATCGAGAGTCGGACGCCTCGCCGACCGAGCCCCCCAGACAGTTGTCTCAGCTGCCCCAAGACAACTCTACGAGGGGCTGCCCCGCCTTCCACTTCCTCACTCCGTTAGCTAAGTGTCCCCAGCTGAACACCTTTTTACCCACAGAGACGCTTCACGACCAAACTGTTGTGCAAAGGTAACCCTGTGAGTAATCCCGTGCCACTGAAAATACCCTCTCTATGCTTGCGTGAAAGATCACGCTGTAAGCTCTAAACGTAAAAAGAGAAAACACTTAGGAAGACACCACTTTTCTCTTCATAATCAAAACGCCTCTGAACTCGAGCACCCCTTCGGTGCACAGAGAGCCTGAGATGAAAACAACAAGAACGTAGTAACTTAAACCGCGGCCACGCTCCCCGTGCTCACGAGGACACCTGTTTGTTCTGTCTGGACAGGAGCAGACGTGCTTCTGGACACAGCACATCCACCTACCGCTCCCGGGGCCCCTGCCAGCGCCCGGTTCTCGGGCGACACACGAGGCGGGCGCAGCTCTCGGGGGAGGACCTGCCACCAGGGAGCGCCCCGGCCCGCTCGGGCCGCTCGAGGAGACGACCCGCGGCCCCAGTCCTCGCACCGGCCACGGCTCCCAGCACTGACCTTGTTGACCCAGAACACCATGGCGTCCTCGAGGTCGTACGGAAGCTCTTTCGAGGCGCTGAACGTCGAGAAGCGCTGGACGCTGGCCACCACCTTCTCGATGCTGATCATCTCCACGGTGTAGGCCATCATGAGGGCGTCCACCATCGCCATGTGGGCGCTCTGGGAGCAGAGGTGACGGTTAGGGTGGCCCAAGCCCACCTCACCTCCGCGGCAACCTGGCGAGCCCCAGGGGCTGGCTGAGGGGAAAGGTACAAGCACAGAGAGACGCGCCCACAGCTGCACGACCGCGAACAGGGCCCGGGGTTCCGGCGGGAGCCCTGCTGCCGCAAGTCCGCCACGCCTTTGCACCGTCTCCTCCCGGAACCCGAGGAACATCCCGTTGACCCACAACGCGTCCTCCGCGAAACCCACCCGTGAAAAGCCACAGAGCGCAAGTCGCCAGAGAACAGCCAAAACCCAGTGACGTGGGAGGCACCCAAACTGGCCGACCTAGGGCAGTCTGGAAAAGTCACATCGACGGTGCGGCTTCCGGAGGAAAGGGGGGAGGGGGGAAAACGGAGTCTTTTCTTCTTTATTTGGACACAAAAATACAATACGGTGAACAACCTGACAGAACAGGCCTGACGGCTGCACGTCACAACGTCCGTGAAATATCTGCCTCCAGACGTTTTCGTTAACGTGCCTCGACTTACCCTCCGGCGCACAGAGGGCTCGTGAGGAGGAAGAGAGCTGACGGGGAGCTGCTCTTTCCCCGTCCTCCACAAGTCACAGGCACTTCAAGTCACACAGCTCAGGAGACCGCCGCACAGCCGCGAGCCCCGCCACCCGGCCGGACGCTCCCACCATCTGCACCGCGGAGGGCCGGCCGGCGGGACGACAGGCCGGGGCGCCACACGAGTGCCCGCGGGAGAAACAGTCGCGGTCGGTGACAGACCCTGCCCGCCCCCCCCGCCCCCCCACCACAGGACACTCACCATCTTTATGGGCGCGTGGCTGAGGTCGGGATCCGTCACGGGGGTGTCGTCACTCTCCATCACGTAGATCCCTTTCCGGGACAGGGCCTGGATGACAGACTGGTGTCCCTGTAAGGCCGCCACCTGGTCCCCCTTCAGGATGAGGCTGCAAACACGGCAGTAGAGCTCGCTGGACAGCAGGAGCTTGATGACGGGCGGCTTGATGTGCTCCTGCTCATACTGGTCAATGTAAAAGGGGTCCCTGAGGTCCTCGGGGATGTTATCTGAGCCAAGAAGAGACCGGCACGTGAGCATGATGCCAACGGGGGACAGAGCTGCCGTCAATCACGACGGGCACCTAACCACATAAAAAGACCCCATCGTCTCCTCGGGCAAAGGCGACCCGGCTGCCGACACCGCCGGGGCGTGTGGGCGACGCACTCGCCTTAGTGACGTGGCCACCACGACCTCCAGGGGTGACTCTCCTGCCAGACGGCAGCGAGAAGCACGAGTGGGAGCCCTAAGCAGGGAGCGGAGCCCAGGGGAAACCGAGACGCGAGCCGGCTGGACTGCACGGCACCCGGTCACGCCACGGGGGCCACGCGGGGCACAGGCAACACGCAGGCCCTCGTCACCCTGCAGACGGCGCGGGGCACACGCAGCACGGGTCCCGGGGAGGAGGTCAAGCGCGCCCTTTCCTGAGGTCACACTGGACACGACAGCGAGGCCCGACACCACGGCCAGGCCCGCAGGGACCGTGACAAAGGCACGGCCGCAGGGACAGGCCCTCACCTGACCCCGGGCCAGGCAGACTCGACGCCGCGCAGGCCATGTGACTTAAGCACGCGGCAACTGTCAAGCTGAGACTCTCGTCCCTGCGTTACTAACGGGAAAACGGAGGCACGGGGAGAGTGTGCCGTGTGCCCGAGGCCCCGAGCGGCAGAAGCCGACTGTGAATCCGGCCTGACTCACAGGTCTACACCACCTCCCACACAAACACACCAGCCACACGTGCACCGCTGGGGACGCTCGGTTTCTAAACGGCTGCAGCATGGTCTCCCCAGGTGTCCCTCACACTTGCCCTGCAAGATGTCCATCGCCGTGCCCCCGAAGGGGTGGCAGACCGGAAAACATGAAGCTGTGCAGGCTAAGGCTGAGCTCCTTCAGTGCGGGCCCCCAGACCCGAGAGCGCCCTCTGGGCGTTCTGGAACAACCCTGCCTGTGAAAGAGTTCACACGGGCCTGGTCTCTCCAAGGACACCGGGGAAGGACACCCACGGCACCTAGTGCCGAGACGCGGGGCGCCAGCGCACCCCCTCCCCGCACAGTCCGGGCTCTCTGCGGCGACCTGGCAAGTGCCCTCCAACCGTGGCCTCTGCCTCCCCACCCCCCCACCCCCATCCTCGCTGTCCTCATCACAGACGCCATTCTCGGGGCCCTGAATCACCTCCTCGTGGGTGTGGGGCTCCTCGGTTCCCCACTGGCTCTCCTAACAGTGGCTAACATTCACACTGCCCTTCTGTTTGCAAGGCCTCGGTTCCCCTGGCCCGTGACTGTGACTGACACCGTGGCAGCCCTGCGGGCACACGGAGCCAACCCTTCCGAGGCGGGAGGGACACACCCTTGGCTCAGGGTCGAAAGGACCCTGTCAGAGCCCATCCTATTTTAAAATCACCCAGAGTTCTGAGACAGAAGAGATCATCCCGACCACAGAGGAAGGGAGCCCCAGGGCAAAACGCCGTGGGAAGACTTCTGCTGCCTTTGTGGGTGGGGTGGCTTGTGAGTGGGGGGCCGAGGGAGGGACAGGAGCCGGCCCCACGCGCACCGGAGCGCGCCGTCCCAGAGAGCAGACGGCAGCCCGGGAGGACACCCACACGGACGATGCAGGACCTGGTCCTGACGGATGGGAGTCCAGGACGGGAGTCGAGGAGGTCGCGGGGCCAGGGGGTCCGCCAGCCTAGTCCGCTTTCAGGTGCGAGAGGCCAGGCTGACTTCGGGCGGCGGGGACTGGGACGCAGGGACCCGGGCCCACCCCGTCCTCCTCCTCTCCCCACGCCCGTCCCAGCTCCATCGCCTCTGCTATGGAGAGAACTCCATCGCTCCCTCACCTCTCCAGGACCGGAAGGGCGCAGTGACTTCAGTCAGTCTCGTGGCTTGAAGGAGCACGGGCGTGTTGTCACCGTGAACACACGTCCTGACCCCGGCCACTTCCCTGGGCCTCCGTCCCTCTGCCCCTTAAGGTCCGCACGACGGGCCGGTGGGCACGACGGGCCGGTGGGCACGACCGGCTGGTGGGCACGGGGCCTAATCCGCCTGCAGGGGAACTCCACCTCCCAACCTGCCCCTCCCGGCCTCATCTCAAGGTCAGCCGCTCACCAAAAGTTTCAGGGTCACCCAGTTCTCCTCCTGCCAAAGCCCTAGCAACTCTGGCTGACCCCGCCCCCCCCCTCCTTTTTTGGGTTTTACTTTTTTGTTGTTTTCATTATGTACTACAGTGACGTACTGCATAACCTTCTAGAAGGGGCAGACGAGCATAACCGAGTTATTTTCATCAACGGGGAAGAGGCTCCCTCAATCAACATCCTCCACATCCTCTGACACAAAGTAACGATGAACTCCAGAGACCTGCCTATCAAACTCCACTGACACGGACAGGAGACAAGCCTTTCTTCCTCGCCCCCAGGACCGAGCCCGGGGATGTGCACGGTGGCATCCCCGAGCTGGGGATGAGCAGCACACGGCCGGGACACCGATCCCGGGCACAATCTCGAACGACATCGTGCCGCAGTTGCTGGGGCCACACTCTTCCTTCTGGCCCCCTAAAGGTGGTGACCCAGCCTCCTGGCCAGAAAACGACAGCTTGGGGCCACGCCACAGCCACCGCCACGCCACCGTCCCCCCAGCGCCGGCCCCCTCGCCTCTCGGATTACCGATGGGCTCCCCTCCAGGACAGCAGAGACCGGCAGGCCTCAGGACAGAAAGGTCCCTTAGGGTCACAGCTCTGGGAGGAGGGGGTGGGACACAGGCACCAACGGAGGGTCGGCTGCAGGAAGGACAGGCGTCCAGGGGCACGGGTTCGGAAAGACACAGCCTACCCGCACCCGGGAACCCGGAGAGGCTGGACAGAACCGCAGCCAGGGCCCTGAAGCAGCTTGTCTGTCTACCCGGGAGAAAGGTTTCCACGGGCGGCCCACTTGGTGGAGCTTTCAAAACTAATCGATACAAACTGACTCGGATAACCCGCTTTTTAATTACACCTGAACACGCACGTGTGCATCGCAGAGCTGATCCCCATAGACTCCACGTTTGTGGGAAGACGACGCGTCGACTGCAGGGAAGCGCCCCGGACACCGTGCGGCTGCGCCCCGCCCCCCTCCAGGGCAGCCCCTGCCCTCAGCCGTGGGCGGAGGGGCCGGTTGCTGCGCCTGAGCGGGTCCACGACTGCAGGGGCTTTATGCGCCAGCTGTGACAGTCCCTCTCGGTTTTACTAAAACCGACAACTGTTTACAAGACGACAACTCCGCAAGTGCCTTCCGGCTACTGCCAGGGACTTAGTTTTCGTTCCCTCTACAAACTGCAGAGACCATTTGTCAGAATTACTCCTGTGCGGAGCCGTCACTTATTAAGCCCCCACTGTGAGCCAAAGACGCACAGAACTGAGGGGGTTAACGAGGACGAAGAGGTCACCCCTCGGGGCAGAGCCTCTTAAGATGACAGGAATCACCAAGCGCCGTGCGCAAAACGTGCTGGGCGCCACGCAGGACAGGTACGGGGTGCTCTGTGCTGCTCTGGGGCGCAGATGAGCCGGCACCACAGGGCAGGGAGGCCGGGCAGGCTTCCGGGGAGGGAGGCAGCCGGGCTCTGGTGGCAGAGAGAGCGGGAACAGGGGAAGGGGTGAGACCAAGGGAGGGGGAAGGGATGACGACACATGAGGGAGGGACACACAAAAGAATGACCCCGAGAGAGGGTTCTGGAAAACTGCGGCTCAGCACAGGAGCAGCCAGCCGCACAGGCCACTTCTCGGCTCACCCACAGGCCATCAACTAAGTACCTACCAGCAGCCTTCACCAGGAGGGACTGGGGGCGCCAGCGGGGTCCCTCAGTGACAGGGACAGGCACAGGGGGCTCTGAAGGCCTGAAGGGATGTGACCAGCCCCCGTGGGGGACGAGGGGCCGGAGGAGTTGGAGGACAGAAGTCCCCACCTACCAGAATCCCACCACAGTCAGCGGCCCGAGCGACAACGGAGGCGGGCCAAGAACCGGTGGCACCAGGAAGGGGCACAGACGCCCAGGAGGCATGGGCATCGGGCCTGGGGTGTGGCCAAGGCAGCAGACCTCCCACTCTGCCGACGAGATGCAGGACGGTGCCTCCGACACAGGAACCGGTAACGCGGAGGACGGTCAGGGGAGAGGGGCGGTTACTCCAGGCAGGACGTCTCTGAGGTGCCCGTGGGACCCAGGTGGAGACTTCAAAGCCGCAGGAAAATACGGAGATCAAAGCGCAAGGGAAAGGGTCCGGCTGGACACACAGGCTTGGGACCTACCACGCAGAAATAATTATCGCAGCCACGGAGCACACGCACGGGGGCAGAAAAGGTCGTCGGGTACACCTGACCAACGGCCACGTGTGGGGCAGACCTGGGCAAGTGGGAAAAGGAAGCCGGAGACCGGCACGGAGAAGTGATCGGGGAAGGGGGGAAACAGAAGGCGGGCTCGGAGAAAACACTCCAAAGCAGGAGCGCTCGGCGACCACGGTGGGAAAAAGACGAGACACAAGGCGGACTGAGAGGGGTCCGCGGATTTACAAGCAGGAGGCAGTGCCAGCCTGGGAAAGAGCAGCGGCAGGAAGGGTGAGGGACGGAGGGGCCAAGGAGAGGGCCAGCAGCCCCCTCTGCTCGGAGGGAGGCATGCGGAGGCCGGGGCCCCGGGAGCGGGCTTGGCCAACCACGGGAGCGCAGCCGGTGACGGGCGTCCGAGAGCAAGGTCTGCAGGCGGAGGCGGCCAGCGGGAGGGAGGAGCCCGCGGCTCTGGCAGAGAGGGCTGGACGGAAGGACGGAAGGACGGAAGGCGGGAGGGGTGAAGCAGCCGCTAAGCCTGAGGGCGGTGGCTCTGTGCCGAGGGCGCCCCCAGGACACGGCCTGGCGGGAGGGACGGCGGTCCCCGTGACCCCGGTCTGCAGCAGCAGCGACAGTGCGTACACGGGCCGGCGATCCGGGGCTAGGGCCCTGCGGGCACACCGGACAGGAAGGCCGCACGAAGCACTGGAGGGTCCTGAGAAGCCCGCACCTGCAAGGCAGGACGCAACATGCAGCAGGAAGGAGCAACGGGTGACAGCCGGGGGAGAGCAGACGCTCCGAGCTCCAGGTCTCCAAGGCAGGAAGGCGTGCGGCTGGGAGCAGGACCCGCACGGGCCGGCCCGGCCTCTCAGAACCCCAGGCACACACACGACAGCCCGGCCCCCTGTCCCCCGGGTGAGGGCAGGTGTGTGAGCCGAGGCGCTGAGGGCAGAGCTGCCGTCAGTGACGGTCACACAGGTGCTAGCTACCGCTCTCATCCGTCGCTGTCCACCACACGCCCCACCCTGTCGACTGACGCCGTACCCCTGCACCCCGAGCAGGGCCAGGGGACCCCCCCAGGTGCCCCACGGAAGCCTGAGGCCTCACCTGGCCCGGCTTGGTCTCAGGAGAGCAAAGCCCGCACAGCCACCAGTGACCGGCAAGACGGTGGTCCGGTCGCCTGCTGGTGCCCAGCCCCTGCCCAGACTGTCGACCACAACGTCGTGGCCAGAGGCCTTCGAACTGTGGCCACACCCCAGGCCTATGCTGGCAACGCCAGACAGAAGAGAGAGAAAACCAGCTCTGCCAGGCAGACTCACTGGCTCCCCTGCCCCACGCCAGGCCAGCACCAGCAACAAAACCGTACCCAACGGTGGGCGGGGGGGGCGGGGGGGAGTGAGGGGGCGCCCCACAGGCTCTTTTCCCTCCCTCTCTGCTGACGCAGCTCAGGTGCAGGAAGCACAAAGACTCTTCCAGCCTGACTGGGAAGGGAGACCCTGCAGGGGAGCCCCCCGGAGAGCAGGAGGGGGTGCTGAATGAAGAACCCTAAAATCTGCGTGTACTATCCTGGATGACGCAAGTGGCCCCGTGTGACACTACCCAGGAACGGCACAGCGCGGACTCAGAACTACAGCGGGGCCCCGGTTTCACAGAGGTGCCCTGCGGACAGACCAGAACGGTCCGGAGGCTTCGGGACTAAACCAGCATGGAGCAAAGGCCCACACGAAGCAGCTCACGAGGACTCACAGTCTCAGCCTAACTGGGCTGACTACCTGTTTAAAAGAAAAAATTCTCTAGATTTTAGCAGACCCCAGGGTCTCACGCGCAAGAATCAGAACATCCCAGACACGATGCAAACTTACTCGGCGCAGAAGACAGAGGGAACCCACGAGCACCGGAGAAAAGGCAACCAACAGACCCCAACCCCTGATGGCCCGATGTCAGAAGCTTCTGACGAGGATGTGACCGGTTTCTAAAAATGCGCTCTAAGAGGAAAGAGCAAACACTTTTTAAAGGAACAAAAAACTAGCATAAAACGGTGAGAAAGCCCAGGCAAAGAGAAGCCCCAGGATGGAGAGAAAGCACAGGCCAGAGCAGAAGATGGCCGGAGCCGGGGAAGAGAGGGGGCAGAAGGTCTCACTGCCGCCTGTGCCCCCCATGGGCCCCGCCCCCGCTGGGAGGCGGAGAAGCGGCCACACTGGCCCAGGCATGCGGCTCGCGGGCCCCCCCACGGGGATGCCGTGCCAGCAAAGCAACTGGGGAGCCGCCCGATCAACCCTCAGCACCCGCCTCCCCCCCTCCACTTCGAGGCCCAGGGGACAGCTTGGGGGACGGCTCTGACCCGGGACGGTGCCTGAGGGAGGGAAGGTGACCAATGGGAAGGACAGGTCACAGACCTGAATGCCAAGGTCCTGGCTAGACCTCCCTCCCTCGCACCTCACACTCCCCAGGGAAGTGACACCCCAGGGATCCCCACGCAGCCGCCCACCAGCACGCGTACCAGCCCGCCTACCAGCACACCCGCCCGCGCGCCCCCCCGCCACCCACCAGCGCGCCCACCAGCTGCCCAGCCGCACGCCCAGCAAGCTGAGCAAACCTATGTCCGGCAAGGGAAGATTCTGTGACCAAACGTGGCCAAATGCAGAGGGAGCATCTGTAGGCATCCGGCGTGGAGAGGAGCTCTCCGGTACCAGGGGACAGCATGGTCCAGTCGGCACGCACAGAACGCGCCTCCGCTGGCCGCACTCGCTGACCGGGGGGCAAGGTGGCCGGGCCGCGCGCCAGGAGAAGCCTGCGGCCGAGAGCCCCAGCTCCCACACCACGCTGACAGAGGCTGTGCTCCGTCCGTGGCAGGTGCGACGAGGGGGACCTGCGTTCCTGGCACCTCCCAGGTCAGGGGGACGGGACTTGCAGGGGACCCTGGTCACCCAGCGGGGCAGGCATGCGGCCGGGAACCCCAGAGGCTGCTCCCTCGGAGCCGACGTGACCCAAGCACGGCAGCCCTCGAGAGCACCCCGGTGCGTGTGCCGGAGCGCCGGGGCGAGGGGGCCGGGGACGGCCGCGGTCTGGAAGTGCAAGTTTCTCCGGAGAGAAAGTACGGCACCGTCCAGGGCCTCTGGTGACGCCCACCGCCTCCCGGCCACCTCACCCACTCAGCCAAGTGAAAACAGCAGCCGAGCAAAGAGACAGGACATCCTGAACAAAGCCAGCGGTGACACCGAGCGAGCGACAGAAGCAGGCTCCCAGGCTGTGGAGCTGCCACTGTGAAGCGGGCCGGGACAGCCTCTGCCCGCCGGCCACGACTAAGACCCGGCCCGGCACCACGTGCAGCCACGGGAGGATCCTAAACGTGAAGAGCGGCAGGCGACCAGGGGGCAGACGCAAAGGCCCAAGAAGCCACACCCACGGGGTCCCCGGCTCCGTGCCCACTTCCTCTAGGGGCTCTGACCCACAGGGCAGCCGGACGCACGCGCGCGGGCAGAAACCCGGCCTCTCTGGCCAGAGCCCCGGGAAGGGGCCCCCGCACGCTGGAGAGCGGGAGGAATCTGGGCTTTCCTCCTCTTCCTCTCTTCCAGCCCAGGTTACGGAACTCTGGCAGGGCAGGGCCCTCGGTGGTCTGCAGAGGTGAGGGCACCTGACGTTCTTGTCCCCTGCGCAGGCAGTACCGCTCCGAGCGAAGCCCCGTGTTTCCAGCCGGGGGACAAGGGAGGGGGGGCTCCCTGGAGCAGAAAACGCAGAGGAATCCAAGAGAGGAGAGAGCCGGGAAGGGGACTCCTCCTTCCGTGTATGAGCCCACACAACCCTGAGGACCCCCCCCCCGGCTACGTGCACGCGGGACAGACCCACAAAACCACACTGACCTTGAAACCATGGCACACGAAATGACAAAGCAGACTTGGGGTCTGAGCTTCAAGGTGCTCACTGCCACCCGGCTACAAAAACGGACCACCAAGAAGACATCAGCGTGGACCGGAAAGCAGCCCCACAGCGCAATATTCAAACGTCCAGGACACGACCCATAGTTACTCAACATACAGAAAACCAGAAAATGCAACCGATTCCCAGGGCAAGAGACAATCCACAGATGCCAACCCTGACATGACCCAGATGTCAGAGTTATCACAGACCGTAAAGCATCCATTGTAACCAAGCTCCCTGAGGTCAACGTAGGAACTCTTGAAAGAAATGAAAACACAGACATTCTCCACAGAGAAAACTTTTTAAAATAATAAAAGAATCAGAATTTAAGAACAATACAGTGCATCGACAAAATGTTCACCGCGCGGGAGAACCGAGAGGGTCAGTGAACCCGAGATACGTTATGGAAATTGCCACCCGGAAGGCAGGGACTGAAGAGAAGGAAGAGTGTCAGGGAGCAGGGGGGCATCAAAAGCCTCGCGGCCGTGCTCCTGCAGGACAGAGACCGCTGCCCGAGAGCATCTGAATAGGTAAGGGCCAAAGTCGCCCCATGTTTGGAGAAAGACACCAATCTGCAGGCACAGGGAGCCCAGCAAACCCAAACAGAACCCAGTGGAAGAAAACCACGCCCAGACGCTTCTAACCAAACTGCTAAAAACCAAGAGGAAGGAACAGGCCCCGGGGACCCAGAGCTGGCGTGAGCAGCCACAGACTTTCCCTGACCACGCCTGAAACGAGAGCATGAAGAATTCTGACAGAAGAATCTGGAAATTACAGAAAAGAAACGAAAAGAGAAGAAAAGAAAAGAGAAGAAAAGAAAAGAAACGAAAAGAGAAGAAAAGAAAAGAGAAGAAAAGAAAAGAGAAGAAAAGAGAAGAGAAGAAAAGAAAAGAAAAGAAAAGAAAAGAAAAGAAAAGAAAAGAAAAAAAGAAAGCACTTGCCACGGGAAGACAGGGGAAGTGAGCTGCATTCACACGCTGGCGTGCCGAACAGCAGGCCAGCCAGAGGAGAGAAAGGACAGGAGGGAAGGCGGGTGACAGGTACCACAAGCGTCACACAGTGTGACCGGAGGCCCAGGGAGGCAGGACAGAAAACGTGGGACAGAAAACGGTATTACTGCAAGAGATAGGGCGCGAGGAGTTTCCCGTCCCTGTAAACTTCATGAAACCCAGCGGGACAGAAAGGAGACACACACACCAAAGCACGTGCTGCTAACGGCGATGAAGTCGAAAAACAAAGCAAAAACATAAAGCAGCCACGAGGGCCTTGCGGTCAGGACGAGGTGGCAGGGACTCCTCTCCACGAAGCGCAACTGTAAACCTTGGAAATGACTCAAATGACAAGCACAGGAGAACCCGAAGGCCGCACGAGGAGGCAGACTGAGGGGGGGGGGGGGACGCCAGGGCGGGAGGAACAGCACGGCCACGGGGCGTCTCCCGACCTCCCACCCGGCAGGTGACCTGACCCGGCATCTCCCGGCCCTCGGCCTGGCGACGGAAGGCGAGCCGCGCCCCAGACACCAGGCCAGCCCGGCAGAAGCTGGGGCACGAGCTGGCGGTCTGCAACACCTGCCCCAACAGAGCCCCCCGAGTGCTCTCCCTCCCCACCGGCCTCGAGACACAGCATTCCCCCGACACCGTGCGCGAGGGGACCCCGCCACGACAAGCACCCGGACCGGACCGGGAGACGCCCTCTGTCCTCCAGGGGCACCCGGCAGCCCAGCACCAGAAAGCTCCTTCCACCTCCAAAAAGCAGCACCGGCAGGGCCACGGGAGCCCCACGCCAGCCACGCCGGCAAAGGCACGCTTTGAGCGTCAGACCGGCGGGACCGCGTGCTGCCCCAGACCGGAAGCTGCTGCCGCTGCTGCTGCTGGGGACACTTTCAACAGGACCCGGAATCCCCGACAGAAGAGGCAGAGTGACCGGGGAGCAGCCGGAGGTCACCCGGCACACCCAGAACCAAGAAAATCATGACTTTAAGGAGAAAAGACGATCCACGGACACCAGCACCAAAACGAGCCAGATGCTGGCATTCTCCGACAGACCTTAAAGCCACCGTCGTAAAACTGATTCCTCGAGCAATTACAAATTCTCTGGAAGCAAACGAAAACCAGAAAATCTCAGCAAAGAAAAAGAAGTTCTAAAAAGAACTGAATGTAAAACTGAAAAACAGAGCAACAACTCAAACTCCCTGGATGGGCTTGAGAGGAAAGTGGAGGTGACAGGACGGGATCGGTGAACTCGTGGACGGATCAACACGAGGTGCCCCATCCCAACGACAGATAGAAACCACGCTGAAAGAACCCAAATACAGCCTCGGGGACCCACAGGAGGGGAACACGAGACCGAACAGCGGGATCACTGGAGTCCCAGGGAAGAGGGCAGAAACAGCGGGGCCGAGAGGGCACTGAGAGGACAACGGCCGAAAGCCCCCCAAACGGGGCAAAAGATACAACCCCACAGGTTTCGAGGAACTGAGCGAACCCCTACTAACACGAACCCAAAGAAATGCACAGCAAGACACACTATCCCCAACTTGACGAAGAGCGTTATCGTGAAGCAGCTGGAGGGAAACACTGCGCCCCAAACGGGGGCCACGGGCTCGGGGGACGGCAGGTCTCTCGGAATCACGGGGCCAGAGGGAGGGCGCGTCACTTTCCAGTGCTGCCCGAAAAGAGCCGTCAGCCAGATTCCACAGCTGGGAGACTTTCCCTAAGGCAGCAAGGAGACCCACAGACCTTCTTAGACAAAGGAAAACTTTAAAAAACTCATCTCTGGCAAACCTTAAAGAGCGGCGGAAGGAGATTCCCCAAATAGAAAAAAATGAGAAGGAAGGAGTCCTGAGAACCAGGGAGCAGGAGTGACAGGTACAGATCATTTGGGCAAATACAATGGTGAGTTTCCTACATTCCATCTGGTGACAAAACTCCCACGCCTGCACACCCTCACAACAATGGTATTTAAAGGCGGGGAGAGCAAAGATGGAAGAAAAGATTTCTACACCTCACCTGAAGGGGCAAAGCAACACTGGAGAGCTGCTGGAAATCATGTGTAAATACTGTCGTACCCAGAGCAACCACTAGGAAAACTACAGACACACCCCAAAACAACACATATAAATCACAACGGGCTCTTAAAAAATAGTCAAGTAATCCACAGGAGGGAAGGAAGGAGGGAAGGAAGGAAGGAAGGAAGGAAGGAAGGAAGGAAGGAAGGAAGGAAGGAAAAGAAAGAAAAACAGGAACAAGAAATACAGGAAAGACTAAAACATCAGATGTAAGCCTTAACTATGGACAATCACATTAAATATAAATACCCTAAATACACCAAGTAAAAGACAAAGATTGGCAGAATGGCTTTAAAAAAAAAAAAACAAAAAGGCAGGGGCACCTGGGAGCTCAGCTGGTTGAGCTCCCAACTTGTGATTTCAGTTCAGGTCACGATCTCACGGTTCAGTTGGGCAGTCGGAGCCCCGTGCCAGGCTCTGCACGGACAGTGAGGAGGCTGCCTGGGATTCTCTCCCTCTCTCTCTGCCCCGCCCCTTCTCACATTCTCTCTGTCTCAAAACAAATAAAATATACATACATACATATATGTAAACAACACAGCTATATGCCATTTACAAGAAATTCGCCTCAGACTCAATGACTTCAATATGCTGAAAACAAAAGGATAAAAAAAAAGGCTATACCAGGAAAACACTGTTAACAAACAGAAAGCAAGAAGAGCTGGGGCACCTGGGTGGCTCAGTTGGTTGGGCGACTAACTTCAGCTCAGGTCACGATCTCACGGTCTGTGGGGTCAAGCCCCACGTCAGACTCTGTGGTGACAGCTCCGAGCCTGGAGCCTGCTTTGGATTCTGCGTGTGTCTCTCTCTCTTCTTTTCCTCCCCCTGCCTTGTGTTCTATCGAAAGTAAATAAACATTAAAAAAAAGTTTTTTAAAAAGGCAGGAAAAATTGTACGAATATACGATAAAGTAGAAAGAAACTTACCGAAGAGAAAGAAAGGTACCTGACGGTAAAAGGGTCAACCCAGCAGGAAGACCTTATAATCCTAAATGCATATCCACCGAAGTACAGAGACACAGACGTGAGGGAAGAAACAGAGCTGAAAAGAGAAATCCCCAGTGTGCAGTGTGGCTGGGGTTTCAACAGCCGTCAGCAACTCACAGAACCGTTAGACAAAAATGAACGAGGATAGAGATCTGAGCAGTACGACCAGCCAAAAGGCCCTCCCTGGTATGTGTGGAAGGCTCCACCGACAGTGCTAGAAAACACATCTCTTCCAACGCCCGTGGAACATCCACCCAAAAAGACCCTACCCTGGGCGAGAACACAAGCTCGAACAAGTTTAAAAGAACAGAAACCCTACAGAGTGTCACCTCGCCACGACGGAACCACGCTAGAAACAGTAACAGAAAAGCGAAACGAGAAAATCTCAACACGTGGAAATTACGCCTACAAAAAATTCGCGGGTCAAGGAGAAGTAGCAAAGGAAATCAAGGACACAGAACTGAAGGAATATGAAAACACAACACACCAAGCCTTCGTGGGATGCGGCTAAGGCAGCATCAAGGAGAAAATTTACAGCACTACACGCTTACCCTAGAGAAGAAAAAAGCCACCAATAATCTAAGTGCATACCGCAAGAAACTAGAAAAGGAAGAGCGAAACAAACCCAAGGCAAGCAGAAGGGAAAGCAGAAGGGAGGGAGGCAGGTGTGGCTACAAAAGGGCAACAAAACCGAAGAGGTCTTTGTGGGAACGGAACGTTCTACATCTCGGTCATACAATGTCACTCTCCTGGTTGTAATATTCAATTACAGTTTTGCAAGAAGTTACCGCTGGTGAAACTTTCTTACAAATGCACGTTAACACGATTACCTCAAATAAAAGTGTGGTTTTTTTAAGACTCTGGCCAGAGACACGAAAACGCTCAACTGAAAAAAGATACTCAAACGACCAACGACCGTGTGAAAAAATGTTCGTCATCATTAGTCATCAGGGAAATGCACATCCAGACCACAGCGAGACATCACAACCCGTTCACTCGAAAGGCTAAAATTAAAAAGACTGACGATGCCACGTGCTGGCAAGGATGCAGGTCGCCTGGACTCACACTCGGGCTTCGCTGGCGCAAACAGAAGCGGATACACCGACCTCGGAAACCAGCGGGGCGGTCACGCACACGCACGTGAGCCGGCAGCTCCACGGTTTCGCCCGAGACAACCCAGAGTGCTCCCAGAGACCCGTCGCGCGCGCGCTCGCGTCTGCCCCGTTCGTGGCAGCCCCGTTCGTGGCAGACAGGCTGGAAGCGATCCGAGGGCCCGTCCACGAGCGGGGGAGGGAGCAGAGTGCCGGCAGCCAAACGACGACAGCGCCGCTCCCGGCACTCAGCGAAAAGGCGCGCTCACGCGGCTGAAGCTCCAAAACACGAGGCGGAGGGAAGGAAGCCGACGGGGAGAACAGACAGCAGCTGATGTTCGGTGGGTGGCGAAGGCAGCTCTAGGAAACCCCCGGGATCCACGGCAACCGCAGATCAGCGAGGCTCTGGGTGGCGACCGGCCGGAGGGTTCAAGCACACCCTGGAGACGTGAAAACTGTCAACCTTGACCGTGGTCCCGTTCACAGGGGCGCGGAAGTCAGACTACACTCGAAACGCGTGCGGCCGGCTGTACGTAAAGGGCACGTCACCGAAGCTGGTGTTCTCAGAGCTCCAAACTGAAATTCTCACCGCATTCCAACCAAACGACAGGCATTCACCTCCCCTACAGAGACTGCTCCGAAAGGCCCGGGTCTCAAACACCTCACTTTCTGCGAGGGAACACTCTAGACTCCCTCGGGGGAGTCTCCCCCTCCCCTCACCTGTCCTGCCGCGGCACCTGCTCCTCTCCCGGGTGCCCATCTCCTTGGCTCTGAGCACAGGTGGCTGTGCGCATGGCCGTGGCCAGCGCCGCCCGAGCCCCGAGAGGCCATCGAGGACCCCAGGGTTCACAGCACGGCACTCGCGGAACGGACGTCGGGTTAATTCCACGTGAGTCTCTAGTGACTACAGGACGGCGGGCGAGGGGCACGTGAGTGACCTGGGCAGCGTAAACAACAGAAAGGGCCAGGCCACGGGGAGGAAAGGAGCCAGAAGGAGCAGCTCGGAGGTGACCCTTCTGCGTGTGACGACGGAGCCGTGAACGCAGAAAAGCTCCGTGGACGAAGGACTGACTACTCCTGCCTCCTTCCCCTGCGTCAGCCAAGCCGGTCTCGGGAGCTCTGCTCCCCTCACACCTGTCAGCGCACCCCACTCCCCTTTCCCCTGCAGACGGGACGCGGCCCCCAGGGGGATGGCGGCGGAGACGAGGCCCCTGGGAGGTGAGGGCGCTGCGAAGGCGGAGCCCTCCCGCGCAGGATAGGCGGCCTTACCAGGAGGCTCCAGAGAGCTCGGTGAGGACGCAGCGAGAAGACAGCCCTCTACACACCGGGAAGCGGCCTCGCTGGACAGCGGCCCCGCGGGCAGCAGGATCCGGGACTTGCAGCCTCCAGGGCCGGGGGGGGACCCACGCGAAGCAAGCCCTCCGGCGCACGCGACTGTCCCGAACGCACCTCGACGCGACCCTTCCACCTGACGACGGTCCCCACCCACACCCACCCGCCGAGGAACCCCTCCAGGCTCCGTCTCGCATCGCCCCACGCCCCTACACAGAAACCCTCCCAGGCACACGTCACAAAGAAATCCCCAGCAGGCCCGGAGCGCCACCGCCGCGCTGCCCAGACGGCCCTCTAAACTAAGCACTACCGTCTCGTCCGCAAATCCTGTCAGGACGTTACTCGCTCCGCCGAGCATTTCCTGGCCCGCACAGAACGCGGCCGGCCAGCCACCCCTGCGCTCCTGGAGCGGTCCCACACCTCACCCAGCCTTCAGAGCCTCTGGCCCCACGCCGCCCCCCCCCCCCCACCGCCGCCCGCAGCCCCGGCGCCCGGTCCCCATCCACCCGCCCGCAGCTCCACAGCCGGCCTGCAGACGGCTCTCGCGGTGACGCCACGCGGCTTGAGTTCGCTTCCCCTCGCGTAGCTCAACGATGCCCGTGGCTTCGAGCAAGCGACAGGACGGCACCACCGCGCCAAGCCCTGCGCGTCACGCAGTGCGCCAATGACACGCGGGACAGCTACGTGGCTGTCACCGGCTCAGCGAACGTAACGTTGGCTCCATCCTGGTCACATTCAGATGAAAAATGAAAGCCGTCTGACTTTTTCGGCAGTGCAGCTAGAAAGCGAAAAAGAACGCTGGTACCCCTAACAGCACTAGGGCCACAGAAAAATCAACAGCAAGAGAAATCTATGAGCCGGTAGGAGGCTAAGCGAGATAAAAAACGTACACATTACAGGATTCGTGGAAGAACACGAGCGCAAGTTTAACGTGCGGCAACACAACAGTGGCCAGCCACCTTGAGGGTCGCTCAGATTTCAAAGACGAGGGCAGTGCGAGCTTCACGATGGGTGTCAGTTCTCTGACTGACGTTCAGACGGTGGCGCCGGGACAGGAGAGAAGGCATGTGCACACGGACGCAGCTTTACAAATACAAACTCACCCGTGCTCTGGCCGCCACGGCAGAATACAGACGGCATCCCTCTACTTCAGCTGGTACGTGTGTGACGAGTAGCCGAGTGCCGCAGACGTGGCATTAAGCCGGACAACGGTGACCCCTGAGCTCACACACACCAGGCAGTTCTCGGCGCCCCCAAGCAGAGGGAAAGTCACACCAGAAGGCCAAGCGGCGGCCCCCTCGGTATCTAGTCGACCCAGCAGGTGCACCCAGGACGCATCACCTCCGTCTCCGAAGCACCCGACCCTCGCCAAGGACAAAAGACCATCAAAAAGCACACTCTAAGCTCGTAACGCAGTAATGCGGGTGGATCACCAAGTGAAAAGCGACCATCTGCTCACGGGTGAGGGCCTCCGCACCAAGGCTCACACGGCCCAGGCTCCCCGTTGGCCCAGGGACGAGACCGGCAGCCGCACTCCATTTCTGGCTGTGGGGCCTGGAGAGGGGTCCCGCGCACACGACTCATCTTAACCGAAGGTCGCTGCCACAAAGCCAGGTGCTGAGCCCGGGAGGTGACAGCAGAGAGACATCGCTCCCAACATCAACGAGGCTCTTCTCGCGGCCCGGGCGGGGAGGCCACGGCGGCTGCACTGCTGACGGCCCTCACGGCTGTGCCGGCCAGAGCGTCCCATGTGACCACCCAGCGCACGGCATGCACGCGAGTCAGTTGTCTGATTACTCCCACGCAAGAGTGAGGGGGAAAGAGTGTCAACTCCCTGCCAGCAGCGGGTTCCAGACGGCCCATAGCCTGTCTCCACCCCAGTGTGCTGCCCACAAAAAAGGAAGGCTGACCGTGGCGGCCCCTACGGCCCTGCCCGGTTCGGGTGGTGGACTGGGGAGCTGTGGTCAGCCTCGGCTCAGCTTCCGGGGCTCCTCGAGGGTAAGTCACCACCACTCGGCTACATAGCAACAGGTCCACAAACAGCAGAATGCCGTCTAGCACTTTCCCTGCTGGTTTTTCCCTCCAAAGGTAACAGAAACTACCACCCTCCCCTTAACCCCCGAAACCAAGGCCTAGACGCCCCTAGGTTTCTAAGGTCGTGGGCTGAAATCAACAAGCAGGAGCGCAGCAGGCCCCCCTACTCTGTAGGAGAGGTAGTGCCGTGAGCCACTCCTTCAAACTGCTAACGTGTTACAGCTCTCACCCAGAAAGACAGCGCAAAACATTCCAGCTGCACAGGTTCTACACTTTTTTTTTCTTTCAAGTAAAGTCTAGGCCCAGGGTGGGTCTTGAACTCATGACCCCGCCAGGCACCCCAGATTCTACTCTTTCTTGCAGACACTTTTGTTTTCTTTATTAACATTTATTTATTTTTGAGAGACGTAGCACGAGCAAGGGACGGGCAGAGAGAGAGGGAGACACAGAATCCAAAGCAGGCTCCAGGCTCCGAGCCGTCAGCGCAGAGCCCGACGCGGGGCTCGAACCCACAAACCGCGAGATCATGACCCAAGCCGAAGTCAGACGCTTAACTGACTGGGCCCCCCAGGCACCCCTCTTGCAGACCCTTTTAAATGAATAACTTCCAACACGTCCGATATATTATTTCTTAAAAAGAAGAAATAATTAAGCGTCGCCAGTAAAACAACAGTTGCCCCGAAAACGGAGGCGCAAAATCGAAAATTAAAAGTACAAGGTGGCCCACAGTCCTGGCGGCAGCAACCAGAGACGGGAGCCGGAGGAAACCTTCCCGGACCGAAACGTGCCACCACAGGCCTGGCCAAGGAGACTCTCCTGAGCCTCCTCACTTGCTACAAATGGCAGGCACTGGCCCAGAGGATACCCCAGGAGACACCGAGAGAGACTCCCAAAAGGCCAACACAAAGCATGAAGGGCGCCTCCGTGCACCTCACCCTACCAGCCTGCTCGCTTTCGATCCCCACACAAAGGGAAAGCGCCGGTCAGTTTCGTTTCCGTACTTAACGACAACTACACAAGTAAAATACTGAAGCCATTTTCAGCATCATACCCACCCCCAACGCTGATTCACCATTAAAGCTGCTGATTGAAAGAACCATGTCTAATTAGCTGGAAACTAAGCCGGAGACACACAGGGAAACGTCCAAAAGAAGAAACAAAGAATAGGCCCCTGGATTAGGAAAGCAACTTTGCGGGGGGGGGGGGGGGGGGGGTCTCTACTGTCCTGTCAAAGTCCCCCCCTCCACCTTTCTGCTGTCCTCAGAGACCAGACTGTGTGCTGGTAACACCGAATCTTCCACCCAGGCTGTGACCTCCACACCAATGACATACGTGAAATCGCTTCAGCTCAGCCAAGGTGAGTCTTCTCGATCATGCGAATTAGGATCTCCCAGATTTGTAAACTTAAAGAGACTCTCAACTAGGAAAAAAACTGCACCTGCTGCCCTTCTGAATCGACGTACAGAATGGAAAAACGTTCTCCTTCAGGGAAACTGAATGGAAACCAGACCTCCCAAAGTCAGAGTTCGATGAGCACACTGCTGCCACAGGATGGTGACCGATGGGCAACGTACAACCAGTCCTGGATGCTCAGACGGCACCTACTCTCCTTCCCCACGCACTCACGTTCTATAAATACCCACCTTTAACGATTTCAAAACTGTAAGGCCCATTTTAACACGAGTTTTTGAGTCAATTACCTGACGAGCCGACAAGTATTAAGGCGAGAAGTAAAACTAGACCAACCCTGAGAGGCGCACATTCATTGCCAGATAGCTGACCAATCCCACGTGCAGTGCCGAAGTGAAACGCAACAAAAAAACGGAAAGCCAACAGAGAGCGCTTTGTAAAGGTATTCGTGTCCATGCAGCACTCACCACCAGAAACTTGTCATAACCATTCGTAAAATCTTAAAAATACATACAGGACCAGCACCTCGCACATGTGCCCCAGGAGCTGTGCCCAAGAATGCACCGTGTGCCCGAGAGCAAAGGGCCGGACCGGCCGGCGCCCGTGGACGGTGAACGGGCCTCCAGTGAAACACTACGCAGGGGGGAAAAGCAAGAACCCTGTACGAAGCTGGGAAGAGCCTCCGAACGTCACGGGTAAGAAGGCAGTGTTCTAGAAGGTGCAAGAACCTGTAGGACTCCACGACGTAGCTTAGGGACGGAGGCGGAGGTGGTGAACCGGAACCAACCGCCAACACGAAACAGGAGGCCGCTAAGGACTACGCGCACCTGCTTGTCCTTAACCTGACTGCCCGACACCAAGGGGCCACGCCAGCGTTCCTCTTTGCCTCTTACTGTACAGTTTCCTATGTAACTTGTACCAGTTCCATGCCTCCCCCAAAAGCACCGAAATTCGCGGATGTGGCAGCGGACCGGACCACACAACACACAAACCGAGCAGTTTTCCACGGAGCCATAAACAAAAATCGTCAACCGCAAACTCTAGGAAAGCACTCTCCTTACGCGCTACGAACCAGCTTCAAACGGGGCAACGCATGGAATGGCTGGGACTTGCAGGGCGCCTCCCTACGGCCCCGGCCACCATGCCACCTGGCGAGACCCTGTCACAGGGCACCCCTGCTCCACAAGTGTTCAAACCGGGTCCGCCGAACTCCTCCCCAAAGGGCCCTCTCCAGATCAGGGTCACTCTGGAAACAGGCATGTTTGCACCAGAGTAAAGGCCATCTTTGAACAGCCTTCAAATTAAAAGGCAGAAGATTACACAGTATCAGCCCCCAAGTTTGTGCCCAAAACAAAGCACCAGATATTAATAAAGCCACTACGAGAATCACTTGGTCTGTAAAATTCCAAGGGCTGGAAATAGGAAAGTCTTAATCCACTAAGCATATTAGGGCCTAACGAACTGGATCCAGTACCAAGGTTACCTAGTTCTTCAGAACGGGAATTAACCGAAGGAAGGATGCTCATTAAGCACAATTCGTTCAAAGACCGATTTCTCGTGAGGAAACTCCGCGTCGGATGCTCGGCGCGCATCCAGAGCGGCTGGGCGTCCAGGGTTTACCCCTGCACTCCAGCCCCACCAGGAGTCTAACTCCACGCCGGGCCCCGCGCCCTGCCCCGCGCCCGGCCCCGCACCCACCCCCGGGCAGCTAGGGGAGCGCGCCCACTCCTCGCGGCACCTGCCGATGGACCCCCGCAGACGCCCCCGCACCGCGCGCCGCCGCAGCCCGCTCCGGAGGCGACCGGCACAGCGCCGCGGCCCGGGACCCTGAGCACAAAGGCGGCCCCTGCCCCCAGCCCCCGGTGCGCCCAACCCGCGGCTCGGGCGCCGGGCTCCGACCCCGCCCTCGGCCCCGCCCCGGCCCCCGACCCCGACCCGACCCCGCGGTCCGACCCTCCCCGGGTCCCCGCCCCCGCCCCCGCCCCCGCCCCGGCCCACCTATGCCGTAGGCCTTGGCGCAGATCCACTGCAGGTTGGCGGCGATCTTGGCGCGGGCCGAGTCGTAGCGGTCCAGGGGCACGATGTCCACGGCACCGTCGGGCGCGGCCTCCATCCTCCTCCAGCCCTCCCCGGCCGGGCAGCCGCCCGCGTCCACCATCTGCACACAAAAAGGCCGCTGCAGCGCGGGCGGCGCCCGGCCTCCGCCGCAACAAAGGCGCCGCGCCCCTCGCTGCGCCGGGACCCGCGAGGGGGCCGGGCCCGCGAGCACCGCGGCCCCCGGGAGGCCGCCCCCGCCCCGGCCTCACCTCACAGCCGCCGCCGCCGCCGCCACCGCGGGTGCTGCTGCTGCATGCTGCGGGGCCGCGCCGGGAGGCCAGGGGGCCCGGAGGCCGGGAGGCCCGGAGGCCGGGGAGGCGGCGAGGTGAGGGGCGCGGGCCGGCCGCGGGCCGGGGCGGGGGGCGCGTGCGCGGGCCGGGGGCAGGGGCGGCGGCGGCGGCGGCGGCGGCGGCCGCTGAGGGGGCGGCCAACCGGCGGGAGCGCGCGCAACGCCGAGGCCCTGCGCACGCGCGGTGGGTGCCGCCCTCCGCCCCGCCCCCGGCCCGTGCTAGCCCCTCCCCTTACCGCACGCGCAGTGGGTCAATCTGCGGCCCCGCCTCCGGCCCGCGCTCGTCCCGCTCATTGCCGCACGCGCAGTGGGAGCGGCCCGCCCCCGGCCCCGCGCTCGCCCCGCCCACCGCCGCCCGCGCAGAGGGCCAGACTGAGGCTCCGCCCCTCTCGCCGGGCGCCGGGCGCGGGTCGCGCGGAGCGGGCGGGCGCTGGTGGGCAGGCCCGGGCGGGTTCCGCAGCAGCCCTTTGTCTGGGCCGCGCCTCCTCCGTCCCGGCAGCCGGCAGTCCGCACCGGAGGCTCCAGCCGCCGTCCGACGGGCCGACTGCCACCCCGGGAGGGCGACCCCCCGGCCCCTGCACAACCCCGGCGTCTCCCCCTTCCGGAGAGAGGCACTGCTGACGGGGCCGCCCTGCCCACCATCGCGGGGACCCCGAGCCTGCAGCGGGGGAAGGGGGGCCTGGTGGGCACCGACCCCGCCCGCGCCTCTGCCGCCCCCTCCCCCCGAGACCTCCAGGCCCAGAGACCCAGGACCCGCGGAGAGCAGGGGCGAGGGCTTCCTGGGTGGGGATCCCGGGGCGGCGAACCGCCGCCCTGAGCCCGAACGTGGAGCCCGCGGTCGTTGCACAAGCACCCAGCGGAGAGCCCCGGTGGCGGTCGCGCCGGGGGCAGGGGCGGCCGAGGACAGACGCGCGGGCGTGGGGGGTGAGGGTAGGCGGGGGCCGGGCAGTCCCGGCACGTGGGCGACAGGGACGCCTACTAGTCCAAAGCCAGACTAGGAGAGGGGCTGGGGACGGGGGGGGTGCTGGCCGGTCAGAATTGGGAGCTCCAACCCCTTCCCCCGGATGGGCAGCCAAAGAGTGACTGTGAACACAGTGGGGAAAGCGTGTGAAAGACCCCGTCGAGGTCAAGGAAGAGGGGGTGGGCAGGGCACGGAATTCAACAGGGACACCGCCCCCTGATGTGGACCCTGGAGCGGGAGAGAAGGAATGGGGGTCAAGGGTGACTGTTAGAGTCTCGGTATTGATCCTGTATCCTGCAACCTTGATGGACGTGTTATCAATTCCGACAGTTTTTCAGCCTATCCCTAAACCTGATTCCTACACACAAGACGATGACCTCGGTGATCGAAAATAGTCGTACCTCTTACCTTTCAATCCCCGCGTCGTGTATTTCTTCCTCTTACCTAATGGCCTGGCCACAGCCTCCGGTAGAGTCACATCCTAGTCTTGTTTCTGGGCTTAGACAAAAAGCATCCGGTCAGCCACTGCCGAGTGCCCTGTCAAATGTGGCTTTTCTGCGTTAATCAGGTTGGGGAGTTTCCCCTCTATTCCTGTTTTGTTGAGTGTTTTATCACGAAAGGGTGTTAGGTTTTGTCCGGTGCTTTTTTGTGATTATTGAGATGATCCCGTGAGGCCTTTTTATTCATCCCATTGATGTGGTATATTTCATTGATTTGATTTTCGGATACTCAACCAGCCTCACAATTCCTGAGACAAATCCCACCTTGCCGTAGTATATAATTTTTTTTTCAAGTGTGACAAATCAGTTTGGGGTTTGGGTTTTTTTGTTGTCGTCGTCGTTGTTTGTAACTTTACTGAGACATAGTTGACATACAGCACTGTGTAAGTTTAAGCTGTACCACGTGACAATTTGGTACATGTGTATACACAGCACACGTACGTATTGTGAAATGATTACCACGGTCAGGTTAGTTAATGCCCATACCCCACCTGGTTACCGTGTGTGTGTGTGTTGAGAACATTTAACATTTACTCTCTTAGCAACCTTCAAGGGTACAGTTAAGTACTGAATGGCCAGAATGCTATACATTACATCCCCAAAACTTACTCCTCTTAAAACTGTAAGTTGGTAACGATTTTGACCAAAATCTTCGGATTTCCCCCACCTCCCAGCCCCTGCCAACCACAGATCTACTCTCTGTTTCTATACGAGTTTGGTTTCCGGATTCCACATGTCAGTGAGGTCATACAGTGTTTGTCTCTCTCTGATTTATTTCACTTAGCGTAATGCGCTGGGGGCTTATCCGTGTTGTCACAAATGACAGGATTTTCTTTTTTATGACTGTATTCGTATATTTCATTCATGCCTGTGGGATATACGTGTATATGTGTATAAAAATGTAACCGATGGACACTCAGGCTGTTTCCATGTCTTGGCTCTTGTGAATAATGCTGTAATGAACATGGGGGTGCAGGTATTTTTTCAAATTAGTAGTTTTGTTTCCTTTGGATAAATACCAAGCAATAGAATTGCTAGATCATAAGGTTGTTCTGTTTTTAATTTTTGAGGAGCCTCCATACAGTTCTCCGTAGTGGCCGCGCCACCATTCCCACCAACAGTACACAGGGTTCCCCTTTGTCCACATCCTCGCCAACACCTGTCACTTCTTCCATTTTTCATTGTAGCCATTCTGACAGGGTGGGTGAGGTGATAGCTCCTTGTGGTTTTGATTAGCATTTCCCTGATGATCAGTGATGTTGAGCACCTTTTCATGTACATGTTGGCCATTTATATGTCTTCCTTGTGTTTTTTCTTTGTTTTTTAATGATTATTTCTGAGAGAGTGAGTGGGGAAGGGGCAGAGAGAGAGGAAGACACAGAATCCAAAGCAGTCTCCAGGCTCCAAGCTGTCAGCACAGAGCCCGACACGGGGCTCGAACCCACTAACCGTGGGATCGCGACCTGAGCCGAAGTCCGACGTTTAACTGACTGAGCCCCCCAGGCGCCCCTATATGTCCTCTTTGGGAAAATGTCCAGATCCTTTGCCAATTTTTTTAATTGGATTATTTGTTTGGGAGTACCTAAATATTTTTGGAAGAGTTTGAGAAAGACTGATGTTAATCCTTAAAATGTTGGGTGGAATTCACCAGTAAAACCATCTGGTCCTGAGCTTTTCTTTGTTGGGAGATTTTTGATGACGTTTTCAATCTCACTGTTGGTGTGTCCAGATTTTCTATGCGTAATTCGGGTTTGGTAGGCTCTACGTTTCCAGGAATTTATCCATTTCTTCTAGGCTATCCAGTTTGTGCCATATAGTTGTCCACACTAGTCCCTTATGATCTTTTGTATTTCTGTGGTGTCTCTTGGAATGTCTCCTCTTTCATTTATACTTTTGTTGATTTGAGTCCTTTTTTTTCTTGGTTAATCTAGCAAAAGGTTTGTCAGTTCTGTTTATCTTTTCAAAACACCAGCTTCCTTGATTTCTTTCCTATTGTTTTTCTAGTTCCTAATTCATTTATTTATGCTCTAATCATCTTTATTACTTTCTTCATTCTGCTAACGTTGGGCTTAGCTTTTTCTTCTCGTATTTCCTTGAGGCGTAAAGTTAAGGTGTTTATTTGAGATCTTTCCTTTTTTCTTAATGTAGGCATTTGTCTCTATAAACGTCCCTCTTGGAACTGCTTTTGTTCCAGGCCGTCAAATTTGGTATGTTGTGTTTCGTGTGTCTCGGGATACTTTCTGATTTCCTTTTTTATTTCTTCTTTGACCCATTGGTTGTAGGTGTGTGTTGTTTAATTTCAAGGTATTTGTAAATTCTCTGCTTGTCCTTCTGTTACTGATTTCTAGCCATGGTGGTCATAAACGATACTTGATGTGATTTCAATCCCCTTCACTTTAAGACTCACTTTGTAGGCCAGCATGTGATCTGTCCTGGAGGGTTGGTCTACAGTGTGGTTCAAATACACTGTTTCCTTCCCGACTCTCTCTGGACACTCTATCCAGTGCTGAAGGTGGGGCATTAAAGTCTCTCCTGTATACTTGATGTCTGTTTTTCCCTTGATTTCTGTTACTATTTATCTCAAATATTTAGGTGCTCTGTGTTCGTGTTCGGTACACACACACCCTTTCTATGTATATATATATACATACACACACACACACACACACACACATATATGTAGTATTTACCATTGTTATATCTTCTTGATGAACTGACCCCATTATCACTGTACAACGACCTTCTCTGTCTCTTGTGACCAATTGTGACTGACAGTCTGTCTTATGTGATATGAGCACAGCCTCTCCTGCTATCACTGGCTTTCCGTGTGTAAGGCATGTCTTCTCGTGTCCCGTCACTTTCAGCCCTTGTGTGTCCTTAGAGCCAAAGTGAGTCTCTTAGAGGCAGCGGGCTGTTGGATCTTGTTTTTTAATCCGTTCAGCCCGGATATGTCCTATGTTTGGAAAACTTAACCCATTTACAGTTAAAGTGATTATTGATAGGTAAGAACTCAGAATTGCCACCTTGTTCATCGTTTTGTATTATTTTGTGCTTTTATTCCTCTCTCGCTGTCTGCGTTTGTGGTTTATTTTTTGCAGTGGTATGCTTTTTTTTTTTAATCTGTTAAGAAGATACGACAGTCTATATATTTTTTTAAGTAATCTCTATGCCCAACGTGGGGCTCGAACTCAGTGCCCTGAGACTGGGAGTCGCACGCTCCACTGACTGAGCCAGCCGGGCACCCCCAAAACAGTGTGTTTTAAGGTGACAACCCACCTTCGGTCAGCAGTCAGGTACAAGAGCCCCACGCTGTTACTTCTCTCCCCCCCCCCCCATTTTATGCCATTAACGTCACACTTCGCACCTTTGCGTATCGAGCATCCATTCACAAATTATCATTCCTGCTGTGAGTTTTAGTACCACTGCCTCGTCTTAAGTGTTACGCTGGAGACGGGAGTGATTTACGTGCCCATCACAGTGTCGGGTGTTCTGAATTTGACTAAATACTTACCTTTACCCGTGAGGCTTACACTTGTATTTGTTTCTGTGTTGTCGCTTAGCAGTCTTTCCTTCCCACCTGAAGAGCTCCGTTCTGCCTGTGTCCTGAGGCAGGTTAGTGGTGACGAACTCCCGTGGCTTGTGTTGGTCCGGAAGTCCTCACCTGTGCCCGGCTCTGAAGGACTGAACGGAGCACACGCCTCTTCCAGGCTGCAAAGACTGGTTTGGGCAGGCGAACGCAGCTGCCCCTGGCTCAGGACGGCGGGATCCCCTCCGCTAGTGCAGTGGTTGGGGGACGAGCGGGGTTAGGGGCTGGGGCTGCGGTTGGGCCCTCGGGAAGCCGCTGTGACCGTCACCGAAACCGGGTTCGCCTCCTGGTGGGCGTCGAGCCAAAACACAGGAAGAGGAAGGGTTTCACTTGCAACGGGTAAAGGAGCTTTCCCAGAGCAGTGTCTCCCCACACAACAAAATTGGAGAAGTAGTGTTTCAACGTTTATTTATTTTTTGAGAGAGAGAATCCCAGGCAGGCTCCGCTCTGTCAGCGCAGAGCCCAACACGGGCCTCGAACGCACGAACCGTGAGATCATGACCTGAGCCAAAACCAAGAGTCAGAAGCTTAACCACTTAACCCACCGAGCCCCCCAGGCCCCCCGGAAACCGGGGACCTTTTAAGCTAAGCGTCCATGCGTATTCACGAAGGGGCTCGCACAGTGGGGAACACAGCACAGAATCGGGGCAGAAGTCCTCCTGAGGTGACCGCGTGCCAGTGACGGTCCCAGGGCGCCAGGGATCAGCGCCCTCGGTTCTGGCTCCAGACGGCCCAGGACCCGAGTGTCAGAAGGGTTCAGATCTGCGAAGATAACTGGGTCAGGTCAGTCTTCACTCTGGGTCCCGATTAGGCCTTTTCCTGCCCCGACGGTGACGTTCGCTCTTACGTTTTGTTCACAAGACGGCCGGGGGGCTGACACGTCCTTATGCCGAGAAAGCTGTCTGTCTGTGTTTTCTGCTCATCACCAGGTGCACAGAAGGTGCCCCCACCACATCCCTGGGAGGGCTCCGGCCAGGTCACCAGGAGGGCCCCAGATGGGCTGGCTGAGTCCCCGCCCACTCCAGGCTCCACAGCCGCCACCGAGGCCTGCAGACCGGCTTTGCAGGCCCAGATGGGTATGTCTCCCGCCAGGTTCCTGGGCAGCCTGGGCTGGTCCCTGCCAGTCGGAGGGGCTGCAGCCGAGTGTGGGGCCCCCTCAGTATCTCGGGGACACAGATGGGAGTGCGTCCCGCCGTGTCCCTGTACCTGCAGGACTGCTCGGGGGCCGGGCCCGGTCACGGGCCCCTCCGGTGTCCACAGCCAGGATGAGGTCTGTGTCCTGTTACCAAGGCATAGCTGGGAGTGACCCCTTCCAGGCCCCTTGGCCAGTGGTGCTGCTGGCCCAGTGTCGGACGGGGCTGTAGCCGAGGCCCGGGGATGAGCTTTTGTGGGGTCTGTGGCCAGGACCTGAGCTTGGGGCAAGTCAGCTGCCGGGGCATGAGTCTGCCTTCCCCAGTCTCCTCTGTCTGGGGCTGCGCCGGACCCCACAGCCCCCACCAAGGCACCTTTGTCTACGAATGGATGCCCCCTTGGCGCAGGTCAGCAGGGGCCCCGGGGGGGGGGGGCGTCTTACTCGGCCGTCTTGCCCATGGCGCTCCCGTGTACCTGTCTGCTTGCACGTTCCCGGACCCGGTTTACCACGGCTGCCTTGGAGGCCGTGTGTCCATGTTCCTGAGACACGGGCCTAGTGCGGTGATGTCTTTGTCTGGCGTGGTGTCAGGGTAACGTTGGCCTCCTAAGAGGAGTTGGAAGTGTTCTCTCCTCTCGTCGTTTCTGGAAAGTGTGTGGAGAGCCGGTGCTGTGCACTCCTCTGTAGGTGTCGGGCAGGGCTGAGCATCGAAGCCTCCGGACCCAGGCTTCCCTCCGTCGCTGGTGTTCGATCGAGGATTCTCCCTCTTCACTTGTTCGGGGTCCGCTCAGATCGTCTGTTTCTTCGTCGGTGGTTTTGGTGATCTGTGTCGTCCTGGGAATTCACCCTTCCATCTCAGTTCGAGGACTTGGTCCTGAGAATTCTAAAGGCCAAGTTACCCTGCCCCGAGATGGCAGAGGGAGGGTGCAGCAGCCCGGGGGAAGGGGCAGGGGCTGGTGCAGCTTTGGACACATTAAGTCCGAGATGCCCACTGGACCCCAAGTGGAAAAGCTCCCCGGGCGGCCCAGGGAGGGCGCAGAGAGGGCACTGCCAGGCGTGGAGGAAGGGGCGTGACGGGGAGAGGAGGCGCCATGGGATCCGTCGCCCCGGGCAGCGGGCAGCCTGGGTCCTGCGTTTGGGCCTGGAGGCCGGGGTGAAGCCATCCCCGAGGAGGGCTGATCTGCTGAGAAGCTGGGCCTGGGACTCGGCGATGCCCTGAGGGCCCCTGACGGGCAGGGGTGTGGACTGGCAGAGGCAGTGCAGGGGGAGGTACCCCCCCCCCCCCCGGGCAAAGGATGGCAGATAAACGGAGCGGTGGCCCCGGGCAGTGCGTGTGCCCCGAGGCCCCTGTGTTTTCAGGGCGGGAGAGGCTACAGCCAGTGGGTACCAGACACACTGGGACTGGTGCAGCGAGGGGAACCCGATGACGCTGGACGGTCGCCGGCGTCCTTCCTCCCCGGGCAGGAGAGGGGCCGGTCACCGGTCTGCGGGTGTGGGGACGTCGACGGAAGGAGGCCCGGGACAGGCGTCTGGGTGGGTGGGAGCGGGAGGGCCTGCGATGGCCCCCACGACCGGGCAGCCGCGAGGGGCTTCTCCCCGCGGACACCAGGGCCGGTGGTGCAGGCCCGTGTCCCCTCTGCGAGCGCGTGACAGTGGATGGGGGCTTCGGGGGGGCGGAGCAGGGGAGGGTCCGGCAAGGGGGTGGCTGGGGACCTGGCGGTGTCGGAGGGCACGGCGCGGAGAGAGCGGAGAGGCTCCGCCCGGTGCAGCAGGGCTGCGTGTGTAGGCATCAGCGCGACCACACTCCGGAAGGATCGGTGCCTCCCCGCTCCGTGGTTTGGTTTTATTTCCAGATAACTCCTCAACATGAAGGAGCCCCTGGCACAGGCTTCCGGGCGTTGCTGGAAGGCGTAGCCTGGGACGCGCCGTGTCTGAGCCACAATTGCAGACAGACTGCCCGACGGCCCAAACCGGACCTGCTCGTGCGCGTCTGAGGGGGTGTGTTTGCAGAAGCAGTGACTTGTTCGGGAGCCATCCAGACTCCGAGGGGGCGGTGGGACCTGCTCCCCCCTGGCCAGCTCTGGTGGGGGGGGGGCTGTGGGGAGAGACCCGAGGCGGGGTTCCGGCTCCCATCCCCCCCCCGGGGCCCCTCCCCTCCGAGTGTGAGCATGTGGGTCACTGTGCTGGGCCCAGCGAGGACAGAAGGAAGCAAATTCTCTTCCAGCAGCCGGCGGCCCGACCCCACCAGGTGCCTTGGCCCGAGCTCAAGCCCCGCCCCCCGCAGCCCCAGTGCCCTCCCGCCCTGCAGAAGCGCCACCACCGTCCTCGGGTTCCACCCGCTCCCCTGCTTATGCCACTTTCTGCCCAGAGGTGTCTGTAAGCCCCCAAGTGCCCGTGCTGCTGGGACGCAGAGCACAGGCCACCAAGCGAGGGGGCAGCCTGGCTCCCGCCTCGTCGTCAGAACGGACGGGCGAAGGTGGCGGTCACGTCGCGCTGGCTTCCCGAAGGCGCCACCTGAGCGAAAGGCCAGCTTAACCTCTCCTCAGCTTGGCAGCCGTCCCTCCGTTACGGAACGTTTAAGCTGACATCTTTCCGTCTTCCGTGTTGATTCCATCAAATCCAGCATGTCTCGGTTTTTCTGTGACATAAACGGGCAGGGAGTCCCGCTGACACGGATGTGTTGGGGCCCTGGCGGCCGTCCAGGGCGTCCACGCGCCCCGTGGTCGGGCCCACGGGTTCACGGGCACATTCCCATCCCGTATCCGGGAAGGAAGATTTTGTTACAAAAGAAAGAATTTTTGCTGGGGCAAAATAGGCCAGTCTCTTGGCTTTTTCCTCTGTTTGGACGTTGAGAATAGGTCAAAATAAAGCAAAACCCCGGGAGGGCTGCGTTCGGGGACGTTCTGATGGCAGTTCGCCTGTGGAGACACACATCCTCCGGGCTCGATCAGGGCAGCGGCTCAGCCCTGCCCGCGGCCTCCCGCGTGTCACTGAGGGCGCCAGGGGCCTGGTGCAGGCCCGAGTGGAATGACCGATCCATTGACGGACCCGCCGAGCAAGGCCCCCCAGGCCGCCTGCAGACGGCCGCCCCTCCGCGAGCCCTCGGCGCCCCCCGCCAGGGACCCATCGCCCGGCCCTCCAGGGCTCCTCCTGCCTTCAGGATCGTCTGCCCCCGCCCCGCCTTGCTGCTGCCCCCGCCTTGCTCCTAGACACAGCCGACGGGCAGGCCGCATCCTCTGGGCTCCTCGCCAGCGAAATAGTGCAGTGGGCTGAACCTGCCCCCCAGGATGCCCACGTCCTACCCGCCAGAACCCGTGGATGTGCTGCCCGGCGCGGCAAGAGGGGCTTCGTGGACGGCACTAGGTTCAGGACCTCGAGATGGGGGACTGTCCCGGGTTTCCCCGGTGGGCCTGGGCACAGGGCTCCTCTGTGGGCCGGGGGTGTGTCCCCCACAGTCGCCCCAAGGTGAAGGTGTGAGAACTCGGGGCCTTTGCGGGGGGGAGCGGGTCGTGGGGTGGGGCCTCGGGGGAGGGACCCCAGAGTCCCGCTGGAGGGCAGTGAGCAGCCAGCCTCACCAGGCCCGTGGTCATACGGGGGGCCAAGAGGGTCCCGGTCACAGGGAGACGCTGCTGGCCTTGGCCGTGGAGGCAGGGCCACCGGCCAAGCACTCGAAGCCTCTGTCTAGGAGCCTGAAAGGCAAGGAAGCCGAGCTCCCAGGGCCCCGGGAGGCACCAGCCTGCCCCACCCAGACGGTGGCCCGTGAGGCCCATGCTGCCCGCTGGCTCCACTGCTGAGTTTGTGGCGTCTTGCAGGGCAGCCCGGAACTCCCATGCAAGGTCACCAATGCCTTCCCCAAGACGCTCAGGATGGCGTGGCCGCCCAGCCGCACGGGACACGGGCGGGCACGTCCAGGGCCCGGGGCCTCCTCCCCCCTGGGACGCCGTCCGCCACACCGGCCCCCTGTCCAGCCGGGAGGCCCCTGCTCGGGGCTGTGTCCCTGGCCCCTTAGGTCGGTCGCCTCGGCTTCTCCCTCCGGAGAGACGCGTGACAGATGACGTTCATATACGTGACATGCTCCACGGGGTGTCCAGGGTAATCGTAACTCCCAGCTATGACGTGATAAAAAAGCACCGGGCCTTTGTCTCTGGCTCTTGGCACACAGCTCGTAAAACCCTTGGGTTTAGGGGTGACACAAGTGTCTCTGTGCGCTGCTGAGGGGAGTGGGGTGCGTCTAAGGGGCTTCGGCCTGCGGCTGCGCAAGACCGGGCGCGGGTCGGGGGCCGCCCAGCCCCAGCCCCAGCCCCGCTGCGGGTGGGGACGGGAGACTGAGTCCAGCACCTCGGCCCAGGACACCGCCAACCACGCCAGTGCAGCGAGGCGTCCGGGAAAGCGCCTACCGACAGGGTCCAGGGTGGCGCGACCCAACTGCACGGGGCCGGGAGGTCCGGGGCCCGCCGTCCTCCCAGACCTCGGCCTGCATGCCTCCGATTGGCAGCTACCTGTACCCGTTAAACAGGTGATGGCGAGGGAAGTGTTTTGCAGAGTTCCAGCAAACTGAAATGGGGGTTCGTGGGGGCTGTGGTAGCTGGTGTCTGGAGGGAGGAAGTCCCACGGGGCAACTCCGGGGTGTCTGAGAGCCGCCGGTGTCCGGGAGCCGGAGAACAGGTTGTCTCGGGGGGAGGGGACCCCACGTACTAGGTGTCAGAAGCGTGGGAGTAAAAACAGGTGGACAGGGGCGCCTGGGGGGCTCCGTCGGTTAAGTAGCCGACCCTTGGTTTCGGCTCAGGTCACCATCTCACGGCTCACGAGTTCGAGCCCCGTGTCGGGCTCTCTGCTGTCAGCACAGGGCCTGCTTGGGATCCTCTGGCCCCTCCCCCGTTTGTGCCACCCCGCTCAAAACTAAAGAAGACATTAAAAATAAACCAGATGGACAGTGTGCACGCAAGCTCTGACCACACGCTGGGACGGGAAATCGGCCTGCCTGCCCTCACAGGCCTATGACGGAAACGTGACCTTTCCTACACCAAGGACCCAGGCAGCAGTGGTGCTGGGGCCCTACCTCCTGCAGAAGTCCCATCTCCCCATCCTGCCCCACCACTGCGATGTCACCGGTACCAGTGGGCCCGTCACCGACTCAAAATGACCCGTCAGGCCAGCCCCGAGGTCTCAGCATGACGCGCTGATAAGGAAGCCCCCACATGGGACACCGCGATCCAGAGGCATTTTGATAACAGGGTTTCAAAAGTACAACGCGTCCGCACAATGAAATCCTGTGAAAGGGTATAAAGGTGCCGGGTCCCGAAGCAGGAGTGGAGCACTGACCCACTACAACCTGGGCGGACGCGGATCCAAGAGGCCAAGCGACAGGAGCCAGACACAGACCAAGTGCCCGGGCTCCATTCCTGTGAACCGTCCAGAGCGGGCAGACCGTGGCCGCGGGGAAACACGGGCAGGAGGTGGATGACTGCTTCATGGGTGTGGGGACGGCCACAGGGCTCTGCTGAGAACTCTGGGTCATGTGCTGCAGAAGGGAGTTCTGGGAACCAGACCTCGACAGAAAACTGGCTTGAAAACAGGCAAAAGCGACCCTGCCAGGGAGCAGAGGGGGCTGGGGACCCGTGGCCTATGTCCTGGCCTGGATGGCGGGCTCAGAGATAACGCACCCAGCTGCACGGTCCAGCATCGTACACACGTAAGTTCATATTTCAACTAAGAAATCAAAAACTGGGGCGCCCGGCTGGCTCAGCTGGTGGGATGTGCAACTCTTGATCTTGGGGTCCTGAGTTCGAGTCCCCCCCATGTTTGGGGTAGAGATTACTAAAAACAAAAGTGGCTTAAACAATAAACAATGGCTTAAAAAAAAAAAAGGAGGGGACACAGAGCAAATGAGCGAACGTACTATGGGGCCAGGGGCCAGAGTCCCATGTGGAGAAGGGACATACGTGGATGGACAGTGGGATGGTGAGAAGGCACTGTGTGGCTGGATTTAGCTGAGGATATTGGTTTAAATCAATGATTTTTAAAAAAATTTCCTGGGTCTTGGGGTGCCTGGGTGGCTCAGTTAAGCATCCGACTCTGGATTTCGGCTCAGGTCACGACCTCACGGTGCCTGGGATTGAGCCCTACATCTGGCTCTGCACTGACAGTGTGGAGTCTGCTTAGGATTCTTTCTTGCTCTCTCTGCCCACCCCTATTCACTCTCTCTCCCTCAAAAATAAATAAACAAAAACTTAAAAAAAAATTAAAAAGCAAAAGCATCATCACAGAACCTGGTTTTGACGGTCTTAATTGAATGTATTTGAGATCAAAGGTTTTGCTTTTTGTTTTCCGACCCTCTTCTGGACCCCAAACCCATGGTGAACCCCGAATGCATCCCTGCGGCCCCCGGGACACACACTTTCCTGTGTTCTCGGGTGCACACGGGATGGGGGGGCAGTGTGCCGCCTGTGTTCTGATCAGGGAGGGGGGAGCCGTCCCATCCCTGCACTCGCACCGGGGCTCAGGCGGCTTCCCGTGGGCACCTTTCACTCCAGTAAAAAGTTAAAGTGGGGGGGCACCTGTGGGGTTCAGGCGGTTGAGTGTCCGACTTTGGCTCAGGTCATGATCTCACAGTTTGTGGGTTCGAGCCCCACGTCAGGCTCTGTGCTGACAGCTCAGAACCTGCTTGGGATTCTCTGTCTCTCTCTTCTGTCCCTCCCCGACTTGTGTATGCACGCTCTCTCTCTCAAAATAATTAAAAAGGGGGGTAATGGGGGCGCCTGGGTGGCTCCGTCCATCGGTTAAGCATCCGACTTTGGCTCAGGTCATGATCTCACGGTTCGTGAGTTAGAGCCCCACATCAGGCTCCGTGCTGACAGTTCGGCCTGGAGCCTGCTTCGGATTCTGCGTCTCCCTCTCTCTCTGCCCCTCCCCTGCTCACACTCTGTCTCTGTCTCAAAAATAAATAAAACGTTAAAAAATTTTTTAAATAAATAAATAAAAAGGGGGGTAATATCCTTAAACATACAGGAAATTATTTCCTCAACACAGACTTAAAACATCAGAAAGTCACCACCACCCAGACCCGGCTCGTCTGAGGGTTACCCACAAATCCCAGGACCTGGATCCAGGGCAAACGGACTTCACCCCGGAAGGCACGGGGGACGGCGTCGGGCCGCGTTCCCCGGGTGGTGATCCCTGGACGGCAGCGTTTGGACCCGAGGGCTGCGGGTGAGGACGGTGTTCTCACTGGGCACCTCTAACTTAGGAAAACGCCCCCAAAGGGGCGTCTGCCGGGCGCCCTGGCACGTCCTCCAAGGAGGCGACCCTGCGTCAGTGCCCGGTGTGATAACTGGCAGGGACGAGCAGGAGAGATCCCGTCACGTCGTCCAGCTGCGGCCGGTCCTTGCGGGCCAGGGCTGGGATGTGCGGGCACAGGACACTGCGTGGGCACCCGTGTCCCAGCTGGACGGTTGGAGGGGGGCAAGCACGTTCCCACTCGGACCCGGAAAGGCCTCGCGACAGGGCGCAGAGGGGCCCCCACCCCGTGGGCCCGCGCTCAGTAGCAGAGGCCGCTCCAGGGGTCCAGCGGACAGGCACACGTGGAGGTCCCGGGGACGTCCCGGCCGGGGCAGGGGACCACACGCCATGACTGAGTGCTTGGCAGGAAGCCCCGGTGCCAGGAAGAGGGCAGAGACCCATCTTCCCATGAGGACCGACGTGCCACGCTTCACAGACAGGAGTGGATGGTCCCGGGCGGAGAGCGCCAGAGACGGGGGTGGGGCGGGGTGGGGCACAGGGGCCGATGGGAAGGGGGCCTGGGGGACGGCAGCCCAGGCTTCCACGCGTTTCCCGGAGCCCCTCCGAGACCGCCACGGGCTCCCGGCACCGTGCTCACACCACACCGCCGAGGTGCCAGCAACGGGGTGATGGGGTGGACCCTGACTCCTCACCAGGCAGGAGGCCGTGGGCCAGGGAGGCCCTGACGCGACGTCCAGCAACGGTCAGGGCCGGGCTCTTCAGGAACACTCACCTGATGATCCAGAAGCATTTCACGAGTGAGCTGGGCAGAACTGCTGGCCGAGCCCCCTTCGGTGGGACCTTTTCATCTTGGAAGCAAACGCTCTTGAGAAGGATGCATTCTCCAGATGCATCCTACCTCTGCTGCTCGAGCAGACGCACCCCTTCCCTGGGGCCCACATCTGACTTAAAATAGCCGCCCAGTTCCCAGAGGGAGAGTGTGCGGCGAGGGCCGTTCCAGGGACAATCCGATGGCCCGTGGACCCCACACCCTCCATTACTGCTGCCACTCAGGAAGGGATGGCGAGGGCAACGGGAGGCAACAGGGAGAGTCCCCGGGCCTGAGCGCCAACTGGGAGCGCCCACGTTCCCGGTCCGGGCAAAGGAAGGAAAGCCTGGGGTGCAGGCCTGCGGGGGGCTGCTGGGGCTTGTACCCAGCGCGGGCCAGCGGCCTCCCTCCCCGGCTTCGGTGCCCTCTCCCCTAGGGAGGACGCGCTCAGGTCAGGCCAGTACCCAGCGTCCTGGCCAGAAATGCCACCCGGCTCCAAACCGGCTTTAAAGGTGAAGCCTTGAGGGGACGTTGCACCGGGAAGGGGCCCCTTGATAAACAGCGGGCTTCGTCACCCCCGCCACAGCCCCCTGCGAAGGAGTCGAGAGCCTGCGAGAGGGCGGGGCACGCGGGCGGGGTGCCCAGAGGGCAAAGAGGAACCCCCAGCGCGCTCCTTCTCGTCCTTCTCACCCCGGGCCTCCCACCCACCCGCCCCGAGCCCAGGCCTCCCAACAATGCGCGGTGCCTCATCCAGCGGGTGCCCAGCTCCCCTCGGCCCGCCAGGCGTCACGAGCTCCCCGCTCCCCGCTCCCCGCACCGTCCGCACCTGGAGACCAGCCCCGCCTTGAGCACACAGCCCTTTGCACTAGCTCCCCTGGAACCGCCCCAGAACGTGGCGACCGAGCTGGTCCAGGAAGCCTGCACTTGGCAGCGTCTAGAATGTCATCAAGCCCTGGCCCGTCCCGGGAGCCCCAGGATTCAGGTCACAGACGTTACCTTTGCTTCGGTCTGGTGGCCTGAGCGCGAGGCCATCGAGGGCAGAGTGACAACTCACAGGCGCAGGAAACGACGGCGTCACTTTTCCTTCCACGATGGCCATGCTGGAGATGTCCGTTCTATTCGATTTAGATTGCTATCCTTATTTTTCACACTCCTGTTACGGCATTAGGTGGGCTTTTCTTTTTTTAATGTTTATTTTTGAGAGAGAGAGACAGAGCATGAGCGGGGGAGGGGCAGAGAGAGGGAGACACAGGATCGGAAGCAGGCTCCAGGCTCTGAGCCGTCAGCACAGAACCTGACACGGGGCTCGAACCCACAAACTGTGAGATCGTGACCTGAGCCAAAGTCGGAGGCTTAACCGACTGAGCCACCCAGGCACGCCTTGAATTTTCAAACCACGCGTGGAATTAGGTTATGTTTTCTCAAACTCTCGTTGCAGACACTGAAGCAGACATCATGAGATGTCTGTTACGGAGAGGGCAGGAGTCCAGCTGGCGGCGAGCAGACCCCCGCCTGCCCTGGCAGCACGGCCGCCCGGGGACAGGCTGGGGGAGGGAACAGTTCGGCCGCCTCTCCCCTTGGACAGAGACCTGCGCCACCGGCCGTGCACCGAGGCCTCTCCTCGGCCTTTCCCACCCGCCGGGCCACGCCTGAGACAGGGGTGAGTCTCCCAGGAAGACGGACCACGGTGGGGAAAGGGCCTCGCACCGCAGTCTGCACACGTGTGCACTGGTGACATGCCAGCGATGTCCTTCTGCAGGCGCGTAGGGCAGGCCCTCATGAGCCACAAGGACCGCAGCTCCCCACGCCCGGGGGTCCTCAGCACAGGTCCCCAAGCAGGGAGGGAAGCCTTGCAGGAGCCGGAGCCCAGACAGGCCATCGGCCCCCCGGGGAGGGCACCACGAGCTGCTGCCGCCCGACCGAAACCCACCCCCAACAGGCAACACGGCCGTGTCGGTCAGAGAACAGGCTCCGAGCCAGGGTCGGACACGCTTTCCCTCCTGAGCAATGTCCTTACACAGTGGACAGAAAAGAAGGTGCACGGGTGGCCTGAGGCCTGGCCCACGAGGCGGTCCACAGCCGCCACGCCGCAGGGCCGGCCCCGGGGTGTTGCCTTCGAGCGGTTCGACCAGGAATGTGCTTCCACACGGAGACTGCAAAGCGCACCGCCCCTTGCGTGGGGCTCGGAGTCAGGGGCACGGAGGCCACGGCCCCATGGCTCACTGCTTTGCCGTGAGGCAGAGGAGAAAGTCACGAGGCGTAAGAACCCTTCCAGTCGGTCGCTTTAAAGACAGGGCACAAATAATGGAGCGCGAAGCACATCCCTGGTGCTTCGGGAACAGCTGGGACTATATATATATATTTTTTTTTATTGCTTACTTATTTTGAGAGAGAGAGAACAAATCCCAAGCCCACTGCATGCTGTCAGTGCGGAGATCTATATGGGGCTCGAATTCACGAAGCTTGAGATCATGACCTGAGCCGGAATCAAGAGTCGGAAGCTTAACCGACTGAGCCCCCAGGCGCACCGCGGCGGAGACCGCCTCAGGCTTAAAAAATGTGAGATTCGCTACCTGTAAAAATTTTTACTATTCTGTCCACAAGTTCTAAGTCCGAATCAAAAGAATGAGAAAAACCCAGATCTGTGGAAAGAAACACTTCCTTACCACACCTGTGCTCAGCTGAGCGGGGCGGGCGAGCGGCAGAGGCCCCGGGGCAGCGAGGCGGCCCCCAGCCCGCACCTGCCCGCGCAGCCGACAGCCGAGCGCACCCAGGTCTGGGCCCAGGCAGGTGGGGCCGCTGCAGAAGACGAGTTCAGAAAAACATCTGAAAAAGGCGTCAAGCGGTAAGTAACGCGCAGCACTGAAAAAAAAAAGCAAAGCGCTAACCCATTTTCTCATTTTGCAACGCGAGTAACGTTTACAAAGGAAAGGCAGCCCCACTGGCATCCGGTCCGCCCTCGGAGGCCTGGGAGCGCTCACCGGGCCCATACAGACCGTCCGCTCCAGTCGGAACCGCCGTTCTGCCCGCAGGACGCGAGCCCGGGCAGCCCGCCACGCCGAGGGGGCAGCGACTGCCCGGAGCGGGACAGGCGCGGCGGGCGTGCCTTGTCGGGAGCGCACAAGCCCCTCTCCGGCGCTAAAGTCACACTAGGACAATAGCAAAAAGGGAATTCATTTATTAAAGAAAAATCATCTGTGATTTCCTCTACGTAAGTTAGCACTGACTTCACACTTTGGGTTGAAACATGCCTTCTCCCAAGTGACAAGCAGCACCTGCGGGTCGGGTCAAAGAGCGTGTCCAGAGCCCAGAGGGACACTGTGGAGGGAGGGGACGCCTCCCGGGGCATCCACGCCTGTAAACACTGTTGGAGGCTGGAGATGCGGCCGGCCGTGCACGCTGCCATCACACGGGTGTCTAAGCAGAAGATCAAAGCCGGAGAAGGGCCCCCGAGCCCTGACGACCCGGGGTGGGGTGCGGAGGGCGGGGTCCGGCGAGCCTCCCCCTCCCCCCCCAGCCTGCAGCACTGGCACCGAGGGGGTCTCCACGCTCTTCCGCGGCTGGCTGGCGGGCTGGCGGGTAGAAGAGGGCCGTGGCTGGGGCCGCCCCGGCTCCCGGACAGGTGCTGGAGCCGTGCAGGGGAGCGGCCGCACTTGCGCCTACGTGCGGTTCAGGGTCTGGAAGATCCTGGAGATCTGCAGCATGACCGGCCCCGTCTCCGGGTCGTTCATCCACTGGGTGCTGTTCAGTGGGTTTTCCAGCATGTCCTCAAACGCTGCGGGGAGAACACGGCAAGGCCGGCTGAGACGCAGCTCTCGGCACGCGGTCAAGTACCACGGACTTGCCTCTCAACCGGCCTCTGAAGGGTGAGCCGTGAGTATCCGGGTCACCCCTCCCCAACAACCCCCCGGCAACGTCTGATCTGCTCAGCCCACCGGGGCACCCGCGTCTCCAGCCCTGGGCGGGCAGGCGGCGTGCCCGTGTGCTTGCTGGCGCACCGATTCTGGAAAGCAATCTGGCAACGGCTATCTGCGATCTTAAAAATAGTCGCAGCCTATGACTCAGTAATTCCGATTCCAACCCTATCCTGGCAAAATAATCAGATGCAGAAATGACATAAAAACACTGTTGCAAATTTAACGATATCTGATTGGGAAAATGAGAATGTTCAGTGTTCAGGAAAGGACTTAAAAAAACCGGACGCGGGGCCACCTGTGCGGCTCAGTCGGTTAAGTGTCCGACTTGACTTTGACTCAGGTCATGATCTCCCGGTTTGTGAGTTTGAGCCCCGTGTCAGGCTCTGTGCTGACAGCCTGGAGCCTGCTTGGGATTCTGCGTCTCCCCCTCTCCCTGCCTCTCCCCTGTTCACACACGCACTCTCTCTCAAAACAAATATCAACATTTAGGACATTTTTAAAAGAACAACAAAAAAACCCGAACATTAAAAATGTGAGCAAGGGGCGCCTGGGCAGCTCAGCAGGAACCCCTCATCCCAGGGTTGTGGTTCGAGCCCCACGTAGGGTGTAGAAACGACTTACAAATTACATCTGACAGAAGGGGTCTCCCAGCACATGGCTGTCCCCCGCAAACCCTGGCCGTGTGAGCTCACAAGCTGCAGGCGTCACGCACGTCTGGAAGGTGCCGTCCTCCCTCCGGCCTTCCCCGTCAGCACACGCGGAAGTGTGGAGCGGCCCCACGCGCACCAGCCTCGGGGAGCGCACTCACCCTGTCTGCTCATGGCGCTTCAGGGCCACACGGGACCGCGGAGTAGCAAGGAAGTCTGACTTGGTCACTTGCTTGTGTGACCTGACAGCCGTCCCAGCCCTTAAAACCACCGGGGGACCCCTGATGGGCACCCTCCGGAAACCAGTCGCAAGTATCGGACAGGGAGCCCGGAAGGACGGCAGCGCGTCCAGGCCAGCTCGAGGAAGCACACAGCGTGGGGTCAGTGAGGAAGGACCGGCTGCTCCGTGAACGTGCTGGGCACCCCACCCGCCGCCTCCTGGCACCTAGAGCCGTCCTGGGGACAGGGGTAAACGGCGCGGGGCCCCAGGGGCTGGCTGGGACAGACGGCAAGGACGGACATCTATCAGAGCAAGGACGGTCTCCTACCAGACTCGCACCTGCCAACGTCCAAAAGAAACACCTGTCCAGAACAGAAGCGCGAACAGGACGTCTGCACATGCGACAAGACAAAGGCAAGGTGTGGACACAGGATGAGCCCTGACCAAGCCCCAAGGTGGAGGTGACATCAAAGCAGCTGGCAGACGCGGGTGACAGGGGGGTGGGGCTCGGGGCACAGACACAGGCACGCTGCCCCGAGGGGCCCACGGGATGATGAAGGCCCGCTCCTGGGGTGGGGGAGGGGACCAGAGGACCCGCAGGGCCCAGAATTCCACACTGTTGGTGGTGCCTTTTTCAGTTTACTGATTTGAGAGAGAGGGAAAGCGAGAAAGAGAACAAGTGGGGGAGGGGCAGAGAGAGGGAGAATCCCAAGCAGGTTCTGTGCTGTCGGCACAGAGACCGACGTGGGGCTCGAACTCTCGAAGTGGGATCATGGCCTGAGCAGAAATCAAGAGTCAGAGGCTTAACCGACCCGGCCACCGGGCATCCCCAGGCTCTTTCCATCCCATCCTCTGAAGCCAAAAGGATGCGTGGTTCTTAGCTTCGTTACTATTCTGCGAGTCACAAAAACCATACGTGCTTCCGGACACAGGCTGTTTCACGGTCAGACGGAGGGCCAGAGAAAGCCCTCGCGACCAGAAAGAGCAGAGGCCAGTGTCTCCCGCACACCTGGCCCCGGCCCGCGGGGCGCTGCCCACGCTCTCCTCAACCTGGACGGGCCACTCTGGTGCCCACAGCTCGTCCAAGTCGTCTGCACGGGAGGCCGCCACACCACGGCCGCAGCCCGGCCGCTGGGCCCCACCGTGACTCAGGCAGGAGCTCCCCAAAGGTGACAGGGACATCGGTGTCACTCGGTGAAATCCACGCGATGTGGCGGGGCCCACCCCTGGGGAAGCCCACGTACCTAGTAACGTTTTAGGGTTGGTCAGGCCCAGCTGCACCACTGGATTATCCAGGATGGCTTGAAAGAGGGGGCTGTCGGGGTCAATGCCCTTGTCCAGCTCCTCGGGGGAGGGCTTCCGGTCTCCCAGCAGCCACTCGCACTGCAGACGCAAAAGTCACATACACGTTAGTCGCTCCTGAGCCCCCACCGGCAGCGGCTGCCCCCGGGGAGGGGCCCAGGCCGGGGGCTCCGATGTCGGCACGGCCGGCAGATCCCAGCACGGCGGTTCAGACAAACGTGCCTGGGACTTCTCGGCAGGACCCGCACAGGGCGCTGGGAGGAGAATGAAGAGAGGCACGGAACCCCCAGGCTGCATCCCCGGGAAGTCCCCGCCCCACCACCACGCCCTCCTCAGGCAGCTGTCGTGGGTCCACAGCCTGGGACCTGTCCCAGGTCAGCTCAGCCAACTAACGACTCACGTGCGTGCCAAGGAACGCACGCGGTCGTACAAAGACAGATCCCGGGGCGCCTGGGGGGCTCAGTCAGTTAAGCGTCTGACTCTTGGTTTCTGCTCAGGTCATGATCTCGCAGCTTCGTGGGTTCGTTCCCCATGTCGGGCTCTGTGCTGACAGCATGAAGCCTGCCTGGGATTCTCTCTCTACATCTCTCTCTGCCCCTCCCCTGCTCGCTCGCTCTCTCTCTCAAAATTAACGTGCAAACTTAAAAAAATAAAGAAGAAAGAAAGAAACAGAGAAAAGAAAAACAAGGCCCAGAACTTTCTCAGTATGCAAAACATGTTATACTGTGACACCATCTACCCTCTCGTCTCCCTCGGAAAGAACGGACCGCCTGAGACAGGAGCCTGATGCACGTGACGCGGGCGAGGGGAGAGCGTCGCTGGCACAAGGACGCGTGGCGGTACTCACGGCGGCGTTCTGCTGGTTGTTGTTCACTCTGAGGGCGTCTATCACTTCTTTCTCGTCGAATCCCATCTCCATCAGGGAAATGACCGCCTGAAGGAGAACCCACAGGCCACTCAGTGCGCGCTCGCCGAGGACCAGGGAGCCGGGCCGTGTGGCCCGGATCCACACTGAGAAGCCTGCTGAGCAACATGCCACGGGCAGGCCACGCCAGCATCAGACCCTTTTAGGTCTGTCCCCATGTGTGGCCAGAAAGGTCTCCACCAGCACGTGAGCTCTCTGCAGGGGCCCCGGTCCCCAGAACGAAAGGGGAAGGGAGAGACCATGAGGGAAGCAAACCCGACTGAGGTGGGGAGAAAAACATCCTGCTCGCTTGCGGGAAATAGGAGGTTTCTGCACGTTTTATCCTTTAAAAAATGACACTAAAATTAACTTCAAACATCTTACATTTAACAAAACATAAACTGTAAACATAAACGTTTGAGAATTCTCAGAGGGAACGACGACCCAACGTTCAACATCCTGGGGATGAGAGATGCACGATTTCAGGACAAAAACCACAGAACACGTTACATCCTTCGCTTTACCCTTGACTTTTATTGTGCAATCTTTAAAAGGGTCAATTTGGGGGGGAAAAAAAAAAGTAAAAGATTTCATCAAGTTAACTGCCTGGAGATCAAACCACACCCTTGTGAACTGGGTCCCCGTCTTCTTCCTGGCACACTTTTCTGTGTTAACCACTCTACCTCGCACACACCCGGGTGTGGGTGCTGGCGGCCATGCCCAGGCTGCACCGGCCCGACAGGTGTCTCAGAGAGCACCCGGCGGGAAAGGAAGTCAGCCGGGGCGGCAGCCAGAAAGATGCTTCACTGGGGCCCGACGGTGTCCACTGAGCTCACGAGAAAGCATCTGTGCGATGACCCACTTCCTTTCCTTTCCCGAAGCAGCTCCTAACCCCAGGGCTGGCGGGGGTGGGGGTCCCCCCGCAAATCCTAGGAGAAGAACGCACCATGTGGTAGCTGACCCCCGGGTCACATAAAATCACCGGGACCTCCCACTAAATTCAAGCACACGGAGATCTTCCTGTGAATGTCAATAAAAACCTTCCTCTCCTTTCACTCACTCCCAGCTCAGCCTAGAGAAACCATGGCCCAGTCCTTCCGCACGGGGACTCTGGGGTCACGCCCCCAGCCCGCCTGCCAGGGGTCCACGCGCTCACAGGCCCCAAGACCCGGCTCTGCCTGCCCCACGCACTGCACGCACTGTCCCCCCGCAGCTGGCGTTGGCGTGGGGGGAGGGGAAGAGACCGCGAAAAGTCCGTCTTGGTCTCAAGTCCAAGCCCTGCTCCCTGATCCAGACCTCCTGGGAGCCACACTAACACTCCCGTCCTTCCAGACTATTCTTTCAAATGGTGTGGAACCAAAGGGTGGGAGACGATGATGTCCTGGGTCAGCCTCGACAGCCTTTTGCAACAATCGTCACAGAACCTCTACCACAAAGAGGGGACAGGAAGGCCTGGCACAGGCATGCGTCTTGGGAGAAGAGCACCTCAGGTGTCACTCAGCGTCACGAGGCTGAGAGGGCAGCAAAGACCACCGGCTGAGCAGTGGTGTGCCCGACGAGGACAACGTGAGACCACCCTCCAGGGAAGTCCGGAGCCCAGAGGAGCACAGAGCACCCTCCAGGAACACGGCCTCCCCTCCCATGGGGCTCAGCCCGGCGCCCAGACCAGGCTCTAGAAACACCAGCTACGGGCTCAGCTGTAGCTGAGCTCACAAGAAAGCAGACAGAACAGCAAACTAGCCGGGGAGGGGGCAGGAGGCATTAGCAGGGCCTGGGGGTCAGGGTCTAACGTGCACACGCAGACAGGACGTGGGCCTTGGGTCCACGTGAGAGGACGAGCTGGAGCTTATAGCCGGCACCCTGGAAGGGATCTGTACCTAAACCCAGCACCCTGGAAGGGGTCTGTACCTAAACCCAGCACCCTGGAAGGGGTCTGCACCTAAACCCAGCACCCTGGAAGGGGTCTGCACCCCCAGAGGGAAGAGAAGCCAGAACAGCACCGGCCGCCGTGCGGGGAGCGGTCGGCCCCCAGAGCCAGGGCTCACACCACGCGCTGTCAGCGCGAACCGGGCCCCTGGCGGGAGGTGCCGCTCGACCCAGGGAAACAGGTGCAGGATAGGCTAGGGTGGGCATCCCACGAGCCCGCGGGTGAGCCCCCACGGACGACACGGCACCCCAAGCCAAGTCAGGAACTCACGGACTCAGAGCCCTAACACCTCGAAATGACCCATCTATAATCTGAAAGAAAACCGCAGTCTTAAAGCACAGAAAACATCCAAGGGGAAATCACGACCCTGGTCAAACGACCGAACAGCGGAGAACAGGGAGCCACAGAAGCGCGCAGGAGGAGGCGACAGTGGAGGGCAGCCACACCAGACACAAACGTCAGCCGGCCAAGTGCAGCCCGAGACGGCCCAGGCCTCGGGTCCTGACATCCCGCAGACACCACGACCAGGTGGTCAGAGCCTGACCACCTCCCCGTCCACAGTCCTGCGGCGCCCCAGCCTCTGGTCTCCGGGCAGCGTCCCCGCCCAAGCCCACGGCTCACTCACGGCAGGATCGTGGACAGGACCATCGTGAGTTTTCAGGTGACAAATGAATATTTGGAGGAAAAACAGCCACCTGGATTCACGTGAGGACAAGTGAAAACCAAACCTGGGCCTGACGACAAGCCCCTCACCAGGTCCAGCTTCCTCCACACGGCGCAGCCCCACGTGGACAAACGCCAACCCCGCCGGGCGGTGTCCAGGCCCCGGAGCACGTACCCGAGCGTCGGCCCGGAACTCCCTTTTCCTCCGGATCTTCTTGAAGATCTCCGTTAGCTCATCTCTGGGCTCCTCGTCTCCCGTGCTGGTCCCGGCCGCCTCGGAGGCAGCCTCGGGGGCGGCCTCCGCCCCTCCCGGAGAGGCCTGGCCCGGAAGAGGCGTGTCGATGGTCGGGTCTTCTGCGTGTTCGATCAACCACTCCATGGCCTGAGGCACCGACATGCTGAAAGGTGACAAGAGACTTTCCAGATGGCCCAGGCCAATCACTGAGGGCCTCCCACCTCCTTCACATCCCACGGAAGGCTCTCTGGCTTTAGTGACTTCTCCGGCAGGAGCTGGGGACCCCTTGGGAGAGGCCGTGGCCCTGGCCCCGAAACCCCCTAAGACCCCGGCCACAGCACAGAGACCCATTCACTAAGCAAGGGCCATAAGCTTATGAAGAACATGACACTCTTAGGTCCAAGGCCAAGAGCAGAGCCCCCCCCCGACCGTCCTCTGGCTGTCAAGGCGCTCGTTTCAGAGCTGAGTGTGGACGCAAAGGCAAGTGGCCGCGGCGGGGCAGGCGTAGGAGGCTGCTTAAGAGGACACGGCTCCGGGCCGCCACGTCCCTGCCACAGGCAGGCTTCCACGCAGCGCTGGCAACGACGGCCCGGGAGGACCCGGCCACCCTGGCCCGTCCCCAGCGGGGGCGAGGCCACATCACACTGTCCTGAGACAATGGAGGTGCCCCACTAGCTTACCTCGGGGATGTGCGTGCAGGATTTCTCTTTAAAAACTCACATCTATCAGAAACGGTTCAATCAGAGAGTTTGGGACGGAGGACGTCACCCCAGGGGAACCCACAGCATCGGCAGCAAGGGGAGGAGGTGGCCCACACGTACTGGTTCAGCCGCAGGGCCTTGGCGGCCCTGGTCTCCGGGAAGCCCATCTCCGTGAGCTGCCGCAGGGCTGCCTCGTCCACTCGCCCGTCCTCCTCTTCGTCCAGCATCGCTGTGGGCGAGAGACGGGGCGACCCGTGAGGGCCGGGCCAGCGCGAGGGGCCCGGGGTCCCAGGTGCGTGCCGACCCCCCGAATCCTCGGCAAATCCACACGGTGCCTCGGCCGGCACCCGTGTGGACAGGAGCCCGCGTCAACCGGAAGCACAAACATAAAGCATTCTTCGTCCCCCCGTGTGACCCCGGGGGCCGTGGCCAGTGAACGGGCGCCGCGGGGCCCACGGCGGGTCCAAGCGCAGGATCGCGGCCAACCCGGGCTTGCTCGTACCGTTCGCCTTCTTGAACAGCTCGACCGCATCCGGGTTCAGCGCTAACAACTTCTGTGCCACCTCGATGAGAGACACCAGGATCTTCCGGAGTTCCGTCTGGAACTGCAGGAAAGGAGGAAAAGGCTCTTAACTGCTTCACGTGCCCGAGGCCCGCCTGGAGGTGTAACCACGCTCCTGGGCCCTAGACCCCACATCCCAGTCCCGACTATGCTGCTGCCACTTCCGCGACACGGACACCGACGGGAGGCAGAGGCGGGGGAGACCGGACTGGCAGGACTCTGTGCCCGGCAGGGAGGCGTCGGACGGGCGACACCGCTCAGCCCCTGGGCCGACGCAGAAAGCACCCGGCACGGAAGGGGAAGAGAGCAGCCTGACCCGCCGGGCCCCCCCGCACAGGCCTCGGGCTCTCACCAGGAAGAAGACTGCTGGGAACTCGATCAGAACCCTCTAGGGGTGGGTCCCCGGTCCCACGGGCGACACAGGGGCCGGCCACCACTCGTTCCCACGACGGGCCTCCGACGCCGCAGGGAGGACACGCACGGGGCAAACCGCGTGCGGGCCAGGGCAGGCGTGCAGAGTGCGATGGCGCACTCTGCTGCTGAGGTGAGCAGGGCCGTAGCGGCACTCTCGGAGCGGGCGGCCACGCGGTCCCAGTCCGCGGGGCACGGTGCACCCTCCTGGGACCGCTCCATGGGAGACCGGACACACCCTGCTTTTCTAGCTCAGGACTTCGCATCCAAAATCACTAAGGGTCCAGATTTCTCTCTACCAGTTTTTACCAAACTTCGGGCAAAACCCTAGTAGTTTCCAGTAGCATCTACCTTTGCGGTCCCACTTTCCAATGTCTTCTTAACCTTTTTGTTTTGAAATCGTTTAAGGTCTACAGAGAAGCTGCAAAAACGCACACAGAGCTCCTGTTTGTCCCTCCCCCCACCTCCCCAAGCACGGCCCCCACGCAGGCGTGAGGAGCACGTGGCGTGGCCCATGGCGGGCACTCACGTCTCTGATGTTGGTCTGGACCTCGGCCCGGTCCATGTTGTAGGAGGGCAGGTTGGCGGTGGCCCGGAATATAGCTTCTCTATCCGGGGCTTTCTCTTCTTGTTTTTTCTACACAGAAAAGTAATCAGAAAGTCTGAAACGAATAGGGCGCCTGGGGGGCTCAGTCGGTTAAGCCTCCGACCCCCGATTTTGGCTCAGGTCAGGATCTCGCGGTTCGTGACTTCAAGCCCCGCGTCGGGCTCTACGCGGACCGTGAGGAGCCTGCTTGGGGTTGTCTCCCTCTCTCTCTGCCCCTCCCTCACACGTGCGCATGTTCTCCCTCTCAAAAATGAACAAACATTAAAAAGAAAAAGGAAGTCCAAAAGGAACACGAGAGCAAGAAAAGGCAAGGCCGCATCAGCCGGAACACGGGCTCCAGCGGGGAGAGCGCCTTTCCCGAGGGGGCGGGCGCCGCTCTCGCCTCGGCAGAGGGTCCCTGCGGGTTCTGTGCGCGTCCTCGGGGACAGAAGACGTGATGCTCTCTGGGGACACGATTCCTGCCCGTCATAACCAGAGGGCGGCAGGGCAGGAGAGAAGGCAGACACGGTGTCTCGTGGCCACAGGGAGACCGTGGCTGTGCCGGGGCGCCCGACGCAACAGCACATCCGCACCAGATGGCAGCGACTCCAACACAGAGAACCGGAGCCATAGAGACTGCTCCTCCGAGACAGAAAACAGACGGGGGTCAGCCGAGCACGCGCAGCAGGAGTCCAGCCGGAAACCAGGCCAGGCCGACGCCAGAGCCCGAGGGAAGTGCCCAGGTTGGGAGTGAGAGGCCGAGGCCAAGAACAGTGGCCCTCTACCACCCTGCTCGGCCGGCGACCGCCTTGGAGAGGGCAGAGCCGGGGAGCCCCGGAGCCAGGCAGCCTGGGCTCAGCAGCCGGAAAAGGGGGCCCTGTCCTAACCGTGGACGAGACCCAGTCCCTGCGCTACTCGGCTTCAAGGACCCCCGGCAGGAGACACACCCCCGTGGGAGGAGGGAACAGGGCCGAGTCTGCGCCCCACAGGCGCGACTGTGGACAGAGAGAGCAGCCGGTGAGCCCCTGGTGCCTCTTGGAGAGACGGCAGCCGAGGAGGCCCCGGGGTGTGAGGAAAGCCTCCAACACGAGGGACAGAGACCCGAATGAGAACGGGGAAGTAAGGGAGCGTGAAGGAGACGACAAGAGGAAAAGGATTTCACGCCAGAAAACCCTTGGAGATGGGGGCGCAGCAGGAGGCCATCACCGTCGGAGGAGACACCGCTGGGAAACGTAAAAGATCACCACCAGATAAACAGGCCACAGCAGTCAGGGAAAGATGTCCAGGAAATCGCCAACATCCAACCAACAGGAACTCCGGAAAGAGGGAGAGAAAACGAGGGGAGGGCACTGTCCAAGAACAATCCAGAGAAACTTCTGGAACGAAAACCCACGAATCTCTGACTCTATGTGCCGGGGGCGGGATCTGCATCAACGCAGATCATGAACTTCCAAAGCCCTCAAGAGCCTTGGGCGGGGGGGGGGGGGGGGGGTGCTGGAAGACCCCAGGGGGAGGGGAGGGGAGGGGAGAGGAAGCAGAGCAGGGACCGGGGACAAGTCAGGACCGACCAGCCGCTGCCGGCCACATGGAAACCCCGGACACTGGGCCCAGCACCTTCATCGTGCAGTGCACGCACACAGGTGGCGCTCACTGAAGCCACTGGCCCCTGCAGTGCAAGGCCGCAAGACTCCTTTCCCTTCCCAGATGCTAAGGGAAGCCAGGCTCCGCCACACAAGTCAGCCGGAAGATACCGACTCTGCAGGTGGACTCCGAATGTGGCCCTAAGATCACACTCCTGCAATCACACCTGCACAGTCCCGGGGGCTGTGAGTAGGATGGATTTTGTGGTGGGATAAGCTCAGGCTGTAGCATACTCAACTTTAAGGGAAATACCCCCCGCCTTGGTGGGCCTGACCTAATCAGGCAATCCCTTCAAAAGAGAAGTGCTCTTTCTGGCCAGAGGGAGAGTCAACGCGTGAGAAATTCTGCCACTGGCTCTGAAGATGCAGGGGACCGTGAGGCAAGGAATGTGGCGGCCCTGACTGACCAAGCAAGAAAACAGGACCCCGGCCTGTTAGCGGTAGGAACCGACAACCACCAGAACGCACCCAAAGCAGACCCTTCCCCAGAGCCTCCAAAGAGGAACGCGCACCGGCCGCACCTTGATTTAGACCTGAGAGCCTAAGGCAGGGCCCGGCTGAGCCCACCCGGACCACTGACCCACAGACCTGGGAGCTGTGTGCTGTCTCAAGCTGTCGTCTGGGGTTATGAGGCAGGCGGCAGCAAAGAGCGTACGGATATACAAGATTCAGAAGCTCGGACACAGGGGGTGAGATGGGAAAGCCTAGAAGCCACTGAGGCAGAGGGACGCGGCTGGAAGGAGCTGGAGGGACGTTTCCAGGACAGCAGGAGCTGGCAGATGGCCTCACACATGTGACCCTGTTTTCAGACAGATTTATTAATCCGGGCAAAGAATTTGAAAAACTTAGCAATAACCCTACAGAAAACAAAAGAAGGAGGGGCACCTGGCTGGCTCAGTCAGTTAAGCATCGTCCTGCTTCGGCTCAGGTCATGATCTCAGTTTGTGAGTTTGAGCCCCACATCAGGCTCTGTGCTGACCGCTGGGAGCCTGGATCCTGCTTCAGATTCTGTGTCTCGCTCTCTCTCTGCCCCTCCCCTGCTTGCACTCTGTCTCTCTCTCTCTCTCTCAAAAATAAATAAGCATTAAAAAAAAAAGAGAAAGAAAAGAAAAGAAAGGAGAAGAGAAGAGAAAAGAAAAGAAAAGGAGGAGGCAATTGTGGGTTCCAGGAGAAAGTTGTATAAAAAAGGATAGTCTTAGGGGTGCCTGGGTGGCTCAGTTGGTTAAGCGTCTGACTTCAGCTCAGGTCATGATCTCACGGTCTGTGGGTTCAAGCCCCACGTCAGGCTCTGTGCTGCCAGCTCAGAGCCTGGAGCCTGCTTTGAGTTCTCTCTCTCTCTCTCTCTCTCTCTCTCTCTCTCTCTGTCCCTCCCTCACTCATACTCTCTCTCTCTCTCAAAAACAAACATTAAAAAAAAAAAAAAAAAAAAAAAAAGGATAATCTTAGTACCCTTCCACTCCTAACAGAAAACGACATTATACACTAATCCTAACGGAAAGCCTGAAATCTTCAACCAGCGTGGAAACAACCAGGGCTATGATCTAACACACCAAACACCAAGAAGCCGAAGAACCTAAAGCTGATATTCTGAGAAATAATAAATTATGCGTGCTGTTTATCCATCAGGAAGAGAATCGCTCAAGGAAGAGCGAAATGAGTTAAAGATGTTGCCTTTAGGGTGCGTGACTCCGGTGGGAGAGGGAGATGCTGCTTTTTATTGAGAGACCGGTACCATTATTTGCCTTCGGAAACGCATGTTACTTTCACTTAAAATTAATAATAATTCACAGAAACGAGCATTAACGTCTTACGATGTTTTGTTTTGCAAACGTGCGCAGACAAGGTGAACTGCCGCGTGAGGTCCGCAGCCGCAAGTTACCCAGAGCCGCCGTGGCGGTGGGAACCCCATCGTCTACACTGGTTACCAAGGGCTCGCACTGTAACTGGAGAACCGCGTTCCGCCCAGGCAGTTCTCAGGGACAGGCAGGGGCGGGCCCGGTTCTGTCTCCCGGAGATGGGGGTGGGGGGGCGGCTGGCCCATCTCCATGCCAGTGCTGTGGCCGGGTGTGGCCACAGATAAGCCCCCAGGCCCTCCCCCCGTGCCGCCTGTCCCAGAGGAGACCCTGAGATAGCTCACTGCTCAGAGGCCCACGGCCCACGGAGTCTGGCCTGCTTTCTCGGGGGTGAACGCCCTCCCTAGCATTTCGGAGCAGGAGTAAGAAACTCTGTCCCCAAGATAAGCGAGGAAAAGTTGTGAAATTGGTACGGCAGCCCCTTTCCAACAGCAGCGTTTTGCACCCGGGCGCAGGTGTGGAAGGCCCCCCGTTTCTCCAGGAACTTCCCGAGCACGAGCGCCCAAGTGTGTGCCCGCCACCCCTTCCCCGTGCTCCGGGGGCCACCCGGGGAGAGGAAGGAGGGCGCTCCCGGAGATCGGGGCGGACGGGTGGCCCGGGGGGGTGGAGTGCCAGCCACGCGGCCAGCGACCAGGAGAGGCTCCGCCACAACAGAGAAGCCCCGTGACTGTGACCGTGGGACGCGCTGGGTCCGCGAGCGGCCGGTATCCAGAACCGCGTCAGGCCGCGGGCTTCAGTGTGGGGGCCTCCTGCTGACAAAGACGTCCAATTCCCAACTCTGAGACTCACCTTTTCTTCTGTGGACACGTCGGCCATCTTGGGCAGCGGACTCGGGGCACGCTTTTTTATCAACAGTAAGACATCTAGAAAGGAAACACGTCTGTCAAGCCGGTTACCTCCCTTATCCGTGAAATGGCAGAACGGGCGCCGGAGGACCCGAGGACACAGGAGCAGGGGCGCCCTCCGGGTGCCCCCCAAGCCGAGTACTCACATGAGCCCCTTCGCCCCCCCGTGCGCGTGCAGGTTCCCTGGCCCGGCGGGACCCCGGCTGGGGGTCACACACAGCACGGCCCTGACAACTGCGCCAAGAACGGGTGGAAACCTCACAAAACGCTCCTGTTTCAACGGGCTCCGCTCTCGGAGGCTGGGGGGCCGGTCTCCACCCTCAGAGCTCAACCCGGGGCGTGCGGGGGGGAGGGGGGCCGCGGGCCGCGAGGCTGGCAGCTCCCGCCTGGTCCCCAGCCTGACCCCCACACTCCACGGAGGTCTGGGAACGGTACTTCCGAAACGGATTATTTAAGAGAATCCCAGAATTAAAACCACCCTTTGAATGACATCTAGAAAACCAAAGGTTTCTCCCCACACGCTTCGGACGCAAAGCCTAAGCGACGGGACGGACGTGTCTGTAGCAGGAGTGTCTTCCCGGGACACCGGCGCCCTGGGGTCCGGCCGCACGATACAGCCGGGAGCAGCCCTGCAGACCCTGGGTTTGCTCAGAAACAGCATTAGAAATGAGGTTCACAGCTGGTTTCTCAGATGGATGCTGCCCGTTCCATTTCGGTCTGTGCTGTTTGTCACAAACGTCCCACAATGCATACTTTGTTGTACCAAAGGGAAAATAAAATCCCTTCAGTGGACCCAGTGTTCTCGGCCGGTCCCAGCCTGGAACGCAGACGCGGACGTCGAGGGTGCTTTGCCTCTCAGGTCCCCCGTTCCCACGGGTGCCGCGGCTCCCCCCGCTGCCCCGTGAGGCCCCTACCTTGGTCTTGGATGTTCTCTTCCAAGATTGTTTTGGCATCACTCAGCACCCTCTCCGAAGCAGCGTGTATTAATTTGTGATGGGTCACACTTTTGGGGTCTTCTAAGCTCCCATGAGCACACTGGGGGGAAGAATCATATATTTCAAGACAAAAAATAAATAAATCATAATGGTAACAATACGGGACCTGACCCTCAAACCCCAGCGGGAATGTACTGGCTACTAGCTAAAAAGTCAGAGTGCAGATGAAGTCAAAGAATTCTCATCAATGGCGGAAGCCAAACAAAAGGCCGCAACATCTGATCCCTAGGGCAGCAATCTGTCCACCCACCCAGTAAGTGCTCCTGAAATAGGTTCACGGCTTGACATAAAACACCCTGCTGGCAATCAGTGGCCACCTGAATCGCCTCCCTAGTCTGCAAAGATCTGGAGCAACATTTTAAAATGAAAACAGCAGGTCCACCCTAACCTGAAAACCTAAAAACCTAAGTATGATTTGTGTACTTTTTCTGTCTTCCAGACGCACGGAAGGGGCTGGGAGACGGTGAAGAGAGAAGGCAAGTCCGCAGACAGTAGAAACAGGGCCCTGACCACTGAAAAGCCCGCAAAACCCCGAGAGGAGAACGACCAGCCTTCACTCGGCCCTTGGCTTGCGCTCAGCACGGGACCACCACACAGATCCCGAAGCAAGCCGCAGGTGCCCCGGGTGGGGCCCCTCCTGGGCAGCCGAAGGGGACTGGCCGACTGGCACGCGGTTGTGACTCACTGGCCAGGGCCTCAGGCGCCCCAGAACGTGGCATCGGGGCAGGGGTGGGGGGACACTGAAGTCCAGGCAGGAGAAGGTCGTGGCAACACCCGGAACACTCTGGCTTCAGGGGGGCTGTTGTGCACTCACATCGACGGGCAAGGATGAAGGGCACAAAGAAGGGCCCAGCCAACAGCAAGATCCGCTCCTACATCTATGAGAGCAGATGCCACCCTCCCCCCACTTGCCTTGCATTCGACTCTGGCTCTGCTCCCAGAAATACTGGGTGTGCTCCTTCTAACTCTGAAATTCGCAGGCTAGCTGATCTGACAAGTTCAGAATACGGTCTATGAAACACAATTTTCCAAAACAACCCTCATGTGGTCCCTGAGAAGACTGTGCTGTGCAGCCTGTCCACGGCGTGCCAGGAGCACAACACAAGCGTGAGTCATCCGCACACACCGTGACTTCATCCTGCTCCTTTGTTCTCGGCACAGACGCCCCGAGCAAGCGAAGATTCGGCAGCAGGACGGCCCCAGCGGAGCCCATCACGGGAGCCGGGCGCTGACACCCGCTGAAGCTGCTTCCTCCCCAGAAGGGTGAAGAGGCCGTTCCTCCTACACGTGACGTGACCTCCTGGGTCATCCCAAGACACACCGTCATGTGATCTCATAGCCATATTAACAGGTGCCATGTCACGCAGTGACAATTTCACAAGAGACCCCAACTGACGTGGAAAGAAAAGAAAAGCTACAGAGCTCATCAGGTTCTTTACGAGTTATGGTAAGAACGCTCCTCATTAATAAAGCAACACGCTCCCAGGAGTACCACTGGGGGGGGGGGAACCCACAGCGTCCCCTTCGAGGAGGAAGGGAAACACTGCGCCAGCCTGAGTGTGCACCAGGGGAAGATTGGGAAGGAGAAACAGAAGCCCGGGCGGGCTGAGCCTCACTGCCTGCTGCAGTGACACTCAGGCGATGGTTTCCCGGGTGACGTTCAAGTACACAACTTGAGGATACCCGTCGCTAACTACTGCATTCTGACCGGCTCGAGAGACGGCGCGTCCTGCCTACAGAACAGGACGGGCACGGAGGGGGGAATACTTCCCGACCACTCAGCTCTCGAGTCCCGTGATTTACGTGGCTCCCCCACACCTGGAGAGACTGCAGAGTGGAACAAAATCTCAATTTAAAGTAGGAGAGTGCCAGAAAAATCCCCCACGACACACCTCAATCCCGACTGGAATAATAAGTATCAGGAACATGGTAATTAGCATCTTATTCAAATTGGCTGCCTAATGAACCCCAAGAGCTCCTGAAATTCATTAGCAAGCAACTGCGGATCAGCCCGACAGCTCTCACTTCCTGTTCCCCTTCATAAACTAATATTATGATAGCTATGTAAATTAGTGAGTTAAGTCAAGTGCCACCCCGATTTACCCACCGACTTCTCCCTGCCTGACTCAGCAGGTGTCGCTCCAAGTCCGGGCAGTTCTGAATTGACAGTCCGTTTCCCGTTATTCCATTAATCCACAGGTTTGTTCGGAGCACAGAGAGCCTGGCTCTGGACGTGTCAACACAGACCCAGCCCTCGAGGAGCTCCTGTCCTGGGTGGGCTGGGGGGAGGGAGGGGGAACAGCAAGTCGGGGAGGTTTTTTTGGCTTTTGTTTTAAACGTACAGGACTCGGGGAGCCTGGGTGACTCAGCCAGTTGAGCGTCCGACTTCGGCTCAGGTCATGATCTCGTGGTTCGTGACTTCGAGCCCGGCGTCGGGCTCTGCGCTGACAGCTCAGAGCCTGGAGCTGCTTCGGATTCTGTGTCTCCCTCTCTCTCTGCCCCTCCCCCACTCATGCTCTGTCTCTCTCCGCCTCTCAAAAATGAATAACATTAAAAAAAATTTTTTTTTTTAATAAATGTACACGACTCGACAAGCAACAGGGCCTGGCTCTAACAGCCTGCACGCTCGCGGAGCCCCCAGCCTACCAGCCTGCTGTCCGGTGGGTTTCTAGATGGCGAAAACACCCGACTGGCCCCCTCCTGGATGTGAGGCCAGGACCGCATCCTAACTGACATCCAGCGTGTTCCAGAAAGGGATCTGCTCTGGAAACCAGAATGCCTGCCTGCCTTCGCCAGTCACGAAACAGCTCCACAGACCCTCACTCCCAAGTGACTCAAAAGTATCTTCGTGCGTAGTTCCTACAGTAACTGGAAGTTTGTCCTTGGAGAGGACGCTGGCCACAGTACAAACGTGTAATTTACTACATGGAATCCGCACCAGAAGACTAACCTAAACCCTGACAAGAAAACACCGCACGGGCCAAGGGCAGCGGGAGTCAGGTGTCCCAGCCTGCCTGAGTGGAGGAGTTTACAGAGACACGGCCAGCAAGAACTACTTCCAAAAATTAGCAAGCTAAGGAGCCAACTATACAGGGGTATTTCACATGAACTGACCGTTAAAAAGTGGCTTTTTCAGCGAGGAGACTCTTCTCCTGGACCCACCCGCCGAATGGATGCAAAGGCCACGGCAAAGCAGGGGCTCGGGGACGAGTCTGGCAGCGGCCCCATTTCAGGGACTCCAGCTCGGAGGCTCAAGCGGGCCAGAGCCAGACCCCATGCCAGCCAGCGGGAAACAGCTCCAGGTCCCCCGCCCCGCAGGGAAGGGAAGCCACTTCTCCTTGGCGGGTCCCTCTTCCTCGGGCCCCCGCTAAAAACCAAGAGCCTCACCCCAAGCGCAAAGCGAGCACAAATGATGGAAAACCACGAGGCCCTGCTCCGCGCGGCGACTTCACCTTTCCTGCCTCAGTTTCCCGGCCTGCCCCGAGCTCCTCGGGCTGCGGCAGGAGTTGATCGTGAAGCGCTCGGCCCGGAGCCCGGGCCGGGGAGGGCGTCGGGAAGGTGTAGGGGTTGGGGGGTCGGGAAGGGGGCGGCTAAGGAAGGGGGCGGCCGCGGCCCGGACTTACGTGCTTGAGGCAGCGCTCCTTGAGCTTCTCCACCGAGGTGTCCTCGGTCGCCTCCTCCAGCCACTCGGCGCCGTCGGACGCGCAGATGTGCAGCCGCAGCACCTTGCCCGCGAAAATCTTCTCCTCCTGCACGAACATCGCGCCGCCGCCGCCCGGCCTGCGCCCGCCGCCCGGGCCGTGAAGGTCACCGGGGCGGGGCTAGGCCGCCCGCGCGCTCCCTCGCCGGCCGCCGCCGCCCCGCCCCGGCTCCCCCTCGGCCGGCCGCCCGTCACTTGCCGCGGGCCGAGCGGTCGCCTCGCTCCCGCCGCCGGGCCGCCGGGGGCGCGCTGTCCCCGCCGCGCCGGAAGTGCGTCACAGCGCGCGCCCGGAGCCTACCGGGAGATGTGGTTCTCCCGCAGCCCCGGCGCGCCCGTCGCCGCGCAGGAAGTGCGTCAGAGGGAGCGCCCGGGCATGCCGGGAGCTGTAGTTCTCTTGCTGCCGCCTCCGTCCCACACAGCTTCCTTGCACTTCGCAGCTCCGGGCCGCAGGCACGCGGGACGGTCGAGTTTGGTGATCAGTTCTGAGATGCGCTCTGGGTGAAAAATACACAGTAGGTCTCCGAGAGTCCGCAGGGAAAAGGAATGAAAAATACTCCCTGTTGTCTTTGTATTGACTATAAGTTATTGATTATAGACTGTTATATGAAATAACAGTCTAGGTGTATCGGGTTATGTAAGGTATGTTGAAATTGATTTCTCCTGTTCTCTTAAAGCGGAGCCTACCCACAGTTTTAATTGCACATGTGGCATCTATTGTGTTTTTCTGGACTGCACTGCTCTGGGTCAACTTCTCAGAGTGTGGTCCGCAGCCAGGCAGCGGCAGCCCGGGTTCCCGGCCTCCCCCGAACCTTCCGCGTCAGACAACCCCGAGCGGCCTCCACTAGGGGGCAGAGCCGCAGGCGGACACTTGTAGCGACTGGCCTCCCCCCCCCCCCCCCCCACTCTGCACGTTTCCTGTGACAACGACAGATGTGGGTGCTGCGGTTTGGGCCAGACCTAGACCACGTATGATCTGGTCCATTCAGAGAACCTTTACTGAGCAGAGATGAACGCCACACAGCTCCCCTGTTCGTGCTCAGGAGGCCGGCAGCCTAAATAGGGCCGTGGTGCCCACGTCTGTCCCCTTCGGACGTTTACTGTCCCCGTGCCGCTTTGTACCCATGTTCTCATTCCCCCCCACAATCGCTCTGACCATGCCCGAATTTCGTTTGTCCTGTTAGCGTTTAGTGATTGCCTCCATGAGTCGGGACATGAACAAACGAGGGGGCTCTCCGCTCGGCTGGGAGGCAGTGGCCTTGAGGGGAGGGAAGGAGGCTGGAGGCGCCCAGTGGGGCCAGGCCACAGGAAGGGGCGCTACAGCAAGTGGCCTTCATCGGAGGCCGTGGGGGCTGCAGCGTGGATGGTCACCACCCTCTGGTGGGGCTAGGGAGGAGGACAGGAGCCAGCCTGGATGCGGGAGATGCAGCTGACGGAGGGCAGGTATTGGGGAGAGCAAAATCGGGGATCCCATGAGTGCCTCCAGCGTGCGTGACAGGGTGCACCTCGGTGCCAGCACCCGAGGGAGCAGGAGAGGGTGGGCGGCAGAGGTGTTGAGCTCTGCTCTGCACAAGGAGTCCTGGACATCAGGGGACGTCCGAGGGGCCCGGGCCGGAAGGCAGGTGAGTGCGCAGGGCTGAGGTCCAGCGGACAGGCCCGGCTGGAGACCAGGAAGGGCAGCCGCCGGCTCGTCCACAGGAGCCAAAACGACGGTGGTGCTCACCCCGCCCCCCTGTGCAGAGAGGAGCCCACCAAGGAAACAGAAGAATGGTACCAGGAAGTTCTAAGGGCGAGGCACCATGAGATCCAAAAGGGGGGGGTTTCAAGAAGGAGAACATGCGGGCACGAACTGGAGGGAGTCGTGGCGGGGCGCACACCTCTGAGACCGCACACCGGCTCGGCCACTGTCTGCGAGGGGCTACGCGGTACCGCTCGGCCCAGCTCCTGTTGGCGCCACAGGCCTTTCGCGTGTGCGGGACGAGGGCCCAGGGGGCCTTCCTGTCGTATGTCAACAATCAACTCTCGAAAAGCGGTTCGCTGTACCTTTATCAGCCGAATCAGCCGAGCCTGGCCATGTGCCTAGCACCCTCCATCCACAGAGTCTCCCTGCTCACCGACCAACTCCTGGCCTCAGGGCCCCCCCTTCCTCCAGGAAGACCACCCTGACTGTGCCTGCCCTGAGCCACCCCTCAGCACTGTGGGCACCGCTCACCCTGACCCCGTCACGCGGGCATAACCCCCTGCAGAACGGGTGTCCTGAGTGATCTGTTTCCGAGGAGACAGACCTAAAGAAGCAGTCGGTAAACAGTAACGCTTCTCATAGGAATTCAGGAGAAGAGTACTAGACGCCCCAGGGGACCTGGGTCCGGGGCTCCTCCTCCCGGGCTCTGCTTCCCGGCAGTCCACTGGGAGCAGGGACGAGGTGCTGTCCTGGGATTCCCTGCGGTGAGGGGGCCACGCTGTCCCCAGAGACCTCAGCAGGTTCCTCCCTGTCTGAGCCTCTGTTTCCTCTTCTAGGTGAGAATGAGGACACGTGTGCATCCAGAAAGGGAGCACCTGCCACCCAGCTTTGGGGAGCAGTCAGCCGCCAGCCCCGCTGCCTTGCAAGGTGACAGCTCACGCTCCTCGGTGTAAAGACCCGGCATCCCACGCAGCCGGGGACACCCCCCCCCCACACACACACCGGCCTGCCCGCAGCCAGCTCTGCTTCTCCCCTCGCCTAACGCCTGCCTCCCCCCTCCCAACAGACGCAGGTCCCTAAAGCACGTTGCGCCTGCCACTCCTCGCAGCCTCTGCCTGCGCACCTGCCTGGGTGCCCGGCGGGCGTGTATTTCGTACCTACGGTGCACCGGGAGCCGCTTCAGGTGCCGGAAGTGCGGCAGGAATAAGGTGGCCGCCGGCTCCGGGAGGTGCTGCTGGTCTGAACGTGGCAGGCCCAGGGCCCAAGGTCGAGCCCGGCAGAGCCGAGGGTTTCCCTGAATGCGGCGGAGCAGCCTTGGCTCCGGACCCCGGAGGGCCCGCGAAGAGCGGAGCCGCCCTGGGAGGTGCCAAGGGGACGACCTCCCTTCCCATGGCCCCCCCTCCCCCGCTGACGCCGGCTGAGACGCAGCTCCGGGACCCTGGGCAGGCAGTGGCTAGGCCATAAGGGCCGGAGAGGGTCTCCCGGCCAAGCGGGCCTCGAGCCGGGTGGGGAGGGGCATCCACCCTGCGGGGATCCCAAGCCTCCCTGCAGCGGCTGCCGGCGGTGCCTCCCGGCGGCCACTAGAGGGCAGGGGCGAGCTGTGGTCCTGGTCCTGCAGGCCGGCGGGTGAGCCGCGGGCAGGCTCCAGCCCCGGTCCTCTCAGCGCCCCTGCAGGGAGCCTGCCTGGGCACAGCGGCTGGGCCAGCACCCCCTTCGAGGGTAGTGGGAACGAGCCCTAATGAGTGACTAAGAGCTCTCCAGACAGCAAGAGGGAGGAGGAAGTGATTGGGGGGAAACTGAGGCACCCAACAAGAGGAAACAGCCCCACCACCCCTGTGGGTGCCTTGGGGAGCCCAGTTGGAAAAGCACAGCTCTGGGCCAACACCTTTCAGCGGGAGACCCCAGGACCAGAGAGGCAGGCATCTGGTCATGTATCCTGTTCAATCAAAAGCCAGCACACGGCCCCACTGCCAGTGCCTGGGGTGGGGTGGGGTGGGGGGCTCCTGGTTCTCAGGATGTAGCCCCAGGCCGGCCCTGGCGTCTCTCAGCTGCTGCCCGGCCCCGCCCCCCAAGGTCACTGGGTGTGGGAATGGCCGGGGGTCACCAGAACAAAGTCTCACAAGGCAGGGGGCTTCAAACAACCGGAATCTACTCTCATCCAGCTCTGGAAGCCAAGGGTGCGGGTAGGGCTGGTCCCCTCTGTGGCTGTCGGGGGAGTGCGTCTGTCGCAGGTCAGCTGCTGGTGATCCCAGAAATCCCTGGTGTCCTTTGGCTTGGAGACGCGCTGGGCCGGCTCCCTGTGTCCCAAATCTCCCTCCTCTCCGTGCCTCTGTCTCTCCGTCTCTTGGAGGGCGCCCACCTGTTACGGGATGCAGGGCCCACCCTAAATCCAGGATGACATCATCTCTAGACCCTTAACTCATCACATCTGCAAAGACCCTGTTGCCAAATGAAGCCATTCTGAGGTGCTGGGTGGGCGTGAGTTTGGAGGGGACCCTACACAGCCCCCCATGGGTCACGGGCACCCATGAGTGGGGGGCATGTACCGAGCCGGCCGCACCCTGCCCTTGGGGAGCTGAGGCCTCAGGAGCCTGGCAGATAGGAGTGGTCCCAAGGTTAATTAATTATGACATTAAAAATTCGCCCGTTAAGGGGCCCCGCAAACAGGAAAAGTATTAATCACTCGTTTCCTCAGAGTGACAAGTGCATTTCCCTAAATTCCTCTGCTGCTGACTTAACCGAATGATAATCTCCCGGCTGCTGCCATTCCCGTGAAGTCACAGCTCATGAATATTCCAGTGTCACAATTTGCTTTTTAAAAGGACAGACTTATTATTTCATTTTTAAGCTTGCTGTCAAGAATAGTAATTTTCCAGGCCCTGAAACAATGAAACGGCAGTGACTTTCCGGTCACCCACAGAGTCCCAGGGAGCCAGTCCCTGCCCTGTAGGGGACCGGGTGGGGGTCCCAGGCCTTCCCACCACTCATCCGGACACGCAGTCACCCCATGGGAACATGGCTGGACAGCAGTGAATATACTGCACCCCCGCCCCTCCCCTGGGCACTTCACAGTTTATAAGCAGGTGCACCGTTCAGCCCCGAGTTTCTGCAGGCGCCCTGCATGCGTGGGGCCACAACGGTGTCTCCAACCGCGAGCCAGCTGAGGGGGTGGGACGCTTCTCCAAGGAGCCAGACAGATAGCAGTTCAAATCCTGACACCGAGTGATCTTGGGCAAGGCACTCTGGGCCTCAGCTGCCCCTCTGTGAAATGGGGTCTGGAGCCAGGATTGGACCCAGGTTTACCCAGTGCCAGAGCCGGTGTGCTCGCCCCCTCGCCGATGCCTCAGGTCTGGCGAGACAGAGCGTCGGGACCCACTGCCCTGAAGTTTGGATCTTCTGTTCCCAGTAGCAGAGGGACTAGTGGTAACACCCAGCAGCTTCCCCGGGAGCACCCTCCGGGTGTGATTTCTACCACTCGATGCGATTACAGGCCATTCCGAAAGCCCAATAAACCGTAGCAATTCACTAAATACGTGTTTAAGTGGAAAATCAGATGCCGTGGCTCCCTTCCATAATTGTTCGTATGGGAAGGGACTCCTTTTCAGAGATGGGCTGATGGTAGAGGGGAAGGGCCCTCCTCAAACCCCATCCCTTCCCCTGCGCCTCAGTGCTGTCTCCAGCGCCGACCTCCCTAGCCCCAGCCTGTCTCCGGAGAGACCCCGAAGGCCCCCGCCAAGGCCGTCCTACAGATTGGGGGCCGCTCCTCAGCCTGGCCTCGGGTCGGCCATCCAGGAGGCCCACCCTGCACCTCCCAGGCCTGTCCCCACCCCCACCCCCGCCTAGCCTTTCTCGCGCTCTGCACCCACAAAGCCCCTGCCTCAGCTTATCCTGCCCCCGTGACCCCCGAGGCTCAACTCGAACATCCCTCTGCTGCAAAGCCCACCCCGGGTGCCCCTGCCAGGCATGAGCCGGGACCCTCTGTGCACCCCCGGACCCAGTCCCCTGGGTCAGAGTTCAGGTCTTCCCATTTCCCTGTGTTTGCTTCTGCCTGTCCCTCCTCGGTGACAGGGATTACTGCGTCCTGGACCCCAGCCCCAGCACAGGGCTCCCGGGAGAGCTGCAGTCGACCTCGTTCTTGTTCCCACGAATGAAGAACGAATGGATGAAGCATCGATCGGAGGGACCTGTGCCATAGGTTTACTCTGGAAATAACACGTCCTTACAAAGTGTGGCCCCCAAGAGAACCCCTCTTGGGGAATTTCATCGTGCCTCACTTTTCCAGAACAGTGCTAGAGAGGATGTGTAAGAGCTGCGGTCTTGACCTCCAAGGGTCCACAGTGTCCTCTGCTGACAGCTGAGATGCTGCCCTGTGGGCTCCAGCGATGGGATCAAAGGGGAGGGGAGATCGTATGGGGCGGGCGTACCAGAGGGAGCCCCCAGCCGGTGCCAGAAGCGTGCTCTGATCAGCGGACAGCGCTGTGCGCACAGGAGGCAGCACTGACCCCGGGAACAGAGGGGCTTTACCGTAACCCGACGTCTTCAACTGTCCTTGGGATCTCGTCACAGAGAATCTGAGTGGCCGGGGCCTCCAGAGGCTTGGTTTCCGGAAGGCTGTGTGCTCTTTGCTGAAATGGCATTTGTGGAACGTGCAGTGACTTTTCACAGGGACACCACCGGCCCCATGGGGGAGGGGCCTAGGGGGTAAAGCTGGCTCACCCACGAATGCCGTTTACGGTCCTGGGTGGCGGCACTAAATGCTGATTGCACACCCCTGCCCCCTGGAACAAGAACATCGGGCAAGCCTGTCCCAGGGGCTGAGGCCACACCACCCCAGGGGAGAGTGCTGGTGTCAGGAGATCCCAGCTTGGTTCCAGGAAGCCCTCGGGGCGGTGGGGGAATCAAGAGGCCCCCAGATGGGCAGGGGCCCTCCCGAGGCCAGGGGGAGTCAGTGCAGGGCAGGGTGGGACCCAGGCCCCTGAGGCCCCTTCACAGCTGGGGTGGCCCCAGGTGCACAGCCTCAGGCTGCACCAGCCCCCGCTTGCTGGGGAACCCCTGCAGTCTGACATGCAAAGTCCTTGGGAAATCTCACCAAACACCTGCCTGCTTTCGCCACCGCGAGGAGAAGACGGAGGACGTCAGAAAGACCCCAGCACCTCCTGCGCCCAGATCCCTGGTCCAGAGGGTCCCCCCACGGCCAAAAAGATGTGGCCGTGCCTCTCTCCGAGGTGCTGAACCACCCCCTCCCCCGGCCCCCGCCTCTGGCCGCCCTGCTGTCTGGCATTGTCCCTTGCGTCCTGCCCTCGCACCCTGACACACAGTTTGCTGTTCTCATATTCTCATTTTTTATGTTTAAAATCGTGGTGATATGCACACACACACACACCATTTTAACCATTTTTTAATTTTTTTAATGTTTACTCATTTTTGGGAGAGACAGAGACAGAGCGTGAGCAGGGGAGGGGCACAGAATCCGAAGCAGGCTCCAGGCTCCGAGCTGTCAGCACAGAGCCCGACGTGGGGCTCGAACCCACGAACCAGGAGATCACGACCTGAGCCGAAGTCAGACACTCAACCGACTGAGCCCCCCCAGGCGCCCCCATTTTTACCACTTTCAAGGACACAGTTCAGGGGCATCGGGCACATTCACACTGTCGAGCAGCTGTCCCCCCGTCTGTCCCGAGAACGTGTTCATCTTCCCAGACTGGACTCTGTCCTGTTACACGTGGACCCTCCCCTCCCCCAGCCCCACCCCACCACCCCCCTCCATGTCTGTGGCTCTGACTCCTCCAGGACCTCCGGTGAGCGTCCACCCCTACAGGACGTGTCCCCTGTGACGGGCTGACGTCACTCAGCACGGTGCCCTCCAGGTTCGCCCAGTTGTAGCAGGTGCCGGGGTTTGCCTCTGTTTGAAGGCCGAGTGATATCCCGTGGTGTGGACGCCCCACATCTTGCTTGCCCACCCATCTGTCACTGGACACTTGACTTCCACTTTCTGGCTACGTCGATGAATGCTGCCATGGAACCCGGTATACAGATACCTTTTCAAAACCTGCCTTTATTCTTTCGGGGACATACCCAGAAGTGGGGGCGCTGGGTCATATGGCAGACCGGTGTCCAGTCCTTTGAGGAACCTCCACCCTGCCTCCCACGGTGTCTGCGCCACGCTGCACCCGCGCCGGCAGCCCGCGGGGCGCCCATCCTCCACGTCCGTGCCACGCTGCGTTCTCCCGTTCGGTGGGTGGTAGCCGTCCCCCCCCCCCCCGGGCCCCTCCTCTCATCTCGTCCTCCTCCTGTTTTGTTTTGTTTTTGCTTTTGTTTGTTGCTTTGTCTCATCTTGTGCTTTTGCAGCGGGGAGTTTTCCAGCGGCCGGGTGTGATGGTGGAGAGCACGATTCTGGATCCAAATCCTCGCCTTGACTCTCACCAGCTGCGCAACCTGAGCCCGCTGTCAGAAGAAATGAGAGACGGCCTGTAAGGGGCCAGCGAAGTGCGAGCAAGAAAACACGGCAGCTCTTTTTACCGTCAGCTCCGCTGCGGGCTGGGCCGTGTGTTTAGGGAGGACTTTCACGCACAGCAAGGCTGACACCGGTGACCTGGCCACGGAGGGGGCTGGCAGGGGGGTGGCTCCACCACGGCCACCACCCCCCCCACCTCCAGGACAGCACCTCTGGGGGCGCGGGTCCAGGTGGCCCTAAGGGGAGGGCTGCGGCCACCGCAGCCCCAGAAGCGCCTCCTTTCCCTCACTCGGAGGCGTCCGCAGCGATGAGCTAACGCTTCCCAGTTCTGAGATAATGGCCTCTGAACAGGCACAAAAGAGCTGATGTCTGGGCGCCCCCGAGGCAGGAAGCATCCGGCACCGATTCTGGGAACATGAGACGTTTAAGCGACTGCCTTGTTGAATATTTCATGATTTACATTAATGGATTTCTGGTGTTTTTCATAACAAAACTGTCCACATCATGATGGGTTAAGATGTGGTTATTCCGGCCACTCTCCCTCCGAACACCCTCTCGGAGCGCCGGCCACTGTCCCTCTGTCTGCCTGAGTCTTCTCCCCGAAAGCCTGCAGGGGCCCCCCGGAGCCCACGTGTCCTAAATGAGTCTCCCGGCCTCGGGGAAGGTGGTCCAGGCACCCCACAAAGTGGCCTGGGGTCTGGGGCTAGAGGGACCTGCATAGGCCCCCAACACATGCTCCCCGAGACCACTTGGCACCCCCAGGAATACATTTTTTTTTAATTAAAGTACACAGTTTATCTGATTTCCCTAGATTTCATTTAAGTCCCTTTCCTGCTCGGGGTCCCCCCCAGACCCACACTGCAGGCAGCCGCTCCGGGCGGGGACGGAGTCTCAGACTTTCCCTGGTGTTGACCACCTGGTCGGTTCCGGGGAAACCAGGCCAGGGGCTTCGCAGAACGGCCCTCAGCTGGGATCTGTCTGACGTGTTCCTCGTGCCGGGATGGGGGCGGGGGTGTGGGAGACCCCGGAGCCGAGGTGCCCTCGTCATCACACCGTGTCGGGGGCACACCGTCGCTGCGACCGTGGCCCCCCTCCCAGGCCGTGGCTGACCTGGGGTGCTGGCAGCAGGCAGCAGGGAGGGTCCTGCACCCTTGCCCCGAGGCAGGGTGGGGGTGGAGGGCACCGGCAGGGCAGAACTGGGCGGCCGGCCCCAGCTCAGCGGCTCTGGGGGGTTCTGCCATGACCTCGGGCCTCCATACTCTGCAGACTCAGCCCACAGGACCCACGGTGCCTGGAATATTTCAAAATTCCTAGTGTAATATCCCAGAAACCAGAACCATCGAGAGCCCCTCAGAGGTGCAGGCAAATCCACAGTCAGCGTGATCCGAGCAAAACAAAATTAATTTCTTCCAAGGAGCGCGTGGCCTCACCACCGGGGCTGGCTGGCTCTTTCCTCGGTCGCCCCCACCCTCAGACCCCCCGGCCTGGCTCCGTAGGCATCACCTCCAGACTGGGAGAAACGGAGGCCCCACAGGCTCCGTCCAGCCTGAGGACACGCCGTGAGGGTGGCCGGGAGGAGCCCTCGCTCAGCAGTCCCAGGCAGGTCCGGGCTGGGAGCGGCCTCCATGGAGGCCGTGTGCGGGGAGGCGGCTGGCCCCCAACAGCGCTGGGGAGGGCGGTCACGGGGTGACACGGCGGTCACGGGGTGACACGGCTGCCCCACCGTGCATTCCTAGCAGGGCCTCTGGGAAACCGGGGCTCGTGGCTGAGGTCACTCGGAGTTCAGCCCAGAACCTCCCCGCAGACCCTAGGACTCTGTGGGCTGACCCCCGGGGTCCCCGCCTTCACGGTCCTGGGGCTCAGCACAGCCCAGGCACCTGACCCTGGGGCAGGGAGGGGGGAGGCTGGCCGCCTTCAGGGGCCACTCTTGTGGGCTTGACGGTGCTCCCAGGGCCTCACAGATCCCTCCTCCTCCTCCCACCGCATTGTATGCAACTGCCAGGAGCATTAACACCAGGGATGCCCCCAGCGTAAATGAGTCAGAACCAGCAGGCTCAGCACTTGGGCCTCCCGTCAGGTGGCCACGGTCTGTCCCAAGGTCTGTCCCAACGGAGGGCCGCGTGGAACCCCCTGGGGACACAGTGTCAGCCCACCTTCCTCTTCTCCCTGTGCTGAGCCCCTCTCAGCCCCAGGGCACCGAATTGCACTCTGCTTTCACTCTGCTTTCGTGGGGAAGGGGGGGGGGTCCCACCCTGGCAACGGCCACCGGGCAGTGCGGGCAGGACACCCAGGCCTCTCGGCACCCAGGCCTCTCGGCCCTTCTGCTCTCCGGCCACCAGGGCATAGGGTGAGCAAGCCAGGCTGGGGAAGGGTGAGGGGTGGGGTGGAGAGCCAGGAGGGCGCAGGGGGCCAGGGCCCAGGTGAACTCGGTCCCACATTTGCTGCAGCGGGCACCCACTTGGCTGTCCTCAGCCCCTGTCACTATGTGATCACCCCTCCCACCGGGGGAACGAGTCCCACTAAGAGATGGAGAAATGGGGGCAGACACGGGGATGTGACTGCTTCACTCAGCGACTCCCTCCCACCACTACCCCAGCCCTATTCCTCCAGTAAGACCGGAACTTCTGGGCAATGGAGGGGCCCCCCCAGATGGTCACGGGGGCTCAGGTCGGGGAGGCCCACAGCCACACTGGCCCACCCCTCCCCCACCTGTCCCCCAGCTTCCCCAGCCCATCACCCACCCCTCACCCACCCAGCCTCCACCCCTCCTCCACCCAGCCCCCACCCAGCCCCCACTCAGCCCCCACCCAGCACCCACCTAGCCCCCACTCAGCCCCCACCCAGCCCACAAACTCCCCCACACCCACACAGTCTCCACCCCTCCCCCCGTCCAGCCCCCTCTCAGCCCTGACCTAACCTCCAACCTCCCCTACCCCTACTCAGCCCCCACCCCTCCCCCGTCCAGCCCCCACTCAGCCCGCACCCAGCCCAGACCCAGCCCCCACTCAGCCCCCACCCCTCCACCACCCAGCCCCCCCTCAGCCCACATCCCTCCCCCACCCAGCCCCACTCAGCCCCCACCCAACCCCCAACCTCCCCCACCCCCACTCAGCCCTCACTCCTCCCCTGCCCAGCCCCCAAACTCCCCCACCCTCACTCAGCCCCCACCCCTCCCCCGTCCAGCCCCCACTCAGCCCCCACCCAGCCCACACCCAGCCCCCACCCCACCCCCACCCAGCCCCACTCAGCCCCCACTCACCTCCCACCGGGCCCCAACCCAGCCCCCAAACTCCCCCACCCCCACTCAGCCCCCACCCCTCCCCCGCCCAGCCCCACTCAGCCCCCACTCACCTCCCACCGGTCCCCAACCCAGCCCCCAAACTCCCCCACCCCCACTCAGCCCCCACCCCTCCCCCGCCCGGCCCCCACCCAGACCCCACCCGGCCCCCACCCCTCCCCCGCCCAGCCCCCACTCACCCCACCCCTCCCCCACCCAACCCCCACCCAGCCCCCAACCTCCCCCACCCATCCCCCAGCCTAGCTCGGCTGGTCTTGGTGGCTCTGCAGCGCACATGCGTGGCATTCAGACCGGGTGCCTGCCGAGGAGGTGGTGGGAACGCGGCGTTCCCTTGGTGCCTGGCCAGGCGGGCCAGGCGCCCTCCCTCCTCCACGCAGGCACTTTCGCAGAGGCAGCGAAGTTCCCGGACGCCACCCGTCCCCAGACACACGCTGTGCACGGCCAGCCCAGCCGGGGCCTACAAGCGAAGCAGGTGGGCCCCGCCCGCTGTGGGCGGGGTGTCAGGACCCCCACAGCGCTTATCCCTGGCCACGGCTGACACCCCCAGACCCCACCCCGCCCGCTCTGGGCGGGACTGCCTGGGGCCGGGTCGCCCCTCCTCCTCTGTGTCGGTCCACCCCAAGCTCAGTGCTTGTCTGCCCCTTCTCCACCTCCATCCAAGCTTGTCTTGGAGACACCTGCAGCTTTGAGCACCGGTGTGCGGCCGCCCTCGGGGGGTGCTCACAGCGTCCTGTGCTTCTTCCTGACACGCGGCCCCACGGGGAGCCGGAGCAGGGCGTCCTCCCTGGGCAGTCGTGCAGCCCCGCACTGGGGGGCCCTTCCTTCTGCTCCTGCCTCCTCTGCACTGCCCCTCGGGCTTGTTCCTTCCCCGCCCGGCTCCTGCCGGACACGTGGCCTCTCCGGAGCTCCTCCTCCAAGAAGCCTTCCCAGTCTGCTCCTCCAGCATCATCTGGTCGAGGTGGACCTGGGGTGGCCCTCCAGGGACTGAAGGACAGGGCTCCCTAACCAAGGCTCACCCGCTCTCACTCACCGGGCCCCGCGCAGACACACCTCTGAGCTGGCCCAGGCCGAGATCTGCACCCCATCCAAGAGCAGACACCCTCCGGGACCACCGAGAGGGGTCCCCACTATTGTGCTGTCATCAGCCTGAGGCAGCATTGGCTAACCCCCCGGGAGCACTCACGTCAGCCAGGGGTGGAGGGAGGACGTGGGGACGCAGCCGGGGGCCGAGGGAACCTCCTTTCCCTCGTGCTATGGGAGAACCCCACCTCCTATGGCCTCCCAGGGAAGTGGGTCCACTGCCCCCCATCACCCATGTGTCCCCCACCATGGCGAGAGGGCCGGCCGAGTCACCCCAGGCCACCCAGGAAGGGGTCTGACCAGAGCTGGCACTCTGGCTTCCCTGCCCCCGAGGCCAGGAGCCCCGCTGGTGCCCACCGCCCCCCCCCCCGCCCCCCCCACCGAGGCCGCCCGCAAACACCTCGGTGCTGCCCAGCCCACGCCTCTCCGGGAGCCCCCTGCGCGGCAGAGAGGGTCTCGCGTCCCAGCTGGCGCCCGTGAGTGACGCCAGAACGGTAATTCCTAATTAAATAGAAGAGAAAACCGGGGACTGAGGAGCGATTACCCAAATCGTTGGATCGTTGGATCTCGAGGAACAAATATGCCGTCGGTGCCGATCGCGCCGCGGACACATGGCCATAAAGCGGCGACAGAAGGGAGCCTGGCAGTGAATACGGAAACCCTCTTTTCGGGGACCGTGCGCTCGTAAAGGGGCCGCTTCGTGGAGAGCCCGCAGAGGGGCAATGGCAGCCCGGAGCCTGATTTATCCACGCAAACGCTTTGTAGTACTTGAGATTAATACAAATATTTAATAAAGAATCAGGGTGGTTTATCTGTAATGCAAAGAGAATCACATCGCCTATATTTTTATTACTGAAAAATTGGAAGCGGGGAGAAATAATGATGGAAACCACTGTATAAATGACAAAAATACCCATTCTGGTTATGTGCACGGCTCTACAATCTCCCTCTACCCTATAAACATAATCTATTCGCGCGGCTCTTTCGGCGGATTCCAGAGCCCGCTCTGCGTTGTGGAGTTTAATATCACCCTGTTCTCCACGGCACAGGGAAGTGATTAAATAAGAAATAAATTTGGCTGTCACTGCACTTAAAATCAAATCAAGGATCATTTGTTACCCAAAATGAACCAGTTCTCCTTCCCTGCCCATAAGCAGGCCGCTGTTTGCCGAACCATTTAGAAATGTATATACAGTAAATTCGGCACATAATGGCTCGTACGATAATATGATCTTTATGCACCGAGCTGCCGGAAGGACCGTAAACAGCACATGGCTTTTTTAATTTAAAGTTATAGGTATGAGACTTCGCAGACCCGTCTCGGATCCATCTGCATCTCGTTGGCGGAGGCGTGGGGTCCCCAGATCCCCTCCCACCCCCACCTCCTGCCCTTGCGTGGCGGAGGGGCCGAAGCAGAACTGAGGGTGCACGCCCTGACCCTAAGCCCCTCGAGGGGCAGCAGGGCCCGGACGGGGAGACAGAGCTGACCCCACCCGGCGTGCTTTCTCACCCGAGACAGCGTCTGCGGGCCGGGGCGCCCAGCGATGGCTGAGAAGCAGAGTGGGCAGAGGAACCAGGAGCCGCGATCCCAGGCCGGCCCCGGGATGGCCGGTCCACGGGGCTCAGACGCCCTTCCGAAGGTAGGGCCCCGGAGGTGACTTTTACAAGCGTTCGCAACACAAATGTTTGCCAGGCTTTAGTCCTGAAAGGGGTCAATACGCTAACCCATGCACTGGGAACCCACGCCTTGGGAAATGCACTAACCCATCACCCTGGCGGTGTCCAGCCAGACAATCCAGTTAAGAACCACGTGGGCGTCCCTTTCTCCCAGGCCCAGAGGGCTTGCCCACAGTCCCGTCGAGCAGGCCTGTCCCCTGCCCCAGGCCAGGAGCCCCGGGCTGTTCTCTCCACCCCCTGTCCGTCCATCTGCGACCTGCACCTGCGCTCAGCTCAAAGCTGCCTCCCACTCAGGTGTCAGCATCCGAGATGCCGTCACCAGTGTGTTCACGGCTGCTTCTCTTCCAGCCGGACGGGAGACGCTCACCCCGGCCCCTTCTCCCCGGCCTCCAGCCCCCGCTCCCGCCCGGGGAGGGGAATGCTGGGGGATGGCCGGGGGTGGCCAGGGCCGCAGGGCTGCAGGGCTGGGGTTAGAGCAGCGTCCCTGCCCCAGCCAACGCCCGCAGCAGGTAAGGGCAGGGGACACCTGGCAGTTGCTTCTAGTAGGGAGACTGAGGCCCAGGCAGAGGCAGGAGTGCTTCAGGGTCACGGCCTGGAGCAAAGCTGGCCCTGCCTGCTATGACCTTGAGTCCAGCTCAGCACCCTGACTTCCGAGTCTCCCCCACCCACACCAGCCGCCCCCTCCCCTGGAAAGTGGGGCCTCTGGGAGGAAGCACGCTAGTTGAGCAGGGTCAGGGCCTGGAGCCGGGACAGAGGTGCCTCCACCAGGCCCAGAGGCCCCAGCCCCAACTCTGACCTCTCACCCCGGACCCCATCCCAGACTGAACCCCCTTCCTTCCACGGGACATCCCCCACCCCCAGAGCCCACAGAACTACTGGATATGCAGGCCCAGGGGACTGTTCCTCCCGGGGCGCAGGGGACGCGGCTCTCCAGTTCGGGGGACTCGGGCACCTGTCCCCGTGGGCTGGACGCGGGCGAGCCCCTCCGCGGGGCGGTCCAGCAAGCATCCAGAGAGGGTCCGCGGCTGCCTGCCACCTCATTAGCGGCTCGCTGTGCTAAAACGTGCGACATAAACTTAAAAATTAATTGCTTCACCTTCTGAAGCGTCTTTAACCGCCCCAGAAAGGAGATATGGCTAATAACCATAATTTTAAAGTCAATTCTTGTTAGAAGATTATGTTTGACCAAATGTCTTTTGTGAGCTCATTATTTCACATTTTCTCCTCCCTCAAAAAAAATCTTTTATGTATATTTTGTCCCTAAGAAAATACGGGACGGGCCATGTGGACACAGCTCCCCTCTGCCTGGCCGGGGGCAGGGCGACCCCGGGGGCTCAGACCCCTGCAGGCAGGCCTGGGAGCGCCTCTCTTCCTCCCAGGGGAAGCGTGGGGGGTGAGGAGGGCGTTTCTGCTCTTCTCTCCACTGGGGACTCACTGTCAGTCCGAGGGCACCCTCCTCCTCCGTTCGGGTGCCCCTTGGAGCCCTCGGGGCTGGTAGGGCATGACCCTCAGGTGCCCCTGTGACCTCTGGGCCTGGCTTGCTCTGCCCACGACTGGAAACCAGTGAGCACACCGGCTCCTGGGCTGGGGGTGAGGGGCCTGGTAGTTGCCCCTTGCTGGACGCCCGAGGCGGGGGCCTCAGGGCCTCACGGGCCCCTGGACCCTCAGAGGCTGCTCCCCGGTGACCTGGCTCATAGACGAGGGGGCCCAGACGCAGGCGGGGTGGGACGGCGGGGGCCTGGAGACGGTCCAGCACATTTTCCTTCCACCACCATTCGGCAGGACCCCTCTCTGTCCCTCGGCCCCAGGAGACAGGTCGTGACGGATATCAGCCCCTTCCGAGGCACAGGTGGGGCTCCCAACCAGAGACCCCCGGCCCTGGGGAGCCACCCTTAGTACGCCATGTTCACACGTGTGTGTGGGCACAAGTGTTGGGGGCACAGCACTCGGGGGCCGAACACCTTCTCCCCGGAGCCCCTGAGCCTGAGGCCAGCGCAGGGCCCGCTCTGCCTGCGTCCCAGGGCACCTCCGCGCCCCCGGGGTGTCCGCAAAGAAAGCCAAAGGCCAAGGGTCCACCAGCCTGCGAGGATGGCCCCCCGGCTGCAGGCGGAGGGGGTGACAGCGGCTCCCAGGCCCCCTCCTGAAGCAGGTTGATTTTTATTGCCTAGAGGACAACAAATCACTCTCTGACAATAATCGGAATGAACAGACACTTAATTATGAGGCCATGAGACAGCATGATTATTAATTTCAGAGTGTGCAACCCAGTCCTAAAGGCTGAGCCTGGACACTTATCGCGGGCGCTCCTGGGGGCCCCTGGGGGCAGTCAGAGGCGGGGGGGTTCCAGGCACCAGGGCGAGGGCCGCTCCCAGGGAGCCCCAAACCTCTCCCTCCAGCCTGGGGAGCCTGCGCTGCAGGGGAGCGGTGTTGCTTGGGCTCCGGACCCCCCAGAGGCTGCCCAGCCAGCACGCCCCAGGGTCTGACTGGGGTGAGACCGGCCGGCCCCTCGGGCACGCAGGGGTCCGCCGTCCTGCGGTGTTACTTCCTTCCTGGAGGGCCCAGCTCTGCTGAGAAGGTCCTGGGCCTCAGTCACCCCCAGCAGGGCGGGTGTTGGCAGCCGTGTCGCAGGAAAGAGGGGGACTCGGGGGTTGGCACAGGCTGACCTCAAGAGGTGGCCTGTCCCCCAAGCCTCGGTGACACGTGCTCCCTCCTAGGGCTTCTCCTCTTTTCCCACACCTCCTATCTCCCCAGAGTTCGGTAATTCCTCCCACGGCATCTCCAAGCCTTGGGGTGCCGATCCTCCCGGGCCTGTGGGGCCTCGGGGCCGCGGACGCTGCTCTGGATGGAGGCCGGGGGACGCGGTGGGGGGGGGGGCGCAGCCCCGTCGTGAGGTCGCAAGACCCAGCGCACAGCGGCGGACAGCCCTCCCCGGCCACCAGCGAGAAGCCGGGTTCCAGGCCGGGCAGCCTGTGCGAGCCGACTGCCAGCCAAGCTGTCGGCTGGTGGCGCTTGGCAGGCGGTGCGGCAGAGCGGGAAGGGGTGTTTGCAGACTGCCGCTGACAGTTTCCCAGACGAAGCCGCGCTGGTTAAACACGAGAAGTGAGCAGTGCCCACGGGCAGATCCCGGCCAGGAGGAGACGAGCAAGGCAGAAGGTGGAGATGTGGAGGCCCATCTCCCGAGGGCTGGGCTGCTCGGGGTCCTCCCCTCCCACCCGTCCCCCCCCCCCCGACCTGGCACCCTGGCCCGGTGCCAGCCGTCCCCCCCCCCAACCTGGCAGCCTGGCCCGGTGCCAGCCTGGCGTCCAGACCCCTGAGGGTCTCCGCTTCCCGCCTCTGTGCACGGCCAGTGTGGCCGCCCTCCGGGCTGCAGGGTGGTGGGATCTGGGGGAGGGGCCTCGACCCCTCCGATGGGGGTCCCTTCTCTGTCCTCCCAGGCGGGCTGCCGTGTGGGGTGAGCTGACCAACCTCATCTGGGAAGGAATTTAGGACAGGCTCTCTGGCCTCTGGGTTTCTGACCCGGCACCACCATCTCCAGAAGCCCAGGCACGATGCCGCCTTCCTGGCTCCCAAGGAGGGGGGGCCTGGGTGCCCCGGTCTCTCTGGGGTGGGGGCAGGTCCCCCGTTCCTGCTGGGCTCTCCCGGGCCTCTCCTGCCATCCCCCCTTGGACTCTCTGGGTCCCCCCCACCTAAGGAAAGCAGTCAGGGTGCCACCATCACCAGAAACCAGGGTTCTCACGTGGGCACCACCCCCCTTTACAAACGAGGAAACGGAGGCTCAAAAGGCCAGTCCTGTGTTGTGGTCGGCAGGGCGCCCCCAGAGCAGTGCTGTGCCCAACCCAGGGCTGGACGGGGGCAGACAAGGTCTTGATCTCAATCCAAAATACAAGTCCGGGTAAAGCCGTGCAGAGAGCCATTAACAAGTGACAGTCTGCTGCTACCTGGGATGAGGCCACTGTCCATCGCCTCCCAGCCCCGCAAGGGATACTGAGCCTGGGCTGTGGGCCGAGTGAGGCATCCAGGGCAAAAGGGAAGGGTGGCTCTGGCAGAGGGAGTGGCGTGGGCAAAGGTCCTGTGGCAGAGATGGAAGAAGGCCAATGGCACATGGAGGGAGGGGCCAGAGCAACACAGAGCCAGCGTGGGGCAGGGAGGGTTGCCAGGTAAAGTACGGGATGCCCCGTAAATTTTAAATTTCAAATAAGTAATGATTTTTAAAAATATAAGCATGTCTGAAAATTGCATGGGACATACTCATACTAAAAAATTATTTGTGCGTGGAATTCAGATTTAACTAGGTGTTCTGTATTCTTACTCGCTAAATCTGGCCACCTTAGCCAGGGATGACCCACACTTGGGTGCACCCACCCGGCTGCAGGGTGGACCCTGGGCCCAAGCCTTGCCCCTGCCCTGAGACGTCCTGCCTGGTAGACTACCACCTCCCTCCTGACCTTCCTACTCCTTCGCTGCGAGGCCCTTTCTCGGAGGTGACCAAGAGGGGCCAGGGGCAAGCGTTGGGCCAATCGGCCCCCTTCACGGAGGAAGTGCGTGGCCGACCTTCGCCCCCGGAGGCCTGGGCACCGCAGGGCCCGAGGCAGACCCAGTGTCCCCGGCCCCCCGGCCCAGCCTCACGGGGCATCCGCGGGACTGACCGAAGGCTGTGCTCAGACCCCACCCGGCCAGGCCACCTGCACAGGCCACCAGCTCCCCCTGAAGCAGGTGATAAACGCCCATTTTTTAGGGCCAAAGCGATTGATTACCAATCGTGTGGCTGACAGTTACAGGAACGGCAGGAGGAGGTGTTAATCTGCTCGAGGTTCGGAAGCCGGTTTCCTCCAGTCTGGAGACGAGGAACCTCGCCTCCTGTCTCGGGGAGGACAAAGTGACCAGATTTATTGCAGCCACAAGAGATCATCATGCACTCAGCAGCTTCCAGCCCCTGGCTCGAGGGGAAGTGGGGGCCCCCTGGGGACTGAGTGGCCGGGGCGGGGGGGGGGGGGGCCCTGCTCCCGGAATCCCCCACCGGGTGGGAGGAGGGGAGAGCCTGGGGAGGCCAGTGCTGGGAGGGACGGGCCAAGGCCGGGAAGTGCCCCCCACGCCACCGCCCCCGCTCAGCGATGCTCAGGGGCTCCCCTCCCTGCCCCTGCGGCTCCCTGGGCTCCCCACCCTCCTCCCCAGCCGTCCGTGCCAGGCCACATCAATCTCTCTCACAGCCTCAGTTTCCTTTCCTGCAAAACAAAGAGCAGCTTCTGGAGGATTCCGGGACACCCTCCAGGCCAGCCTGAGGACGGCACCTGGCCGGGTGGGCTCGGCCACTGAGCACTGCTGGGCCCTGGAGGGACAGGGCTCTGCAGACCAAGGGTCCGGGCAGGGCGGGTGTCCAGGGCCGGCCGGGCTGCAGAAGCCAGCCTCGCTCCCCGCGTGCACTCAGGCGCAGTCCGCACGATGAACGCGGTAAATGATTGCACCCTCAATAATCAAAGAATCATCATCGATGGGTCTTTAATTTCCATACAATAACTGTCTTATTAAATCTAAATTTAATGTGCTTCTGGAATCCTTAATTTAAAGTGTTACTGCACCCACCATCTGCTCCAGGAAATACAAATGCAGGGAGCACGTGACTCCAAGCAGCACGGAGACAGGTGCCGGCCTCACTCGCGCAGCTGAGGCTCCTGGGCCGGACCTCCTCCCGCCGGGCTGGCCCGGCTTCTCTCCGGGGCCGGACCTTCTCTCCTGGCCCGGCTTCTCTCCTGGGAGCGCGGCCCCAGAGCCAGCCCGGGAGTCTGCCTGCAGACAGGGGAGTCCTGGGCCTGGCATTCGAGGCCGCAGGAGCTCCCCTCTCTCCCCGGCAGGGCTCTGCCCTGATGTCGCTCAGCGCTCACCCCGGGGCACCTCCAGCAGGAAGCCTCTCCTGGCCCCTGACGGCTGCCCAGAGTGCCCACAGACCCTCCCTGGACACGGGCCAGGGTCTCCGCAAACGCAAAGTGGGTGCCCGTGGGGCCACTGCCCCAACGGGTGACCCTCATGACCCCCGATCCTGGACACTGGACTCAGAGAATCGGCTGGCTTCTCCTCCACGTGCTGGGTGGCCGGGGGCCACTCACAGGGCCTCTCTGTAAAGGGGACAAGATAGTTGACAGGCCTGGGGGATGGGAGCCTGGAGGGGTTGGCGGACCTTGGGGGGGACGGAGAGGCTTCTGGTGACGCCTGGGGGGGCATCGGGACAGGGAGTGTACTGGCTCTTTGGTCCCTTCCCCTTGGCCTGCTGGATGGCCGCCTTGCCCTGCACCTCTCCAGCCTTGTCCCCAGCCCTCCCTTCCCCAGGTTTCTGGAAGCAGCTGCCCTTGGAAGCCCCTCCTGACCCAGGTCACCCCTGGTCTGGAAGGGGTCGCGTAGCTCGGTCTGGGGCCAGAGCGCCCGGGGCTGGCTCTGTGCTGCACCGGGCCTCCCTCCTGCTCCACCGTGTGGCTAACAGCGTCCCCTCGCCCCTGTCACCTGCCCCCGCGTGGGCCGGGCTTTTGCCTCCATGCTGTCCGCTTGAGCAAAGTCAGTCACCTCTGGCAGGTGCGGATTTTCTACCCCAGACCTCATATCGCAGACAAGGGCTCGCCTGGTGCAGAACCACCCCCCCCCCCACCTCTGCCGGAACACGTCCCTCCTGCACCTGTCTGCTCAGCGCTCCGAGCCCCCGGGGGGTTGGCGGGACCCCCAGCACCAAGCCCCTATTTGGGACGGTGTCGGGTGGAGGGTCACGCCCGGCCTGACTCAGCCCCACCACCCACTGGCCGTGAGGAGTTATTTTTGAAATTGTGGCAAAATAGGGGTGCACCGGGGTGGCTCCATCGCTTAAGCGTCCGGCTCTTGATTTCAGCTCAGGTCACGATCTCACAGTTCGACGGTTCGAGCCTCGTGTTGAGCTCTGCGTTGACAGCACGGGGCCCACGTGGGAGTCTCTCTCTCCCTCTCTCTGCTCCGCCTCCGCTCGCTCTTTCTCTCTCTCGAGATAAACAAACTTTAAAAAAATTGTGGCGGGGAGCCCGGGTGGCTCAGTCGGTCGAACATCCGACTTCGGCTCGGGTCACGATCTCGCGGTTCGTGAGTTCGAGCCCCGCGTCGGGCTCTGTGCTGATGGCTCGGAGCCTGGAGCCTGCTTCGGATGCTGTGTCTCCCCTGCTCGCTCTCTCTCTCTCTGTCTCAAAAATACGTTTCGAAAATTAAAAAAATAATACATTTTAAAAATTGTGGCCAAATACAGCAGAGACAAGATTTACAGTTAAGCGTTATAAACTGCACAGTTCGATGGCATTAAGCACATTTCTGATGCTGCAGCCTTCACCACCCTCCAGTTTCAGAACGTTCCCCCCAAAAGGACACCGTGTGCCCATAGTCAGCAGCCGGCCCCTGGCGCCAACGACCTGCTTTCTGTCTGTGGAGCTGCCTGTCCTGGACGTTTCACGTGGCATCCCACGCTGCGTGTCCTCGTGTGCCCGGCCTCCCTCACGCAGGGCCGCGTTTTCAAGGTTCCTCCGCGTTGCCGCGGGAATCGGCATCTCCTCCCTCTTTCCTGGTGGAGTAACATCCCGCCGCCCGGGGGGCCCCCGTTCACTCGTCTGATGGTCCCTCCCTCTGGCCGCGGTGAATAGCGCTCCGGGAACGTGCGAGGACGGGTTTTGGTCCTAACATCGGTCTTCAGTTGTTTGGGGCGCGTGGCCGGGGGGTGGCACAGCTGGGTCCCGTGGAAGGTCCGCGTTCGGCGTTTTGAGAACCGCGGCCCCGCCGGGGGCACAGACGTGTGGGCAAGCGTTCTCGGCGGCGGCGGATCCGCCCGTCGGATGGAGACCATCACTGCTTTCTGTGGCGCGTGAGGAAGAGCGACCAGGGTGGCCCTCGGCACGTGGGTCCGGCCGTGGCAGCCACGGTTACTGAGCCCCTGCTGCGCACCAGCCACTTCGTTTGGTGCATCCAGTCGGTGCTCTATACATAGCAAATAGGGGATTTCCGATTTCCGATTTCCATGCCACCTCGGTGAGGTAGAAACTGTTTTCTCTAATTCACAAAATCTCACACAGGTTAAGTGACTCCAGAGTCCCCCAGCCAGAGGATGGGGCCGGGACCCTGTCACAGCCCATGTGGCTCCCGAGAGCAGGGCCGCCGTGCACATGGGTGCAGGCTGCTCACTGCACAAGGGTGCCCGGCTGAGGGGAAGAAAGGGGCTGCCCGGGTCCCATTCTGTCCACCCCCATCATGTGCCCGGGAGCTGCCTTCGCCCAGGGTGCCTCGTCGTGACCAGTGCAGAGGTGCTGGGCGTCTGCTGAAGGCCTGGCCGTGTCCTGCCAGGGGCCCACACTATGCCAGGCCTACCCAGGGAGCCCTGGGGCTGCCCTCTGCTGTGTGTGGGAAGCAGGGACACAGTGTGCCTCTGATGCAGGAACGGGGAGAGGGCCAGAGACAGGCCTGCCTCTCCGATCTGGGCCTGCACGTGCCTGGGCCCTGCCACAGTGGCCCGGGCCCAGCCTCTGCTGGAGGGATCCCCAGGAGAAGGCCGTGCAGAGAGGCACCCGACTCCGTGCAGGTGTGAAGGCTGAGGGTCAGACCCTTCACACTCCTGCTTTCAGCAGAGGAGGACCAGAGGGGGGGCCGCAGTGACCGTGTTCCTGCAGTGTGTTGCAGGCCTGATGGACACGGTCAGAACAGAGGTTCCACTTACAGAGGACGAGACTGAGGTTCAGAGTGGCCAGGCCCAGGCTCCTCTCGGCCTCCCCTGTCTCTCGGGAAATTGGCTCTGGCTGCTGGACCAGCTTTCCCTGGATTCTCGGTACAGAATCACCCACTGGCCTCCTCCAGGGGTCCGAGTATGTGCGGCTGGGGAACCGGATTCCTGCCTGAGCAGAACCCACCCGGCCGGCACTCACTCTCCATCATGCACGGCCCCTCTGAGGCCCCAAACTCCTCCCGGCAGCAGCGGCCTGATCCCATTTCATGGAGGGGAAAGCCGAGGCCCAGGGGAGTCAAGCACATGCCGAGGCTGAGGAGGGAGAGCTCCGCCATACCTCCCGCCCCGCGAGCACCCGGGCGGGCCTGGCCTACCTCAGCCTCGGCCCCTCCGGAGTGAGCCCCTCCACACAGGCGCGTTCAGAAAGTTCCATGTTTGTGGAGCTGGCTTCCGCCTGGATCACAGCCTCAGTCCTCACGGTAATCGACTGCTCGCTAATCAAATTGATTTCCATTCCAATGAGTCCTGCCTGCTGCCTACATTCCAGGAACCGTATTTTGAGCACAGACATATAATCAAACGGCAAAAAGCAGAGGGCACAGAGGGCCTCTCTGCCAATCGAATAAAAGCTAAATGGCCCGAGCTTTTAGGCCTAATCACTTCTGTATTCCCACCAGGGCTGGGTCTCCGGCAAAGCCCATCTGATCGAGGCTGGGCTCACCCGAGCATTTTGGCTTCAGGTCCCAATATCCCCTCCAGCCTTGCCGGTCTCCCCTGATCTGCCGGGGTGGCCTGATGGGTCCCTTCCAACCAAAGTCCAGCTTCCCCTTCGGGAGGGGCTCTGCCGCTCTGTCCTGGAGACATTCCCGGGCCCGGCGCCGGGCGGTGCACCCCTCCTCCTGGCATGTCCCCTGGGACTGGGGTGGCCGAGAGTCCCTGGAGGCCCCAGGGCACAGGTCCAGGAGCCCAGGAGCACAGGGCACCGGCCCTCCAGCCCAGGCCGTCCCCGGTCTGTGTGGAGCCCTGGCCTGGGGGGGCTCTCGAAGGGGCGCGTCGGGTCCTGAGGCCCAGCGGCTGCCCAGGGCCTGTGTGGAGACACAGACCTCGAGAGCCCCTGCAGCCAGTCTCTGAGCCCAGAGGGACCCTTTTCAGCCCCTGCAGGGCCCCCAGGCGGGGAGTCCAGGCCCCCCCTCCTCCTCTGCCCTCCATCCCCGCCTCCCCGCCCCGCTGCCCTGCCCAATGTCCCCAGACAAAGAGCTGGGCCTGTCTTCTCAGCCCACTGTATTTGCCACGGTAGAGAAGCAGCCAGTCCAAGCCCGGAGCCGCTTCCCAAGTGTCAGAGTCTGTCCTGGGCCAGAGGCCACCCCTCCCTGCCCCAAGCTCCACCCCCCACCATATGACCTCAGTTCCCCATCTGTGTGGTGTGGGTGACCACAGGAAGCAAAAAGCTGGGAGCACCCGCCCCTCTCCACAGCCCATCAGCTCTCTGGACCTGGCGTGGGACAAGGTGGGCAGGGGCTCTGTGGGCTTCCGTGGGGGCGGGGCTGTGTGCCGCGGCCACGCCCCTGTGCTGGCCCCGGGCTCTGCAGGCTACAGAGCGTGGGGAGAGTGGTCACGGGTGATGGCCTCCCCACGAGAGACCGGGGAGCCTTGTGGGCGGGGGCTCCTGGAAGTGATGGGGGCCCTGGGGCTGAATGCAGAGGCCCCCCCCAAGAGGGAGCTCTCAGAGTTCCTGTGGCCGGTCACAGTGTCCCCCTCAAAGCGTCACCCCAGACCCCAATTACTCCCTGCTGGCCCTCGGCTGAAGCTTCAAGAACTCTGAAGCCAGGAGCTGCAGCCAGAATAGGGGTGGGCACCTGTGTGGGTCACAGCTGAGACAGAGCTGGCCCGGGCCCGGCCGGTATCCAGCAAACCCTTAGCAGGAATCTCCGTCTGGCTTCTGAAATGGCGTTCGAGGCCGGCCGACTTGGCCAGCCGTGTGCAGGGCCGTGGGTTCCCCTCCCTGTTTCTTTGGGTGGTGGGGCTGCGGTCGGGCCGGAAAGCGTGAGGTTGCCTCTGTGTCCACGCAGACCCTGAGGGGTCCGCTCGACCCGCTCACCTCCGACCGACATTTGGGTTGCTCCCACCTTATGGCACGAGGCTGGCACCTTAGGACCACACCTGCCTTTTCTCTGGGGACCCTGACTGGGGAACGTGCCCACCGGTCTGACTGGAGCCTCTCTGTCTGAAAGAGTCTCCGAGGCTCCTTGTCACCCCTCGGAGGTTGGAGCCCCTCGGGGTGACGCTGAGCCAGGCTGCCCGCCCCTCCCCTGCTCTCCCAACCCCAGGGGCCACCCAGGCAGGTGACTTCCGCTCTGGGCCCCTCAACCCTCGTCTTCCTCAAAGAGCCCCGGGTCACCCGGCAGGCCAGGCCAGGTGCCCCATTCCTTCCCTCCTCAGAGGAAAGGCTGAGGGCCCCCCTCGTGGTGGGGGTGAGGAGACCGGGAGTGGCTGTGGCGGGAGACCCCTTCAACACCTCTGAGCCTCAGTTTCCCTGTCTGAAAAACGGGGCTACAATGAGATCGCCTCACAGGGTTGTGTTGGGGCTTCAGTGAAGTCCTGCATGAACACCAGACCTGCAGAGGTCAGCAGGGTCAAGCTCAACCCCACCCCCACCCCCAGGAGGCCCGAGGTACGGTGTGGTCTCCCGCAGGGGTAGCAGGTGCGTTCCTCCCCCACCCCAGCCCCCTCAGGTCCCCACAGGGATCCTGGCCATCTGCGTGTGCTGTGATTTTTGTGGGTGTCGTTCGTAGTGACAAAAGTAGCCAAAGCAGTTCCCCACCAGAGACCTGAGCCCAGTGGCTCTGGCTTTCAGGCAGGTGGGGAGGACTCAGGGTCTCCCAGAGTGAGGGCCCCAGAGACCCTGCAGCCCAGAAGCCGAAGCCGAGGTCCGGAGGCGGGAACATGTGCGTCCATATCACAGTTCGGGGCTCCGAGCCCGGCCTCAAATCATCGGCTCTCGTGCAGGCCAGGGTCCCTGGGGGGATGGAGGACCAGGGGCCGGGGGGGGGGGGGGGGGGGGGAGGGGGGCTGATGGATGAAGGATCGCACAGCTGAGCAAGCAGGGCCCGGTCGGCAGGGAGGCGTTTCAGGGTCCACCAGGCGCTAATTCCCTCAGGGCAGGAAATGCCCTCCCAGCCCCAAGCTGTTTCGGGCCTCCAGCGCCTGGTGGGAGGGTGGGAGTGCTCTGGAAACAGCTCAGGATGGAGACCCAGACCATCGGGGTCTGTGGAGGCCAAGTTCCCCACCCCCTGCCTCATCGACTGTCCCTGGGGGGGCTGGATGTGAACACCCGGCCGGCCGCCAGGGGTGACCTTCCTCCCCTCCCGCCCCGGTGCAGCCCCTCAGCTGGGGGCCAGGACTTCTTCCTGGAGGGTGAACTTCTGTCCTCTGCCCCCTCCAGGACCAGGGCCGGCCAGGGTCTGAGCAGGGCAAAGGCCACAGAGCTGTATGGCCCGAGGGGTGGCTTGTCTGGGGTGCCAGCGTGGGGCGCCCTGGAACCTCCGTGACCAGGCAGAGCGGCCTCCCGAACAAGGTGCCAGCGCTGCTGGGGAAGCCCTTTTCCAGAACCTGCTCCACCGTGGGGAGGCCAGAGGGACAAGCGTGGCTGGCTCCTTGCCGGGAAACAGCCACACCCCCGCACCAGCCCGTCCCTCACTCGAAAAGGGACCTGAGGCAGGAGCCGGGCAGCCCCAGGCCGTGCACGTGGGCTCTGTGCCAGCCTGGCTGGCGCTGGGCAAGGCCTTGCTCTCCCCGGCCCCTGATGGCCAGCCCTAGAGAAACAGGCTGCCTTTCCTGGAAATCAGGGCCTCCGCGCCCCTCCCCCTGCGGCAAGGGCATCCACCTCCCAGCTCCCTGTCTGTCCGGAGCAGTTAGGCAGTTACGGGTCCCAGGGGGCTGGGACCAGCTTCTGCTCAGCGAGACCTGCCTCCCCGGTGTGTGTGGGAGGGGGGCCCAGACGAGACCCCCGGGGCCGCCACTGCCTGGGCCACACTGCCTCGTTGGTCCCTGCGCCCACCCTGCCCCCCCCCGCCCCCTATCTCTGTAGGCTCCCAGTCACAAACCTGCCACACCCCGGGCCCACCCAGAACAGCCTCCCTCAGACAACGGGGACCCCAGAGGTGGGCCACAAGGGCAGGGCAGATCTGGGCCAGAGATCCCGTCCAGCCCTGCTCTTCTGTGGCATTCCTACTGAGGCCACCTGATGTGTCCCCACCCCCTCCTTAGCAGGCTCCCGGGGCCCCTCCCAGCTCTCTGCACTGGTCACCCCAGGGGGGCCCAAGAGGCAGCGCCCACGGGGGATGGCCTCGCGCCCCGCCCTCGGGCGCCCAGGCAGCCCGGCCTCCGTGACCCCTACCCTCACAGCAGGAGCTCTGTCGACATTGTCGCCCAATTCACCCCCTGCCCGTCCCCCGAGTGCCCAGACACATGGGTGCCTCGGTGGCCGACATACCGGAGAGCTGGGTGCATCTGAACACCCTGTCCCTCCTCCCCGGCCGTTCCCTCCCTCCCAGCCCAGGGCCCTAACCGCGGCCGGCCTGCCCACCGTTCTCCTTCCTTCCCGAGGAAGATCCCTCCGTGGTCCTTGGACAAGCGTCTGTGTCCACTGCTGAGTGGACCCTCCCACCTGGCCCTTCTGGGGCCACCTGACCGAGCGGACGTAACGCAGAGCTGTGACCGAGCCGCCCCAGGCCTCCTCAGCAGCAGCAGATGGGCTGGGTCACTGCCAGCATGGCACGGGGTGACGGCACAGGGCCTCCGTGCCCCCTCCGGGGAGGGGTGGTGCCCATCCAGAGCGGGTTGTGACGAATACGCCACCCAGGCTTATCAACGAGCGGGAGCTGGCACAAAGGTGACCAGTGTGGCTCCCGCCCGGGGCCGTCCCTCCTCCCTGCTCACCGCCCCCCCCCCCTCCCTGGCCGGGCCCTCACCCTAGCCTGTGCACAGCCGGGACCCCGGGGCCCTTCCTCCACAGGCTCGGGACCACCCGTTCCCCAGGGCTCGGACCCTTTGTGCGGAGGACGAAGGGCTCCAGGGCACAGCCTCGGGCCTGCTGACGCTGCACCCCCTCCCAGATCAGGACAAAGGGTTGAGAGGAGGGGCTGAGGTTCTGATGCCTCAGCCAGTTTCTGTGGAGGCTGCAAGGGCAGGGAGGCCGCTGAAGGACAGGGGCCGGAGGGGACAGAGCACAGGCCGGCAGGTGCCGGGCTCCCCCTCCTCCTGAAACACTGGGACACGCTGGGCCAGGCGGGTCCCCGTGCCACAGGGTCCCCCCCTCCGAACTGGGTTCCAAGCCGGGACCCTCCTCGCACTCCCACCGCACACGGGCCTCAGTCGGCCCCAGACCACCCGGATGGGGCATCTGGAGGCCTGTGAGGGGGCTTTGGGGCCTCCCAGGTGTGTGTCCCACGGCCCAGAGGAGGGGTATCTCCACCGCATCCAGAGCTGTGAGGCCGCGGCGGGAAGGGGCCAAAGAGGACGCTGGTCAGCTGGAATGGGAGTGGCAGGGAACAGCTCTGAAAACAAGATCTGAAGTGACACACTGTCCTGGTGGCCGGAGCTGGGCTTGGCAGAGGGGTGGGCACAGGCACACCCAGGTCCCCAGCCCTGCCTGGGCCAGGCTCCTTGGGCATTCCGGGGGAGACGGCGTGATGTACTGACCCAAGCCAGCGTACCCGCTGATGCAGGGGTCCCCGGGGTAGAGCACCCATTTGAAAACCACGTGCGCCCATTTTAGACTCTGTGCCTGTTCCGTGCTGGCCGTGGCTCCAGGGGACCCCATTCTGGGGACACCACCATGAAGCAGACCTACAGGCCCCCCCCCCCACCCCCCGGGGAAGCTCGATAAACAAGTCAGCAAATACACCCGTGGCTCAGCCCGGGCAAGAACCGGGGGTGCCGATGAGAAGACGGGGGCCTGCCACACAGGTGCCCGGGTGCGGGAAGCACGTGCGAGGGCCCAGTCCAGGTCTCAGGGACACCCTGAGGCACGGCCTCCCTTGCCCAGCGCCCTGGTTTCAGGGCGAGCTCTCAGCAGAGAAACGAAGGGGGCAGAGAGCTGCCAGGCCTGAATCTGAGAACCCCAGTCCAGAGCTGGCCTGAGGGGGACAGTTCCAGAGACGGCTGGGGGATGGGAGTGTCCCCCCGGACACCGGGGGCTCCCAGTCCGGCCAGGGGACCTGCTGTCCATTTGCAATCCCCCCTCTGTCCACCTGGGGGCAGGCCCGGCCCAGGAGGAGGTGGCCGGGGCACAGCCGGCTATAGCCACACACCTGGCGGGTGGCAGGCAGGTGAGGCAGGTGGGGTGGCTTTCCCAGCTGGCAGACAACAAAAAGGAAAGGAGCCCCTCCCAGCTCAGCCCGGAGCCCTCCCACAAGCACATAACCCCGCCCCCCCCCCCGGGGTGGGGGGCCCATGGGCACGGAGCCTGGGGATGGCCCTTCCCCCACCTGGGGATCCTGGGTCCTGAGGGTGACCCGAGTCACTGGGTCACCTGCCCAACAGCCGGCCTTCTCCCTGGCTCCCCAGCGTCTCCCCAGTCGCACTGACCAAGCAAGGTGCGGGCAGCTGGGTTTGAACTGACTTTATTATTCCGTAAATGTGAATTTTACAAAGCGCTATACAATGAACGATCACATCCTTCTGTTTGTTTGTAACGGATTTCCACCTCACGAATCGGCTCTGAGCGCGACAGAAGCCCTGGGTTTCCCGGTGGCCGGCGGACGCGTCTGTAGGGTCGAGTTACCGGTGCAGCGTCAGCCACGGCGAGAAAGCAACAATCTTGACTCTGCTGAGTAGCAGCAGAAAGGAGAGAGGACGCACCTGCGGGGCCGGAACGGAGCTCGGGGCTCAGGAAACAGACCTCCTCCACGGCACAGGGACAGTGATCTCATTCGTTTATTAACAGTCGTGAGTTACAGCACTACCTAACGACCCCCACCAGACCGTATGGCGGCGACAGTCTCCTTTATCAAAAGGCTCTTTTTCCCAAACATTCCGTCCAAAGCATGAATGGTCTGTTTGCACCCAGTGCCATCCACATGTTCAAGTCAAAAATATTTATACATTTTATACTTAAGTTCTTTTTTTTTTTTTTTTGTCTGCTAAAAATAGTATTGCAAGTTTTGGCTTCTTTTGACATAAAAATTACAATCATGTGCAAAACGCTAACAATGAAGGGGTTGATCTGAATTCAAGCAGGTTGTCCAATCTGAACGCTCCAGATTCTGCATAATTTTCCTTTTCATTTTTTTTTTTCTCGAAGAAACAAAACAAACAAACAAACGGAACCCAGAACCTTGGCCATGTTAGAAACATCTTGTACCAAGCCCTAACGACCTCCCGGTGGCGGGTGGCGGGTATTCGGAGCTGGCTGGCTGACATGATGACACATTTATGCATCACAGTAGTTAAAGCTCAAGACAGCTATGAACTCTCAATTCTGTGTTTAGGATTTACTGCTGGCAGAGGCAAACAGAGGTTTTCGCGCAGTTTTCGGTCGGTTAATGGGCCATCGGCCTCTTTCCGCGGGCATCAAGACATCTCCATAAAAATAACCCATCTGAGGGGAGTCTAGGCGGTAAATGGCTGGGGGTGGTACTGGGCTGGTGCTAGAAAGTTCTGCCGTTCGGTGGGGATAGGTCAGGGCCGGGCACACCAAGAGTCCCCGCAGATGCTCCGGCCCCGCCCCCCCGCCGCGCCCCTCCCCCTCTGCCTTCCTTCCAGCTCCAAACACAAACGCCGCCCAGGAGCCAGCGAGCTCGCTCGCTTGCGCGGACGAGATGTGAACCCCAGGCCCACGGTCAGCCAGCACCACGGCAGCCGGAGAGGGGCTGCAGGCCGCCCCTGGGAAGCTATCTCCCCTGGCCTCTAATCCCCGGCCACGGCCACATTCAGGGGCAAGGTAAGACAATCGAACCAAACGCAAAGTTAAGCAACCACAGAGAACTCTGGGTGAGACCAGACACAGTGCAGAAAACAAGACAGAATTCAAGTACTGAGGCGCCCCGGCCAGGCCGGGGGGGCCCCGCCAGCTCACAGTATCTGTCACATCTACCCGTCCCTTCTCCTGGACCTTTTGCACTCCGTCCCAGCTGCCTCCTGTGGCACAGCCCGTCCGCCGGGGGAGGATGGGCGCCCAGCCGGCTGCCCGCCACGTCCGCTCTGACGGGGTCCAGTCCCTTCTCTCCTCCTCAAAAAGGCGCGGGTCTAACTTAGCTCTATAATAGACTCTACATAGTGTATGCATATTGCTAATAGTCAAGCTTGGGAGTAAAGGTGCAGAAGTGTCATAAATACTGAGTGGCTTGTCTCTCGGTCTACAGGGTCTGGGTGAGTCAGGGTCACGCTCACGGGACAGGAATTAGCCGTCTTGTAAACAGAGGAGGGGGAGGGTCCGGTTTTCTTAATTGGTTTTCCTTGGGAAAAATGATTGGAAGATGCTAAGGCACTCTGGAAGGCCCCTCCGAGCCCAGGCCCGCCGCCGCCCGCCCCGCGGAACATTCAGGACGCGGAGGGAGCGCCCCGGCAGATACAATCATCAGCCATGCCCGTCTGCAAACGCTCCGGACCCACGTCCACCGCGGGACACATTAGTGCAAAACGCTCGGCCTGGCCCGCCCGGGGCACAGGGGGAGCTCAGAACCCATTCACATTGAAGTATTAAAGTTTTACCTATATATAGCTCTTGCCTTCCTTACCCAGAACAACAAAACAGACGGCGGTTATAAACAATTAGGGGACAGAGGTCGCGGGACATTGTGCTGGCCTGAGTGGCGGTCAGGCCTTCTCTGTGCAGGCGCCACTGCCCCCACCGGGCCAGTGCACCCCTGCGTGACCTGGCCTCGGGTCGGGGGCCGCTCCCACTCTGGACCGGAGGGGAGAGAGGGAGAGCGAGCGAGCCCTTCTGCTGACGGCCGGGGCGGGCTGGCCGTCTCCCCAGGGTCCTCAGGGATGGTCAAATTAAAGTGCACATTGGGGAGCTGCAGGGGGGATGGGGGATGGGGGTCAGCCTTACCCATCCCCACCCCCACCCCCCAGGGGCTGCCTGAGGATGCTGGGGGGAGGCCTTCTCACAGTCCCAGGAGGGCCAGGTCCTGAGGGGCCCACACAGAGCCAACCCCACCTGGGCCCAAGTCGGGGGGAGAAGGAGGCAGAGAGAGAGGCGTATCTCGGGGCCAGGCGGTGGGTTCGGGGCCCCAACCTCCAGGCCCGGACCACCCTGGTCTGGGGCACAGGGGCTGCGATCAGCTCGCCCGTGCCTGCCCAAGGTCCCCCCACCCCTCTTCCGGGAGCCATCAGATCTTTCTGGAGGGTGGGCACATGTCTGGGCCGGCTGGAGGAGGCTGGAGGCTCCGTGCAGGGAGCCCCCTCCCCAAGCCTCCCCCAGGGCCTCTCCACACAGGGCAGCAGTCAGTAGGACCCTCCGTGGAAAGGGGCCTAAGCCCCTGCAGGCCGCCCGCAGCTGGGGGAGGCTCAGCTCTGTGGGTCCCGGGCAGGGACACCTACAGGCACACGCAGGCAGGTGGGCCTATTCTGCACCCAGTCGGGGGCGGGGAGAGTGCGAGGGAAGGGGAGGGGTCCAACAGACCCCTTCAGGTCCGGAAAACCGAGGGGTGTCTCGGGTCTGGCCTAACAGCTGCCTGGGGCTCGGAAGGAAGGAAGCCCCTGGACAAAGTGGCCACCTGAGTGCTCCATGCAGCCCGTGCCCTCCCTCGCCAAAACACAGCAACTCAACTTCAAAGTGAGCCTTCCAGCAACTTCTAGGGGCCCTTCCTCCGTGCACCCTGCCGTGCATTCCAGACCGCACCCCTACTGCTCCCCCCCCCCCCCGCCCCCGCACACCCACAGCCGCAGAGGCGCACACCCCAGGGTTTGCAGCACAAAACGGGGACCCGCTCCAGCCCGGCCTGGCCTCTGCCTCCTCCCAGGCAGGGCCCGCAGCACCCTCCTGTGTCACTTGCCCCGGCTGCTTCTCCCTGCGACGGCCCTGCTCTGCACAGGAGGGAGGTGGGACCCAGGGCCGGGCGGGGCCCGGATACAGATGACCCAGCCCCCGGCCACAGTGGGTTGGAGGCAGGGACACCAAATCCTCCCTAATTTTTTGCTCTTTTGGGTCTGAAAATTTTCAAACCATACATGAAATAGATCTGAATTAAGACAAAAACAAATAAACAGACAAACGTAATCCCAACGTGGCTGAGGGCTGTGGGGCGGCACCAGGGCCGTGGCCGCGCCCCACAGGATGGCAGGTGGCCGGGCGGGAGCCGCGGGCGCTCATGGCAGCTGGCCCAGCCTGTGGGGCCCCGGTGCACCAAGGACCAAGGAGCTGGGGGACCAGGGGAGCCCACGGGCACAGGGTGGGAGGACAGAGATGCCGGAACCCTGCCTCCTCCTGTGGGCGGCCCATCCCGCTGCCCCCGCACACGCTCAAACACACACGCACACGCACACACGCCCTCACGCGCTCCCACACCCCACGCACACAGTGGACCCGGAAGGCCTGACCCCCGAGTCTCAGGAAGAAGGAAAACCAGAGGAGTTTGGCCCCCGGGGGCCCAGCCCTGGCCCCTGGCCCCAGGGGGGTGAGCAGTGAGTGTCAGGGGGCGCGGGCCCCATACCCCAGGCCCCCTGGGCAGAGGGGGCGGGCAGGGCGGGGAGGCAGGGCAGGCGGACCCCCCCTCTCCCCTCCCCCAGGCTCTCGTCCCCGCCCCCGCCCCCGCGAGGGGTGGGGGTGGGGCGGGGGGCGGGGCCACAGCCTGGAGGCTAACCTCGCAGATATCAAAAGGGGCCCTGGGACCTTCCTCGCGAGGTCACCGGCGGACTCGTCCTTACAGTATATCGAATGCGTGTGTTTCCTTCATCAACTTTAAATACAAGCAGGATAAAAATCACATTTTTTTCAGGCAACAGTAGCAGTTCCGTAGGTAAGTGGCTTGATCACATTTGTTGTATTAGTAACGCATGCAAGCAGCTGGAAAACCGTCCCGCGGGCCGGCGGCTCCTCTACAAGGTCCCTGCGTAGGACGCCTCCTGTCTCCGGGCCGCCGCGGGCGTCTGCGGCCGGCTGGAGCTGGTGCCGCCCTGCTCGAAGGGCTGCGGGGGGCTCTGGGCGGCCGCGGGCGGCGGCTCGGGCGCGGCCACCTCCTGGATGACGGAGCCCGCCCCGTCCGCCTCCTCGCCGGCCTCGAACGCGGGGTTGTTGGCGGCGCTCAGGTCGACATTCACGGCGTCAGTCCTCAGAGCCACGATGGTGGCGGCGTCGGCCCGCCGCTCCGCGTAGATGCGCTGCTCGAACACCTGCGCCGCGGCGGGCGGGAAGTCGGGGTCGAGGGGCGGGCCGGCGGCGGAGGAGCCCATGACCGTGCGGTACATCTCCACGCCCTCGGGCAGCATGGACTTGATCTTGGGCAGCCAGCGCTTGCGCACGCGGCGGGCGTTGGTACACATGTCCGCCGCGATCACGTTCATCTCACTCTCCTTGAAGCTGGGGGCGAAGTTCTGGCAGTACACTGCGAGCACAGGGGTGCGGGGGCACGGGCTGAGTGACCCCCGCCTCCCGAGGGGCCCCACCAGCCCCGGGGTCAGGGTGACCCCCGCCTCCCGAGGGGCCCCACAGCCCCGGGGTCAGGGCACTTATTTGCTGGAGTGGCCGCTCCTGAGCCAGTGGGGGCATGGCTGGGGGCCTCCAGAGACGTCATGGCCACCCAGGCCTCTTCTGGCCTCAGCCTGAGGACTGGGGGTCACCCTTCTCTCCACTCAGTCCTGGAGACCCTGCCCTGCTCCCTCGGGACAACTGGCATCGGGACACAAGGCCGTGGTACTTCCCTGAGCACCCACTGGCTGTGTGGCCTTGGGCAGGTCCCTGGCATCTCTGGGCCTCATTTATCGCTGCCCCACCCACCCTGGGTCCCAGACCTGCTCAGACAAGCCTGATGGGTAACCCTGCCCTGGCCAGAAAGGGAGTCGGGGCAGGGAGGGCAGGGAGCCCTCGGCACCCGCTAATCAGAGGCGCTTCCTCACAGTCTGGACAAGGAGCGAGGCGGAGCCGGTCAGCCCCTTCCCCCGGCCCAGCCCGAGCCGGGAGGAAGTGAGCCCCGGTGGCCGCATCCGTCGTCATTGAAAACGGTGCCGAGCCTCTCCTTGGTCCTCCACTGGGAGCCACAGGACCCCGCTCTGCAAGCCACCTGGGAGCCAGAGCCAGGTCCCCAGGGCGAGCCCCTCACAGCAGCATCGGCCGCACACCTCCCGGCCTCTTCCCGGAGCCCCACTGGCACTGCACGCTTTGGGACTCCCATTATCCACCACAAAGGCCTCTCTTTGCTCTAAAACAGAATTAGCCTCACAAGAGATGTTTTCCAAGCAAGGAAATAAGACAGTGTCTCGCGAGCCGACGGCCGCAGGAGGGCCGGCTCTCGGCCCGTCTGGCCCGATCGGAGCGGGTGGGCTCCTCCCGAGGCCGGGGCTGGGGCCGGGGGGCAGCAGTCGGCTGCGGAGATGGACCGGCTCCGCCCCCACGCGCCCAGGAGCGGGAGGCAGGAGCCAGCAAGCAGATGGCAAAGGCTCAAAATAACCTCGAAATGTAAATAAGGGGTTTTGTTCAAAAAGGAAAATTAGATCTATTTCACATATTAAAATAGTTTCGCACGCAGCTGAATCCATCATGCTTGGAAACCTACCAAGAACGTTAGCACCTCGAGACCTGGCTCCTGAGAGCTGTTCTTTTCTCTTTCCCCCCAGCCCTGTAGGGCCAGCCTGGTGCCAGGGAGAGGCCGCCCGCCCCGCCCCGCCTGAGGTCCCCGGGGGACCCCGCCGCTCCTGCGCCCCCGACCCGGGAGACCCCGTCCACTTACGCTTCACAGCGTTCAGGACCCGGCTGTCCAGAGGCTTGCGGCTTGGGTCACTAGTGGACGATCGGATGCCGGTGCCGCAGCTGTTGGCCAGTGTGTTCCTGGCGGTGGGGGGGGGGGGGGTAGTCAGAGGTGCCACGGGAATGGGGCTTTCCCACCCAGAAGTCTACCTGCCCCCCGCCTTGTGCCGCTCCTGACTTCCAAGGGTGCAGGGGTGGGGAACAGGCCCGCCACCTTCTGACCCACCCATGAAGTGAAGCACGTAGGTCTTTGTTTTAGGGGGGGGGTGGTCCACAGCCCTCCCCAGACCCAGGCCCCCCCTCCCTCACCTCCACAGTCCCCGGGCCGACACCCAAGTGTGAAGTCAGTAAGGTGGGGGGCCTCACACGCGAGAGGCGTCAGCCACGGGAGACCCTCGAGGCTTCTGCGCCTGCCCAGGGACCCACCTGTCAAAGAAGGTGGCGAGGAGCCGTCTCAGCAAGACCTTGTGCTTCACCCCTGCGCAGAGGTGGCAGTTCATCAGCTGACCTCGTGTGATGTAGACGCCAGAGCCTGTGACCACCAGACACAGAAGAGAGAGGCGCTCGGCCTCACCACCCACACAGCCCAAGGCCAGGACCTCCCCGGGAGGCTCCTGGGGCCAGAGCGGGTGCGCAGGGGGGGTGGGGAGCGGCGCAAGGCCGCCTGACTTCTGGGTGCAGCACCCCAGGGCGTGCCCTGTCACCTGGGGGAGGCAGCCTTGGCCACGTGTCCCCAGATCACCCTGGCAGCCTCAGGGGGTTTCTCTGCTCAGCCTAGGGTTTGGGCAACGCTCCTCGCCTCTCTATCCCTTCCCCAAAACCAAAGCACCTCGGGCAGCGCTGGGGCCTGGAGTTCTGGAGGTCACCCGGCCCTGTGCCTGTGGGGGGAGGGGCGCCGCCAGCCCAGGGCAGGGGTGGGGGCAGTGAGCCCACACGGTACTGTTTACCCCAAAGAAACCTGGCAAGGCCCAGGGGCCCAGCAGGGCGTGGGCCAAGCCAGCAGAGGACACAATGCCCAGAGCGTGGGGTGGCCTCCATGTAACGGACGCTGCTTGTGGAGAAAGGAGCCGGCACCGGACGGTGCCCCCGACCCCCTGAGACAACAGTGCGGTAAACCCCAACGGGCTCTGGGGCCTCCTGAAGCCTCCTTCAGGCCTCTATGACCCCAGCTGTCACAGATCACATGCTGAATCTTGTGAAAAAGACAAGAGTGGGGGGGGGGCTCCTTTCTCGCGGGGCAGGGTGGAAGGAAGACACAGGAGGTGTTCTTGCGTGTGGGTCCCCAGCTGGGCGGCCTGGGCTGGCTTCCCTCCACGGGCCAGGTCTCCGGGGGAGCCTGGGCCCACTGTTTAAACAGACACGTGATTCTGGATGGAGACCACCGCCGGGGGCGTCGGGTCAGTGTGGCCTGACGGTCCTCAGCCACAGCATGCCAGGTGTCCCTGAGGGCCACCCCGCTCACGTCTGCAGAGGCTCCAGCCCAACAGCAGAGCAGGTCACTCTGAGCCACACGGGGGACACCCCCTCGTTGTGGGGAAACCTGTAAAGGGGGGGCTGGGACACAGTGGGGCCTGGGAACCTGATATCCAGCTTGCGTTGGGCCAGGGATGGTGCCCAGGCCTGGCCCCCGCCCCCAACCCCCAACCCCGACAGACAGGCTGTTAGCTGAAAGGCAAAGCCACCCCTCTCTGCCCTGTTCTAAGGTTGCCTGTTTGGACAGTGGCTCCCAGCAGAGGGGACAGCTCAGGCAGAACCCTATGATGCTGCCCAGGGCGTGGTGGTCAGGAGTGCCCAACAGGACTGGGGGGGGGGGGGGCGGGGCAGAAGCTCACAGAAGGTCCACGCCAGCACTGGGGGGAGGGAAGGAGCCCATGGGTCCTGGCCAGCCTGTCAGGGGCTCCCCCGGCCAACCAGGAGACTCCTGGAAAATGGCTCCACCTCCCCACCGAGGGTGACGGCAGCATCTTCTGTCTTCCCTGTGAAGAGCTTTAGAAATCTACGAGGGGCCTGCGAGGCCAGATGCATCCTAACGTTGAAAAGAGAAGTATTTCTGACAAAGGCACCGGGCCCTAATGGGCTTTCGGACTCTACTGTGTCGTTCGCTTTTGCAGAATTCCGTTTCTGACTCGGACCTGCGTCTGGAGCCTCCGGTCGCTACCCGTCAGCGCAGCGATGGGGCGCTCTGGGACTTGGGGAGGGGGGCCCGTGCGCTGTATTCGATTTGGTTTTATCTGCCACCTAAATTAAAACACAATCGTGATTGCAGCCCCTGCCAATCAGATGCGCGACCAGCCCAGGGGATTCAATTAAAATGCTAAATTAATTCAATTGAATAACTCCTCTTAATGACACATTCTCCTAAAAGGAAATTAGAGGAAATTTAAGATGTTCTTTTTTTTTTTTTTTTTTTTTTTTTTTGACTGATTAGTGATGAGTACATTGTTCAGAGCTCTGAGGAAAAAAGATAAACGAGGGCATCTGCACACAATAGACAGGGCGGGGAGGGGCACTTCACCTGCCACCAGCTCTAGCTTCTCGCCAGGGTCCCCTTCTGAGTAGAGCTTGGGGTGACAGCGGTACCCGATCTGGCTGATGAGGCTGGCGGGCAGCGCCACCAGGTCGCGGCGGATGAGGACACAGGAGCGGCTCTCCAGTGGCATGGGTTCTGGTTTCTCTTGCACTGCGGACACAGACCCGATCCGGTTAGGGGTGCTCTCAGGCACGGCGATGGAGATCCTGCCCAGCCGGGCTCGGGTCAGACCCTCCACGGTGGGCTCGACTGCTCCCTCCCTGCCTCGTTGCCCTCCCCACTCTCTCCCTGCCCACCTCACCCTGACCTCTGCGGGGAGGACCAGAGCGGAGAAGCGAACGGAAGAAGGCAGGGAGGGATGCCCACCCAGACCTGTGAACAAGCTACGAGGGCCCGGGAGGTGCCCACCAGACACAGGCCTGCAGATCAGGCAGGACGGGGGGCTCAGGACGGCATGTGCAAGGGGCTGGTCGGAGGGCAGCCGGGCTGGCCCCGAGGTCTCATCGGGCACTCTGCCGGGTGGAGTGCAGGCCTGGAGCGCATAGGGCCTGCACTGTGCCCCTGGCCTGATGGCTGGGGGCGGTCCCATTCCACAGGTGGGGGCACACAGGGCCTCTGCCTGCCAGTGGGCACTTCCCGGAGGCTGTGCCATGCTGCCGGGACGAGAGACAGTTCCGTAAGTACCTGCCAGCAGTAAAGCTGGGCAGTGGCACTGTCGGGCAGGGCACCCAGGGCACCTCCAGCCCTCCAGGTGGTCTGGGAATGCTCCTGGCAAACCACTGCCAGCTGACAGTCAGGGGCCCCTGAGCTCGCCGAACCTGCAGCTACGATGGGGCAGGGGCTGAGCCCACTCTGATGTCCCCAAGCCACACAGGAGCATAACAGCAGCTGGACGTCAAGGCCACTGTCCCCCCCCCCCCCCTCCCCTCCCCTCCCTCCCGAGGCCCCACCCTCCACCCTCCCCTGGCTGGGACACAGGCCCTCTGGCCGGTCTCTCAAGGCCGGGGTGGGGGCTCGAGTCTACTGGGCACCAGCCACACCGAGTGCCGTCCAGGTGCTGGGGGGCCGAGGAGAGGCCCTCAGGGGATGCCCCGTCGGGGGCTCATCGGGTGGCCAGGCTGGGTGGGGAGAGACGCCACAGGGAGGCTCCCATGGTGGAGAGGACCGAGCCCCACCAGGCCTTGTGTCCCAAGACCCCTTAAGCAGGTGCCCCCAAGTCCAGCCCCACATCCTCCCCCATCTCCCTGCAGCCCCCTGGTCTCCTTGCCCCCCCACCCCAGCAGCCACACAAGCCGCACGCTCACCACAGGGTCAGCGAAGGGCCTCTGCGCGGGGCAGGGCTCCAGGGCAAAGCCCCCCGCCACGCACATGCTGCCATCAGCCCGGCACGCTTCACCCCGCCTCCCTCACCCTGTGTCCCCAGCACACGGGCCACTCTGGGTCACCTCCCAGGAGGGCCACCTGCTCCCGGCCAGCTGCTGTCATTGAGAAATCACAGCTGGTCCGGGGCAGGGGACTCCCCCACACAGCTGGCAGAGAGCACGGCCCAGGCCTCCCTCGGCCACCCAGACACGGGGGCAAGGTCTGCATGCCGGCAAGGGCCTCGGGCTGCTCAGAGGGTCACTCAGGGTTGGGCCCTCATGGTCAAGGACAGCAGTTCTCTGTAGCAGCCTTAGCGGCTCCTGGGCCAGAGGGGGGTGGCTGTAGAACCTTGTAGTGCCCAGATACCTGGAGGGCAGGGCCAGGCTGGAACCTGCTCTCCATCAGGCTCCAGGCGGGGACACCTGGCCACTCAGGCTGGAGCAGTGGTCCTGTCCCTTCGGCATTGTGACCCATCCCCGCTTAGGGGGTCACAGGAAAATTCAGCACCTGGCCTCACTGTGGCAGGTGCCAGGTTGGGCCGGGCCACAGACCTGGGAAAGCCACACGGGGGCTGCTGCAAAGGGGCTTCAGGAGGTAGGGTGGCAAGGAAGCGTCTTGGGCAGACCCTCACCCCCAGGCGGCCAGAACCCGGCAGCCTCAAGCTCCTGTCGGGGCGGTGGTGGGGGCCGGCCTCCTGGAGCCACAGGAGAGCCCCTCGGGAGAAGGCAGGCTGGGCTCCAGTGCCCAGCACCCCCCCCCCCAGATCAGGGCTCAAGTGGGGGGGGGGCAGTCGCTCTGGGGAACGGGAGGCACCTCCCACCAGGTGTGTGTGGGGAACGCGGGTGGGGGCAGATGAGCAGAGAGCAACAGAGAACCTTCCAAACCTGGCATACCCGGGGGCTCAGGGAGCACAGGAAAAACAACCCGGGTGGTATTTTAAAACATAATTACCCGCCCCCGCCCCCCCCACGGCCTGCTGTGATTACACACGCAGACGCAGAGCCAAAGCCAGCGCCGCGGCATTTACATAAAGAGCGCTCACCAACAGAAATAACGGCGTCCACAACGCAGCCTGCCGTGTTTCTCCAAACAGCAGAAGTTGTTTCCGCTCCTCTCGCCTGCCCCCGACCCGCCCCAGCGCCAGCCCCAGCCCCCCACCCCGACCCCTGCCCCCCCAACCCCCCTCCCCCCCCCCGGGGCTGGCCCCCGCCCCTGCCCCCTACCCCCGGCCCCCAGCCCCCTACCCCCCAACCGCGGCCACCAGTCCCCCGCCCCCCACCCCCGCCCCTGCCCCCCACCCCTGGCCCCCGCCCCCAGCCCCCTACCCCCAACCCCAGCCCCCTGCCCCCGCCCCCCACCCCCGGACCCCCGCCTCAGTCCCTGGCCCCCGGCCCCCCGCCCCCGACCCCCAGCCCAGCTCCAGAGAGCCAGAGACCAGCAGATCCAGAACACCCAGAACAGCCTCTTCTATTTCTGCTCTGCCTAGCGCCGGATACTGCGCCAGCTAAAAATACCCGAACCCGCGTGGTGGCTCATCTGGAAAGGTGCTCCCAAAGCCTTCCCTGCCCCTGCCCCTGCCCCTGCCCCTGCCCCGGGCCCCAAGTCTCCTCCTCCTAGGGAGAGGAGGGGGCAGCTTACAACCAGGTTCTGGGAGCCTGGGAGAGCGTGCACGGGGCCCCTCGCGAGTCCCCGTGGCCTTCGGGCAGGCGTCCCTGACTGCGGGGCTGGCGGGAGGCCCCTCGGTGGGCTGTGGGCAGGGACACGGCAGCCCGCAGACGGACCCACGGATCACACTGAGGTCACTCGGGGACCGGCCACCGCGGCGGAACCACCACCCTCACCGTCAACGGCCTCGTTTTCAACCAGCAACAGCTCCAGTCTCCAGGACCGTGGGCTCCGAATATTTTGGGCCCGTGGACTTTGGAGAGAAGCAGGTGTTTGTCCCGAGAGGTGAGTAATTGCTCTCCCCGTAGGAAAGGTGAGTCCCGGTGAAAAGGCCTCTACGGAATGATCCGGAACAGTAGCTGATCTGGGCCAAAGGGGCAGCCGCAACCAAGGACAGGCAGAGTTTCCCTCGGATCACCGGACAGAGAAAACTGTAACTGTGGACACAGGACTCATGGGTGGACCCGCCAGGGACTCTGGGCACCAAGGAGGGACCCAGCTGCTCCCTGACTCGGTGACGCTGCGTGAATCCAGCCGGCGAGGACATCGTGCTGGGTGAGAGGAAACCAGCACAGAAGGACAAGTCCCGTCAGATTCCACTGGCTGTGGGGCCGAGAGGAGTCGGACCCAGAGACAGACAGCGCGGGGGGCAGGGTGGTCGGTGTGTCACGGGACCGAGTTCGGTCTGGGAAGATGGACGCTCCTGGGGACGGACGGAGGGGACGGCTGCACGGCAGCGTGAGTGTGCCCGACGCCCCCGAACTGTGCCCTCAGCAACAGCTGTCACGGCAAATCCTGCGTCACGATATTCCAGCCCAACAACACGATTCTCTTGAAAGAATGAAAGGCCTCTGGGAGACGAGGGAGACGAGGGCCGTGGTCCTCGTTTCGCAGTCTGTTAGGCACGGATAGAAGGCAGCGCTGGTGACGCAGGCCCGCAGGGACCCCGGGAGGGTCACTGACCTCCGTCCCTGCACCTTCTCACCCTCCTGTGGGTCACTGGGAACCTGGAGAACGCGCTGGACTGTCTCCCCGAACAAGACACACAGAGTCCCCAGCCCACGGGATGCCGGTGCCTCGCCACGCCCCAACGGTGTGGCCTCTGTTCCTGTCCCCAGATGCACAAGGTGTCTCCGGCGGCCCCTCGGAGATGGCCTAGGCAGCCCCCACCCTCGGCAGGGAGCCCCCACCAATGTGTGTGGCCGCCAGCAGGTGACCGAGCCCCTGGGAGGTTGCGCGCGGAGGTGTGGGGACAAGGAAGGGGACACTCAGAGAACGTGTCATTTGTTAAAATGGCACAATAAGAAATCGAAGCCCTAGTCCTTGATTATATCGGAAAACACAACTTAAAGCCAAACGGAAAGAAAAAGGCCGGTCACACTACCCACTTTCAACTCACTATAAACCAGTCGTAACGGTACGTGCGGGCAAGCGAAGGGACACGCGGTCCACAGCACGGAAACAGGCCGGCACAGACACGCTCGGCTGAGTTGTGACAAAGGTTCGCTCGCCACTCAACGGGGGAGGTGACAGCTGCTTCGGCACGTGGTGCAGAGGAAGCAGCCAGGCACGGACAGATCACAAAAGTGAAGCCGCCCTTGATCTGAGCCTCACGCCTGACGCGGAAATTGACAAAGATGACCCGGGACCTCGTGTAAAACACAGAACTACAAAACTTCCAGAAGAGAATCTTCGTGAACTCGGGTTCGGCGAAAAGCTTACACACGACCCCGAAAGCACAGCCTGTGAAGGAATGGCCTGATTAGCGGGACCCCACGGAAGGGAAAGCCTCCTGCAAAGACAGCGGCCCCAGCCGGCAGGCCTGCACCCGACAGGCGATTTGTGCTGAGAACCCGCAGCGGCTCTCAACGCCCGACAGCCAGAAAACGGACAACTCGATCTTTAAAATGGGCAAAAGATCCAAACAGGTGCTTGGTGAGAGAACACACAGACGGCACACCGGCACTGAAGAGGCAGCCACGTTGGCCACCGGAAACTGCACATAAAACCGCGTGGAGACGCCACTCCACACGCACGGTGCGGCTGAGCTTGCGGCCCGGGTGGGGCGAGGGGTGGCCACTGGGCGCTGCTCCCCAGCCACAGTGCACAGGGGGACACAGACACCCCGGGGGACGGCTGGGCAGGGGGACACGGGCACCCCCGGGGAACGGCTGGGTAGGGGACACGGGCATCCCGGGGGATGGCTGGGTAGGAGACACGGGCACTCCATAGGCAGCTGGGCAGGGGACAAGGACACTCCAGAGGATGGCTGGGCAGGGGACACAGGCAACCCGGGAGATGGCTGGGCAGGGGGACACGGGCACTCCATAGGCAGCTGGGCAGGGGGACACAGGCACCCCGGGGGATGGCTGGGCAGGGGGACACAGGCACCCCAGGGGATGGCTGGGCAGGGGGACACAGGCACCCCGGGGGATGGCTGGGCAGGGGGACACAGGCACGCCGGGGAACGGCTGGGTAGGGGACACAGGCATCCCGGGGAATGGCTGGGTAGGGGACACGGGCACTCCAGAGGATGGCTGGGCAGGGGGACACAGGCACCCCGGGGGATGGCTGGGCAGGGGACATGGGCACTCCAGAGGATGGCTGGGCAGGGGGACATGGGCACTCCATAAGGGGCTGGGCAGGGTACAGGGGCACTCCAGAGGACGGATGGGCAGGGGACACAGGCACTCCAGAGGATGGCTGGGCAGGGGGACACGGGCACCCCGGGGGATGGCTGGGCAGGGGGACATGGGCACCCCGGGGGATGGCTGGGCAGGGGGACACGGGCACCCCGGGGGATGGCTGGGCAGGGGGACACAGGCACCCCGGGGGACGGCTATGCAGGGGGACACAGGCACTCCATAGGCGGCTGGGCAGGGGACACGGGCACTCCAGAGGATGGCTGGGCAGGGGACACAGGCATTCCAGAGGACGGCTGGGCAGGGGGACACGGGCACTCCAGAGGATGGCTGGGCAGGGGACACGGGCACGCTGGGGAACGGCTGGGTAGGGGACACGGGCATCCCGGGGAATGGCTGGGTAGGGGACACGGGCACTCCATAGGCAGCTGGGCAGGGGGACACAGGCACCCCAGGGGATGGCTGGGCAGGGGACACGGGCACTCCAGAGGATGGCTGGGCAGGGGACACAGGCAACCCGGGGGATGGCTGGGCAGAGGGACACGGGCACTCCAGAGGATGGCTGGGCAGGGGACACGGGCACCCTGGGGGACGGCTGGGTAGGGCACACAGGCATCCTGGGGGACGGGTGGGTAGGGGACATGGGCACCCTGGGGGATGGCTGGGCAGGGGGACACGGGCACCCCAGGGGACGACTAGGCAGGGGGACACAGGCACTCCATAGGCGGCTGGGCAGGGGACACGGGCACTCCAGAGGATGGCTGGGCAGCTCTTCCAAAGCTGAACACAGGCTGAGTGTGGGAGCCGCACCCCCTCACCTGGGTGCTCAGCCAGGGAAACGGGATGAAGACAGTCCGCTCGGGCCCTGAGCAAGGATGCGGACAGCGGCTCTGCTCACAAATGCCCTGACTGGAGATGACCCAGTGTCTCGTGTGGGGACAGAGAACAGATCGGTGACCGCCAGGGGATGGGGTGGCACGGAGGGTTGACGGAGCTGCTGTGTATCGTGAGCGCCCAGGTGGCCCGCCCAGCGCTGCCCTGCCCTGCCCCTTGCTGCTGGGCCCCAGGAGGCCCCCCCCCAACACCCACCAGGCAGGCAGTTCTGAAAGGGCCACACCCACAAAGGCGCCCATGCGTCTGAACACAACCGTGTTGGCATCCTGGATACGGGGCAGGGGGTCCTTCCGAAAGGCGCACTTGGGCCCCGAGGGGTGGGGCAGAGCATCAGCAGCTGGGGGTCATCACAGATGACTGCTCTTTTGCGTGAAGACAGAAATGCCACCAATGTAGCCACGTCCCCCAGCGACTGTGAGATGACCCCTATTTTGCGGGGGCTAAAACGCAAGGAAGGACAGAAGGCATCTCAGAACCAACGAGATCGCAGCACATCGGGCACAAAATAACAAGTCTGGCAGGGAAAGCCCTGAAGAAAGAAACCTACGAGCAGACACAGAAACGCTGAGGAGAGACTGTGTGCAAACGCCCTGCGGGGGAACCCCCACGCGGGAACGATCTCCGTGCACAGGTAGGGTCCCCGGGTCCCCGTGCGCAGGCAGGCGCAGGCACAGCGGCCGGACAGGACGTGAGGCTCTGACCCTGCAGCCCTGGACGGCGCCCAGGGCGACCCTGAGCCGCAGCTCCTCTGGGGCCCGGCTCATAACATTCCAAACCTCCTCTGGGAGGCTCCCCGTCCAACTCAGCCAGTCCCACTCAAACCTGCCATGGATGCTGCCTGTCCCCAGACCCCACAGGCCTGCCGGTTTTGTGTCCAGCACCCACGTCTGGCCCTGGGAGACCCCACCGAGGCCCCAGCTGGTGTCCCGGCAAACCCAGCGGCTGCCCGCACTGCCGGCCTGACCGCATTCTCCTCCGTCAGCTCCGCGGACTCGAGACGTCCACCGCGGACGGCCTGGACAGATCCTGGTCCGTGCCGCCAGGTGACACCGGTCACCCTGAAAACACGGTGGGGCTCTGCGTGCCCTGGGACCGTGTTTATGTAAGATGCACGCACGGGCTATGCTTGAAGACAAAACACGGGACGCGAGGCCGCTGGGAGACAGCGGGAGGCAGAGCAACGGGTGAACAGCTCTCCCCAGTGTGACCTTCTATACTCTTAACAATGATTAGCACACATCAGCTACACACGAACGCATTTAACCTGTGAGGTGCCCCAGAGACCCCTGTACGGCAATGGGGGAGTGACCCCCCCCTCCCCCATCAAGAACAATTCCAAAAGCTGCATTAAAAAACGGGCCCCAGGGCAGCTCAGTCAGTTAAGCGTGGGACTCTTGATTTCGGCTCAGGTCAAGGTCTCACCGATCTTGGGTTTGAGCCCTGAGTCGGGCTCTGCACTGTCAGTGTGGAACCTGCTTGGGACCCTCTCGCTCCCTCTCTGCCCCTCCTGCTTGCGCAGGCTCTCTCTCAAAATTTAAAAAAAAAAAAAAAAAAACTTAAAAAAAATTAGTCTCAGGGCCAGGCCCCTGAGCTGAGGGGACAGCTGCCGCAGGGCTGGGTGGGAGGGCCAGCCGGGCCTGGAGCGTGCAGATTCGAGGGGCCTCGGCCTGGGAGATGGCCCGGCTTCCCCTCAACTTCCTGCCACCACTAAGCAGCACGTGTGCAGGACCAGATTCAGAAACCAAAGAAAGGTGAAATCGGGGATGTGGTGCCCACGTGCGAGATAGCAGACTCGGGGGCCCGCCGGGAGGAGGCGGTCTGGGAACCCCAGGACCGGCCGTGGCCTGGGAGCCGCGGCGAGCACCTCGCCGGCTCCCACCTGAGGCCTCTAACGACGGACCGTCCGTCTGTGGAGGAGCGCTGGCGGGAGCTCCCAGATGCTTCCTACCGTGTCGAGCTTCAACGAGAGCTCAGCAGGAACAGGGGGAAATGAGTAATAAGAAACCAATTTACAAAAAGACATTAGATCAGACCCAAGGTGGTCCGTCCCAGACGATGGCCACCACCCGTGGAGCGCCTGCTCTCGACAGGGCAGGAAACGTAGCAACACAATGGGAAGCTGCACCAGAAAACCAGAATCTGTGGGAAGGATCAGACCCTGGACGGAAGATCGGTGTCGCTGGAGGAGACAGAACAGAGCAGGTGACAGGAACGCCAACCTGGGAAAGAATGCCAAGTATCCAGACTGAAGCGGAGAAAGGAAACACAAGAGTCACGAAGAGCAAAAGAGGCACGGAACGTGGGGCAAGCATGACCCCGTGTCCCGGGAGCCCAGGAGGCCCGGCGGCGCACGGGAGCCAGGGTGACCGAGAGGTCCCAGCTAAGAGGGAGAGGGCCGGGCCCTGAACACGCTCCCGGACGGAGGCCGTGCTCAGATGGATGTTGGACTCTCTAACCCTGAAGACAGCAGCCCCCACACTCATAATAAAAGAAAGGGAAACAAACAGAACCAAGTGGCTGATCAGCCAGAAAGGGGGAAAATAGAGAAACACAGATCAGAGGGGACGGATGGGAAATCGCTAGAAAGACGGGACGTGAAACCCAAAGACACCAGTGATTACGCGAGATGGAACCGGACTGTGTGCGAGAAAACAATGAAGGTTTGTTAAGCCCGGACAAAAACACCAAAAGCCACGACACATCGTGAAGCCGCGTGGAGACGACACGGCGCGGCCGCGGCCACGGACCGGGGCGGCCGGCGGGCCGACCTGAGGGCACGCGACACCCCAGCAGGAACAGGAGAACAACCGTGCGGGCGCGTGTGGGATGCGACGTAATCATGGGTGCGGCTCATTAAGCTGACGGCCTGGCTGCTTCCTTCAGTGCGTATGGAACATATTCTGGGGCAGAAAGCAATTCCTGACGAATTCCAGAGCAGTGAGGCGGTATGAAATTCGCGGGGCATTTGATTTGGAAACTTCAACGAAAACATGACCAGAAAACCCAGAGTGTGGTTGGAAGTTGAGGGACACGCCGTCGCACAAGCCAAGGGTCGAGGAAAACACCGCGACTCGGTAACACAACCAGAAAATCTGTTTCGTGGGTGCCGATGAAAACACGCGAGACAGGATGAAGCCAGCCGCGCGGCCCAGGAAGTGCGTGGCCCCACGCGCACTTACCGTGAAAGGCTGAGAAGTCAGTCATCTGAAGATCTGTCCTTTTTTTTTTTTTTTCAAGTTTATTTAGAGTGGGGGAAGGGCAGAGAATGAGGGGGACAGAGGGTCCGAAGCAGGCTCAGTGCTGAGAGCTGAAAGCCCGACGAGGGGCTCGAACTCACAAACCTTGAGATCATGACCTGAGCCAAAATGGAGTCAGACGCTCAGCCGACAGAGCCACCCAGGCGCCCCTAAGCATCTGTCTTAAACATCCAGGGCAAGAACAGCGAATAAACTCAGAGAAAGTTGTAGTACGGTGAGATGAAAACATATACGAAGACGGAAAATAGAGAAGAAAATCCAAAAGTTGGTTCTCTGAAGAAAAGGGAAAGGAAAAAAAGGCACAAACTAACAGTGTTCGGAACACAGCACAGGCCCCTGCAGGACGGGGGCCTGTAGACCTCCAGGGTGAACGGACCGACGGGAAGTATTTGAGGCTGTCTGGGGCGCACGGGACTTTAGCTGCACGTGTTTCTGTTAATTAATTAATTACCTTGAGAGACAGAGCAGAGGAGGGCAGAGGGAGCGTGGGAAGAGAATCCCAGGCAGGCTCCGCGCTGTCAGCACAGAGCCCGACACGGGGCTCGAACCCAAGAACCGTGAGATCGTGACCTGAGCCGAAACCAAGAGTCGGGCGCTTAACCGTCTGAGCCCCCCAGGCGCCCGGGAGATCTTTCTTTAACGACATAAACGGCATCCTTAGGTCGTGGGCTGCACGGAACACACGAGGGGACGGCCCCGCTCCAGACGTCAGGAGGGACCTTAAGAGGATGTTAGGGACAAGTTCACGCCAATGAGTCAGAAAACCAGATGCGGCCGACAACCGTCCGGAGAGGCAGGAGCACGCTTCCCGGCGGACCGAGTCCTCGACTGAGAAGACATAAAAGTACAAAACAGGCGGGAAGGAATTCTCGGTTCATTTCAGAAGGTGGAAAACCCCGCAGAGAAGCGTGAGGCACCGTCTGAAGGGAAATGAGACACGCGGCCCGGTGCTCGCAAGCGAGGAACGTCCAGGCTCGCTCCCGCGGCGGGCGGCCGCCCGTGAAACGGATCTGACCCTCAAGGCGCTCTCCGCGGCCCCCAGGCCCTGGTTCGGAGCCCCCCGCCTCCTCCGAGGCGGGCGTGGAGGTGGGGATGTGTCTACACCGGGGCGCCCACACCGCGTGTGGGGCCTGTGCCAGCAGGTTTCCTGGCGTTGAGGCCGGAGCCCAGGACCGTGCAGGCCACGTGCCCAGGCTCCCACTGAAGCAGGTGGCCCCCTTCCACACTGCCTGAGGCCCCTTCCGGGGCACGGACACTGCGGAGGGCCTCACACCTCAGGACGGTCACCAAAACCGCGCAAAAAAAAAAAAAAAAGGAGGAGGAGGCCGAATGCAGAAATTCAATCGTAACTAGGCCGAACTTATTCCAGAAACACAAGTGTTTTGTTTTTTTAACGTTCAAAAAAGCAATCAGCGTAACTCAGAAAAGTAACGGGCAGAAGAGGAAAGCGGGATGCCCGGTTCAGTATTTAGAGACAAGGCTTTTGTTAAAATTCAACCCTGATTTATGAAAAAGAAACACACCAACCTCTTAACCTAAGAAAAGAACGTCCTTAACCTCATAACACGCATCACAAAAGCCTAGAGCAAATATCCTACCTCAAGATGAATATTGAACGCGTTTCCTGAGCTCAGAGATGAGACGAGTGAACCGGAAGGTGTGGCCAGTACGGTCGGGCAAAAAGGAAGCAAAACGGCCAGGAACAGAAATAAAGCCACCATTGCCAGCAGGTGACAGGATGGGACACAGAGAAAATCTGAGAGTCTGCAGGGAAACTACTGGAATAAATGACTGGGCAGTGGCCAGGGTTTTTTTTTAATACTTTAAAAATTTTTTTTGTTTTTATTAGTTTTTATTTACTTTTCAACGTTTACTTATTTTTCTTAATTTTTTAAAAATATTTTTATTTATTTTTGAGACAGAGAGAGAGCATGAGCAGGGGAGGGGCGGAGAGAAAGAGGGAGACACAGAATCCGAAGCAGGCTCCAGGGTCCGAGCTGTCAGCACGGAGCCCGACGCGGGGCTCGAACTCACACGCTGTGAGGTCATGACCTGAGCTGAAGTCGGACGCTTAACCGACTGAGCCACCCAGGCGCCTCTCAATGTTCACTTATTTTTGAGAGAGAGACAGAGTGTGAGCGGGGGAGGAACAGAGAGGGAGGGAGACACAGGATCCGAAGCGGGTTCCAGGCTCCGAGCTGTCGGCACAGGGCCCGACACGGGACTCGAACCCACGGACCGTGAGATCGTGACCCGAGCCGGAGTCAGACCTCTGACCAACTGAGCCACCCAGGGGCCCCCAGATTTGCTTTTAAATAATAAATCCAATTTGTTTCTACATACAAGCCACAAACAATGAAAAAAAAATACCACCTAGATTCAAACAAAAAATGAATTTCCAGGAATTAATCTAACAACAGACATGCAGAGAATTACAAAACAGTCCCAAGAAAACCCGAAAAAGATGTAAGTAAATGGAGGAAACACCCAACGTTGGAGGGATCTCAGCACGAGCCTGATCTGCAGAGTCAACGAAATCCCCACCAAACCCCGCAGGTACTTTTGTGTGGCATTTGACAAAACACGTAAAAATGCAGAAAAAAGGCAGGACGGCTGTAAGGAACGAAACCAGAGTCCGACCTTACGCAGGAATGCGGGCGGTGTGCCCTGGCACAGGGACCAGCAGTGACAGAGGGGACAGGGCAGGGCTAGGCATGGGGCCCACATGCCACATGCACACGGGTCAGCAGGGCGGTGCCCACAGAGGTGGTCTTCTCAATGAACAGTGGCAGACCCACTCGGAAGTTAGGTGGGAAAAAAGTAAACCGTGGACCCCAGATCACACACGTTGAAACATCGATTCCACTCACACTACAGACGTAAACGCCTTTCACGCAGAAACAGGAGCGTCGGACCTTGTCTGTTCGGAGAACGGACATCAGGAAGAGGGGAGGCTAGGACAACCCTGGGGTCGGGCTGGATTCGGAGACACCAGCCCGAACTTGCAGTTTTTAAAGTCTATGAATCCCAGCTCTGACGGACAGGGGGCTTGAAAACAAGGACGTCCCTGTGGCCACACGCAGACCTCGCACCTCGATGGTGAATTCTCCACGCCACTCCCCGCTGAAGGGAGAGACGGCTGGGTTTTTGCCAAACGAGAGGACAAATGCTCCAAAAACCCGTCTCCACTCACACGGGAGACACAGTAAGTGAGGGAGCACCGCAGGAGCGGAGTGGGATATGTCGAGAAGCCCTTCCCGAGCACAGAGGGCCAACTAGCAAGGGTAGGGCGGAAGGAGTTAGTAACCAGCCCAGGCAGGATCATCAACAGACACCGAGGGCGAACCCACCCGGCCGGGGTCACCGATCACCACCGTGAAGCCGCACGGGTTTCAGGTGCCTCCTGAGAGGACGCGCCGGGAGGGACCAGGCACCGTTTCCCCCGAGATGCGGCCGAAACGCACAACCTGAGCCCAAACAGAGGGACATTCAGCCAAACGGCTGAACTGTGCTCTTCGGAAAGAGAAGTGTCCTGAAGGGCAAAGGCCGAGGAGGGGAGGGCAGAGAACCGCCACGATACGCGCTGTGCGCATCTGAACCGGGCACAGGTTGGGGGAAAACCGCGCTGCTCTGGAGGATGGCATGGGGACACGTGGAGGGACTCGGGCACAGGCCGGCGAGCAGCACGGCGTCACCGCCCGGCCTCCTGTGCGTGGAGCACGGGACTGTGTCTATGGAAGAGACTGTCCCCACTTGCAGCAAACGATCAGTACCCTGGGGGCAAAAGGACACAACGTCTGCAGCTCGCCCCCCAACGGTCCAAAGACCCCACAGCCTCTCCGCAGGAAGAGAAACAGACGTGGCACATTCTTACCCGTGGGCGAGTCTGAGCAAAGGGCATTGATCTTGAAACGTTTTTGTAAATTTAAAATGATTTCAAATCATGGGGCGCCTGGGGGGCTCAGTCGGTTGAGCGCCCGACTTCGGCTCAGGTCACGATCTCACGGCCTGTGAGTTCGAGCCCCACGTCGGGCTTGGTGCTGACGGCCTGGAGCCTGGAGCCTGCTTCGGAGTCCGTGTCTCCCTCTCTCCCTGCCCCTCCCCTGCTCGCGCGCTGCCTCCTTCTCAAAAATAAAATAAATGTTAAAAAAAATAAGTAAAATAAAATGATTCCAAATCAGAATTGTTTAAGTGACACCTAAAAGAACATCACAGCCATCCAGACGTGGAGAAAGAGGTCTTTAAACAAAACCCGAAAACTGCCATCGCTAAATCGTGAACGGACCTCATGACATCAAGCCCAACAGAGGACACAAAGGGCAGCAGGGAGCCCACAAGAGCAGGGAGGCTCCGGGGTGCAGGCTGCCACGCCCACTGTTACGGGGTGACACGTAACCAGCTGCCGCGAGAGACCCGGGGTGACAAAGTGCAAGTGTTCCACAAGATAACACTGACGATGTCCCGTATCCACAAACAACCGACAGACCACAAGAAGATGACCCCTAAGGAGGAGAAAACCGGTCAGCAGAGACACCCCAGGAAACGACACAGGACGGCACCAGTGGCAGAGGCTTTAAACTAGCCACATAACGTGACCACAACTTTAAAAAAAATATTTTTTTTAGTGTTTACTTATTTTTGGGAGACAGAGCAGGGGAGGGGCAGAGAGAGAGAGACACACACACACACACAATCTGAAGCAGCTCCAGGCTCCGAGCCGTCAGCACAGAGCCCGACGTGGGGCTCGAACCCATGAAGCGCGGGATCATGACCTGGGACAAAGTCGGACGCTCCACCGACCGAGCCCCCCAGGCGCCGCGACCACAACTTTTAAAGCTGTGCAAAAGAGGAGGCCAGCGGCGCCTGGGTGGCTCAGTGGGTTGAGTGTCTGAGTCTTGATTTCACCCCAGGTCATGATCCAGGGTTGTGGGATCGAGCCCCGCATCAGGCTCTGTGCTCACAGTGCAGAGCCTGCTGGGGATTCTCTCTCCTTCTCCCTCTGCCCCACCCCGGCTCGTTCTCCCTCTCTCCCTCTCAGAATAAATACATAAACTTTAAAAAAACAAAAAAAGAGGAACCCAATGAGGAGAGAAACAGGGAGCCAAAAATAAGAGCCAAACGGAACCGCAGAGAAGATCAGCAAGCATTAGAAACAGCAACAGGAACTATTCGGTGAACAAACGGAGCCTCGGAGATCGCAGGGGCAAAAGGCCACGTGACCGGGGTTCCGGACAGAGGGGCACGAAGACACCTGAAGAAACCATGGTATACATGCACGTGCCTGAAAGGCTCCACGGACGTCAGCGGAATGAACACAGAGGACACCACACAGGGGCACGTCGAAACCAGGTGGAGGACGGTCAGGGACAAAGGCGGCCTGCAGAGACACAGCATGCACAAGGGACACAGAAGGACGACAGTCCCCACGAAGAAGACAAGAGAAGGCGGAACACAAGCGTCCGCCCAAAATTCCAGGGCACGCACGCTCGCGGCCACGGACACCCCCGCACAACGACAGGGGACTGACCTCACGGCACGTAAATCACACATCACTACCGCAGACTGTCAAGCGCTATAAAGACGTGTTTGCGAGTTTTCAGAATCTGCTGCGGGTCCCTCACTAGGACCGTGAGAAACTCAAGTCTCACAATATGAGTATGTGCGGTAACTATCACCGGGTTTTTTCGTAAGTGACATTTCTTTGAAAGAAAACTGGACATCACGTGAGAGACAAAGGAGCCTGCCCCGCGCCTCACGCCTCACGCAGAACTTGACCCAGGACGGGCCACACGCCGAATGTGAGACCCAACGCCGTAAAACAACTGGAAGAAAATGTAGGGGAAATGTCTGTGTGCTGGTCAGGTAAAGACTTAACCACCACGAGAGCGCGGTCTGTAGGGAAATATCGCTGACCTTGTACAAGGCGATTATCAGAGGCACCGACTGCCGCCCTAGCCGTCGAAAACCCGCACGTAACTTGGACTCCCCCACACGTAACTAGCACACTGTTGACCGGAAGCCTTACAGGTCACGCGCAGTCGATTAACACACGGTCGGTACGTTCTATGCACCATATACCGTGTTCCTACCACAAGGTGAGCTGGGGGGAAAGAAAATAATACCGAAGGAGTCAAAAGGACAGGAAAACACGCTTACAGCACCGCAACGCAGAAAATCCACATTTGAGTGGATCGTTCAGGGTCAGTGTAATTAATCACTTAGCTTCATCGAGATCCCAAAGTGTCCGTTTATGAAAGGCTCTGTCAAGGGAACGGACAGACTGCGGCGGGGGGGAAACGTTCTCGAATCACACGCCCGACAGAGGCCTCCGCCTGCAGCGTGCCAAGAACGCCCGATTCTCAACGGTGCCTCACACCCTCGCTAATCAGACAGCCCAGTAAGAAGGGCACGGATTCAAAGGGACGGCGGACCCGGCGGACCCACGTGAAAGCTGCCCGACATCATCAGACGTCACGGAGACACCGCTGCGGCCACCGGGCACAGCTTTCAACATCAGACAAGACCAAGCATTGGCGGGAACGCGGAGCAGCTGGCGGCCCACCCACAGGAGAAGGCGGAGCGGCGGGGCAAGAGCAGGGGCAGCCGCGGAGAGGGGGCCGGCCTGGCACCCGCTGGCAGAGACGAGGACGGGGCTGCCGGCACTGGTGTGTGAACTGGAGAGCCGCAGGCCGAAGCCGCTACGTTACTCGGGACTTCAAAGAACTGAAAACGGGGGCGCCCGGGGGGCTCAGTCGGCGAAGCGTCGGACCTCGGCTCAGGTCACGATCTCACGGTGCGTGGGTTCGAGTCCCGCGTCGGGCTCCGTGCTGACAGCTCGGAGCCTGCGTGGGACTCTCTCTCTCCCTCCCCCACTCACGCTCTCAAAAATAACGCTAAAAAAATGTCATAAATGTTAAAAAACTTACAGAATTTTTTAAATAAAAAGTAATTAATTTATTAAATTAATTAAATGAATAGAACGGACCGAAAGTGGAGAAAAGCCGGCTGGCTGTTTCAGGTAAAGAGGACGACGTGTGGGAAGGCTGGTCGCACGTCAAGAAGGGAAACCCGTGACCGCGACCGCACAGGGGGCCACAGGGGGCGGCGTCAGGGACAAAGGCCCCAGGGACGGGGTGAAGACGCCGGGGGCTGGGCGGCTCAAGACAGAGGTCAACAGCGGGGCTAAAAAAGCCATACTGGGAGAAACTCGACCCAAAAAGTGCCGGCAGAGAGGAAACCGGGAAGCGGGGCCAATGGAAACGGATGGCAAGACGGCAGGTGTGAACCCACCTCCGTCAAATCTCATTCCCGGCGTCAAGAGACTCAAGTTGGACCGGATGAACCCGCAACGTCGACCCCGCGCTGCGTGCAAGCATGCACCCCCTCCCCCGCCCCGCGCGCACCAGACACGGGAGCCGGCGTGGCCACAGGGATCGCGTCAGACCAGCCTTCACAAGCGCATGAGCTCCAGGAAACACACAAACCGCCACGGCTGGAGCACGAGGAAAGGGAAATCGATTCGTTCTGTACCTGAAGGAACAGAATTTATCATTAAAAACTCCCACAATTAACAACAATAAAAACCCGCAGAGCCAAGAGGCTTCACGGGTGGATGTGTTCTACCAAACGCACAAGAAAGAAGTCACATCAAACTCACACAAACTCTCAAAAACTACAGAAGGGAGGAGAAGGTTCGCGTTCTCCTGATCCCCGAGACTATCCTAAGAGCACTACAGGTGACTGCCCGCCACGCACACGGGCGCAGAAACCCCCCCGAGAAGACGTCAGCGAACTGAACCGAGCGCGGCATAAACGCCACGCCACGTGGGTTCCATCCCGGGGCTGCGAGGGTGGCTCCGCGTTAGAAAGTTAACCGATGCAGCACCACACGTGTCCAATCCAGGCAAAAACCCGCATCGCCGCTCAGGACAGAAATCAACTCTCAGGAGACCAGTGACCGTGTGGCAGCGTGGACACGTGCCTCTCCCGTGACCCAGCAGCGCCACCTGCACGCGGACGTTCACAGCAGCAAGACGACAACAGCTCCTGTCCCCCGAAGCCACCCATGCGGTGGCCCCTGGTGGCCGCGTCCACGGCCTAGGACTAGGAGGACCGACACCTGGCACCACGTGGACAGGCCACGAAATACGGTGAGTGAGAAGAAAGGACTCCGTTCTGAACGATGCTACTTAAAAGGTTCTGCAAAAGGCAAATCGACAAGGACAGGAAGCCGGTGGGGAGGCCGCAGGGGGCCAGGGCTGAGGCGGGAGGACCCGGAGACGTTTGAGGGGAGGCAGACTGATCTGATCTTGACCGTGACCCTGGTACTCGACTGATTACAGCCCCCAGAGTCATCGCCTGTACACTTGGAATCGGTACATTTCACTGTGTGCAAACACTTGGAATAACCACCCAACAAGGGGAGGGAAAGGTGGGCCTGACCCGGGAGCACAGACGAGTCTCACCCGAATTCTGCGGAGAGAAGCAGACGCAAGGACACAGCGCGCGACCGTGCCCACCTGATGTTCTAGGACCGGCAAACGCATCCCGAGTGACAGCAGATCCAGGGCTGCCTGGGGCGGGCGGGTGACGGCAGTGTCCTCCGTCTGGCCGTGCTCTGGTGCCACGGCCCAAGACTCAAGCGGGTGCATCTCACGCCCCTTTTGGGGAGGCACGGACGTCATACCTCAGTCACTCAGATGTAAGAGGGCACCTCGGGGTCTCCCGGGGTTTGGGGGCCACACGTGACACTGCACAGAAGTGCCCCGTCCCTGTACCTGAGACAGGAGAAGCTGAGGGCCAGGGAGCCGGGGAGGCCACCCCCGGAACCTCAGAACAGCCCGGGGCCAGCTCCCTGGGCACGTGTGGGACAGGCACGCTGGGGCCCACGCTTCCCTCGCGTGCCCTGACTGCTGCCTCCAAAGGGAGGGACCCCCCCTCCGACCAGGCCAGGGACAAAACGCACCCACTGCTCCCGGGGCCCTCCCAGCAGTTGGGCAGGGATCAAACAGCATAGACACCCTGGGCCCAGGTCAGGAGGCAGTGAGGGGTGCTTAGGATTGGGATTCGCACAACAAACCTAGCCTTCCCCGTTCCCCGCGGGACCCCCAAGGGGCAGCTGGGCTGCAGGCGGGAACAGCCCCCCAACAGGCTAGGGGTCTGCCTGTCTGCTGCCATGCTGGGAGCGAGGGGCTGCCCTAGTCAGGGAGGTAGGGTCGGGGGCAGGGGATCGGTGCTGGTTCTGGAGTGAGCAGGACACAAGGGTACCACAGGCCATGGTGGCACTGACCGGGGCCTGGTCCGGGGCAGGGCGCACACGCTCTGCATGCTTTCAGGGCTCACAGGAGTCGTCTGCGGCTTCTGCTCGAGGCAGGGGAGACAGGACCCGATTCCAAGCACCGCCAGTGTCTGTCCCGTGTCCGGGGGCCGGGACAGCGGGCAGACCCGGAGGAGCCAGCCAGCCCGCAGAGGGGAAGAGAGGGCGAGCCCAGGCAGGGCCACCAGCCCACGGCCACCTGTCCCATCCCGGCACAGCGCCCCGCGGGGCCCCTAACGTGGACATGCCTGGCTAGAGCATAAGTGCCGAGGAGTGCCTTTGTCTCATCCACAGGGAACGGCGTCTGCCAACAACGATCAAACATCTGCCCGCGCAGAGGAGGGGCTGGGCCCGCGGCGGAAGGCGCCACGGGAAGCCCGGTCCTGGGGCAACGGCCCCGAAGGTGGCTCCTCCCGGCCACCCACGCTCCTCCCGCAGAGATGGCAGCGATGGGAGAGGGAGCCCTCCCCACCCCCCTGGGCAGCTCACTCTCCCCACCACCGAGCCTCGCTCCCTGGGGCCAGGGGGCAGCCCGTCCTGCCTCACGGGGACCCCAGCCAAGATTAAATAGTTGTTCGAGGTCCTGTTTGCTGCCTGTCCATCTCCCCGTCTGCCCGTGGGTACAGACGTGCCCAAGGAGTGTGGCCAAGTAGAGGCCGTGAGAGCAGACCCCTTACTGCACTGGGGTGCCCTCGGTGCCCTGCTCACCCTGGAACCAGCACCTACCCCCCTGACCCCGCCGCCCTGACGGGGGCAGCCCCTCGCTCCCAGCATGGCAAGCAGGCGTGCAGACCCCAGCGGCCTTCGAGCACCTAGAGCTGGAGCAGGGGTTTCCTGAGCCCCGGAGGAGACCCTCCCCCAGCCAGCAGGAGGGACCCAGCGGGCCCTGACGTGGGGAGAGGGCCCCACGGCCAGGCGGGTCCCACCCCCCTCAGGACCCTCCTGGCGCATCAGTCCTAAGAGCAACAGATCAGAAGACCAACCCAGTGTCCTCGGGGACTAGGAAGTCAGCTGTGGTGTGCCCGCCCCGCGGACGAGAACGCGGGACTCGGAAGGCAGGTGGGAGACGCGTGGGACGGCGGGGCTGCTGGGGCACGGTCAGAGTCAACTCTCTGCCTCTGCCGCACCGAATCCCTGGATGTCCGGGACGGGAGCTGCTGACGGTTCTTGTCAAGGTGGGGGATAGACATGGGGCGTCCGTGTGGTGTCCCCCACTTCCCTACACAGAGGCTGCTGGTCAAAAGACCCTTGAGGGTCACTCAGGCCAACCTCTCCCTTGACAGGTGGGGAAACTGAGGCCAGGAAGAACGGACTCCCAAGCGTCCGTATGTGGCAGGCATGCACTCTGGAACATCCCCGATCCCACCAGCTCTCGACGGCCCCGCCCCGCCCCCATCCGGACCCCGGACCGGGGGCAGCAGGCTGTCCGGCCGCCCAAGGGGCTGTGAGGATGTCCCCCAACTAGGCCAAGCCAGGGCGAAGAGGGAGCCCGGGGTACAGGCAGCCAGCACCCAAGGGGCAGCCAGCCTTGGGGGACAGACCCCCATCTCTGCCTGCTTGCCCCCACCGCCCCCTCCCCCACAACCGTCTTCCCAGCGGCCGGTGATGCCAGCGACGTCACTGCCAATAACCTAGATTTTAACCAAGAAATCACACCCCCCCCCCCCCTGCCCCACTTATGGTCTCACTGAGGAGAAAACCCAGACTGCAGCACCCCGGGCCGACTGGAGGCAGGGCTGGACCCATGCCCGGCCCACCTCTGCCCACCGTCCCTTTCTGTTTCCCAGCTTCCCAGCACCCCATTCTCCTGCCAACAGCCCCCAGGGAGATGGGGGCAAGGGGCTCTGATGGCCGCCGGACTCCCTCCTGTCACCCAAGGCACGGGAGACCCCCGTAGGCACACTGCCCTGGGCCAGGCCTGTGCCCCTGGCATCTTGCCTGAGAGCTAGGGGTGGGGGTAGGGGGGCTGGTGAGACGGCCGGGTCAGAGTCGAGGCAGTGGGGCGGCCCGGCCCCCCAATCCCTACCCTGGCCGTTCCAGGGCCACTGTCCCATTGGCTCCTTGGAAAAGCCCAAGGACACAGGTAGGCCACTGCCGTCCAGGTGGAGACAGGGCTCCAGGCTCACCAGGCCGGAAGGGCAGGTGTACTCAGACGGGCCGTCTCAGAGTACCTGCACCCAGAGATGCCAAGGCCTCGTCTTATTTCTTCCTACCCCAAACCTGCCAAGGCCAATGGCCACGTTGGATGGAGACGTTTGGAGGCTGGGCCATCTCCTCCGTGGGGTACCACTGTGGGCCACCAGCGCGCAGCCCCTGCCCCGGGACCCTTGGCAGATTCCAGCTCCCTGTGGCTGGCTCTGGGGCTCCACACGGCCCTCACACGGCCCCCTGGGTGGCTGTCGGCCGTGGGCAGAGGGCACCGCACACCGGGCAGGTTCCCGGAGATTCCCCTAAGGCCTGGGCCCAGCGGCCCTCTGAAGGGCCGAGCCGAGCTTGCAGGTTTCCAGGTCAAGGTGGTCTTTGCGCTAGCGTCCTGTGGGATTCATGCAAACGTAACAACATGCACTTAAATAAAGTAATGACTTCTAGGGAACAACCATCCACCCATGGCCCCTGTAGGGGGCAGGGGGGTGCCCAGGGCGGTGCTTCCCTGCTCTCCACGGTGCTAAGAGGAACCCGGCTTGGCCAGACTGTCCAGTCCTCGGCTGCCCCGGGGGAGCGGCCGTCCCAAGGGCCCTAGCTGGTCGGGACCGACCCCCCCCCACCCCAGCACTGATCAACAAGTCCCTGCCTGGAGGTGGAGAGGGAGGCTGGTGGGGGGAGCAGCGTTTGCCCCATCAGGGACCAGGACGTGGGGGAAGAGAGGGGAGGAAAGAGCCACGACGCGGTCCCTCGGGGGCCCCAGTTCTACATCGCCACTTCGCGCTGGTACCACGGGCCCTGCATGCAAATTAGCAGGCAGCGAGCCCAGGCACACGGCCAGTTTTCGGGGAACACGGAAGGCAGGTAGACACCCGATCCGGGGCCCCAAATACCAGACCCTCCGCCCAACAAACCCCAAACAGTCTCCAGGGATGTGATACGGTCTGTCACGCCATGCCGAGTTAGGGCACCTCAGACGCACGGGTCCCCAGCGGGGAAGCACCCCACGAGTAACTTGGGGGGACGTATCTCAGTTCAACAAGCACTTTCTGGCCTGGCCCTTGGTGGCGGACCCAGGGAGGTGGTGGCAAATGAGATGCGTTACAGGGGAGTCTCTGGCCTCACTGAGAGTCACGGGGCAGGTGAAACCACACGGGGGGGGGGGGGGTGGGGGGGGGCCGGCTGAGGTCAAAGGTAATGCAGACGGGCCTGCTGGGGCCTCCAACAGCGTCTGGCACTTTGCTGACGGGGCCCCTCGGGCCTCGAGCAGGCGGCGCGCACAGCACTCTGTGAGCCCTCAGCCGGGTCCCCGGTCCGCTGAGGCCCTCGGTCTCCTCGTCTGACGAGCGGGAGACCAAGCCCCATCCCACGTGCTGGACGGCAGCTTCCGGTGGGTGGTCTCTCGGCTTTCCCGCGGCTCCCATCTCACGTGGCATCAGCTGTCAAGGCCTCAGCTGAGGCCATGAGAGGCTGACCTGGGTCGTGCCCTGCAGCCCATCCAGCCCGGCCCGGCGCGGCGGTCTCCCCGAGGGGTCACAGCCAGGCTGTGAGGGGCCACGGGGCAGGGGGCGGGCTCGCCTCTGCACCCGCACGGGCCCCGGCGGCCCCCCGCGCGGCGTGTTACCTGCGTAGCTGCCGGTGGCCTTGATGTACATCTGGCCGTACTGCTCCTCCGCCATCGTGTCATAGGCCTCGTCGTCTTCCTCGTCCTCCTCGTTGTGGTAGGAGGTGGGGCTGTCGGTGGTGGGCAGGCTGCTGGCCCCCGGACTGGTCCGCTCCCCCTGGGAGTAGGGCACCTGCTGGATGCTGGGGATGAGGGTGGCCAGGCTGGGCACCCCGTAGTAGGAGACCCGGGGCAGCTTGAGGGGGGCCGCGCCCGCCGCCACCGCGGCGCCATCCCGGGGCCCCGCCTCCAGCGGGCGCTTGGGGGCCAGGCCCGGGCCGGCAGCCGGCGGCAGCTCTGTGGCTTCGTGCTTCACGCGGGTCAGCAGCGGGATGGGCACGGAGGGGGACACGACGTAGGGGGGGGCCGCGGGGGCGGCCGGCTGCAGCTGGTTGCAGGGGCTCTGGGGCTCGGAGCTGGCGTCCTCGATCATGGCGGTCTGCGAGTCGCAGTGGGGCGAGCTCACCTTGAACATGAGGTCCGTGCCGCGCTCCACGATGTGTTGGATCTGCAGGAAGCCGGCCGTGTACATGACCACGAGCTGCTCGCTGGCCGCCATGGTCAGCCTGCCCGTGTAGCAGAAGGACAGAATCTGCTGGAAGCAGGCGGGAGGCACAGTGCCCGGCAGCTCGAAGGCGCTCTTACTGTTGCCGCTGAACAGGTCGCGGAAGTACAGGCTGCTGGCGGCCAGGACGGCCCGGTGGGCCTTGAAAGCCTGGCCCTTGACCACGATGGACACATCGCAGTAGAGGCCCAGCAGGCGCTGCTCGTTGAGGCAGCCGAGCACCGTGCTCCCGAAGTTGGGGATCTCGATGTGCAGCAGCTGAGACATGGCGGGCAGGCGCTAGAGGGCTCGCCTCACACTCAGCACGGGAGCGCCCGAGCGGGGCACATCTGTGGGGGAGAGAGGGCGCGGGGACACGCGGGTCAGGCTCCCCGGACGGCCAGGGCCCGCCGGCCAAGGGTGCGGAAAGGCGCTCGGCCGCTGCGCCCTCCTCCGCCGCGGTCCCCGCCCCGGCCCCCCTCCAGCAGAGCCACCCAGGGGAGGTCCTGGGGCCCGAGCTCCTCACGGCAGGACCCTGGCTGGGCCTGCAGCCAGCGCTGCATGGGACTCAGAGCCGCACGGCCGTGTTCCAGCCGGGGGTGGGGGGGGGGATGAAGGGGGAGGGGGACGCCCCCCCCCCCACACACACACCCGCACCTTGCGTGGCTCCCAGAGCCCACCCCCAGGAGAGCGCCTGAGCCCTCGGGGCCCGGGACGCCCCGTCTCAGCAGAAGCCAGGAATGCAAACAGAGGCCTGCACTCAGGGGAGGACGGGGTGGATGGAGGACAGAACACGGAGCAGGGCACTGCCACCCGCGGCGGCTGGGAGGGGTGAGGGCGGCAGGCTGCGTCTGCAAACTCTTCTCCCCAAGAAAAAGTTAGCAGCAAAGGAGCCCCTCACAGCCCTGCCCCTCGGAGGGGCTGGAGCCCAGAGCGAGGGGGGTCTCGCAGGGGGTCTCTCGGAGGCTCTTGGTTTCTGGTTTGTTTTTCCTCTTTTCCCTCAGAGCAGCCACACGGAGGGCCCACAAGGGGGGAGTCCCACCCCACTGGCTGAGATGCTGGCCCCTCGTCCCCCTGCAGAGGCGGGCAAGGGGTGGGGGTGGGGGCGCCCAGGGGAGTGAGCTGAAGCCAGAAGTCAGTGGCTGGCCACCCCCGCCCCTCCCCCGGGCCGGCTCCCCAGGTCGCCAGCGCCCGTCAGGGACCCGGCTGGGCTGGACCAGCGGTCGGGAGTCTGTCGCAACCCCACCTGCCTGCCCTCCCGGTCCCCCAGCTCCCCGTGCCGGCCAATCCCCGCTGGCTCGGCCCCAGCCCAGGTGACTAAAGGGGTCAGGGGGGGGGAGTCGGGAGGAGTAGGGGGGGGAGGGACCGGCAAGGGCTTGGGATGCCACTGCCTCCTCGGGCGCCCCAGGGGCCGGGGCCGGGGCTCCAGCGAGGTTGATCTGACGCCCGATTCAGAGAAGATTCGGAGAAGCCGGGCACGGACGGGTGGAGAAGGCGCCGGCCCAACTCTGCACAGCGGCGCCCGCACAAAGGGCCGCTCTGTCCCGAGGGAGGAAAGTGCAGGCGGCCGCAGAGGCGCCGGGCGGCCGGAGGAGGGAGGGCTGAGGGAGGGCGGAGCGCCCGGACCCCGGCGACAGGAGTTGGGCAGATGGGTGGCCGCGGGGGGAGGGCCCGCAGTGCCCCCGCTGCGGAGAAGTTGCCGGCCGGGCCGTGGCACCGGCCCGCGGGGGAGACCTACCTTTGGCGGCTGCCGCCGGTGGCCCGGCAGTGCCCGCTCCGCCTGGCAGGGGCAGGCTCGCCAGCTGCTCCGGGAATGCAGCAAACAGAGCGGGAGCCCTTGGGGTGGGGAGGGCGCGAGGAGCCGGGAGAGGAGGAGGAGGGGGGGAGGAGGAGGAGGAGGAGGAGGAGGAGGAGGAGGAGGAGGGCAGAGAGTCTCGGCGCTGGGCTCGGCGGCCGCAGCTCAGCTGTACCCAGCCCGGCTCTCCGGGGCAGCGCACAGCATCTAAATGAAGAGGCCGGATGCAGACGGACATTCAGGCAGCTCTCGGGAATGAATAGCGGCCTTTGACTTGGGAGCCCAAGTAAATGCCAGCTCCAGCCCCGGCTTTAAAAACAGTGGAGTGTTGGTGCCAGAGGAATGCACGGCTCCGGGTGTTGGTACAAGACAGACTTTGATGACTCACCACAATGCAAACAAAGATGGCAGAAATACTGTACTGTACGCGGAGAAACGCTCCGTGGTGCCGCGGCAACCGAGCGCCGAGATTTATGGTGCGGCTCTGCATGTGAATTACCCAGTAAACTGCCGTCCTGCCATCCAGCACAGCCCGAGTGTCAAAGCATTTAAAGTATTCCAAACAGTCTGCAGGGCTGGCACAGCCACCAACTCTGCCAGGGAGGGAGGGTGGGGGCCAAGGGGGGGGGGCAAAGGGGTGGGGGACAAAGGGGTAGAGAGATAAGGGGATGGGGGGTGGGGGATGAGGGGGGCGGAGGGCTGGGGTCATGGGGGCCGGGGGGTCAGGCGGTGGGGGATGAGGGAGCAGGGGGGATAAAGGGACAGGGGAGACGGGGTGGGGGACGAGGGGGCAGGGAGCCGGGGACAGGAGGATGAGGGTGTGGGGGCACAGGGGGGCGTAGAGGGCAGGGAGGCAAGGAGGAAGGGGGGCGACGGGGTGGCACAGGCAGGGCAGAGGGTGAAGGTGGGGAGCCCGGGAGGAAAGAGGGGCAGGTGATGAGAACAGGAGGCAGGAAGGAAAGCACAGGTGGGAGAAGAGGCCCAGAGACAGGGAAGGGGGGGCGAGGACGAGGCCCAGCCCCCCCCCCAGTGCCCCCACAGGGCTCCTCAGTGGCCCCTGCTCGCCTCCCTACTTCTCCCTGGGGTCCGGAAGCAGCAGGGCCCGCTTGTGCAGCCCTACACCCCATCCCACTCACCCAGGAAAGTCACCCTGTCCCCCAAGCCCCCACGCGGGTCTTTTCAAGAACAACTCTGTGAGTGCAGCTGGGCCAGGCCGAGGGGGGCCCCTCCCAGCAGCCGGGCAGCAAAGCCACCACCTGCAAGGGTGCCCGTGTGAAGGAGGCTGGGCTCCTCCCCTGGGCCTCCCTTGGGAGGGGAGGCTGTGCTGTGCACAGGGCCCGTCCTGTTCCAGGCCCACACCCCCGCCTGTGCCAAACCACTGGCCCGCCCTGCCTCGGTCTCCCCTCTCGCCCCCAACCGCGGCCCTGGGAAGAACACACACAGCCTGCAAAAAGGAAGACGGTCGAGACGGGTGACGGCGCGGCTGCCACCACCGAGAACCTAACCCTGGACCCTGGCGGCCGGAGCGGGAGGGGCCGGGGCACAGGCAGCGGCCCTCCCACCGCCCCCTCCACGGCAGCGGCGCGTCCGGAGGGAGAGAAAGGGCCATCTGGCGCGTCCGCGCTCGCATGCGGCGGGCTCAGCTTCCCACAGCAGATAAAACGCTGCGGGAGGAACGGCACAGGAAGAAATACAGGTGTGGGGAGGCCTCCCAGCAGCAGTGGCTGCCGGGCTCCTCCGTGGGACGCATGGCGACTCGGTGTGGCGGCCACGTGAGCGCTGAGCTTGGAGCGTCGGCAGAAATGGTCCCCACTCGCTGCTCCGACGGGGGACTTGGCCCTCGTCCCCCTGGCGATGGAGCCAGTCCGGACCCTGGGCCCTCGCTCTCCTCTACCTGGAGGGTGTCGAAGCAGCAAGTCCAGGGGAGGGCGGGGGTGCGCGGGGGGCCCGGTCAACAGCAGACAGGCCTCAGGGCAAGGGTCTCGTGCTCCGCACAGCCTGGCCCCGCTGCCCTGGGGAAGCTGCCCGGGGGTCCACGCGGACGCCTGTGTCCGCACAACCCCGGGGGGCGGTGGGACAGCCTCGCCGGCATCCAGACCCAGAAGGACAGACCCAGGGTCGCCCCCGCCAGGAGCCATGTCAGGCCTCCCGACTGGACTGTGCTGTCCTGGCAGCCTCCTTGTCTTGGGGCCTAGGAGGAGCCCACTGGCCCCAAGATGAGGGGGCTGGGAGCACAACCCCCCACGTGCCACCCGGCCACAAAAGAAAGCAGACCGGGGCACAGGCAGAGCCGACATGGGGAAACAGAGGGCCCCCCAGAGGCCAAAGCATGGCGGAACCCGTGATGGGGGGGCAGGGCAGGGCCACTCCTGGCCTGGGTGCTGGCCTTGGGCCCCAGGGCCCAGCATACGCGGCCTCCACCGGTTCTGCGGGAGCAATCCCCCCGCCCCCACCGCTGGCTGTGCTGTGTCCCGGCCCTGCCTGGAACAGACCTGTTGTCACCTCCTCAGAGAAGCCTGCCAAGGGTGTCTCTTGACCTGAGCAAGGGCGGGGCGGGGGGGGGAGCGGGGGGGGGGGTCTGCCCACTGCCTGGTGGACATTTAGCCCAATGCTGGGCACGCCAGGGAGGGCCACGAGAGTGGGGCTGTGCTGGCCAGCAATACACCACAGAGGAGAGGGGCCCTCCAAATGGCCCCTTCACAGACCCACAGCACCCACTGCCAGGAGTCTCCTGGAGAGCAAGATGGGGTCCCCTGAGCCAGATGAGGGCTCTAGGGCCGTGAGAGGGGTGAGTCAGCCTGGCCAGCAAAGGTACACTGTGCATCGGTGCCCAGAGGGCCCCAGTGGCCTGGGGCTGGGCCAGCCAGTGGCCAGGTCCCAAACTGAGGGCAGGGACACCAAGAGGCCCTCGGAGCCTGTCCCTCCAAGCATCAGGTCCTGGCTGGTCAGCAGGGCTGCAATCCTGGGTCCTACCGACCGAGGCAATGCCCTCCCCCCGCCTCCCACAAGCCCGGCCCTGCAGCTCTCCTATCCGTGTCCTGTGGCCTCAAGCAAATGGCGCCACCTCTGGGATGCTCATCTGTCCCCTGGGGGTCAGGTTCACGCTTTGACGGTCACTACAGGGTCGAGGCGGACGGCGAACGTGGCATGCTCTATGCCCCAGTAACCTGTGTCACAATGCCGTTACCTGCGGTGACTGGGACAGGAGGCGGTGGTCCAGGTGGGGGCCTCCGTCAGCCCCCAGCCCATCCCCGCCCACACCTGCGCCCCAGGGCCGGGGGCCAGACTGCTGGCCCGGAGAGGGGACCATTCCTCCTCTGGAAGGTGATGAGGCCATCGGGTCCCGGGGGACGTGTGTCCTCAGGCTACCTGCACAGGCCAGGCTGCCGTCCCACGGCCCAGCCCAGGACAGCCCTGCAAGAGCTGGTTTTAGATTGCTTTCTTAGAAGCCTTGGCCGGGACAAGAACAAAGCTGAACTTTAGGAGAAAAGAACCAGATAAAGGCTTGGTTTACGTGCCTAGACCCGTCAAAGCAGGGCAGGTCAAGGGCCGACCCTGTGCGGTGGCCAGAGAGGAGGGGCCGGGACCCGAGTGGGCCGAGGGCAGCGGGCACCAGCCCCACCAAGACCGCCTTTCCCCTTCCACGCCTCGGTTTCCCCTGCCACAGCGAGACTCGCCATGCCCACTGGCCTCTTACTGAAGGTTCTGAAGAGCCAGAAGGAACGGCAGAAATTTCTAACTGTGCTCACTCTGGCCATCCTCAAAGCCACTGCACCACGGAACCCCGCCCCCTCCTAACGACCTTCAGGACGGAACCCACTTTGGGAAATCCCGAAGCCAGAGTCCAGCTGTGCCAGCCTCGGGGGCCCCCACCCCATTCAGACTCCACGACCTCCCCCCAGAATGAGAAAATGTGGGTAGCGAGGTGGGGGGGGGTCTCTTCACCGCAGACCCTCCTTCGGGGAGAGCCAGGATCTAGGACCCAGGGTCACGGGTGGTCACCCAGAGCTCCTCCAGGCCCCCCACGGGCAGCGCAGCCAGCAGGTGCACAGGGAAAGAGCCCAACGATAAGGGGGTGAGGGTACTGGCCCCAGGAGCCACAAACAGGTGCCCACACAGGCACCGAGGGACTGGCCGCAGGGTGTGCGCCCCAGGGCCTGGGCAGGATGCGGACGGGGCACAGGTTCTCGGCTGCAGCCAGGCCAAGGCCAGCCACGCAGGGCTCTAGGTGCACCTGGGGAGGCAGGGGCTCCAACAGGTACTGGGAACACGCCGAGGACTTCTCTTGGGGGCCCAGAGGACCAGAGAAGGATGGGCATTCCAAGCAGGGGTGCCTCCTCCCCAGGACCCCACGCAGATACGGCTGCAAGGTCTGGGGGTCCTTGTCAGAAGCCACCCCCCCCGCCCCCCAGATCCCGAGGAGCTTCCTGAGGTGGGACAATGCAGCGTCTACCTTCTGTAGGGTCACCACCAGCCCAGGAAGGAGAGGCGAGATAAATGATAAATGAAATTAAATAAGATCATTGGGCAGGATTTAATTCTTCCAATCTAATAAGAAAGAGGTCTGGGCCTCGGCAAACGCACAGCTATCAAATACGCCCGTGGCAGGGAGGCAGGGAGGCAGGTGCCCCAGGAAACAAAGGAGCCCCTTCTGCCTCCCTGCTTCCCCTGCCCCGAGCGAGCACCAGGCCCGTCCCCGGGGCAGCCCCTCGGCCCGGCCGCCAAGGCCGCCAAGCCCTGCCGTCCGGGGAGAAGCCAGCTCAGCAACGGGACGCCTCCTGAAAGTCAAGGTGCTCCGAGTTTGGCGGGGGCGGGGCAGGCTGCAGCCCCAGGACAGTGCCTCACCGGGAGGCAGGCAAGTTAGCCCGTGAGTCAGCGCGCACACGTGAGCGCGGGGGCACCAGGGCCGCGCCGGCTGTGTGCGTCCAGGCTGTTAAGGGAGGGCGGGGAGGGAGCTTTCCAATTACAGCGCAGGCTCCGGTTACCGGCCTGCGGGAGCGGAGGCTCACTTACACCCCACGCCCGGTCAGTGCTCTGGCTGTGCCGAGCACCTCTGGCCTCGCCGGGGAGGGCGACCCTTCAAGGGTCGAGGTGTCGGTTGCCGGCACAGCACGGCCGCCAGCTGGGCGTGCCAGGTCCCCAGGGGCTGGGTGAGGCACCCGCCAGTTGGGGCCTCGGGGCCTCGCTGCTAATGGAAGGGCCAGTCACCCCTCGAGGACCGGGGCTCGCACAGGGGAAGGGGCACGCGCTTCCCGCCCTGGCTCACCGTGCCCCCCCCCCCCACCGGCACCCGGCAGCCTCCACCCCCGACCGCAGCCTGGGCCGGCATCGGGCACCACAGCTGGCTTCAACTGGCTTCAACTTCACAACAAGCGTTTGCCTGGAAGCTTTTTTTCCTTCCCCCAAACAGAAAAAGGCAGCCTGCCAGAATCTGCAAATTCAAACGTGTGCTTATCAGTCCTTCCCCCTCGCCGCCCCAAGGAGGGTGCCACACACCCGGGGCTGGTCCTCAGAGAGGCTCAACGCACACAGGGACCCACGGCACCAGGCAGGCCACCAACGGCCATCGGAGCCGCTGCTGCTGCAGGGCCACGGAGCTGGGCACGGACTGGGCAGACACCCGGCCAGACGGGGCAGCGGGTCCCGCATCTCAGCACGTGTCCCACGGCACGGGCTCCGACAAGGGTCCGGTCTGGTGGTCCGTGTGGCCGAGCCGGGCCCACGTCCGAGGGGCTCCTCGACACCCCAGCCCCCCCACCCTTCACTCTCAAATACTCTGACTTTACTGTGGGTATGGGGCTGGGGGGGGGGGGGTGCCAAACAGACACGGCACGAACGGCCACACGGCCACACGGCATGAAGGAGCAGGGACTGGCCCGCCGCCCCGCCAGGAGCCCGTGGACCCAGCAGGTCCGCTCTCGAGCCACAAAACGGTTCCAGAAGGCTCCCAAAGAATGAAGCAGTGTTCTGAACAGAGCCGACAATCTCCCTCACCCGTATTTGTAATTTAAATAACGTAAGCTTGAAGAGTGTCTCCCTCGGGCATAGTTTAATAACTTAAAAAGCCAGCTCCACTCGCTGGCAGACGGGCCTCCTCCCCCTTATCGGCTGGCGGGAGGTCCCCCCTTGCACCCCCGGCTGGAGGGCGGGGCTGGGGGCACCGGGGGCTGCCCAGACCGAGCGGGCCGGGCCCCGTGGAGCCGGATCCCCTCCTCAGCCCGCTGGGCACCCTCCCCTTCCCACAGGCCTGTGGGGGTCCCGGAGCACCTGGGGGACGGGCGGGGGTCCCGGCGCCGGGGGGCGCTGCCCTGGGCCGGTCACCGGCTACTCCTCATCCACAGCGGCTGTGCCACACACCCCCGTCCTTAATATTCATAGCCTTTCTCATCTGCATATCGTGCCATAAATAGTCGAGGTAAGACACAAAGCTCCCCTGCATTTCTAATTATGCTTAAAAACCTAATGTAAATCAGACAGACACAGAAATACTCAATCAGCTGCCGGAGGGGGGGGTCCAATTACACGGAGACGGGGCCACGACGTAGCAGCCCCCACCTCGGAGCTCCGGGCAAGGCGGCGGCTGGTGGCGGTGGCCCCCCTGGCCCGGAGACCCTGGCCAACCTCGCACTTGCTGGCCCTGAAGCCAGAGCCAGTGTGGGGCGGGGTGGATGCCTGAGGAGCCTCAGCAACACCTCCCCGCCCCCCCCCACCCCCCCGCCCAGGGCCAGCCAGCCAGCCTCACCTTCTCCCTAAGGGCTCCCAACTCGCGGCCTCCTTCCCACTGCCCACCTCAGCAGGTGCCGCTCCCCCTGGCCGTGAGGGTTGACCCCATGGGCGGAGCATCTCTACTTCCCTGTCTCCACGTTCAACCCCCTGGACACTCTGGCCCTCCCGCGGGCTCGGCTCACACAGTAGTGCGGGAACAGACGGATGTCCCCCACCCCCACTCTGGAATGGAGTTGGGGACGGGGCGCCAAGCCACCGAGGGGCCAAGAGGACAGGTCAGCGGGTCCTCTGAGTCCCGAGGGTGCTCCAGCCCCGCACAAGCAGGACAGAGGGGGCTCCGGCACCACGCTCTGGGGCCAGTCCCCCTGTCTGCAGGGACACGGGGCATCGGGACCTGCAGAACAGAAGGGTCTGGGGGACGGAGGCCACGCCAGCCACTTAGAGCCCAATACAGTACCAGCCCTCACAGACGGGCACCACGGGGGCCTCCGGGGCTCCAGGAGGTGGCATGGGCCCAGGTCTCGGGGCACCTGGGGGCTGCCACCTGGTGAGCCCGGGGGTGCACATGCCAACAGCCAGGAGCCCGCCCGCTGCCTTGCACCAGAGCCCCACAGCATCTGCCCGTCTCCTTCCCCTCAGAGAGTCCCCAAATGCCCCTGGCCCTGCCTTCCCGGGCAGCCCCAAACACAAGCCCCACTTCCTGTCCAGGAGTCAGGGCACCTGGGCTGGCCCGGCCCCGCCCTTCCCGGGGGGGGCGGTGGCAGTGGGACTGCCTCAGGGGACATGCAGGAGGCTGGGCCCAAGTGACACGGGGGTTGCCCCACTCTGCCTTTAGACAAGGAGACACAGAGATGCCTGCTGCCCGCATCTGCCTGGCATCACGCCCAGACCTATTTTTAAGCCCATTTACTAGAAATCCCACAAATTAAAGGAAATACGGATAATGCAGTAAGAATCCTGGGGGCCGAATAAAAGCTACACATAATTGTCCTCGTGCTCCAATGTGAGAATCTTAACCACAAACCCAGATCTCCCCAAGCCCTTGTGCAAGGCGGAGGCATCCTGCCGCGCGAAGGTGGGGGGAGCAGGAGGGGGCAGGTCCGTGCTTGGCCCGCGATCAGAGGCACAGGCCGCGGCATACAGCCGGGGCCATAAAAGGTAATTACTGATATGAAAAATAAAGATCGTAAATACGAACGCCCGACTTTACAGCCTGGGAATGAGGATTACTGCCAGGACGGTGGGTTCCAGAGGCGGCTCCCCTGTGCCACAGGTGGGGGCACCGGGCTGGCCCCCACCCCGCTTTCTCACGTGGCTCCCGTGGCAAGCGGGGGGGTAGGGGCCGCAGAGCCCCAGACCTTGTGGAATCTGTGGGGCACGGACAGGACCAGCCAGCGCGGCCGGGAATGGCGGGGTGCAGTGCTCACACCGGGAGGGTGGGACCCCCCCCCCCCCCGGACGGGCTGGCCCCCCACACCTCAGGGGTGGGGGCTGAGACAGAGGACAAAGCCACGTGCCCGTCAGAGACGCAGCTGGTGGGCACCACATTCTCTGAAGACCCTCAGTGCCCTGGGGCACATGCTCACCACCCCTTGGGAGCCCAGGGCCCCAGCCCTCCCCGGCTCATTCCCACCTGCCAGGTAGCGGCTATGCGGGCATCCAGCTGGCGGCGCCTTCACCAGAACCCCCCGCACTGCCTGCTCGCCCCAAGCCCTCCCAGACCCACACGCCTCCTGGGAGCCTGTGGGTGGGGGGTCTGCACAGGTGGCAGGGAGCAGAGGAGGTGGAGAGAGAGGGGGTGTGTGTGTGTGTGTGTGTGTGTGTGTGTGTGTGTGGTGTCCCCAGATCTCCTGGCCCGGGATCACACTATTCATCTTGGACTGTCTCAGAGTAGGGACAAGGCCCAGTGGTACCACTACCTTCTAGGCTGAAGGAGACCCTTCCCCCAGGGGCTGGGGGAGGGGGGCAGTGGCAGGCCCTCCCCAGGCCTGGTCCCCAGTTGCCCTGGGATCCCACGGAGGTCAGGGAGCCCGCGGCCACCAGCTCACGTCCTGCCAGACACCAGGTGGCCTCCTACGGCCTGGCCGGGGCACAGTGGGGTGAGGTCAGGGCTCCCGCTGCCCCAGGCACACGGGACTGAACCCCAGACTGCCAGTAGCCACTCGGACAGACAGCAGGCCCCGAACCTGGCACCTGTCCCACGAAGATGTTTCCCCCGGCCCCGCAGAACACCAGGCTCCTCAAGTCCAGCCGCAGGGCCTGCCCTTCTCACTGGGGGGACCTGGCCACTGGGGGTCAGCTGGGAATCAATCGAGCCTGCAGGAGAAGCTGGAGGTAGAGGGAAGACGGCAGAGGAAGGAGCCAAGAGAGGCAGGTCAGGGAGCGGTGGGCGGACGGGCCATGCTGGTCACCCCCAGCCAGATGCCCCAAAAGCACCAGCTCAGAGAAGGGCCGAGAGGCTGACGGCAGGCGGGCAGGCTGGGAGGGAAGCAAGCTCGGGAGATACACAATCGTGAACCCCAGGTGGACGGGACGCCGTTCAGAGAATTATCAAACACCTGGAAATGACCATCACAGGGAGGCAGGGCCGCCGGGCCGCCGCAAGGTCGTCCCAGGACGACCACCGTCCGGGAGGACGCCCTCCGACTCCCTTTCTACCCAGGCTCTGCCAAGTTACACGTAAACGTGCTCGTTTTCGTCCAGGAAAGATGCAAACTTTCTCTCCACTGGAAAAGACAGCCCCAGAGGTGCGGGGTTTTGCTCTGCAGGACACGAGCCAGCCGCGGGTCTGGCCTGGCAGGTCCGGGAGACCACCCGTTCCCCTTCGGGCCTCGGTGTGCGCGGCTCCTTGGGCGCCCTCACGGCCACCTTCCAACCCACCATCTCCTCCTCTGTGAGCTCAGCACATCTGCAACCACGCTCACCTTGCATGTGTACGCGGGTCTGGGGCATAACTGAAAACACTATGCGCCGACGGACATCCCGCGGGCTGGCCCGCAAGCCTCCCGTCGAGTGAGCCCGGGGGGCAGCAGACCCCGGCCTCCGCTGACCGTCTTCTTCTGTTTGACGGTTTATTCCCCCCGCCCCAAGACTATTGCGTCCCCGGCAGGTGGCCTAATCCGTCAGCCCACCCGTATCCCGGGTAACGTGTGGCCCGGGCCATGTCCCTTCTCCGTGGCAAGGACCGGGAAGGAGCAGTCGCCGGGGCCCCGGCTGGCCTCCACCACCCTGACTGGGGCACCACCGGAGCCGGGAGCCAGCGAGCGGGCCGACGGCCGGCTTTCCAGTGTGACCACGGGGAGACTCTGAGGGGCAGGTGAGGGGTCTCGCCTGTGCCGTCAGTCGTGTTTGTTCATCAGTCAAGGGAAGAGCTCACATCCGCTGCAAAGGAAATCCTCTCTCTCATCAGACGAGGCAAGGTGAGCCGCTCTCCATGTTCACTTCTGACCCGTGGCCGGTGGCGCAGGCTGTGTCCAGACCTTTCTCACGTTGGAATTTCTGAAGGGGTTTGTGACTCAGAGTCTCTCGGAGAGCGGTGTCCTCGTGCACTCATACATAATAAGTAACTTTACAAACCTAATACTCTTGGAATTCCCAGAATATAAAGAGAAGGAAATTCTAATATCGTAAATGAGCTAGCATTTTAAGGAGGGAGCCCTTTGCAGAGAAAACAACCAGCTCAAAAAGTATTTCCAAGCAAAACTCCAAATGTCCACAATCTTGAACAAATGAGAGTGCTCCGATAATTTGGGTTAAAAAAAAATTAAAAACAACCTGGTGTCTTTTCTTTAATTTATAAATCCAGCATGGATTTTATGATCAGGATCTGGATGTGTTTTCTCATGCGGAAAGTAGTTAATCGGAATTTCCCAAACTCTTTACACCGTTTGACCAATCAGAGAAGCTACTGATACACGCACATGTGTTCCCGACTAGGAAAAAATAGAAAATCTATGGTCGACTCTACTGAATAACTCAAACTGATGCCAAAACTTGTATCAAAATTGTGTTGAATTTCTACTTCCGGGAATATGGAACACGGGAGTGATTCTTTAAAATCTCTCTTTGTTGGGGCGCCTGGGTGGCTCTGCCGGTTAAGCGTCCAACTCTTGATTTCAGCTCGGGTCATGATCTCATGGTTCGTGAGATCGAGCCCCGAGTTGGGCTCTGCGCCGATGATGGGGCGTCTGCTTGGGATTCTCTCTCCGCCCCTCCCCTGCTCATGCACGCGCACGCTCTCTCTCAAAATAAATAAATAAACATTAAAAAATAAAGATAAAAAAACAGAATCTCTGTCAAGATAATTCCAGCATCTGTCATCCAAAAACACGTAACACATAAACAACACATAAAAGCACTCAGTGAACCAGGAAAGGGGGAAATTTCCTCAACCTGAAAAAGTGCACACGTGAAAAACCCACAAGTAACATCCTACTCAGCAGCAGAAAACTGGCTGCTTTCCTCCTAAGGTCAGGAGAAAGGCAAGGAAGTCAACACAGCACAAGGGGCCCTCACGGAGCCCAGTGGGCAAGAAAATGAAATAAAGCAAAAGTAGTTAGAAAGGAAAAAAATGAAACTATCCCTATTGTAGGTGACATGATCTCGTACACAGAAAACTCTGAGCAGTCGGCCAAAAAACTATGAAAACCAATAAACAAGTTCAGCAAGTCTGCAGGCTATATGATCAGTAGACAAAACTCCAACACAGTTCTGTACGCTACAAATAATCTGAAAATGAAATTAGCAACTAATTTCGTTTCCAACGACATCAAAAAGCACAAAATACTTAAATAAATAAATTCAACAGAAGTAGTGTAAAAACTTACACTTTGAAAGCTGTAAAACTGTGTTGAAAGAAACTACAGATGTAAATAAATGGGAAGATACCTATGTCGGATTAGAAGATCTAACATCGCCAAGGCAGCAGATACTCCCCAAACTGACCCACAGATTCAGTGGGATCCTAATCAAAACCCCAGGTGACATCACCACAGAAATTGTCAAGCCAATCTTAAAATTCTTATGGAAACCCAAGGAATCCAGAATAACCAAAACAATGCTGACAAAGAACAAAGTTGGAGCACTCATACTTCCCACTTTGAATACTACAAAGCTCCAGTAATCAAAACGGTGTGGTGCTAACACGAGGATATATAGATCAATGGAATAAAAGTGGGAGTCTAGAAACAAACAACAAGGGGGCCAAGACCATTCAACAGGAAAATAACAACCTTTTCAAACTATGGTGCTGGGACACCCGGACGTCCACATGTAAAGGAATGAAGTTGGACCCTCACCTCACACCACGTACAAGAATTAACTTAAAAACACACCAAAGATTTGAATGTAGGAGATAAAACGATACGACTCTTAAAACACAGGGGAAGGGGCGCCTGGGTGGCTCAGTGGGTTGAGCGTCCGACTTCGGCTCAGGTCATGATCTCACGGTTCGTGGGTTCGAGCCCCGCGTGGGGCTCCACACTGATAGTGCAGAGCCTGCTTGGGATTCTCTCTCTGCCCCTTCCCTGCTCACTCTCTCAAAATAAATAAATAATCTTTAAAAAAATTAAGTAAGTAAATAAGTAAACGTGCTGGTGTAGATGTGATGGGAATATAAGTGGATGCAGCCAGTGTGGACGACGGTCTGGAAGTTCTTCAAAAGGTTCAATATGGAGTTGCCATAACCCAGCAACTTCACTCCTAGGTACAGCCAACAGAAATGAAAACAAATATCCATGTAAAAACCAGTATATGAACGGCGGCATTATTCACAATAGCCAAAAAGTGGAAACAACCCAAAACATCCATCAACGGATGAATGGATAAATGAAATGTGGCAAAACCACACAATGGAATATTATCCATCCATAAAAAGGAATGAAGTACTGACAGATGCTATCACATGGATGAACCCTGAAAAAATCATGCTAAGAAAAAAAAAAGTCACAAAAGACCATATTACACGATTCCATTTATGTGAAACGTCCAGAACAGGCAATTTATTTATTTTTATTATTTTTTTAAATGGTTATTTTTGAGAGAGAAAGAGAGAGCACAAGTGAGGGAGGGGCAGAGAGAGAGGGAGACACAGAATGGGAAGCAGGCTCCAGGCTCCGAGCTGTCAGCACAGAGCCCGATGCGGGGCTCGAACTCATGAACCACGAGATCATGACCAGAGCCGAAGTTGGATGCTCAACTGACTGAGCCACCCAGGTGCCCCCAAAACAAGCAATTTATAAAGACATAAAACAGATGAGTGGTTACCTTGGGCTGGAGGTGGTGGGGGGATCAGGGAGGAAGAGAGGGAATCAGAGTGACAGCCAAAGGGCATAGAATTTCTTTCTGCGAAATTCTTTCAGAATTTTCTTTCTGAAAATGTCCTAAAATTGACTGTGATGATGGGTGCACAACTCCAAGTAGACTAAAGACCACTGGATTGTGTGCCTGCAAGTGACCCGTATGGTGTGTGAACTATATCTCAATAAACCTTTCTTTCAAAGAGAAAAAAATTACAGATCCGCCAAAATGAAATTTTAAATGACAAGAGACCCACAGGAAGGTGTTGGGGGGGAGTACAGAGAAAGAAACAAAAAGACAAACAGAATCGAAAAATAAAATGGCAGACTGAAGCCCTGGCATACCAAATGTAAATGGCCTAAATATACCAATTAAAAGACAGAGATTGGCAGAGTAGATGAAAACACAGGACCCAATTATAAGTGGTCCATAAGAAATCCACTTCCAAACATAATGATACAGATAATTTCAAAAAAACAGGAAAAGGTAAATCATGCAAACATAATCAAAAGAAAACAGGGGCTGCTATATTAATATCAAGTAAAGTAGATTTCGGAGCAAAGGAAATTATCAGAGACAAAGAAAGACATTTCACAAGGACCAAAGAGTCAACCCACCCAGAAGGCACAGAAGTACTCAAAGTATCTGTACCAGAAACAGAACAGCTAAATGTATGAAGCACAAATGGACAGAACTTAAAAGAGACAAATCCACCATCGCATCCGGGGACTTGGACAACCGTCTGTCGACAGAGCAAAAGTACAGAGAGAGTCAAAGTCAACTAACAGGATCTGATCAGCACTCGCAGAGCTGTCCATCCGACAGCAGCAGAATACACACTCTTTTCAAGTGTCCGTGGAACCCACAGCAAGACAAGCAATATCCTGGAAATAAACGTCAAGAAATTTGAAAGAACTGAAATCATTCAGGGTGTGTTTTTCCACCACTATGAAATCAAGTTAGACATCAATAATCTAAAGTAACAAGGAAATCTCCAAACACTTGGAAATATTAGCAACACCCCTCTAAGTCACCCACGTGTCAGAAGAAGTCTTCAGGAAATCAAGTGAATGAAAAGGAAAATACAACATATCCAAACCTGTGGGACACTACTTAAGAGCGGAGAGGAAAATTTATAGCTTATACTAAATACTTGTAGTAGGAAAAATTTCAAATCAATAACCTTAAGCTCTCATCTCAAGAACGTAGAAAAAGAAGCAAAACAAACTGAAAAGAAATAACGAGGAGGGCAGAAATCAATCAAATTGAAAATATAAAAAAAAAATAGAGAAAAAAAATCAATGAAACAGAATTGGTTCTTTAAAAAATTTTTTTTTTACATTTATTTGTATTACATACATTTACGTTTATTTACATAAACGAACCGCGAGATCATGACCTGAGCCGGTCATAAGCTTAACCAACTGAGCCACCCAGGCGCCCCAAGAATTGGTTCTTTTAAAAGATCAATGAAAGTGACAAACTTCTATCATGACTGACAAGAAAAAGAGAGAGAAGACAAATTAATCACCAGTATCAGAAACGAAGCAAGGGATATCACTACAGACCCTGCAGATGAAAAAGAATAATACGGACAACTTTCTGCACATAAGCCTGACAACATAAATTAAATAACCAATTCCTAAGGGAAAAAACCTACCACAATTCACCTAATATGAAACAGGGCATTTGAATAGCCTTCTAACTATTCAGGAAATGGAATTTGTAACTTTAAAAATTCTCAAAAGAGAAATCTCCAAGCCCAGATGGTTTCCCTGGAGAATTCTACCAAACATCGAAAGGCGGATTGACACCACTTGTACACAATCTTTTCCAGGAAACAGAAGAGGAAGGAACACTTCCCAATTCACTCACGAAGCTAGTATTACCCTGATATGAAAACCAAAGGTGGCACAAAAAAGAAAACTGCACACCGATGTTCCTTGTAATACAGATGCAAGATCCTGAACAAGATATGAATAGAGTTCAACAACATATAAATAAAACCAGGGGCGCCTGGGTGGCTCGGTCGGTGAAGCGTCTGACTTCAGCTCAGGTCATGATCTCATAGTCCGTGAGTTCGAGCCCCGCGTCGGGCTCTATGCGGACAGCTCGGAGCCTGGAGCCTGCTTCCCATTCTGTGTCTCCCTCTCTCTCTGCCCCTCCCCTGCTCATGCTCTGTCTCCGTCTCAAAAATAAATAAAAATGTTAAAAAATAATAATAAAATAAAATCATACGCCACGACCGAGTGGGATTTATTCCAGGGAGGCAAGTCAGATTCAACATTTTAAAATCAATCAATGTAGGGGCGCCTGGGTGGCTCAGTCGGTTGAGCGTCCAACTTCGGCTCCAGTCATGATCTCACAGTCTGTGAGTTCGAGCCCCACGTCGGGCTCTGTGCTGACAGCTCAGAGCCTGGAGCCTGCTTTGGATTCTGTGTCTCCCTCTCTCTCTGTTCCTCCCCTGCTTGCGATCTGTCTGACTCTGTCTCAAAAATAAAAACATTAAAAAAAAAATTAAAAAAAAAATAATAAAATCAATCAATGTAACCCACTATCACCAGACTAATGAAGAAAAATCACATGAACGTACCATTCAATGCAGAAGTATTTGACGATAGTCAACATCCACCCACGATAAAAACTCTCAGAGAACTTCCTCAACTTGATCAAAAAGCATCTACAAAAATCTTACAGCTGATGCTTTCTCCTTAAGATGGGGAATATGGCAAGGACATCCTCCTCACCATTGTTACTCAACACAGTGCAATAAGGCAAGAAAATGCATACAGATTAGAGAGGAAGAAATAAAAAAAGCTGTCCCTATTTGCTGATGACAGGATTGTCTACATAGAAAATCCCAGGGAATCCACCAAAAAAACCTTCTAGAACAAGTGAGTCTATCAAGGTCACAGGATACAAGATAAACAACTGTGTTTCTATATACAATCAATTACCAAGATGATACTATGATCATTCAGAAAAATCTATATGTAAGGGGTGCCTGGCTGGCTCAGTTGGTAGAGCGTGAAATGGATCTCAAAGTTGTGAGTTCCAGATCCACACTGGGGGTAGGGTTTACTAAACAAAACAAACCAAACAGACAAACAAACAAACAAACAACAGTCGCGTCTGGGTGGCTCAGTAGGTTAAGTGTCTGACTTCGGCTCAGGTCATGATCTCATGACTTGTTGGTTCAAGCCCCGCGTCAGGCTCTGTGCTGACAGCTCACAGCCTGGTGCCTACTTTGGATTCTGTGTCTTCCTCTCTCTCTGCCCCTCCCCTGCTTGCACTCTGTCTCTTTCTCTCTCTCAAAAATAAACATTAAAAAAAACCCACACAGGTAGGGGCTCCAGTACGGCTCAGTGGCTCAGTCTGTTAAGCATCCAACTCTTGGTTTCCGCTCAGGTCATGATCTCATGGTTCATGAAATTGAGCCCTGCATTGGGCTCTATGCACTGATAGCATGAAGCCTGCTTGGGATTCTCTCTGTCTCCCCCTCTCTGCCACTCCCCTGCTCATTCTCTCCCTCTCCCTCTCTCTCAAAAATAAATAAACTTTAAAAAAACTACACAAAAACATAAACAAAAACAAAAGATGCACAGGACTTGTATGCTGAAAACTACAAAATGCTGATGAAAGAAATCTACATCTAAATAAATGGAGAGACATACCATGTTCATGGATGGAAAGATGACACAAGAAAGATTCTCCCCAAAGAATTCTCCCCAAATTTATACACAATTATTAACATAATCCTACCAAAATTCCAGCATATTTTTTTATAGATATAGACAAGATTGACCAAAAACGTATTATCAAAAGGCAAGGAACTAAAATAGGTGAGAGAATTTTTAAGAGGAATTCAGTGGAAGAAACCAACCCGCCTGATATAAAGACTTTCCAGACAGCTATAGTGACTAAGACAGCATGACTGACAGATCAATAACAGAATAGAGAACCCTGAAAAAGACCCACAGTTATGTCCAAGTAACTTTTTACAAAGATGCAAAAGCAATTCAGTAAAGGACAGTCAGCCTTTTCAGCAAACAGTGCTTGAGCCAGTGCATATCCAGAGGCAAACAAAATGAACCTCGACCTCACACTGTGTACAAACTTAATCCAAAAGAGATTGAGAACCTACATGTGTGACGTAAAACCGGAAAAAAAGGACAGGAGAATTAACTTCAGAATCTAGGGCTAGACACAACATTCTTCCCTAAGCAAAAACTCATAAACTTGACTTTATCAAAATTTTAAACTTTTGCTCGTCAAAAGACCCTGTTAGGAAGATGGAAAGACCGGCCGGGAGAAAATACTTGCAAAGCACATGGACGACCAAGGGTTAGTATACAGGCTACATAAAGAAGCCCCACATGTCAACAGTAAAACACAGTCCAATTAGAAAATCAGCAAAAGGAGCGCTTGGGGGTGCTCAGTCGGTTAAGGATCCAACTCTCGGTTTCGGCTCAGGTCGTGATCTCCCGGTTCGTGAGTTCGAGCCCCGTGACGAGCCTGGTGTTCACAGTGCAGAGCCTGCTTGGGATTCTCTCTCTCCCCTCCACTGCTCGCTCTCGTTCTCTCTCAAAATTAATACGATTTAAAACAAATCAGCAAAAGACACGGAGACGTTTCACCAAAGAGCACATATAGGTGGCAAACAGGCACACGAAAGATGTTCCCCGCCATCAGCCATCAGGAAACGCAAATTAACGCCACTACGAGATGGGCCACAAACTTATTAGAACGGCTACAGTCCCAACAGCAGCAACACCAAATGCCGGTGACGGAGGGGGACGATGGATCACTTACAGAAGAGACCAGGGTGGTGGCTGTCAGAGGCTACGGGGTGGGGGTGGGAGGGGCCCCGGGGGGCCTGTGGAGGGTGCACTGGGTCTCTCGGTAGTGCTACCTGGTCCAGTAACAGCTGTACTGAGATACCACAAAATCCACCCGTTCCCGTTTATGAGCAAATAACCTTCCCTACAGGGACGCACCACTTTGTTTTTCCGTTCATTCTGTACGATCCACAACTGCTCGTGAACCTAGGATTATCTCCAAATACAAAGTTAAAACGAAAACCAAAAAGCGTCAGCGTGTCAACGTAAGATATCCCAAATCCTCGCTCACTATAACACGCCATGCGAACATTAAACGGAACGAGCAGCATTCAGGTAGCTCTGCGTGATCAGTCAGCACGTGATGGAAACAGTGTTCGGACAGCAGGTACTTTACTCATCTGTCCTCATCACAGATCAGAGGAACACGCTCCCGGCCACTCTGACAAGGTGTGGCAGGCACCTTCCACTCGCAGCCCTCTCTGTCACAGAGAAGTTAGTCACCCCCTTCCAAAGACATAACAACAGGGGACAAAGAAGTGTGACTACAGGTCCAAGAATATCAAAGGGCGTCTTCTGTTACCAAGGGGAAAAGAGGTATCTTGTCTTAGAGGGAAATGGCTGTTTGTCCCAGCGTGCGGAAGTGGATGGCTCTGTCGATCAAGCATCTGACGCCGGCTCAGGTCACAACCTCACGGTTCCCAAGTTCGAGCCCCCCATCGGGCTCTCTGCTCTCAGAGCCCGGAGCCTGCTTCAGATCCTCTGTCCCCTCTCTCCCTGCCCCTCCCCTGCTCACGCACTCTCGCTCTCTCTCAAAAATATATAAACTTAAAAAAAAGCACCTAAAACTTCAAATGGACATATAGGAAACTGTAGGAGGTTTGCACAAAGTGATCTTTATTTCTCTTGCTTTGTAATACCTGTAAATAGGGGCGCCTGGGTGGCTCAGTCGGTTGAACGTCCGACTCCGGCTCAGGTCATGATCTCACGTCTTGTGGGTTCGAGCCCCGCGTCGGGCTCTGTGCTGACGGCTCGGAGCCTGGAGCCCGCTTCGGATTCTGTCTCCCCCTCTCTGTGCCCCTCCCTTGCTCACCTTCTGTGTCTCTCCGTCTCTCAATAATAAATAAATGTTAAAAAAAAAAAAATTCAAGTTCTTCACTCCCAAAGCAGTGGCGTTTCCTCGCAAAGGCGTTCCTGATTTCCGAGACTATAATTATTCGATTAACAAGCACCCGGGCGAAAGCCAGGCGTCGTCCCACCGTGGAATGTTCATCTCTTCCGATGGCACTGATCTCGTCTTCTCCTGACTCTCCAGCCCGGTAGTTTCCCGGGGGCCCGCGGCCTCGGGCGTGTGAGTCGGGGCACGCGGGGTTTACCGCGGCGCCGGGACGTCCCCACCGCACCTCCAGAACCGCCCCGGAGGCGGCCTCGGCTGCCCAGCCAGAGGCCTCCAGGGTTAAGCTTGAACTGTCAAGGGCCGTTCGTAGGAAGAGAATTCTCACACGTTCCCTTCCAGGAGACGGGTCTGTCCACACCGTCCATTTATGGTCTTCCTCTGGGGGAAAGAGCGATCACGGCCTCAGCGACGCTTCGGTTGCGTGCAGGGGTTAACCTCCTCCAGGCCGGCGCCGTAGGGCTCCCTGGGAGACCGCCCAGCCCTGTCTGGCCATCAGCAGGTGCCTTCTGCTGCCCGGAAGCTGCCGGCCAGACAGGGACGCTGGTGTCTCCCGAGGAGGCGTGCCGCACGGCTCACCCCCAGCAAGGGGACCCCGTGTCCAGGCGCCTTTCCTTGCGCGGAGGCGCGGGCCGCGGACCAAGGCCCCCACGGACCACGGTGGGTGGTGGCCGTGGGGCTCTGGGGCGGAAAACCCTTCCTCCCCCGGAGACCCACCGCCGGCCCTCTTTCTGTACACAGCGTGGAAACATTCCAAAGGGAACATTCTGTACATCGCGAGCGCCGTCTCCCTAGCCTCTCGGTTCAGAAGCAGAGACCTTTCTGGAGTCTCTTTCCCTTTCATGGCAGCGGAGCAGTCTGCAGTGCTCCCTGAGAACCTGCCCCCCCCCCGCCCCCCGACGGAGCCGCCCGGGCTGGTTGCACAGCTGAGAAGGACCCCCGGCTCCTGTGATCTGGGTGGGGGGGGGGGGAGAGCCGGTGTCCCCCGCGGTCGTCGAGGCCACTGGGGCCACCGGCCACACCCTCGCGCTCCCCCGCCGCATCAGCCCTTAGATTGGTGCCCAAAAGGGGGCAAATGGGGATTTCTGCGTAGTAGCAAAGGGAGCCCCGAAGGCTCTGGTCTTCCTGTCCTGTGGGACACCGAGCAATTCTGTAACCAACCGAACAACCAGACTCCAATACTCTTTCCTCGGCGACTAGAAACATGCAGTTCCTCAATGCTCTTGCAACCGGCTTTCCTGTCCACACCACGGAATATTACTTAGCCTTAAAAAGGAGGGGAATCCCGGCACCTGCTACCACGTGGGCGAACCTGGAGGGCACCGTGCTGAGTGACGTCAGCCCGTCACAGGGGACACGTCCTGTAGGGGTGGACGCTCACCGGAGGCCCTGGAGAGGAGTTGGAGCCACAGACACGGAGGGTGGGGGGGAGGGGGCCGGAGGCTGGGGCAGGGGAGGGTCCCAGGACAGAGTCCAGCCTGGGAAGACGCACACGTTCTGGGGACGGAAGGGACGGCTGCACGACAGTGTGACTGTGCTTGACGCCCTTGAACTGTGCCCTTAAAAGCGGCTACGATGATAAATTTTATGTCATGTGTATTCTTCCATTAGAATTTTTTAAGTAATAATTTATCAGACCTCCGTGTGAAGGGTGCGAGAGTCAAATGTCAGGAACAGAAGAGAAACGTGACCTTTGGCGGAAGGATTCCAAGGAGGACACCAACAGCAGCGGCCATAAAGGGCATTGTTGGCAAACTGTACTAACCAATTTTCTCACTGAAATCGAGAATTCAAAAGATCAGCGCCAAGAAAAAAAAAGACAAGGAGGACGGAGAGATATTTACAATACCTGTAAAGCAAATTTGTGTGGTCAGGACCTTGAAAGAATTCTACAAGCCAATCAAGAAAAGGACAACTCAGCTGGGAGGGAGGGAAAAGCTGAGAACAGGCACTCAGGGGACAGCATCCAAAGGCACCGGAGAAGGAGGGAGGATTAGTCACCAGGGAGACGAAGCAGAGCCTCCAAGGGGAGGGAGGGGCCGGGGTGGGGGGCCAGCTACCTGTACCCCCCCTCCCCCGGGCTCACCCCCCACACACCAGGTCGTTCGGCAGAGGCCGTGCGTCTGCGCCCCGCAGCAGAACTGACCCCAGAGCCCATGACAGATTAGATGCTGGAAACATGGGGAGCGCCCCCCCACCAAGGAACACCTGCCCACTAAGAACCTCTAGACAGCAGGTGCCACGGGGACTCAGGGACAGATGAAGGGAGCCTCGGCCCACTCCCTTACCTGGGATCCAACGGCACACCGTCCAGGTGCTAGGAGCTCGGCTGGCGGGCGGGCCGGGGGGGGGCGGGAAGAGGTCTGGGGGGGTGACACTTTGGCCCTGTCCACCTGCACCCCGGTCACACACTGATGTGTCAGCTGCATGAAAACAGATCGAACTCTGCGCTTAGGATCATGCACATTCCTGTGAGCTGCACGGCCAGGTGAGCGACGAGTCCGAGACCTGACTGGTGAACTTAAACGCCTCTGTGCACTTCACTACCCAGAGGTGTGCTTTTTACGGGACAAAAACCAGGTAAGTGATGTCGCTCTATTAATAGCTTTCCGACGATGAAAATTTCCGCCACGTAGCTCAACAATCCACGCGCGGGTTTTTAAAAATAGTGTTGGCGGGCGGCACCGAGGCTGCGGGTGCACACCCACACCCTGTGCTGTAGCAGCGGCCCCCCCCCCCAGGACGGCCACCCCCTCGGCCTAGAGCTCCCAAGGCCTCAGAACCCCATCTCCACGGGAGAGTGGACATACAGGCGGGAGGCTAGAAAATCCCAGGTCTTGTCACAATGGTCGAAATGTCCGGGTGCTGTGCAGCATTTTTATCCGAGCTTGCGAGAAATGCCACACCCCCCTTTTACAGGTAGGGAAACCGAGGGTCTGCGTGGGGAGCCAACTGGCTCGCTGGCCCAGGAACTTGACCTGAATCTCGAGAGTGGACATCAGGCCTCCTGGTGCAGACAGAACCCGGGCACCAAATGTTCCTGGGCCACAAGCCGCTGAGGGCACGTGCACCAAAGGGACCCACCCCAGTGCCGGAGAGCAAGGGGGACAAGGGTCCAGGCTCAGGGTCCTGGGCGTCGTCGGCCGCGTGGGGGCGGAGGCAGGTGGGGCCAGAGCCCCAACCCCGGGGCACAACCCCCCCACCAGCCCGGGCCCCTCCAGGGACAGGTGCCCGGGAGCCCCTGGGAGCAGCGAGGGAGCCGCAGGGGAGGCTGGGGGCTGACGCGCAGGACCACCATCCGTCCCAAAGCCGGGAGAGCCGGGGCCACTGCCGCCAGCCACAGCCACCGTCACCGTCACCGTCACCGTCACCACACGCTGCAGCCGCTGCCGCACCTCTCTGATTCCCTAACGGTTCCCCGGGGAGCACTGAAGGTAAATATGTTAATTTGACTTCAATCACGGCTTTTTAAAACAAAGTGCACGCTCTATCGGTTTAGGGCACAGAACCTGAAAACTACTCACTCGAACGTCTGGGCATTCCATCCTGGGCAAGGACACTGACCACGAGGGGCCAAGGGGTCGGCCGAGGGGGCACCAGGGGAGGCCGGCCCGCCAGCTCCCCCGTGAGATCAGCCCCCTGTGCCGCTGCCTGGCTGCTCACAGGGGACCCTTCCCACCAGCACAAGGCTCGACTCGGGCCCATGCAGGGGGAGCAGGGCCCGCAGACCACGGGCTGCCCGGGACGCGCTTGGGACAACCCAGGACGGCCCGAGGCCTGCCCAGGTACGGCCTGGAGGAGGGACACCGGCCGCCCCTCCCGCCTCGGCTGGCACCGGAGCAAGTCCAGCAGCCACTGGGACGGAGGTGGCAGGCCAGGCCCACTCTAGAGCAGAGTCCGCTTGGGCCCCTCCTCCCTCCGTCGCCCGCGGGGCTCTATCCAGGGAAGCTGCGTGGCCGCCGGCCCTCCCCGAGTGTCAGCCCACTGCCCCGGAGTCTCAACAACAGCCATCAACTCTCCGTTTGGTGCCTGGACCGCCCCCACCCCCACCCAGATGGCACAGAACTTAGCCAACAAAGGACACTTTGTGGTGCGCTCCTGCTTGTCCCATTCTGGGGGGCCGGAGGTACATCAGGTCAGGGGGCTCCTCTCCAGACACACGGGGGGCACTCTGACACCCCAGGCAGAAGGGGCCCGGGGAGAGGAGAGCAGCCAGATACCCGAGCTGGCGGCCAGCAGCCCCCACCCAGCAAAGCCCCCCAAGCAGCAGGCGGGCACCGCGGCCCCCAGACGGGGCATTTTGGGGTGACAGGGAGGGAAGTCAGTGACAGGCAAACAGACGGCCTTTCCAGCGGTGGTTCAAGAACAAGTAACCAGCCACACTGCTGTGTTGTTCATCACCGCAAGGACAGCGTTTCTGGGCCCCGGGGCCGCCCTCCCTGGCACGCAGCCACGAGCCCAGCCCCAGGAAGGCCCAGGCCGGACCCAGTGTGTGCAGTTCGTCCCAGCCACCTGAGCAGCAGGACAGGCCTGGGGACGGCCTAGGGAGGCCAGCCCCTCCCTGTGCCCTCCAGGAGGCCCGGGGATGGCTAACCCTGTGGGTGCCTGCTCCCATGAATGGAAGAGGCTGACCTAGAACACCACAGCCCAAGGTCAAGGATCAAGCAGTCTCGGGGAAAAGAAACAACATGTTCACACATGTTCATATATCCCAGGGCCGACAAGGGACGTGGGAAAGGCTTACCAAGGACAGACACCAAACCAAGCTCAGGACCAAGACGCCCACCTTGGGACCCTGCAGGATCCCAAGCCGCTGGAAACCCAGAGGGGAAAGAGGCCAGCCAGCTCCTCAGGGGCTCTGGCGGAGGCAGGACGGGGGTCAGCGGGCGAACCTGGCCCGCCCACATTAGCCAACAACCTGCAAACGTTGCCCCCGGGGCCACCTCGCCTGCCCCAGGAACTGGCGAGTGCCCTGTCCCCGCAGGGGTGGTCTAGATGCATGGGGTGAGGGTCCCGAGGCGTAGAGGCTCAGGCGTGCAGGGCGTCTGCATCCACCTCGGGCTCTAACCAATTCCCTCGTGAGGGTTCTTGGAAATCAGTGACTGTAATGTAATCACAGCTGCTGGGGCTCTGAACAAGCCCGCTCAGTGGCTCCGTTCGGTTATAATTATTACGAAAGCACAGTTAAGAAACAGCGAGGAGAAACGGAAACCTTCAGGAATACCCAACAGCCGGTGGAGGGGCGGCCCCACCTTGTGGCCATGCCCTCACCGGCCACCCCACCACCCCGCCCAGGACGAGGACACCCGGCCCCTTCCTGCTGGCCCCTCGTGGAGCCATCCCACCCCACCCTGACCCAGCTATAGCCACCTGGATATAACCGGTCCAGGCAACCGGGAGCGCCAGGGCGGGGCAGGGCTGCGAGGGCAGCCGGCGACCCCCTTGCCCAGGGGCCCTGCTGTCTGCACCCCAGCCCACCTGGAGCGGCCCCCTGGCACCCGCAGAAAACCATCAGCAGGGTGGGGCGGCAGTTATCCCTAAACCCCGCTCAGCTCTTGGACCCAACCCCTCCGGGCCTCATTTCCCTTCCACAAATGGAGGGGAGAATCAGATACTCTCCAGAGACCGTGGGTCCCAGCGTGACCCGCCAGCAGCTCAAAGCAAAACCATGACTGCCCAGCACCCCTGCAGGCAGGGGGAGGGGAGAGGAAGGGCTTCTCCTAAAGGGGCCACAGGGGTCCGACACAAGGAGGGCAGCCGGGAGTGCTGTCCCAAGCCTCGCGGCCTGGAGCTGGTGGCTGAACCTCTCGGGCACAGTTCACCGGCCTCCTCCTGGTGCCCGTGGACAGTACAGCGGCCTGACCCCTGGGGAAGGCTGACCCGCGAGCCTTCTGCCTGGGGGCGCCCTGAGTCACCCCAAACAAAACAGGAGCCAAGGAGAGGCCCCCCCATCCGCCCCAGGCAGTGCCTCCCTGCCTGCAGGGTGACCCCACTCCTGGGGCCGCGGGTGGGAAGGCCTGGGCCTCCTGGACCCCCAGACACAGGCCCACGGCGCTCACTGCCCCTCAGCGGCCGGCGGGCCACCGCAGAGCCCGGGCCCCCACCCTTCTCCCCCTTGGGTGGGGCTGGCTCGCAGGGGTGTTTGCTTCCTTCTCCCCACAAAGAAAACCATGCATTTTCCAAGAGCGGCTGGTTTTCTCTTGCTAACTGTACCCTCACCCTCACGGATGGCCCACTTTACCACTAGGGTTTTGTGCTGACTGCCTCAATCCCATCAAGTTTTGGAGCAAGAGGAATGATCCCGTGTTTTCCAGCTGCAGTGACTCGGGCCCCATCTGACCCGTGCAGACACGACAGCGATCATGCCCATCTCCTCTGTCCCCACGAGTGTGCGGGCCTGGCCCCAGCCTGGAACCCCCCCGTGACACTCCTCTGCTCCGAGATGGAGCCACCCCGGGCGGGAGGTCAGAGGACCAGGGGGGCCCTACCCCAGCCCGGGGGACAAAGGGACATGTCCCTGCTCGGGGGGCCGGCTCTGCCGTTCCTTCCAAGGCCAGGGCTGGCAGAAGGAGGGGGCAGCAGTCGTGCAGAACGGGGAGCGGGGCCTTCACTCCTGTACTGGCTGAGGGTCCCCCCAAACCACATCCCCCCAAATCCCACCTCACAATGGGATCTCAGCCGAAACCAGCAGCAGATGCCAGGTTAAGAAGAGGCCTTACTGGGTTGAGGGTGAGCTCTATACCCAACAGCTGGTGTCCTTCTGAAAAGCAGGCGTGGACACATGGGACACACAGAGAGACAGGAGGGATGTGGTCGTGAGCTGAGGACGCCCGCAGCGGCCAGAGGCTGGGAGGGAGCACGGCCCGGTGACAGTCTGACCTCCGGACCCAGGCGGACACAGAGTCCTGCTGTTTGGAACCCCCCCCCCCAAGCTCGTGGGCCTCTGTTCAGCAGCATCAGGACCCGCACACACCCGCCCCACCGACATCGACCTTGACCCGGGCTCGGAAGCAATGGGAAGCCACTGGTTTTCCAACTTGGACAATGTCTGCCAAGAACGAGGGCGGCCAGGCGTGCTCTGAGTCCGGGATGCCTCCTCACTGCCCGCCACAGCCCCGCCAACTCAGAGCCTCCAGACTCGGGGCCCCGAGGGGCCTGGCCGCTCACCCGCCTCCAGGAGCAGCTGGTCCCGACAGGACCACAGCGTCACCCACTCCGGCCCCCTGGGCCTGAGACCCAAACCCCCCACTGCACACAGGGTCCCGTGTGGCCCATCACTCCCCCCAGAGACACACAGACAGACCCGGGCTGGGAGGCGTTGCGCGAACCTGGCCTGCGTTCCAGAGTCAAGGGCACAGGAGCCAGGGAAAGACCACAGAAGCTTCCAGACTAAAGGAGCCTAAAAGACACAATAAGACTGAAACACACGGAGCGCCTGGGTGGCTCAGTGGGTTACGCGTCCGACTTCGGCTCAGGTCACGATCTCGCAGTTCACGAGTTCGAGCCCCGTGTCGGGCTCTGTGCTGACAGCTCAGAGCCTGGAGCCTGCTTCCGATCCTGTGTCTCCCTCTCGCTCTGCCCCTGGCCCTGACTCTCTCAGGAATAAACAAACATTAAAACAAATTAAAAAAAAAAAAAACCTCAACCACATAAGAGCATACCTACGCTCACAGCAGCCTTATTCACAAAGCCAAGAAGTAGAAACGATCCAAGCATCCATCGACAGGCAAACGGAGAAGCAAGCGTGGTCGACCCGCCGTGGACCCGGCGTGGACCCCCCTCAGCCGTAGCTCGGCCGCGGATGCCCCCGGAGGACACGCGCTCCGTGAGAACGGCCAGACGCCAGGGACGAACGCCGTAGGATCCGCTCACCTGAGACCCTGAGGCGGCCGGACCCATGGACACAGAGAGGGGAGCTGGGGGCCGGGGGCTCCTATCTGCCCGACGAGTGGTCCCGGGACGGAGGGCGGCCACTCGCGGGGCGCCCCTGAACTGCACGCGTCAAACGCTCGGATGGTGGACGTGATGCTCTGTGTCGTTCAGCACAGTAAAGGAGGGAGAGGGGAAGAAAATTCCAGATGCGGGGAGGGGGCGGGGGGGGGAGGGAGGGGGCCGGTGGGACCAGGGGGAGCCTGGGGAGGGGGGATCCGTGTGTAACGAGGCAGAGTCCAGTCTGGGAAGACAGACGCGTTCTGGGGACGGACGGAGGGGGAGGGGGCGGCTGCCCGACAGCGTGAATGCACCTGACGCCCCTGAACTGTGCCCTTAAACTGGTTAAGATAGTAAGCTTTATACATACGGTAACTAGGATTTAAAAAAAATTTTTTTTAATGTTTTTATTTATTTTGGAAAAAGAGACAGAGTGTGAGCGGGCAAAGGGGCAGAGAGAGAGGGAGACACAGAATCCGAAGGAGGCTCCAGGCTCCGAGCTGTCAGCACAGAGCCCCACGCGGGGCTCGAACCCACAAACGGCGAGATCATGGCCTGAGCCGAAGCCGGACGCTCAACTGACTGAGCCCCCCCAGGCGCCCCTAGGATTTTTTAAATTAAAACTTTAGGGATGGATGCCTGGGAGGTTCAGTCGGTCGAGTATCTAACTCTTGGTTTCAGCTCAGGTCATGATCTTGAGGTCCGTGGGTTCGAGCCCCACGTCGGGCTCTGCGGGTCGGCCCCAAGCCCAGCCAGTAAAAGCCTTCATAAACGAGTCTCTGAATGTGGCCAGGACCCTCTAGGACCTTCTGAGCTGCAGCACGCCCAGCAGCTGGGGGAGGGGAAGGCAGAGGAGTGCCCCCAAACACCCCAGGGGCCTCCCAAGAAGAACTCGGGCCTATTCCCAAGGATGCTCGGTGGAGGGGACTTCCCATTTTCCTGGGTTATCGAGAACCTGACAAGGGACCCAGAGCAAAACCACGGGCCAGCCTCCCACAACCTCGGGGCCCTCACTGCTGTGCTCCAGCCTGGCCCAGGTCGGTCTGCGTGGCTTGGAGCGGTGTGGGGAGAGACCAGGGACCCTGCTCCTCTGCCAAGAAGCACCTGAGGCCCCCATCACAGCTCTCCAGAGCCAGCCGCCTGCTTCTCGGGGTCCCGGGGCCCCTCAAGATCCGGGCTCGTGTGGTCCCGAAGGGCAGCACAGCCTCTCGGCTCCCGTGGCCCGCAGCCGGGACGCTGTGGCCCTCCCACCTCCTCCGCTGCATCATTTCCCCTCATCAGCTTACTTTCCTTCTAGGGGGAGGAAGGAGGAGGCTCCAGGGGCCTCTAAGGTTTGGGATCCAGCACCCGGCCAGGCCCAGCCCCGAGGGCTCCTCTGGACGACACGCCTTTCCTTCCCTGGCCCTTCACATGACAGGGGCTGGCCAACTAAACTGGGTTACAACAATTAACACAAATTCTGCCGCCTGTCCCAAAACTTACATAACCGCAGACACTGTGCCTCAGGAAACTTCCTCCGCCCATGGCCCCATTTCCTGCCCTCGACCCCGGGCTTTGGTCCTGGAAACAAAGCTGCTCCTAGATTCCCCAGCTGGTACTGGCCCTCCAGCCCTGCCAGCCAGTACTCGTCGGGGCAGCAGCCTCTGTCTGCGTGTCTGGCTGCCCACCCTCCCAGGCCAGCACAGGGCCAGCCCCCCACTTCCCAAACAGCACCCCCTCCCCTCCGGCACCAAGGGGTTTCTGTGACCTCCGCACACCGGACAGCGTCCCCCCAGATTCACGTCCACCCAGGACCTCAGAACGGGACCTTACTTGGAGTCTGGGTCTTTGCAGATGTGATCGGTTAAGGACTGAGACGAGACCGTCCTGGGTTGAGGGCGGGCCCCGCATCCCGTGACGGGTGTCCTCGTACGAAGAGGGAAATTTGAACACAGACACAGAGAGGGAGGGCGGCCATGTGACAGCCGAGGCAGAGGTGGCAGGGACGGGTCTACAAGCCAAGGGACGCCAAGGACCTCTGGCACCACCAGACGCCGGGAGAGGCCAGGTTCTCCCCTGGAGCCTCCAGAAGGGGCCAGGCCTGCCCCCTCCTTGACTTTGGACCTGCGGCCTCAGAACGGCGGAGGGGATACATTTCTGTCCTTTGAAGCCACTAGCTTTATGGTCACTTGTTGCCTGGGCTCACACGGCCTGCGCCCTCCCTGCCTGTTGGCAAATATCACTGCTCTCCCGGGGCGGACAGACCCCATGGGCGCCCCAGAGCAGCAGTCACAAAACGGAGGGGGGCACCACAGAGGGGAAGGAGCTTGGCAGGGAAGAGAGCAGCACCGCCTCATCACGGCCGGGTCACGGCACGCACCAGCGCACTGGGGACGGCCCCCACCCTCCAGCGAGAGCGTCTGTGCGTGGAGCCCACGAGGCACCTTTCCGGGGCCATCTCGGTGACCAGAGAGTAGGCGGTGCCCCACTTCCGTTTCTCCTTCAAAGCTCTTCTCACTTGTGGGGAAACTGAGGCCCAGGGAGGCCACGGTAGCACAGCACACAGTAAGGAACAGCGCTCAAAAATCCCGAGGTGAGACTCGCTCCGAACCTGGATTCTGCAGAAAGTGGCCGCTCGGCTGAGAACGGCCCCGAGTGGCCCCGACAGGATCGTGGGGATGGTCACGGCCCCATCCAGTCCCAGCGGCCCCCAAAACCCTGTCCTCTTCCTGCCTGTGTGGCCCTGAGGGGGAGAGAGCCTCCCATCCACAAGGGGGGGCGGGACGTGTGCTCGGTCCCAGGCTCCCTGGCCCTGCCCATATGTAACCACGTCCACGGGAAATGCAGGAGACCCGAGGTCCCCGGGGCACCACCAGCTTCCACGGTTGCCAGGCGGACCCTACTTCTGGGGACCTGTAAATGGGCTCTTCTGCCATGAGGGGTCACGGATCTATACTCCACACTGGCCCCGCCCAACTTCTTCTAGACGGTGGGAGAGGACATTGGGAAGGGATCGCAAAGCCATGAAACTAGAGTCCCCCCGCCCCCCGTCAGGACCAGCTGGGGGCTGGTGACGGAGGGAGCCGTCCTCAGACTCTGGCCACCTCGCAGATCCACAGGCCGGCCACACGTCCCTCGAGGCCACCCCAAGCCCCTCCTGTGAGCCGCAAAGCCAGTCAGGGTGATGGCCTAGAGCAGCCAGAGGCGGAGCCGGGTCTGTGACCTCAGTCCCTTCCTCGGGGACTCACCCGAACCCCAGAGGCCACCGCAGCAAACACCACCAGCTACCTGTAGTGGACGGGGACCTCAGGGAGGGCCCGGCCCCGGCACGGAGGCAACGCGAGCTCAGCAAACCTCACGGAGCCGGGCAGCAGCTTGGACGAGAGTCACGCCAAAGCCTCCACCGCGTCCACTCTGCCCCCGGCTCCCCGGGTCCCTCAGCGTCCCCACCCCCGCCACCCCCATGTGCCCCACGCCCATCCTGGGAGAAGGTTCCCGGAGGAGCCAGCGGGCGATTTGCATAATATTCTTTGCAAGTTAATATCAGCCTCTGATAATGATCTCGGCATAGCGTGGAGCGCTGAGGCGGCTGTTACAACACTAAGTAATCATATTTTAAATTATGTTTCCCTTTATAGCAAGGTGTTGCAAAAACACACAGACATGAAATCTGTCTGTAGCAGCCCCACTGCCAAGCACCTGACCAGCTTCCCAGTGGCGGCTGTGACTGCAACACCGGGGCCCGGGAAGCCCAGACACCAGGGGCCACACGTGACCCCCGGGGCCCCAGCCCCATCGTCACCGGGGCCAGGGGGCCCTTCCCGGCAGGGACGCGTCTACACGGGGTCGTTCACGGGGCACCTACCGCCCACTCTTGCCGGGGGTCCCGACTGCCCTGGCAGGCTCTCCCTTCCCACCCTCCCCGGCCCGGCCTCACGCTGGAGACCCCAGTGCCCCGGGGGGGGGGGGAGGGGGGCCAGACTTCATGGGATCACAGGCAATACACAAGCCTAAGAACTCAAAAGTCTAGGCTTTGGTGCCACAGGCCCTTCTAAGGTTGCGGCCTGGCCAGGGTCACCCGTCACCCCTCACCCAGCGTGCGGGTAGGTGGGCTTGTCCTAGACTGTCGCACCTCCGTACCCCAGATGCAGCCCGTGGTGCCTCCGACAGCCCGGGGGGCCTCCGACAGCCCGGGGGGCCGAACGTCATGGGCGACCCGGTGCCTGGGGGGGGATGGCGAGGGCCCAAACAGACGCGGCCCCTGGGGCGGCCGTGGGGGGGGCGCCGGGAGCCGCAGGGGCGTCCGCCCTGCTCAGAAGGGGACCCCCACAGAAGAGGCCACGTGCCCCCTGCTCTCCTCTCCTTTCATCTGGGAGCGGGGGCCACCACTCAACCTTTATTTTCTTAAAAGCTTTTTTTTTCTTTTTTATTAAAAAAAATCCAATTATAGCACAAATCTCTCAGCAGGGGTCAGTGTGAAATAAGAATGGCCAGAGTTAATGGACATGACACAGGCAAGATTAATGCCTAAAGGGCTTCGTAAGTTGTATGATGCAGATTTCATTAACATTTTAATTGTAATGTATCTTTTTAATCTTCCCTCTCTAATGGCTTTATATCCAAAAACAGGGAAGAAAAAACTGCTGACGACAACAAAAAGTATCAATATACAAAATTTAACAAAGGCGCTTAGCAGCGCAATGGAAACTAAATTAAATGAGCAAAACTATGTTAACATTGTGATTTTTCTAACGGCACAAAAGTCAGGAATGCGGCAAAGGCGGTTACTTCTCCCTTCTTGGCACAGAGACAGCGATGGGGCAAAAAACGGGAGACAGCGGGGCAGCAGCCGCGGGCGCAGGTACCGCTGAGACCCAGACCCTTCTGCTCCTGACCCGCAGGCCGGGGCAGCACCCACAGTCCAGACTGCCGGCCGCGTCCAGGAGCCGGAGGGACGGAGGAGGGACGCACCGTCCAGAGGACACCAGCCATCAGGGCGGAAGGCCCCCACTGATGTGCGGAAGGGGAGGGGACATCTAGGGACATCACCGTAACGCGGCGGGCATTTTGCGGGGCAAAGGCTGGGGTGGCGGATAAGCGGGCATCCGGCCCCCAACACCCACAGCGAGGGACCCGGGCAGTCCTGGCCAGCCGGCTCCAGCTCTCAAAGAGAGCGAGCGTTTCCACAAATACACCTGCTTCTGACTACCGAGGGCCCTGCAGATTTTTATTTTCAATCAACAAACACTCAGAGTCCCAAGCCTGTCGCCTGTGGCTCTATCTAATGGCTTGCGCCCCCCTCCCTGGCGTGCCTTTTCTCTGCAACAGCCCCCACACCGTGCCTCCCTCGGGGACCTGCTGGCTGGGCCTGGGGGCCGGCCAGCCCAGGGCCCGGGACACAGTGCTGCGGTCCTGCTGATTGCTCAAACCCAGTGACTATATATGGGCACTTTCAGGCCTCTGCGGTCTCCGCCCCCGACCTGCCCGCTTCCCAGGCACACAGGCAGGCGCTAGGCGGGGCCCATCCATGGCCATGTGCCCTCCTGGATGCCAGGGCCCAGGGCCGAGGGGGAGGGGGAGATTCCTTCAGAGACCCGGAGCCAGCCTCTCCTCCCCCCCTGGGACCAGAGAACAACGCCTCGGAGGAAAGTATGTCTGTGCCCTCCCTGGAGACTGAGAAGCAGCCTCCCCTTAAAGGGCCATGTGCTTCTCACTGGCTGCGGCCCACTCACAGGGAGGGGGCATCCCGGGAGGGCCTCCAGGCTGGGCCCGACCTGCACAGAGGCCCCAGGCCGGCCCGCTCACCTTCAGCCTCCAAGCAAACAAGGAAGCTACCGCTCAGCATTGGAACTCACAGGCCAGGGTGGGGCTCAGAGAGGCCGAGTTACGCATCCAAGGTCACACAGCTCCAGGCGGGATGAGACCTGGGAGGGACCCCGGAGTTTGTGCTCACAACCGCCCCCCCTTCCTGAACCCAGGCCAGGGAGGGGCCCGGAGAGCCCAGGGTCACGGTCAGAGCCCCTCCATCCATTCCCCCGCTCAGATGTGCTCCCGCCGCCCTTGTCCTCAAGGGCACTGCCCCACTCTGAAGATGCTAACCACAGAGGCGGCCACCAGGGAGCCCCACTCCAAAGTCCACGTCCCCAACATCAACGGCTGCCACTTTCAGCCACCTCTGCGTCCGCCCCCTCCCCCCCACGGGCCGCCAGGCCCTCGCCCACGGGGCCCACTTCCAGAACCCGGCACTTGAAAGGCCAGAGGCCACCGTGGAGGAGGAGGCCCAGCTCCCAGCAAGCAGCAGCTGCAGGTGGCACAGGAGGGAGCCGTGGGCAGCCCGGAACCAGTGTCCACAGAGCCCGAGGCCAGGCCTGGTGAGAGCAAGCACTTGCGAAAAGAGAAGCAGAGACGGCCAGGATCCCTGCCCTGCCCTGCCCTGCAGGCGAGCCTCTGGCCTCACCAAGCTGAATGCTCTCCCAGCCTGCAGCCAGGTGCCCTGGAGCCCAGGTCCAAGTCGGGGGAGGACGCGACCCTTCAGGCACACCCGAGGTGGCAGCAGGTCACGGTGTGGGGTCCGCACATCTCTGAACTGAGGCGGACACACAGACAACTGACTGGAGCCCCCTGCTCATCAAGAGGGCACGAGGGAGGGGAGCAGGCCAGGCAGGGCTGACGCGCGGCGCTGGACAGGGGCTCCGGGGGGGCCCGGGGCCCGGCCTGGCCTGGGCAGAGGAGAGGCCCACAGGAGCCAGCCCTGCACAGGCCCTGTGCCCACTCCCCGGCCCCGGGCAGACCCCTCACCCAACCAGACTTTACAAGCCCCCAAAAGTGGGGCCGCCCAGAGCTGGAGAAGCTCAGGATCCAGCCAGGGACACCAGGGGCACCTGTTCCTGCCTTGGAACCACCCCCCCACACGCAGTGGCACCACACCACAGGCTTTGCTCCCCTTCAAAAGACCAGGGCTGGAAGACCGGCCCCGGGTTCCTGAGCCCAGGGCACCCCTGAGGGACAGCAGCCTCGAGAACGAGCCAGGTAGCCAACAGGACTCTGAACCGAACGTCAGCTCGTCGCGTCCCACGAACCTAGTCGAACTTCCCAAGTATGCCCGTCACACCGGGGTCTGTCAAAGGCCCTGGTTCCCGGGAAAACACGCGAGTGTGCCGGGGCGAGGGGCCGTGATCTGGGCTGCAGTCCACACGCGGACAGTTGGGCAGACACTCACCACGCTGCCCCCGGCCAGGGTGGCTTTTGCCACCCTATGGTCTCTCGGGACAACAGAACCCAGGCAGAGCCCAGGCAGGGGAGGCCAAGGTGAGCTAGAAGAGGGCCCATGGGGGCTGGGCCACGGCGGGGGGGGGGGGGGGGGGGTGGTCTCAGGGCACTGACACTCTCGCCCTCGTGGATGGCAGGTGCTGCCGCCCGTCAGGGGAAGCCCGGGGCCCGGCCTGGGCGGCCCATCCCCAACTCTGCACTCGGGGGAGCTCAGACCCCAGAGGCAGGGGTGTGGGGTGGAGCCCTGGGAACACTCCTTGCCACGGTTCTTATCCCCTGTCCCACCAGGGGTACGGGGCCCCCCTCAAGCCATGACGCAAGGCAGGCAGGACCCGAAGGCAAGGACGCACGAAGGGCCCGGCTCAGGGCTTGCCGTCACCCCTTCCGTGAGTACCTCGTGCTCGCTTTAGCTGGAAACCAGAGAAAGCTTTGAAGGATTTTGCCGAAAGTGACCCAGGAGTCCAGCCCCCCAGAGACGGCCTCTCTGGGCGCCCTGGCACACCCTCCAGCGGGTCCACAGTGACGATCCCGAGACACCCCCGTGCGGCCCGGTGCTCCCAGGTCAGGGGTGCGCCAGGAGTACGTGCTGCCCCCCTGCTCAGGAGGAGGCTCTAAACGGCTGCAGGAGAGAAGGGGCAAAGTCGCCCCAGGGTCAGCGTGGTGTCAGACGCCCCGTCCAGCCCGGCCTCTGCCCGGGCCGTGACCACCGACAGCAGGTCTCCGGCCACTGAGAGGTGACAAGTGATATCTTCTACCTGCGGGCTCCTTCCAGCAGCCTTCACGGAAGAACGCGGGGGCCCCACACCTCGCTCTCACCTCCTTCTATTTCCTTCACTCAGGCTCCAGCCAAGGTACCACCCAACCCTGGAATGACCCTATTGAAATGCCAACGGGCCTCCTGGGAGGGACGGGCACCACAGGGGGCCACAGGAGCAGGGACAAGGTGATTCGTTGGAAGGGGAAGGCAGTGCCCGCTGCCTGACCCTTTACCTAACTCCTTCCTGCCAGGCTGTTTCCTCACCTGCGAAACGGAGCCAATAACACAGCCTACCTCTCCTGGCGCCCTTGCCAGGCTTAAATGACAATAAGTGTGGAGAGCCACCTACCGCCATCACCTGGGCAAACTGGAGAGAGGGAGGGGAGTGGGGTCAGGGGCTCAAGAGGAGAGGAGGGGGGTGGGGAGTCAGGGGCGGCGAGAGGGAAGACCAGGGGAGAGACCCACACCAGCCCAGCCCAGCCCAGCCCAGCCGGGCGCAGGAAGAGGAGGGTGGCTGACCGCTGCTGGCACAGTGGAGTGCTTGCGGGCCGCTCACACAAAGCAGCCTTACGGGATGGTGGGCACACGGAGGGCAGAGAGGATGGCTGCCTCCAGCACCACCCCCCTCCCAGGATGGGCTGGACTAGGACAGCCAGGGGACACACACAGCCAGGTGCCCAGTGAGTCCGAAGAATTACCACTGGAAAGAAGGCGCCCGACTGCCTATGCGCCCAAAACATCCCAGATCTAGAGGCCCCCCGGGGGGGGGGGGGGGGGGAGGCAGTGGGAATGGTCTATAAAGCCAGCTCCAAGGGACCTACCACCGGCAAATCCACAGGTTTAATTAAAGGGCATCAGGACAGAGTTGGTAATCACCAGCCCCAAGACCAAACTTCTGAGAAGCCCGGAAGAGGGGACCCGGAGGTGACCTCTGACCTCATGCCACCCCCCCCACCCCCCACCCCCCCACACACACACATCAACGCGGCAGACTTCGGAAGAGCCTGGGTCGCCTGCCCGGGCCATGGGCGTGGGCAGCGGGCTCAGAGGTCACCTCTGAGCTTCCTGGATAAGGGGCTTGGTCGACAAGACCTCCGCTCCGCAGGGTGGGCGCAGCGGGTGACAGGTGCGAGCCCCCCCTCCCGGGGCAGCCGGCGCCCAGGTTCTCCCTAGGCTGGCGTCCGCACGGGGCAGGAACGGGGGTGCGGGGGGGGGGGGGAGATGGGGTGGGCGGGCAGGGGCGCCCGGGGAAAGGGGGCCCGCGGGGACCGGGAGGGAGAGGCGGCGGCCCGGCGGATGCGCAGCCGCGCGGCCGGCCTCGGACCCCGACCCCGGCCTCCACGCCGGGGCCGGAGGCCGGGCGGCCCGGGCGGCCCGGCGCGGGGGAGGCGCCCGGGGCCCCAGCTGGGCGCGGGCGCGGGCCGGCCGCCTCCCGGGCCGGGCCGCGCCGCCTCCCCCGGGCCGGGCGGGCGCGCCGCGCGAACTTGGGCTGCGGGCGGCCGGCGGGCACTGCGGCAGGGAGGCGGCCGGGCGCGCCGCGGAGTTTGCGGGAAGTGCGGCGGCGGCGAGCCGGCCGGCGGCGCCAAGTTGGGCGTACCTGCGGGCGCCCGGCCCGGTCCGGCCTGCGGCGGCAGGAAGTCTCGCGTCCCCGCGCTCCGGCTCACATGGACTTTCTCCGGCCTCGCCCAGCACCGGCCGCACCGCGGCGGGCGGGGCGCGGGGAGGCGCCGCGGGCCGTTTAAAGGGACAGCGCGCCGGCCGCGCGCGCGCACTCGCCGCCCCGGGGCGCGCCGCCCCGCCGCCAGGTGGGAGCCCGGGTGGGCGGGGGGAGGTGCCGGCGGGGGGAGGGGGCGCCGGGCGCGGGGTGGGAGTTGTCCCGGGGCGGGGGCCGCACTCCTCGGCCCCTCCGCGCCGCCTTCCCCGGCTTCGCGCGTCCGGCCGTGTGCGGGACGCTGGGCCGGGCCCGACCCACACCCCCCCCCGCCCCCCCCTCCGCCCCCCCCCCTCCGCCCTCCAGGCCTCGCACAAACCCGCGGAGACCGGGAGCCCCGGGCCCTGGAGCGCCCCCTCCCCGCGGCGCCCGAGCTAGCACCGAGCAGCCTCCGCAAGGCGGCGCCAAGCGGGGCCGCCGGCGGGAGGGCGTGCGCGCAAAGCGGGGATGCGGGAGCGCCTTTGGGCGAACCTGGCGTCGGGGCCCCGGGGCCTCTCGCTCGGCCCCGGGAACTTGGCCGGGGCTGCTTTCAGGCCTGGCTGGATCCGGGCGCGCTGGCGCATTATTGTCATTCATAACAACCGGCCGCCCCTCCCCCCTCCCCTCCCCTCCCCTCCCCTCGCCGGGGCTCCGGGTTTGCCTGAGGCCACGCTCCTGTAGACGCAGGTGCGCCTTCAAGTCAAACAGGCCACGCACCCGCACCCGCAGCACCCCACAAAGGCCCCCTTTTCAATCTGGAGTCTTCAGTCAGGACAGGCCAGAGACAGCCTGGCTCCCTCCCTCCCACAAGGGTCCTCATGGGAAAATGGGGGTGGTACCAAAACAGTGATCTGGAGCGTGGGGTCACCACGAGGAAGGGGTTAATGTGAAGAACAAGATGCCCAGCCACCCTCCCAGAGAATGTTCTGGACCCCTTGGGGGTAAGAGGCTAGGGCTAAAGCCCTGCAAGACAGTTAGCCAAGGTCATTCCTAGGACAATGGTCAGAAGCCCGTGCAAGAACTTCGTCCCCAAGCACAAGCCTGGTCCTTCACCTCGATCGTACACTGACCCCTCCCGCCCCCCCAACTCCAACTTGAGACTGCACAGAAAACAGCCTCCCACCAGCTCTCCCCTGCCTTGCCCTCTGGGAGGATGGGTGTGAACTCTCAAGGACTCTCTGGGACGCCCCCAGAACCCCACTCGGACCTAAACAGGGCCCCAATCCCCTCACCCCCAGACCAGTCCAGCCTACTGCAGTTTCCAAGCCCGAGGGGCAGTCTGGCGTGTCCAAGGGGCCTCTACCCACCAGAGGCACAGACTTGCGGTTTGGCCTGTGCTCACGTGGTCCAGGAGGTGCCCTGCCGGCACAGGTGCCCGCAGGGTGGTGTGGGGCAGAGGCCCCGGGCCTCAGGATCCCACCGGCTCCTACGTGCTACTGAGGATCTTGGCTGTGCAGACCCCCTCCGGCCCTGGGAAATTTGGGCTTCTACAGAGGACACGCGTGAGCAGGGACAGACTAGTGTCTGAGCACGTCCAGCCCAGGGCGAGGGCGCGAGAAGCCATCCATGAGTTCCTGAGATCCTCTCATGGCCAGCACCGGGGTCCCTGCGTGGATAAGGACCCACAGAGGGTCTAGAGGTGTGACGGCCTCCCTAGACAGGGCATGGGAGGCGGCTGTCTGCACTCTCCTGCCCGTGGGGAGCTGGTTCACATATTTGCACGATCTGATTGCTTCCATCACTCTGTTTGCTAAATCTCAAAGAAAGTCTTTCTTCTTTAATGGAGGACATTCGGAAAACATTGTAAAGTTTTTAAAAGACAACAGATGACCAAAAACCTGTTCCCCGAAGGTGACAGGATTTGCTGCAGTCTCTGTGCAACTGGGTGTGAGTACACTGCACAAGCACATTTAAATGCAGATGCGGACAGCCGCTCGCCTCCCGGCCTGCACCGCGTGTTCCGCGCGTGCTCTGCGCGTGCTCTGTGCGTGTCCGTGCGTGCTCCGTGTGTGTTCCGCGCGTGCTCTGTGCGTGTCCGTGCGTGCTCCGTGTGTGTTCCGCGCGTGCTCTGTGCGTGTTCCGCGCGTGCTCTGTGCGTGTCCGTGCGTGCCCTGGGCGTGCTCTGTGCGTGTCCGTGCGTGTTCCGCACGTGCTCTGTGCGTGTCCGTGCGTGCACTGTGCGTGTCCTGTTTGTGGTCTGTTTGTGCTCTGTGCGTGTCCGTGCGTGCCCTGTGCGTGTCCGTGCGTGTTCCCTGCGTGCTCTGTGCGTGTCCGTGCGTGCTCTGTGCGTGTCCTGTTTGTGGTCTGTTTGTGCTCTGTGCATGTTCCCTGCGTGCTCTGTGCGTGTCCGTGCGGGCTAACTACGCTCCGACGGTCCCGTGAGGTTAGCTCTTTCTACCCCTGTTCTGCTAATGAGAATAGCGCCGCTCGGCAAGAAAGTGCAGCCAGCTTGGGGCTCGCTCAGCCAGGGCTCCCGGCAGGCGGGGAGGACTTGAGCCCAGCCAGGGCGGGGGGGCCTGAGCACCTCCTGCCTCCGTTTGACCATTGTGAGTCAGACGTTGTGAGCCGCCAGCTTGCTGCTGGCTGATACGCCGGCCCGGTGGCCGCAGGCCCCTCTTGCAGGACCCGATTGGCACCGCAGCCCCTCTGAGATGCCAGCAAGGGTTTTAACCTCCGCTCAGGAAGGCCCGGCCTGGCGTGGGGTCCTGCCGCCGGGGCGGAGAGCATCGGGCTGTGGGGGAAGAGGGAAGTCACCAGAGAGAGGTCTGCACACTGACGAGCCACCCAGGTGGAGTATGAGGAGCAGGGCGGAGAACCAGTGCCCGGCCACCTGTCTGCCTCCCCCTCCCCCACGCAGTAGGCTTTGGCGCCCCACCCAAGGGGGACGTCCTGCAGGTGGCTGCGTGCCCTGCGAACACCTGCCGGGGAAATGACTCCCCGGAGCTGGTGCTCCATCGAGGAGGGCTACGGGAGCACCTTTCTCCTCCCTGGGCTCCCCTGGCCACACACACCCCCAAACTCTGCATCCTGCACGGTTTTCTTCCTGGGCCTCTGAACCGAGGGGTTTCAGGACCGAATGCAGCCGTCGTCAGGTCTGTGCGCACCGCGACACCAGGTCTGGAGGACGCCGACCTCCTCCACCCGAGGCTCGTCTCCAACAAGGATTGAGGCCCAGCAAGCACACCCCAACTCACGCCTTGCTCCGCCAGCCGCCTCGACTCCTGCCCGCCTGGGTGGCTGAGGGCCGTGTCACGGAGACATGGCCACACAGAGCGGCTCCCCGTGCCCCAGACCCGCCCCTGCCTCCCCTGCGTCGGGGAACATCAGCTCAGCCTCTGGGCGGCTCAGGCCCAACCACCTCGGACCCCTCCTCGTCACCTCTCTCGAACCCACGTGCTCCCCGCTGCCCTCCTGGTCCGACCCCCTTCTCCCCAAGTTACTACAGCGGCCTTGAAGCTGGGCTCCCTGTCTCCCTACCTCCCAGTGCCCCTGCCCGGGTCTGTCACGGCACAGCAGCACAGAGATGGCTCGGAACGTGTTAGATCACATCACCCCTCTGCTCGGGTCCCCCAGTCTCCCTCCCACACAGAACTTGAGCCCAAGTCTTTGCGATGGCCACGACCTGGGTCCCCACCCCACGCTCACCCCTACCTGGTCCCCGTGCAGCGCCAGCATCCTGACTCCACTCCAGCCACACCGGTTTCTGCATGGGCCCTCCAACTGCTGGCCTCCTTCTGCCCCAGGGACTTTGCACCTGCTGTTCCCAGTACCTGTACGCCTTCTCCACCACGCCCCCCCAAACCCCCCTTGTCTCTGAGACTACTTACTTCCTTTGAGTCTCTGCCAGTCATACCTGGAGCCTGGGCCTTCCCGACCCTCCCATATAAAAGAGCCACATGGGCCACTGCCAGCCAGCTCCCCCGACCCAACCCTGGGGCTAATGCTAATCCACTCCTGACATTCACAACCCCTTCTCCCCTGCCCGCACGGGTACAGGCTCCCCGTCTTGCCCACCACCCTGGCCCTGGCCCAATGGGATGCCCGGCACAGGTCAGGTGACAGTACCTATCTGCAGCATGTGGGAGCCTGAGGGGTGCTGTGCCCCCGTTGATGAGGGGCCGGGGCCCCTGCCCACCTGCCTGAGTTTGGGTGCCTCCTTCCTGCCCGTGGACTGTCAGGAGTACCCAGTCAGCAGGAAGGGAAGCGGCAGGCAGGGGACCTCAGGGTCAGAGCCCAGGCCAGGACTGCTGGCCTGCGAACAGCCCCATAAGCGATGGAGCAGGAGAGCGGCATTTCCCCCCTAGATGTGCGCAGGGGCCTGTCCTCTCGGCGAGAGCGGGGAGCTCCGGGCCGGGCCCGTGCAGGGACCGCGGGGGGAGGGTGTCCGCCCCCCACTTCTGCCTGTTGGTACGACGTCGAAAAGCCCTTTGCTGCCGTGGCATTTGCATCCTCTCGGGAGGAAGCCTCTTTCAGCGTCCAAAGAGGAGTTTACTGGGGCCCAAAGGAACCGACTGACCGCAGGTCCCTAACCCTGCCTCAGAAGCTGCCCCAGGTGGGCTCTTCCCCGGCCACCGCCGCCACGGGGAGGGCTTTCCCGTGAGCGCCCGGCGGTCCCAGCATGGCAGAGTCAGGGAAGACCCCAGGCCTGACCCCGGGGTAGCTGCCAGCAAAGTGGCGAGGCTCCGATTCCACCCCACCCGAGGGAAGATCCGGGAGAGGCCCCGGCCGCCTGGTCTGGGGCCACACGCCAGCAGCCCACAAAGCATCCCTTTGTCGGGATCCTGCTCCCTGCCGACTGGGCGGTGCAGGGGGGCCCGACAGCCCCGGCTGTCCCCTCGCGGCCAGGGTTTGAGTGGGGCCCCCAGTCTCACCCCGGACTCCGGGATCTCAGCGGGGGCAGAGGCCAGCCACGCCGCAGACCCCCGCCCCCAGATCTGCAGTCAGGCCTCCAGTTTTAGCCGGTGGGTGTTTGCCCGCCCATCCCCCATCCCCAGTTTGGGATTCAAATGGAGGCCACCACCCCTTTTAACATTAAACACTCCAACCCGATCCTGTAGCTCGCACCCTCCAGGAAGCCTGCCCAGGACCCCAGGGTGGCGCCGCGGAGCCTTTGAGGGGAGCCGGGATCCACGGGAAGGGGTGGGGGTGGTGGGGCAAGAGCTGCCCACACCTCGTGGCCGTCCTGGGCCATAGGGCATAGGACACCAGGCAGGGACCCCACGGACCCAGGCCACCCTTCCTGCCAAAGCCCAACACAGGCCATCTGGAGGGCAGTGGCCGACCTTAAACACAGCCCACGCCCCTCCCCAGGAAACCACCTCGCCTTGGTTCCTGGCCCAGCTCCTGGAGATTGGGGGCGGATGGGGAGCTGAGGGCCTGCCCCCAGGGAGCATTCTGTGCATTCCTGCTGGAGGAGGGGACAATGGAAGGTGCCAGCAGGTCGGGAGTCTCAGGGGCCTTTGCCCCTCCCCCAGACCCTCCTAGGAAGGGGCTGGCAGCCAAACTTACCTGGAGGTCTGCCAGCTTGGCCTGTCACATACCTTCCTGGTCCCCCTGCCGTTTCTGTCCTTACCACGGCTACCCTGGAGGATCGGCGGGAACCCCCAGGAGACAACAGACCCTCCCCCCCGGGGGGCCCTCCACTCCCCCTTGGGGATGAACTGGGCTGCAAGGCACTTACATGGGCCTTGCACACAAGGGCACATGTGGTCACTGGCACCTCTTTTGGGGTGTCATTGCTGTGCTCAGAAGCCCAGCGTGGCGTGCAGGCCGCGGTGGCTCCTGGCTCGAGCTGCCTGGCACCCCTCACCCACCGCCAGGTCCACGTCAGGAGGCACTGGCCCACACCGAACGGGGACCAGGCTTGCTCTGCAGCGGATCTGGCAGCAGAGTCCCGGGGTCCCGGCCCCGCAGAGAAGGCCTGGCCAGGGCCTCATTCTCTGCTCAGTGAGTTCCCAGCAGGCCTGAGCAGCTGGCCTCTGCCTGCTCCCCGGCCTTGGTCCTCCTCCCACCCACCCACGCCCTCCTTGTAGCACACGGGCCACCGCCTGTGCTGGCTGATTTCCCCTGTGCCCACTGTCACAGGGCCTTTGCACCTGCAATCCCCCTGCCTGGGATACCTCCACTCTGTGTTGGCAAGTGAACTCGGATCGGTTCGTCCCTTAGGTGGTCTCCTCAGGTGCTCAGGGAAGCCATCCCGACCCCCCAGGTGGCTCTCGCAGGGTTGGGGCCCCTCAAGGCAGCCATAGGTATGGCTAATAGCACATGGGCTAATCGGGCCCCTACCCAGGGTGAAGAGCCACAGTTGCTGAGCTCCGGCAGCCTGGGAGGGTTGCGGGCCAGGCCCCTCGCCAAGGTGGGGGGGCAGGGGGCGAACAGGCTGGCTTGCCTGCCCCCAGAGCAGGAAGACCAGGTCATCCTTGAGCACAGCTGTGTGCCAGGCCTGGTGCTCGGCCACGGATGTGCTGGGGAGCAAGATGGGCCAGGGCTGCAGTCCTGGGGCTGCTGTACGAGCCAGGGGGACGGTCAGTTAAAAACGAAGCTAGAAAGTGCTGTGCGCACAGTGAGGTCCTTCACGCGGTAGGACAGCAGAGCGGGAGCCAGAAACCAGCCAGGGCGGCCACAGACTCACCTCCAGCTCTGCCCGCACGGACTGAAAGCGTTCGGCCGGGAAAGGTGCGCGGGTCTCCAGGATCAAACGTAGAATCGCACACAGTCCAGCGGGTCCCCTTGTGGGTACGAACCAACATTGCAAGCAGGGGCTCGGAGCGCTGTCTGCACCCCCACGTTCGTGGCACCCTTCCCAGCGGCCAAGGGGTGGAAACAACCCGTGTCCTTCGATGGGACCGCCGGATGTCGTCTTTCTTACAGCAGAATGGTGTTCAGATTCCGCTTACGGGAAATACCTAAAGGGTCACGCTGCTGGAGACAGGGCGCAGTGGGGGAGGGGGAGGGGGGGGAGGAGGCCCTGACCGCTGGGTTCTACGAGACCCACTGGGGACTCCCCTGGAGTCCCGGGAGGGCTGAGCTGGTGAGGACCCCAGGAGATGGAACCAGGGGGAGGGAGCAGGGCGGGAGGCCTGCTGGGGGGCAGTTTGGGGGAACGTGGCCTCTCGTGTGGGCTGCGTGAGCCCCTGGATAGTTCCCGCTGGAGTCAGAGGCCCCGGGAGTCAGACCAGATGTGGCCAGGGACCAGTGCGTGGGGATGCAGGGTCCCTGCCGTCACCTGTGCTCACCGCTGCCCCAAAGCCAGTGGTCTGTGAGCATCTGGCCACGCGGTCGAACTGCCCTCCACCAAAGACCTAGCGGCTCCCCGAGCCACGCTGCCAGCTTGGTCCTCCCCCACTTGCTACACCTCCTCCTGGGCTCCTGTCCTGCTGAACCACAATCTGCGTTGCGCTGCCCCCCGCCCCCACATGACCAGTGTGCACGTTAGGATCTGAGGTGCGCTGGTCCACACTGGGATCCGTGGGGAGCGCCGTCGGGCCCTGCCTGGCCTGCCCTCCACCCCCGTGGGCCCCGTGGGCCCCTGCCTGAGACCCACAGGCCCTGCTGGCTGCCAGCTGTGGACCCGGAGCCCTCGGGGATGGATGGAGGGGACGTGATGGCTCAGACCCCAGACTCCAGGGAGCACAGTCCCCAGGCAGGACCGCTGGACCTGGGGTCTGCACGTGCAGGCTCTTTCGCCAGGAGCTTTCACCCACTGTCAGGCAGCTAGAGGGCAGCTGGGCCCCTCAGATTCAAATCTGGGTCTGGTCCTGTGCGGAAAGCCGGGCGCTTGCTGGTCTGGAGGCACGGAAAGACTAAAGCCATTCAGCCAGAGATGGTGGCGCCAGCGCAGTGGGCCCGGGTGTGTCCACCAGCAGAGCTGGTGGGTTAGGAGGGGACACATCCGCTCTGCTCTCTTGCCCGCCGACCCGCTGGACCCTCCTCTCCATGCCCCGCTGCCTCTCCGAGGGCCGCTTCACCTTGTCTGCAGGGGTCGTGAGGTTTAAGTCCTCTGATGCGGTGACTCCTCTCCGTGCCTTCACCTAAAACCTCAGCGTGGGCTGCGGGCCGTCCCTCACCTTGGGGCTCCCCACTGAGCCCCAAGGCTGGGAGCAGAGTGGCCTCGAGGGGCACGCCTCCTCCGAGCCCCCAGCAGCCCTGCTCCTGGGCCCACCGCAGGCATGGCCTACCCCCGGACGGGCCCCTGGGGGTGGTGTGGAGCATGGCGGGGTGATGGGCCACCCCAGCTGTGGCTCCCACTCCTCCTTTCCCTCCACTGCCATTCTGGCTCGCAAGATATCCGAGTTCCCCGGCAAGGGGTCTCGGGCCTGCTCTCCGCTCAGACGGGCAGCACAGAGGAGGCCCCGGGCCTCTACGCTCCAAGCCCTGACACCCAGGTGACACGCCTCACGTAGACTCTCCGGGGCTCGGGAGGGCAGGGGGAGCCCATGACCCACAGCTAGCCATCGACCGGGAGGAGCTGGCAGGAGGGCCCATGGAGCGAGCCCCTGCAGTCACTCCATGTGGCTGTCCCAGGCAGGGTCCTCCTCACAACCTCGCCCCCCCCCCCCCGGAGGAGAAAGGGATGTGTGCTGTCCCTCGTCCCTGCCTGTGTGTGGCCATGCGGTCACGTGTCCCAGAATTGCCCTGTGGCCCGTGGGGTCCCCTCAGATGGCCACGGTCTGGGCTTCCCCAGGGAAAAAAGCCAAAAGTGACAGATGGGGGGTGGGGGGGCATCCCCTGCCCCTTGAGGACCCGACTGTCTGCTCTGGGTGGTGACTGGGGCTGCAAGGGAGACTGAATCCAGCCCTGCCCGGTGGACACCAGGGCCCTGGTCCCTGCTGGCCGTGGCCATCATCCTCGTCATCTGTCTTTTGTCCTGGAAAATTCTTCTTCTTTTTTTTTTTTTTCAATGTTTATTTATTTTGAGAGAGGGAGTGAGGAGCAGAGAGAGAGTGCGTGGATCAAAAGTCAGATGCTTGACCAACTGAGCCACCCAGGCGCCCCCGTCCTGGAGAATTCCGGGCGAGGCCCCGGTGGTTCGGATTCGGGCGCCCACATGAGGTGGTCAGCCTGGGGGAAGGGCCAGAGTGGGCCTTCCGGTCACCAGGTGTGGCCTTAGCTCAGGCCTGGCCTACGTGCTGGTGACACGTCCCCATGGCTGCTGGAACGCCTGCCCCACCGGGGAACTGCCACAGCCCTGTGTCCACTGGGTCCAGGTACCTCCTTGTTTTTTAAGTTTATTTATTTGAGAGAGAGAGAGAACGGCACATCGGGGGAGGCAGGAGCCAGGTCGAGAGTGTCTCCCCAGTGAACAGAAAGGGCGAAGGTGCTTGAGGGTGTGGGGTCCCGGCCCCCGCTGGTGGTGGGACCTGCCCCCTCCCCGCCCCCCACGCTCCACACCCGGCCCCAGCCAGGGCATCCTGGGCTGGGCGCGCCCGGCTCCAGACAGGCGTGTGAGCAGGGGCAGACCCTCTCCCTGACTCCCCTCCAAAGCGGCGCAGGGGAGGGGTTTCCCCTGGGCATTTCGCCAAAGGCCTGGACAGACGGCTGGGTTGACTCCTCTGGATCGTAGAAGCCACCTCTCCCAAACCCAGGCAGAGCAGGCTCGTTCTGGTCGGTCGGAGCTTGTAACTGAGGCACAGTAAGAACCAGAGGTTCCTAAACTTCCCCGAGGGGTCACGGCTTGTCAGCCTGCACCGCGGCCACCCTGGCAGAGACGGGCTTTTCCTCTGCTGGCACTGGCTTAGTCGGTGTCGGCACACAGACCCCGCTCCAGGCTGGAGGGGGGGGGCCCCGGCAGCTCGGCGCTGGGGCTGGGGCTCGCCCCCTCCGCTCGCTGGCTTGCTCGCCAACCCTGGGCCCCGCGGCTCCGCTGAGAGTGGGTCTTCAGGCGGCGGCTGGAGACTGCGGAGCTCGCCTGCCCCCCCCCCCCAGCTCCCCCAGCCTCTGCTTCCACTGGACCCTCTTCTGCAGCCGGACCAGCGCCCCGGGACCCTGCGGCCGGAGGGGGACTGCTGTGCACGGGGGCCATCTGAGGCCGCGCCCCACGGGGCCCGGGGACATCTGTGAGTCCTCGGAGGCGAGTTTGGATCCCTTACACAGAAGGAAACTGGGTGAGTATTTTGGTTCCGCGTCAGCGGCGGCGGACTTGGTGGCTCTCCGTGCACGTGAATTAGGGCAGCACCGTTTCGGCTTCTGCGCGCCTCCCCTCAGTTTAAATCGGATGCTCCCATCTCCTTCCTCTTTTGTCCTAAATTTCCACCGCTTTGTGCAGCTGCACAGCAGCTGTGGCTTCCTGCTCCCGAGAAGGCTGAGGCGCGGGGTGGCTTCGCGGACTCCCCTCCTCCCGGGAGGGACGGCGGAGCCTGGCCCGGTCACGCCAGGGCGGGCGCAGCAGCTGGGGGACAGTCTGTGCCTCCTGCAGGACACAGGTGAGGGCCGGGCACACACTGCCCGGAAGCGGGCCTCGGAGGCGCAGCCGGGGACGGCCAGGGAAGACCCGTGCGAGGGCACCGGGGGCCAGGTCCGAGGCGGCGGCTACCTGCCCAGGAGAGCTCGGCCAAAGGCAGACGCCCATCCCCACGGACGCTCCTGGAGGGAGACGCTCCGCCGCGGACACCGAGCTCGCAGAGCACGGAGTGACCCTGGACACAGTCGTGCAGAAAGCGTCAAGGGCCTACGGGCACGAGAACATGCCGTCCTCAGGGTCCACCCCGAGGTGAAGGTGTTAGGACGCGGGGCCTTGGGGAGCGGAGGGGGTCGTGGGGTGGAGCCTCAGGGGAGGGACTCCAGAGCTCCCTCGCGGCTCCCGCCCGGGAGGACACAGCGAGAAGTCTGCCGGTGCAGGATCCTGGCCTCGCAGCCTCCAGAGCCGTGGTCGTGGGGCCGTCGGTGGTGTTGGGTTATGGCCGCGGGGATGCCCTGAGATAGGACAGCGCTTCACCCCTGTTCGTCCATCCCACAGCTGTGCCAGCATGCCGCACCCCCGGAGGTCTGGCCACCTACCCCTGAGGTCAGGACCTGGAACACGTCTGGGCCACGAAGGGCCTTCCTGCCCTGTCCCAGGGCCATCTCATCTCCCTGACGCAGCCTCGGCCCCTGGCTTCCACACCTTCCCCAGAAGAGGGCCACCCAGAGCTCTGGCCCACCGGGGCGGTGTGGGGACGGACATCAGGAGTCCCCCACCTTCCCCTCTGCAGCTCCTGCCAGTGGGAAACACCTGCTCCGGCTACCCTCCCGCTGTGGGAAGAGCCTCGTGCAGCAGCAGCCCTGTCCCCTCCGGACTGTGAGTCCGGCCGCTCTGGCTTTCCTCTCCCCCATCTTGCAGGGAAAGCTGGTCCCGGAGGGGAGGGAACACGGCACAGCACAGCGTCCAAGAAACAAGGCCCTTCATGCGGGTCAGCTCAGGACCATCTGACCCAGACGCGGGAAGGGTTTCGGCTTTCTACAGCAGTCTGTTTTCAAGGCAGGGACACGGGGACAGTGGCCATGGGGGGCTCCCCTGGTCCCCTCGGAGAGCACCTGGGGGAAACACCGGTGCCGGTGGGCCGGGCCAGGACCTGTCCACCCTGCCCTGCTCGGTCTCTGGGTGAACAGAAAACACACCTGCACACAGGGGCACGCGCACGTGTGAGTGCACACGCACGCACACACACGCACACCCCAGCCACGCGGCGGGCCGAAGGGGCTGCACTGCTCTAAAATGCACACTCACCACACGCGTGGTGCTGAGCACGGGCTGGACCCACTCCAGGCTGTGTCATTGGCGGGACCCTCGCGCCACATCCGGGAGCCTGGAGCCGCGAACAGGGGGCAGGGCTAGTCGAGCACAAGTAATTCCCGTTACCCTTACGTCAGGCCGTCAGGCCGTGTTGTAAATAACGAACTCACATTCCATCACCCAAGGGCTGCCCCTGCCCCTGCCCTGTGCGGGAGGAGAGTTCTGGGGGTCCAGGCGGTGGGAGAATGGAGCAGGGGTGCGGCTGGGCCGCTGCAAAGACCTGGAAACGCACCACCTCTCTGCTCACCTGAGTTGGCAGGGCGTCAGGAGGGGGCCCCGGGTGCCTGGGGCCGGGGGACTCCCGGGGAGGACTCCTGACCCCAGTGAGGGCAGGCAGGTCGCCGTTCCCTGCCCTTCTGAGACCGCGGCACCCGGCGCAAAAGCCCCGAGGCCTCTTCTGGGTCCACCTGGAAGGAAAGGGCCCGCAGCCCCGGCCCGGCCTCCTGTGCCCCGGGGACCTGGACCCGGCCCCATGGTGGGGGCACCTCGCCGGCACCTCACAGGGGACGCACCGCCACCTGACTGCTCACTGCTCTTCTCCCCGTGACATCGCATCACCGTGGGCCTGGATTGATTGATCTCCGCATGAATATTCATGCGGCATTTCAGCCAGGACTAGGCATGAATATTCTCAGGAAGGGGACCGGATGGCGGTCAGCACGCTGATGCCCATGCGCTGGTCAGGCTTGCACATCAGCACATCGGCCGGTGGGCCCGTGGGCTTTTGTCTGAACACTCGCCCACGGATAGGACTGCCACGCAGAGGTCGGTGGGGTGCCCCAGGCCCTGCCCTGCCCAAACACACAGACCTCCCCACCCAGCGACCTAGCCTAGCCGCCCCCACCCCATCTTCCTGTGGCCTCCCCGCTGCCTTTCCAGACTCCTCCTGGGCCTCCAGGCCCACACCGGTCCCCACCCTGCCCCAGGTGTCTGCCCCCAGCCCGTGGCCCCCTCCTTGACAGGCATGCTGAGGAAGGGCCCGTCTCCGCTCAACCCCGTTCACAGGGCGCCAGCACCTTCCTGGCCTGGGGCCTGCCCTCAGTGCCCCGCCCCCCCAGCCACCTGCCACTCTGGGCTCCCCAGCACAGTTAGGAGCAAACCAGGCCCATGCTGGACCCTAGGAGGTTCCGGCTCGTGCCCCCCGGGCTCTGGCCCCAGCTGCCCCCCTCAGCTGGCCAGGCCGGAGCCAAGGACAGGCCAGCACTGCATCATGTCCCCGCCCAGGGCTGGGGAAGCGTCCCGCCCCAGGTCAGGGTGGTAGGTGAGCTGGTCGAACTGGCCAGAGCTGGAGGAAGTCTGGCCTGGCCTGGGCTCCTGTGAGGCCGCACGGGCCCAGGAGTGGGGCTCTGCCCTCTCTTGGACAAGGGCGCGCTCGCTTCCTGGGCCCAGGTAGCCCTGCTCACCGCGCACCCTCCTCTGCGGCAGGCCCTCCCCCAGCACCAGGCGCAGAGCCGGCCACACAACGAGCGCCACAGCAACCCTGCCAGAGGCCCCGTGTGACACAGCCGCCAGCAGGCCTGGGCACGCTGCCCGCGGGGGGGGGGGGGGGGGAGGAGGGGGGGGAGCGAGGGGGAGGGGCGCAGCCCAGGAGCCGCTGAATCAGCGGCTCCCTCCCGCCCTCCCTGTCCCCTCCGGGCAGGGATGCTGCTGAGGCAGGGCGCTCCCGCCTCTGGGAGCTGTCAGGGAGGCGGCAGCCCCCCGGGGCTGGGATTTCTGGAAAGTGGCTCCCGGGTGCAGAGCAGCGGGCCAGCCTCGAGGGGATGGGAGGAAAGGCCATCCTGGAGGAGCTGGCCCAGAGAGGCCCTTTCCTAACAGCACCGAGGGAGAAAGGAGAAGAAAGCTCGCTCCCTTCCCAGAAAGGGCTGAATCAGCACCGAACGCCCTGCCATGCGCCAGCTCCCTCGCCCAATCGCACGCTGGAAGCGACAGGGACCTCTCAAGGTCAGGGACCAGCCGTATCTGTGCAGGGAGCCCCAGCAGATCGCCCTGTCCTCCGCAGCAGCCCCCGGGGGAGGGGGTCACGCTCCGCTCCAGAAAGGGGCCGTGCCCACCCCAGCCGTCCTCCCAGGTGGGGCTGTGTCCTCCTCCCACCATGCAGCTGGCTGCCCCCCCCCCGCCCCGGGAAGGGGGTGCGGGGATGGGGAACGACACGGGGGACTGACTGCCCCTCGAGGTGCGACCTCCTCAGGGGCTGCCAGAAGTGCAGAGAGAGCATGAGGTGCCCGGTCGGCTGCGCCGGGGTCTGCACGGCACCCAGACTTTCTCAAATAAGCATCTGGTTTCCAGAAGCTCCCAAGTCACTGCCCCTCCTGGCCGCCATCCCCTCTGACAGCCCCTCACACCAGCCACGGAGGAGTCAGGCCCTGGGAGTCCCTCAGCAAAGGGACAGACTGGACAGCGAGCCTGAGTGCACAGGAGTGCCCAGAGGCTTCTCCTCCTGCGTCCCAGCACCTGGCTCTGGCCCACAGGGACCCAGCACCTGCGCCTTTGTTCAAGGAAAGTGCTTCCCCGGTTCCTCCTCGCCCCGCCCCCGCCCTGTGCCTCCCTTTGCTTCTGTCCTCACCCTGGCCTCCCTGCGACCTTGCCAACTGGACCATCCTCCTGCCTGGCTTCCCTCTCCCCCACACCCACTGCCTCCGGGCCAAGCCCCAGCCCCACCCCCCAGCTCTTGGGCAGGCCAGGTTCCCAAATCAAGGGCCCACTCGCCCCCACCTCCGTCCTGTCCCATCACCGGGGACAGCACTGCCACTGGCAGAACCTTCCAGATGCTCTCTGAGCCCATCTTCTCCCACCTGGAGTCCCGCATGAGCGCCAGGGGCCTCCCCTGCCCTCCCAGCTCACTGGCTCTGGGGTCTGGTCAGGCCAGCTCCGGCTCCGGGCATTTACCAGCATGGCCCTGGGACCTGTGCTCAGGCCAGGCTTCGTCTCCACTTGGCCCCGGCACCTGCCTCCTCGTGGCCCCCGGAAGCCTCCAGGCCTGTAGGTCGTTCCTTTCTTCTCGAAGATGCCGAGCCCACAATGAGCAGATGCTCTGCTCTGAAGAAGACATCTCAGCAGGAAGCCTGCTCTCCCCAGAAGCTGCCCTCACGGGTCACCGTCCCCAGCTGAGCCAGCCACCGCCTCACGTGGTGCCCCGGGGCCCGGACCACTGTGAGTGGCAGCTCCTTAACTGAAACCTTACATCCCTCCTGCTGTCCACCCGCCCGGGACCCTGCATGTTGTCCTCGAAGAGAGGGGCTGAGGGCAGGGGTGACTTCGGCCCCGAGGTGGGTGGGAGTTGGCGGGAAACCCCTCACTGGACGGCACCTCAAACCCCGAGGGCTCGCGCTCACCGAGCACCATCACAGCCTGCTTGGTCCGCTACCTGGGAGCCACGGCACCCGGGTCAGGCCTCAGCGTCCCGCGAGGCCGGTGGCCCAGCAGCGCCCCCACCACGCAGGCCTCGGGCGCCTGGGAAGACAGCACCCCCCCTGGCCTCAAACCAGGCGAGGCCCTGAGGCCCCGGGAAGGCCGGCGTCCTGAGGCTCGGCGTGCTGGGGACCACGCCTACAGGTGCACGCCCGGCCTGGCCCCAAGGGCCGCCCGAGGCGGGACAAACGCCACCTCCTGAGCAGCCTCTGCCACTCTCGGGGATGTTACCAGCTCTGCCATCGAAGGCTACCCCCCACGTGACTTGGATTGTTTTCTTCTGAGAAAACCCTCCGTTCCACAAGATTCCAGAGGCCGCAGAGAACGGCCTCTGCGTGGCACTTTCTGGCTGCCACGGCAGCTTGGAGGGATGCTGCCCTCGTCGGTGACCTGGGAGAAGTCAGACACGGGCGTCCCTGCACAGAAGCCAGGAAACCCTGACAAGCTGAGGGCGCTAAGTAATCAGGCGTCTGTCATCTTTCCGAGTGTTTTGGTCACTTACGCTTTTTTCTCAGTAGCCTCCACACCCAACGTGGGGCCTGAACTCCCCACCCTGAGATCTGAGACGCGCATGCTCTGCGGGCTGGGCCGGTCGGGCGCCCCACGTGCTTTTGGTTAAACAAGAACCACGACTTTAGTTTTCAGCCAGGGTTCTCTCCGCACACACGTATCTTCCCCTGAAGTGGAACCCACGCTGCGCTCACTCCTGTGACCTGTTCCCACTCACCGCACGGGCGTCTCCTCGCCCTGTAAGGACCCTTCACGCCCGTCTGCTGGTGGGAGTCGGCCCTCGTGGACCCGGCCAGGGCCCCCCGCCAGCGCTGCCACTGTCCCTGCCATCCCGACCGGGTCCCCAGGACTTCGAGGTCAAGGTGGGCCCGCCAAAGCCCACCACGCCTGTCCCTCCCCTGGCATCACAGGTGACCGCTTCAACACGTTCCCAGTGTTACTCGTGACAGACGCCATCTGCGACGTTTTCGGTTGGTTACATCCTTAAAAAATAAAATCAGATTTTGAGCTTTAAACAATCACTCCGTCAACACGTTAAAAAAATAAGTTTAATGCAGGTGGCTCATTTCAATAAAGAATTTAACAGGCACTCGAGACGCGGAGTATCTTTGTGTTCAGTGCGCCACCCCCTCGCACGGCCGGACCCCTCCTGCCGTCCTGACTTCGCGGACACGTGCCCACCCCACCGACGGGAGCTCTGGGGGAATCCGAGCCAATTAACACGAAACAAAACTTTGAGGAAACAGCATGACTTAGTGCAAAAGATTCTGTGGCGCTGAGCAGCGGCGTGCACGCAGGTCAGCTCCCCGCCTGCCGTCCGGGAACTAAGAGAACTGCGAACCAGGAGCCTTCGGGCCGCCCTCGGGTCGGCGACCTGGAAGCTGCAAGTCAGAGCGCGGTTCGCCGCCGAGCGCCCTTCGCCTTCTCCACCTGACTTGGGGGCTCTCTTCCAGTGGGACCCAACCGTCCGACAGCTCCCTACCGCCGCCACCGGACTGCCCGGCCAGGCAGGGTCAAAGGGGCGCTGCCCACGCCCGGGGGTGGGGGTGGGGACAAGCTAGGGTGAAGCGTGGGTCTGTCACTCCCTAGTATGGGGCCGTGTCCTGTCCCTGGTCTCTGCCTGTTGCCCCAGCACGATTATTCAAAGCGCCTTCTCACCTGCCCAGAGACCCACGGTGACTACTGAGCCCCCAGGCCACTCTGTCCTCCTCCGACAGAGAAGCCCAAGGCCAGGGGTCCGGGCAACACATGGGCCCCCGCTGGACTACCAGCCCTTTGTTCTCTCCCGCCCCCCGTGCATTTCTGCCTTTCACTCCACAGCTGCTCTGGCGGCCACCAGGGCAGGAGCACGGGGCTGAACGTCCCTGGCTTAGAGGCCCGGCCCTGGGGCACACGCATAACTCTGAGAGGTGCTTTTTACACAGAAGCTTTGCTTGTGCTTCTGCGGTGCCCGCTCAGGCCGTGCTGCACCTCCTCGAGACCTCTGACGTCAGCTCCGTGCACGTGCGGTTCCCTTCCAGCCACCCCTCCGAGGAAGAGAAGCCAGAGCCCCTCCCCCAGCAAGCAAGGAGTTAAGCTGCCTCCTCAGAAATCCACACTTGAAGAGGCTGTGGCATCCAACCTGACGTCAACAAACCGGCCGAAGAAGACGAACCTGCCCCGGACCCAGCACTGCCCAGGGCCGGCCCCTGATCTAGGGAAGCTGCCAAGGCCGCCTGCACCCCCACGGGACTGCATCTAAGCAAACCAACAAGACCCTGAAGCCTGGCCTGGGACGCAGGACCCCCTACGCCTCTCAGGGTCGCAGACGCAGAGTGTGCGAGCCGTGCCCGGATTCGGTGGCCCAGGGCAGAGGGAACAGCCTCGTGGCAGTGCGGTACCTCAGCACGCTGAGCCCGACGCTCCCCTGAGGCTGGGGCAGGGGCTGGGGGTTCGCGGGAAGGGGGCCGGCGGCTGGCCAGGACGGACTCGCACACCCCGGCCCACGCCTGTGTGCCGGACAGGCAGCAGGGACGCACAGGCTCCCCCGGGGCAGACGGGGCCAACGGGGCCCACCCTGGCAGCGCGGGGGCCGGAAGTACAGGCTGGCGGCCACGGGCGCTGTACCGACGCGGGCACACCAGGAGGATCGGGGCGGAAATCCGGCAGCAGAGGGGGCACCGGCGTCCCCTTCGCGGCGCAGCCTCAGCCCCCCTCCCCCACGGGCTGGGGGCGGGGCGGACGCCGCGGCCGACCCCCATCCGTGAGCCGGCTTGGGAAGAACAAGGACCTGACCTACCCCGTCGAGGAGAACGCGGCCACAGGCGCACCCACCGCCGCCGGTCGGGCCAGAGAAACCCCAGAGCCAGGCCCGCCGCTGCCCCTCACATGTCCACGAAGACCATGAAGCACCAGCCCAGGCCCCCAACCAGCAGCACGGTTACTCGGATCCCGTAGATGAGCAGCTCGTTCAGGAGGCGGAAGTCGACGCGCCGGCGGCCAAGCAGCAGCAGCAGCACCGACAGCTTGAGCTGGAAGCGCAGCAGGACGCGCACGCCCAGGTACTGCAGGCAGAAGAGGGCGGCCAGCGCGCCCCACAGCGTGGCCGTGAACAGGCTGCAGCTAAAGTACAGCAGGAAGCGGATGAAGCCGTAGAGCCAGCGCGCCCGGATGTAGACGTCGAAGTTGTTGTACTTAGTGCGCGCCGGGCGGGAGGTGCGCGCCGGCCCGCAGGCTGCGTGCAGGCAGGTGGTGTGCGGGCCGTGGAAGGAGCGCACCCGCCGCGGGATGGGCATGACCGGCATTGGGGCCCGGGCGGTGGTGCTAGCTTGTGGCAGCGGTGGTGTCCGGGCAGTGGTCAGCATAGGCGTCATGGGCACCTAGGCCTGGAAGCCAGCAGCTGAGCCCTGGGGGAGGCGGTGGCCTGCAGGAAAGCGACAAAGAGGAGCCGGGTCAGCCCCGGGACGATGTGAGCAGGTGCATCCGTTCTGGGAAAGCAGCCAGCCCTGGGGCCGCAGCGGAACTGAGTCTAGGTCAGGGGGATCTGCTGGGGCTGGGGTGGGGGGGGGGGGGGAGTGTTGCTCTTTCCACAGGCACTACTGGGGACATTTCACGGGGACACAGACGGATGAGTTCGCCTCAGCAACTTGACAGGCCAAGTGCTGCAGACAGCGGGTTGCGGGGCTCCGAGGTCACCTGCCGGGCCTGAACCCTGGCGCGGTCACCCACTACGAGCAAGCTGGAGCGGTTTACGTCACCCTCCCATCCCTGCTCTGCAAAGCAGGGATGCTCGCTGCGCTGCGCTCCCCGGGGTGCTGGGGGTTAGCTGGTGGCCGTGCCCGGCAGGCGGAGGACAGCTGACTGCCAGTGGTGCCATCACAGGCCCACAGGTTGGGCGCAAGGAAAGGAGAACTAAATACCAAGTGGCTCTCTGGTAACTGCCACTCACAGGTCGCCTAAATAACTTGTGGGTGGAAAAACATGCAAGTACAGGACGTGTGAGACCGGGGCGGCCAGGTTGGTTGCGGGCTCGGGAGACACATCACACGGGGGCCCTGCCGCGGGGACGCGGGGTCTGCGCTGAGGGTCGCGGAGGCGGCGGCCGGGCGCGCCCAGCCCTTCCCGCAGGCTTGGCCAGAACCTGGTCCCGCGCCTCCGGGCGGCTCCGCGCGGCTCGCCTCGGCCGGGCCTCGTCCGCAGGGTCCCCGCCCGCTCCCTGCTCGTCGCGGGGACGCGCCCGCCGCCGCCCCCACGCACGGTCCTCCAGCGTCGGCGCCGCGGGCTTCCGGGGCGGGCGAGGACCGGCGGGGACCCGGCACGCGGCGGCCGCCCGCCACCCCGGGGCAGGCCCGCCCGCCGCTCACCAGGTGCCCTCTCCGCGCCGGCGTCGGGGGAGGCCGGCGGTGCGGGCGGCCGGGCCGGCGGGTCCCCCCGGCACGAGGGGCTGCAGGAGCAGGGCGGCCGCATCATGGTGCCGAGGGCGCGGCGACTGCGGGTCCCGGCCGCTCACGCGTCCCCGCCCGAGGGCGCCCCGGAGGGCCCGGGGCTCGCGCGCCCGGCGGCCGGCAGCGTTTGGCCCAGCGTGGGAGCCGTAGCGCCGTCCCTCCGCGGCCACCGTAGGGCTTCCCTCCCACCCCTCCGCCCGTGCCGACACCGAAGGCGCCTCCCTTCCCCCTGCTCGGGCCGACTGCGAGCGGCCGGAACGCGGCCCTTCCCCAGGGCGTGCGTGCTTACGTGCCTGCGTGCGCGCGCGGCCCTTAACGTTGCCGACCGAACCCTCGCACCGCGTACGCCGCCGGCGGCTCGCTCTGTCTTGCGCAGGCGCAGATCGTGGGCGGCTCCTCCGCGCACGCGCCGCGGTGCCCGAGGCGGCTGGCAGTGTGCAGGCGCGCGCCCGCGGGGGCTGGGCTGCGAGCGGCGCGCTCCTCGAGTTGCTGCTGAGGGTCCACGCTGGTCCCGCACCGGCCGCGGCCGTTCGCGTGTGCGACCCGCAGGGCTGCGGCCGGGCGGGGGGACGGGGACGGGGGGCGACTCCAGCCGCAGCCCTGGGCTTGCCCCTTCCTGGGACAATGAGGATGCAGTGCAGACTTAAGCGTTTCGACCCGACTGGGTGTCAGCGTCGCGGGGACACTGGGTGCCCCTAGAGTGTCCGAGTCCTCTCAAGCTTGGGGGTCTGCGGGCCACACGCTCGTGGACGCGGCTGTCTGTGCCACCGGGGGCTGGGCTTGGTCGCAGTTGTCTGTGGACGCTGATGGACACCTTCACGGTAGCTGCCGGTGGGCTGCCCTCCTCCAGGCTGGCCACCGGGCTCTCCCCATCCGCCGGCACCCCTGAAGTTAGCCTAACCCCAGCGCACTCACATCCCAGCTCTGACTCACTGGGCATGCGGTCCTGGTTCTCCGATCGCGCCCAGCTGGTGGGGAGGGTCTGGCAGGGTCAGGATGCGGAGCTGGTGGGGGGAGGCAGGTAGGCCTGAGGCCGGGAGAGGTTTGAAAAGTGCCCACAGCGCCTGTGAAGGGGCAGCGGGAGAAGATGGGAGAGAAGGGGGAGATGTTAAATATTTCTTGAAACGCGGCCTTTCTGTGGCCTGGGATTTTGCAGTGGCCCCTGCTCCACCCTCCACCCTGAGGTGGTGGTTTTCCTCTCCAGCCCCAGGTCCAGCCCTCTCCCCTTGGGACCCCCCCCCCCCAGGCCCCCTCCTGGGCTCTGTGAGGAAGCCCCATTGCTCTCATACATGACCTTTCCCTTCACACTTGCTTGTTCGGCTCCTCTGCTCCTTCTCCACCTGCCGAGCTCCTACTCACCCTTCAAGACCCCGGTCAAGTATCCTCTCCTCTGGAAGGTGCCTCCAACCACGTATCCCCCCTTCCCGGGCACCCCTTACCCCTCCTGAGTGTGAGTGGAGGGGATTTGTTTCCTCTCGACCATTCCTTTCTTCCATCCCCAAAGTTCCAGTTTGGTTTATAGACCTATGTCCCCCACTGGCTCGGTTTTCTTATCATGGCCCACGGTGAGACATTTCTATTTTGTGATCTAGTGGCCCACACACGTGTTTAAACAGCTCCAGGGGCGCCTGGAGTCTGTTAAGCGTCTGACTTCGGCTCAGGTCACGATCTCGCGGTTTGTGAGTTCGAGCCCCACGTCGGGCTCTGTGCTGACAGCTCGGAGCCTGGAACCTGCTTCGGATCCTGTGTCTCCCCTCTCTCTGTCCCTCCCCTGCTCACACTGTCTCTCTCTCTCAAAAATAAATAAACATTTTTTAAAAATTCAACAACTCTAGAAGCTTCACAGAATAGTACTCCGGACCACACAGTCTGATATGTTCTGTTGTTTCACTGCATCAGGATGCTGCTACCTTCTCAGCCGGTTGAGCATCTGGCTCAGGTCGTGATCTCACGGTTCGTGAGTTCGAGCCCAGCGTCGGGCTCTGTGCTGACAGCTCAGAGCCTGGAGCCTGCTTCGGATTCTGTGTCTCCCTCTCGTTTCTGCCCCTGCACCCCCCCCCGCTCTCTCTCTCTCTCTCAAAAATAAATAAACACTTAAAAAATGTAAGAAAAAGACGCTGCCACCTTGCCACTACAGGTACAGAGCCCTGAGGAGAGTGAGGATGGGCCTGTGTCCTCAGGGCCACCTCGGTGGCAGGGCCAGGGGAAGCCCCTGAACACCTGCTGTGTTTGTTTGCAGGCCCTTGTTTGGGGGTCCGGTGGGGATCCCAATCTTGCTCTCCATCCTGAGCATCCCCCTCCCGGCTGCAGCCCCGGGCCTCCCCATGGGGGTCAGAGCTGCAGCCGGTGGCCTGGCGCCACCTGCTGGGATGCTGCTGGGGTTGCCACAGAGCTGGCTGCCCAGATTGGGGTGGGGAGAGCTGGCAGAAAGGGTCTGAGTCCGTTGGAGGCTTCAGGGCAGGGCCACAAACCAGGGCGCCCCAGACCGAGCCTAACCATTTCTGTGTCGTCTGTGGCTGCTTTCCAGCTGCCGCGGCAGAACCGAGCGGCCCCCCGAGAAGAGAGCCAACGGCCCACAAACCTGAGGACCCCTACTCGTCGGCCTCTGTGAGGTTTGTTGAGCCCTGCTCCCCAGTTTAAACACGGGGAGGACGGCTGCCGTTCTCGGGTGGTGTTTTGACTTCCCAGGCCTCGGCAGGGGTCAAGCGTGACTTCAGGCTCACAGTAACAGCGATGTCATTTGCCGTGTGTCCTTCAGGGGGAAGGCTTCGTCTCGGGGATTCCAGGGAGATCGCGCCTCCCGTGGTCCAGTCAGAGGCCCGAGCAAGCCCCCCAGCTCACAGAGGGGCTCGACGGCCCCGGTCCCTCGCACACAGACGTGGGCTGGGACTCCGCCCCTTGGCTCCGGCTGCCTTATGACCAGATCCGAGCCCCAGGGACCCCACTTCCGGGGATGGGTCAGAGGCTGTGCGGCTTCCACCTCGATGTCCTGACGCCCCCTCCCCGCACCCACCTGCTGTGCTGGTGGACAGTGGGTCACATGGGGGGACCCGCAGGGGCCCTGTGACAGGCACGTGGGGGCATCTGAGGAGTTCGTGGGGAGGCCCTGTGGGTGGCTTCAGTGCCCCGCCCATCTGAGCCCAGCCTTCGTGTGTCCGGGGAAGGTACCAGGCCTGTGAGTGGAGGAGGCTCGTGTGATCACGTGGTGGTCACATGCGGGCCGTACAGGAAGCGCGTAAGGGAGGCAATTTGGAGGGTTCGTGGGGGGCACGTGGGTCTAATGTGGGGTGACATGGGGCTGTGTGGCAGGCACATGGGGTACGTGGGAGGTATGTGGGGACTGTGTGTGGGGCACGTGATGGTCACTGCCGAGCGCTTGTGGGGGTTGTGGGGTTCATGTGGGGGGCACGTAGGGGCTCGAGGGGGACTCACACCTGTGTGCCACATGTTGGGCGTGTGGGGGGCACGCGGAGGGCATTTGGGGAGGTCGCGTGGAGAGGCATCGTTGGGGGCCCCGGTGCCCTGCCGTGTGAGCCTCTGGCGGGGGCATCAGGCCTGTGAGTGAAGGTCGTTCAGGGCCTCGCCCTTTGGCTGACCTAGGCTTTCGCAGCTGAAACCCCAACGGCACAGGGCAGAGAAGCCCTGCGCGGGCGCTGTCCGGTCCCGGCCGCGGAGACCCTGCCACCGGAAGGAGATAGGTGCTGTTTTTCAGTACTAGACTCCGGCCGTCTCTTACACGCCCGAGGGGCTCGAGTGGGGCGACGTGTCGTTTCAAGTCCTTACAACCGACTTGAGAGGAAGTGCCCTTGCCTCCTGTTTACAGGAAGGATTTTGCTCATCAGGTCTGACGGCCGGGATGGATTCACCGCCCACAGGTGGCTTCCGTGTGCCACGCACGCCGAGCCACGTCCTCCCGACGCCCTGCGGACGTCGCTGTTTGAGGCGGCCCTCCAGCAGAGCCTCTGGCCGTCTGGCCCCTGGCAGTTTCCCTGCTGGTTTTGGTTGTAGAATCCCAGCCCACGTGGGGGCGGCAGGGTGCCCCGCTGACGGACCCCGGCCTGTCCCGTCCCTGCTGTGCCTCCTGCTCTACGTCGGTGATCCCGCACCCGATGCTCTTCTCATCAGGGTGGGCCCTGGGCTGGAGTCCCGGGGACCACCTGCCGGTCTGTCCCAAGGGCCGGTTGGACGCCCAGAGGTTGGTCACCCTAGAAACGCTAGGTGGCATTCACAGAGGCAGTGCGGCAGGGTGATCGGGACCCAGCCCGCCCAGGGTGGCCCCGGTTCCACGACTTTCTAGCTGTGGGCAAGGCGTCAGCCGCGCCCCCCCCCTCTGTCTCGTCCGTCAGGCGGTGGCGATCGGACACAGGCCTCGACCTTGCCCTGGGCGTAAAGCCGGTAGCTGGTGCCAGCTCTTGTGGAGTCAGCCTCCAGGGTGGCCGATCACCAGCCCGCAGCGGATAGGGCTGACCTGCGTGGCCAGGAGGGCAGGGCCGAGGTGACAGTGACGCCCCCATCTTGCTCTGTCCTGGGTCCCTCACGGGGAAGCTAAGTGATTTCGACACGGCCGTGTGCGAGCCCCGGAGGGAGGCCTCGGGAGGAACGAGCCCTGCCCCGCGCCGGCGTCTGGGACGTCCGGCCTCCAGGATGGGGGGGGATTCGCGGCTGTTGTTTGGGAGCCGAGGTCCGTGGGGCTTTGACCGGCCCCCTGGTGATCGAGCACATGTGCTTATCATCATGTTAAGCCATCGCGTCCTGGGGTCACTTGGGCAGCCAGGGTGGCGGGCACAGCTGTGAGGGGTGGCAGTGGCCAGGCCACGCCGAGCGCTTCCCTGTTAGTCACAGGAACCTGCGAAGGCTGCTGCTACTGTCCCCGTCTCGCAGGGGCTCAGGGGGCCAGCACCGGACTCAAGTCCTCATCGGCCTTAGGAGGGGCCGGCCTCGGACACAGTCCCTGTGCCGAGCTGGCCTGAACGCACACAGAAGCGTTCCTCTTTGGGTGTCGGCTCTCCGGCGGGCCAGAGCCGGGGAGACAGGCAGACGGGTCCTCTGTTCTCGGTGGGCTTGCTTCCTCCAGCAGTTAGGGAGAAGGGATGTGGTCTCACTCACCTGTCCTCCCCTCCTCACTGTCCCCGGGCTGGCCGGCTCTCTCCCGTCTTCCCAAGTCCGGGGCAGGCTTGAGCTGGGCATCAGTCTCACTGTGGCCAGGGCAGGGAGGCCCTCTGCCCGCAGGCCCCCATCCCACCCTCGGGCTGAAGCTCCTGAGGGCGGAAAACTGTTTCCTCCTGTGTCCCAGGTGCCTGGCACACAGCAGGGCCCGGTGTGGACTGGTCGGCTGGCGGACGAAAGTGCCTGGTTCGCGCTGAGCATTCCAAACCAGAGGCCTGGAGGCCTGGCGTCGTCTGGTGACAGCCATGGGCACGTAGGGCATTTAGCCCTCCCGGCTCCAGCCTGGGCCCCGTGCACACCGCCCTCGAGCAGGGCGACAGGGGGCTGCTGGAGGGAGGCGGGTTAGGCCGGGCGCTGGGGAAGCATGCAGGCCACCTCTGAGGACCTTGTGAGTGACGCGGGGGCCTGCCCAGGGCTGCTGGGTTATGGTTTATCGATGACACGGTTGCCCGGATGTCACAAGTGCCCTGGCCCCAAGCTACGAGAGGCGGCTGCCCCACATTCGGATGAATCTCTTCACCTTCCTAAGTGCTCAGCCTTCGTCTGCGAGCTGGGGAGGTAGTGTGGCCCCAGCGGCAAAGCCCTTAGCCGAGGCCAGGGCAGAATCCGTGCCCAATAAACGCCACGCCGCCACTGGGAAGCAGGTAAATGGCTGTGAACCAACACGGTCTTAGCGCGCAGACAGGGGCCCGGCCTCTCAGCGCAGTAAGGCAGAGGCCACGCAGCCCAGCTTCTCGGTGGCCCGCCCCCCTCCCTGGGCAGCAGGCCTTATGCCTGCTTACTTACTGGATGTGCCCTCCTAAAACCCAGGCCCAGGCCACGAAGGGGGCACCGGAGGCTCGCTTTCGAGGCTGGCGCTCACACGGGGCCCGGCCCCTTCCAGCCGCCGCATCCCCGGGCCCAGGCCGTATTTTCTCCTGTGCTAATTTCACAAAGACATGCTCCTACTCCTGTTGATTGAACAGTTCTGTGCTGACAGTGGAGAAGATTTGCTGCAGAGTTTATCATAACCCCAGAGCATGGGCGGTTTGTCTGGCTCTCAGGAGCTCGGGAGGGAGGCGGACATATTTTACGGCGTGCCAGGAAGACAGACAGACGCATTTATGTGTCACTTGTTGCGATACAAATGCTAACTTGTACTCCTTCCAAAACTTTTAATGAATTGTATATGTTCCGAGAGATTTATAGGGTGAGCGGAATGGCTCAAAATGTTACTTTTAACATATTTGTCACTTAGGCAACAGCACCAAAAAAAAATCTGGAAGATATTGCATTCAGAAATAAATCACAAATAGATGCATTTTAAAAGAGGTTTATTTTGGCCGTTAATGGTTGATGGGCCCCCCAGTGCAGGATTTAAAGTTAAATTATGCAAGATCAAAAACAAACCTTATAATACTTAATCAAACATGCATAAAACTGGCAGGTCCAATAAATTCTCCCAATTAACTTGCTTCAGATTGTGATTGCATTTGCTAATTTAATCAGCCCCAGAATAATCGGGAGGCCGGGAACTGATGAGTGAGTGAGGGTGTGCCCGCCGTGGGAGAGGAGCGGCTCGGAGCAGCGGGCAGGAGGGCCACCGAGAAAGGCGCTCTTTTCCGTGAGGCCAGCGATCCCCTCTTCTCGGCTCACAGAAGAAGAGCCTATCAGCCGGGCACCCGGCTCAACTCCCCTCGAGCGTGCGATTCTGGACGAGCCAGACCTGGGCATCACCATCTGGAACCAATTCCATTCTGGGTTTGCTTGACTCCAGGAGCCCCGTGCTCTCGTCAGCCGCGGACGCCAGCCCCTTCCAGAATGTGCTTGGAACGTTCTGTCCCGCTGCCTTTTCCCCTTGGAGCCTGCCCGTTCCAAACTGATTCTTTTTTTTTTTTTTTAAGGTTTATTTATTTATTCTGAGAGAGAGAGAGAGTGCGAGCAGGGGAGGGGCAGAGAGACGGGGGGGGAGAGAGAGAGAGAGAGAGAGAGAGAGAGAGAGAGAGAGAATCCTGAGCAGGCTCCACAGTGTCAGTGCAGAGCCCGACATGGAGCTCGAACCCACGAACTATGGGATCACGACCTGAGCTAAAACCAAGCGTCAGATGCTTAACCAACTGAGCCACCCTCATTCTTGATTAAATGAGGGTTTTGACTTAACTGCACTTTGTCCTTTTTCAGGGGTGGGGGGGTTGCACAGTGACAGGCAGACAGGGCAAGGAGGAGCCCACGCCCGCGCCCGGACATGCAGGGAGAGGCCGGTGTCTCCAGGCCTGGCCCCCGAGGTGGCACACAGCTGAACTCACTGAGCTGGCTCTGCTCTGCCAGGGAAAGTGTTTATTTTATTTAATTGTCAAAATAGAGTTTATGTTGCAAACCTGGCTTTGCCTTCTGCTTTTCCCCCCGCTTGACCTTAGTATAGAATGAACATTTTTCCACGCCCATGAACACTCTGCGTAAGTCTGGCGTGTAAGGGCCGCGTGGCGTTTATTCCGGCGGCCGGCGCCCCGTCATCTACCTCACCGTCCCCCTCCGACCGGACGTGTGTCGGGGCCAATTGTTGGCGGTTGTAAATAATGCCGTGATGAACATCCTGGGACGTGAATCTGTGGGCACACGCTTCGTGTTTCTTCTGGATGGATTGCTGGTGTGGGCTGACGCTTCGAGGCTCCGGACGGAGACCCTCCAGCCCCCTTGCTGCACAGATGACCCAGGGCCGAGCCCCTGCTGGGGGCTCCCTGCCGAGCTCTGCCCCCCCCCGCCCCCCCGTGCTGTCTCTGGTACAGACTCAATGTCCTGCGAACCCATCAAGGGAATGACACCTCCTGTTGTTTCCAAAACAAGCAGCAAAGAGTGTCCGTAGCACGGAGACAGGAGGCTGCCTCCTCGTCACCGTCACCGTCGAGGGGCAGGCTCCCGTCACCACCGGCGAGGGGCAGGCTCCACAGACTTCTGTGAGGAGGCCTCGGGGGATGTCACGCTCATCCTGGGGCCTCAGGGGCGTCTCCGGAAGGAAAGGCCCGAGGGCGCCCCAGCAGAAGCGGAGAGGGTGATGGTCTGTGACTCGCCCGACGACGGGCCCACTTGCTCGCGATGCCGCGTGCAGGTGCAGCTGGCCCCGGCCAGGGGACGCGGCCCGAGTCCAGCCTGTCCCCTGGAGGTCAGCTCACAGAGGCACCGAGTTAATCAAATCACAGACAGTGAAGCAGGGAAGCGTCACCCAGACTCGAAAAACCAATCCTGTGGGATCCACTCACAGGAGGCCCTGAAGGACTCGGGCCCACAGATACAGGTGGCGGGAGGACGGGGCGGGGAGGGGGTCCGTGTGTAACAGGACAGAGTCCTGATCACGTTCTGGGGACCGACAGAGGGGACAGCTGCACGACGGCGTGAATGTGCTTGGTGCCCCTGAAACGTACACGTCAAAACGGTTAAGGTGGTAAATGTTACAGGACAAACACTTCACCACAATACAAAGAAAGGGAGAGGTAGATAAAAACGTGCTCCTGACTGCTTGAACTTGAATGAAGAGCCCTGGAAGGCTGAGGGTGGGCGGAGCCTGGCAGGAGGGCCTCCTGGTGGTGGGGACGGAGGGGCTGCCCGTCCCGTGGACGGACGCGGAGTTGTGTCCAGGCCGCAGACTGACGAGCGCCCCAGCGCGCGGCCTCGTACGGGCACCTGCGGTGTTAATGCCTTTCAAATCATGATCTGTCCTCCGTCACACCCTGCCACCCTTCCAGAAGCTTCCTTCCCGTGGGTCCTCCTGCAGTATCTTCTCAAAGCCAAACCCGACCCACAGCCTCTAGAGGTTCTGCGGCTCAGCCACCACCCCCCCAGGAGACCTCAGCCCCAGGACACCCAGCTGCCAGGGTCCTCCTCTCCCGGCGTACGTCCCCTTGCGAAATTGTCCCTTTGATCCTTTAAGAGTCAGCTCAAGGCCCCTCCTCTTCCAGGAAGCCTTCCTGACCCCCAGGGCTGGGCCAAGTGGATGCCTTGACTACCCATCTCAGAACCTATCCCTGCAGGACTGCCTGCTGGGCACCAGCTCCTCTCGAGACTAGGGCCTGGGTCTGGTTGAGCTGTATGACCCTAAGCCCAGCACAGGGCCTGCCTGGCCAGGGTGAGCCGAAGTCAGCTTCTCGGAACCCCTAAAAGTGGCCTGCCTGACAGCGGTGTTTGTCCCAGGGTCCCAGGGGCACGACTGCTCAGCAGAACCCTCAGCCTTCCTTCCCAGCTGGGCTCCTTGAGGCCACGATGAGGTTGGTCTTGCCTCTGAGGTGCTCAGGTGGGGGGGTGGGGGTAGAGGCTGATGCAGTAGCCAAGCCCCCCTCCCCCCACCGCCCAGGGGACTGGGGAGCAGAGGGCCAGGCAGGAACCAGCTCTGGGCAGGCTGGAGGGCGAGTGAGGGCTCAGCCAGGCCCACGACCGGGGTGGGGGGTCTTCTAGGCAGTGGGCTTAGGAGGCTTTGGTCTTGGTGTGCAGGGAAGAGTGGGCAGGCTCGGTGGGGGCTGCTGGGGGTGACATGTGGCCACCACACCTGTGCTGGCCCTACTCGAGCTGCTGTGCCTCGGCATCACCCGCTGACCCAGCAGAGGGGGCAGTGTCACCGGGGGTCCCGGGCCTTCCCGCCCCTAGGGTTTTGGGGTTTCGTGGAAGGAAATCAACCGGGGTGAACCTTGGGAGGGACAGAACCTATGGAGGCAGGCTGCTGCTGAGGGACCCCCGACCCTGTCCAGGTTCCTGGCTGGCCAAGGCACCAGCCCAGGCCCAGGTGACGGCCACTTTGTCCTCGCGGGGTCCCCAGCTCCATGGAGAACAAGCTCCCAGGACTCGGTCATGAGCAGCAAAGGGGCTTTGGTTTGTTGGCCCTCCGAGGAAAGCAGCAGAAACTACGTACCCCAGGCACGGAAACTGCCCTGTCCTGCGTCCATATGAGCACAGCGTCCCGGAGGAGTCACATTCCCGACCCCAGTCGCCAAGCACCGGCTCCCCAGGCCGTGGCACAGGGGCCACACCGCCCTCAGGGGCCTCCACACCCTGGCTGGACCTCCAGGGTCTCACCACCCCTGGGGCCCAGCTCCCGCCTCTGTGCAGTGAGATGGGCGGTGCCGCTGACACGGACAGGTGGGAACCAGCGGGCACAGAGGCACACGGGGCAGCCCTCGACGTCACCCCTCAACGCAGTGTGGAGACCATGTGCTCTCGGCACTGGGCAAGGGTCACATGTGAGGGTTAGCTCAGGAGACCCCTGCTGGGTCGACATCAGAGCGGACCAAGTGGCCCCCCCCTTCCCTCACCTCCCGCACATGTCCTTGGTCCGGAGAGCCTGCTCTGGGCTCCCGGGAGCACCACACGTTTGCAGGCATGGGACTCAGGTGCTGGATCCAGCCTGCCCTGAAGGTGGCCCAGGACTGGCTCGTTGATGCCCACCATCAGCTGGGCTCCCCTTTCCGGCTGCAGGCCCTGGCCCTGTGGTGTGGATCTGGAGGAACCGCCTCCCCGAGGCCCTCCCTGCCCACTCCCGGCAGGGATCGCGCACGTGCCCCTTAAGGGCTGGGGCGTCCTGGGGCAGGTTCCTCCTCATCAAACGGGAATAATCACAGTATTCGGTGCTCACCATGGGGCCTGCCCGCTGCCCTTCACAGACCCGAGATCACGTTGGCTGCAGGTTCACCATAGTTTCACACACGGCGGAGAAGGAAAAAATATTGCCAAACGCTGTCCCCACGGGGTGCACTGTAGGAGGGGCCCGCTTCGGAGGCGTCACCACCGACAGGTGTACGTATCTAAGGAGCAGGTGGCTTGGCGCCCGCCAGCACCGCTGTGCCTGACGGAGCCACAGCGACGGAAGACCCGCTGAGGGCAGAGGCGGGCGTCGGGACGGCGGAGACCCCTCCCCCCTCCGCCCCCTCCGCCCCCTCCACCCCCCTTCCCCTGCTCTCGGCCCGGCTGGTGGGCCCGACGGCCGGCAGAGGGCGCCCCCGGGCCGGGATCTGCACGGTCCACGCAGCTAGCAACCCTGGCCGCCGGGATACCCGGCGGCGTGGGGCCACGGCGTCCCCGGGACGTGCACCTCCACGCACCCCGGAGCACCCCAGCTCACCCCTGCTCCCGGGGGCACCGCTACCCATCCCTGCTCTGCCGCCGGGCACCCCGGCTCATCCTGGGGCACCCCTGCGCACTCAGTGCACCCCCGCTCATCCCTTGCTCCCGGGGCACTCAGGCTCTCCAGTCTCTCCAAGGGACCCAGGCAGGTCGCTCCCTCTCTGTGTGCCTGTTTCCTCTTGGGGTCAGCTGACTGAGATGGGGCCACGGTAACTGCTGTCACGCCGCGCCGCTGCGCTGAGCTGCAGCCGGGTGGGGGTGCGTCCGCTTGGGGAGCCCAGCTTCCTTGGCGCACCCTGGGTGCCCCACTTCTAGGGGTGAGCAGAGCGCAGAGCCCGGGAGAGACTTGCACCCCCTGTACATGAGGAGCCCCGAGCAGAGCGGGTGGGGGGCACCAGGGGAGGGCTGTGCGTCAGGACCGGCCCCCTCTTGGAGTCCCCACCCCCCACCTGACCCGGGCCCTCGGGATCTCCCCTCAAGCCCTGTTCCCCGCTTTCCTCCTGCGCTAGGGGGCGGCGCCGGGCTCCTGGGACCCCTGGCCTGCAGCCCCGGTGGGGGTGGGGGCGGCAGGACTCCCTCTGCAGCACCCCTACCTTCCCAGCGCCGAGACTCCCCTCCAGGGGCCTGCAGGGGGCGCCCGCTGCCTTGCTTCTGAAACAGCAGGGCACTGTCATCAGGTGGGGTGTGGAAAATCCTGCAAGATTTTCTTGCAGGAAGGCGGGGGGGGGGGGGGGGTGGTGACGCCCCACCACAGGCCAGGCTTGGAGACCCCAATTCACAGGTAAGAAAACGAAGGGTGCCGAAGTTGATAAGAAATGTGACTGTGGGCAGGGGGCTCGGATGGGTGTGGAGGCACCAGACAGCTGCCAAGGGGACAGGGCAGGGCCAGGGGTCATGGGTCCAGCTGGACACTCACCAGTCTCTTCCTGCCCCGGTGGGGCACGCAGAGGAAGGGGCACCGGACGCCCTCCTGTTAAAGGGGGTGAGTGTGGCCCATCCCCACGGGCTGCGGGGGCCCAGCCGCCGGTGGTGCTGCTGATAAGGTCCATGGGCCTCGGGACAGACTGCCAGCTCTCCGGGAGTGTTCCCTGCGTCCGTCTTTGCACCCCCTCCTGGCCGCTGATCCCTGCTGGCCCGAGTGTCTCCCGTGGGTGGCCAGGGCGGCTGCAGCAGGTGCAGACGGGAGTCTTGAAGCCCCGCCGAGTGGCTCATGCTGTCCTCTCCCCGGTGGCTTTGGGGCACAGCCTGGGTCATCCCCCACCCCAGATGGCTCCGCCCCTGCCTCGGCCCTCACCCCCCCGCCCGTCCCACCCAGCTCCTCGGGTCTGACACAGCCATCTGTTGGGCAAATGAGTCTGGCAGGCACAAAGGACACTTGCAGAACAGGGGATGCCCGGGAAGAGTTCCATTAGGTCTGGGGGTGGGGGCCACACACGAGCTCGGAAAGACCTCTTCTAAGGGGATGTTCTGATAAAAGTGTCTGCGATGAGACAGAAGGGTTACCTCCCCGAGGGGTTTGCTTTAAACACGCACACGCACACTCACACACACTCGGAACATTTGAAGTTCACAGCAAAATGCAGGGAAAGGAACGGAGGTTTCCCCTTTGCCCCTATGCCCCCCAACAAGCACAGCCTCCCCCTCTACCAACACCCCCACCAGAGAGGTTTACTCATTACAGCTGATGAACCTGTGTCCACACATCATTGTCGCTGAGCCCACAGGTGACGTTAGGGCTCCCTCTGGGCGTCCGTGGGTTTGGGCAAACGTGCAACGTCCTGTCCCCACCATACGGGTCGTGCAGCCATCCCGTGCCCTGAAAACCCTCTGCCCACCCCCCACCCCCGATTCATCCCCTTCCTCCAAACCCAGGTTGCGCTTTTTCATCTGGAGTCTCTCTCGGGAACCTGGTCAAGAGGGGGCCGGGGTTCACTGCCTTCAGATGAGGAGACGTGGGCTCGGGGGCGAGGGCACCGGCGCCCCCAGGACGGGCCAGCCAGGCCGAGGACTGACGGTGGCCTGGGCGCACAGCCCCCGTGGCACTGCCCAGCTGCATGCAGGGGACACGCCCGTGGGAAGCATGGCTTGGCCATGTCCCACGGGCGGCCTGATGGCCAGTGAGGAGGTCATTCGTGCCACGCTGGGCTGTTGTTGACAGGTGCTGAACCGAAGAGTCAAGGCAGCAAAACCAGTAGCCTCAAGGGAGGCTCTCTGCCTGGTGCTCAGGGACAGTCTGCAGGGGCCTGTCTCAGTGCTGCGCCCACAGCTCTAACCCCGCTGGCCAAGGTTATCTGCCCGTGTGCCCAGCGTCTCCCCCAGACACCCACTGCTGTACCCCCACACTCTCGGGGGCCAGTAGACATCTGTCTGTCAAATGAATGAATGAATGATCACCGAAATGAATGAGCGAATGCCTTCTTACCTGAGCATCCTTGTTGATCTGGAAGGCAGGGCCAGGGCCCCACCGTCTAGCGGTCAGAGCTGTAGGGAGACAGCCTGGCTCCCCTGTGCCCCCCCAGGGCCATTGATCTGCACACCCGGCCCCCACAGGCACGGCGCTCTGCCAGGGGTCCCGTCTCCCCGGCCACACAACACTCACCCGTCTTGGGCCGGCTCCGGGTAACGGCTGGGGGTCCCGGGTAACGGCTGGGGGTCCGTCACCCCTTGCGGGGGGAGCACTCCTCGGAGGCCCTGGCCCGGACCTGAGCGCAGGGACAGGGACGCCGCATTAGCATTGCGGCAGGGTCCTGAGACTGTTGATATCAGCACTTCAGGGTTATTTATGAATTCATCTATTTGCCGGGACAAGCCTTTCTGCATTTGGTTGCCATGGTTGCCTTAAAGTCGGTATCTTATTAATTCTGCATGTTATGAAATAAATACAGATCAGACAATCGCGCGAAGTTTCCTTTTTTTTTATTATGCAGTTTGGTTCTCGGCGCCCGGGGTAGGACACACACGGTGTCACAGCGACACGCATCCATCAGATTCTGGGCACCGGGGCGGGGTGCAGAGAGGCGCTGCCGAGCCCCGAGCCTGAGGAGAGACAGGCTCCTCAGGGGAGAGACAGTGAGACAGAGCTGTGGGGGAGGGGAGAAGCTCGAGGGACCCCCGCGCCCGGGGCGGCTCCTGAAGGGATTCCCACAGCGGATGCGCGGTGCCGTCCAGGAGGGAGGAGGTCAGTGCCCCGTGTGCCGGAGTTCCAAGCCACAGGGAGCCGGGACCACCCCAAAGTGCTGGGTGGGACTGCACGGTCCTATCCAGCCAAGGGTGCCCAGGGTGAGGGCCCTGCTCTGCGGGCCTGGGGCTGGCTGAGGCCGGCCTCTCCTGCTCCGTCTGTCCAAGCAGCAGGGAGGAATTCCCCAGAAACAAGATGCTTGTGCTGCTTCAGGCGGGCTCAGGAGGCCGGGGAGGAAGGATGCAGGACGGTCCTGCTGGGAACTCTTTGGGCAACCCGGCTGCCCTGAATCTGTCCAGCAGCCAAGGCCAACACCACTGTTTTCGTCTCCGATCAATAGAAGCACAGAGATGTGAAGTCACAAGCCTGCGGCTTCGTGACGATCGGGATTCGAACTCAGTCTGTCCACCGTCCGCACACGCACACGGCCCTCACTGGCCCCTGTCCAGTCCCTCCCCCGCCTCGGGGGCGAAACGTCCTCCGTGCTCCCCCAGCGCTCCGTCTCCTGAAAAGCCTCCCGGGCCTGTTCCCCTGGCCCAGGCAGCCGCCCCCTCCCGCTTGGCCCCCGGGTCACCCCATGGCACTTGTGCGTAGGGCCGGGCTGCGGGCGGTTGGGGACAAGTGAGGGGCGGCGCCCACCGTTCCGGGCCCAGCACAGATGGTCCCCCCCACGGTTCAGGGCCAGGAGAGTGTGAGGAGCCCAGGTGGGCCGGGCAGGGCACGGTGAGCCGACGAGCGAGGCCCAGCCTGGCCCTCTGCAGGGAGCTGCGGGCAGAGAGGACCACGTAGGTGCCCAACCCGTGGAGCCAGGGTGCCAGCAAGACCCCTGGAGCCACGGCCGCCGCGAGAAGAGGCAGCGGGAGCTCGGGTGCGGGGTGCCCCGGGACGAAGCACCCGCTCTATGACCTCAAGCGTGTCGCCGGCTCCTGGGGGCCTCGCCTCCTCTGTCCAATGGTGAGCCGCCCCATCCAGCTGGGCCGGAAGTGGTTGACCTTCTGAAGGGCAGGATCTCAGCCCCCCTGCCCCCGCTCAGTGCCCGGCTGTCCGGAGACAACTGCCAGGGCCGGCCTCCGGCAGCCAGACCCCGCGGGCGGATGTGCCGTCAGCAACCCCCTCCCACCAGCGCCCCGCGGGCTCCCCAGACGCTCCCAGCCCCCAGGGCCTGATCAGAGCATCGACAGAGTGGTGCTCACCATTTAATTAAGGTTCGTTTAATTAAAAACCTGGGATCCTTTATTAGACTCTGTAATTGATTTAATTTCCTGTGGAATTCAAGTGTCAAACACCTCGGCCACGTGAAGTCCCAGATTCTGGGGGGCGGACACAAAGGGACGGCGGCCGAGGGCCAAAGCTCCCGGAATGGAGAACTGTGTTCCCAGAGCCCCGCAGGCAGGCCCCCCAGCCACCCTCCCCTGCCTCCCTCTCCCCACCCCCTTTCCTACACCCTACACCCCACACCTGCTTTGGGCTTCCTTAGCTGAAGATCCCTCCCCAGCTGGGGGTTCCTCGAAACCAAGCGTTTTTCCTGATGGGAAAGACGGGCAGGGCCCGGCAGGCCGACCCCCGCTGCAGACTGGGTTTCCGGAAACCCCCGCAGTCAGTGACGGTGTTCTGGTTCAGTGGGCCTCTGGGTGGGGAGCCCCTATCACTGCCCGGCCGCCCTTCGCGCCCCACGCCAGCTCATGGGACAGGAGTGGGGCTGGGGGGTCGGACAGCCGGCACGTGTCGGCTGCCCCCTGCCTGCCTCACCACAGATGCCCCGGGGGCAGAGTGCCCGGTGGTGGCCACACTGGGGCCTGACACCCAGCGGGGACGCGGGAGAGAGGCGGGGGTTGGCGCGCAGAAAGTGCTCGCTCCTTGTCCCCCCGAGAACACCGCAGCTGGAGGACGCCTGCAAGGTGAAAACGCCTGGAACACCTACGGGGCGTCGTGGGCGGTGGCCTTTCATTGTCTGAAGCCACAGAAGGACTAAGCATCCCTCTGTTCAATATACGATGGCGACCTTGGACCCCGGGTCCTCCCGGGCCGGACAGCAACTCTGTAGGGGGCGTTTCTCCTCCCTAATTGGGATTCACTTTGGGATTGCCTTTAAAGATTTTTTTAATTTTTATTTATTTTTGAGAGAGAGAGAGAGAGAGAGAGAGAGAAAGGGAGGGGCAGAGAGCGAGGGAGACACAGAGTCCGAAGCAGGCTCCAGGCTCCGAGCCGTCAGCACAGAGCCCGACGCAGGGCTTGAACTCATGAGCTGTGAGATCATGACCCGAGCAGAAGTCGGACGCCCAACCGACGGAGCCCCCCAGGCACCCCCTTCTCTTAATGGTGGTAAATGATACGTAACGACATTTGCCGTCTTAACCATTTTTGGGGCACAGTTCGGGGGTGCCAGGTGCATTCACGCTGTTGTGCGGCCGTCCCCCCGTCCGTCCCCAGAACGTGTTCATCTCCCCAGATTGGACTCTGTCCCGTTACACACGGACCTTCCCCTCCCCCAGCCCTGCTCCCCACGCCCCCTGCTCCCTGTGTCTGTGGGTCTCATGACTGTAGAGCCTCCTGTGAGTGGACCTTCAGGGCTTGTCCCTCGGTGACAGGCTCACCTCGCAGAGCACGGTGTCCTCTAGGTCCGTGTGCATTATGGCCGGTGTTGGGGCCTCCCAGGTTTCTCTCTGGGGTAAAACAATGTTCGAAAGCTGACCTTGGTGATGGTTGCACAAAACCCAGTGAACTGAACACCCCTAAGCGGGGGGACCGTACGGCACGTGAATTACAGAGGGTGCGCCCAGGCTGCCCGCCTTCCGTCCTGTCCCGTGAGGGGCTGAGCTTTAGAAACTAGAGGTTATGGGTTTTCCAGCCAGCTCCCATCAGCAGAGACACACGCGTGGCTTTCCCGTGATGAGAAGCTTCTGGAACTCTGGACACGGAGCCCACTCTGCCCCGAAACAACCCCTCAGCTGTCTCTGCCCCCACCCCACCTGGCGGCCGAGAACCCTCAGCCCAGGCGACTCTGGCCTCCCCAGCAGCGTGGGCAGCTCTCCCGGGCGGAGACCGCGTCACCACGGCCGGTCGGTCCTGCTGGCCCCCGGTCCCAGGCAACTGCCCCCTCATGGCCCTCACAGCCTAACGAGCCCTGCCTGGTGCTTGGCCGGGGCCCAGCGGGAGGCTGGCCGGCCTCCTCCTGGTGCGTCTGTGCCGGGCTGTCCCCACGCACGCCAGGGGCAGATGTGGGCTGGTGCCATCGGAGCTGAGAGTCGCAAACCACTCACTTTCTCAAATGTGCATCCAGAGTTTGAATGAAAGAATCTGCATCTGTGCAGAGGGCTGGAGGGGAAGGGGAGAGCCGGGGGGTTGGGGGGGGGGGCGCTAGCCCCATAGCCCTGCACCGCCCCCTCCCCGCAGCCCCGCACCACCCCTGCAGCCCCCGCACCACCCCGCCCTGCCCTCGGTGGCTCCCTCTGCGGTCAGGGAGCATCTCCAGGGTGCCTGGCCGGCCTCTCTCTGTGCTGTGGCCCCTCCCCCAGCCCGAATCCCAGTCACAATTTATTCTGCCCGTTTTTACATCTTGATAGGACGGGCTGTGCTGTGCCCTGTGGGTATTGATTTTGCTCTATTTTACTGGTTTTAACTTAATGACTAGAAACCCCAAACAAATAAAATTTCCTTTAAAAACTCAGGGAGATCAATGAGGGGGACCGGAATCACTATTCTACGAGCTGAAGGGACCGTCCCCTGGGCCATTCGGAGTCATCGCTCACGGCCAGAGGTCCCTCGAGGATCGCGAGGGCATCCTGCAGTGGGGGCCGGCCTGTGCGCCTCACAAAGTGAGACCCTTGCGTCCTCCTGGTGAGGCCGTTTGAAAGCCTGTCTCCAGGTCATAAAACGGAAAATCTAAACATTATTCATGTTTGCAAGGCTCCCAGCGGCCTCTATGCTCCGTGACCTCAGGGGATGACCAGAGAGGTCCAGGAAGGCCAGGTTGCAGACCCCCAGGGAGGAGAGGGCCCCTTCTGGGCTCGGTTCACCTGGTGGCCGCTGGGCGGGGTCTGGGAGATAGGGCCACCCTGGCCCAGGAAGAAGCGCGGGTTCCCTCTGGGAAGCAGGGGGGCCGTGAGCCGGGGCCACACTAAGGAGACCCCTGCGCCCAGCACCCCGGCCCTGGTGTGGCTGTGGATGCCGGAGGCCAACTGAAATCGCTCACGCAGCAAGGCCCCAGCCCGGGGGCCACAGGGGCCCCCTTCCCTCTCTGATGGGCTGGGGGTGAGGTGGGTGGTGGCCTGCAGTGAGGGACAGCCCCTCCCCCTGCTCCTCTCACCTGGAGACACCCCGTGTCCCAGCTGCCTCTCTGACTGCAGGGTCCCCCGGGGTCCGGGGCCAGCAGAAGCTCCGGGCCATTTTGGGAAAGGGAGCCAAGGCAGGCTCTGGACAGGGAGCCCCGACTCAGTCCCTTCCCACGAGACTCGGAGAAGGCCCTCGGGGGTCTGCAGGCTGAGGGGCCCTCCAGGCACCCCTGAGCCGCTCGCCTCTGTAGGTCTGTGCCCTCCAAGTTGTGGGCACAGAGGTGGGCAGGAGAGGAGCAGGGCCGAGGACGGGGAGTGGCCCCTTCCGGATCTGCCCGCATCCCTGCGGGAGGGGAGGGGCTGGCGTGTCCCCCAGAGTCTGATGCCCAGAGAGTGGCCTTCTCGTCCCTCCACGGGGCGGGCTCACACCTCCCTCCACCACTCATGCGTGGGAAGGTTTCGGCCCAGCCTGGACCAGTTACGGGAAATGACTCTCTGAGCCCGTGAGGCCGGCCCGGGGCGGGGTTGGGGGGCGCTGCTGGGATCGGCCCGGGACCCTCCCCGACTAGGGCAGCTCCACGTGTGGCCGGCAAGCGGCCCGCTCTGAGTTTTGCTCCTGCCCGCCCACCCCGGCAATTGGAAGGTCTGCTCCACAGACACCTGCACGGTCGCAATGTCAGCCCCTCCCCCTGGTCCCCAGCCGGGAAGTAGGGGACAGGCTGCAGTCCGGCTCCCAACACGAGCCCGGGGACCTTCGAGACCCAGCAGGTCCTGGATGCCTGGGCATGTCGACCTCCTGCCTGGACACTCGGCCAACGTCAGGGTCATTAGGGACATCAACCGGAATACGACCCTGAGAGTCCAGTCACAGCCACAATTAAGGGACACCGTGCCGGGCTTCCTGTCACAGGCGATCCTTGACTTGGGGCCCAGAGTGTGAGATGCCCCCTGGGTGGGGCGGGGCTGGGGGGGCACGGCAAGGCAGAGGTGTCGCAGGCTCCCAGGCCATGCCTGCTCCGGGCAGATCGCCGGTGTCTCGAGGCCCAGCCTGCAGAGGCCCCCACCTGGCGTGCGGCTGTTTTCTCCTTAGCCAGCCATGTGGGGTCCTGGGTGAGGTGCAAGCCCCTTCCTCCTCCCCTCCTCCCCGCCAAACCAAGGGGTGCTGCCTGGCCCTGGGGAGCCCTCCCATTTCCCTCCACAGACATCGCTGCCCCACCTAGTTTCAGCACCTGAGCCCTGGAACGTTCCAGAGCCAGGGAGGCCCCTCCCTGCCTCAGCCCACAGTGGGCTGCTGACTTCCTCTCACCTGGTGGGACGCCCTTGGCTCCGGCTGCCTGCCCTCAGGGGCCACAGGCAGAGCTGTGTGAATCTGCTCCAGGGGGCTTTATACCAGCTCAGAAGTAGGGGGGGCACCACCGTCCACATGGGCACCCACCAGCATCGGGAGGGTGCGGGCCCCCTGCCCTGGGTGCTGCCGGGCCCCCGCATGAGCGAGGATTTGGGCATCTGGCCGCCCGGTGTGGTGCTGGGCGGCTCTGGGCAAGTTCTTCCCCACTCTGACCTCAGTTTCCCCAGCTGTAAAATGGGGCGATGATGCCCAGGTGTGAGGAGTAAATGCAGTGACATGAGACGAAGGGTCGGGTGCCAGCTTGTCTGGCTGCTCTGGAGCAGCCACTCCTGGTGAAGGGGTTCCCCGGGGTCAGACTCACCAGGCGGCACCGAACCGGCCCACCCGCTCCTCGCCCGGCACCCCCAGCTCTGTGTTGTCAGGCCCCGGTGGGAAGCACGCTGCCCGGTAGATCTGCTGACGCCGCTTCTGTCTGCGGGGTGCAGGCCCTTCCTTATCCCACATCCGGAGGGGGGCAGGGCTGAGCGAGGTCCCTGAGGCCCCCAGAGCCAGGCTGGGACGACAGGTAGCCCTCACAGAAGGACATGTGCACACGTGTGTGGTGTGTGCATCGGTGTACGTGCAAGCAAGCACACGCACAGCATGCCGTGTGCGCACCCATCACGCAGGGACACATGCGTGGGCCGTGCACGGTGCACGGGGATCCCTGCGATGTGTGCGTGGGGGGGAGCATGCACGCGTACCTGCGACGTGTGTGTACTCACGAGCGCCCGTCGGAGCCCATGTGCACCACTGGGAACAGAGAGGGCTCCCCAGCAGGCCCCCCGCCCCGGGCCAACCCCACACTTCCACACGGGGTCATGGGGAGGGGCGGGGGACACTCGGCCACAGCAGCCCCCTGAACGGCAGTCTGATCCGACGCCACCATGGGTGAAAGCCCTCTACCTGCCAGATGTTCTCCAGGGTCAATTGTTAATGCCTGTCATCAATTATTTAAGGGCCGGGAGCCCTCTTTTCTTAACAAAGCAGCGGCAGCCCCAGAGACACCGGCTCAGGTTACCTGGGCCGCAGGCGCCCACGCGAGAAGGGCAGGACTGGGAAGGGCCGGGCCCACTTCAGAAAGGACACGGTCGGCACCACGGGAGCAGGTGCCAAGACCCGGGCGGGCCCGGGAGGGCCCTGGGGGTTCTTGGTGAGCCCCTCTCTGCCCTCGGCTCTCTGTCCCTCTACTCTCAAAGCCTTCAAAGGGGCCCCTTGGGCAGAGGGAGGAGGCGGCCCACCCACCCTTCTCTCCACTTGCAGTGCCCCCTGGGACAGACATATCTGGGGGTCCTCAGTTAGGGCGGCTCTGTGGTCCTGGAGGCTGGGTCCTCTGAGGCCGGGCATCCTGGGCACATGGGGCCAGGCTTGGACCACAGGCAGGGACCGGCCAGCAGCAGGTGGCAGGCATGTACATATTTGCTTCTCCGCTTAGGCCAGAGCTCCTTGTGGTTACACCTGAGATTTGGGCCAGGAAGGGCCGTCAGGGGTCAGCCCTGCCCCACACCCTCATGGCAGAAGGGGCAGGGCGCTACCCCGTCTCCCGGTGGCTCCCGACCGGGCCGGGATGAAGAGCCACGACGCCCAGAAGCCCACGGGCACAACAGGACACAGGGGCCCCGGTGGGGGTGGTCGCAGGCACTAGCACTGCAGACCGCGGTCTGAGATCTCAGTTTAGGGTCAGGCGCCAGAGGCCAGTGTTACGTCTCCAGTTTCACAGAGCGAGAGGGCGTGGCCGTGCAGGGTGGAGGGCAGAGCCCTGGGGCCGAGCACAGGCTCAGGTTCAAGGCCAGCTCTCCAGTCTGCTGGGCCGCCAGGGGCTCCCGGGCACCTTGGGGCAGCCCTCATCCCGGGCTCCAACGCTGAGCGGCCCTGCGTCCATTTCACAGATAGGAAACTGAGGCTCGAGGGCTGGGCTTGTGGCGAACCGACGAAGCGCACAAGGCAGGTAAGGGACGGGGCCGGATCCCAGCCCCCTGCCGCCCACCCCCCGAGCCGCCCGAGTACATGGCTGTGTCTCGAGGCACCCAAGCAGGGAGGACACCGCCCACGCTGCTCCTTGCCTGGCCTGTCACCGGAGCACAGACAGGGCAGAAAGACACGGGTCCTGTTCGTGGTGGGTCCGCTGTCTCGACATCCGATCAGGCTAGTCAGCCCTTGTCAGTAGCATTGGCAGGGGCCTCTCCAAGGTGCCTGAATTATGCACGAGGCCGGCCACACGGGTGGCAGATGGCAGCACACGAGGTAACCGGAGCCCGGGGCAGGCGGGCTGTGCAAGAGGGACGCACGTCAGGGCCCTGCCACCCCACCCCCAGCGGGTGGAGGACACACACGAGGGCCCCTCTCCTGCCCCCTCCTGTCTGCTACGAGGGACAAAGTCTACACTTTGGTCCCGGGGACGTCCCTGTAAGTCAGTGATGGAAGCTGTGTAGATTCTGTCAGGGGACCCTGGTCCTCATAGAGCTCAGGTGGGGACCAGGGTGCCCCAAAGACCCGGGGTCTCCTAAGAGCTGTGCGGCACCGCCTGGGCGGCCAGGGCTGGGCTGCAGCGGGGGACACGGGGCCCAGATGACGGGGGCGCCCCCTTTCCCAGCAGCCTGCCCCAGCGCTGACACCCGCAAGATGGTTTTTCTGGTCCTCACCTAGTTGAGATGGCAGTCCCGGGGGGGGGGGGGGTTCTGCACACTTCGCCCAAGGGCTCGGGAGGACGTCACAGCTTTCTGTGCAGAACACAGGCGGCCGGAGCTCCCTCGGCCTCCGCTGCCCCGGCCCAGGCAGCCGGCCCTCCTCCCTCGCTCGTCCCACCCCGGGAGGGGCTTCCACGCGGATACGTGCCCACGGGGTGGCGGGCGAGGCCAGCGCCCACCCCCGAGCGCCCCTGGTCCCCTGGGTGGGGCGGGCTGAGCGTGGGCCTCTACAAACAATGATTTATCTCGGAATTAAGTGTATTACACCGAGGACTTGCCAGTTCCGTCCCGCCGACGTGCACAGGAAATCTGGCTAATTAAATATATTATGCAGTGTAGCCTTGATTGTTGGGAATGAATCAGTTTCCTACAGTGAGCGTCACACATCGTAATTAACGTTAGAGCTCTAAATCCAAGATGGGGCCGCTCGGCTCCCCGCCCCGGCACGGGCGGCCCCCAGACCCTCAGGGGGCCGGACCGACCCCACGCACCCCTTCTGGTCCGCCCTCAGGCCCCCTTTGGGAGAGACGGGCCACAGACCGCCTGATGCCTTAGTTCTGCCCCCCGGGGGCAAGTGCAGGACTCCGGGTCCCGTCCTGCCCCTTATTAGAGGGGTCCCACCCTGTTAAAACGGGGGTAACGACGGAAACAAAATGAGGGGTCTGGTGGGAGGGAGCGAAATGCACAGACAGAGCGCCAGGATGGTCTGCGCACAAGGTCTGAGCTCAGGGAGCCAAGCACGGCTTTCCACCAAGTTCCTGGCCTCAGGGGGCCAGTGGTAGACAGACCGGCAGAATATGTAACTGTCAAGGGTGGGTGAAAGTCGAGGGGGTCGTGCCAGAGGACCTGCAGGCCAGGGAGCTGATCCAGGCCAGCAGGGAGGAGGTCACCTGCGTGGCGAGAAGGAATCGGCTACAGGAGGCCCTGGGGGCAGGAAGCAGCAGGGGCAAAGGCCCTGTGGTAGGGACGGGAGGCCCCAGGAGGCTGGTGGGCTGGGGTGAGGAGAGCCTAGCCACCGGTCATCCTGCCTCCTCCCGAACAGCATCAGCTCGTGGTGTCCCCTCGCTCTGCCCCTTGTGTCCACGAGGCCCCCTTCCTGTGGGCCCCTGGGGTGGGTCTGGCCCTGACTTGCCAGCCCCCAGGGCAGCCTGAGTGGGGACAGGACCCAAGAGCAGCTCAGGAAAGGTTGGGCGCCCTCACCCCAAGTACGTTCCAACTCCCTCATGTTGTTCCTGCCTCCGGAAGCTTCTGCCTCCTGGCTTGGGGGCCCCGCAGGGAGGGAAGGGGCCACGACCCCAGAAGTGCCCTCCGGGGCCTGCTCTGGCCTGGGACGAGTGGCAGTGGGTCCCTGCCGATCTACCTCTGCCACGGGGGGTCCCCCTCACCACCCCCGCCCCCAGCCTGAACACCCCCCCCCCCCCCATCACAGAGCCGTCCTTCCCCTCCCGGAGGCCCTTCACCAGCAACCACGGTCTGACAGGCTCGGGGGGCGACGTCTGTCTTTTCCGCATCTCCGGGACCCAGCACCAGTCCCGGCTCCCCGAAGCCCTGGCCATTTGTGGGATGAGTGGGCGCGTGGACGAAGGTGAGGGTTCAGGGGTGTGCACTGCACTGACACCCCGGGGGAGGGGACCGCAGGCCCAGCCAGCCCCCCCTCCCCGCTCTGGGATCTTCCATGGGGCCCGGGGCCTGGATTCCCATCACACTCGCCGGCCAGTCTGACCCGGCAGGCCACAGGCCATGCTTGGAGGGACACTCGCTTTAGGGACCTGCTTTCCCACGCCAGGGCACGAGGTGCTCAGGGGACCCGACCCGGCTGGGGGTCCTGCAGCAGGCCCGCCGGAAGTTCTCAAGGTCAGGGCCATCGGCTGACAGGACAGGCCCTCCCACCGCAGCGGGGTCAGGGGCCAGGCAGGGCCCGGGAGAGACGTGTCCGAGAATTCCCAAGCAGCCCTGCAGCCGCGGCTCTGTTTTAATTTCACTTTCCTGATGAGAGCCTCAGGATCGATGGCTGGCCGCAAGGCAAGGTGCCCCCATTTGCATACTTCCGGAGGCCTCGGTGGGGAGGGCGGGCTGGGGCGGGCGAGGGAGGACGTGCCCCAGGCTGATTGAAGCCAGGCTCCTTTTTGGCTAAAAGGAATTTAATTTCCAAGTGCGAGCTCGGAATGGATTGTGCCGAGTCCCGGCCGAGGGAGGGGCTCAGAAAAGGTGTCTTTAAAGAGGCGAAGCGCATGGGTTCCAAGTCACCTCCTCTCAGTGTCCCTGCCGGGCCCCTGGTGTCGCTGCGATCATTACTCTGATCTTCAAATGTTCGAGGCTTCCCGCTCTGCTGGAGGAAAGGGGGTTTGGCCCCCGTGAAGGTGACAGACGGGCTGCCCCATGACTTCCTCATTTCCCCGAGAATCTGGGGCACAAGGCCCCCATCCCACTTTCCGGCTGGAGCCCCACAGTGCACCACCTCCCACGGGGCCCGCGGCGGGTCTGATCCCTGAGAGGGCAGGAAGGCATGGACCTTGCCCTCTGGGCTGCCCTCGGCCTCCCGGCCCCGTCCTCCTTGGGGGCCCCCAGCTCTGGGTGAGGGGCGGGGAGCTGCCCTCCGACCAGACCCCCGTCGTGGGCTGTGTACCCGTGCCATTGCCCCTCAGATGCCTCCAGAGGGGGTCATGTCCCCACAAGGTCCAGAAGAAAGGGCAGGGTGGGGGTTCACTCCAGGGGACACCCTGGGCCCTCACTCTGGCCACCTGGGTCACCCTCAGAGCTTTCAAGAGACAGATCTGCTGTCGTTTAACTAGGAGGGGACCCCATCCAGCCCTCTGCTCGGGACGGCAGCCTGCACAAGGCCTCCCTCCTCCGGGGTCGGGCCCCCCTGCCCCTGACGCCCCCTCCTCAAAGAGCAGAGTGAAAGGGGCCATCCGGGGCGGTACCAGCTCGGTCACCCGCCAGCCTGAGACCTGGAGCAGGCCCCTCTCATCCTGCGGTTTGCTCATCTGTGAAAGGGGCGCCTCCCCGTGAGAGAGGGGGTTCCGTGAGCCGTCACCAGGGATGTGCCCGGAACAGAGCGGCTCACGTATGGGCTCTGTGCTGGTAACTCTGATCCCGACTGTGGGCAGTTTTCTGCCCCCTGTGACTGTCGGGACAGGGAGCACGTTCCTCCCGGACACACAGGGGACGAGGTTAGGAACCTGGATTGCAGTGTCCAGGGGACGCAGCCCAGGAACAGGACAGGAGCAGGTGGCCAGGCCCGCCCATCCCACCCCTCGCCCAGGGTATCAGAAACCCTCTGTGGGCCTGGGGTGGGTGCCGGAAGGGCAAGTGGGGACCCAGAGGGAAGAATGGGGCGCTCTGCGGGTCATGGAGAGAGGCAAGCCTGAGGCGCACGCTGGGCCCTGAGGGTCTGCTCTGGTCTCCGTCATTGGCCCTTGACCTGGCCGATGGCCACGCCAGGACTTGGGCCCCTAGCAGGGGGCTGGATGGCACCTCTGGGAGGCATCATTCTTGGTGCCCAGAGCGCTGGGAAAGACGTTAAGCAAACAGCGGGGCCTCCACTGCCCGGACACGCAGACGTCGGTTTAAAACGACTCGCGGGAGGGTTTCAGGAGCGCAGGGAAAGCCTGACGCTAAATACAGAGTCACGGCTAAGACAGGCGGACACGCAGCTGGGGGGCAGACGGGTCCTGGCGCGGAGGGAACAAGGCCCGGGACAGAACGGGAGGTGTGCTGGCGCCCGGGGTCCGCGGGAGGCAGCGGTTTGCTTCTCCACGCACCTCCGTGTGCCGCGGGTGTGGACAGCGGGCACGTTCGCTTCGGCGGCGGGGAGGGGGGGGGGGGGAGTAGGAGATGACAGTGTGCAGCATCCACGGTGGCTCCGCTCACGGCCACCAAAGGGGGAGCAGCCCACGGGCCCGTCCACAGATGACGGACAAAGAAGACGCTCCTGTCCTGAGGAGGGGACATCATTTCGCCCTGAAGGGAGCCACCCTGACGCGCCCCGCCCCCCACCCCGCAGCACGGGCGACCCCAGAGGCATCACGTGTGCCCGAGCAGCCATACACCAGGGCTCCGTTCGCACCAGCGTCTGCAGGGGGCGTGGCCACCGAGAGGAGTGTGGGGGGAAGGGGGTCCTTTTAGAAAGTATTTTGGGGGCTCCTGGCTGGCTCAGTCAGAGAAGCGTGCAACTCTTGATCTCGAGGTTGTGAGTTTGAGCCCCACACTCGGTGTAGAGATTACCTAAATAAATAAACTTTAACAAAATCATAAAAAAAAAAAAAAAAAAAAAAACTGGACCGGGGCACCTGGGTGGCTCAGTGGGTTAAGCGTCCAACATCAGCTCAGGTCATAATCTCGCGGTCTGTGAGTTCGAGCCCCTCGTCGGGCTCTGTGCCGACAGCTCAGAGCCTGGAGCCTCTTCAGATTCTGTGTCTTTCTCTCTCTCTGCCCCTCCCCCGCTCACACTCTGTCTGCCAAAAATAAGTAAATAGTAAAAAAAAAAAAAATTTTTTTTAAAAAGGTATTTAGGGGCACCTGGGTGGCTCAGTCGGTTGAGCATCCAACTTCAGCTCAGGTCATGATCTCATGGCTGGTGAGTTTGAGCCCCACGTCGGGCTCTGTGCCTACAGCTCAGAGCCTGCTTCGGATTCTGTGTCTCCCTCTCTCCCTGCCCTTCCCCTCCTCTTGCTCTGTCCCTCTCTCTCTCTCTCTCTCTCTCTCTCAAAAATAAATAAACATTGAAAAACACCACTGGACTATTTTTAAGAGGGGTTTTATGTTCACAGCATCAGGCAGAAGGGACTGAGGTTTCCCCCGTCCACCCCTGACCCCACTTGTGCAAGGCCTCCCCCGCTACCAACACCCCCCCTCGTGGCCCGTTTGTCACACCTGCTGAGCCCGCACTGACACGTCATCATCACCCAATGTCCTCGGTGTGCCTGAGGCCCGCCCGTGCTGTTGCGGGACTGGGCGTGTGTGTCCTCCTTTACAGTATCGCACAAAGGTGTTTCACGGCCCTAACGATGCCCTGGGCCCCCCCAGTCGTCCCGACCTCCTCCCCAGCCCCTGCCAGCCCTGACCCTCCTACCGTTGCCAAGTTTCGCCTTTTCCGGAAGGTCACAGAGGCGGCACCCTGCAGTCGCCCGCCCCTCCTGGGTGTTATTACAGGACTGACGTGCACGGGCCACAAGGCATGGCGGGGGAGGGGGGGTACGTGCGGCGGACCCCCTCGCCCCTCGAGGTTACAGCCCTTCTGTCCAGCGACGAGAACTCACGAGTTCTACTGTCTCAGCAACTTTGAAACACGCGACGTTGCTAACTTCGGTCACCGTGCGGCACGTCCCAGCCCCGTACTTACCTCGTTACACCCGGAGGTCTGTATCTCTTGACCACCTGCGCCCCTGGCGACACCAGTCTGTTCTCTGCCTCTGTGGGTGCAGGTGCTTTTGGGTCCCGCACACAAGGGGTATCGCACGGCATTTGCCTGACTCGTTTCCCCAGTGTAACACCCTCCAGGCCCATCCTCGTCGTCGCAGATGACAGGACTGCCTTCTTTCCTGTGGCTGCATAATATTCCACCCTATGGCATCAGGGGACGCTCGGGTGGCCCCCAGTCCTGGCCCCTGTGAATGACGAGCCCCCCGCAGTGAACGCGGGTGCGGATGCCTCTGTGACACGACGGTTTCACGTCCTTCAGATAAACACGCAGACGTGGCGTTACTGGATTGTACGGCTTGTCGAGGAAGCGCCACACTGTTTCCCCGGCGGCTGCCCCAGCCTGCCTTCCCCGGCCCTGCTCCAGGGACCCCGTCTCTGCGTCCTGCCCAGCACCTGTCATCTCCTGTCTTCGTCACGATGGCCGTCCTAACAGGCGGGCGGTGATAACCCCTGGTGGTTTAAAAAACAATTATTTTTAATGTTTATTTATTTTTGAGAGAGACAGAGCGCGAGCAGGGGAGGGGCAGAGAGAGAGGGAGACCCAGAATCCGAAGCGGGCTCCGGGCTCCGAGCCGTCAGCACAGAGCCCGACGCGGGGCTCGAACCCACGAACCGTGAGATCGTGACCCGAGCCGAAGTCAGACGCTCAGTCGACCGAGCCCCCCGGGCGCCCCTACAACTCATGGTGGTTTTGAGCCGCATCGGACGGTCCCTTCACACTGGCTTCTCTTAGTTACCAACAGTGTTTTTTCGGTGCCTCCATGTGTTCCCCCGGCTTCTTTGCCCGATTCTTTCTAGCGCTGACCAGTATTCCGCGCCCTGGCTGGACCCCAGCTCACATACGCGTCACCTCCGGAAGGATGTTTTGGCTGCTTCCGACTTGGCGATTCCGCGCAAACCGCTGCAAATGCACGTGTGCAGATTCTTGTGTGGACGTGACTTCTCCACTCCTCTGGGTAAACACCAAGGAGAGCTCCGGCCGGCTGGCGTCGTGAGAGTCTGCTCAGCCTAGTAAGAAACTGCCGGGCCGTCTCCGGGGTTTCTCTCTGGGGCGGGGAGAGCCGTGGACGGTGGTGGTGGCCGCACGGCCCCGTGAACACCGTAAAGCCACCGCACAAACACTTCCAGCGGGTGAACCGCGTGGTATGCGGCTTGTCTCTCAATAAAGCCGGGTTATGAAAAGGCAGCAGCCCCGGCAGAGGGTCACTGTCTCTCCTCGGGACAGGGGCACCCGGGGCGGGGAAGGGGGGGGGGCAGCGGGCCAGATGGCAAGACCCGGGGCGGCCCCGAGCCTCTGCCCTGTGGGGCCCCGGGGAGCCGGCCGGGCCGCAATCAGTGCTGGTGACAAGCTTAAAGGCCAGATTAAAAGCACTGAGGGGACCTCCGTGGGTCGAGGTCAATAAATCTTGCCGGCGGCCGCGGCCTCCCGCCCGCTCGGCGCAGCAATCTGTCCGGCTGTCGCTCACGGGCACAGTTGCTCCCCATTACCTCGGGGGAAGAGCCACAAATCACTGTGACAGACCAATCAACAGGCCGGGAAATTTTTATACACCCTGCCTCTTGAAGGATGGCCCTCCCTCAGCAGCACATCAGAATAAATCTCTTCAAAAACTTTCCCCGCACCCGCCTCCCCGCCCACCCCCCACCCCCAGTGCTGGGGACCCGTCCCCGCCACCGTCCCGCCCTCTCCGCCGGCCTGCCTGCCTGCACCCGGGTCTCGCCTCCGCGGCCGTGACCGTGACCGGGGCTGACGGTGCCGGGCCCCTGACCGAGCGTGCGCCCGCGGCTTCGGGCCCGGCCGGAGCGCCTTGCTTCGGCGGGAGGAAAGAAAGCTTTACGAAATAATTCATAGGAAACTTAAAACACTCAGACACGAGAAATTGCAAATGGGGAGATATGATGGATTGTGGGCCGAGAGGAGGAGACTTGTTCGGGCAAAATTGATCCCTCGGAAAATGGCTTTGTCTGCTCTGAAAAATGGGCCGTATCCTGCCGAGGCTCGAGAGCCATAATCCCGAAAATAATTTGCTTTTGATTTCCTCTCAGAGTCGGCCTTTCCTCTCCCCGTGCCCGGGGCCCGGGCAGCCCTGCTGGCAGCCTCACCCACCCTGTATCCGGTGGGCCCCGAATTTCCTGTCCGCTGGTCCCCAGGCCCGGGCGCTCGAAACAAAGGCGCCATGGCCACCTGGTCATCCCCTGGGACGGCGAGCACAATCCTCCCCTCCCGGGCGTGGCACCAGCACCCAGAACCACTGGGGCCACCCCGGACCCCTCCCCTGCAGGTGGGGAAACTGAGGCCAGAGTGGAGGGTGGTCAGAGGAGCCAGAAGCAGATCCACACCCAGGGAGGGCTTGGCCTTGTGGAAAGTGTGCGTGGACACGAGCCCGGTCTCCAGCCTGCACGGGGACTGGCCCCCGGAGGGCCTCCGTCCCCTGGGCAGAGCTGAGTCTTGGGGGGCGCCAGGCCAAGGTGCTCCCTCGGACCGCCAACCCGCCTGGAGTTAGTGGGGCTGTGGACCCCTGCCGTTCCCCAGGCCCACAGGGTGGGGGTCTCCGGGTCGGGTGAGGCGGCCATTCCTTGCTTTCCCGGCGAGCCTCACGCCCAGCACGTCCGTGAGTGCGACCTCGTCTTCCCCAGACCTGTGGCCAGCCCGCGGGGGCCAGAGTTGTGGACGAAGGGCTATGGGGCTGGGCTCTGGAGCTTTCGCCCTGTGGCAGCCACTGTGTTTCCAGGGACGCGGGGACGCTGCCTGTGGCGGGAGCCCTAAGGGAGGGGCCCGGGAGCCCGGGCCTCTAGGAGCAGGTGCCTAGAGGTGGTTGGTCAGGGGACCCTGGGGGCGAGGTGGCCTTCCCCTCCTGCAGGTAGCAGTGTCTCCAACACCCTGTCCCGTGCTTTTCCTTTGGGGGAAAGCACGTGGGACCAGTCACAGGGAAGACATTTCCTGGAGGAAGAAAGGGCCAGAGGGCAGGTCCCTCGTGATCCTGTAGGGGCCAGGCCTGGCCTTGCTGGCTGGCCAGCCCCTCCCCACGTCCCTGCAGAGGGGACACGGCAAACCCTGCTCGGGTCAGTGGGCTCCAGGAAAGGCTGCCTGCCGGCGATGTGTCCCCTGGAGAAGTAAAACCTGGCGGTGGGGGGGGGGGTCACTTTCCCCTTCTGCTTGTGCAGCCGGGGAGCAGAGCCTGGGTCCTGCCGCACCTGTCGGCCCCGGGGCCTTGCCAAACCGGCCTCCTCTCTGGTCGCTCACCCCTCACCTGTAGGAGCTGAACGGGGACGCAGAGCCTCCTGGAGAGAGGCAGCCGACCGACCATAAAGCCACAGCGTTCGCCCGGCGAGGTCAAGGGCGAGCTGACCCTCGAGGTCAGACAAAGGCTGGCGTGGGATTGGTTGACCCGAAATTTCCTGGGGCCTGCCTCTTGCCCAGCATCACGGAGACCTCTCAGCCCCAGAGATCCTGGCAGGACAGGGGGGTTCACACAACGCCCTCCCATTCCGCAGGATGGGGTAAACGTCCCCGCCAGCGAGGGCACGCTGCTTCGAGGCCGCCGTATCTCGGGGCGCCTTCTCCCTCGCGGTGGGGTGGGGACGTGGGCAGCACGTGGTGGCCTGTGTCCATCACACTCCTACGACGGACAGGGCCAGGGAAGCCAGCACAGCTCACAGGTGGCTCTTTTCCAACGACTGATGAACTCAGAGCCACTGTGTGGGCACCACCTGGCCTGGCTGCAGCCCCGCCTGCCTCGGTGCCCCCCACCCCACCCTGGACTAGTCCTCGCCTGGGGCAGGACCAGGCAGGCTCTCGCCTGAGACTAGTTCTGGGCTCAGCTGAGGTCGCGGTAGGGGTCACTTTCGGCATCATCTTGGGAGGCGAGGGAGGCGCACAGAGAGCGGGCATCGCTGGGGAGCTGGGAGCCGCCGGGGTCTCCACCCCACAAGGCCAGGGTCAGCTTGCCTGCGACCCCCAGTGGCACTCATGAGACCCCACGCGGCCTGGAGCAAGAGGGGCAGGGCGGTCTGGGCCTGGGGCCGCCAGCCGAGTCAGAGCCGCTTTGGGGAGACGCTGCCTCCAGCGGGAGCCCCTGAGCTCGCCCCACCCTGCAGCTCCTCCCCCAGAACGGAGAGGCGGGCACTGGACACTGAGAGACACGGGGTCACGGAGGCCCAGGCTGGGAGCAGGGTACCCAGAGCGGGCAGCGGCCGCGCGTTCCCGGGACCGGGCGCTGTGATACGGGGAGCAAAGCCCACCGGCAAGCTAGAGCCTGTGGGGAGCAGCACGCAGTGTGGCCGCACCCCAGGCTGGCCGGGAGCCCTGCTCGCCTCGGGCCGCCCTCCTCTCTGGGTAACCCTGCCTGCAGGGAAGGAGGGGTTGCGAGGGGCTCGGCGGCCAGCCTCAGAGGCGCGCGGCGTCCCCGGGGTGGGGTGGCGGCAGCGGGGGCGCAGGTATGAGGGGGGCGCCGCTCCGGCCTCTCTCTCCTCTGGCCTTCACCTGGGGGGGCGGGCGGCCCTCGCTGATTGTATTAGACAGGCCATTATCGATCAGGCTGTGGTTTATCCCCGGTGCCTCATTTCAATAAACAGCCGTTTGAAAGAATTAGCAGGGGACTCCGGCTCTCTCCCGCCCCCTTCCTCCTTCGCCCCGTCTTCCTTTGGATTTGTCAGGAATCGAAGATTTATGAGGATTCGAGTAAGATTCTCGTTTGTTCCCGGGACGCGGGATCTGTGCATCGAGGGCACGGCCCGGCCTGTTGTCCGCGTGCCCTCACACGGGGCCGCGGGCAAGGGCTGTCGGGCAGGGGGACACGACGGGGCGACAGGGAGGGGTCATCCCAGCAGCGTGTTACCCTGGGGAAACGGCGGGGCCAGCCTGGGACAGGAGGGAGTAGCCCCAGAGTGTCGCACTCCCGACGGTGGCTGGGCCAGGGCGGTGGCTGTCATGGGGCCATAATTCCTCCTCCGCAGAGGTGGGGGAGACGCCAGCTGTGTGTGTGTGTGTGTGTGTGTGTGCGTCTGTGTGCACCTGTGTGCGTGCACACGCGCCGAGCGCCGCGTCATAATCGCATCACGTGGTCCATTTTATTTCCTGTTTTCTACTCGTGGCAGTGGACATTTCCCCGCGTTAGTCAATACTCTGTTTGAAAAATATTTTCTTAATGGCTGCAAAAATCCTCAATGGATTGGTTGTAGCATAAAACCCTTAATGGTTTCCCCGACGTTTAGACATCTGGGAGGATGCTATTTCTTTGCTATTATTAATAATGCTGGTAAGATGGGCCACGCCGGGTCCAGCCGGGAGCTCCCTCGCCCCGAGCCTCTTCCCCGGCGCCCACGGGCCCCACGGCCTCCGGAAGCCTCGCCGCCCCGGCCCCTTCCGGCGCCTCCTCGTCACGCGTCTACCCTGCGCGGGTGAGCCGGGCTGGGGGCGGGCGAGGCAACGCTTGCTGACCCCCGGTGTGGGGGTCACAGTGTCCAGACCACTGGTGTCGAGCGGTGCCCGGCACACAGTGAGTTTTATCTCGAGTCTGACGGTCACCGTCGTTTTCCTTTAAACGGTGTCGTTGGAACACAGCTCGTAGCTCACGTACCAGACGCTGCGCCCATTTAAACAGTACCGTTTGGGGCTCCCGCCTGGCTCAGTCAGAGGAGTGCTCAGCTCTGCATCTCGGGGTCGTGAGTTCAAGCCCCACGTTGGGCCTAGAGATGACTTAACAGTAACAAAAATAAACTGTACGACTCGACGGGTTTTGTTAGATCGTGTTGTTTTTAAAGTTGTGGTGAGAGATACGTAACGTATAAAATTTGCCATTTTAACCCCTTAAAACATTTTTTAAAGCCATTTATTGATTTCTGAGAGAGAGAGAGCCGAGAAGGGACAGAGAGAGGGAGACACAGAATCCGAAGCAGGCTCCAGGCTCCGAGCTGTCAGCACAGAGCCTGATGGGGGCTCGAACCCATGAACCGTGAGGTGAGATCATGACCCGAGCCGAAGTCTGGTGCTCAACCAACTGAGCCCCCCAGGCGCCCCCATTTTAACCACTTTTAGTCGTACCACTCGGTGGCACCAAGGACACTCACACTGTTGTGCAACCCTCACCAGCGTCTGTCTCCAGAACTTTCTTACCTTCCCAAACTGAACTGTGTCCTGGTTAAATGCTGACTTCCCGTCCCCCCACACCCCCCCCCCACAGGTAACCTATGTCCTACTTTCTGTTTCTGTGAATTGGACTATTTCCAGAAGGTCTTACAAATTTGTTTTTCGTGTTTATTTATTTTGAGAGAGAGTGAGAGCAGGGGGAGGGCAGGGAGGGAGGGAGAGAATCCCAAGCAGGCTCTGTATCATCAGTACGGCAACGGACACGGGGCTTGAACCCACAAACCGCGAGATCATGACCTGAGCTGAAATCGAGAGTCTGACGCTCAACCCGCTGAGCCCCCAGGCGCCTCTCAGCAGGTCTCATAAAGAGACTCAGACACTCCGAGTTTCTCTTCTCTCCCACCTTGTGTCGCGGGCCGAGGAACGCAGCCCTTGTGTTTTCATGGGGCCGTTAGCCCGGTCGCCGTGGCCGTAGGTGCACCTGCTGTTTTCTGTTCCTCCGTCTGCTCTGTTCCCTTCCCTGTGCTGTCCTTTACTTAATCAGGTACTTTTTCTGTCTCACTGCGTCTCCTCCTTTGGCTGATCAGTGATGACACTTTATCTTTGTGTTTTTACTGGTTGTTTTAAGGATTATACGCCCTTCCCTGCCACGGTCTACCTTCAAGTGACGTCTTACCACTTCCGTCCACCCACGACCGTCCCCGCGGCGGACTTCCGTGCCCGCCCCCGCCTGCGCGCTGCGGTCTCATGCCTCCGCGGGCCGTGCCCCCCACCCCGCATTACGATACTTTTTGCCTAAAACCATCAATTGTTTAACAATTTTTTTTTTTTACTAGAAAGAAAGCATTTTCTATTTACCCATGTGGTTTCCGTTCCCCGTGCTTTTCATTTCTCTGTGTAGATCAATCTTTCCATGGGGAATACTTCTCTTTTTGTCTGAAGGATTTCCTGTAACATTTCTTGCGGTCTGGTTTTGCTGGCAAAGAACTCTGTCAGCTTTCTTCTGCCTGGAAAGCCTTTATTTCACTTCGTTTTTGAGAGACTTCCCCCGTTCGTAGAATTCAGCGGTGGTGAACATTTTCTTTCAGAGCCTGCGAGACACCTGCGATGCTTCCGTGAGGGGCGGGCTGGCCTTCGTTTCTCCGACCGTTATGTGCCCGTCCCCGCTGGCTGCTCTCGCCGTGCCCCCTTTATGGCTGGCTTTGAGAAATACGATGAGCTTCAGTGTCGTTTGTCTTTACATTTCTTGTGTTTGGGGTTTGTAGTGCTCCTTGGACCCGTGGGCTTATAGGATCCGTCCATCTTGGGGAGGTTTGGGCCGTTACTTTTCATGCACGTTCCCTTCTCTGACCTCTCCCTCAAGGGCTCTGGAGACAGGTGCACTCGGCCAGCTTTCCTGGACTCTCCTCTCCGTGTTTCCTCCGCCCCGTCTCTGAGTTCACGCGCCCTCTTTCTTTCTCTGTGTCCTCCACGCCCTCCTTTACACACTCAGCCTCCCCTCTGCCTCCTGGAGTCACTGTTGCAAGAGCCTTCTCTGCTCACTCTCTCCCGCCTCAGTTCTGAGTCATTGTATTGATCTGCTCCTCGTCATGGGGCCCATCGCCCTGCTTCTTCGCCAACCTGGTAATTTTTGCTTGGGTGCTAGACATTGTAGATTTCACCACATCCTCTTGTGAGGATATTTTGTATCCAAGCTCTTCTGAGCTTTGTTCTGCGATGTTGTTAAAGGAACCCTTTGCTCCTCTGGATGCTGGCCCTTGGGCTCAGTCGGCCTGTTAGACCAGAGCACTGTCGGGGCTAATTTTGCCCCCGTGTTGAGGTGAGACCCTTCTGAGCATTGCACCTGATGTCCCTTCACTCTGGTTGGTGGAGACCTAGACTACCCCAGCCCTGTGTGAGTTCCAAGGGTTACGCCGCCTCTCCTGTGTTTCTTCTCCAGACCCGGGCACTTTCCGCACACGCACAAGCCCGGCAGGTCAGCCAGAGACCGCGGGGTCTGTCCACACAGCCTTCTCTCGTTGGGTGCCCCCGTGATGCCAGCCTGGAAGCAAGCTGAGGGACTGGGGCGCATCTCGCTTGCTTCCTGTCTCCCTGGACCGCCGTCCTAAGCGGCCTGTCGTCCAACGTTTTGTGCCACGTACACATTTTATATACTTCCCTGTTGTTTTATTCTTAGCATGAGGGCAAATTCAGTTCCTATTGTTCTGTCATGGCTAGAAGCTGAAGCCCTCTGAGGACTTAATAAATATTTCTAGGCGAATAAATGAATAAGCGAATGAGTGAGGCTCTAAGCATGCCTTTGATCAAAGGATTTTTTCCCCTACTCGGGTTACTCATTGCCTGGGCTCCACAAGGGTGCGTGGGGTGGCCCGCCCACCTCTCGGTCACAGTACCCGGCTCACAGAAGGCAGACAGGGCTGCCCGGCTGTGAACTGACCCCAGACGTGCAAGCGGGATGCCGACAGGTGTCAACACTTGTGGGGCCCTCGAGCCGTGACAGCGGGCTGCTTCCAGTCCTCATGGGACCGTCCCCACGTTCAGCCCAAATCCTGAGTTCAAGCAGAGGAAGGGGCCGGTTTCCATGTTGAAGCCCAGGAAGGGGGCCTGGGGGTCTCCCTGTCACACTCTCATCTGTCCAGTGGGGACAACTAGGGTGCCCAGAGGGGCCCCTCCACCAGGGGGACCACTGGCCCGTAGAACGGGGTGTGCAGCCCCCGAGCATTGACCGCATGCACGGGGTCCCAGCCCATGGCCTGCTGGGAGGGTCCGGAAGTCTGGGCTGGTGCAGCTCCCTTGAGGGACCGGGGAACAGACTGACTGCAGGGAGTGTGGAGATAGTTTATTTCGTCCTGACATAAAAATAACGGCCTGGGGGTGCCTGGGGGGCCAACTTTTGCTCTGGTCACCATCTCACGGTTCGTGAGTTTGGGCCCCAAATTGGGCTCTCTGCTGTCACTACAGAGCCTGCTTTGAATCCTCTGTCTCCCTCTCTCTCTGCCCCTCCCCCGCTTCCACTGTCTCTCTCAAAAATAAATAAACCTAGAAAAAATAATGGTAGCAGTCTGAGTGCTGTATTATAAAGGAAGTATAAAGGAAAGCTGGTGTTTCTGGGGTTTGCAGATTTGGGGAAGTGGGGGGGAGAGGAGGTCTGGTCTCCTGGGGAAGCATCTCTGGCCTGCTGTCCAGAGATGAACCTCTAGATGGGCCTCGTCGGACTTTGTCCCCGCAGGAGGTGCCTGGAGCTCGTGCATTAAGGTGCCACGTGGGTTACAGCCCCGTGCTGGGGGCGGCGGTGACGGGGGAGCAGAGGTCAGGGTGCCCACTGCTGAGAGGCCAGAGGAGGGGGTTGCTGAGCATGGGAGGAAAGTTGATCTCCTCCCACACACTTCCCGGGGCCCTGCCACGACCTCAAGGCTATGGCTCCTCGTGAGAGACCCCAGTGTCCTCACAGGCACTGTGAGAGAGAGCCAGCAGGGCCACGGGAGCCAGCGAGGAGAGAGACGAGGGTCCTGAGTCCAGAGGGCCCGTTTCCACCCGCCAGCCCAGGCCCCCAGCCCCTGTGGGCGCCGGGGCCCATCCGGATGATGGATCACAGAGGCTGCCCTGATACAGCAGATGCGGGCTGCACTTGGCCTCAATCGCTCCCTGGGGGCCCCGATCGATGGCCGCCCGTGATGAATGACTCAGGATTGATTTTCACTTAATTGACAATTTGGTGAACCTGTTTGCAGAATCCCAGGTTGGGCCCGAGAGGGAGCCTCGAGGTAAAAATACGGTGGGGTCGTGGCTTCCCCGGGCCGGGGTGGCCGCCAGGGGGCAGCAGAGGCCGGCCAGCCGCGGGGTGGGGATGGCGACACCAGGGCTCACCCTCCCCCGCTGGGGAATGTGTAGGAGGCCGAGGGCCCCTCGGCCAGGTGGGACGGGGTCTTTGCTCTGGCTGGGGACCCAAGAAGAGGGACGGGGTCTTTGCTCTGGCTGGGGACCCAGGAAGAGGCACTGGCCGCAGTGATCAGAAGGCGGGTTGAAATCCCCAGGGGGGTGGGGGTGGGGGGAATTTGATCCCAGCTCAGCCCATCAGCTGCATCTCCAGGATGCTGCCTCTGGGCTGCTCTGACCCTCAGGTTTTCTTCTGTGAGGTGGACTCCACTCCAGCGTGCCCATCCCCCCACAGTGCCCATTTGATCAACTCTGCCACCCCCGCTCCCGCCCCTGCCAGAGGCCTTGCAGCCGCCAGAGCCCAGAGCGGCCAGGTTGTTACCAGGACAACAGCAAACCGAGCCTCTGGCTCACCTCTGCCTCCAGCCCCTGAACTCAATGTAACAGGACCCCTAGGTAATCCCCCCGAGGGCCACCCAGACAAAAGCCAAATTAAGTCAACAGAATTGCAGAGGGGAGACCGGGAGGCTGGAATTTCCCCCCAGGAGCAAACAAACAATGTCCCCTTCTCAGATGTAGGTGCACAGGGTCTGATTTCCGTCCTGCGCAATTTAATGCCACCCCAGGAGCCTGGGGACGGCCCTCCCCTCCCCCAGAGCCCCAGGCTCAGGCCTGGCACCCAAGGTCCTTGGCAGAGTTGCCCTGCCGACACCGGACTTCCTGCCCCCGCCCAGCCCCCACACCTGCTCCCCAGGTGCTGGGTGGGCAGGGATGGGGCAAGGTGCCTGTGGGGACCGGGGCGCTAAGGGGTGAGCTCCGGGCTGCAAGGGTCCCTGGCTTCCCTGCGCCGTATTCATGGGGCCTCTGGAAACTGCTCCCTGGAGGCTGTCTCCACCCACGGCCTCGGAGGCTGCTCTGGGGGGGCTGGGGGGGGGGCTCCGGGGAGGTGCTGGCCATCCTCGGGGCTCGCGCTCTGCTGGAAAACTTCAGCTTGTGGGTGTGGGAGTTGGGGCAGCTGGGGGACCGGCCGGGGGAGACGGCGTGGGCAGCAAGCCCTTAGCATCAGCTGGAAGTTACCTTGGACCTGGCTCCCCGGCCCCAGCCCCCCAAGCGGCCATAAGTTTGAGTGAGCAGTGTCGTTTCTGGGAGGCTCAGTTTACTCATCTGTAAATGGGGGTGTAAACGGCTACAGGCATCCGCGAAGATGCCCAGGGTCTCGGGCTTCCCTTGGTGCGGAGCAGAGTCCCGCCCCGCGCCTGGTAGCCGCGCCCCTGCTGTTGGTGAGAAGAAGCCCCCACGTGCCCCGTGCAGGCATGAGCGTGTGCGGCATGGGGTAGGGACCCCCAGTGGCAAGTCCCAAGAGGTTGTGGGTGAGCGGCAGGGGCTGAGCAAGCCTTTGGTCCTCTGTCCAAACCCAGCAGGTGAGAGCAGGGTGGGCGGGCCGAGCAGGGTCCCTGGATGTCAGGCCCACGGGCGTCAGCAGACAGAGGCTGCCTAAGGCCCCCGTAGTGATCCACAGAGGTGGCCGGCTAACCCCCACTGGGCTAATCATTGTGGACTCAAAACCATCCGTTCCCCGCTGTCTGATGCCTTGAGAGTGCAGAAATTTCTAGAAGCTCGCCTGAATCAATGGCTCCCCTCCAGCTGGCCCCAGGGGCATTCTGCAGACACATGGAGACACCTCTTTGAGACCTAAATGCCTCACACGGGAGACCAGATCTGTCGGCTTGGCCCCGAGGCCTTCGAATCCTGGGCCCACCGGGCTGTTCGGGGCATTGATCTCGGTCCAGAGTCCACGCAAGTGGTCAGGGAGCCTCTTAGAGGCTGCCGATTCTCCAAGCGAGGACGGTCAGGGCCCCTTACAGACGGGCACGTGGAAGCATTGGTCTGGCCAGGGCCCGTGGTCACCCCGCGAGGGGCAGCCCCAGGGTCTCTGCAGATGTAATCGGTTAAGGATCTCAGAGACAAGACCCTCCTGGATTCGGGCGGGCCCTGCGTCCTTATGGGAAGGCGAGAGGGGCGGGCGCAGAGGAGAAGCCCGTGAAGAAGGAGGCAGAGACTGGGGTGATGTGGCCCCAAGCCAAGGGCCACCTGGGGCCACCAGGAGCTGGGAGAGGCAGGAAGGACCCTCTTCTACAGCCGCTGGGGAGAGGGCGGCCTGTGGACGTCTTGATTTCGGACTATGGCTCCAGAATCGGGAGAGACTAAGTTCCCGTTGTCTGAAGCCCCCCGGGGTGTGGTCGTGGTTACGGGGGCCCCAGGCGCGCGTGCCCCTTGTCACCCCTGCAATCCGGCTCTGCACCTGGCCCGGGCCAGCGCACCGGAGGAGGAAGTCTCCCTGGCCCCCTCGGTGTCCCCAGCAGGTCTGAGAGGTGAACTGACCAAGACAGACAAACGGAACAAAGGCACACACACGTGTTAGCGCACGTTTTCTGTGACAAGGGACAGCTGACTCGCGTGTTGGACGGAGAGCGGACGGTCACGGAGGGGCAGGACCGGTCAGCGAGCTGAGCGGGGGACACTGGGCAGGGCCTGCCCGTCCTGGTGCTTCCTGGCGTCCCCTTGCCTCTGGAGCCAGGGGGCTCCCGTCCCCAGGCGCGAGGAGAGAGCCTCTTCAGGGAGAGACTGCCAGCTTCTTCGTGTGCCCAGGAATGGTATTTGGGAGCCGCGCACCCCGAACCCCGCCACCAGCCCCCTCTCCACGTCTCACCCCCTCCGATGGCCCCAGGCTCTCCCGCTCCGGCCCTACGGGACGGTCTGCGCACTGGGACCCACCCCAGCGACTCCAGGTTGTGTGAGCCACACGCAAGGTGCCCGCTGGACACAGCAGGTGCAAAGGCCCTGAGGCCAGGGAGTCAGAAAGCAGCCAAGGCGCTGGGGGGTGCGGCGGCGCCGGGCGAGCGGGGCTGTGAGGGACCGGGCAGTGGGCAGGGCCGGCTCTTGTTGCCAAGAGCGGGTGGTGAACGGGAAGGAGGCCTGCCCTACCCTCAGGAGCCCCAGTCCTTTCCCACCTGGTGGCTGCAGGGGCGCTGGGGCTGTCCAGAAGGTGGGCTCCTGGCTGAGGGAGGGCAGACCCGATTCCCCGGGGCAGTGAGGTGGCAGGTGTGGACGGAGGCTTTGGGAAGCGGGGCAGGGGCCTGTCCAGGGTGACCTTTCTGAGCACACCCCTGGACAGCCAGGAGCCTCTGTCAGAAAGCCCCTGGGGCTAGCCCGGGCAGCTGTGGGCCAGCCTTGCGTCCGTCTCAGCCTCACCCACAGTCTGTCCAGCGAGGCCACCGGACTAGAAGCCCAGTGGCCGGATCAGCCCCTCCCTCGCTGGGCAGGAACCCTGAACCGTCCAGGACTTTGGACCCAAGGGGGCCCCTGACCCCTGCCAGGGGCCGCTTCCTGCCTCCCTTTCCTCCCTGAACTCAGCAGGGGCAGGGACAAAGGCACACCTGTATTTAGACCGGGGCATTATTGGCGCTCAGATGGGCCTCCCCTCAGCAGCCAGGACGCCGACCCTGGACGGCTCCCCACCCCACCCTGATGAGGAGGAGCCCTCCCCTCCCCATGCAATCAGCCAAAAAGGCCTGAGTGCTTCATCAGCATAATGGAGCCCCAGGAAGCCAGGGGTTAGGGCTTTTGTCTGGGGTGCCCGCACCTAAGCCCCTACCAGGCAGGAATGTGCCCCCCTCCCCGCCCAGACACCACCCTGAAACCAGAGCTCTGGGGCCGCTGTGTGGACTTGGGCTCCGTCTGCCAGGCTCCGTGGGATCTTGTTTCTGTGGCAGAGCGATGTCTCCAGCACTTTCCCTGGGATCAACTCTTCACCGAGGCCGTAAATCTTTCTGTTCCAAAATGCAGACCTCACTCCCTTTGGTTTCCGAGACACATCTGCGTGATACTCGCAGAGCGGGGCAGAAGTCCTGGATGATCCTGTGAACCGCTTTCGGACCCTCCTGGGGTCGGAGGCCTGTCTGCGCCCTCTTGTTCCCAGAGGGTGCCCGCTGCCTTCCAGCCAGGCTCGGGCTGTCCTTGGCGCGGACCTCCGACCCAGAGGGGCTGGCAGGATGGTTGCTGTCCTCGCTGGTTCTAGAAGCCGCCATGCAGGAGTCTGGCCGTCCCCGTCCGGCCCTCTCCGTGGAGAAGTTGGGGACGTTGTAGGTCCCGGCCTGACAGCCGGTGGCTTGGCAGGTGCAGCACCACACCAGCTCTCCGGGGCCGTGTCCCAGAGAAGACCCAGAATGCCGGGGAGGCCGGGAGGCGTGGCGGGACAAGTCGCCCGGGGAGCCCAGCGGTCAGACTCTGCCTCTGCCCCCGACACCCCGGTGGCAAAGATCCCTGACAGTCAATTCTGGAACCGTACAGGGCTGGCCCCCCCCGTTGCAGGGCCCGGGCAGCGCTCACGGGCCTCCCCGGACAGGCCCTGTCCCTGGTGACCCTGCCATCTGAGAAAACCGAGAACGGCTTTGTTCTTCTTACTTTGGACATCGGCAGACATTTTAGACCAAGAGCCCAAACGTCCACTGGCGGCCGGGGGTCCACGGGTCTGGCTGCAAGGCGCCACCGAGGGCCCGGCTGTGCCAGCGAGCCGCGACCCTGCTGCCCGGCTGCCCGCCCCCCCCCCCACCGCGACACCTGCTCCCTGCTGTGGGCAGACAGCTGGTGGGGGGCAGCGGGGAACCCCGCCCGGGCCCCTCACCACTCACCCTGGACGAGCACAGTGACCGGGAGCAGAGCCGGGAGCTCCAACCTTTTCATCAAGAAAGATTTAATTTATCGGGAGTGCGGAGTCACAAATCATAGGCCCGGAGATTTATGGCCTCCAGGAGCGGAATTGACCACAGAGAGAAGGCAGCGGTTCCCAAGCTCCGCACACACCTTTAATAAAGTCGGAAATGTAAAATACGCCCGTCCCACACCGGGCGCCACGGACAGCGTGCTGCGAGCGCACGGAGGGGAGGGAGCGGTCACCTCCTTCTGGACGAAGCGCAGTGGGGTCCTCCCGGGCCCTGCCGCGCTTCTGTGAACTAAGTGACAGCCTGTGCACCTGGCAGGGAAGGTGGCGATTCTGGATGGGAGCTGGGGGAGCTGGGCGGGGTTCCCGCCCTTGAAAGACGGCTCCCCAGCTCTCAGCAGGGAGCCCCACACCTGCAGGGGCCTCCTCGGGGAAGATGACTCCACTTAGGAACAGGCCGGTCCCTGCCCTGTCCAGCCGTCCGGAAATGCCAGCTCCCGAGGCCGGGCCTCACGGGGAGACTGCACGTGGGCTCCGGGGCCAGCCACGGCCTCCCGGGCCTGTTTCCTGGTAGGGGGCCTGCAGGATCAGACCGGGGTCCCAACAAGAGCCTCCTTAGGGTCAGAGATTGGAGCCTAGGACGGGGGGCTCCCAGACCATCAGATGAGGAAACGCTCCGGGTGCAGTTGAGGAAACTGAGGCCCAGAGGGGAAGGACACACAGAGCTTTGGGGGGGACTTGCCGGTGGGGATGGGCCAAGTATCCCGTGGACAAGCCCTCCTGGTCGTCTCCTCTGCCACTGGAGGGCCGGCTGCTTCTCGCCTTCGTATCAGCCGGATGGTGACGCCCTCCTCGGCCTTTGCCCATTTCTACCGGACGGCGGTGTCCCCGGAGCCCCAGACGCCCGGCAGAGTTTATCTAAGTAACAATGTTTAGGGTGCCCCTTTGACCTCCACCCAGCCCAGGACACAGGCGACTCTGAGCCGCTCTAAGGGCGGGAAGCTTGGGGCCAAGAGTTTTCTTCAGCAGAGAAATCCGAGACGTGGCTTTAAAGTAGGAGGTGAAGGAGAGGCTGTTGAGAGCAGGTGTGCACGCACCTGCAGCGGCCGACACGGGTGTAGACCTTCGCCCGCAGACTCAGGGGTGTGGGTGCACGTGTGCCTGCCTTCGCCTCGCGTGGGTGTGGACACCCGCCGGGAGGCTCACCTTCTTGGGGTGTTCCTTCCTCTGCCAAGCCCAGGGCCGGGCAGGGGAGACGGGCTGGCACTCCCGCCCCCACTCGCGGCTGGCCCCTGGCCCGGACCGATCCTGCCATGCCGGCTGCCCCCCACCCCCGCCCCCAAGATACCCCGCTGCTCAGGCCCCGGCGGAGCCACGGCCTGGCACCCTGGGCCCCAGGGCCGCCCTCCCTGGGCCTCCCTGCCCCCTTCAGCTCTGGGACCACCCGCCCGTCCAACCCCTGCCCCCTACCCCCGCTCTCTACTGAATGTCTTTCTCTAAGCAGTTTTAAATTATAAGCCTAAATGAGGTCTATAAATTTGACTTCATAAAATTCCACGCACATCATTTTCCAGCAGAAAAGGCTCTCTAAGAAATATTTTCCCTGAGACCCCCTGTGTCCCCTCCCTTCGCAATATAACATTTATTCTAATATTAAAATGGCAGGTGTTCTATAAATCGTGAGTCATTAGCACTCTCCATTGATTTTTCCCGCAGCCTCTAGCCCAGGGTAGAAGCCGTGTGCGAATATCAGTCTATCCGATTGAGATTCATACCCTATTTGGGGGTCAAAGAGCGAGGCCCTGTGAGCTTGAACTTCTATCAGCCTAAAGCTGATCAATACTTGGAGATATATTGGGGCTGGCCGCTCACACAGATTAAGTGGCCATAAATACGAGGGGAGGGGGCAGCAGGCGGAGGGCGAGGCAGGACACCGGGGTGGTGCTGCCTGTGCAACGAGGGTCTGGGGCTCGACCAAGGGTGCCGGACCCGGGTGGGAAGAAAAGTGAGGTGCGGGACCAAGATACGGGGCAAAGAGGCTACCTGGCTCGCCTTGCCCCCTCCGGAGGTAGGGGGGCCCGGGGCATGGCCGCCAGGGCCGGGGGGGAGCCAGCTGCGGACCCCTGGTCCTAGCCCAGGGACGCAGTCTGCAGAACAGAGGGGCCCAGTGACCTCCCCTGCAGTCGGGAAGGACGCTCGGGGTAGGGGGACCCCCTTCCTTGCAGTGGTAACAAAAGGTTTAAATTCTCTCTGCAGGTCTTTGTCTTAGTTTGGGGGGCTTCCCGGCCCGTGCTGCGGTCTGCCTGGCTGGTTCCTTCAGGAACTCTGACCACGTGCCCTTCCTCCCAGGGCCACTCCCTGCTGGGGACCTCCTCCCCACCCCCCTCCCCTGCCCGCCCCGCCACCTACAGCCCCAGGGCCTGGCAATCCCAAGGACGCCAGCCAGCAGGGGCCTCTCCCCATCCTGCCTGGGATTCCAGGTCATTCTGTCTGGACCCTTAGCACCTTCGAGGCAGGCCCAGGGTCTCCCCTCCTGCCTGTAACCCTGGGAGGTCCCTCAGCTGGGCAACATCGTGCGGGCCACATTTTCTAAGCACCGGCTTTGTCCCGGGTCTGAAGAAGCCAGCCCCTGACTTCAGCCATGACAGAGGGGCAAGGACCCCGAGGAAGCGCCTGTGCCCCGTCCTGAATTTTCTGAAGGGTTCGTGGGGCTGTGCTCACTGCCTGAGCCCGGGAAGTGTCACGCTGACCCCACCTCTCCCTGGATGTGGCCCCCACATCCCCGGCTCTGGGCCATTGCTAAGGCACGCCCTTGCTGTGCCCTTGCGGTGGGGTCACCCCCGGGAAGGTCCCACGCCTGCCTCCCCAGCCCGCCTCCTCATGCATCACCCTCCTGCCCCCGGCCCGAGGCCGCTCGATGCCTGCGATCGGTTACGTTATTAGGGAGATAAATAATTTGAACTCCGGCCTTTTACCTTTTCCCCCGGCAGGCGGGCAGCCCCCACCCCCTGCCCGGGCTGCCTGTCGCTGGAGGAGTAATTTCATTAGGAGCTTCCTGGCAGCTGGCAGAGGCCACGCCGCGAGGCCGGGGAGCAGCATTTCTTTATGGAGATGAGAGACAGGAATATGAAAATTTAAGCCGGAGCGGATGTAATTTAACTTTGCATTATTTATCGGGGACACAAATCCTTTCTAATATTGGCGGATTGGGGAGGGCCAGGCAGGGTCGCGGGGCCTTCTTTGGGGGGCGGTCAGCCGACGGGCTGGCTCCCCACCCCCTCAGCCTACGGGAAGGGGCCAGGGCACCACTGGGTGGCAGGTTGGAGTTGATGCCCACAGGCTGCATGGGACAGCCAGGGAGGGACAGCCTGGGAGGGACGGCCTGGGGCAGGGGGAGGGACAACCAGGGAGGGACAGCCTGGGGAGGGACAGCCTGGGAGGGACAGCCTGGGGCAGGGGGAGGGATAGCCTGGGGAGGGACAGTCATGAGGGACAGCCTGGGGCAGGGGGAGGGACAGCCTGGGGAGGGACAGCCTGGGAGGGACAGTGGGGGGGGGGGGGGGGGGGACAGCCTGGGGCAGGGGGAGGGACAGCCTGGGGCAGGGGGAGGGACAGCCTGGGGAGGGACAGCCTGGGAGGGACAGTCAGGGGGGGACAGCCTGGGGCAGGGGGAGGGACAGCCTGGGGCAGGGGGAGGGAGAGCCAGGGAGGGACAGCCTGGGACAGGGACAAGACCAACCCAGCTGGTATGGAAGGAAGCACCAGGCCCCCCGGGGACCCCAGCAGGTACCCTGGGCCTCTCCCTGCGGCCTCCTCACCCTGTGGCCTGCAGGCAGCGGGGACTGGAGGGACCCACACCACAGGGGTGGTGTCAGCACCGAGCAGCTGACCAGGGGGGCCCCTGGCAAAGTACCACGCACAGGGTAGCTGAAAACGCCTGCATTCTTTCCCACCTGTGGAGGTCACAAGTCCCAAATCACGATGTGGGCAGGCTGGTTCCTCCCTCGGGCTCTGAGGCCTGGGTTCCACGCCTCCCCTGGTGGCCCTTGGCTTGTCCCCGAACCTCCTGTCTCTGCCTCTGTCCTCCTGAAGCCACATTCCCGTGTGTGTCCGTGTCTCAATTTCTCTCTCCCTCAGGACACCAGTCACTGGATTAGGACCCATCCCAACCCAGTGTGACCTCATCTCAACTTAATGACATGGCCCTTTCCACATAAGTCCCTGCGCATGGGCCCCCGGGGCTGGGACAAAGTTGCATTCGCGGCCGGGAAAGCGGGTGGCCAAGGACAGTGTGCTTCCAAACGTTCCTTGTTTTAAGCATTAAAAAAGGTGACTCGAGGGGCACCCGGGTGGCTCAGTCAGTGGAGCGTCCAACTTCGGCTCAGGTCATGATCTCACGGTCTGCGAGTTCGAGCCCCGCGTCGGGCTCTGTGCTGACGGCTCGGAGCCCGGAGCCCGCTTCCGATTCTGTGTCTCCCTGTCTCTCTGCCCCTCCCCTGCTCACACTGTCTCTCTCTCTCAAAAATAAATAAATGTAAAAAAAAAAAAAAGATTATTTTGGTGTTTCAAAAATCCGATTAACTTGAAAGTCTGTTTGCGAAGTTCTAAAGTTTAGTTTACTAATACGATTCAATTATGAAGCTTAGCAAACTCTCAGAACAATGTTAGAGAACTTATACCCCTCGATTCAGTTTTCTTAAACATTTGACCCAACCCACAGCCTCCAGCCTTGCGAGCTGCGTCACCTCAGCTGCCGGACGCAAAGGGAGGAGTCTCACAAGTCACGATGTGTCTAAACACGCACCAAGCGTAAAAACGGGGAGACCGGTCTTCTTGTTTTCCAGTGTGGCCCCCGAAGTTAGTAAGAGATTAACCTAAAAGTTGAAATCAGTTAAATAAACATTTTACTTGGAATCACAGACTACTGGGCTGGAGTTATTTTGACCAAGACAAAAACAGGAAGCCGCGTATGCAGTCCCTTAATCCCACACGGTTCTACACTCTGAGTTAGCAACAAATAACGTGGGTGGGGGCTGGAGGTAGCAGCCCCCCCACCCCTGCCCAGCTCTCCACCCCCCACCACCGCCCCCCTCCACCCTGGGCCGGGAGCTCCTCTCATCCCCTGAAGTCAGGAGACAGCTCCTCAGAGCTGAAATTCCTCAGAGGATTTGCTAAAGGACGGTGACAGGAGGCGGGCCAGCCAGGCCCCTTGGGGGAGGCGGGCCGCGGCCCCTCCTGGACCCTCGTGGAGTGCCTGCCCACCAGCCTGTGGCCCACGCACAAAGGGCCAGATGGACGAGAGGACGGCCAGATGTAGGGGTGGGGGATGAGAGCCACCGGGCTGGGTGGGAGCCTGGACAGGCCTCTTCCCGGGGCACACCCCCTGGCGTTGGCCCCCAGCCCCATCGGATGCCCTCCAGCTCCTGGGGCCGATGGGGCAGAGATGGGCCGGGGGAAGGGGAGGGGTCCCCAGGGAGGGGTCCAGGGCAGCAGGACCCAGTGGCCTCTCAGGGACAGAGGCAGCCCCCACCGGCCGCCTGCCCGCCTTTCGGAGACCTGGTGGGGACCCACGCCGTCCTCCCTCTGGGCGGTGGCCCCACCACCAGCCCCGGGTTCTGACGCCTGACGTCACCGGAAGGACTGGGAGAGAAGCCACCCCCCTGAGTTACGACCCAACCGGCAGCAGCCGAGTCAACCTACCCACCATCGGATTTCCTGCCTGCTTGTCGGTCTCTGCCCTGCCAGCCATATATCCAAACCCAACCCCCACGAGGCTTCATTTTAACTAATAGGACACTTAGTTTAATGAGGAGAGTTTGCATAAGAGGAACCTGCTAATTAAATTTTAAACCTTGTCATTCTGAAGATTAGCCAGAGCTCCGATGGAAACATTTGTCAGGGAGAGAGGAGCCGCTGCCCCCTCCCCGAGGAAAGGCTTGTTGGGGGTCTTGGCTGTAAACTACAGAGGGGTTTCTGGCTGAGGGAGCTGAGAAGGAATCTTCTGGAAGACCAGGAGATTCGCAGCACCAGGCCCTCTAAGGCGGCCCCCAGGATGGGCCTGGCTATGGGGGGCGGGGGGGCTGGCATTCTCCCAGGGAAACAGTCTGGGGGCTCCCGCCAAACCCCGCCCCAGGGTGCCAGGGCCCTGAGGCGGGGTGGCTGTGGACACAGCGACCTCGGGTTCCAGGAAGAGTGAGTACCACATGAGATGCCGGCACACGGTGGGGCTCCAGGGGCGCTGTCCTTTCCGCCATCCCTCTCTAGGCCCTGCCAGCTGTCGTGGGGGGGAGGGGGACAGGAGGCCCCCGCGGCTCAGAGCTGGTGGCGGCTGGCCACCCGCCTCCTGTCCTCCAGGGAGGCCGAGGGGAGCCTCTCCAGAGTGCAGACTCCGCCCGCCCCGTCTGCAGCCGGCATTCTGCCAGCAGAGAAAAAAATGGGGGAGGGGGGCACGTGAAAAGGGCGTGTTCACCGTGTCACCCTGGAACATCACGGGTCTCGACCCCTGCCCTTCCTGGAGTTCAAACAAAGCTGGTGGTCAGGGCGGGCTGGCCCTCGGGACAATGGTCAGGGGTCTCCGGGAGAGCTTTAGGCCGGGGGACAGGACGGAGCCGCTCTGTAGACGACCACCGGGCCGGCGGCCGGTGCGTCTGGGGGCTGGAGATGCCCTCTCTGCTCAGCCACCGGGTCAGACCTCCCCGGACACGGGCCCTTTCCTGGGGAGGGGGCACTGAGTCCCAGGCCAGCTGTGCTCATCGGGGGAGGGTCCCTCTGCCGCCAGGGCCGCCCCCCTGCACCGCCCGCTGGGCCCAGGGCGGCATGGACTCTGCACGTCCCACCACGGCGGAGCCTCCCCGCCACCCAGCAGTGGGAGACCCCCCACGGGCACCGCTGGGTTTCCTTCTCTCCCCACCCCGCAGGTGACAGGCCCACGTGGTCAAATCGGCCGTGCCGCGGCGTGTGGCCCACGCCCTCCGTGCTCGGGGGCCGTTTCTGGCACCTCACAAGGCCGACGTCAGCGGCCACGTCCTACACCCCATGTCCACGCGGCCCCGCGTCCTCCTGTGTCCGTGGCTGTCCCTGTTCTGGGCATTTCCTATAACGTGGATCATACAACACGTGGCCTTCTGTGTCCAGCTTCTTTCAGCCGCAGGCTGTTTCAAGGTCCGTGGAGCCGTGGCGCGTGTGGGCGCGTTGCTGTCTTCCCGGCTGGTGCTACGCCACGGCTGCCACGACAAGGACGGGCCCCCTTTTCCTATCGATTTATCACCTGATGGCCGTCGGGCTGTGTCCACATTTGCGCTGCTGTGCTGCCATGAACATTCGTATTCGGGTGTCTGTTTGGGTTCCTGTTCTCAGCCCCTTGGGGGAGTGGAAATGCCAGGTGTCTGAGGAGGGGGGGGGCTGCTGTCCCCATGGTCTGCGGCCCCAGGTCCCCGGCAGCAGCACACCAGGCCCCGGTCCCTCCGTGTCCTTGCCAGGACTTGCTGCTGTCCGCTTTGCCCTGCTTTGTAGCCATCCCGTGGGGCTCCGGTGGCTTCTCACACTGCGGTTCCGACTCGATTTCCCTCGAGGCCCCTGGTGCATGCCTCCTCCTGTGCTGTTGACTAGATCACCCTGTCACAGACGAGGAGCCACCTCTCGGCCCACAGCTGACGGGCCGTGGGTGTCGGGGACAGGATGATGGTGGTCTCAGGTTTGGGGACCCCCAGGGGTGGGGACCCCTCAGGGACGGGGACCCCTCAAGGATGGGGACCTCCAGATTTGGGGACCCCTCAGGGATGGGGAGCCCTCAAGGATGGGGGACCCCCAGGGATGGGGACCCCTCAGGGACGGGGAACCCTCAAGGATGGGGGACTCTTCAGGGACAAGAGGCCTTCGGGGACAGGGGACCCTCAGGGGCAGGGGACCCCTCAGGGACGGGGAGCCCTCAAGGATGGGGGACTCTTCAGGGACAAGAGGCCTTCGGGGACAGGGGACCCTCAGGGGCAGGGGACCCTTCAGAGAGAGGGGACTCCTCTGCGACAGCGTCTCCTCTGGATTGGGGTCTTTCCAGACCAATCACCTTGAGTGCATGACCTCCCCCAGCAATCCCGCGCCCTGCCTCCGTCTCACCCACTGTTGGGGCCGACACGGGCTGGAGCGGGGCAGAAGGACATGAGACACTCCTGCGGTGGCCTGGGCCCCCCACGCCGGCACCTGGCTCAGAGGACACCTTGACCTGGGCGCTCCGATCGGAGGTGGGGAGGAGCCTGTGCACACAACCCCGCTTCCCTCACAGCCACCAAGACCTACAGGTTACAGGGCAGCCCGCCCATCCCCCCTCTCGGAGCAGCTCTGATGTGACACAGTCAGGGCAGCGGGCCAGGGGCTTTTTGACCCCCTGTGACAACCCAACAAGGTTCCCCGACCCAGACCCCCCGCGGCTCAGAGCCCTGTCCTCCCAGAGCGGGGGATGCGTGCTCACGGTCACAGAGCCCCGAGTCTTGGGGATGCCGCGGGTCTGGCCGGGCTGTTTCCTCTGCGTGGGATTTGCCCTCCACACCTGAGAAGGTGGTTTAGGCGCTCGCCGTCCCCACCTCTGCCCAGCCCTTCACCCGAGCCCGTAGCCTGTTCCCCTCGCAGTGACCCGGGAAGCCAGGGTGTGATGCTGTTGTGTGCGGGCTCAGAAAGGTTGAGCCGGTGCCCGAGGTCACACAGCTTGGGAGGAGCCTGGGCCAGTTCACCCCGACCCTGGGCTCTGGTGCCTGGCTCTGCAAGACCCCTAAGGACAGACGTGAGGGGCTTGGCAGGGAGCCGGGGGCACCACCCCCCCCCCCGCAGGTGTCAGCGAGTGGGCCCCCAGGGCGGCTCCCCTGGACGGTTTCTCAGGAGCGCACGGAACCGAGGGTTTGAGGTCTGTGCGCGCCCCTGGGGGCCTGTGGCCACCCCTCCAGGGGCGAGCCCCACGGCCACACCCACGGGCACACGCGCGTCCCTGACTCTGGGGCCTGCGGAACCCGGAGTTTTCCCTCAGGTTTGGCCTCGGGCCCCACGCACGCTCCGCCCGCGTGACAGCGGCTTCTTAGCGCCCCGTCTATTTTTGAATGCCAAGAGGGGGCTCCGCCGGTCAGGAGGGAATATCTTTATGGTAAAAAATGAGCCATGTTGCTTCATCTCCAAGAGGGGTGGGTTCTGCCACGTCGCCCAGGCAGACTGATGAAAATCCTGCTTCATGAAGCCGTGGCTCCCCCATTAATTAGGGGGAGGGGGCCCTCCGCACGGCCGCACACCTCGCCCACGGCCAAAAGCTTGTCAACATTTTCCACGAAGAATGAAAATGTGAATACCTTTCAGATTATTCAATGTCACCAAGGTATGGAGAAAGGTCGCAGTGCTGGGTGTCATTTATCTCGTTGCGGATTTAAAGAGCTTTTTTCTATTAAATTTCTTAAAATTAATGTTTTATGTTGCTCAGAGTAATTTGAACAATTATGGGCTTAAAGAATTGATCATTACAGCCCCTGGGATTTAGCGCTCCAGACTGATTCCTTTGAAAACCCACTGATTTATAGCCTTGCTACTCAAGCAGGCAAGTCCCCAGGGTTTGGACCCCAACCCCCTCCTGTCCACATCTGGGGGGCCGGTCCCCCAACAAGCCGGCCAGTCCTGCGGGGGGTGGGGTGGCGAGGAGGGAGGTGAAGCAGGGAGGGGAGCGGGTCTCAGGGAGGGAGATGTCCCTGCTTTGGGAATCATCCTTTGAGGTTCCCCCCCTTGAGCAAATTTTATACTTAAGAGAAGACCCTTTAGGTGTCGGCTGATGTTATCATTTACGCTATTCAGGTATTCACGCTCGATAATGTAATACATCGCTGGGTTCAGAAGTTAACAGGGGCGCCTGGGTGGTTCAGTCGGTTGAGCCTCGGACTCTTGATCTCAGCTCAGGTCTTGACCTCGGGGTTGTGAGTTCGAGCCCCGAGCTGGGCTCAGCGCTGCGCGTGGAGCCTGCTTCAAAAAGGAAAAAAGAAAAAAATAGTTAACAACCCTGCCCTTCCCCACAAAAAGCTTCGCGAGCTCAAGGGGGCCCCGAATCCGCGACAGGGCTCCCCCACCCCAGGGTCTGCCAGCCGGGCGGCTGCCTTCCTCCTCACCAGCAACGCGGGTCGTCCCGGGCAGGGCCCCCCTGGGCACCCCTCCCACCGCCGCGCCAGCCCCGGGCCGCCCACACCCACCCGGCTAATGGGCTTTGTGGTCCCGGGACGTGGGAGCTGTGGTCCTGCCCAGCTGGCGCTCTGCTCGGGTGGGGATACCGAGGACGGGGAGGCTCCGCGGGGACGGGGCGGCTGTGGGTCTGATGGCCGAGCACATCTGCCAGGTGCCTGGGTACGTCTCACGTGTCCCCTCCGACACCCGCCAGGGTCTCCGCGCTCGGGCTGGGCGGCCCCGGGGGTCTCGGGGGGAGGCCGCCCGCCCCCAGCTCCGCGGCACTGACTTGGCTCCGGGATTATCGACGCGCCGCCAGCTGGAGCGCGCTCGGCAGCAACTGCCAACAGGCGGAGGGCCCCGCGGGGACACTTAGCACTTTATTAACCTGTCAGCGCCTAAAAGGTCCCGGGCGGCCTGGGGGAGGGGCTCGAGCAGGAGAGGGGGCGACTTGAGGATTTACGCCCGCCCCCTCGGGGCCACCAGGTCAGACAGCGCCGGCTCCTGCGCCACCGGGGCCCCCAGATCCCAACTCCGACCAGGCTTCTTTCTTCCCCGGGGGGGGGGGGGGGCTCCCTTTCCCCTCCAGGACCCCGCCCACCACCCCCTGGGTGGCCCTGACCTTTGAGCACCATCCTCCCTGGCTAACCCAGAACCGCTCACACTTCCGGGTGCCACGCCTTTGCTCCGGGTAGGTGCCTCCGACCCTGCTGCCCTAGGCTGGCTCTTCCCTGCCCCACGCCCCCCACGGAAGGGTTTCGGGGCCCCTGCGTCCTGCCCCGAATCTTCTCCTGGTGCCTCTCCGTTCCCTGTCCCGGGGGCTGCCCTGTGGGGCACGTGAGCCTGCAGCTGCCGGGACCTTCCTCCCAGGAACGCCGCTCCTCCTTCCCAGCGTCAACCCCTCTTCCCTGCACTGGATGCTCATCCGCCCCCCCTCCCCCGACCACCCCGGTGCCCCAAATGCAGTGGAGGCCCACAGGGCCGGGTCGTGCCCTCCGGTGGCGCACCTGCCGGGCGAGGGGAGGCCCCAAGCGCACAGACCCTCTCCTTACATCTCCCTTGGAGGGGCTGCCTCCTCTGTCTCCACCTCGCAGGAGGGCTCAGAGGGGGCGGCTCACTTCCCCAGCATCACACAGCAAAGTCACAGATGGCGAGGAGTGGAGTCCAAGTTGGCAAGACCCCCACGACCACGTGCCGTGAACCTCCTGACCAGCCGACTCCACACCGTCCTCACCACGGTGCCGCTCCAGCTGTGAACACATTCCCGGGCCGCCCCACCCCTGTCTCTCCCAGGGACCGGGCCCCCAGCAACACCCCCCCCCCCATTTCTCCCACGTCTCCTTCCGGTGCTCAGAAGTTTGGCCAAAATCCAGGGACAGAGGGGCCCAATGGTGCCACCCCTGAGGAGGAGCGGCGGCTACTCCAACCGGCCTCCCCGTTTCCGGAGAACTGCCCCCTCTGCCCCACGCACCCCTAGCCCCACTCAACACACGGACCCTCTAGACCATAACCGACAAATTTATTGAAGTCTTGGAAAGAGCCGATGGTCAAAGAGTAAATAAAAACACGGGACGTCCACAGAACCAACAGGTAGCTTGGGATGCACGTTTGTGGGGATAGCTGGGCCTCACCCGCGGCCGGCCTGTGAGTCTGGGGCGGGCGGCTACACGCTGTCGCTGTTGGGGGCGGAGGAGGCGCCCGATCCTCAGGCAGTTAGAGCGGCTCCCAGAGGGAGAGCCGCAGGCTGTTTGGCAACGGAAATCGGTGGGCTGGGCGTGGCCTGGACGCTGAGGGCCTGGGGGCGGCTGTGACAGGGAGGGAGGTCCCCACGGCCTTAAAGGTTGTTCGTGGAGAAGAAGGGCGCCCGGGAGTGGCATCTCTTCGGAGGGGCAGTGGAGTCAAGAACAGAAAGATCCAGAGCCAGCTGCCCCAGGGAAGAGGGGAGAGGAGGCTCCTGGGAAGGTGGGGGCTGGGGTCAGGGAGGCTCCCAGAGGGACCAGGAAGGACACAGGCGTGGTCCCCCCCTCGGCCACCTCCTGCCTGGAGAGAGGAGACCGACCCATCTCCGACCTCACGCGGGGCTACACAGCTCAGGCAGATGGAGCTTGGGAAATAAAAGCACGGTTCGTACTATTTTCTTGGTTTTAGAAAGAGAAGCATCTTCCCGCCTGAGGACGGTGTGGAGCGAGGCCCGGAGTGAAGGCCCAGCCTGGGCGGGTGATGGCTCGGGTCTAGAAACAGCAAGCGTCCAGTTAATTGGTCCATAGAGGGAGGAATCTGCTTACAAAACAAGGCTCGCTGGGCGGCCGCGGGCGGGCGGGCCCCGGGTCCAGGGAGGAGGACGCCCTCTGCGCCCGAGGGAGGGGCTGCGGGGTGTGGCCCTCTCTCGAGGCCCTCATCCTGTCCCCCACTGCTGCCAGTGGCACCTGCATCCCGCGGAGGTCCAGGACTTCGGGCAAGGAGGGCCGTGCGGCTCCAGGCCACCCAGCCGGGGGTGGGGGGTGGGGCGGCACCGCAGCCCTCACCCCTCATGGCCGGCGCTCGGGGGAGCCGGGGGCCTCGGTCAGAACTGAGCGTGGTCCACCTCGTCCAGCCAAGAGGCAGGGCTGGCAGGGAAGTCGGGGTAGCCCCCGCTGCTCCCCGTGGACAGGTCAGAGCTGGGTCCGTTTCCTGCCAGCACCCTCATGGGCGGGGGCCCACCTGGGGCCCCTGCGGGCACCAGGCCCAAGCCGGCATCTGGGTAGACTAAGCTGGAGAGAAGGGGTTGGGGGCCAGGGAGGCTCTGCAAGGCAGCTGGGGACGGGGGGACACCGTAAGGGCTGCCGGGCCGCAGCTCGCGGTACTGCTCCGGGCCGGCCAGGCCTCCGTGCTCCAGCGGGAAGCTGCCCGGGGCTCCCGCGGGCCTGCCCAGGGCTGGGGTGGGCTCCCCCAGGCTGCTGTAGAGGCCGCTGGCAGGGCCCATTTCGGCCATGGACGGCTCATCTGCAACGGAAGTGGATTGTGCAGCTCAGGGCCCGCCCTCCTCCCCCTCCTGCCCTCAGTGCCCCTCCCCCAGCAGTGGCCGGCCCGCCTCTTCTGCACTTAGAACTCCTGCTGCCCTCGGCCCCCTTGCTTGTGCAGCTCAATCCCACCCAGCATCTGAGGAACGGTGGGATCCCCTGGGGGGAGCAAAACCAGTCAAAACCCAGAGTTGCAGGACAGCCCCCGAGACGGCTTTGGGAAAGGTAGCACAGACTCCACTAATCCCATTTTGCAGACAGCTCAACTGAGGCTCAGAGAGGCAGCGTGACTCATTGCCCAAGGTCACAGTGCAGCCAAAGAGAATCTCTTGCAGAAACTGAGGACGGGCACCAAGGGGTAAGAAAGAGGTCTCCCTGGCACCGAGACTGAGACAATCAGACCCCACAGAGGAGGGTAGGCTCCCCCCCCCCACCTCCAAACAGCCAAGACTTTTCATCACTTACCCCAGAACTGTGCTGCCCACTTTCCTAAAAAAATCATTGCAAGGGCCAGGAACCAGAGGGTTGGCCTGGACCCTTTCCCCATGAGAAAGCCTGCTGCGGGACACGTGGCCCACGGGGCTGTACCCCCCCCCCCCAGGGGAGAAGCTGAGCAGCGCCCCAGGGGCCAAACCCCACGGCTGGGGGACGGTGGGGGCCAGGGTCCATCAACGGTCCCCTAGCGAGGAAGTTCAGTTTGCGGGCTCCTGGCGCCCAGTGGGCCCAGGTGCGGTGGGACTCCCGGGCTGCGGCTCCCGGGGATGCGGGGGCTCCGGCGCCCCGGGGGGCGCGGCGGCCCGCCGTTACCGGTGAAGGAGACGTCGGCGTCGCTGTCCTGTCCCTCCTCCTGGACGCTGTCCTTGTCGGACTTGGAGCCGCCGCGGGCGCGCTTCATGTTGCGGAAGTACTGACCCCAGCGCTGCCGGCCGGCGTCCTTCTTGAGTCGCTTTTCCTTGGCGCGGCGGTTCTGGAACCACACCTGCGGGGCGGGGGCGGGGTGGGGGTGATGAGCGGCCTGGCGGCGGGGAGCGGAGGGGTTGGGGACGCGGCCGGGCGCGGGGCGCTGACCTGCACGACGCGCATGTCCAGGCCGGTCTCCGACGAGAGCTGCTCGCGCACGTGGCGCGCGGGCTTGGGCGACGTGTTGTAGGCGCTCTTCAGCGTCTCCAGCTGCTTGGCCGTGATGGTCGTGCGCGGCCGCTTGGCCGTGGCCTCCGCCTCTGCACAGCGAGGGCTGGGGTGAGGCCGGGCGCCTCGGCCGCCCGACGCACCCCACCGCCCCCCCACCCAGACCCCGCCCGGGCGCGGGGACCCCGGGGAAGACGCGGCTGGCGCGCGTCCGGGCCCCGGGCGGAGGGGCGGCTGCGCCGCGACCTGGGCCGCAAGGAGGAACGCGCGGCCCCCGCCGGCCCGCGCCTCCCACCTCCCACCTCCCCTCCTCCCGGTTGCTCTTTGTTCCGAGGCTGTGGGTAAGGCCGGATCCTCGCGGTCAAGGGTTCGGGGCGATAACTCAGACCAGGGGTGATAATCCACCCAATCCAGACCAGCCTCCCTGCGCCCGCGAGTGAGGAGGCCAATGAGACCCCGGCCGCTCTGTGAACTGTCCCCACCCGGCTCCAGCCCCAGTCCCCACCCCAGGCCTGCAGGGAAGGCGCTTAAGTTCGCGTCCCCGCGCGAGCGCGCTTCGGCAGGCGCTGGACGTGGGGATCCCTCCGCGCCCCGACCCGACGGGCGCCAGCCTCTTTTTGCAGACGGGGACAGGAGGGTGGGTGGACCCGCCCACTGACCGCGCTGCTTGGCCGTCTCGTAATCCGCCTTGCACACGAGCCGGCTGTCTTCCATGAGGTAGAACTCGTCGCCCGTGGCCAGCTGCCGCTTGCACACGACGCAGGCGAAGCAGTGCAGGTGGTACACGAAATCCTGGGCGCGGCGCACCACCTGCGTGGGCGGGATGCCCAGCTGGCACGCGGCGCACTTGGTCCCGAACCGCCTGCGGGACGCACAGGGCGCGGCTCAGCGCGGCGTTTGGCGGCTCCTTCGCCCGGAGCGGGTTGGAGAGCGGCGAGCGGGGCGCCGCGCTGGGCGGTTCAGGAGGGAGGCTCACCCCGGCCCTGCCCCTAAATCACCGGCCCGGCAGCCTCGGCGGAGCCGCACAGAATACCGAGAAGGGACCCCCGGGGGCCCTGGGGGCCGGGTCAGGAAGCTGGATCCGTGGGCCAGGTCTCTTAGACCCCCGAGGCTTGTGCCTGGAAAGCACCCCCTCCCGAGCGTTAAGGACAAAAACAAGACCAGAGTTAAGAGGGAGTAGATCCAATCAAGTTCTGCAAACCTGGGTTATCTTTTGAACGACTGTTCCCATGATTTACAAAATTAATTACCTAGGAAAAATTAGGCTCCCGGCCTCGCAGGCCGGGGCTGCGGCGGAACTGCCCCAAACCCTGCCCCTGCCCCCTCCCCACATGGGTGGCGGGAGGGGCCGACCTGGCGGGAGCAGACTTCCCCCCTGCCCTCCCCGCGGGGGCTCGGCCGCACTCACTTGAAGAAGTCGTCCTTGCAGTAGACGCTCTCTCCGCGGCTGAAGCAGCGCTCGGCCAGGGGCGCGTGGCAGTCGCTGCACCTCAGACACTTGCTGTGCCAGTGGCGGTCCAGCGCCTTGAGGATGAAGCGGTCCAGGATGTGCTGGTCACAGCCGGCACACAGCGGGATCTCTGCAGGCCGAGGATCCGCCACGGTCAGGGGTGCCGCCCGGAGAGAGCATGGAAGTCACCTTCCCGCTCCAGCCTCCGGGGCCGGCCGGGGCTGCCAAGGGACACCCCCTTCCCCGCAACCCGTCTTCCCCAGCTGGCACGAGTGGCTGCTTGGCCTGCCAAGCGTAGCGAGCGCCCGGCACCAAAGTCCAGAGCCGGGCCCACGGTTAAAATTGGGGGAAACTGAAAACGGTTTAGAAGTGTGCCCTTGAGCAGGAAGGGGCCCAGGCCGCCCCGTTAGGCCAGACACCGTCGATTGCAAAGTGTTCCCAGTTAGCACGAAGGGTGCACGTTGAGCTCAAATGAAAATCCCGCCCTAGGGGCTCTCTCCGTCACCAGGAGGCAAGGCATGGTCGTGGGGCACCCACCACCCAACCCCCATCATTATTTTGCACAATTAAATATCATTGCAGCTGGAGATTGCTTGTTTCAGCATGGCCACCCAGCCCCGTGGCCCTGTCTGCAGGCACCAACGCGAACACTGGTGTCCTTGTCATCTTTGGGAACCCTGGGGGGTACTTATGCATGGGCTGGACAAATGCATCCTGGTCACCAGACTCAATCGCCGGTGCCTGACAAGAGTTGCTGGGACACTTGGTCCTGCTGCCCCGGGGGACGGCAGGCCTCTGGGGGAGCCAGGCTGGGGAAACTCTGGAGTGGCCTGCGGGAGCCACTGGCCCATAAGGGGCTTTGCAGGGTGCCCGTGGGGTGAGTGTCCCTGTTGATTTAGAAAAGGTCTTCCGAAGAGGAGAGCCAGCGGCAGGACTGGAACCAGTGCGAACACCGTGCCCACCTCGCGGTGCCCTCCTGGCCAGCCGCCGGCCCCTCCCGCTCCAGGCCGGCCCGCAGTGCGAGGGGGACCAGAGAAGGGCCTCCCTCCTGAAACAACCCGATCGACCTCCGTCCGGAGCGACGGGAAACTCCAAACGGACGCGATCCCGCGTCGGGCCAAACCGCGGCCCCAGGTGCAGGAGCGCGGGCATCCGCCGCCCGTCCCGGGCCCCCCTCGCGGGCCTCCAGCGCAGCCGGCCCACAGCTGGTGGCCGGGCGGGCCCGCGCCGCGCGGATTCAGCACCGCGGCCCGGACAGCGCCCGGCCGAGCTCGGCCCCCCGCCCCCCTCCAGCCCGGCCCCGCGTCCTGCAAAAGCCGCTCCCGCCGCGCGCCCCTCGCGCTCCCCGCCAAGCCTTGCGAGCCCGGCCTTACGCTGCATGGCGGCTCCAGCCTCGGCGGGGTCTCCTACCCTCAGCACCCGCGGGGCCCAGCGGAGCCTCGGCCCGGCCGCCCGCTCCCGGCCAGCTCTCCTGAGCGATCGCGTTCGGAGCCCGCCTCCCCTCCCTCCCTCTCCCTCCGCCCTCCCACCCCTTCCTCCCAGCCCCTGCGGCCAACCCCTCCCAGGAACCGTGGGAAAAATAAATAAATAAATAAGTAGGGGACGGATGAGCCTCCCCCCCACCCCCCCAGCCTGGATGTAACCTGTTTCCCACCTGCTCCGTCCCTGCCACTCCCCGCCGGCCCAGGCCCGCCTCTGTCTCCTTCCCGTGGTCTCCCGGGCCAGAGAACGTTTGCCGATGGCCCTCCTCTGGAAGCAATGCACAGGGGAGCGGGGGGCAAGGCTGGTGCCACCGGGAAGCTGGACCGGGAGGCTGGGTCTTTCCTGTAGACGGGTCCTGAGAACCGTCTGGAGCCGGCCAGTCAGCAGGTGCGTATGGGTGCAGACAAGATCCCCGCCAGGAGCGACCTGCCAGCGGGCTCCAGCTCTACCCCCTGGCCCCTGCCTCTGCCTCTCTTTCTCCCCACCCCCCCCCCCCGCCCCGAAAGTGTGGAGGGTCTGGGTGGGGTCGGCCCTCTCGGGGATCCTCTTGCCCCGTGGTCATTGAGCTGCGCGGTTCCATCCACTTACTCTCCTGATAAGGGAGAGGGTTTGCTAAATCGGTCCTGGGACCCCTCGGACTCTCCGGCCTGAGCAGTGCGGCGCTGCGACCACGCAGCCGACAACACAGCTCCAGGGGCCCCCACGCTAACTCGCTGCTGGGGCCCTTGCACCCGTGCCCTCCCCAGTCCCCTGTCTGCCGCCACCTCCGTGGCCAGGCCCGGAAAGGAGCGAGGACCCCCGGCTGTCCCCGGGGCGGCCGCTCAGCCTGGGCACCCACCTCGGCGCAGGTCCTCTCTCCGCGCCAGCAGCGCCAGCAGCAGGTCGCCGCCCGCCGACTCGCGGCCGGGGCCCAGCTCCCCGCGCGCCTCCATGGGACCCGTCTCCTGGCGCCGCTGCTCTCCCGCCCCGAACTTTCCCGGGGCCCGGCGAGGCCACGGCTTCGGTGGCCCCAGGCAGGTGTCCGAGCTGTTCCCCGCGCTGCTGGGCGCCGCGCCCGCGGGCCGCCCTGGGGCCCGGAGCCTCAGGCCGCGCGGAGGGCGGAGCGGCCGGGGGGGCGGGGCCGCGACGCGGGGCGGGGCGGGGCCGGGGTGGGGGGGGGTCGCTGAGACGCGCCCCAGCCGTCCGCCGGCTCTGCGCGCCTTTGCGCGGGGACTCCGGGTGCCCGGGCGCCCCCCGAGTGCCCGGCCCGAAGGCGGGGACAGTCACGGGAGGAGCCGGGCCAGGGCTGCCCGCGGGCGCTTGCCCCGGTCCCGCAGCTAACCTGCCCGGAGCCGAGGGCTGAGGCCTGGGCTCCGGCGTGCACGCTCGCGGGTAGGCTCGGGGTCCGGGGAGGGCGGTCCCGGAAGGAGCCGATTCCTACAGCCGCTTGAGAGACGGGGCTGGGAGGCTTGGTGACAACGTCTGGTCGGCAAGAACGCGACCCGAGACCCAGCGAGGACGAGTGTGGCGCCAAAAGGCTCTCAGCCAAGCCACCAGGAGCCAGACAGGACCTCAGACCTCCCCGCTCTGACCAGCTTCTGAGCCCCACCCTGAGAACCGCCACCAGAATGGGCGCAGAGAAGAAGGGCGATTCCCGGCAGGTACACCCGGTGTCCTCGGCCTGGACACGCGACCAAGACTCAGGTCAGGAAGGACAGAGCTGGGAAAGTCGGGGTCCGCCCTCACTTTCCTCCTCACCCACAGCGCCCCAGCTTGCCCAGAATGCAGGTCCCACACTTAATTTTCCAATATCCTGCCCCCGGTCCAATAATTAAGACACAGCAGTGTGGGGCCATTGCGGGCTGGGGCTGGTGAGGGCAGGCACCCCAGGCAGTGCTGGGGAGCGGCGGGGTTTATGCCAGCCTTCAGGTCCCTCCACCTGGGACTGGCAGTGGGCAGTCCTACGCTCCTTCTCCTGGCCTCCAGTTGCCAGGTCTGCTGTGCACTTCAACAAGGGGACCAGCCTGGAAGGATGTGGGCAGGACACAGCGCCTCCCAGATCCCAGCAGACCCGAAGTCTCACGGTTTTGAGCGAAGGCTCATATGACACTTGTTACCCAGAGGACAGGGCAAGGGTGCACACGCTGGGGAGCCGAGTGGGTGCTGGGTGTGCTGGGTGTCGCCTGTTGAGTGTCAGCTGCTTGCAGAGGCCTGCCTAGAGGGACCGAGTGTGGTTCGAGGGGGGAAGGGGCAAGCAGACAGCGGGTCCGGGAGGAGGCGGCCCCACACGCTCAGCATCTGGCCAGCCTGCCGGCAATGCCTCCATTATTTCACAACGTCCATGGCAATGTAGTGGCCCTTAGGGAGGGTGGTTCAGACGGGAGATCCAGCCCAGGGGTCCCAGTTCTGCACTGTTGGGCGGTTAGGAGGTCTGTGTGGGACAGCTGAGGGGCGTGGAGTCTGGAGGAAATTGGCGCCCCTCACTCTGCCCTATCCCTTCCGCCCCAGCAGCGCCTGCAGGGCCCCTTCTGTTCTCTGCTGTCCTGGGCCCCTTCCTCCCCGCTGTCCCTCTGCCTGACTCTGCCACCCTTGCCGTTTCTCCCCTTGTGGGTGCTCCTGCTCGAGCTGGAGGCCAAGGGGCTCACGGGGGTCCTTACCCCGAGTCCCACCGAAGGTGCAGACGGCAGCGGCCCCGGGGGCCCCGGGCCGGTCTCTGTCTCTACCCAGCTCGGTTTCCAGCAGCATGGCGACCACCAGGCCGAAGATGAGGCCCGAGTGGCCCCGGGCAGCCCTCCTCCCTCCTCCTCTGCCACCCCGGGGGAGGGCTCGGAGCTCCCCGAGGTCCCGGGAGCCTCGGAACGGCGAGCCTGTGGTGCGCGGTGTGGCCAGGCGGGAGACTCTGGGCCCGGGCGCTGTCCGCGGTGCTGAAGGAGGCGCGCGGCTGCCCACCTCCCCACCTCCCCACCTCCCCAGGCCCCCTGTCCCCCACCCCTCCCCACGTCCTCTAACTCCGCCCACCACCCTCTTCCCCCAGCCCTCCTCCCCACCATCCCACCTCCCTAGGTCCTCTGTCCTTGCACCAACCTCCCCCCTGCCCTGCCCATTTCCCTACCTCCCCAGGCCCTTGTCCCCCACCCCCTACCCCCACTCTGCCTGCCTTTCCCCCAGCCCCTCCTCCTCACTTCCCCACCTCCCTAGGTCTCTGGTCTCTCCACCAGCTCCCCCACCCTCCCCCAGATTCCTCCTTACCCACTTCCTCTCCTCAGGCTCCAGGCCACACCCCCCCGCCCCCCCCCCCCAGGACCCCCAGTCCCTCAGCCAGGCTTATCCCCTCCCCACGGCCCCTCCCTTTGCCGCTGCAGGCAGCTTCTTCTGCCGGCTCTGCCCCGAGCTCCAGGCCAGCCCAGAGGCTTGGGGATTTGAAGTAAGTGGGCGGTCCACCCTGCCCTGCGGGGCAGAGTCCAGGACTCTGCAGGTGGCCCCTCCAGCCCCACTGGCCTCCAGCCCAGGCCCCCATGAGTCCCTGGCTCCAGGTGTGGCTCAGCAATTAGCTGCTGCTGCTGGCCTGAGGAACCTGTTGCATTCACAACCTCTTGCCCAGATCTCCTGCTGGCAGGCCCCCCACCCCACGCCCCCAGGACAGCTGAGGAGCAGCACCCGGAGAGACCCCAACAGACACTCCTCAGGACTCCAGGGCTGTAAAGGGGTCACCAGATGGGGGATCTACACGAACACCAGCACCACACAGGCCGGGAATGGTGAAGGGTCAGTGCCCTGCCCAGCTGGCACCACCAGGGGCTGCCCGTGCCAGGGAGGGGGGTACCTACCAGCTTCCACAGGGCCTGGCTGGGAAGGTGAATCCACAGCAACCGTAGCCAGCAGGTCTCTGGGAAGCCACATGTGACTGGGGAGCCCCCCCCCCCAGCCCCCAGCCAAAGAAAAGGTGGAGGCAGGAGAAGAAATCAGAACAGTTCAGACTCTGAGGCAACAAACAGGTGCCTGGGGGCTCCCTTCTCCCAGGGTTCCTCAGAGGCTCCCTTAACCGGGGCGCCCCTGGTGCCCTAAGTCCTGCAATTCACATGGGTCTCAGCTGTTGTCCCATCTCAGTCCATCTGCCTGCCGCGTGACTTGAACCAAAACCGCTGTCCCGCGGGCGGCTCCCGGCTAGATCGACCCCAGGAAGATAATCCATAATTCATCTTCCGGTTTTCACCTTCCACCTCAGCGTCTGGTTCAGTACAAGAGGCTCTGGAATTTCAGATGTCCGCTCCACAAACTCCGGAAGGGAAGGAGGGCTCCCTTCTGCACCCCGACTCCTATCACTGTTCCAGGGAGCTCACAGTTTCGAAAGAATTACAATCTTCTCAAATGTCAGATTTATTTATTTAAAAAATGTGCACAGTATAGTTCACTTAAATACAAAACGTTCACTTTCCTTGCAGGTAAATTCCAGACATTTCCATGTCAATTAGCTTCTTTTTAATCAAAATCCCTCCATGAAAAATAAATACCCATTTAAATTACCGAACTAGTCAATTCATTAGTCTCAATACTTACAGCTTTAGAAAACAGACCTTGAACCTTGCCTAAACGTAGTGCCCGCTTCTGAGCAGGCCACATGAGGCGCCCACGGGACACGCGTCCGGGGCCGTCTCGGCAAACCACCTCTCCCGGACTGCCCGCGGACTACTGGAAACCTGGCCCCTCAGGGAGCCTCAAACTTGTCCCTCAAACGGTGGTGACCTCGACTGCGATGTTGTGAGGGGCCCCAGAGCCAGTCTTGGCCTTTCCGACGGGTTTCGCGGAGCTTCTGGCAGTGGTCGCGTCCTGCCACCTGGGGCCGGTTCACACCACGTGAGGAAACTCACTCGGGGCAGGAAAAAGCATCTGACGTGAACCAAAAGGCAGTTTAGTTAACGGTGCTAAGTGTTTCCCTTCGGATTCTGTGCGTAAATCTGCCTGATTTTTTAAATGAAAGGAAACAATACGGGGTCCTCAGGAACCCAAGCACACGACCACGTACGAAACACACAGGCTTCTGGGGGTTAAAAAAGTGTCAAACAGAAAGAAAGCTCTGATGGCCGCCCAGGGAGGGCCCAGCTCCACCGGCCTCGAGGCCGTGGCCGTGAGATCCCACTGCCCCCAGCCTGCGGCGCCCGAACAGGTACAGGCCGGTGGCCGACTGTGGTTAGTAAACACAGAGCACACACTAGGCAGAGTGGGAAAGACTAGAACCTCACGGACACGAGAGCACAGACACATCTGAGTTTGTGGGACAGACCGACAGTCACAAAGGATCTCGACGAGAACGGCACAGTCCGTTCTGTCCGCTGACGTCTTCAGAGGCAAACTTACCTCTAAATCACTTGGGTTTTACGAATAATGTGCTAAAATCATCAAACGGTAAAAAAGTCAATCACCAAAACCTGGGGCACCGGGGCCCTGTGCCAGGACCCTTCATAAAACAGCTTCAGGGGGATGAAATTTGGCCTTAAAGATGCTAAGGACAGCACAGGCCACCTCCGGGGGGCCACCGGGCGTCACCGTCTCGCCGGGCCCTCGGGTCCTACCCTCTCAGGTCACCGGCAGATCCTGCAGGCGCCGCCCCATGTGACACAGAGGGTGAGGGGCTCGTTCCCCTGCGGACTCCCCTCCGGAGGAGTGTGTCCCTTCCCCCCCCCCCCCCCAGGGGCTCCGCCCTCGGCGCCATGGGACGGGCCGTTTGCTGTCCTGCCACCAGATTAACACAGGCCCTGCCTCTGCCACCATCCTGTCCCCAGCCTCCGCTCCACACGGCCAGGGGGGTGTTTCTTGCATGCAGCAACACCACGAACCCTCCTCTTCCCTTCCCTCTTTCTCCAGACTCTGCATCTGCAGCAAAAGGTGCCTGCAGAGCACGAGGGTGACGAAGAAGTCGTCCCTTTGGCTGTGAGCGGCTTCAGCAGAAACAACCAAGCAGCTGAAAAGCGCAGACACAAGCGAATCTCCGAGGACCCGACTGGCTTCGAGAGGCGGCCGGGGGTGGGGTGCGCTGGCAGCCGAGCTCCCTCTCTGCTCCGGCCGCGGCTGGTGGCAAGACACTGCCCGGTGGCCTCCCGGTGCAGGGAAGGGCTTGGCTGTGCTCCAAACCCCAAGCCAGGGTGCAGGACGCGACGTGCGTCTAGAAACCCAGGGTGAAGGCAGGCGGGAAGAATTCTGTTCGTTTGGCCTGGACTCCCACTCGTGTTTTCAGATCTAGAAGAGTAAAAATACAGATGTCTTTTTGCTGTCGGATCTGTAGAGGCGTCCAGGGAGGACCCCCGGACAGCAGTCAGCCCCACAAACAGCGGCCCGTCCTCGGCAGGAAAACCACTCGTTGAACGAGGACCTGGGGCCCGAGACGCCATCTGATATGAAACCAGGTCTGATGTGTTTATAAAATCCCTGACCGTCATCGTTAAAGCTGCAGGTGTCGCGGTGGGGCTGTTTCTCAAGGCGCTTCTGCGGTCCCGCTCGGTTCTACACGGACGGGCGGTGGTGTCTGACCTTCCATCGCTTGGAACGCACCCGGAAGAAGAAGTACATCATCATCAGGAACAGGGACGAGGCCACGTACAGCACGACGCAGAGGCTCATGTCCAGGCTGGAGAAGCCCATCCCCAGGAAGGGCACGACTGCCTCCGCCTCCCTGCGGCCCTCAGCCCAGCTCACGCTCTGGAGCCTCCCGTCCAGGCCGAGCTGTGAGCCCTCGGACAGGCGGGGTCTGGGAGGCAGCACGCTGGGTGGACGGGCACTCTCGGCACGCGGGTCCCCCCGAGGCTCCTCCGGGGAAGCGTGGCCCCTCTCGCGCTCCCCGCCCCCGGGCGGGCCGCCTCCGTCGCTGGCGTCTCCCTGGTCCTCGGCGTACGTGTCCACGAGGTTGCCGCTGCCGTAGTGCTGCTTCAGAAACAGGAGCACCTGACCCTCGTTCCAGCTGTGCAGGCCCTTAACTTCCTCATGGCAGGCTGGGCAGAGGTCCGGGCTGGGCCACGGAACCTTCGGAAACTTGGGGTCCTCGCTCAGATGGCCTAGGAGGGGAAAGAGAGCGACAGTCGAGGTGCCTCCTGATGACCTGACCCGTGCCCTGACCGGGCCCGTGCCCCACGAACCCTTCCCTCGTCCCCCCACGTCCACCGTGACCTCCCATCGCTCCTGCACGGGCGCCTGCCCCCCCCCCCCCCCGGTACCCGGTATAAATGTCGCATCTCCCCTGGCGCCCCCGGCAGGCCCTGGTACCCACGATGGTGGGAAAGCTCCACACCTGGCCAGGCCTGCCCCCACCCGGAGCTACTCTGCCCCCCGAGACCCCGAGGCCCCCACATGATCCGCTGCGTGTCCCACCCGCACCCGTACGCCTGCCCCGGATGCCGGCGGTGCGGACGGCTCCAAGGTGCTTCAGGCGTGTGCAGCCCCCACCCCCGCCCCTCCCCAAACCCCAAGAGGATCTCCGAAAACGACTCTGGGCGTGAGGCCCGCCCGCGACAGGGAAACCTGGCTGCCTGTGTGCAGAAAACCTGGCAGAGCCCGCTCCCGGTTCTGCTCCAGACGCGACACCAGTGGGGCGAGTCCTTCCCCTCCACACGTGCAAACGTGCGGTCACAAAACGGAACCACACGGCACGGCTTTACCTGCACGCGCCCTCTGGCCGGCACGGGCTCCACGCGGTAAATAAACATGAACCCGCCCCGCGTGCCGACGCCTACGTGGTGCCTGGACGCGTGTCAGCGCCACACGTGCGCGCGAGGCCGCGGGTCGGCCGGCCCCGGGCCTCTGCCAGACGGACACGAGGACCACACGGGCCGCGAGCACAGCAAGAGTGGCACACGGCGCCCTCGGCTCCCGGACTCCCCCGCCCTGCGGCCCTGCCGGTGCTTCTGCAAGTAAACGTGGATGAAACGCCTCCGCCTCATGGCCTCATGGGTCTGAAGCAACGGAGACCCTCTCCTCTGCCCGCAGGCACGGGCGTGAGGGCGTGCGGACCACGGGGGCCCAGCCACCCTGCCGGGGACCGACACATGCTCACGTTACAGACACGGGGAGGTCCGGGCAGGTCTTGGGGCCTCCAGGGAGCCCAGGTCCCAATCCGGAGGCCGGAGGTGGGACTGGGGAGCATGGGCGGGGGGTGGGGGGGTGGGGGCGGCTACAGAACCCAGGAGGGACGCGATGACTCAGGGGGCGCGCAGGGCTCCTGGAGTGGGGCGGGCCCGACACGCAGAGGCGTGGGGGCTCTGAACCAGGGCCGCGGGGGACACGCCTTGCCCTGCAGCTGACGGCCACGGGCAAACCCCGGCAAACACAGAAGCGCTGTGGCCGCACGACCAGAGCCACAGCGGTCAGCTCTGAGCGCAAAGAAAAACCAATTTTCTTTAGTGCTTTAGTTATAATATGTTTTATAATGCGGTGGATTAAACAAAAACCAATAGTTTAGTGGAATTTTCTCTTCATCTCTATTAAGATTTATTTGTCAGTGGAATTATTTTTAAGCCTAATTTTAATCTGCCACTGATTTGGGAACAGTTTGAATTACTTAACTCTGAGAAAATACATGCACCCTATTTGGTCTTGGAACAAAACTGCTTCGAGGGGTTTGCTCCCTGTCTGAGAGCAGACTGTAATCGCACAAACACCGTTTACTGACAAGTGATCACGATCCACGACTGCCAGTGCCACACGTCCTCGGGGGCCTGGCGGTGACCCCAGGGGGAGGCGGCGTGTCAGTTTCCATGCAGCCCAGGAGCCCCAGAAGGGGGAGAACCGTCTGGAAAGCCAAGGACGCCGGCAGCCTGGAGGGGCGGTCACCCCTGGCAATCCCCGGGGCAGCCAGCACGGTGGCAGAGGTCAGGTGTCATCGGTACGTGTGCGGCAGGACGCGCTCTGGGGGGCCCAGGCGCGCAGCCACACTCACACCGGCCACCCCGCTGTGGCTTCTGCTCACCTGCCAGGCGGTTGTTCACGAAGTTATGTTGCTTCCAAAGCCAGAGGGTCGCCTGGTCTGCGGTTTTGACGGAACCCATGGACTCTCTCGCCAGCTCCTCAAAGTGCTCAGCGCACTCCTTACAGCCGAAGAAGGTGCGAACGTACCTCCTGATGCTCTGCAGCACTGCCTGTGGGTCCCCCTCGAAAGCTGCAGCGAGAGAGGGGACACACACCGGCAGCCCTGTGGGGTGCGTCCCAGGGTTTCCGCTGGAACCCTGGGCTCGGGCGGGTAGGGAGCCTGAGCCCAGACGCCTTCCGAGCCAGAAGGAGCGGCCCTGTGCCCGGGGTGGGGCGGGGCTGCCCCACCCCGAACACGCAGGACGCGCCCCGGGACGCGCCCCGGCACCCAGGACAATGAGCCAGACCTTCCGGGGGCTGCGGGCTGGCTGAGCCTGCCCCCCCTCCCCCCCCCCCCCACAGCAGAAGGAAACAGCCGCACCTCACTGAAATGAGGACCCCTCACATCAGCAAGAGGGGGGCGGGCATGAGGCTGGCGCCCGCGGTTCCCTTCAGACAACTAATACGGGGATTGAGCCAACAAACAAGACTGAGATTAGAACAGATTAAATGTCGGCATTAAAAGAAATGCAGCAAAATAATTGAAAAAAAAAAAAGACACGCTTCTGAGACCGAATCCGTCTTAATCAACAGCAGGCCCTCGCGGGTGAGCCCTTCCTTCGCTGCTAGTTGTGGTTCTGGGTGGGAGGGCCCGGCCTCGGCCCAGGTCCCCACATCTGTCGTCAGCCTCGCCGGCCTCACCGAGAGAAGGCCCCCACTGAGCGCACGGCCACTTTCTCCTCCGCTCGGCGTGTCCCCGAGGGCGGCGGGTGGCGTGCAGGGTGGGACGGTGGGCACTCGGGGAGGACCCCCGATGGCCGCCTCGCCTGCCCGCCTCTCCCCGGCCGCCAGCTGCCGCCCATCACTGGGTAATCCTCCTTCCCTCTCCCCGCCGAACTGCTGCGCGGCCGGCCACCCTAATCTTCAGAGTGGACGAGGACCATAAACCCTACCTGTGGGGGATTAGAGAGCGCGGCGGCTTTTTAGTCGATGGGCTTTAAACAGGCACGAAGGAGAGGAAAAACCTTCCAAGACCTAATCCGGCGGGGTCCATCTGACCCAGTTCTTTGCGTGTGACATGAGGCCCGCTCCTCGGGTACGGCCTGTTTGCGCCCCGGAGATCTTTCTGACCACGTGCACTGTCGCTCGGCCGCCGTTCCGCCGCGGCACTGGGGCCGGTGCCGGGAGCCCCCGCGTAGCCCCCTGGACGGCCCGTCAGCAGGCACACTCCCCACGTCCCCCAGCAAGGTCCGAGATCACCGCGAGGAGAGCCAGGGTGGTAGGGGTTCGCAGACCGCACACGCCCCCCGCAACCTGACTTTGCCGCTTCCCTGGCGCCGGGCGGACTCTCCCCCACCGTGGATCTGGGCGGGACAACAGGATGTGACAGAAGCGATGCCGTGTGCCGGCTCGCCTGGGCCCCAAGGTCCTTCCTGAGCGGGGCCCACGCGGGAGCTGGGGCCGCCCACGCTGCCGAGCCACAGGATCCCAAGCAAACAAAAGGGTGTTTCTTCCAAGCCCCAGCGTTTGCTTTAGGTTGTCACGCAGCAAAAGAGAACCAGAAGTTTACGGCCTTATTGGAAAGAGTGTCGGGCGTGTGAGTCACAGCCTTTGCTCGATACAAACAGCGAAGCCGCCTCACTGAACCAACAGCTAGAGAAGGCAGGCCATCGACCCCATGGCCACCAGCGGCCCGCTTCGCAGGGGAAGTGCACACGCAGCCCGGCCCAAGGTGGATAAAACAGCCCAGCCCAGTTTTCGGTGTCTTGTGCAGGGCACAAAACACGACCATGCTTTCCTGATAATCAAAGTTATTCAAGCCAAGTCAGTCTTTTGTGGTTTCTAACCTCTTGTGCAGGCGGCCTCAGAGCTGTGTCACAGCCCCCCACCCCCAGGCAGGCTGGGCTGGCGCCTCACCGCCCACCCAGGGAACACAGACGGGAAGGACACCACGCCGAGGAGGGCGCCCTCTCCCCCTGGCCGGCCCACGAGGCCAGCTGCCACACGGTCAGGAACGAGCGAGGCCCCGGACCAGCCACCACCCCTCCAGCGAGCTGGGGAAGGGTCCCTTCCGAGTGGAGGCTTCAGGTGAGACCCCAGCCTGAGCCGACACTGGGCCCACAGGCCAGGGAGAGGACCCCGGCCAAACCACGTCTGAGCTCCTGACCCACAGATGCTCTGAGATGAAACTAAGCTGCTAAGCGGCAGGGTCGTTACCCAGCAAGAGACAACAAACCCACGTCTCCAAATAGGTTTCACGGACGCTCATACTCTTTGAAGCAGAAAAATGAGGGGTTTGCCCTGCAGAGGAATTCCTGGCCAGTGTGCTCTCACTCTCGGACTTATTTCCTGCGGCTCAGCCGTGCACAGGCTGGTCTCTGGGGCACCGAGCACCCACCCGGAGACTGGGCAGAAGGTGTGGAGAGAAGCTCCCCAACCGCCCTCTGGAGCAGGGGACCCCCGGGCAGCCCCGGTGACGTGTGGCCTTGCATACAGCCTCTCACGATGCCAGGCAGGCACCGGCACGGGGACGGCTTACCTGTGCCATCCAGCGCTTCTGGATGGGCCCCAGCTTGGACGGTCAAAGTGTGGAACAGTTTCCAGAGAGCACACGTGTAACCCCTGAACTCTGGTCGGCTTCCTTGACATCCAACCCACTTTATGTGATTAATAAGGAATATTCCAGAAATCTGGGGCGGGGGGGGGGGGGGGGCGGGTAGAAGAAGAGATAATTGAATAGTTAAAATTAAGACAGTTGAGGAACGTCCTCTGCTTTGATTGGGTGGTGGTTACACAGACTGTATGTTTACTAAAACTTCACCAACCGCACATCTGAGCACGTTGTGTGTTTAAATTCAGCAGCAAACACGTGAGACAGCACAGTGTCTATACCACGAAAGGAGGTCTCCAAACAGGGCAGTGTGGCCTGTTCCTCCCTGCCTTCGGGGAGGGGGAAAGGGCTCCTCTGTGTCCGGACAAACGAGAACACTAGAAAAGCCTGAAAGATGCAATCCCCACCCCCCCACCCCCCCAACCAAGACTAAGAAGCCCAGCTGTGGAACATTCTCAGCCACCACGGATAGGGAGGCACGTGCCCGCAGCCGAGCGGGAGCTTCAAGCATTCACCCCACGTCCACGCGGGCCTTGTGTCTTCTGGCCGGGAGTTAGGAGTTTGCTGAAAACTGAAATAACGCACCAGCCCGACCACCGCACCACCCGAGCAAGCTGCCCGTTCCGTCGCGGCCTGCCTCCCGCCAACCGGTGAGCTGACAGCGCCACAGGCGGGGGGCGGGGGCGGGGATGGGGGGTGCACAGAAAGCGTCCCAGCAACAGGACAAACCACGGCAAACCGCGGAGGGACACGGCGGTTCCCACACAGTGAGGGGAGGCGTTGTGCCATGGCACCCGAGCCCAGCTCCCTCCTTCCCCACGCACCGGGCTGGAGGGAGGAGAGCTGGAGGGAGGAGAGCGCGGGGTCAGGGGGTGGCTACCGGGACGGTGGCGGCAGTGGGCGGGCCCTGAGCTCGGGCGGGGGCCGGGGCCGGGCTCACCCGCATCTTGTTGTTGGCCAGGTCGAGGACGGCGTTGTAGGGGATCCTGTCCAGGGGAAGGCTGGCCAGCCACTCCTGCAGCGTCTCCAGCAGCTTCCTGACTGGCGCCCGGCCGGGGAACAGCTGAGCAAGGAAGGACGCGCGCTCAGAGGTCGTCCGGGAAGATGCCTCCCACGGCAGTGCCGTCCCTGGGGACCTGGACCAGGTGGGGTCTGCCTGACACGGGTTTCTCCCAGTACTGGGGTGGGGGGCTCCCAGAACACAGAGCAGGGGACGGGAGGGGCCACAGGCAGAGGCTTCTGGCCCACAGGCTCGCCCGCCCGGACTCCTGCACCTCGCCCACCGGCTCGGCCACCCCCGTGGTGCAGCCCTGCCCTACGTGTCGCCTGCTAAGCGTGCGAAACAAAGGCTGCCACCGGCTCAGAAACCTGAGCGGAAACTTGCTGCAGCAGGGACAGGACAGTTCAGGCTGCAAAACCCCACTTCCTGTGCCGGCGACAACGTGCCGCTCCCAACTCGCCAGCGCTGGACTGCCGCTTTCGGCGAGCTTTAGAGGAACCGGCCCGGGTCATCTGTGATCCTCCTGGGCTGCGGAGCTCTACCCCTCCCTGACGCCGAGGACACAGAGGAGGTGGCGGGCGAGGAGACAGCCCGTCTGTGACTCACTGAAAGCGAAGGAGGCCGCGGCCTCTGAACTCTGATCGGCACAGCGGGGCACACGCCCGTCTACGCAGCCTCCGTCTCTTCCTTGGAGACACGCTGTGCGGCTCACCGTCCCTTCCGCCATCAACTCCGCCTCCTACGGTTTACCCCAGAAGTCGTACGACACGAGCAAACCGCGTCTACGACAGTGTTGACCAGGAACCACTGTACCGACCACCTGACGTTTAGCAGGAAGAGTCCTTGATTTTTTTATTTTCAAAGATTTCACTTTTCAGTCATCTCTATGCCCAGCACAGGGCTCGAACTCAGGGTCACGTGCTCCACCAAGCCAGCCGGGCACCCCGAGAGAGGTCCTTCAAAACTAAGCTCCCCGACCTTCTAGACAACAGGCGAGCTGGGCACCAGATACGGGAGCAAAGGGCTCTGTCCCCAGGCCACTGTGACAGAAGCCCTCCCAAGGTGAGAGAGCAGAGGGGCCTCAGGCGCCCCCCAGGGGAGAGGGATGCCCTCCCGCTTCCCGAGGCTCTGACCTAAGGAAGAGACAGGAGGCCCTGGATTCTCTGCCCCGGAGCGAAGAGTCCCGGCAGCACGGCCCCTCACCTCCCAGCGGCCACTGACACGTGCACCACCACGGCTCCGGGTCCCGGCCGCTGGGGCCCACTCCGCACACAGGGATGGCTCCTGAGCGGCCTCCCCGCCCAGGCCCCGCAGCCTCTCTCCTCTCAGCCGGCCCTGCCTCCCTGCCCGAGAGCCACCGGCCCCTTCTGAGGCCCCGTCACGTCTGGGGGCCCGGAACTGGGTGGGCACCCGGCAGGCGCGTGCAGCGGGAGGAAAGAGCGGTCCCCCAGCTGAGGCCAGCGTCACTCCCCGCGGATCCCCGGGCACGGAGCCCGGCCCCCCGCGGCCTGGGTCAGGCACCACGCACCTTGGCGAGGACAGTGACGAAGTCCTTGAGCGTCCGTAGCTCGGCCCCCGCCAGGGACTTGTGGGCGGCCAGCTCGACCCTCAGCAAGTAGTGTAGCCCTGACTCTAGGTCAGCCGTGTACAGCTTCGCCCTGAGGAGAGACAGCGTCCGGTCGGGTCAGGACACGTCCCTCGTGCCCAACGCTCCCCCTCCTCGCTCCCAGCCCGCGGGGACCCCCGCTCCCCGCAGGCCCACGTCGTCGGTCGTTCCCGCACAGCTGGCGGCTCAGGGGGTGTGCTTCCGCTGAATCCCGCCTGCAAAGGAGCCCCGCAGCCCGCAGCCCTCCGCGTCTGCACCGGGCCCGCGCCCACGCGCGCCCCTGGGCAGCTCAGGTCCGAGAGAAATACCTGCCTGTCAAATTCTCTCCAGACCACGGTTTCTGGAGTTTTTGCTTTGTTGGGTCTTTCAGGCACCGAAAGCAGTTTTTTCCTCACATCTGGCAACGACTTCAAGTAAGAGGAAAAAAACGACCGGAGAGGCTTTCCGCTGCGAGAAAGTGGACAAGGTGTGGGCTCGGAGCCAGGGTGCCTCCCGGCCTGGCCAACCCGCAGGTGTCTGAGCTGGGCACTAGGGCACCCAGTCTCCTCTGCGGCCCCCCCGCCCCCGCACCTCGAGAACGGCTCTCCTTCCGAGATGCAGGCATGTGGCCTGTGGCCTGGACCTCCCAGCCCACCCGCTCTCTGGGCATCTGAAGCAGGGACTGAGGGGGGAGGGCCGGGATGGTGGCTATGCCAGGGTGTCAGGGAGCTGGCCCTCCCGGAGAAGACAGAGCCACAGATGACCGCGTTGTAGCTGCAGTGTGACGATTCGTTTCTGTTCAGTGGGGACATCTGGACAGTTTGCAAGGCTGGTCTGAGCAGCGGCCAGACCAGCCTGACTCCAGCTGGGAGGGTTTTCCGCACGCCCTCTGAGTGGGGCACCCGGGAGCCAGGGCGGCGGGGGGCGGCAGGGGCCGTGGGGCCCCTCGACGGACGGGGAGGAGCATGCGCTCCGGGGACACGTCACGGCCGTTAGGACATCTCCACAGTGGCTGTGGGTCATCAACAGCATCGAGGGCTCATTCTCGTTCCCAAAGAGAGAAGGTAAAACACCCAAGTCATTCGACAAGAACGAGTCGTACAGGTGACGCTTTCATACAAAACGAGCGTTTTTCTTCAAAAGAAAATGGCATTTTGTCGAGGGAAAGCCCGTCGAAGGCGACATCTGCTGTGGGCCTGGCCCTGGCCGCCCCCGCCGCAGGCCAGAGCCCCCGGTGCGCGGGCCCGGGTGCTTGGAGCGGCCCGAGGACCTCGCTCACAGAGCCTGACAGCAGATGACCCGCTCCACAGAGGCCGCGGTCCCTCCCCGACTTCCGGTTGTTGAGAACAGAAGCACACCCAAGGGCCTGGGGTCTGAGGAAGCGGCACACGGAGACCCCGCGGGAACCGCTCGGTCAGCACAGGCTGGGTGGGGTCCGGCAGGTCCTCGGCACCCACACCCACAGGAGGCTGGGGCCGGGGAGGCCACCACAGGCCCCTGGAATCGGCTCGGCTGCTCACCTGTGACCTTCCCGACCCTGCTTTAGGCCGTCTGCGGCTCAGCGGGCCCGGTGCAGGCAGACGGCGTGCGGATGGGCTCCGTGGTCGCAGCCGCGAGGAGCGTGTGGCAACTCGCCCAGGGGAGGCCCCCACGCTTGGAAGGGTTCCCCAGATCCCACCCGGCGTCGCAAACGCGCCTGAGGCCGGACTACACTTACATGTTAATTAATCCGTGTGACCCGTTTGGGTAAATCAAGTAACAGGAGGGAACGGAAGAGACCCCAAGTTTCTCCAGGAAGGCTTTGTCCGTGTCCAGCGCTCTCTTCACCACGATGTTCTCGTACGGAAGCAGGTCTAGGATCACCTGGGCAAGGAGAAGATAGCGTCGCCTGGCTGTGGATGGCCGCGTCTCACGAAACGTCGCCTTGACCAAGTACGAAGGCAGCGTGAGCACAGAAATCACAAACAACGTCACTTAGAATAAATCCGTATTTATCTGCTCTCTGAGCCAGGCTCATCTTCATTTTCATTGCGCTCGCAGGGCAGGGCAGCCCCGCTCAGCAAGCTCACGGACTCTAAAGAAAACGTCTGCCAGAGAACTCGCCCTGGGCTTCCTGGGCCAGCACGTCCTCCACAGGAGTGGTGTCCAGAGGACGAGCACACTCACCCCCACTTAGGGAGACGAGGCCGCGGCCCCGGCCCGGAGCTTCCCTCGACACAGGGGGCCGCGCACCAGGAGGCCAACCTCATCCCGGGACGGCGGCCGGCCCCCTGAAGTGCCGGCAGGCTTCCGGCAGGCCGGTCCCTCCCTCGACCTGCCCCCGTCCCATCCTGCTCAGGCCGAAGGCACGGCGACGGGGATGTGGCAGCAGAAGGACCACAGGAGGGCATCTCGGGGGCCGGATGCCGTGAAAGGCGCCCCTCGGGCCTGGCATGTGCCGCCACAATCAGGTGCAGAAGCGGCATCCCTGGCCTCTCAGCCACAGAACCGGCGTGTCCGCAACGGGGCGCTTCACGCAGTGCGGCAGTCACCGGACTCCGGTGAGCCGAGTGCGTCTGCTGGAGCTGGCCACGCTCGAGCCCCGCTGCGGGCGGCCCTCCGGGGAGAGGCCGGGCCACCTGCCCCAGGGGGTGGTCCCCGCTCGGGCCTGCGTGCGGGATGTGGGGGAGCCTAAGAGCGCCGGTGAGAGAGGCAGCCTGGGGACGGCGTGGGGGCGGCACACGAGGATGCCGTGCGGCGGCCAGTGGCTGCTCCGCCCCCCCCCCCCCCCGACCGGGAGTCCCGGCCGGCCCAGAGAAGGTGGCACCGTGTCGTGTCGCCACCAGACTCGGAGGGCACGGGGGGGAGGGGCGGCGAGGCGGGCGATCGCTAACGTCCGCAGCCTTGGCCCGAGTGCATGTCAACGGGAGCTCCCGCGGGGAGCACGTGGTCTCCCGCCCCGTTTCCAGAGCTCGCGGAGGAGGGGGGCGTGGCTGGGAGGTGAGGGTTTCCCGTCATCCCCCCCACCCCCACCCCCGTGTGTCTGGGGCCAGCGGCCAAGGCTTCAGAGCCGCACGTGAGACACCAGAGCAGAAAAGGTCCACGACAGGAATGACGTTTTAGAGTCTCGGATTTGGCAAAACGAGTGGGCGTGCACGACACAGCCAAGAAAAAATCCTGATGGCAGCGCATAAGAAATAAAGGGCCTCAAGGAAAAAGGCAGCGTGCCCTGGGAACGGGTGCGGAGGGGCCGCCCTCCCGGCGGCCCGCAAATCCGCCACCGTGCTGGGCAACGCCGCGCCTGCATTCCAGGAATCAACAAGGACGAACGGGAACAGCACCGAGCAGAGGCCACGGGCGTTCCCACAGAGCGGCCGGATCACAGCACGAGGTGCCACAGGGAAAGACACAGGCGTGACAGACGCAGTTACCTCCCGTCCAACATAGGAGCTGTTGCTCTCAAACAGGATGGCCACGTAACGGCCATCGCGGCTGTCCAGGAGCGAAAGGATGTCACTGGGCCTTTTAGGAGAAAAAAGAGGCTTTCAGTGCCTTCAAGAGCACTGAGCGGGCCGTCGTGTGCCAGGGCCCGCGTCACTCGTGCAGACCCGCACTCTGCACAATTACTCTCGACCCCCGACGCCCCCGTTTACGCACAAGTACCCACCGGACGGGGCCCAGAGGCGGGCAGGCAGGGGGCCTGTGTCCGTCCGTGTGGTTCTGCAGAAAGTCGATCATCGTCCGCCTCACCGTCTGTAGCTCTCGGTCGGGCCCTGTGGGGAACCACACCGCCATCACCGCCGCCCATCCCAGGGCCCCCCAGGGCGCGCAGAGGGGCTCGCCGGTGGCCGCCCAGAGACCGCGGTGGGTTCGCACATCAGGAGACGGCACGGAGACCCGTGTGGGAGCCGATGGGCAACAGGGGTGAATCCCCCACCCGCAGCGTGGAGGCGAAGCGGCCGGGCGCGCCTCAGCCCCACCTACGCCACGCTCCCAACGGGCACAGTGACCTCTGACGTGAGCCGCTGCCGCCCGGGGACGGGCCGGTCACGTGCCGGAGCCTGACCTGGGCGCTGGCTACCTGGGTGGCTGTCTCATAAAACACGTGAGGTGAGCATTTGTGTGTGATCTGTGCACTTCTCCGAATGCCTTCTGAATAAAAAAGTTCACTTAAAAACCAAAATTCCACCACCGAATGGCCAAGGCAAAGCATAAAATTCTGGCTGACACGATGCACATTGGAACCCTCCAAGGAAAGGCAGGTCGGACAGGACTGATGCGGGTGTGTCGGGGGGAGGGGTGTGTCGGGGGGGCTGAGAGGGGACGGGCAGACAGACCCCAGCAGGGGCTCTCTGTGCCCTGAAACCACCCCCGCTTTAGCGGCTTTAGGCAGCGATGCTGAGAGAATAAAATAGAAAGCTTACATCCTTACCTTTAAAATTTTCTCCAGTTATAAACTCCTTTGTAAATGCCTTGAAATACTAAGAGGAAAAACAGGACAAGTGAGAAAGAGCCTCATCTGGTGTCTGTGCAAATATTTAAGCAAGGGAATGACCATCAGCTTTAAAAAAAAATTTTCTTTTTTAACATTTATTCATTTTTGAGAGAGACAGAACGAGAGCAGGGTGGGGGCAGAGAGAGAGGGAGACACAGCACCGGAAACGGGCTCCGGGCTCTGCGCTGACAGCACAGGGCCCGACGCGGGGCTCGAACCCACGGACCATGAGATCGTGACCTGAGGCGGAGTCGGTCGCCCGACCGACTGAGCCACCCAGGCGCCCCTTGAGAGCGACCATCGTCTTGAAGAAAGCTTTAGTCCATCTGCTTGAGATGACGTTAAGCGATAGCGAACCACACGTTTCTGCGGGTGTCTGTGGATGTCAGTGTTTCCGACCAGGCTCACCCTGTGTGGGGTGAGGACTGACCACAGTTCTGCTGTTTACACTCTCTGACCCAACGGGGCTAGAGGCCAGAGAGCTCAACAGGCGCTTTCCCTGACTCGTGGAATCAAACGCGCATCCTAAGAGTTGGCTCTAACGCTCTAAGACACAAAGGATTTACAGGAGAATGACAGACGCTATGTCTCTGAGCAGAAGAAAAGCTCTTTTACTAAAAGAGACACCAAAGACAGTGAAAAGACCGTTACAAGCTGGGTGAAGACATTTCCAGTTCTCACAACTGGAACAAAAAAGGTTAGTATCGGGGCGCCTGGGTGGCTCAGTCAGCTGAGTGTCCGACTCCGTTTCGGCTCAGGTCACGATCTCACGGTTTCATGGGTTCGAGCCCCACATCAGGCTCTGCACTCACAGCGCGCAGCCGGCTTGGGATCCTCTCTCTCCCCCTCTCTGTCTGCCCCTCCCCTACTCGTGCTCTCTCAAAAATAAATATGAAAAAAATAAATAAATAAATAAAAAAGAAGAAGAAGAAGGGGGGACACCGGGCCCGTGAACAGAAGACGTGGCCGTGGTCACGGGTCAGACACGAGCGAGCGCTCCCAGCAGCCTCGCCCGGAACAGGCCGAGTGCCAGCGGTGCCACCGGCACCCGGGGTGGGGGCGGGCACGTTCCCAGGTGACTAAGGCCGACGAGCCTCCGCCACACCCCGCAGTGGGGGTGCTCCGGGCCGCACCCTGTTCACAAGAGACAAGGCCCAGCTCACACACAGCGCGACGCTGCGCGCGTGCAGCCAGAACAAAACGAAACAGGGGAGAGCGCAGGGGACGTGCTCCGCAGGGCTCACGAGACGCGACGGGGCAGGGGCGCCAGGCCACACAGGGCACAGGGCTCGAGGGCCGAGCGGGAGTGGAGGGGACACAAAGCTCCCTCGGAGGGGACTTCTGAAGGCACCGCGAGTGTTCTGGGCAGTAAATACCTTCCCACGTACTCCCACTCGCGTGCCGGCAAGGGCCACGCCCCTTGACACCTTCAAGGGATCCCTTCACCCTCCGCCCCCGGTGGAAGAAACGGGTAAGACCCGCCTGTGGGGCCACCCGCTGGCCGCTCTCCAGGCGTCACTGGGACAACCTGGCCTGGCCCCGTGCAGGCGGGAAAGGCCCGGCTGGACACGGGCACGAGGGGGTGGAGAGACCTGCCCCCCGAGCTGTGACGGCAGCTCCCGGGCACCCCCATGCCCACTGGGTCGGCAGACCCCGCCTCCCCCGTTCCCACGGGGCGCCAGTGGGGGCCCGGGGCGTGCGTGCGTGTGCACAACCCGCCAGGGGCGGAGCACAAGAGGGGGCCCCGGGCCAACGAGCTCCTCTAAGCTGAAGCCACACGCCGGCGCCTGCCAGAGTGCCGCGGCTTCCCCCACGGTGGTCGCGGGGAGGGAGGACAGAGGGCGCCGCGGACGGCAGGGCGGTGCTCACCCGGAAGGTGGGGTAGAAGTGGACGTCGTAGGCTCGGCACACCTCGTGATTCTCCTCCTCTGCGCAGTCCAGGGCGGCGACCCGGATGGCAGCAGCCCAGTCTGAAAAGCAGGAACGCGACCTTCGGTGTGGCGGTCTGGCCCGCGTCCGCGCGGCCACCGTCCCCGACCACGCGGCCAACCGCTCCCGCTCCTAACCGGGCACGTCCCAGACGCACAGAGGCAGCAGCGTGCACCCGCGGATGATGCAGACCGGGTCCGGGACGTTTCGTGGCAACACTCCCAGGCACGCGCTCCAGTGAGAGACAGGCCCCCAGCGCCTGACCGGCTGTCTCTCTAGGAAGCGCTTCCCCCTGTCCCATCGCCGGTTCTGGGAGCAGAGCAGGAGCGGCCGTACGTCTGCATCCGCCCGTCTCTAATGGTTGTGTTACGGAAAGTCCTGCACGTGAATGCCACCGAGGTGACGCCACGGCAACGCCACGACCCTCAGCTCAGCATCGACGGCCATCTGCTCCCGCCAGGCCCCGCTGCCGGGTCATGGCCAGCAGTGGCCCCGGCCACCCCGAGTCACACAGACACGCGCTCTACTCTGGGCTCACGGCTCCCTAACTGCTCCCTTTGCCCCGTGAGAGTCTGACGGGGAGCCTCCGAGCGGCGGCTGTCTCACCCACTGCTCCGCGAACCCCGCACACCCTCGTTGAAGACCCCGTTGAAGGTCCTCTGTCCTGCGGCTCCCACCATCGGGCTGTGTGGCTGCACCCCCTCCCCCTGGATCTTCTGAAACCTGCACACCTTTGGGGAGACGGCTTCCTAGGTGGCGATGCGCGCTCCCACCAGGAGGCGGGGGACCTCTGGCCGCCCTCCTTCCTACTGATGGCCCGCTGAACGCACGAACTCCTGAGGGCTGCAGCCAGACGGGGTGCCCCATCTCATCCCTGCTTCACTTATGGGCGGGACACGGCTGTACAGAGGAACCTAGCTCACGGCGACCCTGAGGCGACGTACACACAGGGAGACAGGTGCTCGGCTGGGCCCAGTGGTCACCAGCCTCAAAGGCACAACTTTGACATCCTCCAAAAAGTGAGGTTCTCTCTTTGAGACATTTGATCCTGGGGCACCTGGGCGGCTCAGTTGGTTAAGCATCTGACTCTTGGTTTCAGCTCAGGTCATGATCTCGCAGTTCATGAGTTCGACCCCCACATCAGGCTCTGTCCTGAAAGTGCAGAGCCTGCTTGGAGTTCTCCCTTTCTCCCTCTTTCTCTGCCCCTCCCCAGTGCTCACTTGCTCTCTCTCTCAAAATAAATAAACTTTAAAATAAATTTAAAAAAAAAGAAAAAACACAAATATTCGATCCCTTTCCCTAGGGTTCCGGTTATACAGCCAAGCACCCGCCCACTGGCTCCTGAGGTGGAGACCCAGGCGCCCCACGCGCTGGCTGCCCTGGGGGACGGGCCGGTCCCCCTCACGGTGTCCTGCAGTCCAATGACTTCTCAGTGGGGACGCACGGCCGTCCCCGAGACACTGACCGGGCTCTTTGCTGCCTCGTGTTCGGAAGTGACACCACTGGCCTGAACCAGTAACCTGGTTACAAATCGTGTCACAGGTTTTTTCTGGATTCTAACTATGACCCTAAACTTCAGAGGTTACATTAGCAATATGCCCGGAAGGAGCCACTTGTGCTTAAAAATACACACCTTCCGGGGCTCCTGGGGGCTCAGTCGGTTGAGCGACCGACTTGGGCTCAGGTCACGATCTCGCGGTCCGTGAGTTCGAGCCCCGCGTCGGGCTCTGTGCTGACCGCTCGGAGCCTGGAGCCTGCTTCCGATTCTGTGTCTCCCTCTCTCTCTGCCCCTCCTCCGCTCATGCTCTGTCTCAGAAATAAACATTAAAAAAAAAAAGAAGTGGCAGAGGATTAAAACTCTCCTCGACTTTAAAAAATACACGCCTGTCTCCCCCACAGTTATAAAAAAGATCTACCAGTATGCATTTTTTTAGCTTCTTTACTTAGAGACAGAGACAGCGCGCACGTGTGGGGGGTGGGGGAGGGGCAGAGAGAGGGAGGGAGCGAACCCCAAGCAGGCTCCGCGCAGTCAGCACAGAGCCCGACTCGGAGCTCAAACCCATGAACCTCAAGACCACGACCTGAGCCGAAGTCAAGAGTCGGACGCTCACCCGACCGAGCCCCCCAGGTGCCCAAGGTTTACCAGCATCGACACAACGCGGAGGACGGACTGGAAAAAACCACAGCCGTCTTTCGCAATCGACGGCCAAGTCCCGTTCCGCTTACGTGGCTCCCCTGAAACCGACTCCGGTCCCGAGGCCGTGGACGGGAGCGAGAGTCACGGGACCTTCCCGAATCACAGGCCACATCTTTCCGGAGTCTCGAATTACATGGAACCAAGGGCGAACAGTTAATACTCTCATCCAATTAGTGCGGCAGATGGCCCAACGCGCAGGGCTCAGCGCGGGCTCCCTCCACGCGTGGCCCCCCACCGCGCACGAGGCCCCCTCCACCGCGCCGTGGCCCCCCGCCCTCCAGCGGCCCTGTGGGGGGAGCCCTTCCCCAGCCTGTCATCTTTGCTTCTGTTCCCATCCATCTGGCCAAAGCGCCTCCTGTTTGCTGCCTCTTTCTTGCCTCACAAACGCAATTTCCACGACGTGCTTTCATTTCATGTTTAAAAAAAGAAACAGCACCCGCTACCCAGAAAAGGTATGTAGGAAAATGAAAAACTGCCCCGAGGGCCAGCACTGAGCATCGGATACAATCCCGACGAATAATCAAGCCGGACCCGAAACAGAAAAAAGCCGCTGAGAACGCACTCCGAGACGCTCACTACGGTCTGGTTTTCACGGCGGGACTCGGTCCGACTCCCTCGTCCTTCAGATTTTCCCCACTAGGTACGTCTTATGGGCAAAAGCAAACACACCCACAGTCGAGCCTCCAGGACGCGGAGACTGTGTCCCGTGCACCCGAGCTCGGCTGGCTCTGTGTCCCCTGCTCAGTTCCCACCCTCCTGGAGTCCTCAGCGTGAAGAGGCTGCAAACGGCACCCCACAGAGCAGCCGCCACGGGTCACGACGCGCCAGGTGACAATGACGCGAAGCAAAATCGGACCCAAGGCCACGGTGGTGCCGACCACATTTTCGCAACCCTCCTGAGTGTCCCACGGCACGAGAGACCAAGAGACCACGCGAACACGCAGACCTCACGCGGGGCTGGCAGGAACGGCTGTGAGCCCCGCACCCAACAACTCTGTAACCCCAAAGGCAGGACTCCGGGCGCTGAACCCTGGGGAACACGGGCCTGTCAGGCTCGCAGCACCTGCTCCCAGGCTCAGTCCGCTGGCCCAGACCAGAGCGAGGCCTCGAAAGTGCCCCCGGTCCCTTGCCCGCCTCCGCAGCCCCCCAGCCCTGGGACCCTGGGACCCTGGGACGCAGCAGCCGGCCCGGAGGACCCTGGCCCCGTCACGTGCGCACGGCCGGCTCTCAGCACGAAGGACACAGCCGCGTTCCTGGGCGGCGTCCCCACCAGGCCTCCTGGGCTGCCGACTCCAGCTGCTCTGCCTTCCAGTAGACTTCTCGCTCCCCCACCGTGGTGTCTGCCGGTTGTTCCGCCGTAAGAAGGAGCGCGTCCTTTCTTAGCACTGAACTACGTGACTCCTTCAATTGCAACCTTGGCTGGAAGGGGCCCGGAGGGTGCCCAGCCCCCAGCAAGGCATAGGGTCTGCAGGCGACATCACTTCCTGTGTGTCCCCGGGACCTTCCCGAGGGAGCGCTTCGTGGCACATTTCATCAGCTGACCTGTACCCTCCTCTCCCTCATTCGCTCCTCCCCTCAAGCCACAGACGGGTCTGAGCACACTCCTGCCCCAGGACCTTTGCACCTGCTCTTCCTTGGGTGCAGCACACTTGCCTCTGATCTGCACTTGCTGCTTTATTGTCAATTTCAACACAAACGTCACCTCCATAGAGAGGCCTTCCCTGATTCCCTGCCCAAGCACACTTAACGTGACATGACAAGAAAAGCTCCCTACCAGCCTTGCTTCCAGAACAAAGTAAACTACACAGAGCCTCATGCTTTCTTACCACGTCATCTACCATGGAAGTCTCTCTGTGAAACGGGCAGGACGCCACAGAAGAGGCGGCTGGGGGTCAGAGAGGCTGAGGAAGCCGCCCAGGGTTCAGAACCAGCTGCCCGTCACCCACTGTCACAGGCACGCAGAGCACATGTGACAGGTGTCCACCGACCGGCAAGTTCCTCAACGTGCTGTGGGTGTCTTCCCACAACAGTCTCCTCCCTCTAGCCTACTGCCCGCAGACAGGAGACACTCCCCGCTCCCACCCGCCCCTCCCACTCCTCTGACCCCACACGGTCACGCGCGGGAGGAACCAACGGCACCCACCTCTTCAGTGAGCCCCTGCACACGGCGTGCTTCCTCCTTAAATGCACAGAAAGCCCATTCTTTGGAAAAACGGCCTCTCCTCGCATTCCCAGCATATTTCCCACGGCCTCTCTCTCCGACGGTGGCCGTATCCCCACGGGCAGGAACCAGGTCGGGAGGGTGCGGAGCCCCAGCCCGAGGAGGCCGGAGCACCTCTGGCGCCTCGTCCCGCACTCAGTGCTCTAAAAGCGCTCTGGTCCCTGCCGTCCCAGCTAAGCCTCACATCCCAGCCTGGGATGAGACTGTCACCACTCCCCCCCCACAGGTGACGGAACCAAGCTCACAGGCCCCAGGGGTAAGTGGGGGGTGCCCGGCGTCTGCCCCCCTCGCCCTGGCCTCCTGGCTGCCCCGGCCACGAGTAGCCCTCTGCGCCTGAGCGGAGCCATCCTCTGACCTCGACGTAGTAACTAGGGAGGCACAGGAAGTACCAGGCGGCTAACGGTCCTCACCTCCCAGGCCCCTTCCTCTCCAGGACACTCGTGACACGTTTCCCCCGAGCTCTGCTTTTCCAACGAGCTCCACGCAGGGCGAGCCACGCACGACTGGCAGACCAACTCTCCCGGCTCGGCGCTGACGACGCACCATCCCGACACACCATCCCGGGAAGGCGGGGAATCTTTCCTGCCTGACGGGGGGGGGGGGGGGGGGGGGGGGGGGGGACACCGGGGTGGAGAAGCAGGCGAGGGCGTCAGGGCAGGCCGGGGCCGGCTGTGCTGGGGCGGGAGCGGCATGCAGAAGCACCGCGGGAGCCACCCAGGCTCGGGCAGCCCGCCCCCGGTCACTGCTCCGAGGGTGGCAGCCAGCCGGGGCCGGGCCACGGCCCTGAACGGCCCCCAACGGCCCCCAGGGTCCCGGGAGCGGGGCCCTTCTCAACCAGCCACAGTCCAGACAAGCGCTTTCTGCCGGTCCCGTCGCCTCGGTGCACCTCACCGCCACCTGCCCCCAGCAGCCGCACCGCACAGGTGCCCAGGTCCCCAGTCAGTCGCGTCGCGGCGGGTCCTGGCCTCTGCGCCCTTTACTGAGCTCACTCCCATTGGCCCTCCGGGTGCCCCCGAGAGGCCTGGCCTGTCTCAGCAGCGGCGTGCCACACGACATGGGGACCCCGTCCGGAGGCAGATGCGCAGCCCACGTGCTGCCCTGCCTCCTACCAGGTTTGGAGACTCTGGACAACTTACCAGTGTCTGTAACTCAGCTGCCGCACCTGTAAGACAGAGGCCAGGGAACGACCCGCTAAGGGGGCCGCGAGGACAGACCGGCTAACGGCCACATCCCGCTCGCAGCTGGGAAGCGTCTGCTGCTAGAATGTGCTCGGAGCGCGCACCACGGCCAGCAGAGCAGCGGCGAACTCCCGACGACCCCAGGCGCTGCCATCCTACGGGACACTGGGGACCGCCTGGGAGGGGAGGGGAGGGGAGGGGAGGGGAGGGGAGGGGAGGGGAGGGGAGACAGCTCTGGGTGGAGAGCAGCAGGCGGCAGGGAGGGCGGCCATGCAAACAGCTCCAGAGTCAGCGGTGGGGCCAGTCCCTGCGAAGCTGCAGGTGTGGGGAGCCTGTCCTTTGTCCCAGGTGGCACTGACGCGCACAGGGAACCCAGAAACCCCTGCAGGTGGTGAGTGACCAACGGCGTCGCCATGGCAGCAGCACAGGGTCCCGGTGTCAGAGAGACCACAGAGCGCGTGCCTCCCCCCTCGGTGTCTCGTGACACCCGGGAGGCAGCCTTCCTTGGGGCTCCGGCAGCTCCAGCGAGAGAGGTGGAGACGGCTCCTCCGCGGTCTGTCCGCGGCCCAGCACACGGATTCTGGGTAGACGGGGCGCCCCCGCCCAGCCCGAGACCCACGGCCAGTCGGATGTTCACTTTCGGCCACCACCTCTGGCCTCAGAGACTCTGGAGGAACCGGGCACAGGTCACGGGCAGAGCAGCCACATTCTCCGTCAAAGGCGCCGAGGGTGAGGGCCAGGGTGGAGGGCTCTGACTCAGCGGGTCAAGCCCCCCGGACCTCTGCCCGCGGGCCTCACCCAGCCCAGGCTGCGGGCAACCCCTGCCCACTTGCTGTCTCCGCTTGGCGCCCCAGGCTCGACCTCCCGGAACGTGACCGAAAGAGGCCCCTGGGTCCTCCACCCGCTGTGTCCTGGAAGGCGGGGGGAGCCGGCCCCCCTCCCTGGGGCGCCGGCTGCTCTCCCAGTGAGGGGGAGACAGGCGGGAAACGCTCGGTCTGGGCTGCAGATGCCGCCACAGAGAAACGAGGCGGTGCAGACGGAGGTCACCGACGCTGGTTTTTCAGCCTCTCAAGCGCCTTCAACTTTCCCAGGCACCCGGGAGGTGGACCCTGCCCTTTGAAAGAGGGCACAACCGCGGGGGGCTTCAAGATGAAAAAGATCAAGGGAAACCTTGGTTTCGCCGGGTTTTCAACCCACTGCTTCTTCTCATCACAACAGCGAAAGGGCCAGAGTCGCAGTGTCGCCCGGAGAAGCAGGGTGCTTGGCAAGCCCGGTGCTTCTGAAATGCCTTGCAGGGCCTTCAAGAGAGTGTAAGGCCGCAGGAACCTCTGCTCCGACATCTCTGATAAAGGCACTTGGTAAATTCACCAGCGTGAGGGCTCTAGACAGCGAATCCACCCGCGGCCAGTGTCAGGGCATAGTTTTCAAAGAGCTAAAGAGGCATGACTCGGAAAAGCACAGGATGAACAGGTACCGAAGGGCCCCGTCAGGGTGCGCGGATCGGGCCCAGGGCCACCAGGAACAGCCAGCCTACGAGACAGGGCCCTCCAGCGCCCAACAAGGCAGGAAAACCCTAGCGTTTGGGGTTCTTCTTCCAGACAGAAGCTGTCCGTTCCTCTACCAGAGAAGGTCTGTGAGTCAACGCGTAGCCTCAGAGGCAAAGCCCTTAATTACAGCCATCACGCAAGGTCAAACCCAGACACGTTCCCCCGAAAGCCAGCCCTCGGGGGAGCCTGTGAGGCGAGGCCCCAGCGACACTGAGGACGCGAGACCCACCTTCTTCTCACATTTCTAGGTTTTAGACGTTCCTTGATGACAGGACTTAGAAGAAAACCAGCTCACCGTGGAAAAGCGACTGGCATCCGCCGAGCGCGGGAACAGCGGCCACGAATCCCCGTGCCCGCCCTGCTCCCAGAAGGAAAGACACCTCACTCGGCACGTCTGACCAGAACCGGACCACCACCTGGTTACAACGCTGAAGGGCCCGCTCCGAGACGCCCCCCACCCCCACCGCTGCCGAAACACTACGGTCCTCCTTCCGGCCCAGACCCACCACCCCAAGTCTGGCCCGCATCGTCCCAACCGCGACCCCCATCGGCCGCGGGCCCTGGTTCTCCAGGGAGCAGGCGCAGATTTCTTAACGTAGACACCAGATCAAATGACCCCCTACTTGAAGCCACTCTTCTTTCCCGCTGCTCAGGAATGAGGACGCGGTTCGCCCAGCCTCTGGACCCGGAGCCGCCGGCTTCCACCCGCGGGCACCTCCCCACCTCCCCACCCTGGAGCCGCAACAGCCGCGTGCACAGTCCTCTGGACACCTGCCGTCCTGCCTGTCTCAGGGCCTTGGCACTGGCCGTGCCCCTCGCCCCTCATCTGCTGAGTGTCGAATGCCAGCCGAGGCCTTCCCCCACAGCCCCGTGCCAATTCCATCATCCTGGTTATCTTCCCAGGACTCAGGAGCTGCAATCAACCTCATTCTGTTTGTGCTTCCGTCAGCGCCCCTTCTTCTGGAACAGGGGCCCCACTCGGACCTTCCCAGGGCCGTTCACGGTTTCTCCGCACCTGCCAGCGCCACGCACAACTCAGGACAGGTCCCGACGTGCAGAGTCAACGCGGGGCAGACATCGGGCTCTACTCGCACAGGGAGCGGGGAGCTCCAGGCAGCACGGACGGGCCGAGGACAGTGCCACGCGCTGTGCGCAGGGGCAGCCGCCTGCCCGGGCTCCTCAGCGCCCCGCCACCAGGCGCGTCTGCACAGCGCCCCTCGACACAGCACTCTGCTCGGCCGGTTCAAAGCTGGGCTGGCCGTCCTGGCGGGAGGGCGTGCTGACACCTCACCAGGCCTTTGTCCTGGGGAGGAAGGCTGCTCAGGCTAGGCTAGGCTAGGCTAAGCTAGGCGGGAAGGCTCCTGAGGGAAGCAGATGAGGGAGAATTTCGGTTACAGAGACACCGGCAGTCAGTGCTGGGGCAGATGGAGGCATTCAGGGCAACACAAAAGACACAGTCCGTGTTATCAAATAAAATGCAAAGCATCTCAAAGGTCTAGCTTCAGGGTGTTGGCCACATTCAACTTGTACCCTCCCCTCCTCCTGCCTCTCCCACCTGTCTGGATCCCACCACACAAAGGAGAGAAACACTCTACACTGAATGCAAATTGCCTGCTTTGGGGACAATGTCCTAAAGCGGGGGTAAAGGGCACCAACTGGGAGGCACGCGCCTCCAGGGGCATCCGCTGGGGGCATGGGGGCGGGGGTTGCAACGCAAGCCCTGCTCTGCTCTCCTCACAAGCCCGTTTTCAGTACCACAGGCTTAAAAAATCCTTGAGAAATAATTAGGCTTCTCTGTGAGAGCAAACTAATATTTATTTCAAGTTTACTTATCAAGGGACCCTATCACTTAACCTTCAGGATGAAGCCATTTACCAGTACTGGTCAAGTTCTCATGAAAATGTCCATAGAAGTCTGATTTACAGTCCGGCATCAGTTAGTTGTAGAAAATGATTACAGCACAGAGTAATTAACCTCCAAGGTCTAAGAGGGAGCGAGAGGAGGGCAGTCTGGAAGACGCAGGGCTGTTCCGTGGCTTCTCTGTCGCGGTGCAGGCTGGGCGGGGCGGGGGGGGGGGGGGGGGGAGGTGCATGGGTGCACACGGTCCACCCACCGCAGGACGCGCTTTTCCCCGGCGCAGGCCCCGTCCTGGGTGAGCAAGGTCTTTTCAGACAAATTCCAAGTTCAAGGGCAAGTTTGGTCTAGAGGTCTGGGTAGAAGTTGAGCCCACATACGGACAAGCAGAGGCCAGCAAGAGTTAGCTACAAGTCACTGGAGGTGGCTTGAGAGTCGGGCGCTCGTCTCAGCCTCCTCTGGGAGTGGAGGCGGGGCGGGCTACCCATGGCGCCCTCGCCCCTCGGCGCAGTGGCCTTAAACTAGCCCCGCACAGTCCGGAGCGCTCGACGGGACACAGCCGTCCCCATGCCCAGCGCATCTCCTGGCGAACTGCTGAAGCCTGGCGACCCTGCCTCAGGAGAAAGGAAAAGCCCCTGGCCCGTCCTCCCGGCCGCACTGATGACCTGTCTTCTCACACTGGCATCGCTGACCTTGGTGCCTGGTGGCGCTCCTCTGGCCATGGTCATCACAGAAACCGGGCCTCCCTGGCGCGTCTCCCTTGGGCTGAAACCACAGCTGCCCAGGCAGGGGGCAGGGGGTACAGCGGCCTTTCCTGGGCCCATCACGAGCTGGCATCTCCACTACCTGCCTCCAACCCCCGGGCGGCCCTCTCCAGAGTTCAGGCGGCGAGCTCCCGGTGCCTCCTGGGGCTCCCTGCCTCGCACACCCCTGCTGGCGGTGCGCCGTCAGCATCCCTCCCCGCTCAGTCACACCCCCCACCCCCCCCCCCGCCACGAACGCGGCCCGTGGGGGAACGCCAGCTCATCTCCAGGAGCCTGTGGCCTAGCCAGGTGGGCAGAGAGACCAGACCCGGTAGTGAGTGAGGAGCTGCAGGGGGACGAGCCAGAGCACGGACACCGGAGCGGCCAGGACAGAGAGCCACGGGCCCCGGGGGCCACCCGGCCTGGTGCTCAGCTGCGTGACCCAAAGTGAAGGACCCGGCCTCACTGGGCCCCAGGGCGACACCCGCTCACGTCTGCAGGACAGAAGAGAAGGTGCGTGCTGTCGGTGACTGCCCAGCGAGTCTCAGGCTCCCTCCCCTTCCTGCCTCATCTAGAATTCCAGGACCCGTTACAGGAAATGTGCCCCTGCTTCCTCCAGACCAGTAAGAAGGGAGAGGGAGGCCCCGGTGACCCTCGACAGGGGCGCTCCTCCAGGGACCACGGTCTCCACAGAGACACTCAAAGGCAGCGCGGTGGTGGGGTGCTGCTGGGGGCCGCAGGTGTCTCCTGTCCGTAAAAGGAGGTGGCACCACAAACCGCTAACACCACAGCTCCGGGCTAAATGATTTCCGGGAACACAGCAGGGTTTTGTCTTACAAAGGACTCAGAAGTGACAGGAGTAAGTAAGCCAGATCCACACAAACACTGCAGGAACTCTGGGCTACACCCAACGGTAGACCTTTTGTTCGTTAAGCCGCCTTGTTACAAGGAAAAACATTGATTTTCAAAATCTTGAAAATGCCAGTTAATTGCCAAAGTTCAATCTAAGTCCTTCAGGAAAGCAAAGTACCCTCAGCTCTGAGCAGAAGACGCTTCCAGAGCGGGGGGAGGAGCCTCACCCTCTCCAGACCACCCCTCAGGCCTTCTGTCCATTCCGAGCAAACGGAAGCCGCTCCCGTCCCAGGTGATGGTGGAGGGACAGCGGGGGAAACAGCGCTGCCCCCACCCCAGGCGATCTCACGGGGGAGCAGAGCCTGTCCCACCTACTAGAAGTCAGTGTTGAGGCTGGGGTGGGGGGAGCGGTGGATGGGGAAAAACGCCAGCTGGATGGTCTCCATTTCAAGAGGGGTGGGGAGGGGCACCCTTGGGGGCCCAGTGCAAGGTCCGTGTGCCCCGGGGACTGGACAGCCCAATTCACAGGTGACTGACAGCACCAAAGGGGTGACAACGGGAGTGAAGCCTGTGTTCACACAGGACATGGGGGGCGATGGGGACCTGCTTTCCTTGGGGGCGGCCGCGGCTTCTCAGTGGTTCCACTGGGAGCGGGCCAGGATTAGGCACAAAAAGAGCCCTGTGGTCGATCACATAGGAAGCAAAGGCTTAAGAGTTAGTGAACTCCAGGGGCACCTGGGTGGCTCAGCCGGTTAAGTGTCACGACCTCAAGCTGGAGCCCCGAGTCAGGTTCCATGCAGCGCCGACAGCTGGGAGCCTGGGGCCTGGGGCCTGCTTCCAGTTCTGTGTCTCCCTCTCTCTGCCCTCCCCGCGGGTGCTGTGTATATCACTCTCTAAAATAAACAAACATTAGGGTGCCTGGGTGGCTCAGTCGACTGAGCGTCGTACTTCAGCTCAGGTCATGATCTCACGGTTCGTGGGTTCGAGCCCCGCGTCGGGTTCTGTGCTGACCGCTCAGAGCCTGGAGCCTGCTTGGGATTCTGTGTCTCCCTCCCTCTCTGCCCCTCCCTCACTTGTGCTCTGTCTGTCTCTCTCTCTCTCTCTCTCAAAAATAAATAAACATTTAAAAAAGGAAGGGGGACGCCTGGACAGCTCAGTCGATTAAACATCCAACTTCAACTCAGGTCGTGATCTCACTGTTGCGGGTTCGAGACCTCCGTCAGGTTCTGTGCTGGCCGCTCAGAGCCTGGAGCGACTTTGGATTCTGTGTCTCCCTCTCTCTCTGCCCCTCCCCTGCTCACACTCTGTCTCTCTCTCAAAAATAAATAAAGATTAAAAAAAATTTTTTAAATAAACACACAAAAAAAAATTGTTTAAAAAAAGTTAATGGACTCCTTTTCTGGGGAATCCTTGTGTACTGGGGACATCCACGAGGGGGAGTCCACATGCCACGTATCCTGGCCACGGGTGCTTCCCTGCAGGTGCGTCATGGGGCTGGTGTCCCTGAGAACGGTGATCCTCCAGCCGTGGGGCTTGTGCTGACAGGATGCTGGGCCTCACGCCCGGTTTCGACCCAGCAGACCCGGGTTGGGACCAACGGTGCGTCTCTAACAAGTCCCCAGGTGACCTGTCTTTGGGGACCCCATGTGGAACTCTCCCCAGTGCCGAGGCCCCTGCCTCCAGCAGCGATTTGGCTCTCGGGACGGACGCTTTGCCCAGGTGCCCCGCGGCTGTCCCCACTGTCTTTCAGACCACAGCTGCTTTTCACTTTCAGCCACATCTCCCTCCGTCCCAGGCCTTCATCCTGCCCGACGCGGGCAACGTCCAATCCTTTCAAGATAACCTTATTTAGCTAAGGGTTGAGTGAATCACACCATCAGGTATGGGTTTTGCCACTTTCGTTTCCAGAAGAAACCTTTCTTCCAAGTTCCAGGGGCCATTTTCAAGGCTCCTTACACGCTGGTTCAACTACAGAATAGTTACACATCTGTGTTTCTGCCACTGAGTGACAAACGAGAACTGAAAAGTTCTCTGCACTCTTAGAGTTTGTTCCCAAAGCAAAGGCTTTGAGAAAGCCCACTAAGGACTTGTCCGTCCACCTCCGTTCTGGCCACAGTGCCAAACACTTGGGACGTCAGAAAACAGGAGATCAAAGAACAGGCCCTTCAGAATCAAAAGGCCCCAACTCCCCGAGGTAATATGAGAATGCATCTTAAAGACAATCTTTTACGATTCTGCACAAAACCCCTACTTAGGCTTTTAAGAAGTTTGGGAACCTGTTTAGTTATGAGAAAATCACAACAGAGTAGGAAAGGAGACTTAAAAAACAAAAGTGCTGGAGGAGAGTGTAGCAATTTGTTATCCTCTGGCCCGCGGAAATATGTAATTAGAGGTTAGCTGAGCACCAGCAAGGGTCCCGCCAAACCTCACTCTCGCTGAGGACAGCACGGACTTCAGAGCGACTCACGTGCCATGTAAAAGCCCGGCCGGCCTGCGGAAGGGAGCCGCAGACCCGCCCCCCGCCCCCCACCCCCAACTCTGCCACCGGGGCAGGCGAGTAACGAGGGACTGATTAGCACTTGGCAGCTTGATGAAACTGCCAACGACATAAAACGTAGCTTGGTGGATGTCAGGTCAACCACGGGCTGCGCCTCTAGGAACCAGGCGCCTCCCGATGACAGGCTCCGAAGGTCCTGTTTTGCCTCCACAGAGGTCTGCGGGGCATCTGGACGTCGGTCTAAGTTGCTGGCTCGCTCCGAGCATCCACCATATGGCCAGAAGAGGGGGACGGCGCAGGACTTCAGGGGAAGGGGGCTCCGAGGCACGGAGACGGGGTGTGCGTCGGGAAACAGCTAGGACAAAGGCTGGGGGGAGGCACCGACGCTCTTCCCCAAGACCCTGGGAGGGGGGCTCCCCGGTCCGCAGCTGCGGAGTGCGGGCCGGAAGAGGGCTTCTCGCCGTTGCGACTCGAGGCCGCCAACGTGCCGGGCTGTCCCGGGGGGGTGGGGGTGGGGCTGGCTGCGGGGCCCGGGGAGGGGGGGGGGGGCCGGGGTCGGGGGTCCCGCGCGGGCGCGCCTCACCTCGCACGTCCCCGGCCAGGGCCCGCCAGGTGGGCGCGTAGCCGATGCAGTGGCCGCACCACGAGGAGTAGAACTGCACGAGCCACGCGGCCGAGCTGTTGGCCGTGGCCCCGCGCACGCTGCCGCTGTCCAGCACCCACACGGCGTCCTCGCCCGCGCGGTACAGCCGCGCCGCGCCGCCCGCCCCCGGGCCCGCCGCCGCCGCCGCCAGCAGCACGAGCAGCGGAGGCAGCCGCCGGGCTCGGGCCGCCGTCGTCGCCGGGGCTCCCGAGCTGCGCGCCGCTGCCGCCGCCGCCGCCGCCGCCGCCGCCGCCGCCGCCGCCGCCGCCGCCCCGGCCGCCGCCATATTGGGAGTGCCGCGGCGCGCCTGACCTTTCACCCTGGCAACCGCCGTCACGTGCGCCGCGCGCGCCCGGCCCCGCCCCCGAGCGCCCGGCCCCGCCTCCCAGACGCCCTCCAGGCCCCGCCCCCGAGGGCCTGGCCCCGCCCCTCCCCACGCCAGGGTCGCCACATTTAGCAAACGAAAATGCCCCGTGTCTGAGATGCAAATTTACCGGGAAGTTCTCGGACTCGTAAAAGACTGGCTGCTTACCGGAAGTTTCCATTTAACTGGGGGTCCTGCGCTTCATCTGGAAACCCCACCTGGGGCTTCAGAGTGTCTGCTCCCCTGACCTTGACCTTTAAATATGAGATTTTTATCTCTGGGAGACTTAGCAAGACACCCACACAGATTCAGATGTGTTATGGTGCCCAAGTTTAGGACTTTCCAGGTGACCTTTGCAGCCCTAGGAAGTAAAGCTTCCTGTGACTTTCTGCTTAATTCAACAGGAGACCTGGTTTTTACATTGCTATTCTTGATTGTTATGCATGTCAACATTTTCTCTGAACTGTGTGACCAAAACAAAAAAGAAAGGAAGTAGGTCGCAGAGCGGATATGAGTCAGCAACAGTCATTGGCCTGGAAGTTCAGATTCTTGTTTCGGGCCACTTGGCTCCTACACACGCCAGGCAGAGGAACTGCGTGTGCAAAGGCCCTGCGGTAGAAGGGACATGCGCGTTCGAAGAAAAGCAAGGAGGCCAGTGTGGCTGGAGCAGAGTTAGCCAGGGGAAGAGAGGGAACCAGGGAAGCGGCCAAGAACAACACAGGGAGGGGCCTCACCAGGCAGGCTGCAGATTAGGGCCCCCGGCTCTGAAAGCCATGGTGGCCATTGGGGGATTCTGAGTAGAGATGTGGTTCTCCCCTTCTGGCTGCCGTGTCTTAGGGGCAGGAGGGAAAGCTGTGACAGGCTGTCACAGCCCTCCAAGAGATGGTGGGAATCAGGTGAGGGTTGGGTGGCATTGTTAGTGACAGTGTCAGACTTAGGGTGCGTTTGGAAGGTAGGACATGCGGTGGATTAAATCCCGAGTGTAGACGGAGGGGTCGTGTCTTCTCGCAGGGTTTTGGCCAGAGCCGCTGCAAGCGGGAGGCTGCACTTGACGGAGGTCGGGGTGAGAGTGGAACTCCAGCTTGTTTTGGATCTGTTGACCTTGTGACATCTGAGGCAAGTGCCAGGCCACTGGTTGGCTGTGAGAGTCTGGGCTCAGAGGGTAGGTTGGGCTGCTTGAGGTCACCACAGGAGGCCACGGGGACAGAAGAGGACTGGCCACACCTCGAGCCCTGGACTGAAGCAAATGGGTTGGGGGGGGGGGAGGCAGAGGAGCAACGTGGAGGTTGGAGGAGGACAGGAGAGGGCAGAGACGGAGGTGAAGGATAGATGTGGGGAGGAAAGAATGACAGATGTCTGGTGGGGGGGGCATGGCTCCCTAGCGACCGGACAAAGGTGTTCTGGGTGACGTAGGGACAAGGCGTTTACAGAAAGGGTGGTGGAGGGAAAGAGGAGAGGCTCGGTGGCTCCTCCCAGGAGGTTTTCGGGAGGTGGTGGGGGAAGGAGAGCGGAGATCCAGGCAGGAAGGAGAGGCCCGGCAGGGAACAGGTGGGGGAGAGCCAGGGTGTGCCTCGTGGAGTGCAAGGGGAAGGAGGCAGGTGACCCCTGGGTGCGTGGGCACCAAGGGACACAAGGCTGGAAGGGGTCGCTGCACCCTGCACCTGACCAGCTCAGCCTCTCTCCGCCTCTCTCCACAGAAGGTGCTGCCTCCGCCTCCGAGGGGAGCCCCCGCATGCAGCCTATGCTTCCAGGTGCCCCTCCTGCTCTGCTGGGTGCCCCTGGGGTCCCCTGCTGCCCTTGGGGTGGAGCCCATCTCAGGCTCACCTGTCCCTGCCCCCCTCCACCTGTGACCAGGTTGACTTGTTGGCCTCGGCCTGGGGGCGCGGCCACAAAGTCACATGACCACTGTTGAGCGCCAGACCAGCACTGGTCATCCAGTGGGCAAAGACTGTCAGGGGCGAGCTATTGGGTAGGTTCTGAGCACTCAGGCCCGAGGCACCCTTCCCCACCCTTCCCGGAGGGGTTTAACTCTGAACCCTGTCTCGGTCGGCTCAGGCTGCGTAACAAAACCCCGCAGCACAGGCATTTATTAAACGACAGACCTTTGTTTCTCACAGCTCAGGAGGCTGGAAACTCCAGATCAGGGTCATCAGGGTCAGCTCCCAGAGGCCCGCTTCCTGGCCTACAGATCGCCAGCCGCCTTCTCAAGAGGTGTCCTCACGTCCCTCTGTGTGTTCTCGTGGACAGAGAACTCTCTGGGGTCTGTTCTTATAAGGGCACAAGGGCAGTCGTGGGAACCCACTCTCGTGACCTCATCAAACCCTAATGTGCTTCCTAGCACCGTGACAGTGGGGACAAGTTTCCATGAATGAATTCTGGGGAGGCACAGTTCAGTCCACAGCAAATGCCCAAAGCCACCTGGAAGGACCGTGCCCCTCCCCTACCCAGGTGCAAGTCGTGCTGTCACAAGTGTTCCCCAGGGCTTGCGTGTCCCCATCCACGTGCTGAGGGAGCCAGAGGGGCGTCTCAGGGGCAGCCAGACGATGTGCGTGCTGGCCCCACCGAAGGGCCACTCGGGTCTCCTGGTCCCTCCTCTGCCAGCCACCTCCCCGGGGAGTGCTGGAGGAGTGCCCCCTTCCTGCTGTGGGAAGGCAGGTCGAAGCACGGTGTCCCTCCCCAGGGCCAGCCCCACCCCACGGGAAGCGAGGAAGGCTGGCGCCACGGACACCGTGAGCCCACCCCGGGGTGCAGTCAGCGTGGCCGGGTGTTACTTCACCCCACACCTGCTCCGCGGCATGGGGCCCGTGGCACCGGACTTCGTTCAGCGCCCTGAACACAGCACGGGTCGTTTCTCAAACCCAGAGCGCCACTGGCCCTGCGGCCCATGTCAATTTACTAAAAGGTTCTTAGGAAAAGCACCCACTGATCGTAAAATGCAGCCAGACTCAGAAACATTAAAACAGGGTGTGGGGGAGGGGGTTGTACCTTAGGGTCTGAGAGACAAGGCAACGATAGCAGTTTCCAAGCTTCCATTGCTTTCCCGGCCGGGGCTTTGAGCCCGTGACCCCACCCTGGAGCCCCCCCCCGGATCTGTTCCTCCACCTGCACGGAGGGGGCGCTCGGCCCTGGGCCACCGTGAGATGAACCACGATCGCAGATGCTACTAAGGAAGGAAACACGCTGCCATTTTCAGATGCCTCCAGTCGAAGGACGCGCTCTGATTTCGCGGTGATTCCGACGTGGGAAGGTCTGCATCTTGGAGCTGACAGAGCGAGGCATCTGTGTTCTTGTTTACAGAGGGGGAGCCTGAGGCTCAGAGGGCCACGGACTATGGTGAAGGGCACGTGGCACATATTCGACAGAGGGGGTCTCAAGCCGGAGTGCCCCTGACGCTCAGGGGCAAAGGCGGAGCTCCCTCCCTGCTCTGAGTGCCGCAGCCACGCCAGCTTGCGGGGCGGTGAGAGGGGCCCCGGGGGGGGGGGTGGCAGGGCTACTGTGCCTTTTCTGCGCCCCACACACGCTTCTGAACTCCTGCCACAGCCCAGACTCCGGAGCGGGCCCTGTCCTCCGAGGACCTGCCCCCAGTTGTTGTTTGCGTTTGGGCACGGCTGCTTAGGAAGAACGCCCATTCTCCGGAAGACCTACCAGGAGGATTGTTCCAGAGCACTGCTGCGGGCCGGGGACAGAGCCTGGTGGGGACTATCCTCTGTGTCCTCACAGTGACACAGTGGGGGGGGGGGGGAGGCAGGGGCGGTGGCCAGGGAGGCACGGGGATGGGGTCCCTGCCACGACCCCAGTGAGACGTGGAGAGCAGGACTTAGGAAGGGCTCTGAGCATCGCTGAACACCCCGGCTGTGTCACGTTACAGCCTGGACGGACACAGCTGCTGGACAGAAAGGGCCCCAACCGGGGGACAGCCGCAGGAGCCCTGGGAGGGCCGGGGTGCACGCGTGGGCGCATGTGTTCACGCGCGATCCTGCCTGGCGCCCTAAACCCGTAGTCATGTTTTGCCAACGCTGCGGTCTGCTCCCAGCCGTGTGCACGCCGTTGGGAATGCAGAGCAGTAGCTTGGCGTTTGATGCCTGGCGTGGGGTGGGCGGGCAGGACAAGGGGCCACAGGCACAGGTGTGGGCCTCGCAGACATCCTTCGGGGGGCCCAGATGCTGGTTGGGGAGCCAGCATGGACAGGGCAGGTCTGACCCACGGAACTGGTTTTGTTTGGGTGCTCGCTGGACAGCCACGTCCCCTCGCTGCCGGAGAACCTGGCCCGGGGGTGGGGACCCAGCCTGGTCACTTAACCTCCCACCCCCCACCCCGGGAGCCAGGTGCCCCCGGCACAGGCAGGCGCCATCCAAACGGGTGCTGCTGTGTTCCCCGGAGTGCACAAGGCTGTCACTTCTCTGTACCTGCCCTCGGGGGGGGCCCCCAGCTGTATTTTATAGGGGCGGCTGTCACGGCCGCACGTGGTAAGGAATCAAAGGCTTCCTAAAGCTGGTCTGGTGATTTGGCATTTGAAATGCTGAATGTGCATCCGTGGGCATTTCATGCAAGAGGGTACAGCTAAGAGGGGCCGTTGAAAGAGACAGACTGCAAAATTAAATGTGGGCTTTAACTAAGAAATAACCTCTTTTTTTTTTTTTAACATTTATTTTTGGTAGAGAGAGACAGAACATGAGTGGAGGAGGGGCAGAGAGAGAGAGAGACAGAATCGGAAGTGGGCTCCAGGCTCCGAGCCGTCAGCACAGAGCCCGACGCGGGGCTCGAACCCACAGACCGCGAGACCGTGACCTGAGCCGAAGTCGGACGCTCCACCGACTGAGCCACCCGGGCGCCCCAGAAATAACCACTTTCTATGAAGGATAATGGCCCTTCTGGAGACCAAGATTTATCGGCCCCAGAGGTTAGCAGGGACTGGAGCCGAGGCGAGCGCAGTGAGGCTGTGAAGGCAGCAGTGTGGTGTGTACGTTTTGCCTGTCGTTAGACGGACCCCGGAGCCCACGCCCCCCACTCGCCGTGTCAGCTGAGACGGAGGGCTTCTGACACCCTCCACGGCGCCCTGAGACATGGAGCTCATTTTGTAGCGTGGCCTCCCTTGGGCCCCGCTGTCGTGGGCGAGGGGCCACCGGTGCAGGCGGCCCCCAGACAGGTCATTTGGGAGGCCCGTGGCCCCGCCAGGAGCACAGCCACCCCCCACGGCGACCAGAAAGGGGGCGACGGGGTTTGAGGCAAATCTGCAGGGTTTTGAGGTGGGAGATTTATTACCATGCCAAACGTGTATGTGTAAAATACATAATCCCTCTCGCACGGCCTCGTAAATCCAAAAGGGTCAGCAATAAATAGAAAAAAAATAAAAAATTACAGACTGATTTGTTCAGAAAACTAGAAGCAAATCAATAGGAAAGCTGTAGCTCAGAACTTGTTTTGAAATCGCATACGCACAGCAAGAGCACATTGCCCTCCACCCAAGCCCGTCCTGGGGTTCCCTGGTGGACGTGGGGGGACCCAGTGCGAAATCAGCATGAACTGTCTCAGCTGGTGCCTCCCTGAGCCGTGAAACCGGACGAGTGAGCCTGTGACGAAAGTCCGTCTGGCGAGCAGCTGGCCTGGATACAGGAGGCTGCCCTGAAGCGGGGGCCTGGTGGAGGGCTGCCTGGAGGTGGCCGCCGCTCCCGAGCTGGAAGGTGGAGGGCACAGGCAGAACTCTGGGCTCCGCCACGGCCCCCCAGCTAACCACAAGTGCACGGAAGTCGCCGGCTCCCCAGGGGTCCATAAATGTCATCTCCAAAGGAGTCGCTGGCTCCCCAGGGGTCCATAAGTGTCATCTCCAAAGGAGTTCCTCTGTTGAGGCCCGGGAAGTCCGTGCCCTGGAGGGGAGGAGCCAAGCCCTAGAGGGATCGCATCCGCCAACACCTCTGCAAACTGCTCCCTGCTCCGAGACCGCCTTGCATCCCGAGGGCTCAATCGATGGGGGACAGCCACCAGGGAACGGACTCTGGCCTCTCCCGGAGTCCTGAGTCCTCAAGGAGCCCTTGGCCCGCCTCCCGCCAGAGGGCAGGCCTGGGGCGTGGCTGGTCACCTCTGGCCCTTGAGTTGACAGATCTGTGATGTCCACAGCGGGGTCGGCCCACGTGCATGCCCTTGGCCTTCAGAAGCTGCCAAGCTGGGGTGTGAGTCCGTGCGGACGTGACCCCCAGCCCGTCTCCACCGCCCCTTGCCCCCCTGTCCCCCCAGAGCGGCTCTCTCTCTCTTCGCCCCGCCTTTGCCGATGGCTCTGCCTCCCGGCATATGGTCTCCAGTTCGTCCTTGGGGACCGCTCCCCTCCGGACCGTTCTCTGTCAATCCATGACCTCCGCACCTTTCCTCGACCGGCCAGCCTCTGGACACGCCCGCACAACCTTTTACCTTCCTGCCTCTTAAAGTCTTTGGATCAGGGGCCCATCCAGGCGCCTGACGGACGCAGCGGCCCCAACGTCCGGAAGAACACAGAGCTCACCGCGCTCCCCGCCATGTCCCCGCCCAGGCCCCCGCCCAGCACCAGACGACTACTTGGGGGCCAGCCGCAGGCAGGCTGTTCTGAATGGGGGCTCTGCCCTCGGTGGCCCAGGCTCCCCGGAGCATCCCACACACCACGCACACACATGCGTAATGGCACCCCATGTCACCGTGGGCCCCGTCTTCCCGAGGCCCTGCAGCGGCCGCCGGGCCAGCCTGCGGGACACGGCAGCTCTTCTGTCAGGGGGCCGCGGGCTGGGCCGGCTCCAAGAGCACCGCCAGCGTGTCGCACAGGATCCTCCTGCTAAGCTGGCTGGAGACCAAATCTACCACCTTGGCTCCCTCCGTGCCCGGCGGGTCAGCGCAGGGGCCCGCACCCAGAGCAGGAGCTGGGTCGCCCTGCCCAGGGCTGCCAGCGGCTGACAGCATTGGCGGACCCTCCCCGGCCATAAAGGCCACTCTGGACAGGGTCGGGGGCCGCACCGGCAGCCTTGGGAGCCCTCCGGGGGCGTCTCCTGCCCTGCCCCCAGAGGGGCACCCTGGCCAGCCGGCTGGGTCAGACCACTGGCTGCCCACAGCCTGATCCCTGGAAACCGAACTTGACTCACCCAATTCGTCCCCAAGGCTTCCGCCCTGTCTGCCTGCCCCCAGGCAGAGCCCCGACTCCTGGGGCCCTGGGGACGGTGCCTCGGGTGTGTCCTCCTCAGACAAGGAGGGCAACTCCCCAGTTTTGATGGAGGCATCCTCCCCCGGGGGGCCCAGCAAGCTCCCAGGAGACATGACATCCTCAGGTGGGGAAGGGAAGTCTCCTGAGTCGGGGCTGGTCGTGTTGGCCAGATCCTCTGCTGGGAAGGTGGGAGGCAGAGGAGGGAGGCGGGCATCCCTGTGAGCGGAGGACAGGTCGGCACTGCCATAGGACAGCACCTCGTCAACGGGGGACAGGATCTCAGGCAAGGCCCTGCTGGACGGCGTGGGGCAGGCTTCCTCGGGGGCAGGGGAGTCTCTACTGGCCCTACATCTGGGTGCCCAGCCCTGGGGTGTCAGGGCCACCAGACCGCCAGGGTCCCCAGGAGGAGCCCGCGGGGTCACGGGGACCTCAGGCTCAGACCAGGACTGTCGTGGCGTCCTGTCGCTGGGCAGACTCAGGGCAGCGTCCCAGGGCCCCTCTGGGCAGGCAGCCGAGGCCTGCAGAGGCCTGGTCTCTCCTCTGCCAAAACCCACCCCTTCGGATGCCAAGGACCCTGAGGGAGAGGAAAGGGACAGGTCCAAGTCACTGGAGGACGAGGGCGTGGACGGGAGGGCATGCAGGCAGCCTCGAGGGACGTCTGTTGGGCCCTCTTCCGTAGTGAGTCCACGGATGAGGCTCCCAGTGCTTCCAGATGCTTCCTGCCCCTCCCCAGGGCCCAAGGAAGCAAGTGCAGAGCCGGGCGCCCCGCCATTTTCCAGGTGGGACGAGCCTCCTGTAGACAAGGAGGGCCCTGAGCCAGGCTCCAGAAGGTTCTCCTCGTCCCAGACCTCGCTGGACGCCTCTGACAGCTCTGACCCTGACCTCAGAGAGGGGGCGTCCGGGGGAGGCAGCGGCCAGCCCTCCCGCAGGACGCCCCCCGGCTCCGTGGAGGGGCCGCCCAGGGGCCCGGCCCCACCGTCCTCTGGCCTCTCCCGGGCCACCTGCCCCCCGCCCCGGTGGAGCCCCCAGGAGTCTTGAGGAGAGAGCTCCCCAGAACAGCCGGGGTCCGTGTCTGGGACGTCCCCACCCCCCCAGTCTGACATGGAGACGGGGCTCTCGGAGAGCTGAACCAGGACGGCGGCTGCTCTCTGAAATTCCTGGAGAGAGCGGCAGGACACCCCACTCAGGGAGGAAGAGGCAGGGGACCCCGCCCGAGACCCCGAGCGGCTCCGGGGAGCAGCCTCGGATTCCGGGCCCGGGTCCGAGGGGGCCCTGAGCGGCGGCAGGGGGCTGCCCTCAGGCCGGCTGGGTGGTACAGGAGCTGCAGAGAGGGGGGAGTTGGGGGTGAGGCCCCCAGCCCTCGCCCCCTGCCACCCCTGCGGCCCACACCCCACAGCCCCTAAGCCAGCGGATCGGGACCAGAAGGGCCCGGTGGAGGCGAAGAAAGGTCCACAGCCCCAGCGTGGTCCGCGGAGCCCCCCCCCCCCCCCCAGGCTCCACACCCACCCGCCAACTCAAGTAAGGGCGCCGCGTCTTGGGGGACATGTCCGCGCCTTGGGGGCCCCGCCTCAGAACTGCAGCCGTCCTGTGTTTATTGGGGCACGACGGCTCCAGACAGGGGCCCTCCCTACAGTCCTCCGCTTGGACGGCGGATGGGTATGGCGAGTGGGCGGGGCTCCCCCGCGGGGCTTTGGGGGAAGGGTGGCTCTGGCCGAGGAGGAGCTGGTGGCAGAGGACCCGCGGGTGGGGGTTCCGTGGTCCTGGTGCACGGCAGGGCCTCACCTGGAGCAGCGGTCAGCTGGGCGGCTCCCGGTGGAGAGAAGGGGCCGCAGGGGTCCTGCCCGCAGCTCTCGGTCCTGCAAACACGTTTGTGCGGATGTCCCAGGGGGCGCCCAGGAGAGGGCCCCATCCCCAGGCCTTGTCCCCAGGGCTCAGGGCCTCCACGGGGCCTTCAACTCCCCCGTAAGCTTGACACCCGTGCCCGTCAGGTATCTGCCCCGACAGGAGGTGACGGTCAGAGCGCAGGGCTCCCCGGGTGGGGGCAGGGGGCCCCGTGTTTAGGAGGTTCTGGCCTCAGTCCCCACTGGGTCAGGTCTCTGGGGGGGCGTTGCTTTCTGAGAGGCTCAGAGGCAAGCGTTCCCTGGAAGGGCCCCTCCCGCTGCCCCCAGCACGGGATCGTGGGCCAACTCCCCAGGTGACATCTTTGCTTCCACAGAGGGGGTCAGACTCAGGAGGGCATGGGGTGGGTTGAGGGGGCACAGAGGACCCGGTTCAGGACGAGGGGCACCCGGACAGAGTGAGCTGTCCTCTTCCAACGAGAGGACGGGCGTCTCCATGCCCCAGGACCCCACCCCCTGCCTGCGGGTCCCCTGGGCTCAGGCAACCCTCCAGACCACATACCTCTGTTCCCCCGGCCACCAGCCTTCTATTCTGTGGGGCTCCTCCACGGGGCTGCCGGCAAAATCCAGCCCCAGCTCTGACCCTGCTCGGCCGACACGGCCTTCAACCACCTGTGGGAGAAAGACCACAGCCAGGATGTGGCCACTGCCACGAGGCCATCAGTCCGTGCCCCTTAGCCGTGGGTAAAGCCCTGTGCTCCCATGGAGTTACCACCGTAAGGAACAAAGACCATCCCCTTAAAGATCGCCGAGGAGACCCCCACTTACCAGGTACCCCTCCTCCCAGCAGGCACCAAAGGCCCCTCAACAGAGGAATCCAGATGAGAAGGGCCAAAGAGGCCCCATCCCCTCAACACCATCATCTGGTGGACAGGGCGGCCCCCACCCAAAGCCACACGGTAGAGTCCGACCGAGCCACAGCCAGGCCCCCACTCTGCCTGCAGCCAGGGCAGGACCTAGCCTCAACTCACGCTGGCTTCCAGGGGGCCGCAGGGACCCCCTCCACCCGGGGAGTTCGGGCCCTGGAGCTTCTGTGCACGGCTGTCTGTCAGAGGCCGGGTCTTCTCCTCTGCTGACGTGGGGCTGGGGTTGGTCTGGGGGTCTCCTGTGAGGCAAAGGGACTGTCAGCATTGATGGGCACAGAACGGAGGACGCGGGGGCACAGCGTCCAGGAATTATGAAGTCCTGTGAGAAAATCAGCCCTGGGAAGGGTGCACACCCCCTGAGCTGGCCCCTCTTCACACAGAGGAGGAGACGGAGGGAAGGGAGGACAGCCTCCGCGCCCGCCCAGCCCCCGCTGCCCGGAAACGTCGGTCGAGGTGCACGCAGGTGGCCCTCCCGCAAACGGGCCCGCCGTGCGCCCAGACACGGAGAGGGAGGCCACATGGCCCGTGTGAGGCGCGCCAGGACGCAGGTCTGTCTGACCTCAAGCCTGACGCTGCCCCCAGTTGCCAGGGCCAACCGACAGAGTGACCGTCTGTCCTCGGCTGCCACCGCAGCCACCGCGGTGCCCGGTTACCTTGGCCCACGGGGCTGTGGCTCTCCTCCAGCCGGCGCCCCGTGTCGGGCCAGCTGCCGGCCACAGGAGTGTCCTCTCCCCACGCGGGCCTTGGAGGCGGCCGGTGACTCTCCGCAGCTGAGGTTGCCTGGGGGGGCGTCCCATCCGCCTGCTTGCTGAGAAGGCTGTAAGGCAGGGCGGGGCTGGGACTGCCTACCCGGGCTATGCCCTCCCGGGGGACAAGCCCCGACCACAACATTCCACAAATGGGACAACACGCGTCACATCCGGGGGACGGCTGTGGTCGGTGGCCGAGCGGTCACCACACGGGTGCAGGAAAACAGGTCCTGGGCCCTCCCCTCCCAGGCAGCTTCCCAAGCAGACGGGTCCCTGCTGGGGGCTCGCGAGGTGCAGGCACAGTGATGGGCCGGAGGCGTCCGCCTGTCCCTGTTCCCCAGCACAGGGCGCTCCGGCAAGAGTTCTCCGTGGGGACAAACCACCGGGCCCACCTGAGCTCCGGGAGGCCACATGCCCAGACCCGCTGCCATGCTCTGAGCACACTGATGGGCATCAGGAAACCACCCCCCGTCCCAGCCTCAAGGAGGCAGCCGGGGGGCAAGGTTGCCAGGTCTCCTGACCCCTGGACAATGCAGGCAGAGGGGCCAGCTGGGACACCGGCCACTCTTTAGGGTGTGGCTTGACTTGTTTCTGTTCCCTTCGGATGCTACAACTCCCCCAGGGGGCCCTGGGCACCTGCCGCTGGGTTCACACCCCCACGTTAGGGGTGTGAACGGGGAGTGGGGTCAAAGGGCTTTCCTCGGTGCCTGGAATCTGGGGCCTTTGCAGATGGAGACGACGCAGGGGCTGGAGCTCTGGCCTCTCTGGGGCAAGGCCTGGGAGGCACCTGTCCCCATGAGTGTGTCCCAGATGCAGGCCCCTGCCTGGCCCCAGGAGCAAGGACCCCGAGGACACAGCAAGGGGTGTGCGCCCAAGCCCATCACCCGCCCCCCAGAGCTGCCTCAGGAACAGGCTAAATCAAACTGGAATGGCAGCCCCTGGAGCCCTTTCAAAGGCTTGTCACACCTCTCCCCACCCCCCACCCCCCCACCCCCCTACCCCCCCCACCCCCGTCTCAGGCCAGGAGCCCTGTGGGCTGAGTGCAGGGGGGTGGCTCCACAGGCAGAGCTCAAGGATGCACCTGGGCCCTGACCCACTCGCAGCGCTGCTGAGCTCCCCTGGATGGAGGGAGGACACCTAGTTCTCTGCGTAGCACGGCCCCAGCAAAAACTCAGAGTCTCTCTCACAGTGACGGAGGTGGCGGTTAGAAGCCATCTGATATTTTCCCAACGTGTACACAGCCTTTCTGGTCCCCAACTTCCCAGCGATGACGACGCATCGCTGCTGTGATGAGGACAGCAAAGGAGGCCTCGCCCTGCGGGAGGACAGACGGCGGCCTGCACCCCCCCTTCCCTGCCCCACCCCCGCCTGTGCTAACGGCCCCGCCCACCCAGCCTCAGGAACCAGCTCCTGGGCACCAAGAGGGTACAGTCAGCCCGGAGCGTCCTCAGAGATCCGGCAGTCGATGGTAACTCGAAGGCTGCATGGGCCCGTGCTGAGATGTGAGAAGCACGCTGTCAGGGCAGCCAAGTGGGGCTCGTGGCCCCGGCAGCCGAGGGGGCGCTGACCCCCTTCCACGGAGGAGGCGTGCAAAGGTCCCCCGCTGCTCCGCAGGCAGGAAGGCCACTGGAGGCGCTGGTGCCCCCCGCAGGCAGACAGGGGTCTCTGCAAAGGCCGCTCCCGGCGGGGAGGGGCGGGCCCTTTCTGGGGCGGTGGGGGCTGCCTCCTGCACCGGCGCCCCCCTCACCCCCCAGGCTGCTGTCATTAGACCCTGGCCGTGGGCAGCCAGCCCTGGGGCCGTTGTAATTAAGACAGAGGGGAGGCGGCGTTCCCAGCGCAGGGACGCGGGGACGCTCTTGATGGCTGAGGCAGCTGGCTCTCTCCCACAGCGAGGCTCCCGGTCAGGTGGCACCGCTCACCGGCCTCCCCCTCCGCCCTCGCGGTGACTCAGCCTGGGCAGGGCCCCTCTAGTGTGCGGGGCGAGGCCCTTCTGCTGCCAAACGAGCCCAGCGGCCACGTGGCCGGGCCCGTGAGAGAAGGCCCGGCCGCCACAGCTGGCAGAAAGGCCCCACGCCAGCCTCGGAGGGGCTCCTGGCCGCCGCGTGGCCACCCGGGTGCCGCCCGCTGCCCTGGAGCAAGGCCGGTCTACTCGCTTCGTCTCGGGGATGGTGGCAGCCCCGTCCCCACTTAACAGATGACGAACTGGGCTCAGAGAGGGGAGGACACCCCAGCCAGCAGCACAGGAAAGGTTTTTAATGGTAAGCACCGGGGCCGCCCGGGGACAACTCACTGTTGGACTCGTGGGGTCTCAGGGCTTGTCCGGGGGCAGTGGCTGGCAGGGCTGGCGGGCCCGGGCGGTGACAAGGGGCGCGAGGAGCCCTGTGCAGGGCCCTCCAGCTGCACACTTGTCTCAGACCCCTCCGTCTGAGTGGTCTTGACCTCAAGGACGGAACTCTATGAGAAACAGCACGAGGGAGCTGGCACGGACACGTGTGGGTCACCGCCCCTCAGGGGAAGTGGGTGGCAGGCTTCACGTACAGCACGGCGGCCAGTGTGCCCCCACAGGTCGGCCTTCACCAGCTGAAGCAGGTGGTCCTAGCCTCGCAGGAGCCCTGCGTGCCATGCTAACGGCCCCGAGGCAGGGCAGCGGCCCCGAGGCAGGGCAGACACAGGCCCAGAGCTGGAGAGTCCTTGCCGCAGGCTGCCCGGGTCACCGAGCTCACACCCAAGGCCATGCTCTGGCAGCAGGCAGCCCTGGGTCACCTCCCCTGCGGGCCGGCCTGGGGCAGGGAGGACACCGCTCTACTGCCCCCCCCCTGCAGGGTGACTGTTAACCCAGAGAACCCAGTTCATCCCGTCCTCGTCCAACCAGGCAAGGCCACAGCATCCGCAGCTCAACAGAGCTTGGGCTGGGAACAGCTGCCCTGCTCTGTGTCCCCACAGCCCCCTCCGTGCCACAGGTGGTGGGGACGGGGAGCTGGAGCAAGGACACCCCTGCTGCTCGGGGTCCCCCAAGGGGCTGCTCCCCCTAGGAGCCCAGGCCACCTCCGCTTCTTGCCTCAGCCCTGCCCCCCAGTGAGTACAGCCCTGGCCCCATCCCAGCTCTAGCCTGACCTCCCTCCTTCCCACTGGGCTTCCCACCCGCACCTCTGGGCCTGGAGCACCTTCCACTGTGGGGCCTCCTCCTCCAGAGCCCAGCCGGGCCACTGTGTCCAGGAAGCCGCCTTGGGGGCCCCTCCTGCCTTCCCTTTGCACTCCTCCTCGGTCCCTCCCCTCCCTGGGTCACAAGCGTATTTACGAGGGACAGTGCCACAGAACAGCCAGGTGCCAAGCGTTTCCTGGCCTCCAGCCCAGTGAGAGCGCCCACCTGAGGCAGCCTGGTCCGGGCCTGAAGCTCCCGCCGCAGGTGCACCATGGATCTCTGCAGGGAGACGATGTCCTTTTCATGCTGCAGGAGAAGTTTCCTCTCTTGGTGTGAAAACAGGTGAATGTCCCGCAGGTATCGGATTTCTCTCTGAACCGGCCAGGGAAGATGTCAGCCAACCCCCAAGCCCGCACCCAGGCACACGTTGAAGAGAAGTGCACGCGTGAGCAAAGGGATAAAGGGTGTCTGGGGGTGGGGGCAGCCCAGCTCCGACGGGACCTTCCCTGGGCCCCTCCCCACGCCCCGCCCTTCTCGTCCTGCTCGGCTTGCTGGCCCCCGGGAGGCTTGGCAGGAAGCAGGAGGGAAGGCAGGGTGTCGTACCCTGGGTCGGCCAACCGAGACTGGCACAGGCCGGCTGCCCTTCTGCCCTCCCCCACTCGGCCCTCCCTCTCTCCAGGTTCTGGGCACTGCCCCCACCCAAAGGGAACTTGTCCCTTCGTTCAACCGTCCCCATCTGTCCTCTGGTCCCTGCTTTGTCTCTGATGGCACATCCCTCAGCAGAGCCACCTTGCCTGGAGCACCTGCTGGGGTCTTTGCACGCCCACTTTGGGGGGTGGAGGCCTTCCTAGGTCAAAGAGGAAACTAAGCCTCGGCAGCGCTGTCCTGCTCAAGCCCCGGTGGCCAGGGGCCCAGACCCCAGCCTCCTCCACAGTGGCTCTGCCTGCAACACAGAACCTAGCTGCCATTTGATAACTGGACCTCCTTCCAAGTCTTCTTCACAGCTCACTGGCCAGGGTGTGCCCAACAGATGGTGTCACCTGCACTTTTCTCTCTGGGTCTCCTCCTGTTGCCCCCAGTACCTGCCATGTCCCACATCCGCCACCCCACCTCCCTGGCCTATACAGGCCACCTTGGGCGGAAGTTTTCTGCCAACCCAAAGTCCAGCATCACCCCTCGTTCCCCTCTGAGGGTCCCCGAGTGAGACAAGCCCCCTACACTGAGCCCCGGTTTCTTCATCTGCATAAAGGGTGGCGGTTAACATTAGTCTCCACCACACAGCATGCTGGGACACTGATGAGATCACCCGCACAGCGGCCCCGGTGCCCATTTTCCAGCGAAGGAAACTGGGCTTGAGCCCTCTCTGCAGTGGTACACGCTCACCCTGGTCAGTGCTGGCTGCACTAAAGCCCCGCCGGCCCCCCGACAGACACTGCTGTCATTCTCCCGTTCTTGAGGCTCCAAGAGGCCGCAGGACACAGGACTACAGGGCCACACCCCATCCAGGCCACGCCACCCCCACCCCGGCCACTGGGCGCTCCCCATGCACCACAGGGTCCTGAGCGGCCCTGGAGGGTGGCGAGGGCTGGGGACTGATCAAGGTGTGGTGCAGAAGGCCCACGTTCCCAGCCAGGAGGATGGCAGGACCAACTCGGTGCTGGTCACCTGCCCACCGAACGGGGCTGGGTCACCCTTACCTGCTCCTGCTCAAGCTTGCTGAGCGCCTGCTCTTGCCTCGTTGCCAAGGCCGCCAGCGTCGTGTCCTTCCCCTCGCCGCCCAGACACCTGAGGGGGGAGGCGGGACTGACTATCCACCTCAGGTTCAGCAAGTGGATGTGAAAACTGGCCGGCCAGGTGGACCTGGGACGCCCCCCTCCCAGTGCCATGCACTAGGGGCAGGCTGGGGGAACCCGGGCCCGGGGGCTCAGTCCAGACCGTCACTCTCCCCACCCGCTCTTCGTGACCACTTTCGGGCCTGACACATGAAGGAAGGGCAGCGCCTCCCACCCTGGAGCTCTAGCCCACCCAAAGGGTCCCCTGGGGCGGGGCTCGGGGCCCACCATGGGATAGAACCCCCACAGCCTGCCGGGCTCCTAAACTGCCCAAGGAGGGAGAGTGGGAGGTGGCCGGGTGGGGGGGAAGCTTATTTGGGATACACTCACTGGAAACCAGTGAGGGAATATCAAGAAGCTTAAACCGTGCTTCCCCTCCCCGACACCGAAGGCCCGCTTCTAGACGTTTCCCTTAAGGGGCGTGTCTCCTCCGTGGTCACCGGCAGGAGGCAGCTGGAGGCCTCCCACCACAGGCCTAAAGGAGCTGTGTGGTCAGTCGGGGTGGGGCCCCTGCACGTTGCAGCGGCTACGCGGGGGCCCTGAAAGCTTTCCCGACTTGTGAGTGGAAACCCAGGTCACAAGACAGCAGTGGAGTGTTCTCGGAATGTTGTTAAACGGCCCTGTGTATCTCCCGCAACGAGAGCTGGCAGGACAGACTGGAAAATACGCAGGGGCTGTCTGGGAGAGGTGGGACTGCGGGTGCTTTAAATGTTTACGTCATTTGTTTCTGGAACTTCACTGCCTTAACTAACTTCCCGCAAACACCCATCACTATCTGCATCGGTTCGGTTTGTTCCCCGTAACGCTGTCAGGACCGGGGCGGGAGCCGAGACCGGTGGGAGGCGGAGTCCGGTCGGGGGCGGGGCCCGAGTGGCAGGCGGGGCGGCTCGGGGGCGGGGTCGGAACGGGGGCGGGGCCGCGCACGCGCTCACTCTCGCTGATGCTCCAGCCAGGCCAGCTCGGCGCACATCTTCTCCTCCAGCGCTTTCTCGCGCAGGCGCAGCATCGCAGCTTGGTGCTGCGCGCGCAGCTCCTCCTCCCGCAGGCTCACGTCAAGCATCTGCAGCGTGAAGCGGCCGAGGGCTCCGGGGTTCGCGCTCCAGGGCCCCGCCGGGCTCCCCTGGGGCGGGGCAGACCGACCGGGCCGCTCCGGGACCAGCTTCGCTGGGTGGGAGCGGTGCCCAGCCTAGGGGAGGAGGCCGGTGCCTCCAGGAAGCCCTCCCAGACTGTCTGCTCCACTCATCCCGAGTTGTGTGCCTCCTTTCCTGGGGCGGGGTACCCCCCTCCCGACTGCGGGCTCCCGAGGGCAGGGAGGGGTCCTCATCATCTTGGTCTTTTGCCTTGATTCAGTCTGGGCACGTATTTGTGCCCAAGAGGGTTGAGGAAAGACTGGGCCACCTGCCCTGAAATGTGCAACCTGAAAGGTGGGGGCCAGCCTTGCCTGAAGCACTTTGCTGAAATGCCTGCTCTCACCTACCACCCCAGGCATGAGGAAGGGGCTTGGGCAGATGTCAGTTGGAAGGGTGGGCGATGCCCATGGCAGGGAGTGCCTCCCCCCACCCCCATCCCAGCCCAGGATCTGCAGCAGAGATCCTCTGAGTGCAGGCTCTAGGAAAGGTGGTCCTCAGCACCCGATGGCTCCAGGCAGCTGAGGGAGGATTTGGGTCTAAGAGCTAATGCCAGCACCTCCCCTGAACCTGCCTCCCCAGAGTACCTCTCCCTGTACCTGGTGGGTGGGGTTGTCCTGAGGGTAGAGCCTGGCCAGGGGCAGCTGGGAGGGGGCTTGGTCTGGCCTCTCTTCCTGCCTGGGCTCTGAGGACAGAAAGCAGTCTGTGGTTGGGCCCTGTAGGGGTTCTGGACAGCCTGCTGGGTCAGGTAAGGGTTCCAGTGGCCTTTTCTACAGGAGGGCCTCTCAAAGGTAGGATATCTGGGGTAGTGTAACCCCCCCCCCATACACACAGCTTCACATCAGATCTTCACAAGGCCGCACCAGGAGGATTTAACCGCCTCTTTAGTCCCGGTGTGAAGTTGTGTGTGAACCCACTGATCATACAAAGGACCAGACCCAAGGGAGAGGAGCCTCAGGAATGACTTGGTCCCACGGCTTCCCTTCCGAGACCGAGGCCCAGAGCCAGAGTGTGACCCCTTGAGGTCCGGCATCCAGCAGGTGGGGAGGCAGCAGATTCCGGGCTTAAGCAGCTCTTTTGGCATGGGCTGCTACTAGCTGTCCTTCTGCGCCGGGTGGATGGAAAAGGACTCTATAGTTTTAGAAAGTTAATTTGAGGACTTGTGCTTCCCACCGAGAGAGTAAAAGGGATCGGATCGTGGATTTACTGTCCCGCTAAAAATGACTGTAAAAAGCAACAAAATAGGGGCGCCTGGGTGGCTCAGTCGGTGAAACGTCTGACTTCGGCTCAGGTCGTGACCTCACGGTTTGTGAGTTCGAGCCCAACGTCAGGCTCTGTGCTGACAGCTCAGAGCCTGGAGCCTGCTTTGGACTCTCTGTCTCCTTCTCTCTCTGCTCCTCCCCCACTCATGCTCTGTCTGTCTCTCTCTCAAAAATAAACAGTAAAAAAAAGCAACAAAACAAAAAAATTACTTATGTATTTGCAGGTACACATATATGAACATTCCCAATACGTATATGAGAAAACAATTCTCCAGACCCTGGACATCAGGCCATATAGCACGGTGATCCCTGAGAGACAGAAAACAAATTAGGTGAGACCTCTGATTATCGCAGCTGACTGCCTTGAGAGTGTTTCTAGGCTCCACCGCAAGAAGGGGAAACTGAGGCAGAGCCTGTCAGACCCCCAGAGGAGACAAGATGGAGCTGGGAGTCTGGAGAGACCGAAGCATGTAAAGCTCGTGGCAAAAGGACCAGGGAGAAGAGAGCTGCGCCGAGAGAACCTGGAGATTTGGAGTGCCCCCCCCCCCCACTTCAGCCTTCAGTGGGAACTGGCTGGTGAAAGCATGTGAGGAAGCTCCCCACGCTGGGGAGAGAAGCATCGGGAAGGATCAGAGCCTGGGGGCCATGCCCGTCTCTGCCAGCCGGGCTGGAAAACCTCACGCTCCACGGGTCTCAGGGCAGAGCGCACAGAAGGTCCTGCCTCCGTCCCAGGGGGACACCTGCTTCAAACCCACCTAACAAATTAGGAAAGCAACACCCGGGAGGCTCCAGCTGCATCCAAGTAACTGTGTTCCAGAACAAAGCTCACGACTGTGTGTGGAGCCCCCCGGCAAGGTAAAAGTCAAAATGTTCAGCAGGCACGGGAAGAAGAGCCACGACCTATCACGAGAACAGTCAGTAGAAACTGACCCAGGCGGTAGAATTAGCCAGAGAAGGCCTTTAAAAGCTGTTATAACTGGGGGTGTCTGGGTGGCTCAGTCAGTTAAGCATCCGACTTCGGCTCGGGTCATGATCTCACAGTCCGTGAGTTTGAGCCCCGCGTCGGGCTCTGTGCTGACAGCTCGGAGCCTGGAGCCTGTTTCGGATTCTGTGTCTCCCTCTCTCTCTGCCCCTCCCCTGCTTGTGCTTTGTCTCTTTCTATCAAAAACAAACATTAAAAAATTTTTTTAAAGCTTTTGTGACTGTGTTCTATATATTTAAAAAGTTGGGTAGAATCAGGGATGATATAAAAAAGTGTCCAGGTGGAAGTTTTAGAAATGAAAGCCCAAATACCTGAGAAGGAAAAGACACCGGATGGGATTAATGACAGATCAGTGGCCACAGAAGAAAAGAGTAATGAACTTGAAGGCACGGCAGTTGGAGCTCTCCACAAGGAAACACAGGAGAAAAAGAGAATCAAACAGAATAGAGCCTCGTGAGCACGGGGCTTCAGGTGTCCTGACGTCCCTGCCAGCGGAGGATTGTTGGCCAGGAGACAGACGACACCGTGGCTGAACATTCCCAAGCACGAGGCAAACGATAGACCCTCGGGTGCCCGGATCGCAACGCACCCCAAGCACGAGAGCCTTTTAAAGAGAAACCGAACGCAACCTTATCATATCAAGTAGCCGCAAGGCAGTAACAAGGAGAAAGCCAGAAAGGCAGCCCGAGGAAAGGGACAGCGTGCGCGGGAGAAGAGCGACGCTGACCGCAGGCTTGCGGTGCGAAACAACGCGGCCAGAAGACGGGGCGCCACTGCCAGCCGGAGGGAGACACGGTCCACCTGGGCTACACTCCGCAAAGGGTATTTCAGAAACACCGATGCGATGAGTTTGTCCTTAGACATACAAAAGCTAAAAGAAGATGTCGCCACCGCCCCCCCCCCCCCCCCCCCCCCCCCCCCGTCCGGAAGCGTTAAGGGAGGTCCTCCGGGCAGAAGGACGGCGCGACGCTGGGGCGGGAATCCTGTCTACACAAAGCAAGAGCGAGCACCGGGAACGGGTGTGCACAGACTGGTTAAAAGCTGACCGAGCGTCGACAGCACGGTCATAACGAACTACGGTGGAGTTCAGGAAAGATCTGGGTGAGGTGCACAGGGCACCGGGACGGTCTGCTGTCACTGAGGGCTGGGCCGTACGTACGAGCCCTCGCCCGTCGCCGTCCGGGGCCCTCTGCCCACTGCTGCCGGCCGGGCACTCGCCGTGTGTGCGCTTTGGAAGACCCTTACCTGCAGGAGCCGACTTGCCCTCCCGACTCTGCTGTCCTTCGCGGGGGTCCTGGGAGGGCGCGGCCGCGGCTCTGCCCTGGGCTGGGTGCGATCTGGGGAGGGGTGGGGGGAGAGATGCGCTGGAGACACAGCCCCGGCGGCACCAGCCGCAGCGCCCGTCCCAGACGCCCTGCCCGCCCTCTTCTATGCTGGGAGGTGGCGGCGGCCAGCCTCCCCCGGGCCCCACCTGGGTCTGGCTGTCACCGTGCTCAGACAAGTCACTGGCTCCAGACCTCCGCACACCTGTGGCTGCTTCCCCTCCGAAGCCGGTTTCCGCCTGGCCTCGGTGGAGTGTTTCCCCATCAGCTGCTGCGAGAACGGGAAGGTGGGGTGTGTGGTGGGGGCCCCAACCTCAGAGGCCTCCACGGGAGGCTGACAGTCCCTCCCTGCCCCCCAGACAGGGCTGGACGTGGCGGGGTGGGGGAGGGTGGCAGGTGCCCAGCAGACACAGAGCAAGGCCGGGGCTGGAGCACCCCAAAGCTGGGGGGTCTCAGATGGCCGGGGAGGGGGCTGGCTGCATGAAGGACAGCGGGAGCCAGAGCCCTGATTCTCAGCTGCAGCAGCTGTGGTGCTGGGAAGAAAGAGGGAAGGAGAGGAAGCAGGGGACGGCTGTGTATGTTGCCCACACACACAGGCACATGCGTGTACATGCATGTGCACGTGCTTCCCCGGGCTGGGGCACCCTCCCGGGAATGCCTCCCCAGATGTGCTGTGGGTGAGTCCATCCCAACAGCCCCCGGACCAGAGACACAGAGAAGAGAAAGCCCATCACATCTAAGCGGATCCTGGACATCGGCCGGGGCCATCCCGACCAGTGAACGCAGGGGGGCCAGGCACAGGTGGTTTGGAGATGTGGGTCCCCTTCCCCGCCCGGCCGACCTGCCAGGGCTGTGAGTTTCCGGCACATATCAGCTCACGAGCTCCAACAGGGAGCCCAAGACTCTGGTGCCACCGGGGACACGGGCAGGTGGAAGGCGCGGGCGGTCATCTGTCCCCCCAGCCAGGTGCCCCCAGGTCAGTGGTGGGTCCTGTGAGCATCTGTGTGCAGCCCACTGAGCTGGCCTCTGGCCGCAGCTGCCCCCTTCTCTTCTGGGCACCGGCAGGGCTCACATTTCAGGCGGCACTGTATCTGCACCCTCCCCGCCTCGACCTTCCGTGAAGGCAGGTGGCCCCCACGCAGCCAGAGAGCGAAGCCACCTGGGAAGGGCCGCGCGTGGGGCCTGTCCGTGCCTGACCTGCACCCGGTGCTTGAAGAGCAGCTCGTCCAGGGCCTTCTGTGTCTCCCAGACCTCCTGCTTCGCCCGCTGCCGCAGAAGGGCCAACGCCTGCTTCCGCTTCTGCTGGTCAAGCTGTAGGGAGGGCAGAGCCTCAGGATTCCCGGGGCGGTGGGGGGGGGGGGCAGACTGCTGCCCCCACAGCTCTCCAAAAGCCCTGAGCCCATGAGGGCAGGCAGTGCCATCGTGGGGAACGGGACACTTCTCAGGGGCAGGGCTCGAAAGCCCCCACTCGTGGCCGGGCCTCCCCCAGCCCGCGGCTTGCTCCCCTTCTCGGCTGAGGCGGTCCTCGTCCTGAGCTGCCTGTCCCCTCCCTCCTTCCCGCGCAGCCTCCCCCGCGGAAGAGCCGTCGCTCACATTCTACAGCTGCCCGCTTTGGGGCCTTCGCTCAGCCTCAGGGGGACGAGGGCTGCTCCCAGCTCACCCCAAACAGGCCTCTAGGGGACACAGCTGCCATCGGCCTGGCAGAATGGGGTGGGACGCACCTTCAGTGACTTGAGAAAGCCCAGGGACTTCTGGGGGATGTTGGCAAGGTGCCCGGAACGCTGACCTGTGGAAGCCACAGAGAAGGGGCAGGTAAGTGGCCGGCAGGGAGACTCCCAGCACGACAGTCCCTTCCCGTGCATCCGGCGGGGGGGGGGGGGGGGGGGCAGGACAGGGCTGCCCATGGCAGGAGGAGGCAGACAGCTCCTGCGTCTCCTCGACGGCCCCAAGGGTTGGCTCGGCCTGACCCTCAGCCGCACTCCCCCGGGGAGCCGTGCCCAAGTCTGCAGAGATGGTGAGTCGGAGCCCAGCAGCAGACCCGGGCTCACCCCGCCTTCCCTGGCGACCTAAAACAAATCGCTAGCCCTTCAGAGCCTCGGTGGGACAAACAGAGGTTCCCACCTCCCTGCTGGAGGGGTGACCTAACACAGGCTGGCCGGATGGCAGCGGTCACCACCGTAACAACGGTCACGGCCGGGCGGGTGCCTGTTAACACAGAGGCACAGGGCCCCAGGCGTCCCTGGGGTTTCTGGGGTTGCTCCAGAGAAGGGGCGTGAAAACCGCGGCCTCCCGGCCTGGATCGGGAAGGCCGCAGGGGCTCCTCTTTCCCTTTGTGGCCCCCGAGGGTCTGGCTCGGGCTCTGCGCACAGGTTGGTGCTGCTGGCCCCCCCGAGGGGGCCTCTAGGGGCGACTCCACGGCCGGAGGGGGCCCAGCGCGCTCCCTCCTTGGCCCGCCTCCCGTCTTCCGGGCCTGGTGTTGGTGGAAGGGGGCAGAGGAGGGCGTCCGGTCTGTGGGTGGCTCTGGGAGGACTTCCTCGGTCATCGCCGGCCAGTGTGCTTCAGCTTTCCAGGGTCGGAGCGCAGAGGCTGTGGGCAGTGGCTGAACCAGCTCCTGGGCGTTTCCACGGCAGTGCGGGGAGACTCGGAAGCCCCAGGGGGAGCAGTTAGGTGTGACCCGTGCTGAGCACACAGCAGCCCTCCCCCTGCCCCCGCCAGCTGGCCTCCGTGGGAAACGAAGGCCCGAATGGGAGAACGGTTCGAAGTGTCTCTTCTGAGCCGAAGTTCCCTCGACAAGGAAAAACCCTCTTTTGCTTCTGTTCTGTGGCCGCTGAGAGAAACAGAAGCCGGAGAAGATGCCCAGGACCCCTGAGGCCCCGCCAGCCTGAGCGCCCACCGACCACCCGGGAGGCTCCAAGGCTCAGGGAGCGGTGTTCCTTGTCACCTCCGGCCACACCACGCCAGCACCCCAGACGGTCACCAGGGAGACACGGGCCGCGTGCCCCTGAGCTCCGAGCGGTGACCCAGGAGAAAGTGAGCTGTCCCCGACACGGCTGTGTCACGACCATGACTGTGGTCGTCAGCATGTTCTCAGGGAGGAGGCTGGGATCGGGGAGTCACCGCCTCGAGCCAGAAGCTGACGGGCCCCCCTCCCCCCCACGCTGGGTGGAGACACAGTCGCCCGCCACTACGCGCGTTGCTGTCATTTTAGCTTCCGCGAAAGGGAAGTCAGCGTAACACTCTACTCCTCAGTCCCACCGGCCCCATTTCACTGGCCAGACGGCCACGCGTGGCTAATGGCTACCCTACTGGATAGCCCAGAGTGTAGGACGCTTCCCTCCAGCCAGAAGCTTCTGCTGGACAACGTGGTGCTGGCTGGTGGAGTCTTGAAAGTGAGTGCTACTGGGCAGCACTGGTCTAGAGGGGTCTCAAAAGTTCCAGTGGGCAGCGCTGCCCCAGCAGGAGGAGCTGGGTTCGAATCACCCCTCTGCCACAGATCTGGCCCAAGGCCACGGTGCCTCTTTGAGCATCAGGTCCCTCCTCCCTAAGCAGGAGCACGGGGACGGGCCCGGCCCCAAGCACGGTGAGACCAGCGAGACCCATGTGTGGTACATGGTGCCCGGTCCGGGGCGATCAGGGTGCTCACTTCACTCATGCTCTCGGCAAACGCTCCCCGGGCACACGTGCCTGGCGGGCACTGGCTGGGGCTGCAGTGAGTCCTCGCGGCCCGCAGAGCAAGCTACGGCAGGGTGAGCGGCAGGACCTGGCCCAGCCCGTGTGCTATCCGGGAGGCTTCCCGGAGGAGGCGTCGGACACCCGCCCGGCACAGGTGCTCACTGCTTGGGTTCAGGGTACCCGAGATCCTGCTCTCGGCCATGCCGGGCAGGAGCAGCTCGGATTTCAAATGACTCTGGGGGGCCTGCCTAGAGTCTCAGGATAAAGAGGCCCCATCAGAGAATTTCAGTCCGCCCACGGACAGGTAGGTCCTGCCCGACGACGGAGAGTGTAAGGAGGGACTCTCGGGAGGGACAGGGAGGGACAGGGAGCCTGGGGCGGGCCTCCACTCCACCGCCCGTCCTGCTCCCCCTGCCTCCTGGAGAAGCAGCCTGGAGGCAGAGCCAGGAAGGGTGGGTTTTTCCGGAAGGCCCGGCACCTGGCCCGTTTGGGTTCAGCCCGTGGGAGCTGCCAGATCCCGGGGCTGACACCAGGCCTCAGAGGCTCCAGGAGGGACGCTCATGGAGACGGGCATGGAGCAGGGGACGGGGGACATTTCTCAAGGTGACGGCTCTGCCCCGTCTCTCTCTGGAAGGTGTGGGTGGGACCCCTGGGGTCAGCCCTGGGGACACAGCGGGCTGGCGTGGGGCGCTCTTTAAGCCCAGCCCCTTGCCTGGCTGAGAGGCGCCTGCAGGGAGGGGGCAGCTGTGCAGGGAGGGCTGTCCTCGCCCCGGTGCCCAGGCTGCCCCCCGACTGTCGCTCCCGTGAATGAGTCGCTGAGAAAGCTCACACGGGGGCTGTGGGTCCACAATGCAAGTATTTTGTCCTTCCAACCGGTGACTGATGGTTTCCCCTCTGGGATTGGAGAGGGCCCCCTTCTCTGCCCCTAGCTGTGCTCTCACGCCCCTCCCCATGGGCCACCTGCCCGACCCCCAGATGTCGACCACCTCCCCGCACCTACCCCCCCGTGGGCAGACAGCGCGGGGAGCGCAAGTGTGTGGGGCGCACGCGCGCCTCGGGTCCCAGGAGTCACTTACTGCTGCTGCCCAGCGGAGGTAAAAGCACGGAGCCCCGCAGGGGCTGTCCTCAGGGTCTAGTGCTTTCCACCTCAACTCTGAGTCCCCACATCGCCCCGTGTGACGGTCGAGAGGGGCAGGGGGCACCTGAGCTGTCCCAGCTTTCCAGAGCACGCGGCTGTGCCCAGATCCTGGCAGCGGGTCCAGCGAAGGTCTCCAGGTGGCCAAGGCCCCAGGTGTGGAGGTGATGGGCGGGGGGCCTCCCCACCGTCCCCTGAAGCCACCAAAGCAGGTGCCTTCAGGTCCACACCCCAACCTCACTGCAGGGACTGGGGCACTTGGCCCTGGCGGAGCCTTTCAAGGGGGCTCCGGGACCGTGGCCCCACACTCCCAAGAGCAAGGAGCCAGTGAGTGGGGCTGAGCGGTAAAGAGAGGGCTGTCCCCTCCGGAGGGAAGGCCAGAGCCTGACCCCCTTGTAGGACCCTGGCCCGGAGGCAGCCAGCCCCATGCGACTGGGGATCACCCTTGACTCTCACAGCAGCCAGCCACCGCCCCCTGCTCAGCCAGCCTTCCAGAAGGACAGCAAGGGATAGACGGTGCTGGTACCCGCGTTCAGGCCCTGGTCACAGCTCAATCCCGGGCACTCCTGGGCTGCTCGCTGCTCCCTCTGGGCTGCATTTTCTGGGGCTGCAAACACGGAGGAAATCTCTACCAGCTTCCCGGTGGATTCTCTCTCAGAACCTGACGTGTCGTGTGCTGTCACCCGATAGCTTCCCGATGCCTGCCCCACGCTAAGGAGCAGGTGCCTGGAGGGCAGGGCCGGATCTCAGGTCAGCACCGGGCATAGCAGGTACTCAGTGGGGACAAGTCGGAAAAGCAGAGACAGGAACCAACAAATGAATTAGGGGGCTCTTGGTGCTCGGGAGACCGGGAGAAGCAGGGCCAGGGGTCAGGCCCCCCCGCAGCCCCCAGCACAGGCTGGAGAGATTCCCGGACCAAGAAGCAAAGGAGGTGGGAGCGGGTCGGCCATGGCATTGGGGGGAGGCACAGACCCCTCCTCCTCCAGAGGGCCCAGGGCACGAGCCCAGCGGGCCCCCCTCGACACACCTCCCCAGCCACTCAGTCCCGGTTCCCAGCCACTGTGCCAGGGCCCTGCAGCTCACCCCTGAGCACGCCCCGAGCCAGCCCACACCGTCCGCCCACACCCCTCAGCACGGGCCCTCGGCCAGGCCGGGCTACCAGACAGGGCTCTGCCCCACGCACCCCCCCGCTCTGCACCAGCTCCGTGGCCCTGAGCAAGTCTCCTCAGCTGAAACCCAGGAACAAAACCTTTCAGAAGCAAAAGAAAAGGCAGAGGCCTGGGCGGGCAGATGCTCGGACGCGGCGGCCCGGGGAGCAGGGCCCTCGACGAAACACGCGGTCAGCCCTCATCCGGGCAAGTATCGGTCACAACCGAGGCGCTGCAGGGGCACGTAGCAAGCAGCTGGGTCCCGAAAGCCTCCAAAAAACTTTAATACTGATACACGGATGCTCTCCACATAGAAAAGGATCTCTCTACACCCGTAGGACCTCGCCGGAGCATCAAGCAGTGGAGGGGGTCCCCAGCGGACCTCCCCGGCCACCCGACCAGCCAGCCCAGGGCCTGTCCGCGGGCTTGCCCTTACCGCAGCTTCGCGTGGTCCGGGGCGTGAGCAAGCTGGCCCCTCTGGCCGACGGCATCTCCAGCCGCAGGGAGTCGCAGGTGGGGTCCAGCATGGCTGTCACCCCGAGTGAGCTGGGGACACGCAAACACACACGTGAGCAGAGTCGGGCAAGGACCGATCCATGAGGTATGAGGCCGCTGGGGTCTGGGGTGCAGGGACCCGGGTTCCCTCGGCCTGAACAAAGCGGCTCTCAGACCCACAGTGACCAGGGCCGAAGCCAAGGGCCAGAGGCCTAAGGGGGTAGGGGGACGGGCCCGTGCCTGGAGGACCAGGGGGGCAGCAGTGGACCCACGGATCCACGCCAGCAGCGTCCCCCAGCTTGAAGTGGCAGCCTGGGGCTCTGCACCGGGACCCGGGGGACCAGCAGCCCTCAGGAGCTCGGACGGCTGGGGCCCAGCTGCCATCATCACCGCTGGGCACCCTGGATGGGACCAGAACGCCCTTTGCCTGGAAGCCCGTGCCTGCTCTGGGCCGGCTCCCACCCCGGGCCCTACGGGGCGAGACGGCCACTCTGGGAATGAGGGACACGGGCCTGTTCTTCGCCTCCGTCGTTCCCTCTGCCGCCTGCTAAGGGGCTGTGTCCACCGGGCCCGGAGTGGAGCAGGGCGGACAACCAGCCCTAACCCTCACCACCTCGGGACTGCTCGCGCCCCGAGAGGCTGTCCCGTCCCACAGAGGGAGGCTGAGCCGGCCAGGGGGCCGAGGAGGCGGCGGTCACACGGGCCAGCTAGACTCGGTACCTGCCTGCTGGGAGGGCGAGCTAACCCCCGACCCTGAGGTGGCCTGCGAGGTTCCCTAGGATTGGGAGGAGGTGGGCTTTCCCCGAGACAGCAGGAGCCCAGGAGACGGGGCCTGTGCCAGCGGGGTGCACGGCTCTGCCTCCCTTCACGTTTCTCGTTAGGGTGCGGCTGTCCGTGCCGGCACGGGGACTCCGGACCGCCGGGGTGACTAAGGACACGCTGCAGGCCGTGGAGTGGGGGCGGGGGGGACGTGGCCCTCCAACAGCCACACGTTGCTGGGACGCCCAGCCCCCACCTCTGCAGCCCCGGGCCCTTGCAAGGGAGATGGTGTGGAAGAGGGTCCTGGAGAGAGGAAGCGATGCCCAGGCCCAGGGGCTGAATCCGGAAGCCCCCCCGGGGACGGGGAGTGGGGGCTGCTGCAGGAGCGCGTGCCCATGAGGGGACAGGAGGGACCAGGTCACCGCAGACCCTGCCTCTGTAGGAACGATTCTGCCATTGCAGCATGACTGACAGCGCCGCACTCCCGAGGTAAAGGATGCGCGGGGCTGGGTGCCAATAAAGCTTTATTTATGAACACAGGCAGTGGGCCACGTGGCTGTGGCTCGTTGGCCTCTGCCTAGACTTCCCAGGGCAGTGGTTGTCACACTTCGGTGTGCAGCACGTGCCCAGCAGGACCGAGCCCTGGGCCCAGCCTAGTGTACCGGGTTCAGGAGGGCGGGGGGTGGGCCGGGACTCGGCGTTTCCAACGAGTTCTCAGGGAACAGAATGAGAACCGCTCGACTAGGGAAGGGGCTTAATGGAAGAACCCTGGGCTCTTGCGTCCAGCCCTGCGTCTGAGTTTTGGCTTGCCCTCCCATGAGCCATGGGATCCTGGCAAAGTCACCTCTCTGGGCCTCAGTTTTCCGGTCTGTGCAGTGGGAACGGGAATCCATCTCACAGGATCCTGAAAGTGCTGCCCGAGGTGCAGGGAAGCCTGCGGGTAGCGGTCGGCACACAGCTGGGGCAGGCACCCCACCACCCTTCTTTCCGGAGATGCCGGGATGGACGGGCCCTTGGAGGGCAGGAGTGGGTGCTGGTGATGGGCTGGGGCCCCGGCCAGCACCGAGCCCCACGGTCCCAGCGGAGAGAGGACGGCGGTGTGGGTGGTGGTCCCTCCCCAACTCAGGCACTCAAAAGCTGGCCTGAGAGGCAGCGGGATGGGCCAGGCCCCGGATCTGGAGAACTTGGGGACCGCAAGCTGGACGGGGGCCTTGACCTTCATCCTCGGACCCCACCAGAGAGACGCCAGCAGGGCGGCAAGTGCTATTTCAGAAGGGCCGGCCAGGCGGCTTTTCTGGACACACTGAGGGGCCGGCAAGCCCCTGGGCCCTGGTCCCACACAGCAAGGCCGCTGAGTCGTCCAGGGCACAACTCTGCACAGCCTGATCGGGGTGGGTGCGGGGGGACGGGGAGGACGCGGGGCCCAGGTGTGGGGGTGCGCTGGGTGGGAATGCCCTGCAGGGCCCCGCTGGCCGTCCAGCAGTGGGACAGGCAGATGTGGGGCGTCCGCCTTGGAGCCCGGGGCACCGATGGTTCACGTCTGACAATTTTCCCATCCCTTGCCTCTCCCCTAGGTCTGGGGAGCGGGCAGCTGGCCAAGAACCAGAAGTCCAGCCCAATGCTGCCCCCTACTGGCAGTAATCATTCGGGTCCACCGACTGGACAGAGGCTGGGCAGTGGGCAGTGGTGGCGGGGGTGGGGGTGGGGGGTGGCTGGGTGGTCCTGAGAACTTAGACACGGGACACAGGACCTGAGTGGGAAGATACCCGCACAGGACCAGCCCCCCAGTCACCAAGGAAAGTGTGGCCGATAGTGTCCGCTGGGCCCGAAGCCAGTGCAGAGGTGTGTGGGGAGGGGGTGCGTCCCGGGGGCTGCCCACCCATCAGCGGGGGCCTTGGGTCAGGGGCCCAGTGCCCACAGCCCAGCCAGAGAGGGGTCTCTGGGCCCTCCCCCCGGGGCCCTGGCCAGCACCAGAGCCAGCAGGCCCTGACCCAGGTCCGGGGGCTTCTCACGGTGGGGTCAGGACTGTGTCACCACCCCCGTTGCCAGCCCAGCTGCACCCAGACCGCTGTGCACCCCTGTGCACGGGCTGTGCACGGCCAGCAGCTCGCGGCTCGGCCAGGGCGTGTGGAGGGCGCAGGCTCACCTCCCGATGAAGGGGCGGAGGGCCTGGAAGGAGTCCATGTTTCTTGCCAGCCTGTTGTCCGGCTCCAAACATCCGTCCTCCATGAGACCTTGGGGGACACGGACACCAGGCTCATTCCCCGGAAGGAGGAGCTGCCGGCGGTTGGGGACCGAGCGGGGACACCCCCGGCCCGTGTCAGGAGGGGCCCGGCGGGCCTTGTCTGCTTTCTTGCCCCTCTCTGGAGGCGGGAGGGTGAGGTGTGGGCACACAAGCCTCATGGCCAGGCCTCACCCCTCCACCCACCAGGACCAAGCCGTGGACAAGGCCACAGCCGGTGGAACTTGAGCCTGTGGCCGGGCTCCACCAGGACGGCCCCTACGTCCCTTCGAGCGGCCTACACACCCGCCGTGGTATTGTCATCGGCCTCTTCCCTTGAGGGAGAGAGTGGGGCCACTGCTGGGGCTGGTGGCCGCCTACCTCGGGGCTGGCTGTTGCGGGGGGCCCCCGGGCTCACGCTGTGCCGCCGCTCCCAGTCAGGGCTCCAGGACGGCGTCCCGCTGTCCGGGAAGCAGGTGGGTGAGGCCGGCGGCCTGGCCTGCGTGTCCGCCCAGTCCCAGGGTGTCCCTCCGCCCCAACGGGGCACTAACGCTCCGGAGTGGACGGGGGCTGTGGGCGTGGGGGCCGCAGCCATTCCGCTGAGGTATGAGGGCGACGGGTCGGAGACCGGGTCCCCAGGAGGGTCCAGGGCCTCCGACTTGTGCAGCTTGGCCGTCAGGATGTCGATCCGTTGCTTCAGGATGTTGGCCATGGTCTCCAGAGCCTGTAGCCGGGCCTGCTTGTAGCGGAAGTGCAGGGGCCCCGATGTGCCCAGGCGCTCGCTCTCCTCGGGGTCTAGGTAGATGCACACCCCTGGACGCGGGCCCTGGGTGGCGAGGTCCTGGAGCTTCAGGGGACCCGGGGAGGAGCGGGCGGACATCAGCGTGGGGCCGCCTGTCCCCAGCGTCTCAGTGCGGTTCAGGGCTCTGTTCAGACACAGGCAGAAGCTGCAGGGAGAGAGGGTGGAGGGGGTCAGGTCTGGCGCCTGCGGCCTCGGCAGCGAGTTCAAAACGTGTAGGAGGCGGGATGAGCGTCTGTGACAATGGCGTCCATTCACGGTGACAGTTTATGGCTCGGAGGGCTGGCTCTGGGGCACGTCTATACAGCAAGGGACCACCCCAGGCCGTGAGGGAGACCCAGCAGTGATTTCTGGAGTTTCACACCAGAGCAGAGGCACCAAAAGAAAAAACAGATCAAAGTCCTTCAAAACGTATGACTCATGTGCACCAAGGCCACAATCATGAGTGAGAAGGTGACCTACAGAATGGGACAAAGTTATTACAACCCACACGTCCCATGAGGGTCAGAACCCAGAGCATATAAGGGACACCTGCCATTCAACAGCTACAGCGCACAAAGAATTTGAGGGGATGTTTCTCCAAAGAGCCAACAAACACACGAAAAAGAGGCCGAACATCGCGGGTGATCGGGGAGATGCAAATCCAGATCGCAGTAAGATACCCCTTCACAGCGGTCAGGGTGCCTACGACTTAACAATAAATAAAAGGGGCACCTGGGTGGTTCGGTCAGGTGAGCGTCTGATTCTTGATTTCGGCTCAGGTCATGATCGAGCCCCACACTGGACTCTACGTTAAGCGCGGAGCCTGCCTGAGATTCTCCCTCTCCCTGTCTCTCTGCCCCTCTCCCCCACTCGCTCCCTCTCTCTCTCTCTCTCAAAAAAAAAAAATTAACTAAATAAAAATAAATTAATTAAAATTAAAAATAAGCAGTGTTGACAGGATGTGAAGAGATCGGAAGCATTCCATAAAAAGGAAATCGGGACACCGGCCGCAACGTGGATGCACCTGAGAACACCGTGCTCCGTGAGCTGTGCCCTGCACAGAAGGACCAGTCCTGAAGGATCCACTCCCAGGAGGCTCTAGATAGATCAGATCCACGGGCACAGAGAGAGGAGGTGGGGGGGGGGTGTCGGGGAGGGTCCGTGTGTAATGGGACAGAGTCCAGTCTGGGAAGGTGGACACGTTCTGGGGACAGACGGAGGGGACGGCTGCATGACAGCGTGAATGTGCCTAAAGACAGTAAATCTACATTGTGTGTATTTCCCCACAACTTCTTTAAAACGTGGAGGGGGAGAAAGAACACAAGAAAGCAAGATGAAGGGCCCACGCTCCCGCTGTCCGGGGGACCGACCCGCGGGCATCACGTCAAGGCGGCCAGGAGCCCTCGGCCGGCCTTTCCGCGGAGGACGGGGGCTGCCCTGGGCAGTGGCTGGTTTCTCCGTCGGGACGCAGGTGCGGAGCGTGTGAACGTCACTGAGCCGCACGACCTGGGACCCGCATCTTCTTCAGGATGTTCCCAGACGTCAAGTTTAAGAAGCTGAAAACCGCGCAGCCTCCCGGGCTGCTCTGTGGACCTGTAGCCTCCGGGAGCGCCCCAAGCAAAGTGGGGGACGGTCTCCTGACCCCGAGCTTTAAGGTGCCGCCCCGGGGAGGGGCTTTCCGAACAGGTGCCCGGCTCCATTAAAATACACAATAGTGAAAACCAGACGAAAACAGGAGGGAGAAAAACAGAAAAGCAGTTGGCGGGACACAGAGAAACTGGGCCGCTCCGTCGCTGGTGGGGATACAAAACGAGGCAGCCGGTGTGGGAAGCCATCTGGCGGTTTCTCGAAAAGTTAAACACCGAGTTTCCAAATAAAGTTGCCTGGCAATTCCACTCCCAGGCGTGTAACAAGGGACACGAGATAGGCATCCAGTGAATTCATTCACAGCGGCACTAACCACGGCAGCCTGGGGGGCGGGGTGGGGGGGAACAGTCCAAACGTCCACCAACTGACCAACGGATAAACCATCTGCGGCCGTCAGGCCACGCAACGGGGTTTGGCCATAACGACGGAACGAAACCCCAATGCGCGTGACAACACGGACGTGCCCAGAAAGCACGCTCCAAGAGAGAAGCGGCCTCCCAGCGGCCACGCCCCGCCAGACTCCAGTGACGTGAATCTGTAGAGGGGGGAGCAGACTGGGGCGGCGGGGGGCCGCGGGGAGGCACCGGAGCCATGCCGACGGGTACGGGGTTCCCTTTCGGGGTGAGGCGATGTTGTGTGTGCAGAGAGAGGTGGCGGTCACACGACACTGGGGAGGTGCCCAATGCCCCCCCCCCCCCAACCGCCATCGTGTGCCCTCAATGGCTCACTTCAGGGGCTGTGGAACCCGGGACAGCCCTGTTCACCAGCTCTGGGCAGAGGAAGCCGCCTCTGCCTGGAGGAGCCCCCCCCCCCAGGAACTGCAGCCCCCCCCCCGCCTACCCACCTGCCCGGGGCCTCCTGGTCCCCCAGCACCATGCCGGAGGTCACCTTGCTCCACTCCAGCACAGGCGACCCCAGGCTCCCAGAGGCTTCCAGGCCCTAAAGCAGAGGAGAACACGGTCAGAGCCCGCCTCGGACAAAAGACCCTGAGACCCTGTCCCTTAGTCCCAGAGCTAAGGGTCTCAGGCTGGAGCCCTCGGGGGGCCCCCTGTCTAGGGGCTGGGACAGAGGCAGTGGGGTCCCTCAGAGCGCCACCATACCCAGGGAGGCAGGCACTTGGGGACGTCAGAAACTCAGCACCGCGTCCTCACCGGCAGGCTGCGCGTACCTTGGACTGTGCACAATGCGGAAAAAAGGTCACGATGCCGGGGGTCGTGTGGGACACCACAGGGACGGCTTTGCCGAAGACGGCCTCCCTCTGCTTCCTGTACACATCCTGCAGCCTCTGGTTTTTCAGCTCGAGCGCCCGCAGGGCCGAGGCCTTCTCCTCCAGGGCCTGTCGCCTCCGGGCCAGCGTCTTCTGGCGCATGAACTCCCGCAGGGACTCAGAGCTGTAGGGGTGACCCAGGACCCCCCGGGGCTTCGGGCAGGGTGGCGGCACCCTCACCTCGTTCTCCTTCCCAGGGGCGTTCCTGGGGGCCCCGGGGGCCGGCCTCATCCAGGCTCGCTTTGGCTCCGAGGGAGGCGGGAGCGAGCCTCGGCCCCTGCATGGGGTGCCCTTGCTGTGCAGGAAGGAGGCGCTCCACGGCCGCTGGGCCGCTGGGCTCCACGGGCTTTGGGCAGAGCTCTCCCAGTCTTCATGAGCAGCCCAGGTCCTCTGGGGCCGGGAGGGCTGCCCGGCCGAGGCGCTCCAGGGCCGCTGAGGGAAGGAGGTCAGCCTTTCAGGGGGGCTCCCAGGCCTCTGGAAGGAGGGGTTCCGTCCTCGGGCCGCCCAGGTCATCTGGGGACAGGACTCCCACCCAGCCAAGCTGCTCCAGCGATGCCCCGTGGGGAAGCTGCCAGCCCTCTCTAAGGCCTGAGGACTCTTCGAGAAGGAGCCCCGAACATCTGGGGTGCTCCAGGGGCCCTGCTGCCTCCTCTCTGCCAGGTTCTGCAGCCACAACTTTGACCGCCCCAGCTCTGGCCCTCCCCTGGGGCGGTGGCTCCGGGCCAACTCCAGCCCGGCCTGGATTTGCTGGCGGAGGTCTCTAAGGACAGCCATGGCATTCTGGATGGTCACAGGCTGCTCGCAGGAGGACAGGTCGGGCGTATTGGTGGACACCTGCAGGCCGCCGCGGACAGAGGCTGGACCGGGCATCCGGGGACGGGCAGGGGAGCTCTTAGCAGCTCCAACTTTCTTGCTGTCTCCTGCAAACACAGGTGGTCACGGGTGTCAGGGGCTGCAGGGCCCCGGGGGGGGGGGGGGCAGAGCCAGCTCCCCTCCCTCCCCCCAGAAGCACCCCTGGCCCTGCTCCCAGCCCCTCCTGACCCCTGCACACAGCGTGGGTTTGCAGAAGCCCTCCAGGTGCACATGCCACATCCTGGTGACTCGAGGCTGTGCCCGGGCACGTGGCGCAGAGCCCCCCACCCCAGACATGGCGAACACAGCGTGATGGGGGTGACGTGTGTCCACTGGAGGAGCCCCTGCCCCCCCCACCCTGCCTTCCCCCAGTCGGGAAAGCCTAGCCTCCTGGGAGCCTGAAAGGCGTCTCGCGGGGACAGAAATCCTTTCCTTAGGCTTTCAAACGTAATGGTTTCCCCCAAGTCCTGCCTGATGGCAGGTTTGGAGGGCATCCGACGGGCCACTGGGGAGAGGCCTGCTCCTGTACCTGATGTCCCTCCTTCGCCCTCTGCGCCCACCGCCCACAGGCTACAGCGCAGCAGGAGGAGACAGAGGCGAGGCACCAGGTACCTAATTCCGCGGTGGGGGCCTGGTCTCTCGAGGGAGCCTCCCTCTGGAGCCTGGGGAGGGCCGGAGGGGGCCCAAGCAGGGCCCTCGCCAGGGCTGGTCCTTTCCTCCAGGCGTAAACACCGACCAACTCAGAATCTTAAACAGAGAAAACGCACACACAGCCGAGCAGCCGGGGCCTTCCGGGGAGGTTGCTGGCCCCGGGCAGTCCCCTGGGACCAATTCACGCGCCCCCAGAGGAGCTGGGGTGAGCCTCAGCCACCAGGCAGCGAGAGGCAGGGCTGAGTCCCAGGATGACTTTGGACGGTCACCTGACTTCTCTGACCCTCGGTTAACGGGACAATAAAAGCTGCTCCCCGCGGGAGCAACACAGGCCCAGGTGCGCGGCACGTGCTCAGTAAACACCGGCCCGTAGTGACAAGGACGGCGATAACGGAGAGCCATCAGCACAGGAAGGGCCAGTGGGAGGCTACGGCCACGGTTGGCCACTCGCACCGGGCTGCAGCAAACTATTTGCTTTCAAGCCGGTGTGGCTCCGCAGCAAAGGGGCTGGGCACCAACAAGGATGCCCAGGCCAGCACGACGAGGGGTCCCGGAGAGCACGGACAAACACCCCCCGCGTCCCAAACGCAAACGAGGTTTTGTTAACAAATGTTGTCACCTGAGGAACGTCATTTATCAAAGTTCTTCATAATCCCAGAATACTCTCACCAAATGCCAATGCCAGCCCCCACCATCGTTACAAACCCATCCACAAGGGCCGTGGCGGAGGCCAGGAGAGGTGACCCCCGGGGCAGGCAACCAACAGGGTCAGGCCCCTCCCCAACACACGCTTAAGGATGCCTGGCCCAAGGCCCAGACCCAGAGAGAGAGAGAGGCAAGCCTGAACCGACGGCTGCAGGAAGGGAAAAGGGCCACGCCAAGCCACGCCCTCCCTAGGCCACGCCCCGAAAGCTTGCCCTCTGTAAAGCCACGCCCCTTCAGGACCCGAAGCCAAGGCCCCGCCTTCCACAAACCACACCCCTCCAGGTAGGGCCCCTGAGGCCACGCCCCCACAAACCACACCCCTCCAGGAAGGGCCCCTGAGGCCACGCCCCCCACGCCAGGGCCCGGGAACACCGGAGGTTAAAGCGTGGTCTCGGGAGTCCCAGACCGGGTTTAAATTCTGGCTCTGCTGATTACTAGCTATGGGCTTCGGGCGAGTGACTCTCCTCGGTTTCCCCACAAGACCACAGGCATGAAACGGGGTGGGCCAGGAAGGGACAGGGTTCCGCTGGCAGAGACAAAGGCCGGGGCTGAGGCCGGCACTGCCCAGGTGGCCGCACCTGGGTGTTGGATGGTACCGAGGGAGGAGGGGGGGGTCCCCCGGCAAGGCTCCTGCGTCCTGGCCCCTGTCGCTGCTGACCTGCACAAAGTCATCGCTCCTCCCTGCCACTGTGCAGGCCCTGCTCTGGCGAGGGGGCTGCCCGCTGGCCGGGACCCTCCCCACAGGCCCCTCCATCACTGGCCGCTCATCCCCCATTAGCCCGCCAGAGGGGTCCGGGTCAATAAATGGGTCCTGATGGGCACATTTTTTCTTCCGCTGAGCAGTTTAATGGCAATTAATTTTTTTACGAGAGGATTTTTAATCTGTGGAAATGGATGAAGTCCCCAAGTGCCCTGTCAAAGTTCCAGGGCCGACTTAATCTATGATAAAAAATGCAAAGTGAGGCGGTATAATCTGAAATTAAATATAGGGCTTCATTTTCCTTCAGCCCGGATGGATGAATATTTTATAACTATTGTGATTTAATTTTTTGTTAACTACAGCAAATTTCTAATTCATCCAATTCCCAAGTCCTGCGGCTCTGACCTCTGAACCCAAGCTCATCTCTCTTTAGCCCAGCTGTGACTTGGTCACTGACAGAAACTAATGGTCAGCTCCGTCAGGGTGACACGGTGGTTACGATGATGGATGCAGCCAGTGGCATGCCCTTTGACCCAGTGTCAGACAGCAAGCAGGTCATTTTTCAAGCGAGCCATTAAAATAAAACAAACCAAAAAGCTGAGGGGGGGGGGGGAGACAACGATGCAGAAAACTATTGTATTTTGTGCCTTTTCAGTGAGCCTTCCGGAACCTTCTCTGTGGCTCCCAGCATCCCTCACTGTCAGGTTCGAGTGGAGGTTTTCCCTGCTGTCTGGTCACCTCTTACCCTGCTGAATAGACGTGTCTGCCCCCATGGCTGCCCGCCTCCCTCGAGGGTCCCCGAAACCAATGGCGGAGGAGGGACATGTTCATTCGTCCGGCGGCAACCCGTGCTCTCCCAGAGTGGAGGCGGCAGGTCTGATGGCGTGGAGCAGAAAGGTGGCCAGAGCACCCGCCCCTGGCTCTCTCAGGTGAGCAGCACAGGCCTGGAGCCAGCACACCAGTGCAGCCCTGGGCAGGCTGTCGAACCTCGCCGAGCCTCAGTGTCCCCGTCTACAGAGCGGGAGCAAGCCCGTCTACCCCAGGGGAGTGCCGTGGGGGTCCCTGAGCTGAAGTCCAGAGAGCTCGAGGCACACAGAGCCAGCGCTGAGCGCCGCCACTCCACGCTGCCCGCCAGGAACAGTCAAGCCCCAGGGGAACACCGCCTCCCTCGTCCCACACACACCAAAGTGGCCCCTTCTGGGGCGGGCAGATCCGCCACGAGGGCAGGGGCACAGACCGACCCAGCCTGGGCAGCTGGGTCCCTGCTGGATGTCCACGCCCCAAACCCCCACCTCTGGGGGCCCCAGGTTGTGACCTCAGGCCTGCCACCATCACCAGCTTTTCCTCGGACTCTCCTGGGATGTGATCGGCCGAAGCGCACCCCTGCCTGATGGCCCCAAGTCCCCAGAGGGCTGGGAGACAGTGGGCACTATCTAAGGCCTTTCCTATCACCGAGTGCTCTGGGGGAAGGCAGGTGTTCCGGGCTTGCTGTCTGGATTCCAATCCCAGGCCGGGTGCCTAGGGAGACCTCTCCCTCCAGCAGCCCCCGCCACTCACGAGTGATGCCTCGGAGCACAGACTGTGAATGCACGTCCAATCGCGGAGAGCGGCTCCGTGTCCCTACAGACTCTCTTGGTCTAGGGGTGCTGGAAGGACAGTCCACGGCACGGGGGGTGGTGGACTCCTGCTTCCTCACGGCGGACGACCCCCGTGCCGGCGGGGACCACGCGGCGCCCGGTGACACCCAGGCGGGGTCTACACTCACCCGAGATGCGGACGCCAGTGCCGCCCCTCCTTCACGCGTGGCAGACCCTCCACTCGAGCTCGGCCCCTGCCCGTCCCAGGCCCCCGGGGACACAGCGCCCCAGGCCCCAGGGGCGCCCGTCCATCCGCAGCACCGGAACCAGAAGCCGCGTGCCCACCTAGCGAGCCGGGTCACAGACTTTTACCCCAGGCCTTGCCGGGGCCCCAAACGGGCAAACCTTACCTGTGTCTTTGGCATCTCTTCTAGAGGTGGGCGACTGGGGGGCTCTCTCCCTCACGCAAGGACGACTTTTCATTCTTTTGGTTTTCTCCCGTGGAGCTTCAGGGAGAGGAGAGGAGGAGGGAAGGCGGGGAGGGTGAGCAGTGACGGCCACACGGCCGGCCACGCTGGCGGCCCCCTGCCCCTACAGAGCCACGCGCCCGTCCTGCCTGCTCCCGGGGACTGTGAGTGTGGGGCCAGAGGGGCACACGTGGCCGTCCGCCTCTTAGTGGTCTGCACGGGCCCCCCCTTCACGCCCCGACTGGTCACAAATGCCCAGGTGCCCGGGGCCGCGAGCCACCAAGGACAGGAACGGCCTCCCGTCTGAGTTGCCCGCAACCATCTCGGTCTGCGGTGCGGCCCTCGTGTTTGGTGACTGAATAGACGGCCGAGTGGGCCGCCGGGGAGAGGCGGCCCAGCAGGGGGACGTGGGGGGAGGGGCTCCGCGTGGTGGGGTCCACCCTGGCGGGACGTGTGAAGACTCAGAGACCGAGGGCGGTGGAGGTTGTCCAAGTCCCCGGGCAAGCACAGCGGCCAGCAGGACCGGGCCAGCTTCCCGAGGGCCAGTGGGGCCCCCTCTCCCCGTGCTGTCTGGCCTCGCTCGTCCCTGTTCACCGCTGGGACGGGGGCCGTGTCCAGGAAGCACCGAGAGGCCGATCAGCCCGCGATGTGTGAGCAGGACCGAGGGCGCTCGGGGAAAGGCTGGCCCGAAGGACTCTCCAGGCCTCCAGGCCTTGGCCGGTCCCTCTGTCCTCGGTGCCCACAACCCGCTGGCAGGAGGGACGTCCAGCACCCAGGCCTGTACAAAAGCACTGATTCTACAGGATCCACTCACAGGAGGCCCTGGAGGAGTCGGAGCCACGGACACGGAGAGCGGGAGGGTGGGGCTGGGGGAGGGGAGGGTCCACGTGTAACGGGACAGAGTCCAGTCTGGGAAGACGAACACGTTCTGGGGACGGACGGGGAGACGGCTGCACGACAGTGTGAGTGCGCCTGACGCCCCTGAACTGCGTCCTTGAAAGTGGTTACGACGGTAAATCTTGTGTTGTGTGTATCTTACCACAATTAAAAAAGAAAAAAAGGAAAAGACCTCGGCCCTGCCCCACACCTACTTCCAGAGGGTTCTAAAGCTGGGAGGGGGAGACGTGACTATCAAGGACTGGTGACCGATGACACCAGGTGCTGAGTGACCAATGGCCAAGTCCCGTCCTTGCCTGAGGGGCCCCAGTGGCCTCTGTGGGATGGGAGCGGACGGGAGAGCTGAAGCCATAGGGGTCCCGTGGGTGGAGGAACACACACCCAAAAACGCCCCTGTGACAGCTGTCCCGGGGGTCACAAATCCCATACTGACCAACCTCTCGCCCACCCTCGGTGCCACTATTGCCCCGTGGAAAACCCATCCTGTTCCCCTGCACCGAGGACCCCAGAAGCCTCGGGCGTCCCAGGGCAGCCTGATTTCTGCTCCTGAGGCCCTCCCCCTCCCCCACCCCAGGGCCCCCCCAAATCTTGCTGGAGTGAGGCTGTCTCTGCACGTGAGGGACGCCCTCCTCCCCCTCGCCATCTGCAAACGGTGCCAGCCTGCACTCCTTCCCTGAGAGGGGCGCCGAGGTTCGGAAGTCCTACCCCCCACGGAATGGCGGGCTGAGTCCAGACCCCTGCTTGGCCCTTTCATAAAGGGCTGGGACCCTCTCTAGTGTCCCCATCTGAGTGTGATCAAATAGAGCCGATCGCCTGGTGAGAGAGAAGCTGTATGGTCCAGAACCGTGTGGCCCCGACTGCCGCCTGGGTGTCCAAACGGGCTCACCTGAGGCCTGGCGCTGGGGGACCCTGGAGGGCTCTCGCCCCCGGCCCGGGATGGCCTTGTCTTCCGCTCCACACGGAGCCTCACTCGGGGTGCCTGAGCCTGGAGAAGATGAGAGGGAGCATCGTGAGACAGGTTCCGCAAAGTTCCAGGAAAAGGTCGCCATCCGGCAGCCGCTCAAAAGGCTTCAAACGCAGCACCTTTGACGGTGGCCCCAGGCCCAAGTACGTCCCACGGGGCCGGATCGGGGTGCGCCAGCCTTCCGGCCTGCCTGCGGGCATCTGGCTTGGAGACTCTGTATAGGCGCGAGGCGCTGGAGGGCGTCGAGGTGCCCAGAGAGGCACAGCTGGCCTGCCACTGTGCCTGGGCCCGGATCTTGTCCCTAAGCCGTTCCAGTCGTGGGTTGCTCTCTCTCAGCTGCCGCCGGGGCCCCTGCACCTGGGGGGGGCGCTCCTTCCAGGGCCCGGGGAGAGATGTGCAGGACTCGTGGCCCCCGGAGGAGCCGGAAAGGCGGCCTGATGACACTGAGCTGTCCCCATCCCTGGCCTCCTCGCTTTCGGACCACCCCAGGAGGCTGCAGGCCTTCCTCTGGGGGCCTGGCTGCTCGGTGTAGTCGGACCAGGCCACGTGGGGAGCTCCCCGCAGGTCACCTGGCTGCCGGGAGGGCCTGGCCCACCTCAGGGCAGCCATGGCATCATCATCAGCCGCAGATGGACGGAGCCCGGAGTCCCTGGGGAGAGAGAAGCAGACTGGCCGGTCAGGAGTGGGGGGGACACGGCCATGCCGAGCAGAAGAACATCTCACACAGCACAACCCCCCCAGCCCAGCACCCCTCCTGCTCCCTCGTTCTCCTGTCTCAGAAGACCCACCGCCAAGGAAGGTGCAGGGGACCAGTGAAATGCCCCATGCACGGCACTGCTGTGACGTCCCCTCGGACGGCCACCTGGAGCCTTTGAGGCGGGTACCATGATCAGCCCAATTTGCAGATGGGAAAACTGAGGCCCTGGGGAAGGCACCACGATCGGTCCAATTTGCAGATGGGGAAACTGAGGCTCTGGAGAAGGCACGCAGCAGAGGCCCCCAAGTCCTCTGTCCTCATGCTGACCGGGCTGCCCTCCTGGGAAAGGAAGCCCCCACCTGGTCTAGGGGGCGGGCACAGACACTACCTGGGCTTGGCTCTAGCCTTCCTGGCGGCTGGCCTGCCCTGGGCCTCGAGATTGTCTTTGGGGTGGGGCTGGGTCGTGTCTCCTAGGAGGACCGAGATCGACATGGCCCCAGGGCCGGGCCCAGGGCGGGATCTGGTGAGCCCCCTGGTCACCGCCTGCCCTGAGGCCACAGATGGTGCCTTCACAGGGCAGCCTGCTGGCCTGAGGCCCGACATCCATCCCTGCGCGGGCTGGGCCGGCTGGCCTTCTCCAGTCCCCCGGCCCACGATGGGGACCCTCAGGATACTTGTGGAAACTGAGCAGACATGGTGGGCTGCCGGGCCCTGGGCTGGAATGGCGGGGGGCGGGGGGCTTTCTAACGAGCTGCCTGTTAGCAGGGTGGGAGAGAATTCTGGGTGGCCTGTGACAGCATAATAACCCCCCGTCACTCAGCGACAGGGCCGAGGCCTTCAGCTCCTGCTGGGGCGATGGGCAGGGCCCCACCCCCTTCCTCCCAGGGCACCGGAGCCAGTGGCTGCGCGGGCGGTGAGTGAACTGGCCGGGGCCGCGGTCGGGCTGGGCCAGAGTGGGGGCACAGGGAGGGGCTGGGGGCAGAGTGGGGTGACCTCCGGGCTGATGCCGGGCTCAGGCTTCGATTCTGGGCAGGGTCAGCCCGGAAGACCCGGGGCGGGAGAGAGGAGCCAGCCCAGGACGTGTCCCCAGCGGCTGGACGAGAGGCTGTGTGCTCGGGCCCCGACACCGACTCGGAAACACTGCCCAGGTCCCTGCCTTCGGCCTCTCGGGATTGGTCACGGGAAGTGGGCGCTGGCTTCTCGGCTCGCCCTGCCACAGGCTCGGGACGCCCTTTTGCCCACAGGAGCAGCAGCTGAAGACGCCTGAGCCCCGGGAGCCCCGGGCCTGCTTCCTGGGCCCTGCACTCCCAGGGCTGCACCCCAGCCTGGCCCACCTGCCGTGGGCGTCCTGTCACCTCGACGACCCCGGCCGGCGGAGTGGTGGAGAGGGTGTGGACTCTGCAGTCAGCTGGCTCTGAGCTGGGCATGGTCCCCCGGAGCAGAGCTCCTTCAAATCCCCGCTCCGCCCCCAGCCGGCTGAGTAACCTCGGCGACCAGAGACCCCACCCTGCCGCTGCCCCCCCAGGTATTGTGAGCAGCTGGTGAGTTCACTCCAGCAGGGGGCGCTGAGTGGGGCGGCCGGGTGGCTGAGCGGGTTACAAAGACTTCGTTTTCAGGTCGCCCCGAGGAAGCAGAAGGCAGAATGGAGGGCCTCCTGCCTGTCCGGGGGAAGCAGAGATGCCTGGACGCGGCTGCCGGAGGGGCAGGGCGGCAGGGCACAGGGCGAGGTCCTGAGCCCAGCAGGGCCCTGTCGCGGTGGACATGCCCCCCCCCCCCCCGCCTCGTCCCGCCAACAGGGTGAGAGGACCCACCCCAGGGACGGGACCAGCCTGCACTGCGGGGTGCTGTCCCTTCTCTCCCGTCTGGCTTCTCCTGAGGTCGGGACGAGGGGCAGAAGGCGCGCATCTCAGGGCACAGAGCCCGCGGGACCCCAGATCCAGACTTTGGCCCTGGGACCCTCGACCACACCTGGCGGCCTAGACCGAGGGCGTGCCTCCGCGTACCTGCGTGGCCAGGTCCCCCTGCCGGTGGCACCGTGGCCACCCTCCCGCTCTGCCGAGTCCGCCTGGTGGGGAGTCCCGCCCTGCCTGGGCCTGCCTGCTCCCCAGTGAGGCCAGGCTACAGCGGGTCCCACCCCTGTGTTCCTTTACGATGTTTGCGAGGGGTCAGTGTCACAGAGGGCTGACCCGGGGTGGCACAGGGGAGCCTGGGGGGGGGGGTGGCGGGACTGGGAACACTGTGGCTTCCCCAGGGCGTGACCACGGTGTCCCCACCACCACCCTTACAGGCTGCACAACCGAGGAGACTCCCAGAGACAGCTCAGCAGAACCCCCTGCAGCCCTGCCAACGGACCCCGCCGTCACTGCGGCCGTGTCCCCCGCCAGGCGCTCAGGCCCTCATCACTCTCCCCCAGCGTCCCCCCAACTTTCTAGCCCTGATCCCTAAAGGGCAGAGGGAGGGGCTCTCTGGGAAGAAATAGGTCCTAAGCAGTTTTCCTCCTCAGGAAGCAGCTATTTCATAAATACGATGGTGGGGGGGGGGGCGCCTGGGGGGCTCAGGAGGTTAAGTGTCCACCTCCTGTTTTCAGCTCAGGTCACGATCTCACAGTTTGTGGGTTCGAGCCCCACATCAGGCTCTGTGCTGACAGCGCTGAGCCTGCTTGGGATCCTCTCTCTCCCTCTCTCTCTCTTCCCCTCCCCGCCTCTCAAAATAAATACACATAAATACATGCATACACACGATGAAGCAGTCTGCTTCAATGCCCTAGAGTTCATAAAAGCGAAATCATGAAACGAATGTGTGTGCACGTGAAAATAACCAGCTTCGTCGTTGCTCTGTGAGCGGTGACAAGCCCAGAACTTCCCCCCCCCGGCCCCCGACCTCCACCCCCCTCCGGGGGTGCCGCACCTCTCCACAGACCTGGTTCACCGCCCGGGCTTCTAGCCCGGCTCCAAATCAGGGGACGTGCGAGCCCCCAGGGCCTCTCCCTGCCCAGGACCCTCCGTGGACCCTGGCACGCACTGCCCCGGCTCCCTCACACCTGCTGGGGTGACCACAAGCGGCCGGGGCCACGAGCAGCAGCGTGGGCACCAGGTACCACAAGGCCACAGCAGAGACCACAGTCTTGCGGCGGGGGGGGGGGGGGGAGGCACGCCCCACATGGATCAGGCCCCAGCCTCTCCCCTAACCCTGAGCCAAGATGCAGGCCCGGCTGGAGGTTGGCCCCCATTTGGGCCCCGAGGCTCCTTCTGTTGCCACATTCGCTCCCTCCCGACCACCCCTGCCTCCTCCCTCCTCACACCTACCAGTGCCACTCTCTCTGAGCGAGGTCCCCTCTGCCCTCCCCAGGGGGCTGGGGACCGCTCCGGGGGGGGGGGGGGTGCAGGGGTGGCCTGTGTGCAAATGCTCGTGGCTGTGAGAGCCCCCAGTGTGGGGGGGCCCTGGGTGGAGCAGGTGTCCCGCTCCTTGCCAGGCCCGGGGGATCCACCCACAGCACCCGCAGCCCACAGTCCACAGACCATGACACCGCTCTGGGCCAGGCCCCTGCTTCCACAGCCTGACCGGGCTGCAGGGGTGGGGTGGGCGGCAGCTCGGCTCTGTCGGCCACGCTGTTCTCGTCTCCCCCAGCTCATCCCCAGGGAACCCAGCCCAAAGCACCCCGAGTGGGCTCGGGGACAGATTCGGTGGACCGTGAAGGAGAAAGGCCCAGGCGCCCACGGTCCCTGGGCCCCAGGGTTTCAGACCACATTGGTCTCACCAGCAGCAGCAGCCGGCCCCGCCTGGATTCGGGCATCGGGCCCTCCAGCCACCGGCTCAGACCCGGCCCTGGGGCAGCACTGGTCCCGGCAGCGAACACACCCGAACTGGCCCTGTCCCCTGATTAGAGTCCCCTGGCGCACCAGGCCCTGCCCAGAAGCCACCAAGCAGGGGCCCAGAGAGGGTGGGGTGCAGGGCCTTAGAGGTCCAGACAGAAGCGCTCCGGCCGCTGACCCAGGCTCGGGTCACATCTGGGGAAGTGATATGCAGGCAACAAGAGCTGCACAGGCACCCCCACAGCCCCGTGACCCCGGACCCCGACACACAGCACGCGTGCTCGCTGCCCGGGGCTGCAGAGAAGGTAGGCCGGCCTGGGCTGCCAAAGGCTTTCTTGCGTGGGAGTCTGGCCAGGGCGGTGTCCCCCAGCCTCTCCATTCTCAGCCACCGCGTCTCTACCAGCCGCTCCCCAGAGGACAGCGCCAGGCCCCAGGGTGGCAGACGACAGGGCCAAACAAGGTAACACAAGGCGAAGGTTGGGGAGGGGGGCGCCAGCGGGAAAGCGGGATGCAAGGGCCGGTGGGTGAGGCAGGGCAGAGGGAAATTCCACACGCGGCCAGGCCGGGCCACAGGGTCAAGGAGATAAAACCAAGGCGAGGCTGCCACCCCCCCGCGACCTCTCGACCTCTCGGCTGCACAGCCCAGAAGCCATTTAACCCACCCCCCAGGGGACCCTAGCGCCACCGCCCACTCGCCAAGAGGGACTCACGGCCACACCCACAGAGAGGTCAGCAGGGAGCTCCCCCACCCCGGCCCGGCTACCTCCTTGCTCCCCCCGCCCCGCCCCGCACCCCCACCCTCAGGCCTGGGCAGCCTCGTCCAAGGCCAGAGTCAGCCCGGCCAGCACCCAGCGCTCAGTGCAGCGGCTCCTGAGCCGGCTCCCCTGGGGGCACCCTGCCAGGGGCCGGGCCCTGCCCCCAGCGCGTTCCCCAGGCGACCTGAGGCACCTCCCCACAACCCAAGAGCAAGGCGTTGTCACCCTGCCCACAGTCACACAACACAGAGTGGAGACCTGTCCTCCGGGCCACCCCCCGCAAACAGGGAGGGAGCTGGAACACCAGCGACCCCGGGGAAAGGAACCCGTGGACACAGACACCCCCCAGGGAGTGAGAGCCACCCTCAAACGGCTCAGAATGGTCAACTGGGGACCATGGCTTTTGGGGGGCGTGGCTGTGGGTCTCCTGCCCGCTGACTCGACTCCTTGATGGGGGTCTTCCAGCAGGACAGGACGGCCTGAGGGGCCCCCTTTGCCCGAGGAGTTAGCTGGACAGGATCCAGGCTGAGCTGGCCTCGTTGTCAGCTGGGCTTGCGGGTGGGACCAAATGCAGAACTGTCCACCAGCCCCACTCAGGGGCTGGTGGCGTATTTATTCCTATTATACAGACGGGGAGACTGAGGGACAGTTCATTAGGTCAGAGTCTAGTGCTGGCCTTACAGCAGCACCTGAAGCCAGAGGCAGGGCTGCCCAGTGGGTAGGGCGGGTGGGCATCAAGCTCCCAGGGGCAGCCTGGCTTTGCCCCTGAGGAGGCCCCAAGCCCTCAGAGGGAGCCCCCACGCCGGAAGACCCCTCCCCAGGAAAGCAGGACGGAAGGAAGGTGGCTCCCAGCACCCAGCCACGTCCATGCCAGGAGGAAAGGCTAACGCCCTCCCCAACCTGCCTGTGCTCCCACCCGTGCCTCCCCCAAGTGCCCGGGACAGGCCGGCTCGGCTCAGGCAGGGCCCCCCAGGGAACTCACCAGCTGTGGGAGGGCGCCAGGCAGCAGCCGTGGCTCAAAGGCCAGTCGCCGGCGGAGCCAGGCACCGGGACACCGGCACCTGACGTCGCCCGGGAAACCCAAGCGTCCATCCAGGCAGGCTCCTCCTTCAGGCTGGCTTCCCGGAGCCTCGAGGGAACAGCGCCAGGCGCCAGGAGCCTCACCGGCACATCCAGCCCCCACGGGCAGGGGACACACACCTGGGGCGCTCCTGCTGGGCCCCGGGCAGCGGGGGCAGCGCGGGAGGCAGGTCCGCACCGGCAGGGAGGCGGGCATCTCCAGTGCGGTCCACAGCTGCCCCCTCTCGACCCTCCACCCCTGCTTTCTCCCCGCCCCCCCAGGGACCTCCAGCAGCCACCCGGGTCTCCGGAAGCACAGCCTGGCAGCCAGGAGCCAGGGAGCCGGAGGCCAGCAGGGTCACCCCAGCCCCTCTGAAGCATGGTGTCGGGGGCGGGGCGGGGCGGGGGGAACACCTGAGACAGTTCACAGCGTCGTCTCGAGAGCAGTTCTCAGGGCTTCCAGACGGTGGGAAGGGGCCGGTGGGTGGACACGGCGGGGGGTCCGGTTACCAAACGCAAAACTCACAAGGTCTTCCGCCTCCTTGGAGTCAGTGTGGCAGGCCCAGGCAAAGGAGGGCAGGGGCTCTTGAGGGGTCCGGGCAGCGCCTAGTCCCACGTGTGGGTTCCCGGGGTCTCGGTCACTTGGCTAAGATCTGCACACTCACTCAAAGTTCATTTTCAACCCTAGGTCCTGGTCAGCGTGTGCTGCCCCCACCCCTGCCCAGCTCCAAACTCGCACCTGCAGGGGTCTGGGGAGCCTAGGAGTCCTGGAGCTCGGACGGCCCGGCGGCTCCCCTGGGCCTCCCCCTCGTTCTGGAAGGGCCGCCGCTCCTCCTCAGGAGTGCGTCCGGGGCGCAGCTGGCCTGTGCTGTCCGCGAGGCCTCGGCCGGCACCACCCCGGTTGTAGGAACGTCTGACCCTCCAGCACGGGACCCCCTACCCCACTGCATCCCCGCTTCGTCAGGGCAGGTGCGGAGGGGCAACGTCCACGGGCTGCCCCCGGCCACAGCCGAGGAGGGCCTCGCCAGAAGCGTCAGCCGGACAGCACCCCGCAAGAGGGTGCCTTGCCCAGGACCTCCTGTGTCCCCCGCGGGAAGAGCACCGGGGCCTGGGGACCGAGGGGTGCGGCAAGGCGTCAGTCGGCCAGAGCCCCGCAGGGCGGCCCTGCTTCCTCCCCACCATCCGACGGCAGGGGCTCCCTGGGGTGCATCGTGCGCCCCAGACTCCGCCTTGGCATCCGCTTCCGGAGAACCAGACCTATGACAGGTGGGGCCAAGAGCAACCTGGTGGCTCTGAGGGAGGGGTGAGCTGTGGACTCCAAACATGTAGGGCTGGCCAGACCCTGAGAAGACCCCTCCACTGTCCTGCTTAGGGGTGGAGGCGGGAGGAAGGGGGTCTGTCAGGACCCTCATTCCCTGGCTTTCTGCCTCTGCGGGGTGGGGAGCTCTCAGTCCAGACCTCCAGCTATGGGGGGGGGGTCACCTCCCAAGTTCAGCCCCTGTTCTCCATGGCACCTGAGGGCCGCCCCCCCTCCCCCCTTCCCTCCCCTCTCCTGTCCTCTTTGTCTTTATGAGCTCATAATTTAAAAAGCAAACGAAGAAACTCATTGCTCTCATTTTTTTAATTTTTTTTTAACGTTTATTTATTTTTGAGACAGAGAGAGACAGAGCACGAACAGGGGAGGGGCAGAGAGAGAGGGAGACACAGAATCTGAAACAGGCTCCAGGCTCTGAGCTGTCGGCACGGAGCCCGACGCGGGGCTCGAACTCACGGACCGTGAGATCATGACCTGAGCCGAAGTTGGCCGCTTAACCGACTGAGCCACCCAGGCGCCCCTCATTGCTGTCATTTTAATGGGGCCTCCAAGGGGATCAAAAGTAAATGCATGAGATGGGTTTGTCCCTGCGGGTCTTTCTAATTTCCCCCGATCAGCCTGGCTCTGAGCTTCGATCAGTCCTGCAGGGAGAGGGAGGGGCCCCGGAGGCCTGGGGTCCTGTGTCCCTCCTTCCTTCTGGCTGCTTCCCTTCCCGGGTGCCAGATGCTCAGGAAATGTCCGTGCTCCCATCCTGGAAGGTTTGCAGTTCGGAGAACCAGAGTGGTAGGGTTCCAGGTGCTTTTCAGACTGGGGACCGCCTGGGGCCCGGCCCAGACTGCTGCCGCGCTGCCCTGAGTCTGCTGCCCCCTGCAGGTCAGTCATTGCCCCTAGGTTGATTCGGGCCACAGAGGCGGGGTGGGGCCCACACCAAGGGGAGTCTCCCACAGACCTGACCAGACCATTTGGGAGTTAGGGACCAACCCACTGGGAAGAATCAAGCTGTGAAAACAGCCCCACCCTGAGGCCACAGAGGGCTGGGAGAGGAGGCCGCCTGGCTGAGTTTCCCCTAAGAGCAGAGCAGGGGCCCCCTGAGGAGGATGCGGGGTTTCCGTGGCAACCGCCAGCGCCGGAAAAGATGGGCAGAGACTCTGGGAACGGACCCCACGCGGGGACCGGCAGGAGGGTGGCCCCCTCTCCTGCTCTCCCTGGCTTTCCGCGCCTGCCGCTGGACAGGTGACGGGCATTGCCCAGGAGGCCCACGGAGGCGGGCAAACCCCGACTCGCTGGCCCCGCGCACGAGGTCTGTGCCTGAGGAGGTCCCCGCGTCCGCCCACGCCTTTGGGCCGGCAGCCTGAGGGGCTCAGCCCGGGGAGGCTGGAGGAGGTCAGCCCAGGAGCAAGTTTCATGGCGACAGCTGTCCCTTGCACAGTGGACGACATGTTCTAGGCCCGTGCCAGGGGCTTCACTGGCAGGACTTTATTTCCCAGGCTTCCGTCTGACAGAGGAGAGAGGCCCAGGGTAGGGCCCCTGCTCTAGCGGCCACATCTGCGTGGGTCTGCAGTGTCCCAAGCTCCACGTTGTCCCTACGTTCTAGACAGAGTCCCCACGGAGAGAGGTTTCCTCATGGACCTGTGAGCGGTTGTGTGGTGACCCCGCTCCCTGAGCTGCCGAGAGGGCGGCTGCTCCCTGAGCCCTGGGGGCACAGGCTCTGGTGCCTTTCACCGGACAGCGCACAGCCGGGAAAGGAGGGGGCAGCGGAGGCTCCCCCAGCGAGGGTCTGGATGCAGGCCACATAGCCCCACCCCCAGTGGTGCCTGTGAGAACCTTTCTGCGATGCCCGGGTCGTGCTCACGATATAACGCGACGTGACAACGAGGCCGCAAAGCTCTGCGTGTTCTATGACCCAAGTCATGTAGCAAGTAAATACTGGGACGTGGGCGTAGTGGGGTGAATGGAGTCCCCAGAAGACGTCCACCTAGAGTAAATAGGCGTAAATGTGCTTCTGTTTGGGAGGGAAGGTCCATGCAGATGTCATTAAGCATCTCAGGATGAGACCGTCCTGGACTAGGCAGGCCCTGCATCCGATGGCCAGTCCTCCCAGAGGAGAAGGGTGGGGGCCTGTTGAGGACCGAGCAGAGGTGGAGGGAGGCAGTCACCAGCCAAGGGGCGCCTGGAGCCCCAGGAGCTGAGAGAGGCAGGGACGACCCTCCCTGGGAGCCTCTGGAGGGAGCGGCCCCAGGGGACGGACCCAGAGGACACACCATCTCAGTGGTCTCTGATGAGTGCCTCATTCCCCGCTCCGCACCCCAAGGGTCAGGGAGCTTGGCCGAGGCCAGCCGGCGGGAGGGGGGAGTGGATTTAACACAGGCCAGTGGCTTCTATCCCCAGCGGCTCTGCTGGAGTGGGGAGCTGTGGGCAGAGAGCCCCTGAAAGGGGAAAATCCACTGTGTCTTATTTGCCTGGGGGGGCTTCCTCGGATTTATTCGCCCCCCTAATTCTGTCTGGCTTAGGCTCGCGTGAAGACTCCCCCTCCCACCACACGGCACCGTGGGAGCCCAGAGCCCCCAGACTCTCCATCTCTCTGCCTCTGTCTCTGTGTCTCTCTCTCTGCCTGTCTCCGGCTCTCAGTGTCACCCATCTGCCGGGCCTGGGGGGCTTAGACAGGCAGGGGGCAGGGGGTTCAGTCATACGAGCCGGGGATGGGCTCCCACAGACCGACCTGCCACGGACGAGGGCGGGTGTGCCCGCTTCACGTGGCCCCCGGTGACAGAGCCCGCAGCTGCCAGCCAGGGCCCCAGGAATGCTGCGTGGCCAGGTGTCGCTCGATGACACGGGTGGTGCATAGCCTCCCTCGCACCTCCAGCTATTTCCTGGGCGCCTGTCATCTCCCAGGGAGGCACTGGGCCCCGCGGGGCGGCAGACCGTTTCCTTCCTGCTCCCTGCGGCACCTGCCTGGGGACCCGTTCACCCACCCTGCAGGCCCCACTCTCCAGGGAGTCTTGAGGCCCTGAGGAGAGGAGATGGCTGTGGGCGACCCCGGGGTCCTCAGGGCGATGGGGTGGGGGGCACTTGCCCCACGACTTTGCAGGACAATACGTTGTTTCTCAGGGTAATGACATTATCGGGAACGCGGTCAACCCGAGTGGTCTTACATGACTATGTATGTGAGCGTGCGTGTGCCTCTCTCTCTCTCTCTCTCTCTCTCTCTTTTTCTCCCTGTCTACCTTTTCCTTCTTCAGCCTGGAATCCATGGTAGAGACTGGTCAGAAGCATTTAGGTCCCGGGTTGGGCTCAGCTCCTCTGTGTCCCCTCTGGGCCCCGCAGGAGCAAACTTGCTGTAGGCGGGGAGGCTGGGGGGCGGGGGCAGCAGGGTCTGGGAGGCCACGGACGAGGAGGTACCACGCCAGCAGCAGGGATATCCCGATCTACCCCTGGCCCCAGCAAACACCCCCGTGGGCCTCAGGCTGCACACCCCGCTGACGCCTGTGTGCCCATCCTTTGTCCCTGGGATGGCTCCAGGCAGCGGCGCCTTCAGCCGACCCGGCCTTCATCCAAGGCCCATTGCAGCCCTGAGAGTCCACCAGGCCTCCCCACCTCCAGGCGCTCAGAAACCGTCCACCGTCATCTCCCGCCAGGCCTGGCCAGGGGGCGGATCCGGGACGGGTAAGTCAGCTCCCCTGAAGCCCGGCCTGGGGACCGGCACCTCGCCGTTCTGCCCGCTCACTGGTACGACAGGCAGGACGCCAGGGAAGGCTGAGCGGTGAAGGGCAGGCGCGTGGCAGGTGCCTCGGGTGGAGGCGGCACTGTTGGCCACTGGCGAGGGCAGGGCCCCGGGCGTGCTGACACCAAATCCTGGGTGTCGGCTCTCGAGCCGCGGTGCCTCCAGGACCGGCCGGCGTCACTGCTCCTCTGCCCTCTGTATTCCCTCCGAGGATGTGTCCCGACGGGAAAGCGTTTTTCTCCCTCTAACGCTCCTTTGGCAATGGGACCCAATAGGGATGGATGGGGCAGGGGTGCCTACGACCCCCCATGGGAGCACTCTGTCCCGCTGGTGCACCAGGCCTCACCGAGTGGGGAGGTGGTTACAAGGCAGAAGGTAACGAGGGGCTGCCCCCGGGGAGGCCGGGAAGAGGGAGGCAGAGCTGGGGACGGTGCGCAGAGGGGACTCGGGCAAGAGCGAGGCAGGTGTGTGGCCGGTGGTGAGGGACGGGTGGGGCCCTCCAGGAGCTCCTCCTGCCCAGACCCGTGGCCCAGGAGCCCCCTGCCAGGACCAGTGATGCACTCATTGCCCGCAGGTGGGGGGCCACGTGGGCAATGCGCGTTGGGCCCGTCGCCTGGTGCCAGCCAGGACCCAGGACCGTCATCAGGGCACGATTGGACAGGCAGCATGGTCCCAACGCTGGCGTTCCACAAGCTCCTGCTGTGCGCCGGGAATGGTGACCAGCACCGTCAGGACCCCATGACCCTTCGCGCCCCCTGCAGGACGGACCAGTGACCCCTATTCACGGGTGGCCGAACCAAGGTTCAGAGCAGGAGAGCACCTTATGGCGGGTGACCCGGAGGCAGGGGCCTGGCCGGCTCACTGCACAGCACCCCAGAGGGCTCCGGCTCCCCCGGCGAAGTTCTGATATAAAGCTGAGACTCTTCTAGCCCAGGGACCCTGGCTCCCTGGTCCCCCTGCTTCAAGGAAGGAAAACGAGATGCTTTCCCTGTGGTGACGCTACATCGCTCCCCTGTTCCGCCATTCACGCCGATATCCCTGTGAGGGCTTTCTCGGCACCGGGCCCCTGGCCGCAGCCCCGGGGACCATAGGGGCTAGCGGCAGTGGCCTCACGGGGAAGTTGCGCTCAGGCCTGGCAGAGGTGGGGCCCAAGGCGGCCCCTGCCCTTACAACGATGCCAGCTCAGGGGGCACCCCAAGGAGGCGGGCCTGGAGGAGTGTGGTAGCCCCGCCCCGCGCCCGGCCGAGCCAGCAGCACCCACGAAGCAGGCAGCAAGGCCTTGCCCAGCTCCTGTGGTCACGGGGGAGGGCAAGTAGGATGAGCTGCCAGGCCGCCAGCGCTCTGGGCACAGATGGTTCTCGTTCCCGCTGCCTCTCTTCCGCAGGAAAAACAAACTAGCCCGGGGCCAACAGGCTCTGTTTTATCTTGTGTTTATTTTTGTTGCCATTTGCCTTTGCCTGAAGCCAGCGGCCCTGTGGGCTGCAGTTCTGCAGAGGGTCCAGCGAGAAGGCCCTGGCATTTCCCTGACCTTAGTTAGGGCAGCTCTCCCAGGAGGGGTGGCCAGGCTTCTGAGGACAGTAGTCCACTTCCTGCTCCCAGACTTGTCCCTGTCCCGTGGGGCACAGTGACTTTTCCCAGGTTTGGAGTCTTCTGGAGGCACCAGCAGAGCTGGGATTGAGGCCAGCAGGACAGAGGCAGGTGAGATCCACGGGGGGGGGGGGGGGGGGGGGGGGGCCTGAGGGCCTGCTGTGGGCCCGGTGCTGACCAGCCGGACAGGCACCTCGGCCCTGGGAGAAGGCCCAAGGAGGCACAGAGCCCAGGGTGGGTGGTGAAGAGGCCACACCACAGGTCTCATCTACCAGGGCTCCTAGGAACTCACAGGGGAGGAGGTGGTCGGGGCCACGATGGAGGGGGGGGGGGGAGTGTGGGCACAGTGAGCTTCGGTTTTCAGAGTCCTTGGATTTCACAAGGTTGGGAGGGTGACGTGGTGACCCAGGGTTTCAGGGCTGAGCAAAGCAGGCTCGGGGACTCCCCCGGGGCCAGGCCACCCAGGTCCTGGTAAGTGCGGCTCTCCTGGCTGTTCACTCCTCCCAGACCAGGGAATTCCCCTGGGGCACAGGTCAGTCCTCGGCTGGCTCGCCAGGTGTCTCTAAAGTAGGGAGTCATCCCCCATGGCGGGCACCCCACTGCCACTTCAGAGAAGGGGGTGGGGACGGCAGGGGACCACCAAGGGGGGCTGGCCATTTGCCAGACAAAGGGAGGGAGGCCTCAAACAGCCCCTGTCGCGGGGATGGGGGGGCCAGCAGGGCCACTGCCACCCAGGCGCCTCGCAGGTCCGGCGAGAACCCCGGGGCCCAGCAGCCCGGCCAGCGCCAGGCCCTTGCCCCGCGTGCCCCCTGGTGGGGGGGGGGGGCGGCGCTGGGGACGAGCGCTCGGAGGCCCCGCCCCCTCCCCGGCCCCTTGCGCAGGGGGGAGGGACCCGCGGCTCCGTCGTCGGTGCCCCCCTCCCCGCGCGCGGGCGGCGGTGACATCACGGCCACGGCGGGAGGGGCGGCGCCCCGCGCGCATCACTTCCTCGGCGCCTCCCGCGGGCGGGCGGACTGACCGACGGACGGACTGACGGTGGACGGTGGGCGGCGGACCGCGCGCAGGGGACAGGAGCAGGGCGGCGCGAGCGCGGGGTGTGCGGCCCCGGCCCTCGGCGACCCCGGCCCCATGGCCGGCCCGGCCCCGCCCTCCGCCGACGAGCTGCCCGGCCCGGCCCGGCGCCTCTACTCCAGGTAGGCTGGGCCGGCGGGGTCCTGACGTGCGGGGACCGGCGGGACGGGCGGGGACGGGCGGCCGGAGGCGGGAGGCCCGGAACAAAGGCTGCGGCGGGCGCGCGACGTGGCGGGGACGCGCCCTCCCTGCGGGCTGGCGATCGTGGAGGCGCGGGGCGGGGGAGAAGGAAAGGGTGCTGGGATGGGGGGCGCCCGGGGTGGGGGGGTGCGAGGAAGGAGGGGGTAAGGGGTTGGGGGGGCACCCGGGGTGGGGGAGGGGATGCAGAGGTAGGGGGCGCCCCCCCACCCCCTGGCGAGTGCGCGTGGGGAGGCAGAAGGGGGCACCACGGGGTAAGGGAGGGCGTGGGGGGGTAGGGGGGAGCCCAGGCTGCGCCCCTCTGAGTCCAGGATTAGCGGGTGGTCAGGGTGTTGGGCTGAGCTGGGCTGCTGCTTGCTGGACCCCCGCCCCCACGGCCCCGGGCCTGGCGGCCGGGAGAGCTCCCGCTTCACCAGCTGCGCTCTCCCGACAGCTGGGCCGCCTGGCACAGCAGGTGTGTGGAGCTTGCCTCGCAAGCCTGGCACCACCTCCCCTCTGCCCGGGTCTGGCTGGGAGGCAGCGTGGCTGGAGGGACCGGGCTTTGTCTTGGGTGGGGCCCTGTTCCCCGAGGACCCGGCACGAGCCTGCGTTCATGGATGGCAGGCCCGAACCCGGGCTGCGGAGCCAGCCAGCCGGGTGGGCGTGTGCCTGCCTGAAAAGGCACCTTCCTCTGGGCAGATTCGCGGATGATGCCAGCGCCCTGTGCTCGGGGCTTCACGCTCTCGTCAGGGATGACAGGGTGGCCCTGCCCACCTGCCTTGCATGCCTGCTGGGTGACTCCGGGCCTGTCGAGGGTGATCCACACGTGATGCCATGTGCCCGGCCCGGGTGGGCACAGGGTCCTCCGAGGGGAATGGACTCTGCCAGTGAGCGCAGGTGGCCAGGAGAGCAGCCGGCACGGGTGCCGGGCAGGGGCCGCTCATTGACCGCGACCCCCAGAGGCAGGCCCGGCTGCCTCCAGGGGGCCCGACAGGTCCCCGACTTGGCCGGACAGCGTCATCCCCGGGACCTGGCAGCGTCCCCGGCTGCTGGGCCTTCAAGGGGCCTAGCCTTGCCCGAGAGGATCGTCCAGCCCCGGCCGGGCAGCGAATCAGCAGCAAGCCTCTGTTGGGTGCCACCCCCCACGTGTAGAACGAGGCCCCGGTGGTGGGTAGGGGGCCCTGCGGCTCCTCCCACCTCGGTCTCTGTGCCACTGGTCAGAGACACAGCCCCCATTGTGTGGTCCCAGGATTGAGTGCTGGGCCCCCGACCCCGCTCCTGGGCCCCGCGCAGGGGGAGGGGTGCGCGGGTGGGTTTGCTGGCAGCTGCCGCTGGAGGCCTGACCCGGGGGATTCCCCCCGTAGCACCCCTGTGGGGACCGCCCGAGTTGGTTCGGCAGCTCCCAGCGTGCGTATGTGTGTGTCTGCGTGTGTGAGTGCACGCGCGTGTGGAGCGGGGAGCTTTAGCCCTGGAGCCCCTGCACCGCCCAGCGTGGGGTCCTCATGGGGCGCGTCCGCGTCTGCAGCCTCGTTGGGAGTCTGGGGTGCGGGGGTGCTGGGGCCCGGCGGGGACATGCCGGACAGGACCCTGGCCCAGGGGAGCGCGGCAGGGACCGAGCTCAGAGGGGATGCTGGGGGAGGCCCCGAGCCCAGCCTGGCATCCTGGCAAGCCGAGACCTGCGTTGAGCTCCAGCGGGCAAGCCCAGCACAGATTTGGGGTGCACAGCCACCGGCGCTCCCGCAGCGCCCGCGAGGAGGCCCCTGGGGAGTCTGTGCAGCCGCGGCCAGGTGTGGGCAGGGCTGTTCGTGCTGGAGCGGGCTTTCAGAGGCTGGCAGGAAGGGTGGGAGTTGGGGAGCCGTGTGGGGGGGCCTCTGACAGGTGGGGGCTGCGAGCTGGAGGGGACAGACTGACGGCGGCACCTTGGGGCAGGCAGAAGGTTGTCTACCTCCTTGATTCGGGCCGGGGAAGCCCCCCTGTGGCACCCAGCGCGTGGGTGCCCCGTGACAGCTTTGGGCACTTGGCAGACGGTGATCGGGGGGACCTCCAGGCCAGGCCCAGCTCACCCCCAGTGGCTTCCCTTCCCATGCCAGTTTCCTCCCGGTGACAAGAGTTCAGTGTTTTTCTTTTCTTTACATGTTTGTTCATTCTTGAGAGAGGGAGACGGAGAGACGGACAGACAGAGCATGAGCAGGGGAGGGGCAGAGAGAGGGAGACACAGAATCCGAAGCGGCTCCAGGCTCCAGGCTGTCAACACAGAGCCCGACGGGCTCGAACCCACGGACCGCGAGATCATGACCTGAGCCGAAGTTGGACGCTCAACCGACTGAGCCACCCGGGCCCCACCAGAGTTCAGTTCTTATAAAGTGGGGGTCTGGGGGAACGTGGGCTTGGGACGCACACTGAGAGGGCCTGAGCGTGAGTGTGCCTGTGGGCCCAGCACGTCCCCACACGGGGCCCCGGGAGGGGAGCTGGTCAGGGAGGCAGAGGCGGTTGGGGCAGATAACGCTCAACCCTGGTCTACCGCACCTGGGCCCTCGTGCCTGGAGAGGGGTTTGGGGGGAGACGGCCTCGGGGAGGTATGGGGGGAGGGCTGGTGGCTGAGAGGCCCCTGAAAATGGGGAAGCTATGGGTGGCCCTCTCCCCGTCCCTTTCAGGCCAGCAGCTGAGGGTCCCAGGAACTGGGAAGGGGAGAGCAGGCGGTGAGCACCCCCACCGTGGGGTGACCCGCTAGAGGTGTGCCCCGGGCATGAGGCACCCGGACAGGGGCATCCTCAGGAGTGGGTCGGGCACCCAGGCTGCTCCGCCCTGCTGCCCACCCGTCCCCATGGGCTCCTTCCACGGGTGCCCCCGGGCACTGGCCCTGGCAGGGCCTCTGGGGAATAATGGCCTGGCCCCATGGTTTCCTCGGAACACAACCTCAGGTGCTTTCCCGAGCTAGGTGCCCCTCCACCCGCAATCCCTGTTCCCGCCGCGCTGCCTGCCCCGCGCTGTCCCAAAATCCCCACGTCAAAGGGAGTCAGTGTGGCTTTGCTTTGGGGGCAACGGGAAGGGGTGGGCAGGGGCCCTGGGGCATCTGCCCGGTGGCCCAGCCTGTGGGTGACATCTCTAGGGAAGAAGGACGGTGACTATGTTTAGCAGCGAGTGGGGCTAAGGGGACACAGCCCCCGGTTAGTCATGTGTAGCGGGAGCCGGGGGCCTGGCTTACAGACCGGCCGTGGTGGTCAGCACCCCACGGAGGACCCCACGGAGTCTGTGGGGCACATAGGCGGGGACGGGAGCCCTGATGGAGAGCAGGGCAGTTTGATCCGGGTGTGGCTGGGCTGATGGCTTCTCCTGGGATGCTGTCTCGGATGCCCAGGCGAGGCTGAGGGGTGTGGTCATGATGCGGTGGCTGGAACAGTAAGACTGGCCCCTGGGGAGTCGATACCATTTTATTAACCGGTAAGCCTGTGGGCAGGCGGCGGGAGCTTGGCAGACAGTATCCCGCCTCCCGGCCACTGTGGTCTGGCCACTGGGAGAGTTGGCCTGGTCGGCCCTGCAAGGAAGGGCAGTCACCGCATCCGAGTGGGTCTGTGCAGGGGGCTGTGGCCCCATCTGGGTGGGCAGGACCCCCACAGCCTGGTCCCAGAGGTGTGGGTCTGACCTCCTTGGGGGCTGGAAGATTACAGGTTGACCAGGAGGCATCTATTCCCAGGTGGGAGCGCCGCCCTTCCCAGGGTCGGGGCGGTGAGGCTGGTGGGGAGCTGAGACCACGGCCCCGGGGCCCCGAGGACTCCAGCCGGCCCCGCCCAGAGCCCCTGAGAGTGGGGCTCTCAGTGGCCCTTGGCTTGGCAGGTGGTGTTGGGGGACAAAGGCTCTGGAGTCTTCTTCGATGAGCAGGGAGGTGCACCTGGCCAGGCCGGGCAGGCCTCAGGGGAGACAAGACAGGGTGGCCTGCATTCCGGTGGAATAGGGCCCTGGGGTGGTTCTGAGGGTGTGGGGCTTGGGGATCCAGTTTGTTAATAGGAGCTGGGTAAGGAGGAGGTGATCCGGGCCCTGCCCTGTGCCCCTCGGCTGAGCTGTCCTCGGGTGTGGACGGGTGGCATTGGCAGAAGCCTCAGGGCAGGGAGGAGGGTGCCCGGTCTGGACGCTCATGTGTGCGGGCAGGTAGCTGGGATATCCCACCTCCATATTCACCTGCCCAGCCCCTTCCAAGACCCCACCTGCCAGAGTGGGCAGGCCTGCAGGGCCCACAGGCTGAGGCTGGCCTTGAGACCCTACACCGGGCGGGCCCCCCCACCCTCCTCTGGTTCTCGGGTTCCTCCGTGTCCTCGACTCCGGGTGGCTTTGGGGAGCAGGGCCCACCCTGGCTCTCCAGTTCCCTCTGACCCTGGAGCTGTGCCCCGTCCTCTTCCCGGGGGCTAGAGCTGCACGGCCTTGGAGCCCTCTGCCACCCCAAAGCCCGTTGCTGAGCTGGGTGAGTGGTCAGGCGGCGAGAGTCTCACCCCCGCCCGCCTGCCCACCCCAGGCCCTGCCCTCCTTGCTGACGATGCTGATCCCTGGCTCTGAGCCGCCCTGATCCCTTGATCCGTCTCAGCCCCCGGGAGGCCCTGGACGACCTACCCAAGGACCTGGGGTCTCCTGGAGCCTGGGACGCCAGAGCCTTTAGCCCACCACTCTGGGGTGGGGAGAGACAGGGGAACCACGAGGCCGGCGCGTCCCCAGGACCAACGGCCAAGGCGGGGTGGGAGTTGGCCGGCCAGGCGGGAGGCCTGGCGCCCCACGATGCCGGCCGCCCCCGCGGAGGGCCAGCCCGTGGCCCTGAGCTTGGCAGAGAAGGCCGTGTGCAAAGTGGTATACGGTGCCCCCCGCCCCCGCCCCCTGCTGCTGCCCGTGGGCCTGGAGCTATGGCTGTATGTGGAGAAGATGCGTCGTCACCTGCAGAGGAAGAGGTGCGGGGGGCCGGGGGGGTGGCCCGGGGGTCAAGGTGCGGTGGGAGGTTCTTGGGGTCAGTGGAGGGGGCGGGGGCTTCCAGCCCTGGACGCCGGCCGGTGTCTCTCCAGGGGGCCTCCTCACGTTACCGGGGCCCGGGTCAGACCCCCCCCCCCCAATCTGTGATTCGGGATGGCCACGCTGGACACCTCATCGGTGCACCCCCCACCTCCAGGCCCTTCGCACACCAGAAACCTCCTTCGCAGCGGTGGCGATGCCTGTCTCTAGCTAGGCAGGGACAGCAGGGTGGGGAGGCCACTCCCCGCGTCCTATCTGTCAGAGCCAGCAGGGCGTGTTCGGCTCTGAGACCAACGTCTCACACCCAAGCCCCGGGTCCTCCCAAGTCACCCAGGCGGAGAGGTCAGTTCCCGGCATCAGACAGCGCGCGGTGCGCGGCCCTGGCCGTGGGAGGGGGCGGCTGGTAGGCTCCAGACAGCCCTTCCCGGGGCGTCGTGGGTAGGAGGCCCGAGCTTCCGGCACCCCGCTCTCTGACAGGCCACGCAGGCTCTGCCTGAATCTGGGGGCGGCAGGGCGCTGTTGGGGTCCCGGAGCCCACTCTCCCCCGGAGGCGTGGCCCCGACGTGGGGGGGTCGAGGCTGGGCAAGGGGGGGCTTTGCACCAAAGGCGTGTTTGGTTAGAGCGGCTGAGAAGCAGTGCCGTGGACGAAACTCGTGGATTTGTCGAGGGCCCTGTGTGTTGTCCCCCAGGAACGGCTGATCACCGCGGACTCTAACAGCGCAGAGAGGGGGCGAGTGCCCGGGGGTGCGCGCGCTGTTTTGCCGTGGGCGCTTTCACTTACCCGTGGGCTTTCCACGGACTCCGGTGATCTGGGTTGGCCCTCGGCCACGCAGAACACGTCTCCCACTTTTCCAGGGCTGCGTGTATGTGCGGGTATGGTCACTGGGCTCCTCCCACCACCTGCCGGGGACCCCCTCCAGCTTGGGGCCCGCTCCCCCGCCCCCATGGTATCTGTGTGCCGTGTCCTCCGCTGACCGCTCTCCCGCCCTAGGGTAGGCAGCGGGTCAGGCCTTGAGCGTGGAACTCACAGGACCAGCCGCGACAGGCCAGAGGAGGAGGCCGAGGTTCCGAGTGATGAAGCGTCCTGCCCCGGGCCCCCTAGCAGGGAGGGCCGGAACCAGGGCCAGCCTGATCGAGTGACCCCCAGACCCGAGGCTCCCCTGACAGCCATGTCCTGAGGGCAGCTCGCCCAAGGCCCAAGGGCCATGGGGCCCCAGTGAACAGAGCCCGGGGTAGCAGCTGGGGAGCCCCGGCCCCAGCCCATGGGCTGGCAGAGCCCAAGGGTAAGGGACAGCTTCTCTGCAGCCCCTGCCCAAAGGTGGAGGCATGAAGGGCTGGCCCGGCCTCCGGTCAAGGCGTTGGTGGTGGTGTGGGGCCCTGGGCCCGTGGACTTGGGCGGGGTTCAGGGGCAGGAGTCTGGAGCAGTGTCCCAGGGGTTGGGTCTACCCTGGGACACGGTCCTGTCATGCCCTCCCACAGTAGCGCCCTGGGCGTGGGGGAGCGGCTGTCCCGTCGGGGGGCTGTGGCCAGCAGCTGAACGCTTCTCGGCTCTGGGGGCTGGCTGACCCACAGCTCAGACGGAGCCGTGACCCCCGAGAGGTGACGGCAGAGGATGTGGGACGGGGGAGGGGCTAGGGTCAGGTCCTGCCCATGTGGCCTTGACTGGTGTCCTGAACCTCTCTGAGCCTTGGTTGCCCTTGGTGAGGATCGAGGGCTGTCGCGGGCCACTGTAGCTACTCTGGAGGACTGACGCGGCACCAGGTCCCGGAGCGGGGGCGGAGGGAGGTCCCTCGCCCCGGGCGGCTGAGCCTTGAGGGGAGGCTGTGTTTGGAGCTTGGCCGTCGTGGGCTGAGGGTCTGGCCTTAGTCACGGACTCATGCGTTTGCCCGGGGGCCCCTGAGCCCTGGTCGTGAGGGGCGTGCAGTGAGGTTCGGGCACGGGTGAGCCGCGCAGGTGCCAGCCTGGCGATGGGCACGCTGTTGGACCCCGCACGTGCTTCTGGGCATTTCTCCAGAGACGTCGACGTCTGTGCGCACAGGCGTGGCCTCACCCGAAGGCCCCGTGGTCCCAGTGATGACGGGGGAGCACGGGGCCCCTGCGTGACGGCGTGAGGGGCAGGCTGTGACTCCTTCTCTCTGCCCAGGATGGAGACCTCGTGCCTGGAGCTGGCCCTGGAGGGGGAGCGTCTCTGCAAGGCCGGGGACTTCAAGGCGGGCGCGGCCTTCTTTGAGGCAGCGGTGCAGGTGGGCACCGAGGACCTGAAGACTCTCAGCGCCATCTACAGCCAGCTGGGCAATGCCTACTTCTACCTGAAGGAGTACTCCCGGGCGCTGGAGTACCACAGGCACGACCTGCTGCTGGCCCGGTGAGCACGCGTCCCGCCTCGGGGAGGGGCCGTCACAGCGCGGGCAGTGCCGGGAGCTCGGGGTCCAGGGAACCCGAGGGCGCCCCTGACCTGGGAGAGGGGGAGGGGGCGGGGCGGCGCCTGGCAAGTGCCCCCAGGGGCTGTGTTTCAGGGGAGGCGTGCGTGTGTGCGTGTGTGTGCACACGGGTGTCCCTTGGTGTCCTGAATGTGTCCTCACGCGGGTGCCTGTCCCTGGGACTGGGGGGGGGGGGGGGGGCGCGACCACTTGTGTTTCTGAGCGTCTCCACTCCCCTCTGGCCTCCAGACCTTCCCCGAGCTGCTCTCGTCCCTGAACACCCTTCCTTGCTTGTTCCCCGCCCGTCGGCAGCCGGACCCCCCAATCCCGGGTGGAAGCGGGGCTTCTCAGGGCTCCCCCCAGCCCTGCCCACGGGCCCCTCCCTGGCCAGTGAGCCGCACGCGGTGTCCTCAGCACCCGGCGGGTGTGTCGAAAGTTACTCCCACTGTCAGGCCCCCCCGACTCTCCCGGTCTCCATTGGGGCACCTCTCTGAGCCCCGACGGCCACAGGCTGGGCCCGGCAGAGAAGCGATCCCCAGCTGGGCTGCCTGCCCGGGGCTGCCCGAGGGGACCTCGCCTGCCGTCGGCGAGACCCCTGCCCGGCATCGCCCCCAGTTGCCCCCGGGTTGGTCCTGCCAGGCCTCGCCCGCCCCTGCCCGGGCTCCTTGCTGGGCTCGGGGTCCCGGCCGGCCCTCAGTCCGGCTCCTCGCTGCCTCCTGCCCTCCAGGACCATCGGTGACCGCATGGGGGAAGCCAAGGCCAGCGGGAACCTGGGCAACACACTCAAGGTGCTCGGCCGCTTTGACGAGGCCATTGTGTGCTGCCAGCGGCACCTGGACGTCGCCCGGGAGCAGGGGGACAAGGTAGGTCGGCTGCTGCCAGGCTGCCTGCCGAGCCCCCACCTGCAGGGCTGAGGCCCGGCCCCCCGTCTTCCATGTGAGCTCCCCCAGACCCGCCAGCACCCCTCGTCCCTCCTTCCGGTTCCAGAGGGACACAGGGTGGCGCGGCAGCCGGGGTAGAACAGCCGTGGGCCCCGCCCGGTGCCGGACCCTTGACCTAGTCTGTGACCCCCCCCTCCCCGTGACCCCGGGCAGGGGAACAAGACGGCCGGCCCCAGGTCATAGCTCAAGGCGTGTGGGCCAAGCGCGCCTTCCTTCCCCCCGGGCTTCCGAGAAGGACCTGGTCGCCCTGATGGCGTAGATGACAAGGGGGCAGGTGCCAGGCCTGTCCACCAGGAGGCAGTGTTCGCTTGCCCCGTGCCCAGAGGGTGGCGACCACGTGCAAACACGCCTCACCCCTTCTTGGGGTCCCGGCCCTACTCCCACATCTGCACCTGTTGACGGCCCCCCTCCAAGTCCTTGCCTTTGGGGGACTGCGGGCACAGTGGTCCGGGGCCAGGGGGTTCCGCGGGGGCCATATCTGCGGAGGGCCAACCTCGGTGCCACCTTCAGGTCGGGGAGGCGAGGGCATTGTACAACATCGGCAACGTGTACCACGCCAAGGGCAAGCAGCTCTCGTGGAACGCCGCACAGGACCCCGGGCACCTGCCGCCCCATGTCCGGGAGCCACTGCGCAGAGCCTCCGAGTTCTATGAGTGAGTGGGGCAGGTGGGGGCACCACGGGCCGGGCCGGGGTCTGGCCGTAGCGCTTCCTGAGCCGCTGCGGTAGGCGCGGGACCCCAGGCACGGAGCACCCACATGTGGCCCCATCACCTCTCTGCAGACCCCCGCATGGTGACAGCCAGGCCGGCTCTCCTTCCCCAGCCCCACCCACCCTCAGGCCTCCTCGGCTTCCCGCACATAAGTCACAAACAGCAGTGCCGAGAGGCAGGGAAACGGCCGAGCAAAAGCCACACGTGGCATTTAGAAAACGTTTGGCTGGAAATAGGGCGGGGACGTTGGGCTGAGCCTCTGTGCTGGGGAGGACCCTGGTGCAGGAGGACAGAGGCTGCACCCGAAAACCAAAGTCTGGGGCCGGGGAGCCCCTGACCTGAGCCTCGGAGCTCAGACAGCACCCTTGTCTAGTGGCTCCCTAGAGCCACTCTTCTAGAACCCCAAGCTGCCCTCTTTCTGGGGCACGCTCCCAGCAGGAGCTGAGCGGAGGCTGCCTGCTCATCCCCTCTGGCCGGGCGGGTGGGTCACGAGCCCCTGCTTCCCTCGCACCGAGAGGGCCACGGCTCAGACAGATGCAACCCCCAGGAGGAACCTGTCCCTCGTGAAGGAGCTGGGCGACCGGGCGGCCCAGGGCAGGGCGTATGGCAACCTGGGCAACACACACTACCTGCTGGGGAGCTTCGTGGAAGCCACGACCTTCCACAAGGAGGTGAGTCCCCTGCGGGGCGGGGGTGGGGCGGCCAGCTGCCTCGCTTCGTCTGGGCTTGGCTCAGGGTCCCAGGCTGCTCTCGCCAGACATGCAGACTTCGGGCTGGCCACGCTGGGCGGGGAGGCCACCCCCGCCATCCACATCGGGTCCCGGGGCTGCTCCGTGACCACCCGGGCCTTGGGTCTGTGTCCCCAGCGCCTGGCCATTGCTAAGGAATTTGGAGACAAGGCGGCCGAGAGGAGGGCGTACAGCAACCTGGGGAACGCCCACATCTTCCTGGGGCGCTTTGACGTGGCCGCCGAGTACTACAAGTAGGCAGGCCTGCCCGCCCGCCCCCACCCCTGCCCAACCCCACCCGCCCAGCTCGGGGGAGGGGGCCCCTGGACACCAGCCCAAGGTCGGGAGGTGGGTCTGACCTCCCAGCCTCTCCAGGGGCCAGACGGGAGGTGGGGGGGGTTCTGGGCCACAGACTGACAAAGCCGGGGTCCTGGGGCTGCCGGGGACAGGAAGGACTATGGTGCCCTTCACTCGGTAAGTGCGGGCAGAAGCCGCTCTGTGCCAGGGACACAGCGAACTGCGGCTGAGGGCCTCCCAGTGCCAGTTACTGGGGGAACCCCAGAGCTGTCTTTGCACCCCACAATATCTCTGGAGTGCGGGTATAATCCTCCGTGTGTGGACCCAGAGGGTGGAGATCACACGGGCTCCCGGGAGGATGCTCTGCCAGCCGCCTCCTGGCTTGAGGAGCAGAGTGGTGACCGCCGGGCACAGGCCGGGTCGTCAGCACCAGGTCCCGTGCGTCCGGATCCCGGGCTGGGGTGTGCTGTGTCCCCCGTCCCCCATGCAGGGCGGAGGCTCGGGGTGGGGAGGTGACTGGCCAGTGCGGGTCCAGCAGTGACGGGGCTCCAGAGACACCCCGGTGGGATCCCGGGGCTGGCGGACCGCTTCCCCCCCCCCCCCACCCTCCGTGCACCCCTCGGCTGGGGGCTGTGAGCAGCGCCGCGTCCCCAGAGAGGGCTCCCGGAGCCCTCCTTGCTGGGGCTGAGCCTCCCCCTCTCGCAGGAAGACGCTGCAGCTGTCCCGGCAGCTCAAGGACCAGGCGGTGGAGGCACAGGCCTGCTACAGCCTGGGCAACACCTACACTCTGCTGCAGGACTACGAGCGCTCGGCCGAGTACCACCTTCGGCACCTGCTCATCGCCCAGGAGCTGGCCGACAGGTGCGCGCGCGGTGGGGGCGGGCGGCGTTTCGGAAGCGGATCGCAGGCGACGGCCGTGGGTCGTGAGCACGCACGGTGCCACGCGCCGAGGCGCGCTTAATCCGTTAGATTTACGCTTTGTGATTTTCACCCGAATTGAAAGATTAATGACCCGAGGGACTGCCCCGCACCCAAGGGTGGAGGGAGCCGCGGGGGTGAGAGCCTCGCCGGCCACTAGGGGGCGAGGGAGGCCGAGGCGGGCACTTCAGGCGGGGCCTGCTGCGCTCCCGTCAGAACAGGCCTGACGGCCTGGGGGCTGCAGAAGTGGACTCGGTTTCCCTCCCTGGCAGAGTGGGAGAGGGCCGGGCGTGCTGGAGCTTGGGGAATGCCTACGTGTCCATGGGGAGCCCGGCACAGGCCCTGACCTTCGCCAAGAAGCACCTGGAGATCTCCCAGGAGGTAAGCCAGGCCTGCCACCCCCGCTGCCGGAGACCCCCCCCCCCCCCCCGGTGCTGCTCAGCTCCCTTCAGACCAGGCAGGGCGCCTCTCGCCCAGCCTGCTCCTCCCTCCTTTCCAGGCTGCCGATGTGCACTGGGCGGTGGGGGGGGGGGGGGCTGCCACCCCCTGCCTGCAGACGCCTGATGGCAGCTTATCTGGTGTAGCCAGGGGATGGGGGGAGGGGAGCGGTGGCCTGCTTTCCACCTGAAGTGTTGGCGTTCCCTGTGGGCAGGGCAAGGTGGGCATGACCTACCGCAGGCTGCCCTTGGGGCTCTTCCCCTGGAACCTTCCAGCTGGACACCTTGGGGACGGTAGACAGGGTCTTTGAGAGCCTGTCCGCACGCAGGACCCTCCTACTGAGGTCAGGGTGGTCCACAGCCGGGTGCCACAGGGCATCACCGGTGACCTCCGGCTCCCTGGTTTCTGGTTGGCCCTCTTACCTCCGCCCCATCCTTCTCCTTGGCCCCAGCGGCACGGCCACCTCCCTCCAGCACGTGCCCAGCACCTGCCCAGACCCACCACGGCCCCGTGTCTGTTGTGGGTGAGACCCACCGGAGCCCAGGTGGTGGGGAGGAGCAGGGAAGCTCGGGCCAGGAGAGTCCCCCACCCCCTGCCAACCGGGGCCACCAGCAGGGCCGGCCCCACAGCCCCCTGAGCACGGGTGGGGGCACGCCAGTGGCCCCAGAGCTCCACTCGAGGCCCGGCCCCGGGCCCCACCTCACTTCTCTGCGCTTCTCGGCCCCTGCTGAGCCTCTGCTCTGAGCTGGGGGTGCCTGAGGGGTGCACGTGAGGCTCCAAGGGGCCGAGAAAGCTGGAGTCTGGACCAGACCACCTGTCCTCGGGAGGGCGCTCGGGAAGGAGGGCCTCACGCGGCGCCCCCAGCGTTCTGGGGTGTGAGGGGCGCCCCCAGGGCACAGGGAGGCCTGGTTCCCTGGGAGGTGCGGGGCTCATGATTGTCCGTAGGAGTCCCCCAGCCCCCCTGCCCCCCAACCTGGCCCTGCTTGGCTGCAGATCGGGGACCGAAACGGGGAGCTCACGGCCCGCATGAACGTGGCACAGTTGGAGCTGGTGCTGGGCCGGCTGAGCAGCCCCGCGGCCGCGGAGAAGCCCGACCTGGCCGGCTACGAGGCCCAAGGTGAGTCCCCGGCTGGGTGGGCAGGGGTGTGGCGGGAGGGCCGCCCGGAGAGCTCAAGGCTTGGGCCTCGGGACGGCGCTGGGCTTCCGGGTGCAGGTCTATGGGGAGGTGGACTCTGCCCACAGGAGCCCTTGTGACAGAACTGCCCGGTGAGGGTGGCAAGCCCCCGTCGCTGGGGGTGTCTGTCCGCACCACTTCTCCGCCGTGCTCTGGAGCTCCCGGGGGCGCGGGGGGGTGGTGACCGGGTGTCCAGGGTGCTCGGGGCACAGACGAGGGGCCCTGTTTCCCCAGGTCAGGTTAGGAATCCGAGATTGGGAAGCACGGGGTGGAAAGGGGTGTTCGGGGGCAGGGACGGTGTGGGCGAAGGTGTGTCCTGAACGGGAGGCCTTCGGGCTGGTGCTTCACGGTCTCTGGGCCAGCGAGGGCCTGAAGTCACTCTGAGCTCCCCAGGTTGATCCCCTGGCTAGGAGGGGGGGGCACTCACTGCCCCTCCCTCCGTGCTCCATCCCCTTAAGGGCTGAGGACCCCCCCCCCCACCACCACCACCTGAGGCTCAGAGCTGGGCCTGGGGGCGAGGCTGAGTCAGCCAGAGATGTAGAGCCTCCCTCCGGGCGGGGCACTACTCAGGTGAGCCCCGGGACCAGCCAAGGCAGCTATGTTGATCTCAGTCCCGGGCTGCCTGTAGCCCCATGTGGGTGAACATTGCTAGGCACGCAGGGCGGGATGTTCCTTGCAGAGCAAATGGGTAAATAGGGGGCTGGGGGGGCCACCCCGAGCTGGCTTCCCCCTTGGCTGCAGGCGGGTGTGGGGCTCCGCACAGGGCGCTAGCTGCCCCCTCCCTGCCTGCACCGACCCCAGCCTGCGGGGAGTCTGGCCCCAACCCCCTCGTGGCTGTGTTCCCTAGGGGTGCCCACCTGCCCCAACCTGGAGCCCGTCAGGCTTGCAGAGAATGAGGCCCCAGGAAGTGGCACCTGGCCGCGGTGGAGAGGCTCCAGGGTTTCTAACGATGCCTGTCCTGGGCAAGGGGAGGCACGTGTCCCCACCCCTCCTCAGGGGCTGAGACGGAAGGGAGGGTGCGAAGGTTTCTGGGACCCCCAGCCACCCTTGTTTTGGGGTGATGTGGCTGCAGGGGATGGGATGGGGGAGGGCCCCCCTCTGCCCCCCACCCTGCCCCAGGATGTACAAGACGGTGGCTCCCTTTGGGCGGGGGTTTTCTGAGGGTGGGCAACTCTGTTTGGAGCCCCTGGCCCTGTGAGGCCGCTCTCTTACACACCCAGCAGTGGGTGGGGGCAGGGCCCGGCCCGGAGGGCTTCTGGAAAGGCTCCCCGGGGCTGCGGCCAGCTCCAGGTTCTCTGGCAATTTTCCCTCTTCTCCGAGCTGAGGAAAGGGGGGCGCATCATGGGTGGAGGGCTGGGCTGTGCCGGGAACAAGGCAGCTTCTGTCCTTCCCACGCCAGCCCTGCTGCTCTGCCCTGTGCCCAGACCCTTCCCAGCCGGGGCCCCCGGAAGCCCCCTCCCTGCCAGGCTGCCAGCGCTGGGCCACCGGCCGAGGCGGGGCAGAGGCCCTTCTCCAGAGCAGCCTGCTCCGGGTCACGGAGGCAGGTGTGGGGGCCCCAGGCCTGGGGATGCGGCTGCTGAGTCTGGGCCGCCGTGAAGGAGCCCCCCCCCCCACTCAGGTGAGCCCGGCGGGGGCCGGGGCCTTGTGGACGGAGCGCCCCAGGAGTCTCCTGCGGGGGTGGCATTACTCACCCACTCATTTGTCCAGTGCACACTGAACGTGGGCACTGGCCTGGAAACTGCCCCTCGGGGCGGGGATGCTGCACTGGCGTGTGTCGAGCCTGGCCGTTTGGCGGGGGGATGAAGGGGGGACCAGGTGAGCGCCAGGGAAGGGTGTTGACCCAGCCCGCCACCTGGAGCCCAGGGAAGATGCCTCAGGCTGCTTCTGGGAGGGAAGAAGCCTGGGGCCGGTGGGCGGGGACCGCGGTGGGCGGGGACCGCGGTGGGCGGGGACCGCGGTGGGCGGGGACCGCGGTGGGCGGGGACCGCGGTGGGCGGGGACCGCGGTGGGCGGGGACCGCGGTGGGCGGGGACCGCGGTGGGCGGGGACCGCGGTGGGCGGGGACCGCGGTGGGCGGGGACCGCGGCTGGTCCTGGAGGCCGGGACCCAAGGTGTTTTCTTTCTTGATAAAACAAGGGCCCTTTATGCAGCTGGGGGACCCAATTTACAGGTTGACCTCAGCAGCCTTGCAGCCCCCATCCCAGCAGAGACCCCAGGACGCGTCCTGACACTGCTGCCTGACTGGGTCAGGCCTCCCAGGTCCCCTGGTGTGCCAAGCCCCTTTGAAGCCAGGCTTGGGACACACTGGGGAACGTAACCGGCAAAGGTAGCCAGAAACGACCCGTATGTGGCAAACAGCGATGAACAAAAAACAAGGCGTGCCTGGGAATGAGCAAGCGCTTGGGGAGGAAAAAAGCTGAGCGGCCGGGTGGGCGTGCCGCGTGGGCTTTGTGGAGGCCGCTGTCGCCCTCAGCTCGGCCGAGGAACAACACATACCAGGCGGCTTACAAAAATGAATGTCCACTTCCCGCGGCTCTGGAGGCTGCGGGTCCGGGAGCAGCGTGCCCGCACGGCCGTCCCGGTGACGGCCCTCTTCCCGGGTGCAGGGGTGGTGTGGGGCTGGAGGGAGGTCCCCAGTGTCTTCTTATAAGGGCACCAGCCCCATCCCCGGAGCCACCCTCATGACCTCAGCTAACCCTAATCACCCCCAAGACCCCGCTCGCTGATGTCATCGCGTTGGGGGTGGGGTCTTCAGTGTGGAATTGGGGGGACACAAACGTTTGCCCCATAGTAGTGACTTCTGAGCAAAGGCTGAAAGGGGAGAAGGGAGTGAGCCTGAACGGAGGACAGCCATGCAAAGGCCCTGAGGCCTGGGTAAGGCTGGCTAAGAGGAGCAGCAGGGAGCGGGAGAACCTCTGCCCTGTGCAAGCCCCTCCCCATGCCAGGGGCCCTGCAGGGTGAGCAGAGGAAGAAGATCTCACCCAGGCCCTATGGGCATCCCCGGGGCCCCCAGCATGTATAAGGGACAAAGAGAGCAGAGAGGCAGGTGAGGGACGTGACACTCAGGTCCCGGCAAGGTGAGGAGGGGTCGGATTCTGGATCTGTTTTGAAGGAGGACCTGCCAGGATTTTGGAAGTTGAGAGTGAAGGCAGGAAGGAGTTGGAGGGACACAGCCCAGCAGCTGGAAGCTGAGTTGGGCGCCTGAGCGGGCCGGCTGCATGCAGGAGGGGCGGGATGGGGCCTGGCCAGCCTGGTGGGGACAGAAATGATTCTGGTCAGACTCAGGCGGGAGTGGGGTGGTGCTCAGGGAAGTTTCCAGACCTTCCCCTCTGGGGTGGGTGGAGCGGGAAGCCCGCCAGCGTGGCGTGGCTCTGGCCTGAATGCCCCAGTGCGCGCGCAGCCCGCACAGAGGGTGCATTTAGCCGGGCCCCGAGGGCCATGAGGGGACCCGCCCTGGAGCCGGACACAAGCTGTGTCTCAGAGGAACATTTCAGCCTCCGCCACGGCCTGGGCCCGACGGTCCAGCCAGGCGGGCCCCAGCAGACAAAGTGGGGAAGGCGAGTCAGACCCCCCGGGTGTCAGGGGGCGGCCGAGAAAGGGGCCGGGTTTTCGCTGGCTGTGGTGAGTACAGGGCCATGCACGGGACCGCTCGGCGTCCCCCCATCACTCCCCGGGCCAGGCGATGCCCCCAGACAGTTTGGTGTTGGAATGATCACATTGTTCCTTCAGAGCTGCTTGTCTGATCCGGGGAGGGATGGGCAGTGGGGACCCTGCCCCATCTCCTTGGGCCTCACAACACGGGGTCAGGCTCCGGCTGCACACCTGGGCGAGGCCCGGTGGCCAGGGGCCGTTCTCAGGGGGCAGAGGCAGACCCGGTGCTGACCACGTGGCCAAAGTTGGGGGGATGGGGCCCTGCTGGGGGGGGCGGGAGGGGCGGCAGGCAGCCCCAAGTCCTGGACCCACGCGGCTGCCTGCTGTCCCCTCTCTGGACAGCAGCCACAGAAGCCCCTCCTCCAAGATCTCTGCTTTTCTACCCGGCCTCTGGAGGGTAGAGAACAGGGCGTAGCTTCCTCAGAGCCTGAAGGCCAGCCGCCCACACCATCTCCTCCGTTCCTAGGACTCCCTGGGCATTTGGTTCGGGCTGGTCTGAATGCCTGACCTCCCGGACGGCCCCTCTCTGGGGACCGTGTCTTGGGCAGTGGGTGTGGGCTCAGAGCCGGGGGCCCGAGGTGGGGTCGGGGGCCAAGCTGAGGGCTCCCTGCCTGGCCTCGCTGCCGCTGGTGGGGCACGTGCCCCGTGCTGTCCGTGGCACGGCGTCACCAGTGAGCTCAGTGCTGGGGTAGCCAGAGGGCAAGGCTTCACCGCGACGTGGGCTGTGGGTGTCCACAACATGCCAGGCGCCATAAGATGCTTCCCACGGGCTCCCTGTGTGGTGCCTGCAACATGCCTGGAGGCTCAGTCTGACGGGGGTACTGAGCTTGAGGGAGGGTAATGGGTCCAAGGTCCAGTGCTGCCCAGACATGACTCCTGGGGCATCTGCCTTGCTCGCTCTACCCACAGTGCCTCCTTGCCTCATGCGGCCCCACACTTGGACAAGGGTCCCTGGGGCACCCGGTTGGTGCCCAGCACGTGTCTGCAGGTAGAGGGGCGCTCAGCTCCTGGGAGGATCTGGGCCGCCCATGTGCGTGCAGGGTGGGGGGTGAACGGAGTCCCTTAAGGGCGGGCACGGGGGCAGCACAGCCAGACCCCCTGCCAGGCCCCTACAGGGTCAGCCCATCCCCACGCTCGGCTGCTTGCCGGGTGGGACGTGCGAGGTCGTTTGCTTCCGTGGAGACGGTGACGTTGGCGGTTCATCTGCGGGCCCCAGGGTGCAGGCCCTCCGGAGGGCCCTGGCCTGGGCCAGCCCGCCTCTTGGCCGAGGGTCAGTGCCAGGCTGACTGGGCCCCCTGTCTTCCAGGTGCCAGGCCCAAGAGGACACAGAGGCTGAGTGCAGAGACCTGGGGCCTGCTGAGGCTCCCCCTGGAACGGGTGAGTGGGGCTCAGGGTGGGCAGCCGGGGCGTGGGCAGCGGGCTGACGAGGCAGGTGTGATGGGTGCTGAATTGCCGCCTCCCAGCCCAGCTCCCGTCTGTCCCCTGTCCCCGCCGTGGGGGGCAAGCGCCCTCTCTGCAGCCCGAGACCCTGGAGCAGCCATCCGCCCCCAGAGAGGCCCCCACGAAGCCCCACTTCCTCCCACTCACCCCAGGGGCCCGCCAGCCATGCCCCCCGCCGGGGGACAAGCCACGGTCCTCGCAACCTGCAGGCCCCCAAGCCCCCACCCGGCCACAGTCCCCAGTGTCCCAGCCGCTCCCCGTGCCTTCCTGCTCCCTGTCGGCCGAGACTCTGCCCCGGGGGAAGCAGAGCTGTTACGGGCAGAGCAGACCAGTCAGAAGCTGGGCAGGGGGAGGCTCTGGGCCCACTCTGTACCTGTCGGAGGTGGGTGCTGTGTAGCCCTGGGGGAGTGAGCTCCCTTCTCCGAGCCTCTGGTTCCTCAGGCGTGTGCTGGGCTTTGTTGCGGGTGCCCCTGGGGCGGTCTGTGGCGGGACAAGGCTCAGGGCCGCTCAGTGTGGGGTCAGCCTCCTAGCCTCCGGGCCTCAGGCTCTCTTCCTCCTCCCTGAGGCACCTCAGGGCCTGGGTGCATCTGTGAGACAGGGCCACTGTACCTGCCAGCCCCCGCTCAGGGTCCTGGGATGGGAGCACTGGTTGGGGATTGCCACAGCCCCCACCGATGCCTGGCCTCCTCCCTCTCCCAGGAGCAGAATGGAGACAGCCACCAGCTGGGGGAGTGGCGGGGGCCGGGCAGGGACATGCTCCCTCTCCCCATGAGGAGCAGGAAGTACCAGGAGGGGCTGGAGACCGCTGAGAGGCCCCGCGAGGGCGGCCACTCCCCGCTGGACAGCGCGGACGTCCGGGTGCAGGTGCCTCGCACGGTAGGTGACCTCTCTTCGGGTGCCCTCCCGAGCGGCCGACCTGGGCCACCCCCAGGGTCAGAGGCCACGGCCCTGTGCTGCCTCGGGGCCTGGCGGACATGGCACCTATGGACGGTGCAGGACACTTAGCACAGACGGCGTTCTGCCAGTTGCGTCCGGCCTCCGCAAGGCCCCGGCCACTGAGGACAGGAGGCCTTGTGGATGGGGCTCTGGAGGGCGGGCTTGCGGGGAGCTCGGGCCCTCGGGGCCGGCCAGCAGCCCTGTCCTGGGTGTGCAGCACACAGGGGTGGACAGACGGACGGGGCCTGGGGGGACGGATGGGTGAGAGATGGACGGGCAGGTGGTCAGACAGATGGGGGACAGAGGGAAGGGGGCCTCCTGCTGCCTGGCAGGTGTCCCACTGTGTCCAGGAGGCTGGGCTGGCCTGTCTGGGCTGCTGGAAGCGGGTCGGGGTCTGGGAGGTATAGGCTGCAAACCTACGTGCCCAGTGAGTCCAGGTTCAGAGGTCAGCCGGGACCATCCCCCCTCCCCATGTGCAGAACACCTGGGTCCAAATATCTGGGACTCAATCTAAAAATAATTGCCTCTGAGGGCTTAATCAGCACCTTCCCAGCCTTTGAGGGGCGTGGGCGCCGCGCTGGTATTCTTAGCCCCCCGATGGCTGCTTTGCACCCATCCTTCCCACGAGCCCGGGGGGCCTCCGCCAACCCCATCTACCCCCAGCACTACCTGCCAGCCCGTGTCCGTAGAGTGACAGGTGAGGAGACGGGGCCACCACGGAGGCCCCAGACGGTGGGGCTATTGCCCGCACTGTGTGTTTGGGGACCCCCAGCTGAGCAGTGCAGGGGCCTTGCCACCAGCGCATGGGGACTTGGGGGTCTTGGGAGGTGTGACTGGGTGTGGTCGAGGGCTGGGCTAGACTCAAAGGTTGGGGTCCATCCAGAAAGGGCCTGGCAGGGGAGGACCCCCAGCTACCAGGGAGCCACAGGGGGCTTTGGAACAGGACAGCCTTTTCCACATGGTGACCTGGCCCTAGCCGTGTCCCTGTTGTTGCTGGTGGGGGGCAGGGGGTTGCGTCTACCAAACAGAAACAACAGCCAGGGCTCAGCAGCCATAAAAGGAGAAATCGAGGCATGGGGCAGCAAAGAGGTTAGCCTGAGGGCGCACAGCTAGGAGCGGTGGAGCTGGGGTTCCAAGGCCAGCTCCTAGAACCCCCGCTCAGCCCCTCTGAGAAGGCAGCAGGGCTTTGGGCAATGGGGGCGCCTTTGGAGAAAATTTTTATGAGCGCTAAGCCTGGCCCCAGTTGGAGGCCTGGCCCCAGACCTCCCCCTGCCCTGCAGACACAACTGGGGGCAGGCCCTCCTCCTGGGGCTCTGAGCTCCCTGTAGAAGGAGCAGGACCGAGAGGGCCCCAGGGGGCTCCACCTTTCCCCCTTCTGCCCTCGCCCCCAGCCAGCTTCCCTACACACCCCAGGGCCGGCCCCCACTGGGCCCCCGGCAGGCCAGAGGCCAAGACTCCACAGACCTCCTGGTGTAGGGAGGGGATCCCATGGCCAGTGGCGGGGGCCGTGGTGGCCGCCCGGCCCCTGCCCCTGCCCCTGGGAAAGCATCCCTCTGGCTCCCTCAGCAGCCTGGGGAGTCAGGGCTGAAGAACGAGGCGGCTTCTCCCGGGCTGACACGGCTTTGGAAGGAAGCCGGGCCCCTCCGTCAGCAGGGCGACCGCTTTCCAGATAGGCTCCGTCCTCCTCGCCCCTCTGGCATGGCCACCCCCCTCCCGTAGGCCCCAGCAGGAGCCCTCCGTGTTTGCAGAGCATGTGTGTGCCTGCGCGTGTTCGTGCGCGGCCGCGGGAGCGAGTGCAGTGGGGGGGCCGGGGCGGGGAGGGCCCTCCCCCGGGTCCTATTTAAGCACCGAGCCAACAGGGGCAGCGAGGCGGCAGGGCACCGCATGGTGGAGCGCCCCACGGTAGACAGCGCTTAGCGCCCGGTCGCTGCTGCTGGAGGGAGCTGCGTGCCCAGCGTGAGTGTGGGGTCCCCTACAGGGGGAGGCTCAGGGAGCACAGGGGCCGGTGGGAAGCAGGATGGGGGCAGAGCGGAGCTCTCCTCCTGGGCTGGTGCACCAGTCCAGCCACCTCCCCCGCCCCTCGGGGCCTGGGGCCTCAGGGACCCCGGCCAGCAGGTTGGGGGGCTGCAGGGGGGCAGCCCTGGGCCTGGGGGGCGCGGGGGGCTTGCAAGACCCGGGCTGGCACTCCAGCAGGAGGGGCTCGGAGACCCCCTGAGACAGAAGGAGCCAGAGGCAGGGGCAGAGGAGAGGTGGGGGCACGTCCTGTTAGGACCCGGGGTGCTGTCCTAATCGAGGGGGCGGGGCCTCCTTGCTGTCTGGAGCCTCACCCTGTGCACCTGCGGCCTCAGCCCCAAACCCCCCCAACAAGGGGAGCGCCAGCCCTTCACAGGTGGCCCAGGATGGCTCTGCTGTGGGGTTGTCTCTGGATGGCCGCACAGGGCCCTCTCGGCCCAGCCCTCTGCTGTGCTGCTGGGGTCCCCGAGAAGCCTCTGGGCAGATGCCGCCCTACTTCAGGGGTGCCCCTGAGCCCCGAGGTCAGCCCACGGGGGGTTGGAGGAGTGCTGGGGGCCTGTGTCTAGAGAAGAGGGGTCCCAGGGCTACCTCTTTCCCGGGAGAGGCCTGGCTCTGTTCGCCCGGCCCACAGTTCACCTGGGGGGCCCCAGCTGGGGCCAGATGCCAGGGTCGGGGGCCAGGAGCAGCGACTGTCCCCTGTGGTGGGGTGGTGCTGTGCTTACCCCCACACCTGGCTGAGTCTGGGGCCCCAAGCGACCTCCCCGGGGGAGGCACCTGTGCGGCCCCCACCAGTGCGGAGCTTGATGCTGGGCCCTGGCCATCCTGCCTGCAGTTCCCCCAGGAGGCCCTGACCAAGTGCAGCCCCCTGGCCGGGGTGCCCCCTGAGCCCTCGGTGCCTCGTGCCCTGGGATCTGTGGGGTCTTAGGCCGGGGCGCAGCAGAGCAGAGTCGTGAGTCGGGGGGATCTTGAACCACCCCCAGCCTTGGCTCTAGGCCTGCGTTACTGGGACAGGAGGTTGGGGGGCGGGGAGGGGGACCTGAGAGCCCGGCTGGGGTCTCTGTCCTCCGAGCTGCCACCTGCTGGCAGGTCTCACGCACAGAACCACCCACTCCGCTGTCCCTCCCTGCCCCTGTGGCCCCGCAGCCTGAGCCCGGCTCTGAACCTGGGAGCCCAGGCTGGGCCTGCTCGTGGGGTCCCCGGGGCTGCCCCTGGCTGGAGGTGTGCAAGCTCCCCTCCCTCAGTGTCTGCAGTGGGCTGGCGAGGGGTCGTCGGGAATTCGAGGACCGAGCCAGGCCCCGCTAGGTGACATTTCTGCCGTGTGGTCTCTCCATGAGCCCAGCTTTGAGGGGCCCCCAGGAGGCCACCAGCCAGCTGGGAGGGGGAAGGACAGGGCTGGGCAGGGGACACCGGAGGCAGGGAGGACGTGGGGCAGGCACCGGTCTGCAGCCAAGGTGATCTCCGGAAGCCACCCCATCCGTCAGTCAGCACTCGGGGCTCTGGACCAGACGTGGGGAGGCTAGTGGGGGCGTCTGCCCTTGGGGGGGCCAAGAGACCGGTGCCTCCAGCTTGCTCTCCTATGGATGTGTAAACCGAGGCTCAGCGTGGGAGGGGGCTTGTCCAAGGCCCCCCTGCCAACTGAGATGCAGGCAGGCCCAGTGGCCCGGTCTCCCGCTTCTCACTGCCCCTCCCTGGTCCCATCGGTGGGGGTCGCCCCAGGGTCAGCCCTCCTGCCACCCAGGCTGAACACTCACAGTGCCTGCCAGAGTCCCTGTGCTCCCAGCATGTCCAGACTCTGCCCCCCAGCCATCCAGAGCAGATCCTGGTCACCTTGGCCAGTACGCGGAGGGTGCTTTAGCCCGAACACCCCGCACATCTGCGTCCTCTGGGCCTGTCCGCTGGTCCAGGACCTGAACCCCAGAAGGGATGGGACTAGGGTGGAACACAGCAGGCCTCGCCTCCCCCAGCTCTGGCTCCTTGCCTTTGGTGATCTGCCCTGATGTCGCTGGCACCTCTGGGTCCGCCGTCACTGCTGCCAGGACCCTGGTACAGACCAGTGTGATACACAAAATGGCCCGTGAGGCTCCCTGCCTGCCGAGGGCCCCGTCACTCACTCGCTCCTTCGTTTGTTCATTCAGCAGCCGCTGGGGAGTGCTGTGCTGGGTGCCAGAGCCCCAGAGGCGTGGGCAGAGGGGAGCTCACTGCGGGGGCTGCCACGGTGTGTGATAGTGTCCAGGGGCGGGGCCGGGGCGGTGGCGGTGGCGGCTGCTGAACCGCGTTGGGGCAAGTAGGGGGCGGGTGGCAACGTCACGTCTGGGAGGATGGCGGAGGCGGGGCAGGTGGGGTGAGGGTCCCAACCTTGTCCCAGGCCGCGCGGCTCCCTCAGGGGTGCGCAGGGGTCTGAGGGGCTGGGCCAGAGCCGGCGCTGACTGCCCCTGCCCCCCAGAGCATCCCTCGGGCCCCGTCCTCCGACGAGGACTGCTTCTTTGACCTGCTGAGCAAGTTCCAGAGCAGCCGCATGGATGACCAGCGCTGTCCCCTGGAGGAGGGTCAGCCCGGGGCCGCCGAGGCCACCGCCGCCCTCAGCCTGGAGGAGAGGGTCGGTGAGTGCCCCCCCCCCCACCCAGAGAGCTCCTCTTGTCCTGGAGGGGGGCTGGGCCAGGCTCAGCCCCCTCCCTCCACCGTCGTGCCCCCCTGAGCCCTTGCTCCCGAAGGGCGGGCGCACCAGCTGCAAAAGTGCCCCCTGTCACTGAGAGCTCCTCGTCCCCCGCTCGCCCAAGGCTGCGTCCCTGGAAGTGTGTAATCATGTCCGCCCTCCGGAACACCGTGTCAGGGCATCTCTGTCTCGGAGTGGGCGTGGGAAGCAAGGCTTTCCTCCGGCACCTTCTAGAAGCCCCTGAGCGGGTGTGGGGCAAATGGCAGAGGCAGCTGAGAGCAGCCGGGGTCCGGGGTCCGGGGTCCGTGGAGCCACCGCTGGGAGCCCCGTGTGCCCAGGAGTGTGGTGGGCTGGGCTGGGCTCCAGCCTGACCCGCCTCGTGGGGTCCCCTTCCCTGCACCTTGTCCCCCACAGCCCGGCCCTCGCTGACGGCCTCCCCGCAGACCGAAGAGTTCTTCGACCTGATCGCCAGCTCGCAGAGCCGCCGGCTGGACGACCAGCGTGCCAGCGTAGGCAGCTTGCCCGGGCTCCGCATCACCCACAACAACCTGGGACACCTGCGTGCCGACGGGGACCCGCAGGAGCCTGGGGACGAGTTCTTCAACATGCTCATCAAGTGCCAGGTGGGCCTGCGGTCGGGGGAGGCTGGGGGCGCTCGCCCGCCCGCCCCCACCCCAGCCCCGAGGTGGCCCGGTGCCCCTCTGCCCTCGTCTTGGGCGGGGGCTCCTCCTGCCGGGAGCTGGCTCTGGTCCTTCCGTCTCGGGCCGGATGGGAACTGAGTGCCTGTGAGTGCTCAGACCTGAGGCCCCTCCCGGGACCCCCCAGAGGTCACCCCGGACGTCCTCAGCCGCCCCTCACAGTACAGGAGCTCTAGCTGGGGGGGAGCACCGGGTCCCCAACGTGGTGGCCTCGGGCCAGGTGTCAGCCCCGAGCGGGGAGGGCTCTCACCATTGTGGGGTCCGGCCACCTGCCGCTGCCCCCCACCCGCCCCGGCTGGGGCAAGGCCAGACGGCAGGCAACGGTGTCAGGAAGCCCGTGGAACGGCTGCAGGAAGGGCAGCCGCGTGGCCCGTGTGGGCCGCTGCAGTTTCCGGACGTGCCGTTCGTTCCGCAGAGCCGAGCAAGGCGCGGCCCCGGGCGAGTCCGACGAGCCTCAAAGCCGGCCCTACAGAGAGCCCCCAGCCCCCGGCCGCACCGGCTCCGATGGCCGCACCGGCTCCGATGGCCGCACCGGCTGCCGGCCTTTCTGCTCCAGACCCCGCAGAGAAGCCCAAATGCCTCGTCGGCCCCACGCCAGCCCCAGCCCCTCCGCACGTCGGGCGCCGGGAGCCCCCGGTCCTGTCCGCGGGGCTCCTGAACGCACCACCATCGGGGGGCCTTGGGAGCGGCACGGGAAGGCCGCCCGGCGGCCCCCTCACCCCGTGTCTGGCGGGCATCGTTCGGTCCTCTGCCCTGGGCGGCCCGGGGGGAGGCCCCTCGCCCCCGGGGCCGGGGCTGCTGGTGTGCCCGCGGAGCCGATGGTACAGGTGCACGGAGGGAGGCCCTCCCGAGCCGGCCTTGCGGCTGGACAGCGGCCCCCGCCTGGGAGTGGTGCCCGAGGCCGCCGAGCACTGGCCCAGCTGCTGGGGGGGGCCCTCCGAGGCCAACCCCCGTGTCTGTGTCTGCCCAGTCCGCCAGGATCGATGACCAGCGCTGCCCGCCTCCCGACGTGCTGCCCCGAGGCCCCACCATGCCTGACGAGGACTTCTTCAGCCTCATCCAGAGGGTGCAGGCCAAGCGGATGGACGAACAGCGGGTCGACCTCGCCGGGAGCCCGGAGCAGGAGGTCGGCGGGAGACCTGAGCCCCGGCAGCAGTGCCAGCCTGGCGCCACCTAAGGCCTTGTGACTGCAGCCAGGCCGGCCCCACCCCCGCTCCTGGACTCGGGGCCGGGGTGGGGGGGTGGGGGGGGCGGAGAGCTCACGGTCATCTGCCCAGAAGCCCGTTCCTCTGGAGGCCACGGCTGAGCACAGGCTCCGAGCCCTCTGGCCCTTTCCGCTGTGGCAGACGCTGGGCACACAGCCCCCACATCGGCTCCCTCCCAGGGTGGCAGGCTCAGGTCAGGGCTGCCCTGGAGGGTGGCTGTGCTCCTGTCCTAGAGCAGCCCCCGGGGTGGTACACGGGCCTCCCGCAGGCCTGCCAGGCCTTCCCACTGCCCCAGGCCCAGCCCTCCCCCTGCCCCATGTCTAGCTCTCTCCCTGCCCCAGGCCCAGCCTTCCCCCTGCCCCAGATGTAGCTCTCTTCCTGCCCCAGGCCCAGCTCTCTCCCGGCCCCAGGCCCAGCCCTCCCCCTGCCCCAGGCCCAGCTCTCCCCCTGCCCCAGGTCCAGCCCTTCCCCTGCCCCAGGTCCAGCTCTCTTCCTGCCCCAGGCCCAGCCCTCCCCCTGCCCCAGGTCTAGCTCTCTCCCTGCCCCAGGCCCAGCTCTCTTCCTGCCCCAGGCCCAGCTCTCTCCCTGCCCCAGGCCCAGCTCTCTCCCTGCCCCAGGCCCGGCCCTCCCCCTGCCCCAGGCCCAGCCTTCCCCCTGCCCCAGGCCCAGCTCTCTCCCTGCCCCAGGCCCGGCTCTCCCCCTGCCCCAGGCCTGCAGCTTGTTGGGTCCAAACCCTCCGTGGCGCCCCTCTGCCCTGCCCAGCTCCCTCCTGCCTGGCAAATGTGAAGATGTGTTGCCTCCCTTAAGTCCCCAAAGGCCCCTCTGACGGCTTTTCTGTGGGGCTTACCAATGACACGGACATTTCCGTCCTCCCAGAGGTGGTCCTGGGATGATGGAACCTGTTTGCCCCAGTCCCAGCCTCTCTCCCACAGGGAGGGGTCCCTCCCAGCCCTTCGGCCCTCCCACCTCCCTTCTCCACCTAGAGAAGGTGCGAGGTGGTCTCAGCCTGGAACCTGACACAGCAGCGGAGGCAGGCCAGGTGCCCCCACACAGAGCCACCAGGTCCTGGCATTTCAGCCCCCCACCCCCAGCCGGCACCCAGTCTTGAACAGGCAGGGGCAGTGGATGGGTGGGGACAGGCTACACCCCTCAACTCCAAGCTCCGAGGCCCGGGGACAGAGCAGGACAGGACAGAGGCCCAGGACAGGGACCGCGGCAGGCCCGGGGGCCGGCGGCGAAAGCTGGGGGGGTTCAGCTCGGCCCAACCCTGGGCACCCAGCCCTCGCTGCGCCCCAAGCTGGGAAGGTGACATCACTGCCTTCTATGGGGAGGGTCCAGCCCCCACACAGCCAAGCCCACCCATGGGATTGCGCAGGAAAGGCCCCTGCCTTGGCCCGCCACCAGCCCTTCTGGAGAGCCACCCCCACCCCCCGCCCAGCCCCGCGGCCCCCAGGGCGTGAGGTGGCCACGTCCTCCTCAGGCAGTGCCCCAGCTGGGCTCCCTCCATCTTTCTCAGAGGCCCTCCTGGCGGGGGAGGCGGCCGGACCCCCACCCGGCAGTACGGCCTGGGGGCCCTGGGCTCTGATGCTCTGAAAGGTGTGGGTGGGAGCCCGGGGTGTGGGGGGGCCAGATGCCAGAACACGGGCCCCCCTCGGGCCCCCACATACTTGAATGTACAAGCATATTTACTGCTCACACGTGTTTGCCCTGTTGTCAGTGGGTCCTTTCCAACCCAAGAGGTACATGGTTTTTTGTTTTTCCCAAAAAAATAAAGTCTGCCAAGTGAATGCTGTCGCGTCAGGGTTAGTGTAAGGGTGCGGGGACGCTGGTCCTTTGGGAGGGCCCAGGTGGCCGACCTTACCTGGGGAAGCAAGCCCACGGCGGGGTGACCAGCCAGTGGCGGCCAGCCACTTGGCGACAGGTTGACCCCCGCCGTCCTCTGCTCTGGGAGGGGCCGTCTCGGTCCTAAGTGGACCACGTCACACGAAGCGCAGGCACCTTTCCAGTCCTGAGTCCCCACCGATGCAGGGCTGCGGCTCACCCGCCCAGGACCTGCTGGGGCCACGGAGCAAGGGAGGCGTGGGGCGCCCGGGACCCCGGGCACCGCCGGCGGATGCGTGCCGGGCCGCGGTCTGTGGGGGTGCAACCGAGGAGCTGGCTTGGGGGTGACACCCCCACCCAACGGCTGTCATAAGGCGCTGTGTCCCCAGGCGGAGAGATGCTGGGTTCGGGAGAGGCCTCGCTCACCAAACTCCCAGTGACCCGCTAGGCATGGGGCCCCCACGTGACCACAGGAGGCCTGACAGCGGGGGCAGGAGTGGGGGGTCAGGAGACCCTTGAGGGCGAGGGGGCACCGGGAGGGCAAAAGCTGGTCGGAGCTGCAGGGTGCCATCAGGATCTGCACCTGCAGGGGCCCCGGGGAGCTGTCCCTAGAGCCCCCCGAAGCAGTAGTTCTGGTGCTCCGGGAACCCTGGTGCCCTGACCGGGCTCTGCGGTCCAATAGCACGGGGTGCCATGCTGTCTCTCAGTGGCTCACATGCTAAAGGCTCCAAGGGCTGTGGTTTCCACAGGAAGCGACAGCGCAGGAAGCTTGAGTGGCTCTGGGAGTGGGGGCCGCCCCTGGTTGGCTGGTACCTGGCCACGGGGTGCACTCAGGGGCGAGTCTTTTCCCATCTCCAGGCACTAACCCTGGGAGGGGCAGTGCCCCCAGGGTCGGCAGGGCCCAGCCATCAAGCATTAGAATACAGCAGGTGGAACGTATGGTCTATACCCATGTCCAGACCACAGGTCTCAGTTTCCCCATCTGTGAAGGGAGGGACTGGCCTGGGCCGCCCTCCTGTGCCCGGCTCTGCACTGTCAGTCCAGCAGTGTCCCTGCCCGCCATCCCCCCTCCCGCCGCCGAACTTTGGTCTCAACCCTCTGGGGACAGTGAGCGGCTAGGCCCAGGCCCAGCCCTGCCTCCTGTGCCCGCGTCGGGGAGCAGCCCCCCTCCCCTGCCCGGGGGGCTGGCTGAGCACCCAGGCCGGCAGTCTCCACAAACGGCACAGGAGGCACTGAGGGGGAATAATAGACGGTTGTCTGCCAGGGGAAAGACAGGGGGTAATCGAGTCGAAGCACAAACTGTCAACGCCCCGCAGAACAATGACAAAGCTCCGGGCGCTGATGGGGGCGCAGAGTCAGGAGCCCGGATCCTGCCAGGATCTGCGAGACTGCGGCTGGTGATTAGTGGTGAAGGTCACGCTTCTGGAAATAAACACGCTTCGACCTCAAACGTGGGGCACACGGCCCCGCCCGTCAGACAGCAGCCGACACTCCCACCCCCTCGCCCCCACGGACACCGGGCTCAGCTGTGGCCACAGCGAGCGGCCTGATTTGCTGACTTCGTTTGGCCGGCAGCCAAGGGTCAGGGCTGAGGTCGGCGCTGGCTCCTGAGCGCTGTCCAGGTGTAGGGGGATGGCAGGTAGCACGGGAGGAAGGAAGGTCTGGAGAGCCGCCCTGTGTCTGGCCAGAGGGACAGGACCCACGGGGGGCGGGGGGGGGGTGCTGATCCTCCCCAGGAAGACCAGTGGCTGGTCAGCCATCCCTTCTAGGCCTCCCCCAGACCCAGCAAGGCCGGAGCCGCGAGTCTGAGCCACCCCACACCTGCCCCAAACCTTGTCTTCCTGTCCTTTCACCTGACCGGGCATCACCGTTAGGGTCTTCATCTTCTGCTGGGAAGGCAGAGGTTCGGAGGGGCAAAGGGACCTGCCCAGGGCCACCCGGCCACGGCCCGGAGGGGCTCAGGCTCCCCATCCGGCCGCTCCCCACACGGACGCAGCTGGAAGCCGAGTCCTCTGTGCAGGGGGACAGGGGAGGGCCAGGGTCTTGCTGCTGCAGAAGGCCCCGGCCAGCAGCACCTGGCAGGGCTCCTGGGAGTCGTTTCGGACTCTGGAACCAGGGACAACAAGAAGGCCCCAGGGCCCATCGTGTCTGAGTGATGTTTGTTTATTGACAGAAAACAGGCAAGTCCGGAAGGGCCCAGGGCTGAAGCATCTTCTTGAAGGCAGAGGCACGGTCAGCTAGGCTCCGTCTTGCCAGGGTGAGTGGGATCCTGGTCCTCACTCGCTTCTGGAGCAGAGGTGGATTTGGAGTTCCCTGCAGCCTCTAAAACCAGCTCCAGGGCCCCATCGCCAGCCACTCGGCACACCTTCTCCCCTCTGGCCGCCAGGATTTCTTCGATATTCCTGAGAGACGAGGAGGCACCGTGACACTCCAGGCCCAGAGCCCATCCCGTACCTTGGTCCTTCAGGGGAACCCCAAGGCCGGGCTCGAGCCAGGAATGTGGGTCCCCACACTGGTGTGCCATCAAGGGCCCTGCGTGCTGACCTGAGGGACCTCCAGAGCCCCCAGAGGAAGGTGCTGTTACCATCCCATTCACAAGTAGGACGGACACTTGCTCAGAAGCCGAACTGAAGTGCCCGGGGCCACCGGCCAGGAGGATCCTGACCACTGCCCCCCACTGCTCTCCACAGGAGGGGTCCACACCGCCTCACACACGCCCCAGGTCTGGTGTGACCGACCAGCCAGCACTGGCAGAAGAGGAGCTAGGACCCTGCTCGGGAGCGGGCACTGCACAAAACTTTGCAGGGGAAGGAAGGAGCCACAGAATGAAAGGGAGTCACGGCTGCAAGAGTCGCCTAGTCTGACCCCTCACTTTAGCGGGGGCCCAGAGCCCTGACACGTAACTGGGTCTTGCAGACCCCAAAGGCCACACCGGTGAGGGCAGAGGTCAGGCAGTGAAGCAGGACCAAAGTGGGCTGGTCTAGGGTGGAAAAGTTTAGCAAAGAAAAACAAGTCTCTCCTGGGGACTTACTTATGCCGAAGTTCCTTGTTCACCTGAAACTTAAACTTAACGTCTCCTCCTGCATTGACAAGGCTGGGGAAGTGGACTGGAAGGGCGCCCCAGGGAAAGGTGGGGCGGGGCTCTTGACCCACCAGGCCAGCCCTGGCACACAGGCCTCCGTCCCCCCACCCCTGTCCAGGCAGCCTCACCTCTTCCCATCCAGGTCTGAGAACCAGCCCAGGTTGTCGGCGATGATGTGGTGATTCTGGCAGCCGGGGCAGGTCACGATGACCACGCCCTGGTGATAGGCCAGCTTGGAGATGCGCTTGGAGGACCGAGTCCCACAGACCTGGGGGAGACCCGCAGCCCAGGTGAGTCCAAGTACTTGGCCCCGCCCCTCAAGGAAGACCCCGCCCCCTCTGAGGATTAACTCCATCCCTGGGCAGGGCCTGCCCTCTCCGGAAGGGCCGGCCCTTTCTGAGACAGCCCACCCCGATCCCGGAAAGGCCCCGCCTCTGGGAAATAACTCCACCCCTCCGCGCAGGCCCACCCCTCTCCTGGAAAGGCCCGCCCCCGGATGTAGCCTCACCTCTCTCCAGGAAAGAACCCGCCCCCCCGGATAGCCCTGCCCCCTCATGCTGTCGTGCCGCGGGCACAGGGCACCTCTATCCCGCCGCGCCAGGCAGACCCAGCCTTGCACCCGTTGCGCGCTCACCTTGCAAGTGTAGACAAGCTGGTAGTGCGCGGACCCGGGCCCCGGAGCCGAGCTCAAGCGCCGCCAGCCCCAGACCCCGGCCCGCCTTCTCCCCGCGGCCCCTGGGCCTGCCCCGCGTCCCCACAGCCACCTCAGGCCGGGCCCCCGGGGCCGCGTGCGGCTTAGCAGCGGCCCAACGCGCCCCAGCGCGGCCCGCAGCATCCCGCCCTCCGACCTCGGTCTCCCGCCTTGCCCCACCTCGCCCCGCCTCGCTGAGGCCGCGCAGCCGCCATCTTGGAAGCGGGCACGCGACGGAAGCGGCCCTTTCCGGCTTCCGTCCGCCGACGGGCAGGCTGTGCTCTACTGCCCCCTGGAGGCGGGAGGTGCACGCGCGGCTGGGAGGTACACGCGGGAGCGAAGCCACCAGAGGCGGCGGTGCTGGGACGGCAGTCCTTTATTTATGAAACTGCATTTCTGACACTGCTGCACGCATCTGCGTCGCACAGACAGAGCACCTCTGTGCAAATCACGGTGCGTGGGCGCCGGCGTGCCTGCGCCCCTCGGGCTCGGCGCCGCGTCCTCCTCGCAGGCCGGGCTGGCTAGGAGCCCTCCGTGTCGGTGTTGTCGCTGCCCGTGGTGTTCTCCCAGTCCGCCTCCCCCTGCCTCGAGCCGTGCTGCAGCTTCCTGAGGGCGCGCTTCCTGCAGGGGCGAGCGGGTGTCAGCAAGGCGGCAGCGCCCCTCCTCGGCCGGCTCTCCCGAAGCCCGCCTGGGGCCGCCCACCGCCCGCGCGGCGCACCTGCGGTAGTTCTCGAAGCTCTCCTTGAGGCGCCGCCGCTCCTTCTCCGGGGGCTCGCCGCCGCTCAGGCCGGCGTTCTGGGGGAGGAGAGCGGCTCAGGCTCCCAGGGGACCCCCCCCCCTCCCCGCCCCTGGGACACAGAGCCAGCCTGGCGCGGGCTCCAAGCCGGCGTCCCTTCTACGACAGCGCGCGGGGCCGCCTGCTCCCACCCAGAGCCGCACGGGAGACAGGCTTTCCGCGGCTGCCACGCCCTGGCCCGACCAGGCTGCTTCGTCCGGGAAGGGAGGACTAGGCTTCCTGTTTCCAACAGCGCACCCCAAGACCGCACTGGGCAGAGACCCTTGCAACCACCCCCAGGCATCCAGGTTGAACAGTCACCCTCCCTGGGCACCGTCACACGGAAGCCCGTGTCAGGGGCATCCTAGGGCTGCAGGGACCCCTGCCCCCCCCCCAGGAAGCCTTACGTTGGGGATCAGTGGAAGCGGTTCCTCCTGCAGAGCCTCAGGGGGCTCCTGTGGGCTGTCCCTGTTGGCGGGGCCACCTGGAATGGAGAGTTAGGCCTGTGGGTCCCACCCAGCAGCTGGGACCACGCTTAGCATAGTCAACACCCGGCCACCTGCTCACCCCCGCTGCTTCTGGGCCAGTCCTGCATCATCTCCTGGGTCCTCACTCGGACCCCTAGAGGTCTCCCATTGTGTAGATGAGGGGACTGGGGCTCAGAGATGTCACTCCCCACTCCTGACTCCCTCTAGGCAGGCAGAGGCTGCTGGAAGCCCACCAGGCAGTGCCCCAGCATCCAACCCTGCTCCTCTGGGTTGGGCCGGGGCACTGCATCAGTTGGAAACAGAACGTTCCAGGCTGCCAGGTCCCCTCAGAATTTGTCCGGGCCTGCACGGGCCCAGGGCTCAGGACCCTCGAACAGAAGGTGCTCTGATGGGCTGGCTCCCCTAACTGGCCGTGATGGGAGACTGGACATCCAGTCTCAGCAACATCACAGGGGAAGAGGCCAGAGCCTGTGAAGGCCAGGCCTCTGACCCTGAAGCCCGTCCTGACTCTTTCGAGGGGCCATGCCACCCCTGGGTTGGGGCTCCCAGACCTCCCCCTAACACTCAGTGTCTGCTGGGTCCTGACCGCCTGCCCCCATGTTGGGACTGGCTCCGTGGCCTGTAGCTCAGGTCTCCGGGCAGCAGCAGGCTTCCCAGCTCCCTCACTTCTGCACTGGCTGCTTCCCTTTTGCCTTCTTTGGAGACCGGTGGCGAGGCCCGATGCTGAGGACGTCTGTCTGGCCTCCCGCACCACCCCTGAGGTGGCCCCTCCCCACCTCCCCTCTGACAGCCACGTTCAGAGAGAACCCCTTGAGCCCTCCTCACTCCTCCAGGCCATCTCCCTGCTGCCCCTGTGCCTGGCCCTGAGATGGCCCACCTTCCCCGCTGTTTGCATCTCCTACACTGGACTTGCCCTGCCCCCTACCCAGGAAGACGCCGGGGGAGAGCAGAAGGCCACACTCTGCCTTCCGGACCCAGAGTGGGCTCCGATGGAGGGACGCGCTCTCAACATTGGAGATGGGGCACGGGCCCTGCACACGGGCTCTCGTCTGCTCGCTGGGGAGCCTGGAGGATTTCTCGTGCCTCTGAGCCTCAATGTCTCCAACCGTAAGGTCAGGTTGTGAAGGATCAGTGGATGGGGCCGTGCGCGCCCAGGGTCAGGGCTGGTGCCAAGTCAGGGCGACGAGTAGGCCTTGGCCAGACTCGTCCGTGAGAGGCCGCTCCCCTCCTCACCTTTGTCTGACAGCCGGGTGGCCTCCAGGTCCGGGGGTAGCGAAAGCTTCCAGGGAGAGACAGGCATCCAGTTAGGTGGCCACCCTCCCGAGACCCACCTCCCCTGCCCACCTCCCCTGCTGTGCTGCTCTTTGGCAACCGGGCAGGAAGGCCTCTCTGCCCCCCTAACGCCTGGGAGAAGAGCGGCTGGCCCAGCTCCCACAGGGGACTGTGGTCTGGCAGAAGCTGTGGCCCAGAGCCTACCCTGAGGTTTACACTCACGTCCTGGGAGTTCCTGGGTGAGCTGTCCTCCAGGTCAGAGCTCTGTGGTCACAGAGGAGGAGGCCATCAGCAGGACGTGGGGAAACGCAGTCACCCCCAGGCATGGGGTAGCATGGGGCGTGGTGAGGGGCCCCAGGCCAGCTGCTGTGCTCCGGGGAGGTCCTCCTCTCCAGGCCACGACTGGCTCGGGCCCCTGCCCAGAACATCTCTCCCTCCCCCTCGTGCCACCCAGAATGGCCTGCCAGAACCTGAGCTGTGCCACACCCTGTACCCCACCAGGAGGAGGGCCCTTTGCAGAGGACGGAGAGGGCTTGGGAAGGCCGGGGATGCGCCCCGATCACCGGCAGATAAGAAGTATCCGGGCAAGGGCCAGGGCTGTCCGGCGGCCCTTCCTGTGGGCCTGGGGTCTCTGGAGACACACTTGCCCCTGAGGGCCACTGCCCGCTGTCCTACGGCGGCTGCAGCTCTGCCCAGCGGGCGCTACGCAGGTCCCCAGCCCCCAGGAGACCCACCAGGATGAGCGTCTCCAGCTGCTGCCGCTTGAGTCTGCCCTCCAGGGCCAGCCGCTGGCCCTCGCACTGGAACAGCTGTAGCTGCAACTCGTCGGCCTTCTCGGCCAGCTCGCGGACCTGCTTTCGCAGCGCGTCCTTCTCCTGCAGGCTCCGAGAGTGCTGTGTGTGCAGCTCCTCCCGCGTGGCGATGGCCTGCGGGGATGGCAGGGGGCAGGCGCGGGGATGGCGAGGCCGGGTGCCTGGAGGCCCCAGTCCCGCCCCCGCCTCTCGGCCGGCCTAGGGTGGCGCTTGAGGGCTGGCGCAGGTAATAGGGGCTCATGATGGGAAGCGGAGGGCTCAGAAAAGGCGAAGCTGAAACCTGCAGCCTCCATCTCAGAGCAGTCCCTGCCGGCCCCCGTGCCCCCTGAGACTCCTCCCCGTGCGCGCATCCAGCACACGCTTCCGCCCCTTGCACGGCCTTCACTGGGTTGGCGTGGCTTGATGTCCGGAACGTGGTTGTTAGCGACTGTGTTAACGTGCCGTATCGCGCCCGTCCCTCTGGGGGGACGTGCCGCACGTACAAACGCGGGACAGCCGGACCGCACCTGAGGACACAGCTCTGACCCACCCGCAGCAGCAGCAGCCGGCAGCCTGCCCGACGCCCACGGTGACCAGCCCGGCGCGGGGGGCGGGCCCTACCGGAGTCACAACCGGTCTTCTGTCCGTTCCGACAATCCAGGAAGCTAAACCACGTCCCCTAGAACGGTTGGCCCCCAACAGCCAGGACTTGATGGATCACCGAGAACTGCCATGTCTGTGCCTGCTTCCCACTTAGGACCAACCTGAGACGGCCCTACCCACTCCCCTCGGCTGCCTGGCCCTAGCGTCCCTGGCTGACGGCCTGCCTCTGGTGGCTACGAGCTGTCCCCTGCTGAGCCCTGCTCCAGCAGCCCCGCTGTGAGCTGGGCTGCCCCGCTTCCCACTGTGTCCAGCACCGGGGCACCGAGCTGTCTCCGCGTTACCGTCCTCCCTGTGGGAAACGTCTTCAGACGTGTAACTGCACAGTTAGGGGCTCCCAATAGAGGTGGCCGGTTACCCTCCAGAATGTCACCGGAGCACTTGAGTGTAGCTGATTAGAAAAGACCCAGGTGACGTGATGGGAAAGTGGTGGGAAGCAGTGAGTGGACGCAGCCCCAGACGGACTTGCGCAGCTCCTGTTCCCAGGAGTGCGGCCAGCCAAGGTGTCCACGGTTTTTTAATTTAAAAACCCATTTGCCAATTACAATAGTTTGCGTTCTTGTTAACATAAAAACGAAACTTTATGTACACCAAACAAAATCTGAAAGTACAACCCGCTATGGGGTATGGGGTTCCCGGCAACAGGCGGGGGTGGCGGTGGGGGGAGGGGGTCACCTCGCTATCATTCACGTCTCTCAACGAGCACATATGGGTTTTGTTATTTAAAAGCACTCTGATATTGGGGCGCCTGGGGGGCTCAGTCGGTTAGGCATCCAACTCTTGATTTTGGCTCAGGTCGTGATCTCACAGTTCGTGGGTTCAGGCCCCACATGGGGCTCTGTGCTGACAGTGTGGAGCCTGCTTGGGACTCTCTCTCTCCCTGTCTGTCCCTCCCCCACTCGTGCTCTCTCAAAATAAGTAACTAAACTTAATAAAAAGGAAGAAAAAGCACTCTGACAACTGCCCTCCCCTAAAACCTCCTGCCCTGGAGGCCACACGACCCGGAGCGACCCTTGCCGCGCCCTCGCCCGCAGGCGTCCTGGCAGGTGGGAGGCGGCACCTACCTGGTCCCTCTCGGAGGCGACCTCTTCCATCTGCTGCAGGACGGCCGCGATGCGGTCCTTGTACATCTCGCAGTCCTTCCGTAGGGCCAGACACCGCAGCTCGAACACCTCCTTCTCCTCCACGCACTACGGGAGCCAGCCGCTAGCCCCCACCGCCCGCGCCCGCCCCCGCCGCCGCCCCTGCCCGGCCCCTGGGTCAGGCCCAGCTGGGTCCCTGCAGGCCCTCAGCTTCCAGACTGGCCTGGGGCAGTGTGGGGAGAGGAGGCCAGGCCCCCGCGCCTCCGCCCCAGGGAAGGAGTGAGGTAGGGGGGCTGTGCAGCTGAGTGCGCACGGGGCAGCCCCCCAAGCCCACCCACCCAGCCGGCCCCAGCTGTGTACCCGGGCGCGCAGAGCCTCGCCCTGTCGCAGATCCTTGCGCAGGGACAGGATGGTGTTGGCTTTCTCCTGGTGCTCCCGCAGCGCCTGCCTCCAGTCCGCCTCCAGCACCTGGATGTACGGGCTGCTCTTGTCCGGCGTTCCTTCCTGCGGGCGGCGAAGGGGAGAGAGCGGCAGGGAAGCGGCCGGGCTTCAGGGGGGCCCTACTCTCCGCACCGCACCGGCGTCCTGCCAGGCGCCCCCCACCCGGGGCCCCCAGCTCCTGCTTGCACCCCCCCCACCCGCAAGGGGCCCCCGGTCCCGCGCATGCCACCCCCACCCGGGGCCCCCTAGTCCCGCGTATGTCTCACCCACACCCGCAGGGGGGCCTCCAGTCCCGCGCCCGCCCCGCCCACACCCGCGCATTGGCCTCCAGTCCCGCGCCCGCCCCGCCCACACCCGCGCATTGGCCTCCAGTCCCGCGCCCGCCCCGCCCACACCCGCGCATTGGCCTCCAGTCCCGCGCCCGCCCCGCCCACACCCGCGCATTGGCCTCCAGTCCCGCGCCTGCCCCGCCCACACCTGCGCGGCGGCCTCCAGCTCCTGCACGCGCGCCTGCAGCAAGGCCTTCTCCTGCTGCAGCTCCCACAGCAGCTCCTGGCTGGGCCGCTGCTCCATGGCGTGGCGGAGCTTCAGCGTGTGTCTGCGCTCCACCCTGCAGTCGTCCTCCGCCTTCATGAGGCTGTGCTTGAGCCGCTCGATCTGCGGGAGACCCTGTCAGCCCTCCGGCCGCACGGTGCCCGGCAGCCCCCCCACCCCCGCCCCAGCCCCGCAGCTCCGCAGCCGCGGGGAGCCCGGGCACCTCCAGCTGCAGGTCGCGGGTCCGCATGAGCGCAGCGCCCTTCTCCTCGCTCTGGCGGGCCAGGCGCATGGCCAGCTCGTAGTTCTCGTCCTTGCAGCGCTTGAGCTCGCGGCTGCCCGCCTCCAGCTCCTCCTTGAGCCGCTGCACGCGCTCCTGGTGCTTGCGCAGCAGGCTGTCCTTCACCCGCAGCTCCTTGATGAGGTCGTCCTTGGAGCTCAGCAGCTGGGTCAGGTCCTGAGCCTTCCTCTGCAGCTTCAGCACCTCGCTCATCAGCAGCTGCGTCAGGCCCGACTCCCCGGATGCGTCTGCGGACGGCGGCGTCAGAGGGCCCGCCTGGTCCTCCGCCGCACCGCCTCCTGGCGCCGGGGCTTGAGGACCAGCGCCCCCCACCCCCCCACCCCCGCCCCCTCCGGGGACGCACACCACCCCAAGGCGCTGGTGTTCCCTGTCGAGGAAGCAGGCTGAGATCCTGACTCGCCCCCAGGCAGGCAGGCACTGGGCTCGGGCAGGGTCAGCACGGGTCTGTCTTTCCTCCACCAGAGTGAGAAGCAGCGGCACAGAGCCCCGATGCCGGCACTCCCATGTGCCCCTCAACGCTTCCTTCTGTCCCCAGTTCATCTCTCGGGAGACGAGCCATCGGGCCTGTCGGCGAGGGCCCCAGGCCTCACCGATAATCATGGAGAAGACGCGGGTGGGCTCCTTGCCGGTGACCTTCTTGTACAGCTGCGGGTAGTAGAGCTCCAGGCTCTCGAGGAAGGCCACGTAGCCCTTGTGGCCGGTCCGCTGCAGGATGTCCAGGAGCACGCCTGAAAGCACGTGCCCTGGGCGCTGAGCTGCCGTGGGCCGGGTCCCATCGGGGCCCGCCTGCCGCCCACCCGGCCCGGCTCGCCCGCAAGTGCCACAGCCCCCGGGGCAAACGGGCCGTTGGGGGGGGGGGGGGTTGTGCGGGGGAGGGGCGCGCTCCCGGCTGAGGCGGCACTGACCCACTTTCCGCTTGCGGATGACCAGGTTGGGGTCACTGAGCACCTGCTCCTCGTCATCGGGGTTCAGCACCTTGCACTGCCGCAGGTAGGGCGTGATGCGTGAGGGGTCGATGACGGAGATGAGCTTCACGCGGAAGCTCTCCAGGGCGCTCCAACACTCGTCCTCGTTCTCGTAGTCCGACATGGCGGTGGCTCGGCTGCGCTCTGGACGGCTGTCTGGAGGGCGTGTCCGGGATGCTAGCTCACCCAGGGCGGTGCTCCCGGCCTCCCCTGGGCACGGCTGCCCCCCCCCCCCCCGGCTCCTGGGCTTTCTGTCCACAGTGTGCTGACGATCGTGGGGGGAGACGTGGAGGTGCTCTGGGGGCTGGTGGTGGCCCACAACCCCCATGCCCTGCTCTGGCCTCTGTGACCCCCGCCCACGGGCAGGGACTCTCTGGCAGGTGTGGGGAGGGAGGCGGCGGGGCCAGGCCGTGCTGTGCGGGACTTCCTCCTTCCCAGACGCGGCGCCCGCTCAGGCCTAGCCCTACCGCCTCCTCTCCTTCCGGTGGCCGGCTGGTGATGCAACAGCGGGCACGGGAAGGGTGAGTGTGGACCGCCCACGGGAGAGGGGCCAGCCCCAAGGCCACTCTGGCACGCTCTGCAGGCTCCCAGGTCCCGGGCACCTGCCACCTGTGGGCTCCTCTCCGAGGCGGAGGCCCGCTCCTGGCCATGCCTGACAAGGGGGCCATCCACATTGGGACCGTCCACCGCTGCTCCCTTCCATTGGCAGGCGGGAACCACTCCCTTCGGGCCTGGGCCACACCAGGGGCGGCCGTGTGGTCGTGCTCTCCTCTGGGTGGTGGGTTCAGAGAGGCCCTGACCTGCCGCCAGGCAGCCCTCAGCCAGTGTGGGAATCCCGCCCCCAGACGCAGGTGGCAACAGGCAGGGTCTTTGGAGGAGCTTCTCTGATTTCCCGCAGCCCTCAGTCACACCATCCAGCCAGCAACAGACGGCGACTTGGGATGGCCCTTGTGACATTGAGCGCTCCCTGCCTTTCCTGCCTAAAATCCACAGGTGCCACACCTGGCCCCCTGCTGCGAGCCCCCCTGTGATGAGCAAACAGGTTCCGGGCGGCTCTGAAGGGGGACAGGGCACTTGGTGCCCTTCTGGGGTCCTTGTCCCAGGACCCTGCTCCCTGCCCCGGGAACCCTGAGCAGAGCCGGGCATCTTCCCGGCCTCCTTCAGAAAGGGGGGCAGACCCACCTACCTCAGGGTCCTTGAGGGGCACCCGTGCAGTGGGACGCTGGCCAGCCCAGGCCACCCTGATCCGACGGACAGGAGGAGGTGCCGTCGGCAGCCCGGGAGGAAAGCCTCGCACTTCCTGCTGGTGCTGGTTAGCTCCACGGAGCCCGAGCAGGTCCTCCCCGAAGGAGCCGGTCTCTGGGGCTGCCTTCTGATTCGCCCGCCTGGCAGGGCCCGGGAGGCGGGGCACAGGGAAGTGGAAGTCCCGCTGGGGCCTGAGGCCCAGCCCTGGCACCACTAAACCCAAGCGTGGGCAAGGGCCCTCTTGAGGCTGGAGGAGGCTGGTTCGCCAGCTGGGCTGATCGGGCCTGGATGCAAGCTTCCAGAGGCTTCTCCAGAAGGGGCCGGCTGGAAACCAGCACGGGCAGCTGGCCAGGTGCAGGTGGAGACCCGAGGGCATTGGGCCCGACTCCTGGGATCTCAGCCGGGTGCTGGGCCAGCACGCGCCTTGGTCACCGGAGGGCTGAAGCATAGTGTCCAAAGAGGGGACCTTGCCTACCCCACACGGCCGCCAGCCCGCGCTATAGCTAGTCCCCTCCTGGGTGTTCCCACTCCACAACTTCTGCCACGACACGTGGCACTGTGACGGCAGGCTTCCGGGATCCCGAGGCCATGCCCCATGACCCCACAAGCCGGTGTCAGAGGGGTATTGACCAGCCAGCAGAGCCCGGGCCGGCGGCCAGGGCCACCAGCCCTCCGTGGCCTCCACCCCTCAGCTGTGCCGGGAACCCCCAGGCCAACGCCTCACCGGTGCAGCCGTACTGGTTGAACCGAGATGCCGGCTGCCGGGTTGAGGCAACAGCTAAGGAGAGGTGGGACGGGCAAGGCAGGTCCTGACCAGCGCTCCCGCCCCACCTCCTCCAGGCAGCTGCCTCTCGCCCGACCGGCTCCCTGCCTGTCCTGTCTCGAGCCTCAGGGGTCCGGGCACAAGTCAACGCTGCTGAGCTGGGTGCGGGTGGGGCACCGAGGCAGCCGGCCTCTCCTTGCAGGTCTCTGGGAGGCCTCCAGGAGCAGCCAGCCCTGGGTCCCGGGGGAATGGGTCCCGTTCCCCTACTTTGTAACACGAGGCTGAGGAAAGCGTTTCCTGTACGGCGGGGGTTTGTGAGAATTGAGTAATAAAAATGTCACGTTCTCCGTATCAGAGTTAAGTTAGACGTCAGTAACAAAAAGCTAACTGGAAAATCCCTAAGTATGTGAAAATTGAATAAGAAACCTCTAGATAGTCCACAGGCCAAAGAACTCCCAAGGAGAAGTAGAAATCAGCTGAGACAGTACTGGGCACAAATCAAAAACTGAAAGCAGGCACACGGAGCCGCGCGGGGGGACAGCCGCCGGCAGGGCACCAGGGACGCCCCGGGGGGAGGTGTGCACGCGGACGACATGGGACACAACGTGTAAGGGGAACAGAGCCCCCGGAGAAGCTGAGTGCCCTTCAGAGATGGGGACGGTGCCGGGGCCTAGACTCCTGCCAGGAAGCGGCCACCTGGGAGGAAGGTGGCGCTGGGCCGGGGCGCCGCGTGACCTGCGGGCAGCCGGGCTGCCCGCTGCTCCTGGGCACCCACCTGGCAGAGAAGCAGGTCCACATCAGGACCTGTGGCGGCACCAGGGCCAGCAGCCGCCTGGGAGCTCGTGGCAGGCCCCTGGCCTGATGGCCACAATCGCATCTCATGGAAATGGCAGTCCCCACCCCCCACCCCAACACACACTGAGGGCTCCTCAGACCCCAGGCCCGGCCGGCCGGCTCCCCACACGGCCAGGGGAGGCCCCACCCTTCCGCATAACGCCCAGTCTCGGGGCAAGACCACAAGAGCCCGGGGCTGGTTTTTAATAAAAAAGTAGGCCATTCACTTTATTCCTTCAAACATCCCGATCTGTGCTTCAGGACCAGCCAAGCCCCCGGGGGCCTCACGGTCACCGCTGGCAGAGCCTTCCCCAACCTCCAGCTGCTTCTGGCTGCTTGCTCCCGTAGGGTCAGCGGTGGGCTCTCCAGGCAGGTGGGCTCACCAGGGTCCGGCACGGCTCCCACCTCCTGGAACACAAAAATGCCCTGATCGGGGGGATGCCCTGACCGCAGCCAGACCCCGGGGATGGCACTGTAGGACGGGGAAGTGACAGCACCGCCTCCCTTGAGGGCACGGCAGAACGAGGCCGGCCGCCCACCTGCGGTCCCCGGGGGTGGGGGTGGGGGTGCATGCTGCGGGCAGGCCCTGGAGCCTGGGTGGGCTTCGGCTGGGACAGCCCCCGCCAGCACCCCCTCTGTGCACCCGATGGCCCTGCCCCAGGACCCAGAACCTCAGGGCACAGCGCCCACTGTGCTCAGAGGAGCTGGCTCCTACCTCTGGGGATCTGCTGACCCGGACATCCTCCCCCATATCACGCGTTCACATCACGAACCCAACTAAGCCGTGCTGAGGGCCTACTTGGTACCTGCCGTCCGGGCACTCGGGACCCACCCGCAAAAACCACATTACTAGCCTTACGGGCTCGTAAGGCTATGCAAATACGTGCATAGGCCACGTCAGATGTAGCAGACTGTGCCATCAAGACACATGAATGTGGGGACACCAGGACAACAGGCAGGGAGGGCATTTCCACTAAACAGACGCTATTGGAGGAAGGAAACAAAGCTTACACACGGAAAGGAGAGCAGTGCAAAGGCCCTGAGGCACACGTGGGCTGGCAAGAAGGAAGCACCAGAGCCCAGCATGTGGAACCCAGTGGGAGAGGGGTGTCGCCAGGGGAGGGGAATTAGATGGCCCCCTCCCAAGAAGGCCTCTACGACCCTGGGTCTGCTGCCAGATGCCTGAACACACCCACCCCCCAACCTCACCTAACATCGTCACACTTGGCGGTGAGCTCCTAGGGGCCAGCCTTCCTGCCTTTGGAAAGCCGTTGGCTCCCACCCGCCCAGAGCAGAGCCGCGGGGAAGGCCTGTCTCTTCCAGGGTGCAGGGCTACCCGTACCCCACCCCACCCCCACACGCTTACCCTGCCGCTCACACCAGCCTCCTCCTCTTCCGGGCATGCCAGGAGTGCCGGGTTCTGAGCACATCCAGGTTGTCAGAACTGTCTAGGCAGGAAGAGGCAGAGCTCTCCCCAGGGTCTGGGGCTCCCTGAAACAAAACCCAGGCAGATGGGGACAAGAGTGACTCCCAGCCAGGACAGGCAGGGAAAGCGACAGCAGCAAGGGGTATGCCAGGGCAGAAGCTGGGTCCTGACACCCTGGACGCCAGGGACAGGCAGCTCCCCAGACCGGTCCCTGCAGATGGTGAGACACTACAGGCTGGGCCTGGGGACATGGCCACGTGCAGGGGCCACACGGGGGCTCTGGCTTCCCACCCCGCACCCCCTGGGGTCTCCAATCTCCCAGCGATGCCACAGAGCCAGCCCTGTGTCATGGCAGCGGCCCCGGAGAGCCGGCAAGCAGGACGGGGGGACAAGGAGTCCTTCCCTGCACGGCCCCCAGTCACAAGCCCTGCCTCCCGTTGTCTGGACGGCGCAAAGGCGAGCTCCAGCTGGGGAGGCCCGCGACCTGCAGAGACCCCACAATCTTCCTGATCTGGCACCAAACAAGGTGGCCCAGCTCTCCTGCTCTGCCACAGAAGATGCGGAGACACCTTTCTGCGTGTTTAGACCGGGCTTCTTGTCAGGCAACAGGAAAAGGGGTTTTGCCTCCACAGCTCGGAAGACTCTTCTGAGGCAGAGGCCGCCACAGCAGACCGCGAGAAGGACCTCGGGGTCCCGGACGTGCAGGGCTGCCAGCAGGAGCCCGCGTGTGGGTGTGCGCGGTGCGTGGAGCCCGAGCCCGTGTGCTCAGCCCTCCGGCAGGGCTGTGTGGCCAGGCCAGCGGCCCCAGGGGTGGCCGAGGGGTTCCGTGAGTGGAGAGGTTCCTTCCCCTCCCGTTTTCCACACTGGCCTCAAGGGAGGCCACGTCCGCACAGACGGAGCCCAGAGCCAGCTTCCTCCTCAGCAACCAGTCGGCCACAGCTCCCACCCACTCCTGCCCACGCTGTTCCGGGTGGGCTGGGCACCCACAGCGGCCACGGGGAGGCTGGGTGGGTGCTATGTGCCCACGGCCACCTACCTGAATGGGGGTGGCGGCCGCCGGCCCTGCCCGAGGACCGCTCGTGGAGCAGCCATCAGCGAGCTCCGACTCCTCCAGGCCCAGGTCGTCCTCGCTCTCGGGGTCAGCCCTCGTGGCTACGGACAGGGTGGTGGGAACGCCGTCGGGGGACAGGGTGGCCAGGAGCGCGGGGAGGGTGAAGGCCGCCAGGAACCGCGCCTTGAGCAGCAGGTAGGCCGGGCTGTCCCGGAGCCACCTCCGTACCTGTCCCAGCGAGGCGTGCAGGGCTCCGGCGCCCCCCGGCGCGAGGGAGGCGGCTCTGCGCTCCAAGGCCGCCTTCTGGAGCAAGAGTGCAGACAGGGCCCGCAGGCTGCACAGGGCGGGGGGCTGGTAAGGCAGCCCTCCCCCCAGCGGGGGCACGCTCACCCCACGCCGTCCCCTCAGCCATTCCCGCACGACCGCCTCACCCTCCTGAGACACGAGGTCCAAGTCCAGGGCACCCCTCTCAGGCCCAGGCCGGGGTGGGGGTGGCCTCTCCAGGCCCAGAGGCTCCCCGAGTCTCTCTGGTCTCAAGGCGGACCCTGCTGTCCCTCCCGGGCCACTCCCAGGGCCGGTGCCACCTCGAAGAGGCGGCTGGCTGGGCCTGGGGGACTTTGCTTCAGGGTGGTCAGCCAGGAGCGTGGCTTGGGAGGGTGCCCCAGACACGGCTGTGTCCCCGGCCACTTGGGCCTCTCCAGGGAAGGAGCCCCTCGCCGGGCCGTGGGCCCCGTCACTGTCCACCTCCACGGAACCTTGAGACTGGTGGGGCACCGGAAGGCCCGGCGGGTCTGTCTTGGAGGGAGGGTCTGAGTCTGTGTCCCGGCTGGTGGGGGGCTGCCAGGGGTGGGTCAGCCCGGGGAGCCCGGGACCCTGGCCTATCTGTGTCCCAGGCAGGGAGGACGACAGAGCCACTGACAGTCCCTTGGAGTCAGAGGTCCCTGCTGGCCCAGGAAGGCCCACCACGGTGGGCACGGGGAGTAGCCCCTGGGCTGTGAGCACCCAGGTGACAGGCAGAGGGGTGCCGGCCACCACCTGTGGCCCCCTCTCGTGTGTGCCCACAGCTGGCGTCGGGCAGACGGGCTGGACGGGCAGCTGAGAGGGGCTGGGGACTGCAGGGAGAAAGGGTGGTCCCTCTGGCAAGCCCTGCTTCTGGGTGGTGGCAGGGGCCTGAGACTGTCCCGGGCCACCTCGATGGCAGTTCAGGGGGACCTGGCTGGGGCCCAGAACCGGCACCATGGAGGCAGCAGGGGCAGCCTCTGTGGAGGCCAGGGCGCCGGCCAAGACTGGCAGGGCGGAGGGCCTTCCGTCCTCGGCTGAGGCCCGAGAACCGGAAGTGCACGGCTCTGTCGCGGCAGGGGCGCTAGGCCGGGAGAGCACCGAGGCTGTGACAGCCAGGCCCGAAGCCGAGGGGCCGTGGGGGGCCACTGGGAGACGGGGCTGGAGAATCAGTGGGGAGGAGAGCAGCAGCTGGGGTGGGAGAACCACAGCGCCCGGGGCGGCCTTCCTGGCCCGGGCCTCCCGCAGCCGCTTCTCCCGGAGCAGCTCGGAGACAGTCTTGGGCTTGGGCCGGGGACCACACGGAGCCGGCGGGGGCGCCTGCGGACCGGACTCGGCGTGGCAGGGCTGCAGCCCCCTGCTCCCTTTGAGGCTGGCGCTCTGCTTTGCAGCTTCTCGGGCTGGCACGCTCCGGAAGCCGTGGCCTGCAGGGCAGACAGAACACACGTGCTGACGAGCGCCACGCACGCGGAGCAAAACAGGCCTCCCGTCAGGAGGGCCCTCGCGGAGGGCAGGCTGCTGCCGGGAGTGTGGAGCAGGAGCCATGGCGTCCGAGCTCCTGCCGTGGCCGGGGTGCTTGGTGCGGGGCAGCCCATCAAGTACGGGACAGCACCGCGCCTTGTCTTCAAAACAAGGACCGTCAGGCACCCCTGCCCGCCTCTCGCGGTCTCCCAGGACACCAGACCTCCGCGCGGTGCTGCTGGCGTGGGGAGACGGGTAGCGGCCAGCAGCAGAGGTCCCTGCCGGATGCCCGGGGCTGGAGGAGCCCCCACGCCTCCTGGGTCTGCGCTGGGGAAGCCCCAGGGTGGCTGGTGCACTGGGGGCGGGGGGATAGGAGCCCAGGGGCTGTCTCTGCCGCCTCCCGCCAGCCACGCTCTCGTCCCTGCCGTGGCGTTCAGACAAGACCCGTCAATGGGGCCACAGCTGTGCTGCTCAGAGCCCGAAATTCAACGCCTACGACAGGTTTGCCCCTTTCCCACTGGACACAAGGGCAAGACAGGGGCAGAGACAGACGGTACCTGTAGTGTTCCGGGTACTTGAAGGCATCTGAAAAAGAAAGGCGAGCACCTCAGAGAAGTCCCCAGGGCACCTTGGGTGAGTTCGTCACGTCGGGGTTTGAGGGAGAGACAGGAGCCTGGCCATCCAGGCAGAAGGGTTCCAGAGCTTTGACGGAGCACCACAGGGCTGATCTGGTCATTCTGTCACTCCCTCCAGTTGTGACTGGGCTCAGGGACACGACCGCTCCCGGACGGACCCCACGCCCGGCATCCTACCCCAGCAGGGCAATGCCCAGAGCAACACATGCCAAAGGGCTCGGAGACCCCCTTGCAGGAGTGGGGCGGTGTGGTAGAGGGAGCACATTGTGCAGGGGAAGCAGGCAGGCCTGGGTGCCGGGTCTGGCTCTGCCCGCCCCCCGCCCCTCCCCCAGCCGGACTCGAAGCGAAGTCCCCCCAGGGCTCCGGGCAGGTGGGCAGACACCTTCTAGGAGAGACTCCTGAGCGAGGGGGCCAAGGGCCAGCAAGGCTGCTCCCGGGCGCTGGCCCAGCCTCTAGGCCACCCAGGAAGGCCTTCCGTCCTGGGAAGGACCGGTGTCACCTACTCCCTGGCTGGACGAGTGCTGCCCATCCCCCGGGCACCAGCCCTGCCACCTCACAGAGGGGAGGGACGGGTGGCAAAAGCCAGCTGAGCCCGCGTCCGGCGCTCACCCCTACTTCTCACCGGTAGGAGCCCAGGCACTGGGTCCCGGGTGCCAGTCTGCAGCAGGGCAGGGGGCTGGGCCTTCCTCTCTCGCACGACCTCCATGCAGCCAGCAGTGTCAATCTGCAACAGCTGAGGGACACGGGGGACACGTGCGTGACATACACGTGACAAGAGCCCGTCTCCTTTCCCCAACGAGAACCGAGATGACAAGGGTGCCCGTGACGAACGTAGTGCAGCCCCAGGGCCGGGCACAGCCCCACGAGGCCGCGACCCCCTCACTCGGGCCCAGGCGCCCCGGCTGCCTCAGCGCCGCGCTCCCGCCGCGTCCCAGTCCCTGCTCCTCGAGCCTCCGTTTGCACCCCGGGGCTCCCAGCACCTCCGTCCCTTCCTGGGGGTGGGGCGGCGCTGTATCGTGGCCGCCTCTTCCGCGTTGCCTTGCCGGCTGAAAGCTGCAGGCCACGAGAAACCCTTTCCAAGGGTCAAGTTCAGGGAGCTGGACTTCAAGAAGCAAATCCACAAACTTCGCAACTCCACCCCATGAAAAGAGAGCACAAGCTAAGAAAGCACGATGCGAGGGGCTCACCTGGATATAGAGGGTGAACACCGGGGTGCTGGCCAGGTGGGCGTCCTGAAGCTGCTTCCTGATGCCATCGGCTGAGGAGACAAAGTGGCTCTGGCTACCGAGGCCCCTCTCCTTGAGGCCCCCCAGGACCCCACGTCCCTCTGCTGCCACTCTCAGCCACAAGGAAGGGCGGGGACCAGAGGGCGGGCCGAGCCTGACTGGCCCTCCCGAGCCGAGCACCCCCGCCCCTGGAGAACGACCAGCTTCTGAGATCTGAGGAGACCCTTGCTAAGGCCTGAATGGCTGGTCGCTTCCAAAACCATCCCCTGGGTGCCAGTCAGGTCAGAGACAAAACGCAAGCAGCCCTCCAAGGGGGGCGCGTAGGTCTCCTCCCGTGCACAACGCACCGCCCCCAGCAGGGTCACCCCTCATTGCCCTGTGTCTCCGCAACCCCGGACCCCACAGGAGGCTCTCGAAGGGGCCCCAGCCTCGAAGGAGGCTCTCGAAGGGGCCCCAGGGCAGTACCTCGGGTGTGTGCCGCGGCAGGCCTTCGGGGAGTGCAGGGCAGGACGATGTCGCCCACCCATGGGCTCACAGCCATCAGGAGCTGGCGCTCAAGGAGCCTCCTCTGCAGGGAGTGTCCCCGCCATCGCTGCCTGTTCCCGATCGTCCTGTGCCACAGCTGCCGGACGCAGGGCCTGGCTACGACGCGGTCACTGGGGCCGGCCCCCGCGGATGGGCCGAGCAGGCCTGGCTGCCTCAGTTTCTCCTTCTGTGTGAGGAAGAAAGGCACCTGGGGTTCCCGGCCCTTCCCTGTTCTGGAGGGGCAGGGGGCCCAGACCGAGGGCGCGGGGGGCCCAGACCGAGGGCGCGGGGGGCCCAGACCGAGGGGGCGGGGGGCCCAGACCAAGGGCGCAGGGGGCCCAGACCGAGAGCGCAGGGGGCCCAGACCGAGGGGACAGGGGGTCCAGACAGAGAGCGCAGGGGGCGGGCAGGGGGCCCAGACCGAGGGCGCAGGGGGCCCAGACCGAGGGGGCAGGGGGCCCAGACCGAGAGCGCGGGGGGCCCAGACCGAGGGGGCGGGGGGCCCAGACCGAGGGGGCGGGGGACCCAGACCGAGGGGGCGGGGGACCCAGACCGAGGGCGCGGGGGGCCCAGACCGAGGGGGCGGGGGGCCCAGACCGAGGGCGCGGGGAGCCAGACCGAGGGCGCGGGGGCCCAGACCGAGGGCGCGGGGGGCCAGACCGAGGGCGCGGGGGGCCCAGACCGAGGGGGCGGGGGGCCCAGACCGAGGGGGCGGGGGGCCCAGACCGAGGGCGCGGGGGGCCAGACCGAGGGCGCGGGGGGCCCAGACCGAGGGGGCGGGAGGCCCAGACCGAGGGCGCAGGGGGGCCAGACCGAGGGTGCGGGGGGCCCAGACCGAGGGGGCGGGGGGGCCAGACCGAGGGGGCGGGGGGCCCAGACCGAGGGCGCGGGGAGCCAGACCGAGGGTGCGGGGGCCCAGACCGAGGGCGCAGGGGGCCAGACCGAGGGCGCGGGGGGCCCAGACCGAGGGCGCAGGGGGGCCAGACCGAGGGCGCGGGGGGCCCAGACCGAGGGGGCGGGGGGCCCAGACCGAGGGGGCGGGGGGCCCAGACCGAGGGCGCAGGGGGGCCAGACCGAGGGTGCGGGGGGCCCAGACCGAGGGGGCGGGGGGCCCAGACCGAGGGCGCGGGGGGGCCAGACCGAGGGCGCGGGGGGCCCAGACCGAGGGTGTAGGGGGGCCAGACCGAGGGTGCGGAGGGCCCAGACCGAGGGGGCGGGGGGCCCAGATCGAGGGCGCAGGGGGGCCAGACCGAGGGCGCGGGGGGCCCAGACCGAGGGGGCGGGGGGCCCAGACCGAGGGCGCGGGGGGCCCAGACCGAGGGCGCAGGGGGCCCAGACCGAGGGGACGGGGGGCCCAGACCGAGGGCGCAGGGGGCGGGCAGGGGGCCCAGACCGAGGGCGCAGGGGGCCCAGACCGAGGGGGCAGGGGGCCCAGACCGAGGGGGCAGGGGGCCCAGACCGAGGGGGCGGGGGACCCAGACCGAGGGCGCGGGGGTCCCAGACCGAGGGCGCAGGGGGCCCAGACGGAGGGGCAGGGGCAGCGGGGGCCGTGGGCCAGCCCTACCAGTGTCCGGCACCGGTGGGCCGTGTTGGTCCTCAGCACCTGCAGCACGGTCTCCAGGGGCACCCTGAGCAGACGACTCCCGCTCTGACAAGAAGACGATGCGAGCTGGACACGTGCGGTCCTGGCTCATGGCCTGCAGGGGCCCAGATCCACGGTGGGGTGGTGGGACGCCCTGAAGTGCGGCGGCCTCAGGCAGGTCCCTAAGGCTGGCACCGACACACCTGCCCGGCTTGGCCGCACCCAGCGCTGACAGAGTCCCCGCTCCCTGCAGCCAGCTCCCTGAGCGGAGGGCACCAAATGCCCATCAATCCCACGGGCAGCAGCCTGCGGTTACAGACGCGGGAGGGAAACCACGCGGCACGGGGGCTGCTGCGAGCCCTGCCTGCTGTCCCTCAGGGGCCAGAGCGCAGTCTCCAACCTCTCCCAGCACAGACCGACCTGTTTGATTCTGACCGCAACTCCGCCTGCAGCCAGGGCCCTGACACCTCTAATGTCGACCGGGCAGGTGTGCACGTGACCCGGCAAGGGGACCTGTCACGGGACCTCTGGACTTACAAGAGCTGGGAGGCCACCCCGCCTTCTTGCTGCCTCCCCACGGAGCGCCCTCGACAGCTCATGCACGGCTTTTAAAGGACACCAGCAGGGAGATGGAAACAGCTGGTGGTCTTGATAAAGACTTGGCTGCTGTCCTGAACACAGTCCCCCCGAAACAGGTCGGGAACGAACGTTCTATTGAGCGAGGACAGGGTGTTGCTCCCAAACGCCCAGGAACACAGCGGACGCAAGCCCAGCACCAGCCTCGTGACCCCCAAGCAGGAGAGCATCCGATCCGGGGTGCGCTGGGGTCTGTGGCCTACCTCGTCCGCTGGCGCCTCCGAACCCGAGGGGGGAGCATCCGCTGAGCCCGGGCAGCCGACGGCGCTCGCACTGGAGCTGCGGGTCCCCGACGGGGCGTGCGCCCGGCCCGCCTCCTGTGCGGGAGCCGAGGCCGCGGAGCAAGCTGCTAGGCCAGCCTCCGCCCCGCTGGTGCCCCTGGGAGGGCTGGGGGAGGCAGCAGGGCGTCCCGGCCGGCCCCAGGCGCCCCCCGCGCACGGCCCGCCGGCGCTCTGCCTGGCGGGCACCCACAGGTCCATGTCTGGCACGGCGTGCTGTGCTGAGGGCAGCACCTGGCCCCCCGCCCGGGCCTCTGGGGCTTCTTCTGGCTCCGACTCCTCACTGTCCCTGCTGCTGCTGCTGCTGCTGCTGTCCCCATCGCTGCCGTCCTCGCTGCTGGAGCTCCAGCGCACGCTGCGAAGGGGCCGCCGCCGCCGCCGCCTCCCCCGACTCTGCTTCTTCTGGGGGGAAAGGGCTACTTGGAGGCCTTGGCGACCTGGGGCTCACGGACCGGGGACAACGGGCACGCGGGCCAACCTTCGGCGAGAGACCCCGAGCAGGCTTGGACACGGTGCGCCGAGAGCACGGCACCCGCGCGGCTCTGAGGCGGCAGCGGCTGCCGACGAGCCCAGGTCTCCGTGCCCTTGGCCTCCAGGAAGAAGACACGTGCCAGGGCCGGAAACCAGACGTCCCTCCTCTCCCCGCCACCACGCACCGCCCACCCCACCCCGCGGGATGCTGGCTCCCCTAGCGATACGGCCTTCGGACTGACTTTTGGGCAAGCCTTACCCTGACCATGATTTTCCACTTGCTCAGACACTGGGAGCCCGTCCGATGGGGTAGTTCCGAAGCTATCTTTGCCCAGTGACCTACGGAGGCAAAACGACACAGAAGCCGTTTCACGCGATGCTTGACAACACGTCTACCAGCTTGAAAAGGGCCCTTCCAGGAGACGCGCTGTCTCCCACAGAGGACCTGCGTCGTCTTCCGTCAGCATGGGGTCTCCCGGTCACCTGCACACCGCGCCCCACATGTGAGCAGCTCAACGACACGCAGGGCGTCCGGTTCTCCAAGGACAATCAGCCCTTTAACAAAATTCTAGAGGATGCACATCCCAGAGAAAAAGCCGTCCACGCTTACGTAAAAACGGCCCTCGCGTGTCCGCCACGCTCGGGCTTCTACACCCGACATTTAAAACCGTCTCTTCTTTCCTTCCGGACAGTGCTGGTGGGAGGGCACGGGTGCCCTGCTTTCATGGACAGCGTGACCCTGTGGGACGGAGGTCAGGTTTCGGCATGCACCCGCACTCGGCACCACCGCGTCTGGGACTTTTCCTAAGGAGACGCTGCGAACAGGAGTGAGGATGCGGCTACGGAACCCTCAGCTCTTTCCGGCCGCAGCAGAGATGGGAGACAGCTGTCCGCCAGCGGATGGCGGGCTGGGAGACGCGTGTGTCGTCACTCGGGACACACGATGCGGTCGTCGAAAGCCACGGTCAAACACAGGACGTGTAAAGGCAGGAAAACGCTCGCCACGGACGGCACAACGGCACAAACAGCCAACGCGGTCACATCGTGTCGAACGATGCAACTTTCAAAAGCCGCCCTAAAAACGGGCCCAGAGAGGACGGGGCAGGGGCGCGCGGCCGGAGGCACCGCTCTCCCCCTGGTGCCCGTGGCGCTCTCGACTCGACGCTGACCGTGCATCGGTCTGTGAGAAGGAAGAGCCACCGCTGCCGGCTGAGGACCGGGGGGCAGCAGAGACCCGGGGAGCAGACGGGCCAAGGACTCACCGACGCCGTACTTTTCTATCAGTGCCATCAAGTTCTCCTCCTCTTTTGCGCTCCATCGCCCCTTCTTCAGGCCGAAGTGCAGCCTTCTGAGGTACCTGAGAGCAGCAGGGACACAGGCAGGGTCAGGCGCCAAAACGCCCTCCCGCGCCGTCCCGCGCCGTCCCGGCACCAGAAGCTCGGTGACAAACGAAACGGAAACTGTAAGCTGGACTGTGGGGGAATGAGCTTCGGGATTCCCTGAGCCTGCAGGAGGGGTTAACAAGGCGTGAGAAGCTAGAAAGCCACAGGATGTTCGCACCCAAGTTTGGGTGAACGAGATTAGGCAAAGTGGGACAAAGGTCCCAGTGCAGGACGAAGGCACAGGAAGAGGGGCTCTCAGGACGAAAATGTCCAAGGTGAGGTGAACAGCATTAGGTACATAGATACGGGGAGGGCGGGGCCCAGGCCCCAATACAAAGGTATATGAGGTAAACGAGATTAAATACTCAGCTTGGGGACAAGCCCCAGCTCGATGCTACAGCAGAAAGCTGCTTTCACGGGAAGCAAGGACCAAGTTAGGCAAACAGGTCAACAGGGCCAGAGATCCCTGCAGGGCGAAGTTGCCCAGAGGGAGCTAATTAGCAAGAGAAAGGTGTCTTGTTGACCCTGAGGTAGCAGGCTCCGTCTGACCGTCCTGGTCCTGACCGCCAGCGGGTCTCGTCCCCTAGGCTAGCTAAGACGCTGGGCGTCATCAAAAGTAAAAGCTTTCAAGGCGACTCCCGGGACACCATGGAGAAAGCGACAACACAACCCACACGCTGGCAGCGAGAATTTGCCAAGCAAGCGTCGTGTCCGCTAAGGGACCCCCGGCCGGAACACTAACAAGCCAACACCACAAGCACGGCTCCAGTTCTCGAAGGGGCCAGTGGGGGGCGCCTGGGCCGCTCAGCTGGTTGACTGTCTGACCGGCTCAGGTCACGACCTCACAGTTCGTGGGTTCAAGTCCCGCATCGGGCTCCACGCCGACAGGATGGATCCTGCTTGGGCTTCTCAGTCTCCCCCTCTCTCTGCCCCTCGCCCGCTCAGGCTTTCCCGCTCTCCCAAAATAAACAAGCTTTACGACACGAGTGGATATTCCTGCAGACAGGATCCGCAAACAGCCGGTTAACACGCGGATGCCCCGCTTCGCGGGCCGTCCAGGAGATGCAAGGTGAAGCCACCCGAGATGCCACGGCACACCCACTGAGCCGCCTGCAATCCGGAAGACGCACAGGTGCTGGCGAGGGCGTGCAGACACCGCGGCCCCACGGCCGCCGCCGCCGAGGAAAAAGTCACCGCGTGACCGAAAACCCCGCTCCCGGGCGCGCACCGAGAGCAGCGACTGTCCGTCCGCACGCGTACTTCCGCACACACGTTCACGTCTCCAAGGTCATCCGCGCTGCCGTGTCAAGACTGCGTCTGTTTATCTTGTGAAGTAATCTCCACCCCCAACGGGGGCTCAAACTCACGACCCCAAGATGGAGAGTCCACGCGGCACCGTCCCAGCCGGCCGGGCGCCCCTGGATTCCGTTTGTTTTACAGCCGAATGACATCGTGGCGTCCATCCAATTTTAGAACCACAGCTGTGGCTTCCCTGTTCTTCCCGCCGGACGTCAGCCGTTTCCGCCCCGTGGCCAGCGACCGGCGTGGCTGTGGACACGAGTGTACGTGTGCCCGTTTGGGGCCCTGCTCTCAGGACGACACAAGCACTCGCTCCGTTTCCCGAGGACCCTCCACCGTCTTCCACGGCGCCTGCACCACGCGGCGCTCCGCGGGCACACGAGGGCCGTGCTTTCTCCACACGCGTGTCAGCACCTCCTCTTCTCCAGAACTGTCCTAAGACAATCGTCCCGCCGCGTGTGAAGTGGTCTCCCGCTGCTGCCGTGACCTGTTATCTCCCCAACGACCAATGACCGGTGACGCCAAGCACCTTTCCGTTTCCTCTCTGGAGAAAGGTCTGCGTGAGGCCCCGTCCTCATCCGTTTTGTTGTTGTTGGGACACAGGGTTTCTTTGTAGGGGGGTCAAATGTCCTAAGTTGATGGGGGTGACGGGCCGCACCGCTCAGTCGATGCACTAAAACCCACAGGACGGGACCCTTTAAGCGAAGACGCCGGACGCTGCGCAGATTACGTTCTGATGAAACGTTATGAGGACACCCAAGCTGACACGAGGCGGCTGAGGCTGCCTCCGGGGCCCTGGCCCGTCAGGGCTCTGGCGGAGAAACTTGGACGACGGGCTCAGAGGCACTGCCAGCCAGGGGCCACCTCACGCTTGGAAAAACAGCAGCCATCCTGCTTCCCTACCGGTCACGACCCCCCCCCCCCCGGCCCACCCCCCACCGGCAGCCCACCCGCCGGCCCACCCGGAAGCGGCCCCGCCGAGGCCTCCCTCACCCAGCGGGGTCCAACTCACCGATCTCGGCACTGGGCATCGCTCCTACCTGGCACCTCTTCCCGGATTTTAAACCAATCCTGCTCCCCGTACTTGGCGACGGCTCGAAGCAACTTCTGCAGGAAGGGACGGCAAACGAGCGATGCGTCTGCGGGCAGCCATGACCCCTGCACCCTCCGCCCAGTCCCCCGAGGAAGGAAGGTCCGAGGACGGCTGTCCTCGGCCTCGCCTCCGCGGCGGCGGACTCACCGCATCCTCCTCCGGGGCCCAGAGCCCCTTCTTCAGGTTGGGGTCCAGGCTCTTGGTCCACCGGTAGATGAGCTGCATGGAGTCTCTCCCGTCCATGTAGTAGACGACTGGGGACGGAGGGGCGGCGTGGGCACCCGGGACTGCGCGACCCCGCGTGCCCGCGGGGACCGAGCTGCCTCCACGTGCGGGGGGCTTCGGGCCCCACGGGGGCCGTGCGGGCGGACTCACTTCTCCGGTAGGGGATGTGGCTGCCGACACGCATCTCCCGCACGAGCTGGGTGAGCAGGTGGTCCTCCTCTGGGGTCCACTCCCTGCGCTTCAGAGCCCTGTTGTGCTGCTGGTACTTCTGCAGGCACTGGAAGGCGCTGCGGCCGGTCTTCCGGGGCCGGGGCAAAGCACAGTGGGCGTTACCCGGCGAGCGCCCCCGCGGAGGGCCCGCCAGGGCACAGGTCGCGAAGGCCACCGCCCGCTCACTCGCACCGGAGCCCGGGAGGGACGGCGCAGGGCGTCCCCGTGGCGGGAGACGGCCGCGAAGCACCAGATGGGACACGGACGGCGAGAGCGCGAGTCCACAAACATCCACGACGCTTCCCTCACGTGACACCAGAGCTGCCCCGGAGTGCTCACGGGGGCGCCGGCGCGACGATCCGGGGGAGCAGCCGCCCCGCGGAGCACGCGCGCTGTGAGCCGGGGGCCTGCCTGCTGCCCAGTCCCGGGGCCCCCGGAGGGCCGGTCTCTCCGAAGCCTCCGCGGTCCACCCAGACCGACGGGGCAGCGGGGGCTGGATGCGTGTCGGGCTGCGGGGACGGGCGCGGCGTGGCGCCCACGTCTCTGGAGGCGCCCTCCCAGGGGGGCTCCGGGGCGACCGGACCCCCGCTTCCACACACGCCGCGGCTCAGCAACTACACCGCCAGTCTGCACCGCCGACGGGTTTGCTCAGACCCGTCCCCTCACTCGTTTCCTTATGGGGAGGGAGCTTCCCAAGAGCTAATTAACGTTACCTGAACCCTCTCGTTTCCTAAAGAAAACTCCCGAGTCACAGAAGACGCGACGCACACGGACGGAGGCGCAGTGTGCTCAGCTACGGGGACTGGGTGTGACGATGCCTTTTTAGACACGACACCACACGTGATTCTCTCACGATCCTTGAAAGAACGCAGCAGCTAACCCTCGTGAAAACAGAGGACCCCTGCTTAGACAACGTTAGGAAAGTGAGACCGGGAGCCACAGACGGGAGAAAACACCCGCAGAACACATCCGATAAAGGACCGTTACTCTCAACACGCAGAACGGTCCTTGAAGCTCAACAGGAAAACAATCTGACTACAAAACAGAGCAAACGTCGGGGGGCCTGGGGGCTCAGTCAGTTGAGCGTCCGACTTGATCTCTGCTCGGGTCGTGCCGTCACAGTTCACGAGATGGAGCTCTGCGTCGGGCTTTGCGCGGACAGTGTGGAGCCTGCTTGGGGCCCTCTCTCTCCTCCTCTCTGCCCCTCCCCCGTGTACGTGTGCTCTCTTATGCACGTGCTCCTTCTTTCTCTCAAATACTTAAAAAAAAAAAAAAAAAAGACCAAAAACCTCAACAGACCCTTTGCCAAAGACACACAAACGAGCAATAAAGCACCGCGTGTTCATCATCAGGGAAACGCAAAAGCAAAGCAGCCACCCTCGCGCCCCTGCAAGGACGGCTGGAGCCCGGAGCCCCGACACGGCCACACGCCGGCGAGGACGCGGGGTGGCGGGACTCTCGTCAGTGGCGAGGGCTACGCGACGCGGGCAGCCGGTCCGTAGGACGGTTTGGTGGCTTCCCACAGAACTAAACGCCCTCTTGGCACACGACCGCTCCTTGGTGTTGACCCAAATGAGTCAAGACTCACGTCCACCCAGACACCTGCGCACACGTTACCAGCCGCCTCATTCACAATCGCGGGACCCTGGAGCGACCAGGATGCCCTTCAGCAGGTGGGCGGACCACGCTTTATCCAGACAAGGGGACGTCAGCGCTAAGGAGAAAGAAGTGGTTGAGCCGGGAGAAGACACAGAGGACCCTTAAACGCACGTTGCACGCAGCCTTGGTTAACGTCGGCGCGGTCCCCTGCAGTCACGTGCTGGGCTACGAAAGCAGTAAGTTATACCACGGAGCTTGCACGGATCACGTTCCCAGGTCGTGAACCAACAAAACTCAAACCGGAAAATACTACAAAATATTTCAAGAAACCGAACCACAGAGAGATTGACAAAGCACGTTCTTATGTAAACTAAGATCCAAAGACGTGATGAAAAAAACCCCGAAATCAGACCTGTCCTAGAAACCTACAAAGAGGAGAACTCAGCAAGCTGTTCTCAGAAAAGCAGGCCTTAAACGCCTTCATGAGTAAAGACAGACTGAACGAAGCCCTTTAGCCTTCACCTCGGAAATGAGAAAACCAACGTGAGACCCCGGAAGAAACCAGGAGGAGCGTTCCCCTTAAGCCCCATCAGAACGAACCCCCGGGCTTGACGGGGACAAGGAAGGAGGATCTGGAAGGAAGCCAAAGACAGGCCTGGAGGGGAGGGGAAGGGTGAGTGAGCACTCAGAGACGGGATGGGGGCCAAGGAGCTAGAAGCTCCTGGAGACTCTGCTGTGGGAGGGGGGAGGGGCTGCTGCCCCCAGGGCCACACCCTCCAAAGTGGCACAAAGAAGAATCTGATGGCTCCCAGGGTGAGATGCGCCACGCAGCCCGCGGAGACCCCAAACCCGCCCGGCCTCCCAGCCTCTCGGAGGCCCCTCTGGCCCTCACCCCCAGCTCCTTGGCGATCTTCTGCCACTGCAGGTGGCCGTGCTTGGCTGCGATGGCCTTGAGCTGCTCGACCTCCGGCCCGCTCCACTCCTGCTTGTTGATGCTCGGGTGCTCACAGTTCTGCCAGAACTTGCGGATCTCCTCTGCACTGCGGCCGCCCTCGAACTGCACCGACAGAGAGAGAGCCAGCCTGCGGGGGGGCCGTCACTCTGATGGCTGGCCGTGATGGCTCAGCACCGGGACAAGTGGGGTCCTCGTTCAGGTCGCCAGGACTTGCACAACCAAGAGTGGGGTTGGGCTCTAAGCACAAAGCCTGAACCTTCACACCCTCCCATTTCAGAAGAGCCACGTCACCCCAGCAGGGCAAGTCCGTGAGGCCACCCCACACTGCTGGACACGCACCCGACCAGAGGCTTTGAGGCAGGTCTAGTGGCCACAGGGATGAGGCCTGACCGCCTAGAGCTGACCTACGCCCCCGGCTGCCGGGACGGCCGTAGGCCGCTGTGGCCGCAGCACCACCCCAACTTACGTTAACGTTGGAGATCTTCTCCCAGTCGTGGCCATCCAGCCTGTTCCCCAGCAAGGCCTCCTCTGGGAGCTCCCTGGAGGAAGGAACAGGTCGCCAGGGTCACGCCTGGCCTTCCTCGCCTCTCCCCAGGTCACACCCTCCCCACAAGACCCAGCTCACCGGATGTCCTGGACCTCCTTCTCCGCCTCTTTGCTCTGCTTCTCCAGGACCTGCCTCTCTGCCTCACTGGTCACCCTACTCCGTTTCTGGTGCAAGTATTCAAGCCTACGGGGCAAAGCAGAGGCACCGGGGTTACTCGCATCAGGGCCGTGCCCCGGGGGAGGGGGACGGCGTCTCTGGGGCCAGCTCGGCCTCCCCGTGCACCGGGGCACGTGCACCGCTCCACATGATGAGGCCTGGTGGCAGGGAGCACACACAGGAGCCTGGTCCCGGCTCTGAGCCTGCCTCTTGCAGGCAGAAGGTTGTCCGAGCTCCGCGCCCAGAGGAAGCAGCCAGCGACACCCCCCTCTGGGCTGTCACCGTGGTCACGTCAGTGACTAGTGTGACAAGTCTGCTGATGCAGATGATAACCACCAGCTCAGCGGCCCAGCCGCCGGCCCTGGGCCCGGCGTGCAGGGACGTGCTCCGAGGGCAGCCTGGCGACAAAGCCTGCAGGAGCCCCTTCCGGAGGCCAGGGGAGAGGACCCATCACTGAGGCTAGTCCTGACCCACGCGCGGAGCCACGAGACTGCGGGCAGCCCCCAAGACTCCCGGCCCGGCCACAGGCGCTGCGATCCGTTCACACGACATCACCCCTTCGGCACACAAAAAGCGGGTCTCGTGAGCAGTCCCGATTTTCACAAGTGGAAACTGAGCCCGAGACCAGAGAAACTACCCGAGCTGTGCCTGACGGAATGTGGCCGCTCGGCCTTCCCGGTTCTTGCACGCCTGGCCTCGAGCTCGGCTGCCTCCCTGGGGCAAAGTTGCAGGGGTGAGTGCCTCTCCCACGGGAGCAGGGGGACACGGCCACAGCACGCGTCCGCCTGTCACCAAGCCTCTGGCCTGGACCCCTCGCGCTCCGGGCGGGGCTGGCGCCGGCGGCTGTTCCTACACTCACTTCAGTAACTTGGGCTGAAGCAGGCGCTGGAGGCGGTCGCTCACCACCGACCTTCTGAGCAAGGCCTTCTCCCAGCTTTTCCCTGCGAAGAAACGACGGCATCAGCGGAGCCTTCCCGACTTCCCCTCGACCAAGTGGTGGGCACGTGACCGTTCCAGGACCACGGCGCCGGCCGGGTACCCCAGCCCGGCTGTCGAGCGAGCATGGCGCCCTGGCCCGAGCTCACGGAAGGGCCCCTGGGGCTGTGTGTTCAGGAATAAGACACGTGAGACTACACAGTGAGCCGTGGGGATGGTGGTCCCCAGGTGGCGCATGGGACAGGCTGGGGCTTTGAGTGGCCAGTCCCAGCGGTCAAGGCCCGAAGGAGCCCACGGAACCAGAGGAGGGTGCCCGTGGAGAGGCAGGGCTGTGGCGCTGAGGGCCCGGCGCAGGGGCTTACACTTAGTCACCAGGAGCTCCTCGAAAGCCTTGATGCCCTGGGCGGCCTTCTCCCGCGTGTCTTCGTTGGCTGGAGGCCCCTGCCAGACAGGGCAGCGTCACGACGCGGACGGACGCCGAGTGCTCTCGCCCCACGGCCCGCGCTTCCCCTTGGCCTCCTCGAGCAGCCTGGCCACGCGTGAGGCCTGGCAGTGGACACCTGGGCCCAGCGCTGGACTCCGAGCGGCCGTGAGCACAACCCGGCCGGCACGGGCGGGCTCAGCAGCTCCAGCCCTCGCTGCCAGGCCTCTCGGATCGGGCCGAGGCGCCCCACCCAAGGCGCCCCTCCTTAAGGAAACGTCTCTGGGGCTTATCTGTGGAGCCGGGGTCAGCGGGCCACGTTCCAGGCCCAGAGACCACGTTCCAGGCCCAGAGACCTTGACTTCTACCACTAGACACCAAAAGGTTTTAGGAAGATTGGAAAACGTCGTCCTGAAGAACACGAGGGAACAGACAACACCCACAGCAGGTGCTGGGAGAAGAGCCCCTTCCCACACAGCCTGCCCCTCCCTCACGGGTGACAGTGGAGCCCCGGCTACTCACCACTCCGGTGACCCTGTCCTTGAAGTAGGGCTTCATGAAGTGCCCTATGTACAGATTCGGGGGCAGACTCTTGCCGTCTTTCACCTTGGGCCCTTTGGACCCTGCCAGGTCACACATGATCTCCTCCTGTGACAGACACAGGGAGCCCATCTGGGGCCAGGCAGCAGCGGTGCCCTTGTGGAGAAGGCGACCGGGGCAGCCAGGGAGCAGACGTAACCAGAAGCACCAGTCCTGGGGTGCCTGGCCACGGGGGTGCTGAGGGCCCATCCTACCTGCTGCTCCCGGTTCTGGGCCAGCAGGAGGCTGACCTCCGCCAGCCTCTCCTGGATGACCTCCTGGTAGACCATGTTCAACTGCAGGCAGGTCTCCGGGTCTTCAGGGAGGGTCTTCTTGGGGTCGTCCTCGCCATTGCTGGCCTCTCCCCACCTCTCCTCTTCCTGGTCACAAGCAGGGAACTACGGGTGAGGCGGGGGGGCCTGCAGACCCGCCCCCCGTGACGCGGGCAGCACAAGCAGCCTCTGAGCTCGTGCCCATCACTGGGCCAACAAGGGTTGTGGCCACGTACAGCGTGTGCACAGGCCACAATCAAGGACACGAGAAAATCAATGTCTGGAGGAACGTCTCGGGGGGTGGGGGGAGGCGTGACGACGTGAGCGCTTTTCACTTTCCACGATAAATGTTTCTGGTGAACCTGAAGTTCAGAACGGGCCCACGGGCCTCCGCCCCCGGCAGGGGACAGTGAGCAAGAACATGAGTGAGGAAGGCCATCACAGGGCCGGCAAAGCTAAGAACCGGGAAGAGGCTGCTCGCTGCCCGGCAGGTGAGGAGCTACGGGAAGCCTATGCCACGGGGACCACTGCTCGTTGAAACCAGGAAGCGAAGCTGTGCCTCCTGCCTCAGTGAAAAACTGAAAAGCGGATTGTAAAAATTCTCCAGGTTAACGTGAGATTCCAAAACAAACCAGAAGCGGCAAGAAAAACTGGAGTGGCCCAGTTGGGGATTTATGCCTCTTGACTTTCTGAGCTCCCCGTAATGGGCGTGGGTCGACCTGACGTCGTGTGTGGAAGGGTCCGAGCAGGTGAGGCTGGCCCCTCGTAGCTCTCTCGCTCGCTCGCTCTCTCTCCCCCCCCACCCCCACAGGCTCAATCTCCTGAACTGTGAGATCATGATCTCTCTCTCTCTCTCTCTCTCCCCACAGAGAGCGAGCTCCTTTCTGTGCCTCGGTCTACAGCGGGCCCAGATGTGTGACCGCCCAGGACCGTGCCTGCAAGGACTGAGGCAGAGAGAGGGAGCTACGAGGGGCCAGCCTCGCCTGCTCGGACCCTTCCGCACGTGACGTCAGATCGACCCACACACGTTACGGAGAGCTCAGAAAGTCGGCAGGCGTAAATCCCCAACTACTAACAACAGTCGTTTCTTGGGACAATTTCCGTTTTGGTGACAAATACTTTGGGATACGTCATCTTCAGTGACGAGCACGCAGAAAAATCAAGACGAGCTCAGAGCACTGCCCTCCTGGGCCCACTGGCAGGGTGGCAACTGCCTGGGTGGGCTCCACCAGCTCAGGCTGGTACTTACTGAGGCCAGGGAGCCAGCAGCGTCCGAGTCCTCTTCAGGCAGCGAGTCTGTGGGAACACAAGCACAGGGGACACAAGTTGGGGACGTGATGGGATGCAATACCCGCCAAAGAAACGACCGGCAGGTGCAGCACAGGGCTGTTTCCTGACAGCCACAGGCGAGGGAAGGGCCGAAAGGCCTCAGGACAAGACTGTATTGCCTGGACCCTCCCTCCCTGAGGGCTGGTGGCTGAATGCTACCCACTAACTAACCAGGCAGGACAGGCCCCGAGCCAAGGGCAGGGGCAGCCAGGAAGGGAAGACACAGAGAACAGGGTCCGCCAGGGCAATGAGGGGAAGCCTTGCAGGAACAGACCCGTTCGGGGGAGCTGGAGCTACTGGGGGGTGGGGAGCAGGTGCAGAGGCCCTGATCGTAGGTGAGAGAAAGGCCCCAGCGTGGTCAGAAACTCTGAGAAACTGAGACTTAGAGCTGCACCTGGGGCTGGGGAGAGGTGGGCAGGCCTGGGGGCCCAGGGGAGCCTGTGGGGTGACTCTCAGCTGTCCAGCATGGTGGCTGTCCGGCACGGAGGTGGCCGACAATCTGATTCCTGGGAAGGGCAGCCGGCCACCCACCTGGGACAGAGTGACACAGATGCCCCCAAAGGGCACTCAGGCGCAGCCGGCAGGTCCACGGCACGTGGAGGAGGGGCGGAGAGAAACCATCGCGGGGAGTAAAGGCAGAGGCCAGCTTGCGCAAGTAACGGCTGGTCCGCAGCCTGCCGTGGCTGCCAGGAGCCGGAGGGCAGATGGATCCGGTCTAGCCACGGCCTATGAAAGCTTACCTGCTTCAGAATCCAGTGCAAGACCAGACTCCGAGACCTCCACGCTGATACTCGAGGAGCTGGGATCCAAGATCCTTTCTAATTCTTCAATCTCCTTTGCTATTTTCTCTCTTTCGGCGTCCACGTCCATGACTCCCACCTGCCACCAGAGTACATCATGAGGTTTCAGGAACCAAGAGTCTGCAGACACACACCCGTAGGGGATGACAGAAGCCTGACCAAAGCAGGCGCTCCCACTCGGGGGAGCCCTGGGACTGTGATATGACACCCCCCCCCCCGTGTCCCCACGAACACCCGCTGTTTGTTCTAGCGGGTGAGGAAACCATGTGAGTGTGACCTGCCCACTCTGATCTAAGGCTGTGACCAGCAGGGGGGCAGGGCAATGGACACCTGGACACCAACATGGCCCAAGAGCCTGGCCTGTCTTCCCAGAGCCAAGCCACAAGAGAGCTGGTCACCCAGTGCAGAAACAGCAGGTTGTGGTGGCAAAGTCACCAGAGGACAAGAACGAGACCCAGGCAGTCAGGACCTCAGCTGTGCAGCCTGCTCCCCTGCCAGGAGACGCCCAGAGAGCATCTGGCAAATGTGCAGGAAATGCAGGTGGCAGGCACTACGGGGGCAGCAGGAACGAAGCCCCCTGAGGTTCCCTGCTCCCTCTCCAGCACCTACCACGGCACCTATTGAACGAACAGAACCTTCTTTCTTAATGATACCAGTCTGGGAAATCTAAAAGGGACAGAAAGCTGGAAAGAGACCTAGGAGAATAAAACTGCGGCAGAGAAAAGAGCAAAGGAACACAGCACAGACCTAGGAGCCAACGACCAAGCCCAGAAACATTCCCGCTGAAATCGGACAACGGCAGCCACCAAGCGGGAGCACGCTTCGGCCCGATCCGCAGCACGGAGCGCCGTCTACACTCTAATCGTGTGTAACCCCAACTAGCCAAGAGTCACGCAGCTCTGCAGAGCCGGCAGCGGCTACCGGGGCATCAGGCCGCCAACCCCACGGCCAGCCCGGGCCCCGGCCCCGTTCCTCCCACCGCCTCTCCTGGGCCCCAGCCCCGCTCCTCCTACCGCCGCCTCTCTCCGGACCCGCCGCCCTCACCCTCACACTCACCCTCCGGCACCGCCGCCGCCAGCGCCACCGCCCCCGACACTTCAGTGGCAGAGCGACGAGAGCGCCGCGCACCGGAAGTCCCGCCTCCGCGGCCGCGGCCGCAGCGCGGGGCACGCCGGGACGGGGCTGGCGGGCGGGTGCTGCCCTCGCGCGGCCGCCCTTGGGACTGCCCGCGACCGTGCGCCGCCGTGTGGGGTTAGCGGCGCCGGACCGCTGCTTCTCGCCGGAGCGTGTGACCTCCGGTATCGCCGAGTCCCGCCTGCATGCTTCCGCCTCTGCTAACTGTATTCGGGGCTGTTGGTTTGCAGCCAGTGCGCAAACTTGCCGAGTGCTCAGTGCTGCCGCGCGGCCGGGCCAGTGGGTAGACAGCCCCCCCGCGCTCTGACCCCGCGCCCTGAGAGTACCTCGGGGGACTTCGGGGCGCCGCCCAGGCCGGGTTGGGCCCGCCTGCAGTTGCGCCTTCTTTGGGCAGAGCGGGGGTGGGGGCGCCACCCTCGGAGTGCGGGGCGTCTCGGAAGACGAGGAGGAGTCCACGGGAACCGAGGAGCGTACCTTCCCCTGGTGGACGGAGCAGGCAGAGCTTCCGGCCCCGGCACAGGTGGAAGGAACCGACGGGACAGCCAGCGTCCCGGGAACCCACCCGGCAGGACCGGGGACCGCCTGGCGCTGGAACTCCAGACGCAGAGCTGGATGCCCAACAAATTTAAGCTCTTCACCAGGGAACGCCCCAAACGTACTGTAGGAGCCTGTCTGTGCGCCACGCTCCTTTATCCAGACCCTCCTCCTGGCCACCCGCCCCCAGCCCCTTCGCCTGACCTTGCGGAGGTGGTACAGGTCTGTGCGGGATGAAGGGCAGGATCAGGAGTAGGTGGAGCGCACCTGAGGCTCACTCGGGCGGCGTGCTCGGGCCCAGCCTGGCCTGCGGGGGGAGGGAAAGTACACCAGGCTGGTGGTGATCTGCCACCCGCATCCCACCCCCTTAAAACACGGAGCCTGCAAGCATCCTCCCGCCAAGCCCCATCCTGCTCTCCATAGCCTTCCCAGGCTGTTGTGGGCACACCCAGAAGAAAATGGGGTCCTAGCACTTGCCCGCTAGACCGGCCTGTCTAAAGTCTGCTCCGACCACAGAGCCCGGTACCCACTTCTCACCAACAGGCAGGAACAGGAGGGGACGGGTGAGGAGGAGCAGGGTGTCTTTGGCAGGGACCTCTGCAAAGCTCTTACCCGTAGCCAAGATCGGAGGGTCTAGCAGTTCAAACGTCATTCAAAACTTCAACCATGTGACCGAAGAATGCCCCAACACTAGAATCCAGCGTGTCCAACTCCAAAACACCCGGCCGTGACGCACATCTAGCGGGCCGGCCACCTTGGTCAGGCCCGGCAGCAGTGATCGGGGTCTACCCTTGACCCCACAGGCCACGGGACTAACACTCAATTTGTCAGCACAAATCACCCGTTACGACAAGACGCATGCCCTAAAGTCAGAGAACGGTACTAGGTTTCTTAAGCGTAAAGAAGCAGTTAAATTGGAAAAAAAAAGGGACAGTCCGTGTGAGTTTTACGGTTTATTAAATAGGAAAGCGGTCCATCTGAACAGAACAAAAGGAAATTTATTTTAAAAAATAACATCTAGAGAAAAATGGCCAAAAAGGCGTATGGTGCGCCCCCTACATTGGAAAGCAGCTGGAAAAGCACCCCGGGAGACCTCGTGCTGACCCAGGAAGGCTGCGCACACAGTCTCAATCCCTGAATTCCAAACTTCATTGTACAAGATGCCACTCGAAACGTGTATCAAAACCCTCCAGCCGAAGCAGCTTTTCAAATCCGAAGGCCCACAGATGCGTTTAGATGGTCGCACCCAGTGGCGCGCCTGTGTGACCTGGGACCCCGCGGAAGGACAGCAGCCAGGCTCAGGTCTCCAACTGTACGAGCCGCCCGTGAGGCCCCAGGAGGGGACTCTGAGCCAGCCGGGGCACCAAGTGAGGTCACAGAGGCATTAGGGCCTTGGGAGGCGAGCACGGAGCCACGGCTCACCTTACTCCCTCTCCTTACGGAATCAAGGACGATCGACTGAACTTATCTTACGATCGACATTCTGGAATGACGACGGAAAACACTTATTACAGAACTGCCGTTTTCACGTTTAGTAACTTCAAAATATCACTGGCTTTCACAGAAACGTCTTCCGATAGAGCATGTCCACCAAGTAGCGGGAGCTCGCCAGGAAGGGTCGCGTAGAAACCAGGTGCAGCTCTCCCACGCGGGGGGCTCCTCACTGCAGCTGGCTGTTAGGGCTATTTAGGTCACGAAATTAGCGGCACGGTGAGTATTTTTACTACGGCCGAGGACGACGTACTTAAAGACACAACGGCATTTTCCAACCCGGCGAGCGGCGGCGTCCGGACGTAAGCAGGGCTGCGACCTGGAAGCACCTCAGAGTTCTCAAGACTCCTCTTCCTCATCTTGAATTTCAGAAATTCTGTCTATGGATTTAAGGATTTCGGCCACAAGATTCAACGTTTCAGCTCCAGAAACCAGCTGCCTGAAACGGAAACGTGGATGTTACCGTCCGCTACCACGGCTGGGCAACGTCAGAAGCAACAAAGCAAAGTTCCAGGGTGAAAAGCAGGCTTTGGGTGGGGGCCCCTCTGCCCCAGAGGCGCCCGCGGTGGGCCTGGCCGCCACCACCCTTGTGGAGCTCGGCCCGTGGCACACAGACGGGGACGCGCAGTGGGAGCCACCACAGCGGACCCTTCCCAGGGGCCTCCTAAGAACCTCTTTGCTTCTTAGGACAAGAGGGAAACGCTGTGACTCGTCCCCATTCAGAACTGCGACATTTTGTGACATTTCGTAGGTGAGGGAGGCAGGACTCGTGTCTGACGTCAGCGCTCAGGTGAACACGGCTATTGCCATGCAGACGATTCCTGAGCCCGCCGGTCGGGTACGCATCGAGTGGCCTCGGGGTTAATAGGACCGTCAAGCGCACTTCTGTTCCCAGAGCCCCGTCCACTGCTCGGGGTGCGGTCATGGCTTGAAACCCTGCGCGAAGGGAATCCGCCTCCCCGGGGACACCGCCTCACCCCCGCCCGTGCCGAGGCGCCCTCAGCTCCCCAGCGCTCACTTTATGGAGGAGTGGGCGTTGTTCATGACGACGCGAAGGTTCTGCAAGGCCACGTCGGTGTTGTGCTTCACTATTGTCAGGCTGGCACCCTGGCCGGACCGCAAGGCCTCATTCTCGCGCTTGAAGTTAGAGACCTGCGCCTGGAGGGTGGGCGAGAGCGGGAAAGGGCTTTTGCGGCTGCAGAAGAGAGCGTCTGAAAGGCAGTCCAACTAAAACTGACCACGGCACCCTCAGCAGAGGAGGAGGGGGTGGGGGGTGGGGGACAGGGCTAGCCCCCGCAAAAGCCCCTCTCTGCTGAGGGGGCTCTTAGAGGACACGGGCCTGTCCTGTCCTTCAGTCTGTCCTCAGCGCTCCTCCACAGGAATGAGAAATTCGGGTCAGCATCCGTGCTGTCCCAGATGACACAGCAAATGCCCACGACCCTCTCGGTGAGCAGAAAACACGGGGCCAGAACGACCGGGCTGCTTCTTTCACTTGAGGTGGGGGGTGGGGGGGGGGGGTTGGGGAAAGCCTGCACGGCCCGAATACAGGGGTTCCCGCTGCTGGGGAGGTCCCCCGGGTTTGTATCCCTGCCGTTCAATCACCTGCAGCAAGCTTATTTCCTGCTTCAGTTTCAGGATGTGATTTTCCGCCTTTACGGCTCGTTTCTGTCATAAAAACAAAAACAAGGAGGCATCGCTAACCAGCAATGTGGTGAGATACCCTCACGGGGTGCTGCTCTGCCCAGCAGGTGGGCCCATTGTGAGGGACCCCTGCTCACTGCGCCTCTGTGGGCTGACGACAGAGGGTCACGCCCGGCGCGTCACAATGCCCCCCGGCCCCTCGTACCGTCATCAGCTCCAGGTTCTGCTCCACCTGCTGGACCACCGACTCCAGATCTCGGTAGTCACTCTCCTCCTTTATCATTTTTGCTTCCAGCTTCCGCTCCAGCGTCCTCACCCTTGGGAGACAGGAGACCAAGTCACTGCCAACTCACGCATCCGGCTCTCAGAATGCGTCCGAGAGGCAGTTAGGTCGGGCGGGTTGGCTGAAAACCCCGAGAGCCCGCTGCCTCGGCGGGAGCCCCCGAGAGCGTCCCGAGCTGGCTCCCGATCACCAGTTCGGCTGTCCTTATCAAGTGTGCTCGGTTGGGGTCTAACGCTCAAAATAAACTTTCGTGCAGAACCAGACACGCGTCTGAGGCGGAGGACCTGCACGTGACGAAGGCTAGACTCGGTTCAACTCTGATCGCTTCGTTACCGATTTACAATGGATTCGGGTGTTAGCAGGCATTTTGAATTGCGGTCCTAACTGAGAGCTTACATACATTTCTGTTTGAGTTTCAGAGAAGCTCTGAACCTCAGTCAGCTTTCTTCTCAGCTTAGAGTTTTCATCTTTCAGCTGCAGAGAAAGAAAACCCTCATTAGAAATTCTGAGTCTCGGTGTCTCACTCAAAAGGGGTCTGCGTCTCTGTAATTTGGTCCCAGAACTCCCCGATGAACAGAAACGTTCTAGGCCGTCAGCCTCCCGTCCACTCACGAAGGAAACGCACAGGCGGAAGTGTCTCCTCCGGAAGGCCTCCGGTTACGGACGCCGACTGCGCTCGCGACTCTTTTTTAGGGGATGATCCTCTTTAAGAAATCTCCTCTAGTCAGAGCACGGCGAGGTGTCCCTGAGCTGCCGCCGGGAGGGGACCCTTTCCTGAGGGGAGGCCCTCGGAGGGCCTGAGCCAGACCACACCGCACCGCCCTCCACAGTGCTCTTCAGGTGGCACATCACACACGGGATCAGTCAACGCGGGGGACCGGTGCACAGGGACTCTAGCAGACGGCCGCACCACAGACTGTCTTGTCCTCGGAGCCAAAACCCCAGGCCACCGTGGACACCAGGAGGCTCGGGGTCCTCTGCGAGCGCGCTGCTCACACGCGGGTGCCGGCCGGGGGGCCGCCGTGGGGCCCCCTCACTTACTGCTTCGTAGCTTATCTGCAGCGTCCGCAGGTGCCTGTCTCCCAGAGACTCTCCGGGAGCCGCGAAGTCTGCGCTGGGGCTCCCCGCCGGAGAGGCGCGGGAGTCAGAGTCACTCAGGGTCCACGGGGGCAGGGCCTCGGGCCCCACCAGCTCCGACGGGGTGGAGAAGAAGGAGACGTATGTGCTGCAGGGCGACGTGCTGGCGGCGCCTCCCAAGGAGCGGGTCTGCTCCACACTGGACGGCAAGTAGGCCCCGTTCCACCCTTCGTCCTCGTCCTCGTCCTCGTCCAGAAGGTCGCCAGCCCCCGTAGGGTCTTCGAAAAACGGCTGCTGATATTCCAGGCCATACCCCACGGTCTGGGGGGTTGGGGAGTTGCGGCCGAGTCCCAGTGGGTGCCTCGTGGGTTCCTAAGGAAGATGGCCAGACGCACAGCTCAGACTCAGAAGCCACTGGAGGCCGGTCTTCCGGGGGGGCCCCTGACAGTGGAACGAGAGGCCCACCCGCCTCCCAGGAGAGAGGAGAGCCAGAAAGGGTCCCACCGGCGTTGGCTGTGGGCTCCCTTTGCGCCGCCCCCCGCCCCCGGATCCTGCAGTGTCCCCCACGTCGGGAGAGGGATGTCCTCCAGACGTTTCTCTGTGTACGATGGTCACAAACGATGCCTCGATTTACCTTTGAATAAACCCTGTTGTTGGCGGTGTCTTCTCCCGACAGGCCGAGGTTCTTGGTTTTCAGAAACTCTTTGAAGGAGAACGGATTGGCCTCAGCAAGATCTTCGAGCTTATCATCTGCAACGGTAACGCACGTCACAAATCCAAAAAGTCTCCCAAGACTCGTTAAAAGGGAGCTTCCCTGTTAGTTTCTTTCCAGAACACGGCCACATCTAAAATCAGGACTGCCACCCTCGTCACCCCACCAGAACTCAGCGAATGCTAAGAAATGAGAAACCTAGCCAATAAAGCAGACCCGCATCCACATTCTGAGTTCTCTTTCCCCCTGGTTCCTGCACCTTGCTGCCCACGGCAATCACCTGGGGGTCTTTACAAGGACAACTCACCTCCATCCCCACGCAGCCGAGTTAGCTGGCCTGGGGCACGACCTGCGCCGGGGGCCATCAGTTCCAAAGGTGCAGCCAAATCGGGGGTCACTGCCCCCCACCCCTTCCCCTGCTCACTCAGCCCCTCTTCCCTGCTCTCTTCTCGGCCTCCCTCTCGCTCTCCTGGCCCCTAACCAGCCACCCTGCGACCCTTTCAGTCCGCGATCATCAGAGCCCAGGTGCCAACTTTGTGTGATGCTGACTCCTGTTGCCCCTAGCACTTGCTGCCTCTTCAGACCCCTTTAGTGTGACTCCCCACGTCTGCCATCCCGCATGTCCCGGCTTCCCCTGTCCTTGTACCCTCTTTCCTTCTACCCTAGGATCATGACGGACTCTGTAGGTCTCTAACCGCCCCCCCCCCCCCCCCCCCCCCCCCGGTCTTTCAGACTCCGGGCACAAAGTTACATGCTGTCAAATGGACAACTCATCATTGGCCGCGTGCTTGGCATTTTGTGTCGGGCAGAGAGAGAAAGAAAGGATCTTGTCTAACTACCCTACCTCCAAAATGTGTCTCCTGGGCTCCTGGCGGACCTTGCTTAGTGCATTTCCCCTTTCCGTAGCCAAAATCTGCAAAGAGACGTCATCACCCTACTGTGGTCACCTTTGTGACAGCTTTTTTTTCAACACGGGGTCTCTACCGCAGTGATTCTCACAGCGTGGGTAACTTTTGAAACACAAGCCCCCAGGCTCCTGCCCGCGGCAGTAGAACTTCTGTGGGCCCTGGCATCTGTGATTCAGAAAAAGCTTCCAGTAGGCTCTGATGAGCAGTGTGGCTGCGCACGTCCACCGTCCGCGGGGTCTTCTGAATCCTCTCGTGGATTGCCACTCCTCTCTGAGACCCCGATGGAAGCACCTGAACTCTCACCACTCACCCCAGCCCACAGGCAGCGGAACTGCTTGGGGGAGAACGAGGCCACTGCCCTTACTGGACGAAGGCACCCTGGCCTTGCGCCCCACCACCTGGAAGGAGGAGATGGCTTGCAGTGCTCCCGCTAGGCATACCTCTCTTTCAGCACTTACCACCATCCTACCTTGGAAGTGTCTGTGTTGGGGGGGGGGGTGGGGGGGCTCCCCAAGGCCAGACTGCGAACTCCTAGCTGGCGGGGGCCGCTCAGCACTTGCGTGTCCCAGGGGCCGGTGCACGGTGGCACTGAGTGCCCCTCGCTGGGTCGAGGGCAGAGCTAATGCTAACGTGGCGCCGGCTCGGGGTCCCTGAGGCTTGTCTCTCACCTGTGTCTCCCACGGAAGCTAGCACCGGACTGGGCACATAGCACATAAACGTCGGCCGAATGCCGAAGAAGTGGGAGTCCAGGTCCCTGCCATGGGGGCGCTCACAGTCTAGCTGGGGGAGACAAGACCGGCGCTCACAGAACGCAGGAGCTGCAATAACATCAACAAGACCGATTGGCCGCGCGCTCTGCGCCGCCCGCCTCACCTGGAGCCCGTCCCGGCGGGTCGGGGGCGGCCCCGGGGCCCGGCGGGCTCGGCCCCGCCGTCCCGCCCGGCCGCTCACCGTCCGGAATGACGAGGCTCCGGGCTCGCGACAGCGGGGGGACGCCAGGGCGGCGCGCGTAGCCGGCCATCGTCGCGGGCCCGGCGGCGCCGGCCCACCCTAACCCGGCAGCGGGGGCTCCATGGCCCCGGCTCGGCCCCGGCCGCGGCCCGAGTCCCCCGCCCCCGTCGCCCGCCGCCCGGCCGCCGCTCCCAGCCTCTCGCAGCGGCTTCCGCTCCCGGCACCGGAAGCGCGCTCCCGAACGTCGGGGGCCGGCGCCGCAGGGGCGGGGCGGCGGGGGCGGGGTCGGAAGTGACGACAGAAGCAGGGGGCGGAGACTTAAGATGGCGGCTATGGCGCTGGCGGCGGCGCGGCTGCTGCTGGTTCGCGGCTCGGGCTCGTGGCGCCGCTCGCGGCTGAGGTGAGCCGGGGACGCGCCGGGGGTCAGCGGGGGACCCGGGGCGGCTCGCGTCTGTCCGGACGCTCTGCCTCTGGCTTCCCCACGCCCAGGCGCCGCGCCGGGGGTTCGGGCTCGGGCTTCGGGACCCTGGCTTCGTCTCCGAGGCGCCGAGGGCCCTTCCCTGCCTGGGGCCCCAGCTCCGGGTCCCGAGACCCATCCGCCTGCCCTCTCTCGGGCCGCTGGGTCCTCTCCCGCCTTCTCCCGGGCCGACGGGGCCTGTCGGAGGCCACGTGTCATCTCCGCCCCGGCCTCCGCCCCGGCCCCCGTCCTGCCGCGGGCCCCCCCCCCCCCTTGTGAGGCCGAGCCCGCGGGGCCTCCGTGCCCCAGACCGCTGTGCTGTGTCCCCTCGCCTGCAGACAGCGCGCTTTTTCCGTCCCCGCAGCCTTCCCGCCTTCCTGGCCGCCAGCACGTCCACTCGGGCCACAGTCGGTGGCGGCCCCTGGCTGTACGCCGCACCGTGCCGGGGCGGAGATAGCGGGCGCAGGCAGGAGCGCGGGCCGCGTAGGAGCCGCGGTGTGAACGCTTAAAAGGAGTCAAGCAGTGGGATCTGACTTCCCGTAGAGTGCGGAGGGGTCGCCTCGGGAGGAGGCGGCATTGAAGCCAAGAGGGGAGGCACGGGAGGAGGGTCAGGCCCCGGCCAGGCGGGAGCAGGAGGAACAGAGGCGTTGGGGTTAAGGAGCCAGGTGTGTGTGTGTTCAGGGCAGCACCCGCAGGCCAGTGTGAGTGGGTCCTGGGGGGCGGTGGTGGGGAGGGCTTTAAGACAGGAGTTTGGAGAGAGTTGGAGTCCAGACCACCTGGGGCCTTTTGGGCCCCATGGCAGGGGGTGGGGGGTGGCTTCTATTTAGACTACGGTGGGGCAGTTGAGGGCCAGAGCGGAGCTCGGTGCTGTAAGAGGGATTTAACCCAGGCCGTCAGGGTGAGGTGCGGTGGTTAATCGTCTGCTCTGTAAGAGATGTTTATGAGAGAGAGCGGTTACGGCCCAAAGAACTGACCAACTGGCCACGGCCCCCTGGGCTGAGCCAGGATTTGTCCCCAGCAGTGGTGTTCCTGCCTGCTCCCGCGTGTTGTCGCTGAGTGCTCACGTAGACGGGACGCGACGGCCGGTCACCACGGGCTCCACGGTCTCAGGTTTGTAACCGGCCACTCTCTCTGTGTAGGTCCGGAGCTCCCGCACACAGATGCTTCAGTAGTGGCGGGGCCTACCCCGGCACCCCGCTCTCCTCCCCCTTCCCTGGCGTGCCGCAGCCTGTTTTCGCTACGGCTGGTGGACAGGAAAAGTTTGAGACCAAAGTGACCACGCTGGATAACGGGCTTCGCGTGGCGTCCCAGAACAAGTTCGGACAGTTTTGTACGGTGGGAAGTAAGTACGGTCGGTAGTGTCGTGGGTGCTTCACTGACCGCTGTGCTTGGTACACGGTTCGTGCGCTGGATCCGGAGGGGAAAGTACGCTCTAGAATCTGGAAACTGAGTACTCTGAGCGTGAGCCGCCGTGTTGGTGCTGGGCTTTCCCCCTTTGTACCTTCCGAGAATTCTAAACCGTCTCCACCACCAATACCAAGCGTACGACTCCGTGAGCGTCGGCACGCATGCGGCTGTGGGTACGTAGCCCGGGGAGTGGACACGCTGTCACCTTCACCTGGTGGCGCCGGCCTGTTTGATCAACTCAGTTGTAAAGGTTTCTCTTGATTGAATTCCTCCTTCTCAACATTTGACTTAACTTGTCGTTTTTCTTTTCATTGCCAGTTCTTATTAATTCAGGATCAAGATACGAAGCCAAATATCTTAGTGGAATTGCTCACTTTTTGGAAAAATTGGCATTTTCGGTCAGTGTACGATTCGTAATTTTTGAGACTTTGTTTGGGAAGGATCTACCACGTTTTGTTTTTTTTTTTAGAACGGTTATCTTAATAAGTGGCTGACTTGATAAGGTGTTGCTGCTAAAAGACGTTTAGATTGGAAGACGATTTGGTTTCACGTTTTAAAAGCCAAGATAGGTTTTCTTTTCTAAAACCATATGTTAGAAGTTGCTTTAGGTTTTCTTACTTAGATTCACTTGTTTGTTTTCACTAGTCGACAGATCGATTTGACAGCAAAGATGAAATTCTGCTTACGTTGGAAAAGCACGGGGGTATCTGTGACTGCCAGACGTCAAGGTATGCCAGCTTATTTTGCAGCCACGAACTGTGGTTGTTATTCTCTGTCAGAGTCCCACTGAAACCCACCTCCCGGAGAAGCTGGGGACGTTGGCGTTGAGAAGGAGCCTGGCCTGGGCAGGGTTGGGTGAGGGATTTGGTGGAGGAAGGACACAGGCGGCAACACTTATAGCAGAGAGCACACACCGGAGAGCCAGGCGGTCCCGGGGGTTGCCGGCTGGGCCCTGGGGACACAGAGCAGGCCCCATCCCCAGTGTGCTCCCAGAGCCAGCAGACGGCTGCACCACAGGTAATGGAAACGAGAGCCAGGAACCGAGACTAGAGGTGGGGGCGTGGGGACAAGCAGGTGACCTGATCGGGAGTCCGGAAAGGAACGATAGCAGACTTGACATCGGCTGGTCTTGAAAGAGTTTGCCAGACTGAACGAGGGGTGGAGGTGGCCCAGACTCTGGGAACAGCAGGGGGAGAGGCAGTGGTCTTTTGGGGGACCGGGAGAGGTCTGGTGTGTAGCCAGCACGCAGACGGGGTGCAGGGGCTGTGGACGAGGGCAGGCGGAGTTGGTCCGCCAGACGTGGCTCCGGTCCCCGGCTGCGTAAGGCTGTGCGTCCCCCGTGCCGACCCGTCGGTCCGGGCGGCAGACCCTCAGGAAGCGCGTGATGAAGCGCCCCCCCGTGGTGCAGGTGGTGGGGAGCCCGTGCTTGTGAAAAGGGCCGAGAGCTGGTCCTCGCCAACCGGGCTGGGCAGCCGCTTTCGCTCCAACGCGTGCGGGAAGTGGCGCTGGAAGATGGGGCGAACCGAGTGTGTGCTGGTCCTCGGTGCCGGTGGGGAGTGGCCCCCGTTTGCTGTGCACCTGTTACGCCCCTGACGCCTGGTGTCGTTTCCTCTTTCCAGGGACACTACCATGTACGCTGTGTCTGCGGATTCCAAGGGCCTGGACACGGTGGTTGGTTTGCTGGCTGACGTGGTCCTGCACCCCAGGCTCACAGGTGCGCCCTGGGCTGTGGGCGGTGTCTGGGGGGCTGGACGCGGAGGGGGGCAGGCGGAAGCCCGGCCCCTGAGGAAGAGCACTGTGTCGCCCCCGTGGGCTCAGCTACCAGTGGGTTGTCACGATTTGCTAGGAAGTGACGCTGGTGGTCAGGAAGGGTCTTCGCGTCTAACACTCTGACACCCCTTTATGCCTTTGGACGTTTTTAGTGAAGTTGGATTTTTAATTTCTTTTTTCCTTAAGTTTTTATCGATTCACTCGTTTAAGTAACTTTTACGCCCAGCGTGGGGCTGACACTCTCGACGCCGTGATCAAGAGTCGCACGCCCCTCTGACGGAGCCAGCGGGGCACCCCTGGGTCTTTCGTTTCTCAAAGGCAATTCAGACAGTCTTTGAAAACTGTGGCTGGCATGCTGCCGGAAGCTTCCACGTCCTGGTCTCCGTCCCCTTCCTTGGCCTGGTAGTAACCGGACTCTGATTCTGGGCCCGAAGGGGGCTGGAGTGGGCCGTGCTGACCATCCCAGCTGCCCTGGCCGGCCTCTGGTCACACCAGCCTGGCCTCGTGGTCCAGGACTGCAGTGCTGAGTTGAGAACTTTCCGGCACTTGCTCGAGCTAGCTGCTGAAATAGCAGCCACGACGTAGGCCCGTGCCTCTTTTTCCAGTGCCTTCACATCCAGTGCGGCTTCGTCCTCACAGCGGCCCTTTGGGACGGAGCGGTTAGGGGCCTGAGGGCCTCTCGTGGGGAGGAAGCTGGGGCTCGGAGCAGGCCCGCGTGACCGCCTCATGGCCGAGCCCGGCGAGGCCTGGCGCCTCTAGGCCCTGCCCGCCCGGCGCCGGCCCCCTCGCTCCCACCACTGCCCCCCCCCCCCCCCCCCCCGGTCTGCCCCAGGTGAAGGCAGAGGAGGTTGCCAGCGTGTCCTTCAGCCAGTCTGGTGGCAGAGGCCCGGGGCCATGTCCCTCCTGGCTGGTGCCGTCTGAGCCTCGTCTGGGTGCTTTGCAGATGAGGAAATCGACGCGGCACGGATGGCTGTCCAGTTTGAGCTGGAGGACCTCGGTATGCGGCCCGACCCAGAACCGCTTCTCACAGAGATGATTCACGAGGTAAAACGCGAGACTCGCAACGCGCCCCCCTCCGTATCGGCGGCCCTCCTGCCACCAGGGCGGTTGGGAGGGGCCGTCTGCCTTCCTGAGGTCATTCCTACAGGTTCTAGGTGTGGTCAGAACGTGCTTAATTCCCAAACTTGCCACTCATGCGAGTTTTTCATTTTGTAATTTTTTTTTTTTTTTTTTTTTTAGCATTTTATTCCTTGTTTTTGAGAAAGTGTGAGCGGGGGAGGGGCCGAGAGGGAGAGAGAGAATCCCAAGCTAGCTCCATGCTGTCAGCGCAGAGCCTGATGTGGGGCTCGATCCCACGAACTGCGAGTTCATGACCTGAGCCGAAATTGGACGCTCAACCAGCTGAGCCACCCGGGCACCCCTCGTTTTGTAATTCCTACAGTAACGATTTTTATCGCTCTGTTTCTAGAGTGAGGCTTTTATTTCATACGGGTTTTTTGAGTTTTCGTCCCGGAGAGGTAGATTTTGTGTTTTTTGGAAACACACAGAGCTATTCCTGCCAAACTAAGCAAAGCACCCACGGGCTCTTCCTGCCACAGCTGGGGTCCTGGCAGGCCCAGCGCCGGGGGGGGGGGACACCTGGCCGTGGCCTTCCTGGTCACCGGTGTTTCTCTCCTCCTTTGTTAGGCTGCTTATCGGGAAAACACAGTTGGCCTCCACCGTTTCTGCCCCACAGAAAACATAGCAAAGATGGACCGAGAAGTGCTTCACTCCTACCTGAGAAACTATTACACCCCTGACCGCATGGTGCTGGCTGGGGTTGGGGTGGAGCACGAGCACCTGGTGGAATGTGCCAGAAAGTACCTGCTGGGAACCCAACCGGCCTGGGGATGTGAGAAGGCTGTGGACGTCGACAGATCGGTGGCACAGTACACGGGGGGGGTTGTCAAGGTAAAGCCGTGATGGAAAAGAGCCCGTGACCTTGGGTTGCGTGTGCCTTTTTTGACTTGGGTTTTGGCACGTTGTCGGCTGGAGCCTGTGGGTGTTACAGTCAGCCGTAAGCCCCTGGCTTTGCCTTTAATACGCATTCTGGTGCCTGAGCGTGACGTGTGTTCCTTGGTTAAAGCTGAGAGTTTGGTACAGACGGGAGGCGAAGGATAGTTCCTGTCTCTAGAGAGTTTTCTGGTGCTCGTGTGGGATTTCTGTGACTGTTTTTAAGCCGCTCCGACGTGAGGGGTGGCTGAGGCCTCCTTGTTTTCCACGTGGGTACACCGCTCACCCTTCTTGGTTACAGCTGGAGAGAGATATGTCCAACGTCAGTCTGGGCCCTGCCCCGTTCCCCGAGCTCACGCACATCATGATAGGACTGGAGAGCTGTTCCTTCTTGGTAAGTGCCAGCGGGGCCCTGTGCGGCGTGGAGTCGGGCGTCCCCTCGCGGCTGAGCTCGGCCCTCACGTCTCTCGCAGGAGGACGATTTCATCCCCTTCGCCGTGCTGAACATGATGATGGGGGGCGGCGGCTCCTTTTCGGCTGGCGGGCCCGGCAAGGGTATGTTTACCAGGCTCTACCTCCACGTGCTCAACAGGTGGGTTGGGTCCCTTTCACCTGGCTGTCCCCAAGGTTGGCAGGCCCAGCTGAGGGTGCTTCTGGACCATGACGCCGCCTTCCAGGTGTCCCCCTCGTCCGCGCTCCTTACAGGCACCACTGGATGTACAACGCAACCTCGTACCACCACAGCTACGAGGACACAGGCCTCCTGTGCGTCCACGCCAGCGCCGACCCCAGACAGGTGAGGGCCAGCCCCGAACGCGGTGGCCTCTGCTTCCTGTGCAGGTCACGTCCCCGCATACAGAGCTGGTCTCTGGGAGCACAGATGTCACCACCTGAGTTAGAAGAAACGGGCTGTCACGTCCTGATCATGCTCTGCTTCGTCTCCACGTTCTCTCTTAAAGGTTCGAGAAATGGTGGAGATCATCACGAAGGAGTTCATTTTAACGGCTGGAACCGTGGATGTGGTAAGTGTGGCACAGGGCCACCTGCAAACGTCCCCACGGTGTTGGCGGGTTAGAGAACACAGTGTGGGGTGGCTGGCGGTGGGCCCATCCTCTGTGCCCCCAGCATCCCAGCCAGAGCAGTGCAGCCGAGCTCCTCCCCTCCTCCCTGGTCTCAGCGCACAGAACAGCCACTGCCCTCAGCACCCAGTCTGTTTGCATCTGACGGGCCCCGGGTCCTTTTTAAGCTCTACCGGAAAGAATAGCGCAGAGCAGTCTTTTCCTTTTAACGTTTATTCATCTTGAGGGAGAAAGCGTGCAAGAGGGGAGGGGCAGAGAGGGAGAGAGAGAATCCCAAGCAGGATCCACGCTGTTAGCGTGGGGCCCAACACAGGGCTTGAACTCACGAACCGGGAGATCACAACCTGAGCCAAAACCAAGAGTCAGACGCTTAACTGATGGAGGCTCCCAGGTGCTCCAGGAAAAGGAATATTTTTTTAAAAATAATATGTGGGGATGCCTGGGTGGCTCAGTTGGTTGAGCTCTGACTTCGGCTCCGGTCATGCCCTCAGGCTCGTGGGTTCAAGCCCCACATCCGGCTCTGTGCTGACAGCTCAGAGCCTGCTTAGGATTTTCTCTCTCCCTCACTCTGTGGCCCTCCCTGGCTTATTCTCTCTCTCTTTCAAAAATAAATATTAAAAAAATAAAATAAAAATAGGTGTGCCTGTGTGGCTCAGTCGGCTAAGCATCCGACTTTGGCTCAGATCATGATCTCATGGTTTGTGAGTTTGAGCCCCCATCTGGCTCTGTGCTGACAGCTCGGAGCCTGGAGCCTGCCTTGGATTCTGTGTCTCCCTTTCTCTGCCCCTCCCCTGCTTGCGTGCGTGTTCTTTCCCTTTCAAAAATAAACATTAAATGAAAATAAAAATACCGTATTTGTGGCACCTGGGTGGCTCAGTTAGGTGTCTGATTCTCGGTTTTGGCCCATTTCATGATCCCACAGTTGTGGGTTTGAGCCCCACACTGGCACATGTGCTGTCAGCACAGAGCCTGCTTGGGATTCTTTGCCCCTCTCCTGCTTGTGCTCTCTCAAAATAAACAAAGTTAAAAAAAGTTTTTAAAAATAATATACTAAAAATCCGCGTCAGTGGCTCTGTTAGCGGTCTGCTGGGAAGTACTTCCTGCTAACGTGAAGCTAACTTGAGGTAGGTTTTATCTGCCTGGAGTTGCAAAGAGAGAAAGCGCTCATCTCAGATCGGAGATTATTTTCCTCCAGCAACGATGCGGACTCTCAGCGGCCAGTGTCGTCCGGCAGGCGTGCACGCTGTTCGGCGTCCGGCAGCTTTGTGTCGGTCGGGTGCCATCTCTCACCCGGCCGCTCTCCGTGCCCCCCGGTTTCGGGGCTGAGCTTTGTGAACGCGACTCGTGGGAGTCCCAAAGTTGCCAATTTCATGCCTGGTCAGAGGGGCTCACGGCACAGACTTGGCACACGGAGCTGGTTCCCTCCGAGTTCCTCGGGGGGGCGTGGGGAGCCCGGTTGCCTGGGCCCTGCACCTGGCGTCTGGGTGGAGCCCCAGACCGTCGAATTTGTCTTCCTGGTGACGTGGACGTGGCTGGGCGACAGCGTGTGAGTTGCCGGGGACTGAACCGTGTGGCTTGGTGGTCGGACCCCCAGGTGGAGCTGGAGCGGGCCAAGACCCAGCTGATGTCCATGCTCATGATGAACCTGGAGTCCAGGCCTGTGATCTTCGAGGACGTGGGGAGGCAGGTGCTGGCGACCCGTTCCAGAAAGCTGCCCCATGAGCTGTGTGCGCTCATCCGTGAGTACCGTGCTGGCGGGCGGGCCCAGACCCGGCTCCCTCCCTTCCCTCCCAGAGGCCTGCCGGCCCGAGGAGGTGTGATGCCTGCGGGCTTTCGTCTGTGCCAGCCCTACTTCGTGTCCCTGAGTACTGACCCCTGTGCCCCCAAGTTTTCACCATTTTCCCTACCGCTCTGGGTTTTTAAGCGGATTCGCTGAGATAATGGACGGAAATGCTCCTCTCGGGGCTCGAACGGTGTTGCCCTTCATGGTGCTGTGGCAGGTGTCTTGGCCGCAGGTTTCCATGGCCTCCCGTGAGTGACCTTCAGGAAGTCCTTGAATGTCCTCTAAGTGTCAGAGTGTTACTTGTTTGTGGCCCTTTGGGACACAAGTTTATTTTCTCTGTAGCAGGTCCTCAGAGTATCTGTGACCCCCCCCCCCCCCCCCCCCGTGCTGTCCTGTGGTGACGTTTGTTACCTCGCTGCTCTGGCACTCGCACCCTCCCCTGGGGCCCCCTCAGACCCTGGGGTGCACAGTACCCAGTCTCCCCTAGGCCTCATCCTCCGGAGCAGAGTCCCGCTGCCCATGCCTGCCCATGCCGGGTGTTCCCAGGCAGGCTGAGCTTCCGGGCCCCTGTGTGTGGCCGCTCCCCTCCCCACCAAGCCCTGGGGGTTCTTTGTTTTTTCCTTCCCTGCAGGCTCTCCGTGTGGGTAACTCTGCAGGTGAGCTTTTCCATTGAGATGCATCTGGGCAGGTGTGCATTCCCGCATTCGAAAATAACTTGTAACCACTGGTACATCCCCATTTACTGGGAAAATTTGTCACTTCACCCTGAGTCACCCTGAATTCTACACACGCCTGAATCTGGACTCTGGAGTCCGCAGCCTGGCCTCGGACCCCTCAGTCAGGGTAGTGGCCACGGCCACGTGCGGAGAGAGTCCGTGCAGGGCTCGGGCGTTCCCCTGAGGTCTCCCTGTCCCCCGTGCTAGGCAGCGTGAAGCCAGAAGACATCCGGAGAGTCGCCTCCCAGATGCTCCGCAGGAAGCCCGCGGTGGCCGCCCTGGGCGACCTGAGCAACCTGCCGGCCTACGAGCACATCCAGGCGGCGCTGGCCAGCGGGGACGGGCGCCTGCCCAGGACGTACCGGCTGTTCCGCTAGAGGCCGTCGCGGTGCGGCCCGATGCGGGCTGTGGACGGAGCCCGTGTTCGTCCGTGGGTTTTGGGTGTGAATTTAGTGCAAAGATTCATAAAAGGTGCAAACCGGGGGACTCTTCTCTTACACTTGATCAGATTTAATGTCGCCGAGCACAGCTCTGCGTCCGTTTCTTCAGGACGAGCAGATCAGGCAGCGGAATAAAGGTCTGTCTGTGTCGCCGCGGCTGGGAACGAGGCGAAGCGAAAGGCCGCCCGGGGGCCGGCCGCCGCGGGGAGGCCAGGTGGGCGCCCTGCCCCGTCCTGCGTTCCCAGAGGCGAGCGGCCTCGAGTCCGCGTCGGAGCGACTCCCGGGGTCTGCCGCGGGGCATGCTCCTCGGCGCGGCGCTTTCCTTCACCCTCGGTAAGGACGGGGTGGCGAGAGGCCGGGCTCAGCCGGCGGCGTCCCGATTCCCGACGAGTGTCGGCGCCCTGGAGGGAGGGAGGTGGGGTTTCCTCGAATCGCTGGCCCGTGTGAAGAGCCAGAGCCGCGAGGCCGGGGAGCGTTCCGTTCCGCGGACGTGCGTGGACGCGTCAGGAGAGTCGCCCGGCCAGGTGGCCCTGGTAATACAGGGTGGCGTTGTGCTTCCCCGACGGGTACGCACACGGAGCCCCTGGGCCCCTTGGGGCACCGCCCTCCCAGCCTCGGGGGCACAGAGGGGAGGGAGGGACGCTTCCGGGAAATCAACCCTCAAACGTTCTTTGGTCATTTAAGCTGCTTATTTTTGCTGGAGCCCATCCTCCGCTTTTGATGCCTTCCCTGCGCGCTTAGCGGCATCAGGGAGGGTGTGTTTCCCCGCTGGGGCGGAGCCCGGGGGGCCTCGGTCCTTGCCTCGCATTCCTGTGGTTACCACCCTGAAGGGGAAGCACAGGGGGGCAGGGGTGGCGGGTGAGGTCAGCCGAGCTTAGCTGGGGGCAGGGCTCACCGAGAGCCCTCAAGGGGCCGGCCGAGCCCCCACGGGCCGCGCTCAGCCTCCAACCACAGACCGCTGCGCCCAGACCCGGGGGTCTGCTCGGAAGCTGGCGCCAACCGCCCCTCGCCCCCGAGGGCTCCTTGGCACCGCGCAGCCGCAGCCCGTCCTCTGGCCCGCGCCAGCAGAGCGCGTGTGGGTCAGACAAACTATCCTCACGCCGAATTTCTCAATTCTTTATGAAGCTTGCTTTGCAGAGACTGGCCCGTGTCATTTGAATCTGTCTGAATTTTAACCTGGCTCCCAAGTGAAACCCGAGCATCTAAACTCTCCCGGCTGCTCCTAAGTGAATGTCCTGACTTGGGACCCAGACGTTTGCCGACGTCCATCATATCGGTCGGAGACAACGCCTGAGATGATTCGTCACACTTGCCTCATTTTCAGGACCCCTCACCGCAAAAATCTGTCAGAGGTTTTCAGCTTATTGACTCAAAACTCAACGGCACATTTCTTTGAGCAAAATTTTATCGACAGTGAAGTTCCGGGAAGTCAGGGTGGACGGGCCTCCTCGGTAACCAGAAGTGGGTGTCCCGCACGACGAGTCCGGAAGCCGGTGCTAATAAAGCTGATACACTCTACTTTGGAAGCGGCTTCACTTCATCACGGTTCACGCAGGGCTGAGGTGTTCCTTCCTCCCGGAAAAGCCCCTTTCCAGCCAGCCCGTCTGACGGGGCGGCGGCCGGGGTGGGGGGCAGAGGGCAGAGGGAGGCCGGTGATGCCGGTGCAGCCACAGTCGACACCCAACTTCCTGCCTCTGAACTGGGCTTGAAGCCTTCTTTTCTGGGAATGTCGTAAGCATGGGGTGTGAGCACGTGGAGGACCTCTCTCTAGGACTCGATCTTTGGCCAGAGAGAGTTTCAGATTTGATATATGGATTTATTTAAAAATATAAATACGGAAAAATAAATAACTTTAAAGACTAGAGTGAATGCCCCTAGGTTTTCCCACAGTCAAAGCCTATGGTTTTTAAGAGTGATTATGGGCGACACTGGGCTCTGAGCCCTGTAACACAGGCGGGAACGTGGAAGGGGGCCGGCCCGGGCGGGCAAGGTGGTGGCACCCTAAACTTGCAGAGTTTCTCAGGCCAGGAGACGCACTACTTACGTCAATGCTGTTTGTAGCCGGCAATACGAAAGCAAATGCTCTCGAGTCACCAAAAACCGGGAGAGGAGAGGGAGATGGTTTCGTGGCTGGAAGGGCGAGGCCAGCTGCCTGAGACTGGGGGGCCAGCGACCCCCAACAGGCCAGGCTGCCTCGTCCCTCCCTGGCCTGTTGCAGCAGGACCGGCGTTCCCCCTGGAAGTCGGCTGGCTTCGACCTGACCGGCCGGGCCTCCGCTCGGTCCCCGTGCGCACTGGTGGGACCGAAGCTCCCAGCTGCCTGACCCAGAGTGCTCCCCCCCGGTTCGGTAACGGGCCCCCTGGACTCGGATGGGGAAGGCGCCTCCTGGTCTGCATTTGAGGGGCTGCTGGAGCGCTGCCAACGTCGGCTCTGGGCGAGCGGACAAGGACACCGGAAGGGCGTCTGTGCCAGCAGGCAGAACTGCCCGACCCACGCTGGCCTAAGGGACCGTGGGTGTGCTGTGGCCATCTGGGGGCCTGCGCTTGGGGACATGCTGTAAATGAGTGCAGCCGGCTTCGTGCCGGACAGGGGACACGGGTGCCTCAGCACCGCCTCACTGGCCTCCTGTTAGGTTCTTGGTGACGAAGCGTGTTGGCCTCGAGAAACAGCCGGCGTCCCAGAAATCTTTCATTCCGCAGTCTCTTCGGACTTCTCCAGGGGGCTGTGGTCACGTGACCTCCCATGTTGTGGGTGCGAATGTCCTCGGGCAAGCCTCAAGAGACCGTACAGATTGTGCTGGAATGCTGATCCTTTGGTGCCTGCTGCTGCTGAATTTCTTTGGAAATGCGTCTTTTAATTCCTATCAAGTACAGTTCGCGGTCAAACTTGCCAGCAGCAAGGGGGATGCTGTGGAAGGAAGGGGCGTCGTCAGGAGGGCACTGGCCAGTAGCCTCCTGGGAGGCCGTCTCGGACGCCTGTCCCCTCTGGCCACCGCAGTGCAGCCACCATGAACGCAGAGCTCCCTCGGGCCCCTGCTGGGCCCTGCGGTGCATCAGGAAGAGACCCGCGGCCGGAGGTCAGGACGCGACGGGACGACGGCGGGCACCCAGGGGCGGGGATGCCGCCCCCCCCCCCCCCAGTGGGCAGGAGCCCCGCCCACCCGCAGCCCCCAGGGCGAGGACATGTGAGCAGGGTACTGACTTGTCTCTCCCCGGCCTCACTTTCACCCGGAACAGACCGTACACGGGGCGGTGGTCGGACGTCTTGATGCCAGGGCAGGAGGAATACTTGACCGGACAGATATCGCCCTTGTGGCGGCTCCTGTACACGACCCGATCCTGCAGAAAAGATCCCGCGTGAAGGTTAGCCCCGAGACTGCGTGGCTTTTTTGTGGGGCTTGGCCCGCGTGCCCGTCTCCGTGTCCGAGCCCACCCGCAGAGCCTGTTCCCAGAGCCCCTCGCCCAAGCCCGCTGCACTGGCGGGTGTCTGGGCCCCAGACGGGGGGTGGGGGGGCCGGCGGTGCTGCGGCCACGGAGGCCGAGCCTGGGGCCCCCCCGGGTCCCGTGCAGGCCGCTCCCTCCGCCCGTGCCGCAAATGGCTTGAATCTGCGACAGCACGGGGCGTGTACCCCAGCCCCGGGCCGACCGACGAGCCTTCAGAAGGGCCCTTCTCAGAGGGCGCTGCCCCCAACGCCAGGTCCCAGAGATGCGGTCGCTAGCCCGGCACGGGTGCCGCGTTGAGGCGTCTGACCGCAGCTCGTGGGGGCTGCTGTCACACCCGGCCTCAGTCCTTAGCCTGTGGTTCTGAAGAGCAAGCAGGCCCAAACCTGGGCCGCAGAGCCGGGCAGAGTCGCACCGGAGGTCAGGCGGGACACCAGGGGCGCTCACCGTGTAGGAGGGGGTCCTTTGCTTGGAGGTGGTGTCGTAGGAGTCCTTTCCAATGTCAAACTTGTACGAGGGAAGGAAATGGATGTCCGGCTCCTGGAAGCCTTTGAAGATGGACCCTGGAACAGCCACAGGCCCTGGCTCTCGTCAGCCCTGGCGGGCCGCACCCTCTCGGGGTCGGGGTGTCCGCGCCTCCTCCCGGGGACCTCACCTTTCTTCATCTCCTGGGTGAGCTGGTCATGCTGGAGCAGGGCAGACACCTTCTCCCCCAGGTCCTGCTTCAGGATGGCCTCCACGGCCACGCGCCCTCCGTTCAGACGGAAGTTGAAGTCTCCAAACCAGAACACCCCATCGAACCGGGTGGTGACGTCCGCTAGCCAAAACGGGAAAGTGCGTGAGCCCGGCCCTCCCCGTGCTGGCCTCCCTCTGGCGACAGTGACGGGTCTGGTCTCTGTCCCCGCTCCTGCAGCCACGGGCAGGGACACCCCAGACACGGCGCTGGCCGTGGGGGTTGTGCCCCGCAGCTTCTGGGCCGACATTCGGGTTCACGTTCACGGTCGCGTCTTTCATTTCAAACAGCGACAGACTTCTGGGGACAGCGTGGGCGCCCTCGCGCTCACAGGAGCCCACACTGCCCACGCTCGCCACTCCGCCAGGGCTCCATCCTGGAGGGACAGACAGCCTGGGGGCAGGAGGAGGGCCTGTCGGCGCAGGGAGGCGTGGCCACCACGGGGCTCCGCCTGGAAGCACAGCCGCACCAAACCGGTGGGTGGGTCACGGCTCCGGAGGAGCCCGGCGCCAGGCCTCGCGCAGAGCGCCGTTTCCGCGGGCTACCGACTCTCTAGACTTTTTCAACCTTGATTCTCGGAAGCTCCCCAAGTTTACTGTCAGTAAACCGCCCAGAGAACAAGGCAGGAGCGCATCCACCCGGGCTCACCGGCGTCGGAGCGGTAGGGGCTGGTGTCGGGCACGCTCCTGGGCAGGGCCAGGCCCTGGACGGTTCTGCTGTAGTCCAGCAGCCTCTCGCTCACCTTCCCGTCTCCGGCTGTAAGAACAGAGCGCGGGGGCCTCTCCAGCGGGCCTTCCGGACCCGGAGGACAGCTGTGTGCTCACCGCCCCCCAGCAGGCTCTAACACGCAGCGTCTGCGCGACCCGGTCCCCCGGGTACCCCGGCGGGGGCCCGACGGGAGGGCACCGTCACAGATGGCGCTCCTGGCGGGCATGCGGGGGGGCGTGTCCGGACTCCTGGGACTTACAGGTGAAGTGAGACGTGATGAAGAGGAAGGAGGTGCCGAAGAAAGTGAAGCTGACGCCCAGGGCCCCCTTGGTCTTGATGTGAGACACGATGCGCGTGGTCACCGTGGAGCTCTCCACCTCTGCGGGACAGGGGTGGGGGGGCTGACGCGGCTGCCCCTGCGCACGCCCGTCCACCTGCCCTCACAGAGGCCGGGCGGGGGTCCCGGGGCGCTGGCGCAAAGCAGAGCGGCCCGCCTACCTGAGCAGAACCAGATGAGGTCCCTGCGGATGAGCACGGACATGTAGAGCGCCCCGTGGGCCGTGGAGTACAGCGTCACGTAGCGGGGGCCCAGCGTCTCCTGCAGGCGCACCTCCCACTCCCGCCTGCGGTGGGGGGAGGGGGAGGGTGAGCCGGGACAGCCCGGGAAGGGGGCTGGGGCCTCCCAGCCCCGCCACCCCTCCCTCACAGCCCAGAGAGCCCCGCCTCCTGGCTCCTGCCCAAGGGCAGGGCGTCGGAGACCCAGGCCCTCGCCCTCCGGCTCCCTCACCAAGGCTCCAGGTCCCGGGGAACCCGGCGCCTGCCCCTTCCCCTGGGTCGGGGCACCTGCCAGGCGGGCCTCCCGCAGCTGCCCGAGGGGTGGGATGCCCATGCACGCCCCTGGCCGGGCGGTCTCTGGCGGGGCTGCAGGGGCGCTGCAGACCTAGGACCCAGTTCGGGGGTCAGGCCTGGGGCCTGGGGTCCCGCAGCAGGGGCCGTACGTTCTCCCAGATCAGCTGCACGTCAACAAGAACGCACGCTCATCGACTCCTAGCTCCTTGCGCCCCCGACAGAGAAGGAAGTGGCTCTCGTGCAACCAGGGCCTCACCCCAGCCAGCTGCGCCCTACCTGTCGGAACAGCCCTCCTGGACCCCGATGACATACAGGTCCTGGGCGTAGTCGGCCTCGGCGGGCAGCAGGAGCTCGTCCAGGTTCGGGGGCAGCTCCTACAGAGCAGCAGCACCTCGTGAGGGCTCCTGCGGGACAGAGACCCAGCCTCTCCCGAAGGGCCTGGCAGGCCGCCCTCCACCCCAGCTGGTCACCACCACGCCCATGTCTGCGCCCCTCCCTCACCATGGGGCCCCTGTCCCCAAACACACTGGCGGGGATGTGGTGCAGCCCGGCCAGGTGCTGTGGTCCCGAAGGCCGGCTCTCAAGCCCTGGGGCCCTGGACGAGGGCACTGTCCCACAGAGGGGCCAGGTGGCTCCCCGTGGACAGCAGGGCCACCAGCCTGGGCACCCGCCTCCTCCAACTGGAGGGAGAACCGCTTCTCATGCTGGGTGCTGTGTTGCCAGGGCTCCTGGTCACTCGGCCAAACCTCGTCCTGGTGGCGGCTCTGCCTGGTTTCCTCCCCAGTGCCTGTGCCCCCAGGGTCCGCCCGGGTTCCACTGGGTGGGGGGGGAGGGGGGCAGGGTCTTCTGTGCTGTCATCACGAACACCGTGGCACACGTGGGCAGCAGAAAGCACTCAAAACCCCATGGTGGCAACCACTGTCCCCTTCACCTCACCGGGTGTTAGGACCATCCACACAGTGCAGGAAGTCCACGCCCCGCCCCCAGACATCAGAGCACCCCACACGCGGGGAATGGAGACTGTCAACCCAAGGACGGCTCTCACCGAGCGAACGAGTCCCAGGGAGACACGGGTGCAGGTGTGAGCTGGAGAGAAAGCCACCGGCACCGTGTCCGAGGCTGTCCCCAAAGCAAAAGCCCAGAGATCAGCGTGCAAACCTCTGGCCCATGCGGTCCGGCCCTGGGCCGACTGGCACTCAGGACACAGAGCGCCTGTCCCAGCAGAGCGGCGGGAGGGCCTCTGCCGCCGTCTCGACACAGGAATCGCCGAGTGGGCCTAACCCAGAGTGACCCCAAGGTGACCGTGACCAGGTCACACAGGCTCACCGACGGTCACAGCGGCCCCACGGTGGGGTGTCGGCAGTGGGGAGGCCGTGCGTGGGGACAGGGGCTCTGTTCCCTCCTCCCAAAGCTGCTGTGAATCTGAAACTATTCTTAACGCGTGTATGTATAAGGAAACCGCATTTCCCCCCATCGGGCGGCGGGGAGGTGGGGGAGGCAGGGGTGTTCGGGCGAGAGGCCTCTTGACCCAGGTGCTGGGGAGAGGCCAGGAAGACGGCGTGCAGCTCAGAGGCCCCGGGAAGGAGCCCAACGGGGGCGGGCCGGCCCCTTACCTTCTGGCCCTGCATGTTCCAGGTGGCCACGAAGAGGGCCATGCTGCGGTCCGGGAAGTACCGGGCCAGCTCGTCCGCCCCCATCAGGGCCCCGCTCGCCAGGAGACTCCCCTCCAGGTAGCTCCTGCGGAGACAGGGCAACCAAGAAGTCGAGGGTCGGAGCGGGCAGGCCCAGGGACACCCCCTCCCGGGGACGCTGCCGGCCTCGGGCCCCCCGTGACACGGAACCCGTTTGCGGGAGGCTGTCCCAGAGCTGGGGCTCCTGGAGACCCCGCGGGCGGGCACGGGTGCCGCGCCGTGGTCCACCGCCCTCTTGGAAAACCCCCCGTTCCCGATTCTATAAACAGCAGCATGTGTTCAACGTTTCTGCCGCCTCCAGACACGAAGGACTTGAAGGTGACGTCTGGGCTCTTCCGCCGGGGCCCCTCACGCCTCGGCCCTGGGCCGCGAGTGGCCTGGGGAGACACGCGTCCCGCGCCAGGGGCTCGCCTCCGCCTCGGCGCGGCCCCGGAGGCCCCGAAAGCCGCAGGGGGCACGTCCACTCTCACGACAACCGACGGTTAAGATCCGTTTCAAGAGCTGACCGGCACAGCGCGTGCGGAGCCCCCACGGCACTTTGCCTCGGCTGCAAGGTGCCACCAAGCATAGCGACCCCGGGGAACAGGCCGCGCGGCAACAGAACCTCACGAGCGTCGGAGTCCGAGCGTCGTGCGACTTTCACGCGAGATGAAACGTCCGCACGGTCTTGCTTTTTAGCCGTGAGGACACCCGGCCGGCAGGCCGCACCGAAACAGGCCCTGAGACTCGTTCGTGCGCTTGCCCGGCGGCCCGGCGGCTCTCCCCTGTGCCGGTGGGGGGGCCCGGCCCCCCACCCCCACCCCCGGGCCCCTCGCAGGGGCACCAGGGCGTCCCCTCTCTTCTTGCTGCCTCCGCCTTCCTTCCAGCTGTCTGGGAGTCCTTCCAGAACCTTCTTCCAACCCAACTCAAGATCAGACTGCTCCCAGAATGAGCACCCAGGCGATGGCCATGCCACGTTTGGCCATTTTGTCCCCTAGGTCTTCGAATGCTCCAGCCGCCACAGACACTGGTCACCGGTCACCCCCCTCGCCATCCAGCGGCCGAAGACACTGGTCACCGGTCACCACCCCTCGCCATCCAGCCGCCACAGACACTGGTCACCGGTCACCCCCCTTCACCATCCAGCGGCCGAAGACACTGGTCACCGGTCACCCCCTCCTCGCCATCCAGCGGCTGAAGACACTGGTCACTGGTCACCACCCTTCGCCATCCAGCGGCCGAAGACACTGGTCACCAGTCACCACCCCTCGCCATCCAGCCGCCACAGACACTGGTCACCGGTCACCCCCCCCGCCATCCAGCGGCCGAAGACACTGGTCACCGGTCACCCCCCTCGCCATCCAGCGGCCGAAGACACTGGTCACCGTTCACCGGTCACCACCCCTCGCCATCCAGCCGCCACAGACACTGGTCACCGGTCACCCCCCCCCCCCCGCCATCCAGCGGCCGAAGACACTGGTCACCGGTCACCCCCCTCGCCATCCAGCGGCCGAAGACACTGGTCACCGTTCACCAGTCACCACCCCTCGCCATCCAGCCACCACAGACACTGGTCACCGGTCACCCCCTCCTCGCCATCCAGCGGCCGAAGACACTGGTCACCGGTCACCCCCCTCGCCATCCAGTGGCCGAAGACACTGGTCACCGGTCACCCCCCTCGCCATCCAGCGGCCGAAGACACTGGTCACCGGTCACCGGTCACCACCCCTCGCCATCCAGCCGCCACAGACACTGGTCACCGGTCACCCCCTCCTCGCCATCCAGCCGCCACAGACACTGGTCACCGGTCACCCCCCCCGCCATCCAGCGGCCGAAGACACTGGTCACCGGTCACCCCCCTCGCCATCCAGCAGCCATAGACGCTGGTCACCGGTCACCGCCCCCCCCGCCATCCAGCCGCCATAGATGCTGGTCACCGGTCACCCCCCCTGCCATCCAGCCGCTGCAGAAGCCGGTCCCTGGCTCCCGTGCACGCCCAGGGCCGGGGCGGCTCTATCGTCTCCTGAGTATTGGTCATTTGGAGGCTGGTTAGATTCCACCCCCGTTTCCCGGCAGACACGTCCCAATAAGCTCCACGGGTGCCCCAGTGACCCCAAGATCAGTCCACCGGAACGTCACTCGCCGTCAGCTGTCGCCCCAATGACCGTGTGCGAGCGATGGCTCTTTTAGGGTGCTCTTTCCAGCACTCGGGTGCGGCTGGCTGTTCCTTCCACGGTCCCTCCTCGTGTCTCGGCAGGCAGGGCCGTCCCGGTCCCGTCTGTCAGGAGCGAACGGGGGCCGAGGGGTTCGGCAGCCGGGCGCTGTGGTGCGGGAGGACGGGGGGCACCCGGCTGCAGGGGGGGTGCGCTCCGAACACTGGGGTGCCCCACCTGTTCCGGCAGACCGAGCCTGGCTTCCGCCCTTCTCCCCCTGCCCCCACGCGCCCCTCCGGGCTGCCTGGCACGCTGTCCCCGCCCGCCTCTGCCTTCGGGCACAGGGAAGGCGTGTGGCCGTGCCACCCGGGCCCCGCCACCGCCACCGAGGCTTAACGCTGCCGTTCAGCAGAGTCCTTGAGAACCCAGCCCAGCCCGGCTGTGTAACAGACCACTAGCACTTTCCAGCCTCCCGAGGACCCCTCACTCCGACTCGCTGAGAAAAGCTTACATCTCGGTCTTGCAAACAGGAGCCCGTTCCTCTGAAGGGCATCAAGTCAAGAGCAGGGCTCCCAAGCCACGCTGGCCGCTGAAACCAGAACGCGGTTCTCAGGAGCTCACACGAGCGATTCCCACGTCCTCCTCCCCAGGCCCTGAGGACGGGAATTCGATCACGCCGGGAGGGAGGCCCCCGCTGGCTCACCCCCCTGGGTGGACAACCTCCCTCACACCCGCAGCCGGGCCCCCGCTCCCCTGCCACAGGGCGTGATGTCCTCCGGAGCAGCCCTGGTCTGGTCTGGAGCGGTCTGGTCTGCAGGGTGACCAGAAGGCCGCCACGCCAGGGGCCCTGTGCTCTGATCCCCTCCCGGGTCCGGGGTCGGCCGCCGCGCTCGGCTGCTCCTGTGGCCTGGGTGCCCTGCGTCCCACACCGTCCACATCGCCCAGCCCGTCCAACCCGGGCCGCGCTCCGACCTCAGCCAGGTTCCGCCTGTTTACGGACAGCCCACGAGCTAAGGACCATTTCCACGTCGTCAAAAGAGGAAGAAACCCTGTCATTTTGCGACGTGGGCAGACCACGTAAAATTCCAATTTCGTGTCCCTATGCAAAGCGTTACTGCCACACAGCTGTGGCTGCTGGTGCACGTATGGTCTGTGTCTGTTTCCCTGCTACAACGGCAGAGGTGAGCACGGCTGCAGGATGGAGAGACTTACAGAAGAGTGTGCCGACGCCTGTTCTAGAACCCACTGGAAACGGGGCCTTTAGGCGGCAGAACTGGGGTGAGGGGTCCCCATGAACCTGTTTGCTGCTTGCCCGAAAACACTGAATCGAGGACCCGATTTTGCGACGTGATTGTCATTTTAGGTCACAAGCGCGTCCGCATAAGTCACAAGCAGCCGACACAGGGCGGTGACACCGCGAAGGCACTAAGACACCTCGCTGCCCGCCAGAAACCCGTACAGACTCTGTCCTGTACAGCTGGGCTCGCCACAGCCCCCTCTCCCTCCCGACCCACAGAACCTTCGAGTGGGACCTTATGTGGCAACCGTCTCTGCACATGCCCTCGGTTTAAGGATGGCGACGTGAGCTCATCCCGGATTGAGACCAGCGCCCCACAGGAGGAGAGACGCAGACACGGAGGAGTAAGTACCGTGTGAGGACAGAGGCAGAGGCTCGAGGGACGCGGCCACAAGCCGAAAGACTCCTGGGCCACCAGGAGCTGGAAGAGGCAGGAAGGACCCTCCCCGGGAGCCTCCGGAGGGAGCTCGGCCCCGTGACCCCTTCATTTCTGACGCGTGGCCTCCAGAGCTCCACTTCTGTTGTTTTAAGGCTTCGGACTTGTGGCCATTTCTTACGGCCGCTCCAGGACGCCACTGCAGTGACCCTCCCAACTGCCCCTTCCCCCGGCCCTCGTGCAGCAGGACTGGCCCTGATGGGAGGGAAGGCGTCTGGCGAGGGAAGTAGGGCCAGAGCCGCACCGGGGGCCTTGGGCGCCACGTTGGGGAGTGGGTGGCGCGGGGGCCGTGGCCCCGTGTGTGGGCCTCGGACAACCTGCCGGGCCCTGGTAGGGGGCAGAGGCCTGGCCCAGCCCACAGGACGGGGCAGGGAAAGCCTTTTCAAGTGGCGGCCTGGGCACCGCGGCGTGGGCCCCGTGACGAGCCCGCGGGAGAAGACCAGACTCGCGGGTTTGGACAGGCGCCCCCGGTCTGGTGAACGGAGCCAGAGGCACGCAGGGGAGAGTCCTGAGCAGAGAGGACATTGGGGGAAGCGCCTGGTTAGGTTCTTCTGAAGCTACAGGAAAGTCAACAGGGATTAATTATTAAAGCCCCATAAAGCCTAGAAACCTAGCATCCCCCGTGGTGTGGGGGGGGCGGGGGGGAGGGGCAGGTGGGAGCTGACAGACAGCGGGGCGCTCAGCAAAGGATCCCAGAGCCTCAGAGAAATCGGGGCAATCCTGGAAGCGAAGCGCAGCCGATCAGGCCCGGGGAACCCTCCCTGCCGCCAGCGAGCGGGGGCCCCGGGGACCCTCCGTCTGAGGTCAGTGCGGTCCCTGAGCGGTGGCCCCTGGGCCGGCGGGTCCGCGTCTAGCTGTGCCGGCGGGAGCCCAGAGCACGGCCACGGGGGCTCGCGGCCGCGCTCCGGCCAGCACTGACGGGCCCCGGAACGTTCCTCCTCAGCAGAGCGGTTAAGGGAGAGCACTGCTCAGGGCGACGTCTTGGAACCCTGCAGCGGCCCAGACAACGGGGCCGCCCCACGTGCTCACAAAGGCGGCCGTCCGGGACAGAACGAGAACGAGAACGAGAACGAGAACGAGAAAGAAAACGGGATAGGGCACGCAGTGCGGAAGGCGACCTGTGGATCTGAACCGTCTGCTTTATAGGCACACGTGCCCCTGGGTGGTGCTAAAATATACAGGGAAAGTTCCAGAAGGGGTGTCCTTCCGGGAAGGAGCCGGGAGGCGGGGGTGAGGGGGCTAGCCTCAGTTTTACGAGAATCCCCTCCTGTGGCGCTTTCTAGCGCTACAGTGAAGGCCACGGATGACCCCCACCCCTGCCCCCAGGGGCCCTACCTGCTTCGGACGTCCTTGGCGCGGATGGGTGCCAGGAGGCTGAAGGAGGGTTTGGCATCACAGGCCAGGGGGCTCGGGGGCCGGCCGGGGCCCAGGCTGCTGTGGGCCCGGAACAGTCTGGTCTGCAGGCGGGACCTGCCGGTGGAGTTTGCGGTCCACGGCGGGTTGGAGGCCGCCTTCTGGTCCACGGCGGGCAGCCTGGTGGTGCTCCCCGCCGAGGCCCCGTCCCGGTGCAGGAGGTCCAGGGAGGTGCTGATCATTCCGGAGATACAGTGACCCCAGGAGGAGGGGCCCCCTCCCGTACTGCCCTGGGCCCTGCGGGACGTGGGGATCTCCTGCAAGGAGGTGCTCAGGCAGGGTGGGGAGCCAGTGCGGGTGGGGGGCTGGGGGGCCTCGTCCTGCAAAGAGCCTCTGGAGGGGCTGGTCCCACTGCGCGTGGCCAGGTCCTCGTGGCTGGTTCGAAAGCGCCGCCTCCTCCACGCCTTCTCGTCCAGCGACAGAGCTCGCTCCAGCCTGGGCCTCGTCGGTGGCTTTGGGGCGAAGGGTTTTGCCTTGGCTTGTGGGTCCTCATCGCCGATACCCGCTGGAAGGCTCAGAGGGGGCACGGGGCTCTTCTCGGGGCCCTGACAGCTGTGGGTGGGCAGGGACCCTGGGTGGGGCACGAGGTCTTGGCCTGCGTTGGGAAGCTGTCCCTTCAGCATTCTGCCTTCGGGCTGCAGATGCCCCTGGGCGGTGGGCTGCGGGGGAGATGCCTCTGAATGCCCCAGGCACGCCAACTTGGACGGCATAGTCCAGGGGCCAGCTCTCAAGGGTGATGGCGACCCAGCCGACCCAGGAGAGGGCTCCTGCTGGGGCGGGCTGCCGGTGGAGCCCAGGGTCAGGGATGCGTGGTCAGACGTCGCCCAGCAGGCACGGAGGAGAGAGCGCGCGGCGGCCTGGGGTGGTCCGGCAGGGGCAGGGCCAGTTGCCACATGACGGGGACCCCCAAAGGCCCGGAGTCCCCCGGAGGAGCCTAGAGGAAAACCGTGCCGTCAGCCTCCCGCAGCCAAGGCCGGGTCCGCGCGTGCTGGTGCCACAGGACGGCTCTGCCGCAGGGCCAGAGGGGGAGAGGCCAGCGGCAGCTGAGCCACGAGTTACACTGCCGCTTCCTCCTAGGAGGTGGGTGAAGGCTGGCCCCTCGGACCACGGGAAGCCACCATACTGCGGTGGGGGGCGGGGGGGAGGCTGTCCTCCGTGGGGTGCTGGGGACATGACCCGCACAGAACGGCAGCCCCAAGGTCAAGGCCAGTTCACAGGCCCGGCCTCGGATGGGAGTCCCTGGGCCCTGGCTCACCCGGGTGCCCACTCTATCGCTCAGCGGGCACACCCCGCCCGGGCAGGGGCCCCTCCGCAGGTCTGCGGCCCGGCCGCTGCCAAAGGCCCCTGACTCAGGACTTGAGTCTGCGGGCGCGGCCGCCGCCGCGGGGTCCCCAGGGCAACGACAGCCGCGCAGCCTGACCCCGCCCCCGCTTCCCGCCTGGGGTCGCCCCGCGCCGCGCGCCGCGCCCCGCGCCCCCGCCTGGGGGTCACCCCGCCCGAGGTCGCCCGGTGCCCCAGACTCGCGTCGCAGGCCCCGCCCGGGGGTCACCCCGCGCCCTGAACCCGCGCCCCCGTCTGGGGGTCACCCGGCCCGAGGTCGCCCCGGTGCCCCAGACTCGCGTCGGAGGCCCTGCTCAGGGATTGCCCCGCGCTCCGGACCCGCGCCCCCCCCCCCCACCCGCCCGAGGGCCACCCCGCCCCAGGGCGCTCCCGCCCGGGTGTCGCCCTGCCCGAGGTCGCCCCGCGCCCACCTCTCGGCGCCGCCTGCTCCCCGGCCGGCGGGCCCGGCACTGCTCCCCGGCAGCGGGCGCACAGGCGTCCCGGGCGCAGTCCCCGTAGCAGCCCCCGCAGCGGCCCCTGGCGGCCGGAGGACCCAGCGCGCGCGCGCGCGCCCGAGTCCGGAGGCCCCTCCACCCGCGCGTCTCCCCAGCCTCTGGGGCAGCACCGGCCCCGCCCCGCCCAAGGGTCGCGCCTCACTTGCTGCTCTGGAGGGAGGGGCTTCCCGGCAGGCCCACCCCCCACCCAACACCGAGGAGCTCTCCGCCCCCCACCCATACCCCGCCACCTAGGGGCCTGGTTCCCCTGACGGTAACCAACCAACAAAAGGAAACAAGTGACAGTGTTTTGCGAGCGCAAAATACTTTATTTACCAATTTGCATTTAGTAAAAATAGCAGCTCCCGCCTGGCCTGGGAGGGAGCTTCTTGAATCAAAAGTCGCCGGCAGCCCGCGCAGGGAACGGTCGGGTGGGCAGGCCAGACCGAGGGCGCCAGGGAGGTCTCGGGTCCCAGGGCCCCCACTGCCCCGGGTGCCACGCCCCACCTCTCTCCAAGTGACCAGAACCAACACATCCGGGCGCGCCCTGGGTGACGCACGGGAAAACACTCCGCGCCCTGCCTCCACGACCCAGTGAGCCGCGAGGGAAACCGAGGCCTGTGCTAACTCATTTACGCCCTTTCTGCACTGAGATTCCCAACACCCAACTATGTCCCCAGCAGAACCTACAGAAATTTCCTAATGATTCTTATAAATATTTAATGTTTTTCTGCGGCCTCTTCAGAGTTAACAAGAATGTGAATAATTCTAAGAACAGTCGATGAAGCCTTAAAGCTCTGAGTCCAGGGGGCGGGGCCTCCCTCTGTGGGTTCAGCCCCCCACCCACTGAAGATCCCGGTGTGGGAAAAGCGGAGGCAGCAGCCTCAGAGTCGGGGCGCGTGTCAACTCTGCGCCCTGAGGACCAGTCATGAGGAAGTACATCGACTATTTTACAAAGGGCATGGCAGTCCAGAAGTTTCTCTGGGGACGAGTCTAACCAGGCTACTCACATACTAAGAAAACCCGAATGGAATTCGTCACAGCCAGTTTCTAGCACTGGTGGGTTAGGGGGGCGGGTCCCACGTGGAACACGGCCCGGCCCGGGGAGTGGAGAGCAGAGCCTCCCTCCCGGACAGAGAAGGAAGCGAAGCTGGGACCATCTTTGCCGCCAGACTCAAATGCACTTCGGCGACCAGGGCCTCCCTGGAAAACTCAGCTGAGTCCACGTCTCCTTGAAGCCCGTGATGCGGTGCCAGGCCCCAGGGCGCCCTCCCGGGCCCAGGGGGGGCCCGACGCAGCAGGAAAGCACGGTTAGGTTTTCCGAGACACCCCAGTTACCGAAGGGCTGCGTTTTTTCGCGCAGCAAAGATGGCTCCGGCCTCCCTCGGTGCACCGCTCCTGAACGACTAAGAGCGTTTTACCCTCGGGTCACCGTCGGCTAGAGACGGAGCCAAAGCTCCCCTCGCTTCCCCCGGCACGGTAGAGGGGCCGCGGACCCAGCCCCGGCAACGCTGCGGAGACGGGCCGTGAAGGAGTCCGAGCACGACCGCGGGGAGTCACTGCCGTCCCCATCCGGGCGGGAACAGAAGGGAGGCGCGGGCCATCGATCCGTCCGAGTTCGCGGTGGAGCAGAATTTGAGGGTTCCAGGTGCCACTGCAGGACGGGGACCCTTCTAGCTCAACGCCGGGTACTTCCTCTGGCCGATCCTCCCCATCCTGGAGCCCCCCGAGGCGGCAGAGGCCTGGAAAGACAAGGAAGAGTGCGGACTTCCACCCGGCAGCCTCCGAGGCCGGGGGCGCCCCGGCAGCGCCGGGGAGATGGGTCTGCGGGACCCTTTCCACCGACAGAACAGGCAGGCTGCGTGTTCCCCGGAAGCCCCGACGACTGGCCAGGTGGGGACCAGGCCTAGACGTCCGCTTTGAAGGGGTCCGCGGTTTCGTCAGGTGGTGAGAAGGGAGGCTGGCCCCCGCGGCAGAGCACCCGGGGAGGGTGGCGGCCCAGCCCGCGACTGCAGCGTTGCGGGGAGCGCCCAGGGACAGACAGCGGACGGAGCGCAGGCATTTACGCGCGCTGAAGTGAGCCATCGAAAAACTCTCGTAAAGCGCACACTACGAGACGGAGGGAACGAGAGGAAAACCGCCACCAGATCTTGAAACGGAAAAGCAGACGCACGGCCAGGTGGTAACCTGGGACACGGGAGTCCTGGAGGTCAGGGCAGGAGGCCGAGAGGCGGCCTCGTCTGCGGGCACGTCGAAGCAGAGCGTGGCAGGCTGGCCGGGTGCCCGGCTGACGGTGAGCAGGCCCGGCCACCCCAGGCGGTGAGGGCGACCAGGGTCGTGGGAGGCTTTACACTCTGAACGTCGAGACACGGCCCCGGCCCCTCCCTGCTCAGCTCCCCCCCCGGCTGGCAGCCAGTCTGCACCCTACGGGCAAGAGACCGGAAAAGGAGGAGCGAGAAGGCAGAGAGACAGAAATAGAAAGAAACATTCAAGAGCATTCCCCAACCGCGGGCCGCGGGCTGCCAGGTGAAGGGTGGCCAAGGCCGGCCCGGCGGAGGGAGTCAGGCCCACGGTGAGGGGTGGCGGCGGGAGACCCGGCGGGAGACCGCAGGCCCCAGCACGGTGGGGGCGTTCACGCCAGGAGCAGCGGCGGGGACGAGAGAAGGGTCGGCGGACACAGCAGGGCGCGGGGCTGGGGATCCCTGTGCCCCAGGAGACAGCAGGGCGCTTACCTGTGCAAAGTGAGCAGGGCTGTAGAAGGGCACGGCTGCCCCGGAGGCGCCCCCTGCTGCGGGGTGGTCACTGGGAGCCTGAGAAGCACAGAGAGTTCATCTCAATGCGGCAACGTCACACAGCGGTCCGCGCTCCCTTGTGGACAGACGCCACTGCTGGTGACCACTCACAGTACTTCTAAGGAAGCCACAGAAGCAAGTCGAGGACACTTGTCGTGACACCGGATTGCATTACTGAGTGGTTCACGGGACACAGGTAAAAATGAGAGCAGCATGCAGCGCGAAACGTTCCGAGGGCAGAACATGCGGCAGCGGGGAGCGCCCGGCCCGGGGCCCCCGGAGCGGCAGCTTGAAGCGGTTAGTAGACGCTTCCGACCGCTTCAGACCTCCCGTGTCCAGCTACAGAATCCAGTGTTTTGATAAGCAAATAAAGTCACACGAGGCCTCCATCGAGGCAACGGGAAAGCTTCGTCGTGCGATCCACACAGAAGACTCAGGATTCCCGCGTCCCAGCCCGCCCGGCCGAGGACAGCCTCGCTGCCTCGCTCTGCCCGGCCGCCCAGAAACGCCCCGCGCTTGATCAGAAGCCAGAAATTCTCCGGACCCGGGCGGGCTTCTGAGACACCCTCACACGCGGTGAGGCTGCACCTGCGGCCGGCCGTTTGGAAAAAACCGATCCGGAAAGAACGAAATTACAAAAGTCACCCGTCCCCTAGGAACGTTTTGGGGTCGACTCGGTCGCCCGTGTAAGCGGACGGCCCGAGGCCGCCCCGAGGACCCTGGAAGGAAGGAACACTGCATCCTGTGGCGCGCGGCGGGCGGGGAGGCGGTGGGCTGCGTTAGTGACGGGGGCACGACGCGGGCCGGCACGGCGCTCTTAAGGGAACCACGAAGGCGACCCGGTTCAGGTCGTGTTCAGTGAGAACTGCCAGCCACAGGTACCTGAGACAAATGCTGGCTTACTTCACGCGACAATGAACTCAGTGAACTACAGCGTGAAAGCTGCGAAACAGCAAGAACACACACAACACGGACACATGAGAGATCGACAGGCGTCTGCTCCACGCGGCCAGCTCCACCCCAGACGGCCTTGTGACGCCGTGAGAGTCAACACAGGCCGAGTGGGCCAAACACCAGCGTTAGTTTGAAACTCCTGCCGTGAGGGACGGCTGGGCTTTTTTTAATTAAGGGAACGTCTACGTTCATTTGCTGGTTTTGAGAGAGAGCGCGCGCGCAGGGAGGGGCGGAGGCAGATGGCGAATCTCAAGCGGGCTCCGTCGGCGCAGGGCCCGACACGGGGCTGGGCCTCCCGAACCGTGAGATCGTGACCTGAACCCAAATCCAGAGTCGGCCGTTTAACCGACTGAGCCGTCCAGGCGCCCCTCAACGTACAGCTTTTATTAAGATGGGGGCACCTGGGCGGCTCGGTCGGTTGAGCGCCCGACTTCGGCTCGGGTCGTGATCTCACGGCTCGTGGGTTCGGGCCCCGCGTCGGGCTCTGTGCCGACGGCTCGGAGTCCGGGGCCCGCTTCGGATCGTGTTTCCCTCTCTGCCCCCGTCTGCACACTCTCTCTCCCTCAAAAATAAATAAGAAGCATTAAAAACATGTTTTGAAGGAAAACCATCGGTTGGGGGGCGAGGGGGCCTGCCCTCGTGCTGCCAGAGGAGCGTGAGCGCAGCGCTGCTGTGCTGAGTGAGGGGAGCCTGGGGTGTGTGAGCTCACACCCTGCTCTGCACGCAGCTCCCACACAACCTGCAGACGTTAAGGGTCGCTGCTTGTGCTGTGGGACCACAACACTTCTTAAGTCCCAGAAAGCTGCTAAATTGCCCCTTCCTACTCGTCAACTTTCTCATTTAAAGAAGAAGCCACTTGGACGGTACAAACGGGCGATGTCCCCAGCCCGGTGTCTGGGCAGGTACGTCCTGTGGGAGCGGCTTACCTCTCCTCCCTTGGAACCGTCCTCGTGCGCGGGTGGGAGCTCAGGGCCAGGGAGCGACGCTGGCAAACCTAACACCTGTCAGGAAAGAAGAAACGCGGTGGCCATCACTCCCGCGGAGCCCTCACAGGGGGCAGACCGACGCGACACCCCCCTCTGGCCCCGGCCCACGCAGCTCCAGTCCGAGTACGCGCCCCTCCGAACGGCCGCGGGTCCCACGACAGCCTATCTCTGGGGAACTCGGGCCGTGGGCCCCTTGATGGCCTCGTGCGCAAGCGCCCTCGTTATTCCGTTTCATAGAACAGGAAACAGAGGCTTTGAGATGTCACGTGATCCTTTAAATGTTAAGTAGCTGGGGCGCCCGGGGGGCCCAGTCGGTGAAGCGTCCGACTTCGGCTTAGGTCAGATCTTGCGGTTCGTGGGTTCCAGACCCGCGTCGGGCTCCGTGCTGACAGCTCAGAGCCTGGAGCCTCTTTGGATTCTGTGTCTCCCTCTCTCTATCCCTCCCCTGCTCACAGTCTGTCTCTCAAAACTGAACAAACATTAGAAAAAAAACCTGTTTTTTCAATTTCTCTTTTAAAAATAAATGTTAAGTAGCTAATTAACAGGGAACCAGGGTTGAAACCCACTCTGTCCACCTCCAACCATCCTATTTCACGTGCAAGCTGTAAAAATTAAAAAAAAAGTCTCTTTAGGACTGTGGGTTCGGGAAGCCAAGGCCACCACCCCACGTGCACCACATGGTCACGGTCTCCATCTCTAGAGGCCCTCAGGGGCAGGACTTCCACGGAAACTGTCTTCTCTGGGTGCACGACGGGAACGATGCAAACAGCAGGCCGACCTTCCCAGGCAGGGGCGCGGGCCAAGTCCTCCCTGCCCCCGCCGCCCGTCCCCGCGGCGCCACTCGCCTGGGGGCTCACGCGGGGGGCTCACCTGGGGCCGTGAGGCCGGCTCTGGATTGACGGCCCCCCCTGCAGGCGCACGCCCTTCCCTGCCGGCCCCCTCTGCGGGTGGGGCTTCCTCCGCATCTGTGAAGGGGACAGTGCGGGAGGCTGTCAGTCCATCCACGACACCGTCGGGGTTTCATTTAGAACAGTCTCCAGGGGAAAGGCTTCCCACAGTGCACTCGTGGGGGACACGGAAAGGGATCCGTGAACAAACACGGATGGACCGCAGGCTCCCCGCACGTCAGCCGGGTCATTTTTCTTAAAGGGAGGTGAGGGCCAGGGGCTCTCGGAAAGGAGGTCACAGGTCAGGAGGTCCCATCCCCCCTACCTGCGTTTGGTCCGAACGAGTGGGTGGGAATCGGCATTGGGGCCAGAGGAGCAAAAAACTCCGCCGGAGCGAGAGCCGGTTCGCTCCGCTGGGGGCCCCCCGGGTTTAAGACGTCCACGTAGCGCGCTCGGGCTCCGGCTGCGTCAGGGCGAGCGGCAAATGCAGGTCAGCGCACCGCAGGACCCCGCTCCCCCGGGTCCCCCCCCTCCCCCCCCGGACGCGGCTCCCCACGTGGCGCAGGGCTGGCTTCCCCCGGGGTGACGCCCCCCGTCTCACACACACCCCGAAGCCACCAGCGCCGCGCCGCCTCTGAGCGGGGCCCTCGTGCTCCGGAGACGGGGTCACCCCGTGACGCTGCCGTCCCTCCTGCGCGCTCCACCACCTCCCCTCAACTCTCCTGAGCCCGTACCACAGGCGAGTTCTCCGCGTCTAATTTCTGCCTCGACTGTTACCTGCTTTCCTGGAAAACATGTTCACGGAGGCTCTCGGGGGTCCTCCGGGACCGGGGGGCCCAGCCTGCGGAGCCTTGGGGAGGGAGGTTGGTGGTGGGGGCGGAGCCTTCTTCTGCGGAGGGAAAGACGCGTCAGAGACCTGCCCGCGGACCCGCGGCCACCGGGCGCGGACGGGGGCCTCGCGGGCGCCCACGGCCACGTGGCAGGGAGCACTCCTCCCGTCAAGCAGACGCTAGGAATTCCAACTCACCTCCTCCTCCGGCTCGTTTACATCCACCCATCGGTTCTTCTTTTCATCCCAGACGATCTGCCACCATCACGAAAATAAAGAGAGAAGTCCGGAGACTCGGCGGAACAGACCCGGAGCGCGGCCCCGCGTGACGCTGCACACTCAGGAGACGCCCACCCAGCCGTGCCCGCAGCCGGGGAGCGCCGTGCGGACCACCGCCGGCCACGTCACGTGAACTCACAGGCCCCGCCGGCCCCACGTCCTACAGCACTCACCGACTTGTTCTTGTCGTCGGGCAGATAAGCCTCCGTCCTTTTCTTCCCGGGCAGCCAACGAAATAACCAGGACTCGCTGCTCTAAATACAGAAACAACAACAACACCCTGGGGGACGTGGTGCCGGGTGAGGGGAGCCCCACACGGAAGGCCCAGTCCCGAAGGGTCCGCTCACAGGAGGTCCGAGCAGAGTCGGATCCGCGGACGAGGGCGGCGGGGGGGGGGGTCCGTGTGCAACGGGACAGAGTGCAGTCTGGAAAGACGGACACGTTCTGGGGACGGATGGGGGGGGGGGACGGCGGCACAACAGCATGAATGAGCCTGACGCCCCCAAACTATGCCCTCAAAACAGGGTTAAGATGGTCACTTTTACGCTGCATGTATCTTACCACAATTTCAAAACCTGAACAATGTGCCTTTTGGAACTTTTCCTGTCTGACGCCAACGATGGCAGCCTCCGGCATCCTCCCTCCCTGCCTGAGCAGTGGCGAGAAGGCTGGGAAAGTCCTTGTGGGACCCCCTCAAAACAGTCCCCCGTGTCCCGCCCTGAGAGAATTTAGGCGTCAGGAACGCTGACTTCGCTCCTCGCGTACCGTACTTCGCTTCTTCTAGAACAAGCGAACAGGGAAGGAGCCGCCGCGGCCGTGTGCGCTCTCAAACCCGTCGCTCTGGGCGACACGGGTCTGCACGCTCCCGCCTCGCTGAAGCATCACGTTCCAGCTCACGGTTCCGGCACACTCTGGATCACACTTGCGTTTCAGTAAAATACCAGCCGTTTAAAAAAGCCGAGAGACTGAACCATATTAAGAACCGATAATCTACTTAAAAAAAGGCGGGGAAGGGCACTTGGCTGGGTCAGTTGGTGGAGCGCGTGACTCTCGGTCTCTTGGTCTCAGAGCTGTGAGTTCGAGCCCCACGGTGGGTGTGATTACTTTAAAAAAGAGAGAAGGACACGTTCCTCATAAGCTAACTGACACGAAGCGTAAGGAGCCGACCCACAGCGTAGAAGAGGACGTGGGGCACGTGCATCTAACGGGACTGGCGGCCACCGTGGAAAAGGACCCGATTAAAAGCAGGAGAAGACACAGGCCGGCACCACAAAGCCGACGACGGAGGTGGTAGCGGGCATGTGAAGAAGGTGCTCAGCACCCTTGCCCCCCAGGGACGCGAACTGAAAGCACCAGGGGGCAGCACGGAGCCCGGCAGAGGCTTCGGTGGGCGGGACGGCCCGGCGCGCGGAAGGAGCGCCACCTCCCTGGCTGTGCTGCTGGAAGGGTCACCAGGTCCAAGCTGCCCGGCGGCCCCTTCCCGGGCTGGACCCCCAAGAGAAATGGGCACTTTCGCCAACAGCAGACAGACCAGAACCGCTCGTGTGGCTTTTACATAACCAGCCTGTGTCCATTACCCAGGACAAAAGATAAATACAATTGTAGCATCTGCGGACCCTCCCTCGATGTTCCCATACGAGGGCGTTTAAACATCAGTCTCCTTTATAAGGAGTCCCAGAACAGGAGGCACCGGCCAATGGTGACAGAAATCAGAAGAGGCCACCCTCGGGGGCTGGGCTGTGACAGGCCGCGAACACAGGGGGCCCCTGGGAGGGCCGCGCTGCTCCAACCCCACTCGGGCCGTGCCCGTCTGGGGACACTGATGCACGAACGTTCACGAAGCTTCACGTTTCACTTCCCAAACCGTGTGGCCCAAGTGACGCAAGAACGGTGGCCTGGGGCCCGGCGCCCAGCACCGGGGCGTGAGGAAGGGCCTGTGGGAGCCCCCGCCCCGCCGGAGGTGGGCCGTGTGCTACCTTCTTAGGCTCCTTGACCTCTTTCCCGGCCGCCTGTGCAGGCCTCTTCCCTTCGGGCGTGGACGTGAGAGGCGGCTGCAGGGCTCCGGGGCCAGCACGCTCCCACGCCGGAGGGACCTCGGAGTCCTGGGACGTCCTGGAGGGGCCCTGTTCCAAGGCAACAGGCAACAGGGGAGGAGGGTCACCCGGGGCACCACAGCAGAGGTCTTATGACTCGTGAGGAGGGCAGAGTGGGGGGTGGGGGGTGGGGGTGGGGGGAAACACAGCTGCCCCCCGCCCCCCAGCCTGCAGTTAGCCAGCCAGTCTGTCGAGGCACACTGCAGGAGCCGGGGGGGGGGGGTGGTTCGGGAGCTCAGGGGGCACTGCCGGGCTGCAAGGAAGAGGGAAGGGACTGGGCACAGTGGAGCAGGGGGCGTTTTAAAAGACAGGCTTATTTAGAAAATGCTTCTCGCTGAGCGAAGACCCCGTTTTCAAAATTAGTAACTGTCATTTTACACGAAAACAGAGTATTCTTACGGAGGAACGTGTAACAAAAGTTTAGACGATGACCGCATGCCCACAGAGGCCTGCTGTCTGTACAGAAGGCTGTAGAACAGTGTGCAGAAAAGCGTTTGTTCCCCCCCTCAGCCCCCGCGCTGAGACGAGAGCAAACAGAGGTGGTGTTTACACCAGACACGTCTGATGAAACGATACCTCGATTTCAAGAGACCAGTGAGATTTTTAGGGATTCTACTGCAGAAAGTGAGGTGCAGAGAGTGGGTAGGGCTCTCCAATTTAGGAAAGTCAAAATTAGCAATGCAGTTTCCTTACAAACGAGCACTTTCTCTCCATGAAGGAATGCTCCCCACACCACACTAGTAAACGAGCGCTTTCCTCCGTAACGCTTTTCCCCAACTCCGTATGGTGAGGATCCAAGTTATTTCAGAGGAGCTTTCCCACTGAGAAGCAATTTAAAGGATAATTTCCTAAATTTCACTACTATCTTTCTACTTAAGACTAAAGAGCGACAAGTCTGGGCTCCTAATCAACGCAGCTTATGGAAAACGAATAGCTTAAAAACAAAAAGTGGGAGAGTACCAGATGAGCAAATTTTCCGCCAAAACCATCTTCTCTCCGTTCCGGAAGCGAGTTTCTCCCAAGCGCCTCCTGTGGCATCACCCCTGTCAACGGAAGAGAGCGCCACGGTGGCAGCTTCGCCACGCGCCTCAGAGCCCGAGACCGGAAATGGTCTCGAAATGGCTTCATCTTCAAAGACGGGTCTACACCGTACTGTGCCCGAGTACACAGCACGAGAACCACATCGGAGCGCAGAGCAGGTCCCAGCCCGGGCGCGCCTCAAGGCCGGCTCGCCACACCGGGACACCCGCTCACGCTCTGCGTCCCAACCGACAGCCAAGTCACAAGGGAATCTAGCGTGGATCTCGATCAGCCGTTCCGCCTGGAACTTCCAGAACCCTTAGCAGACAGTAAGCGATACGACTCGTTTCAAGCGCAAATGACTTAAGGCTCTTCTGCCAATCACCTCCTGAACACCAAACCCAGTCCAGGCCTCTGGGGATGGCGTCGCGGCAGAGACCCACCTGGGTCCTGGCTTCCGGCCTCCTGGGGCAGGTGCTCACTTTCCTGCAGAGACGGTGCGCCCGCTGGCAGGCCAGGTCCTGGGTACAGAGCTGCAGGCTCGGGCACAGAGGGCTCTGGAAAGCCAAGCGCAGACCCTGGGGGTCCGCAGCCAGGCCCCAGCTCCGCAGGGCCGGGGGGTGGCGGCACCGGGAACAACGGCACCCTGGCGGGGAGGGCCGGCTGGCTGTCGGGGAGCGTCGGCGGAGCTGCAGAGAGCGAACAGCAGCCTGAGGTCACTGGCGCTAACTCCAGTCACCTGGAGAAGCGAACTGGCGGTCGCCCAACAGTTTAGCACGCGTCATTCTGCGTGGCCACGTTTCTTTCGTTATGCGCTAAGAGAACCAGGCGCCCAAACAGAAAGCGCGGGGGATGCGAGGGCCTCTGCGGTTGGGGGAAGAACAGCACGCGGGCTTTTTGAGGACAAAAGGGAGGACGTCGTTAAAGATGACGGGCAAGGGCTCTAAGCCACAGCGAGACCCAACACAACCTGGAGAGCGGCTGCGTGCACGGAGTCCTCCTGGCCTCGGCCGCCGGGGGACAGAGGGGCGTCCGCCCACTCAGCCGATGTTTACAGCCGGGAGCACGGACAGCCTCGCGGAGGGAGAGGAGAAGGCTGATGCGGCGCTGAGACACGTCCCCTCCGCTCTCCCAGAGAGGCAGGGCGAGAATGTTCCGCGTGCGGCACGGGGCTCACCTGAAGGCAGCAGCCGCACGCCCTGACCGAAGCGCTCGGCGCTGGGCACAGGCAGTGCCAGCAGCGGGTTGCCCGGCTGGGCGGGTCCTGGGCCGTCGTGCTGCCCGGCCTCGGGGCTGGGCGTGCTGGGGCAGCGCTGGGAGAGGGCCCCGTCCAGGCTCCACGGCGCGGCGCCCTCCTACAGGAGAGACACCGCAGGCATTTCCCACAGCCCCGCGCTGCGGCACCAACCCCGGGGGACCCGCTCCCCGCGTCTGTGCTTCAGGAGCACCCCCCGCCCCCGTCCCGGGAATCCGTGCGCCTCTGAAGTCCTACCGTTTACACCGAACACCCACGCTCAATGTGAAACGGGGACACGGACCGCGCCCGTCAGCCCGTCTCTGACACCGCGTCTCCCGAGACCGAAAGCAAACCTCACACCTTGACCTGCTTCTCGACGCGCCGCAGCTGGACCAACCAGGTGGGCTCCACGAAGGACTCCTCCTCCGGCTTCTCTCTCAGCTGAGGGTCGAAGAGCCGCAACTGCGAGGCGATCTAGACGCACACGGGGTGGGGGGGAAGAGCCCGTCACCACCGGGGAGGACAGGCCCACCCGGATGACCCAGAGACAAAAGCATCTTCGTCACCCAACCGGGCGGCTGCATCGCCCGGGAAGGTTTTCCGAGGCGCGCCGTGACCTGCCCCGGAGCGGCTGGCGAGGCCGAGACAGCAGCAAGGGGGCCCGGGAGCCTCGAATCCGCCCTAGCAGACCCGTCAGCCTGTGTGCGCGGGGGCCAGCAGTCCGCACGCCCCCGGGAGCGCGTCTGCTGCCCCTCCCATCGGATCCCACGGACCTGGCTTCACCGATCAAAACACTGAATGGACCCAGAAATGCACACACCCTGACGGGCGGTAGGGGGAGAGGGACGGTGAGGGAGGTGGGGACAGATGAAACAAGGTGGCCTTGGGTTCACTGCTGAAGCTGGCGGAAGAAGGATCCGTTATTCTGTTTTCGTAAACGTCTGAAACTTCTCATAATGAAACACTTTCCCAAGTTATCGCGCGAGTGCATTCTCCTGAACGAAACTCCCGGGGAGAGGGGAGCGCTGGCGCAGCGGGCGGCTTGTGCTGGGCGTCCCCACGCGCCACCCCGTCTCCTTTGAGCCTCGCCTGCTCCTGGAGGCCGGTCACGCGGTCCCTGTTTTACAGAGCAAGAAACTGAGGCCGGCCCTGGAGCAGCCGGGACCCAAAGCCAGGCTGCTGGACTCTGGTAGCTCACGCCGTGAACCGCTAGATTCAAGGGCCCCGCGGTGAATCTCCCGGGGAAACTTCCTTAGAAGCTACCGCTCCGTTTCTGCGCTGGGGTGAGAGAGCTGACAAGTTCTCACGCTAACGCAAAAACACCGGATGCCTGTCCAAGAACACGAGAATTGCTAAAGCCGTTCACGGAGGAAGTCCCAACGGTCCTAGCTCGGTTCCCGAGTCCCGTCAGCCCGGTGTCACCGGGAGGACGCTCAGGGGACGTCACCTGAGCCAGCTGGCTGATGAGCACCGGAGAGTGCGCGTGGGGCTGCGTCAGGATGGTCTTGGCGATCACCTCGCAGTAGTGGAAGGCTTGCGTGGCCAGCCCCATCTCCGCCAGGCGGCAGGAGTAGATGAACTTGAACACCTAGAGCAGGTGAACGAGCAGAGCGGTCTGAGGCACCGCCCCTCGCCCCCGCCAGACCCCACCCCAGGCTGGAGCTACTCTCACGCTTCGCCTCGCGCACCTCACACACGCCCCCGGCCGCTGCCCAACAGCACCAACCCTGTTCCCGGAGGGACCTCACCTTTCGCTTATTTATTTTTTTAAGATTTCACTTTTTAAGTTACCCTTACGTCCAACGTGGGGCTCCAGCTCCCGACCCCGAGATCGAGAAGCCAGCCAGGTGCCCCCCAAGGTATCTCAGATGAAAGTCGACAACTGAGCTTCTTGGCAACTTTCTCTTCAACACGCTTACTAGGCTGGTCGGGACAGCCGTCCCCACTCGCTCTGCCCCACAGACATTTATGCCCACACGGTCCCCGGTCAGATAATACCCTCCCCACGACGCTAAGAGCTGCTGACAGACAAAGTACTGGGGACCAAACGCTCAACAAACATTTTAAAGGCAAACAAGATCCTCAACTCAACAGGGCTTTCTTCTCAAGCATTACGGACGCTTGAGTGTCTCGAGATCTCCAAAAACACTTTATCGCTTTCTGCGCAAGGACTCAAACCCGCGATGGTCGGAGACTTGTCAGCACGGACCGCCCGCCCACCCCCGCTGACCTGGAAGTTGGGGAAGGAGCAGGTCTGTGCCCCGAGGGACTGGGCATACTCATAGGCCTCCGTCCTCTGAATGGCTTCATTGGTCGCAAACTGGAAAAACGGCAAACTGTCGAGGAAACGGGGAACCTTAGTCCTTGAGCAGGTCACCCAGAAGCCCGTCACACCACAGGACAAAGCCGGCAGCCGCTGCCGGGCCGCCCGCCGTCTCTGGGTGGGCTGAAGGAGGGTGCTTTCCTTCTGCGGGAAAACAGAGACCGCTGTGTTCCTCACCTGTGATTCGATCCAATTAAAACCAGTTTTGCGGTTTTCTTCGTATAGACCCCTAACCCGACCTGGGCCATGAGGTAGCAGAAGTGCGCAGCATCTAAGAGACCTTTCGAAGCTGAGGAGACACAAAGCAGGCCGCGGCCAGTGACGCCGAGTTCTCCCAGGAATCAAAACACGCGGACGGAAAATACCACAGAGACGACGCGAACGGCCCTCCGTACCCCGGCAGCGGCTTCCACACACGGGCGTCCTGCGCTCCCCCACCTCCGGGCCCGCGCCCGCACCTGACCTACCTAGCGTGTCGCCCATGGTGGTCATCGCCCTGGACTCCACATCCACACTGCTGCTCAGGTTGGACAAGATCATGGCAAGATGCGGCCTCCAATCTCCCCACTTCTCGTCTCCGCAACACTGAGGTCAGAAAAACGCAAACCCAGATAAACCCTCCTCCTCAGAAGACAGCGTCACCTTCATCTCTCACGGGTGAGCTCAAAGAGCAAGCGAGGGAGCGAGACCAACAGGGGGTCGCAGGCCTCGCGGCCCGCGATGCAATCTGTCAGAGGAGCGAGCCCGGACAGACAGCCGGACCGCGGAGATGCCCGCGAGCCCCTGAACACTGACCGTGGACGCCGCGGGCATCCGGCCCGACATCAGCTGGTACACTGTCTGCAGAGGGTCGTTGATTGGAAGACTGTTGGCGAACCTGCGCAAATACAAAGAGACGAAGACCCGAGTTGGCCCTGTGTCGAGGACAAAAAGACAAAAACAAGTCTGGTCTCGTCTTAGCCATCTAACGGCCATCTGGCACTTAACCCGGGCGAAGTGCACAGGTCCCAGTGTTTCGATCAAGGAGCTGAAAACACGAGGCCCCAGGATCTCGTGGTGGTTTCGCAGAAAGTACGAGAACTACACGGTCAATAAAAACTCCTAGAACTCCCTTCGCGGTACAACCCACGGACGAAGGCCAAGCAAGCCCGGGCCAGCGGCACCTGCTTTCTGGGACGAAAACTACAGGCCACTGTGCTTCCAAGGGCTGGCCGGGCAGCACGACCAGGCCAGTTGGAAGTGCCCAGAGACAGTCTACAGGGCAAGATGTTCTACCTGGTCATGACCCGGGCGTGTGTCCGGCTGTCCATCTTGCTTGCCAGCAACAGAGCATGTCCCCACAAGGCGTTTTTCATCGCGGATTCTAAAGCATCCTGCAAAGTGTTTTCGGGGTTACCTGAGTTATCAGAACAATCTCCCCGACACAAGCAAGCGGGCGCGGCGGCCCGCGTGTCGTCAGGCACCGCTGGGGGCGGGCAGAGCAGAGGGCACACCGAGGAACGCGCGACTCGAAGGTCTGCCCACACAGCTCCGGTTCAGAAACGAAGTCCACTTTTCACATGTGCCCCAGCTGCAAAGTCCCTGTGGCAGCAGGCTGACGAATACACATCTCGCTTTGTCATCTACTAGCAGCATGAAGAACACACACGCCGATCAGAAACCAGGGCAACCGAGACGGGGTACCGCCACCCCCAAACCATCGCTTCCCCCGTGGGACACACCACAGGGATCGCATCCCCGTTCCAGAACGCGGCACGAGGCCTCCACGAACGTCATCTCGACGCGCACAGAGCCTTTCCTAAGGCAGACTTTCCCTACCCAAAGTCACCCGGGGCACGACTCAGAGGACACCTTCGGGAGACACACACGTTGCGGTACAGGTAAACGGGAGGCAAACCGGACAGACTTTACAATTTCAACCGGTCGGAAGATGTCCACGTGAAGACCGTTTAGTTATCGCACACGAGCTTTCGGAGCGTATCACGACGTCGGAGTGCCACGAACCGCCGGCCTGGGAGACCCCCGCCACCAGGGCGCCCCCGGGGCCCTCCCCGCAGTCTGCCTGGTCCCGGCGAGCCTCCAACGGCTCTGCACATTGTGATCGGCTCCCCACCAGCCCCCGGCTCCCGCCTCACCGGGGAGGATGGTGCAATTTCTGTCTCGTGCTCGGCTTGGCCCCGAGACCCGCACACGACAGGGGCGCAGCCTGAGCACGGGAAATTCATCTATCTGCCCAATGACCGAAAAGCGCACTCGCAGGCCTCAGACCCCACAACCCTCGGAAGAAAATACCCACTGACGCGAGAGGACACACCAACACCACACGGGATGGCGTCTCCGGCGCACCCAAGAGCAGGACCGCACCCCTCGGCTGTGCTCTGTGCCCCGGGAACCCCCCCCCCCCCTCACCTTCTTGCGTCCATAGAGCAGCAGCTCTCGGAACCTCTCGGTTTCCTTCTCGAGAGTGCTGGTGGTGGCCGCGTGGCTGTCGGTGAGGAACGAGAGCTGGGCCTCCCCGGACTCCTCCTCCTCTACTTGTCCCACCGCCTCGTTAGTAAAATCGATCAGGTTGGCCTCGTTGGGTGACTTCCCAGGCAGCCATGCCGTTCGGTGGTCTCGTAACAGAAGTTCCGCGATGTCTGTTCCCACCACGGTCTGCGAGGGCCACGGGGGCAAGAAGAACGGAAGGCTTTACCACAAACAGAATTCACTGCCGGGGTGACAGGACACTCCCGCTCGTCATCAGGTGAGGCCCCGAGCAGGACTCCTCAGACGTGCACGCTCTACTCCCAGGGGCACAGAGCACCGCCCGTGACACGGCCAGGAGGACGGGCAGACCACAGACTGCCTGATAGGCCGACAAAAAGGTGGACCCACACCTCCCTTTGCCCCAAACCACACGGCCCTGAATTCCACTTCCCCAAATCACTGCTAGGAAGCTCTTCCTGCGTGAGCCCCTGGATGGTGACCCTGCTTCGCCGAGCACAGCCCGGAATAGAAATCCCGCCCAACTCCTCGGGGTGCAGGGGGACCGAGGCAGGGGCCAACGAGAAACTTACCCCGTTCTGCCTGCACAAGAGAACAATGAAATTCCAAAGGAGACTGGCAGACTCCTTGTCAATTAAATTTTCATTCTGCAAACATTTCGTAGCTTTGTTCTGTGCAAAATTAATAACATCCACTTTATGGGTGTCACCTCTGAAAAAAGAACACACACTCGATGAACAGCAACACCTTGCATCCGCGAGGCCGAGCACAGCAGCCGCCTCCGGACAGACATCGCGGGGCGCTCCGACGGGGACGTACTTGCCGAGCGGTCCCGGGAACGAGCGCATCTCCTCCTGGTCCGGCGTGTGCTGCAGCAAGGTCTGGTGGAACCGGGGCGGGGCGGGGCGGGGGTGGAGAGAGACAGCGGCTCAGGGGCAGCGTCTGCCGGCCGCACAGGCGCACCAAGCAGTCGACGCCACCTGGGGGGGTGGCTGCCCCTCCGTCACAGGGCGCGGGCACATTTGGTTTACAACGGCGACTTTCAAGCTCTACTTGAAGGAGTGGGAACCACGCCTCCCCTCAAACTCTGAAGTGGGGCCCTAACGTGCACAGAAGAGGCCTGCCAGGGCCGCAGAAGAGGGCGCCCCCCCCACCAGCCTCCTGCACCCCAGCGCCTCTCCCTGTAACCCACATTCACCAGTAAGAGGCCTCCCTGCTGAACCAGAAATGCCAATGAAGACAGAAAGTGAATATGCCATAAAACCAAGTCTGACGTGACCCCCAACGCAGACGCTTGACATGCTGATCTCTGAGAGGAAACTGACACGACCCAACGCAACAGAAACATCTGCGGATCGAAGACGTGTGCAGAGAAGCGCTTTGCAAGGTCACTTCTTCAAGGGCAGTCCTGCGAGGTGCAATTTCTACTCACGGAATTACCTCCATGCTGTGGATCTCGACCAGCGCGGGCTGTCCTTCTGAAGGCAGATTTGGAATCACTTTAATGAGCTGACCCCCAGGACCAAACCTGGCACAGACGTGAGGCACTGAGAATTTCTCAGGAGAAGTTGGTCTTGATGGAGCTACGTTTAAATAAAGTGAAAAAGAAACAGCTTGTCACCCTGTGGTGCTTCTGAACTAGACCAACAGCACAGAATTTCACGACGCCCACGTGGCTCGAGTCACAGGTCAGACCGGTCGTGGCGACCCGGCTTCCAACTGGAAGGTACTTTGGTCAGACGTCCTCCCAGAAAGGAGAACTTAGGTGTGTGTCAGAAAAGCGTTTCGGCCATTAGACACGACGGCTACTCTCTTCTGAAAAGAGAACTCCTTTGAAACAGCCGCGTGCGTGGAGCGAGTGTCACTCGCGAGGAGCGTCGGGCTTCCAGCTGCTCGGACGCCCCCAGAGCCTCCACACCCCCAGCTCTCCTTCACAGGCTGGCCCCTGACGGTGAGCGGCGCAGGGGTCGACAAGGGGGCTGAGGACAGAGATTTTCACGGGAGCATCGCCCTGTAGGGTCCGACACCCACGTCTGCACTTCTCCAGGGGAGAGCATTTGATCCGGTGTCTCAGAGAGGAGTCGAGACTGTGGCACAGGTGACAAGTCCACGTAGTTTTTCAAGGGGAGTTAGGAGTTTCCCACACCCAAGCAGCCAGCACCGGGGAGCACAGGGCGGCCGCGCCTGAGAACCTGGCGGGGAGCCTGTACTCAGAGCCACACCGGCGTGGGCACCATGGACAGGCCGGGCTGCTCTCAGGTCTGAGTCCGAGGGATGTCACCAGCCCCCGTGACAAGCTCTGTGACTCACGGCAGTCCTCACCCTGCAGAGACAACCAGGCCAGGCACCGCCAGTTCCCATCAGAGCTGAAATTCACTCCCTCTATCGCCCCGGGCTCGTGAGGCCGCCCCGGCAGAGTGACCGGACGTCCCTCCACGGCCAGGAGCGCCTGGGCCCCGACCACACACACACCTTGTTCCGTCGCGGGCCAGCCGGCTTCGGCAGGGTAACCGTACTCCGGGAAGCCCTGGACGCTGCCAAAATTGTTGCCGTAGGCGTAATCTCCAGGCAAGGAGTCTGGGGGAGGCGGGGCCTCGTAGGAAGCAGCAGTCATGCCGTGATTTCTGTAAACCTGACTCTGAGGAAACAGAGCAGACGGGACCGATCAGCTCCTGGGAGCTCGGGAGACTCAGACACGCGGTCGAATACGGGAAGGGGGGCCCACCTGGCGCGAGCGGGAGCTGAGGCTGCTGCGCAGACTCTGTGCGGAGCGCTCGCTGTGCACGCTGCGTCTGTCCGCCTCCTCCCCGTAAGGGTCCCTGTGGGGCTCAGGGTCGTCGTCAAAACTGCCAGTGAAGCGAGGGTCGTACCTCCAGGGGTCATCATACCTCTCGGGCCTGGAGAGAACGGGAGCAGAGGCGAGGAGAGGGAAGCGTGGGGAGGGGGCTCCAGGACAACGGCCCTCTGCTACACGGCAGTGAGGTCCCGCCGTGTCGTCACCACCCTGTTGCTGGGTGCCGGCTCACCATCCGGGGTCTTGACCCTCAGACGACCAGTGGGAGCCTACCCTTGGGCGGAGTGGCCACATCCCAAGCCCAAATCCAGACCCCGCCTTCGCCTTCAGATTTGGAGAGACAGGCCACAAGCGCACCTGCGTGCGGCCATGCCTTTCCCGGACCAGGAAGAGGAGGGGCCGTCTCCTGGCGCCGCCCCCAGGCCAGTTCTCAACGCCCCCCACCCAACAACGCAAGCGGGAACTGCCAGGAGGGCCTGTTCATCTTTGTCCTTCAGACAGGGACCCCAACGTCAGCTGCTCCTCAGGGTCCCAAGCACAAGCGTAGCTTTCCGATACATACGCCAGACGTGAGGGCAGAGTCGAGCAACCCTCCTCATCGACGCGTGTCGTACCAACCTGTCCCCGTAAGTGTAGTTTTCTTTCCGGTACGGATCGTGTTCCGCATCATACCAATACCTCCGGTCACAGGCGCGGGGGTCCCTGAATCTGGAGCCATAGTGGTATCGGTCCCAGCGGCCTGCATCTGTGAGCGGGGCATTAACAGTTTATTACAACAGGCAAAGCAAGACACGCCTCCCGCCCTGGCTAGAGAAACCACACCAGCCCAGACTGAAGGATGCCTCGAGGATCTCAGAGGAACCGATCTTTCCTCCCCCAAATCAGCATGACCTAGGAGAGTGTTAGCTGTTAGGCCGAGGACCCGGGCATGTCTTGCCTGTACCGACAACACGTAACACTCACCGGGTTTCTCTCAACACGGGTGATTTAAAAAAATAAAAACCTAAAAAAACCTTGTTCATAGTTACTATCTTTTGGTACTTAATTCTACGACCATACATTTTCCTTACATGGCTTCTGACGTAATTCAGAAAGTTTTTTTTTTTTAATTTTTTTTAACGTTTATTTATTTTTGAGACAGAGAGAGACAGAGCATGAAGGGGGGAGGGTCAGAGAGAGGGAGACACAGAATCTGAAACAGGCTCCAGGCTCCGAGCAGTCAGCACAGAGCCCGATGCGGGGCTCGAACTCACGGACCGTGAGATCATGACCTGAGCCGAAGTTGGCCGCTTAACCGACTGAGCCACCCAGGCGCCCCAAAAAGTTTTAAAAAATAATCCAAAACTAAAAGATTAAAGTTTTAAGAAATCATCCAAAACTAGTTCAGAAAGTTTTAAGAAATAATCCAAAACTAAAAGATTACTTAAAGCACCTGGGTGGCTCAGTCGGTTGAGCATCCAACTCTTGATTTCGGCTCATGATCTCCTGGTTCATGAGATCGAGCCCCACATGGGGCCCTGCACTGACAATGTGGAGCCTGCTTGGGATATTCTCTCTCTCTCTCTCTCTCTCTCTCTCCCTCTCTCTCTCCCCCTCTCTCTCTGTCCCCCTCCCTCCCTCCCTCTCCCTCTCCCTCTCTCTGCCCTTGCCCACTTGTGCTCTCTCTTCCTCTCTCTCAAAATAAATAAACACGTTTTAAAAAATACATTAACATTATAACCTAGATGTACCATTTTTGGCAGCTACGAGCAAAATTTATATGTAAAATGACACAAACGCACATGGGAAAGAGGCCTGGAGGAAGCGGGACAACCAAGGGACAGTGGGCCCGGGACCCTCCCCTGCAGCTAAGCAAAGGTCACAGCCAGGCAGCAGTGACCAGCAGGACCGCCAGGGGGACGTGTCGCTGAGATGAGCACCCCGCCCAATGGCAGAGTGTCAAGATGGGAAGGCAGCTCCGGGCGTATGCAGTGAGGACATCTGATGCCTGCACCGTGGCGGGAGGGCGGCCACAGGAGGCCACCGGTATGCCACACGGGGCCAGTGTGACCCCAGGAGCTGGTTTCCCATTTTATTTCTTTTCATCAACTTAAATAAATACGCAGGGCCGAGGCCATCCTGGAACTACTCACAATCATGCTTTGCTAGAAAATCACAGGAAGCTACTAACGTGATAAAGATACATTACTGCTATAACTGCTATAATTAAGATGTAATTTCTAAACAAATACAGCAGCATAATTATTCCCAAGCGCGGCTTATCTTCCACCACTTTGGCTCTTGGATCAGAAACCTAAAGAGAGCAATGGAACGGAGGGCCTCGTGAGAAACGGCCAGAGGACACTGCCTCGCACCGGCCGCACTAGTGGTCTGGGCGCGGTTGCGCCAGCGGCCGGCCGGCCGCGCTTGTGAACCCACCTGCGTAGTCATACTGGCTGGAGTAGTAGCCTGCGTAGTAATCACTGTGGCTGCTCCATCCGCTCTTGGAGTTGTAGTAACCTTCAGGATAGCCTTGCCTGAAAACACACACGATGTCGTTACGAAACAACTTTCCCACTTCCTCCTCAGGATACGACAAGACGTCAGTCAGCACACGCTACCCCCAGAGCGTCAGGCGTGCGGCGAGACACGTTGCGAAAAAATCGTAATGAGAAAATCAGTGACGACGATGAGGTAAGATTCCCTGCCACGCAGCTACGATTCACCTCCCCAAGTAACGACTTAGGTGCCACAAACTAAGAGAACTGACCGCCTTCTGCCTGCTCAGTGCCACATCCCACACAGCGACACTCAAACAGGCTCTCAAGTTTCCGGTTATCAACCCCGAGCGGAAGCAGAGAGCACCGAGCTGTCAAAACCAACCTAACGCCGACTTCGGTACCCTCGGCGCAGACCGCGTGCCGTGTGCTCGGGACGGGTGAGGGTCCGTGCCCAGGCGCAGGGCTGCGGCTGCCTCAGCCCCTCGAGTCTGCTCTCGAACCTGACCGCAGGACGCCTGAATTGTGTCTGACGGAGGCTGGCCTCACAGACCCCGCCACGCGTCTCTCGTCGCCAGAAAAGCAGAACTTGGCGAGGTCACGCGTCAGACCTTCTGGGCAGTAAGGTTCTTAGAATGGCCCGTTAGCGGTTTCGTCTCTTGCTAACGAGACTTAGACGGGATTTGATTTTTAAAATGGGACTCTTCCCATGCCCCTTCAGGAACGTCTCGCTCGGCTGAGCCGGGGGGCTTGGCCGGCACAGCTCCCGGGACAGAGACGGCCGGTGAGCCGCACTCAGTCCTCCGGTCCAGCACCCGCTCTCACGGCTCAGCTGTGGGAACGAGGCCCCTTCCGAGGGCCTTGGAGGACAGCCCTCTAGGCCCCACCCATCTGCAGAGCGGGGGGGCCGCTGCACACGCCAGCGGTGGGCTCGGAACAGAGATCTGACACCGCGCAGAGCCACGACCACGCCACCTCCCGGCTGCCCTCGCCAACCGAGCCCGTCCGCCCATCAGCGAAGACACAGTCGCAAAAACGAAGGACGTGTTCCCACCTCAAGCAGTTCCTGCAGGTACGTGATCACACCAGGCGTGAGACTGACGCACACAAGCGCGGACACGCATCCGCAAGCGCGGACGCGGACGCGGACACGGACACACGTCCGCAAGTGCAGACACGGACCCACGTCCTCGAGAACACACACGTGCGGACGTGGACACACGCCCCCGACCAAAGCAGGGCAGGAAGGCCGGGCTGCTCTCCAGAGCTGTCACATGAGTGGTGACGACATTTAGAGCACAGAAACACGGCCAGACAGGTGACAGAGCCGCTGACGTGTGACCTGGCCTCGCTCCTGGCTGGGGCACTTCTCAACAGCACGGAGCCACCTTTGGCCTCTTGGAATGCACGTTAACTCGCAGGTGGCCAAAAGGACAGGATACTGGAACGGCAAGATGCGCCCTGGCTGCATGCACCCTCCTCCACCCTCCCTGGTCTCCTAGAGGGTTCTAGAAACACCTACCGGATGCTTTCCCTTATTTTCACTTCGAGCCTTACTTCCCAGGTGCTGCACAGGAGCTGAAACCTCGGGAGCTTTCCCCCACAAAGCCCCCAGAAGTCTGGGCTACGTGCAGGCCAGCAATGGACTGAGAGCGGCCGGCCGAACAGGCAGAGGCCCACAGAGACAGAGCCCTGTCTCCAGACAAGCCAACAAAGTCAAAGAGCCAGAGATTGGATCCCGTGATTTCGGAAAGCAGTGCACATGCAAATTCATGGGGGATCAGACTTCCTCTATTAGAGTTCAAGAAGCCGTGTAGCCTTGTAACAAAACCTACACCCGTGACACGTCACTCCTCCACCTGACGACAAGCAGGTGCAGGGGAAGGTGCTGGAAGGCAGGCGGTGCGCCCGCCGCACCGTCCCAGCTCTCCCTATGTGTCTGAGCGGGAGGCTGTGACCTGCTTCCATTCCTGCTCGGCAGGAAGGCGTGATGCCAAGGCTCTTTCAAAATCCCTCATCTGTAATCACAGAGCTGAGACGCGCTCGCTCAGCGGAGGAGGGTAGCGGGATAGACGTGCGTGCGGCCTTCCAGCACGGATGCAATGCTAGGAAAAGGAGGTGGGCAGGGGTCCTGGCCCCAGCCTGCCTGGCCTACGACTCCACACCACTGCGGTCAGTAGCAGGGAACAGCCTTAGGGCCCTGAGCACCCGGTCAGCAAAATGCCTGAGCCGCGTGTGTGCCTCGGTGGTGGCTGGATGATCCCCTGGCCCAGGGAGGACCCTGCAGAGGGTCTGGCCCGACCCAGGGCTGGCTGACAGCACGGCGTGGCTGCAAGGGAGGGCTTTGTTCCCTTTCAAAGTGCTCCTGTGCTCTGCCCGTGCTGATTAAACATACGCAGAAGAAAACAGGTTTGTCTAATGTTTTCAGATCGGTAAGTTACCACCACAGCCGGCAACACGAACGTCAATCACCTGGCAGGTGGCCGGTCCGAGCAGTGACTTGCCCGGGAGCTGGGCCGCTCGGGCTCGGGGCAGCGGTAGCTCTCAGCGTAGGCGGACACCGCGCTGTCGTAGGACCTGTATCTGGGCTCATACAGGCCATAGACGTCCTGCTGGAAGAAGGGTTTGCGCAACGTTAGACATCGGTGAAGAGCCACCCGTCAAGCAACTGGCACTAGCTCTAAATGGCGCTGGTGACGGCCCTCCAGGAGCACCGGACGTGGGGCTTCCCTCGTGCAGAAGAGAAAACCTACAAATTGAGATCCACAGCCACAGACGGGCAGCAGGATCTTCCTGAGAGGGACTGCCCTGGTCCTGCTCAGGAGATGGCCGCCGTGTCAGCAGGCAGCCGCCGAGGGGCCGTGGAGACTCCAGACGGCTCTGCCGCGGAGGTGCTATGACTCCCTGGGTTCGTGTCCTTGTTTCACACATCATCTCAGGTATGCAAAATACCCAGGGTTCCATTTGAATGGGTCCCGGAGCTACACGCAGCCTCAAAGAGAGGCTCGTCCTCTGTTCTCACGAGGCTTTCAACCCCTCACAGGCTCATGACTGGCCACGACGGTCTCTAAGGAGCCGCCACGCGGGGGGACCTGAAGCAGCCCTCTGGTCTACGAGCCTGACTCTCCACCATCGCCTGGCCGAAGTGGAGAAATCACGTCCGACGGACTTATTCCTGACACCACCGGAGACTGTGGCCACAAGGGGGGAGGGCGGAAGGAAGCGGGCTCCCACGGGAGTGGTGCTGGGCTCTGGCTGGAGTTTGCCAGATGTACGTGTGGTTGCTGCACAAAGAACCCAAAGCGGGGACGCTGCTCCCCTCGTGCTCTGCCAGCCCTGCCTGGGCGCGGGATGGATCTGAAATCAGTTTCCCCGTATGGAAACAGGAGTCCCTGGGGCTCCTTCCAGAATCGCAAATTTGCTAATCTCAGTGGTTAGACGCACAGTATTCATATAATCCCAAAGATGCTCAAAGCCTGCAAAGGAGGCACAAGCCTCCTACTAGTGGGGGCTACTGCCCGACCCACCCCCACCAGCCCTGTACCCCCGAGCCGCCTCTAAGAGGTCCCCAGGATGGCCACCTGCCCACTGTAGGACCGTGCTTTCCAAACTTCTGGTCTACATTCCTTGGGCCTCTGACACTCTGCCGACCTCGCATGACGCGGGGCTGGGACTAGAGATGATGAGAAGCAAATCGTGACCCAACGTGTGCATTTGAACCCCACTGTTTCAAAGTACCAGAGAACTGGACAGAACCAGTTGTGTTTCACAACACTCACACACTTAGGCCACTGTGAACGGCAAGTCTTCTGTGGGGCGCGACACCGCCCCCGCCCCGCTGCTGGGACCGCCATGCGCCCGAGGGACGTTTACGGGATCTCATCCCCCTTGGCCGTTTTGCTCGGATTACGTTCCGAACCTGACTTTTTTCCCTTCGTGTTTCTACTCTCCCGGAGGGATTTACAACACTGCGCTGTCCTGTTCCTCTTTGGGTAGATTTTTCACGTCAAAACCACACCGAAGCTTCGAGAGGATATCCCAGTTTCCCGAGGTGCGCAACTCAGAGCTCTGGTCCCGCAGAGAGCCCACCGGAGGGACAGGAAACAGAGGGCTCCTCAGCCACACACGCTGGGGCACGCGTGCCAAAAATTAACCAGGGACTCTGCACCGCGCAACACACAGGTGTGCAGTGTGAGCCTGCAAGGGTTCCGGGAGCCGGGCACGCTCCCCAAGCAGTGGTGCAGGAACGGGCACTGTGCACGACGGTGCAGACCACAGGGACTACAGGCCGCTTCCGAAGCGAGCAACAAAAGCCTGCCAAGGAGCACAACTCGGGAGAGAGAGACCGCTGGTCCCGGATTCTACCGTCCGCGAGCCTGACCGTACCTGGTAATAGAGGGAGGCCGTGCCAGGATCCGGCGGGTATGGCGAGGGGTACTGCGACTGGTAGCCATCGTACAGGGGTCTGTAATAGTAGTAAGCTGCCAAGTCCGAGGGAGGCGGCTGCAGCCACTGCTGGTCCGACCGCGCGGCTGCCTGGCTGGAGCTGGTGGACACGACGGACGCGCTGGAGGACCGAGGCGGCCGAGGCAGCAGCTGCTGACCCGTGTCAGCTGGAGCGGGACTTGCCGGTGGCGGGACCGAGTCTTGGGACTGCCCCTGCACCGGCGGACTTCCGGGGTTCGAAGGTTCTGAACATGTTGCTTTGGGCCCTTGCTGGGGGGCCGGCGACGGCTCCTGCTGGGCTCTCCCTAGGCCACATGGGTCCTGAGCGTCTTTTGTCACCTGCTGGTAGAAACGGTCTGGGTTCTGTGCCCCTGGCCCAGGTTGTCTAGGCTGACTGGTGACGGTTTGCGGACAAGCTGGGCTGTCAGAACGGGACGGGCCGTACATCCTTAGAGAATTTTCCGAAGTCCTATTCAGCGTGAAGTCTAGGGCTCCAGAAGTTTCTTCCCGATTACCGGAGGGATCCGCTCTACTACCAGCAGGGACCGAGGTAGCGTTTGCAGGCGGCACCAACATCACGCCTGTGCTTCCAGCAGGGCTACCAGCCAGCTCGGGAAGAACGTTCTCTGCATTATGAACCTTTTGGCCTTCTGGAAGCAAGTTCTTTGGAACCGGATGAGGCGGCGGCTGAACCAGCAAATTAGCAGGTTGAGTACAAACGGTCTCCGAAGTGCCAGGAACTTGTGGAAAGCTACCTTGCGGGAGAGTCTTGGGCAGAGGCGAGCGGGTGACAGAGGTGGCTGCGATCCCAGACGCAGGAGCGCTTTCTCCGGAGTCCCCCCCGACAGTCCGGCTGCTTGCTGTCGGTTTATCCCCCACCAAAGCATCTCTCCAGGGCAGACTCTTCTCGTTAGGACTCGATAAGGACACAGAAAAATTAATGGGCTGAGCCAAATTATAGCTTTGATCAGGCTGGGCAATCAAGACCGGCTGATTCTGCAAAGACTCAGTGGGCGGTGAGGATAACAGGCTGGCATAGCCCGAGCTCGCCTGCGAGGGAAGGGCCTCCTCTTCTCCCATCTTGGGAGGGTTCTCGAGGTTCTCGGAAGCTCCGACGCCATCCCTGCTCTGCAGAGGGAGGCCGGGGCCTGGCGGCCGGGGCTGCCGACCGGACACTCCCTCGTCAGGAGGCTGAATCACTTCAGAGGGCTGAGGCCTCACGGGCGCGTGCAGTGCCGGGGCAGCCGGGGCCAGGAGCACGCTGCCCCCGAAATCCGGGAGCTCGTTCTGTGCCCACAAGGTCGTCACTGGGCTCTCGCACTTCACAGCTCCCTGGGCCCTGGCCAAGGGCCTCTTCTCAGCTGCCAGAAGCACGGTTTCCGAGGGCGGCCCCCCAGCGTGCCCAAGCCCCTGCTCGGCCTCCACGGGTACGGTAAAGGGCAGAGAACCGGCCCGGAGTGCAAACAGGGTCTCCATGTTGTCCGGGGGCTGCTCCAAGTTGCCGGGGCACGCGTCAGGCGGTGCGGCAGCTGGCCGGTGCGGCTTCTGGTGGGGTCCGGCCCCCCTCACCTCGCCCACCACCTTGGCCCGATCGGCCTCAACTGGTTTCACTCCAACTAAGTGGGACTTCACCGGTTCAAAAGAACTATTCGCGCTTGTCTGGAATATTCCAGTGGGTTTTGGGGGGCTTGGGGTTGAGGGCTGGGACAGGCTGCTGCGGTGATTCTGGCTCACGGTGGTCTCGTTTGTCTCGCCTCCTACAGGAGAAGAATCGATTTGCTTAAAAAAGCTCCCCGAAGACTCATCTTCAGGTTTTCCAACTTCTTGCTGAATGAAAGTGCCCCCCAGGTCTCGAGGCCTGGCCGCACCTGAAAGATTCCCGTGGCTCTTGCTGCTGTAAGTGGACGACACGCTGTCGGACCGCACGGGGTGTGGCACTGAATCCGGGGCCTCGAGATTTGGGCCCCCGCCTCCAGCGTGGCCCCCAACACCGAGCCTGGGGCCGTATCTGAGCTGATCGCCGGGGGCGGAAGGGTCCAAACTTAGGGGCTCACTTGGCAAAACTTCCTGATTCTGAATGAACTCTAAGTCCTCCACGTTCTCGTACTGTGGGCTGCTGGCGTGAGCCCCTGCGCCTGCTGGGCCGCCCCACACAGTGACGGCAGCGCTTGCCGTGGCCGGTCTATCAGGCTGGGCGCCTGCAGACTGAGAGAAATAAGGCTGCGGGTGGCCTCCCTGCTGCGTGGCCTCATTGCTGGAACCTCTGGGAAAGGCGTGGTAAACGCCACCCGCTCCCACACGTGCGGGAGCATGACCAAGTCCCGGGCCGGGGGAGGAGCCATCCAAGTCAGACGGACCAGCGAAGCTTGTGTTTTCAGATGAGAGGTTCTCCTCGTTTTCCGTCTCTCCGCCGTGGAAGAACATGGAGAGAGCTCCCGAGTCCACTTCCGGCAGGACCCGGCTGGTCTCGGCCCCTGGGGGGTAGTGCAAATGGCTTTCTGGGCTGTTTCCCTGAGCGAGGGGATTCACAAGAGCGAGGTCTGGCAACTGCTCTTTATTCACTCCTGGATTTGGCCTGAGCTCCTGGCTTGCCCGAGGATTCCCAGCTCTAGAATTTTGCCTGAACGCGTTGTCAGGATCGAAGTTATTTGCTGACTGGTTACCACTCTGCAGGTAGGCCGGCTCATTGCTTCCGTCAGCGGCCAAGGGTCCTGGCAAAGACACCAGTGGGTTGAGCTGCTCGTGGCCGGGACCGTGATATGGGCCGGACGGAGTGGGGAAGAGGAAAACGCTGGAGATGTGGGGCACCGGGCGCTGAACAGGTCCTTCTGGGCGGGGCCAATAATGTTGACCTGAGGGCTGTGGGCCTCCCTGCCCTGGCCCCCACTGCCCTGGCATTTGCTGACGAGGCTGAGGGAAGGGAGGGGACGGCGCCACAGCACTGTCGTGCGGGTTCTGCCGACTCAGGGGTCTCTCGGGCCCAAGCACGTTCGAGTGCGGATGGCCCCCGTGGGGACTGTCGGCACCCGCTCCTGGAATGTGAGGACATGGCAGAGTCTGAACTTCGGGTTCCGAGCTGGGAGCAAGCTCGGCACTCCTGTGCAACTCTGACTCCGGCGGCGCTGAAGGTGGCAACACGCTGGCAAACAGACCGGCGTCCGCTGTGGCCTGCAACACAGGTCCTTGCGAGGTATCCCCAGCATTCGCGTGAGGCACAGGCAGACCAGGGTGTTGAAGGAACGCTGGCGGGGCCGGGCCCTGCAGAATGGGCGCGCTGCTTTTGGACGAACTGCCCGACGATGTAGTTTGTAGCGCTTGTCTACTAAAAGCAAACGGATCCGTTACCGGCTGCAACGGGCAAGCTATCGGGGTCACCGGTGCGTTACTATTTGCCTGTCTCCTGTAAGATCTGTTGGACCAGAACATGCTCTGAGGAGTCCCGGCCGGAGGTGGCCCAACCACGCCTGATGGGGCTGCCTGAGGCGGCGGCTGCATGACCGATCTGTTGCACGACTAGGAGCTGCTCACAGAAAGCAGGATATAGGTTTTCTTCAACCTGAACTGGAAAAGAAAAAGAAGAAATTAGCCTAAAATCCATGTATTCAAACTCCCAGTTGCAATCAGGAGAACGAAGAAAACAGAGAAAGGCTGGAAACAACTCGAGAGTCTGTGTCCTCGGTCCCGAGACGCGTCGCTCCTACCCCCACGCCCACCCAGAACTGCATCCCGGGTGGGGGGCTGCGGCCGGCCGGGGCAGCTGAGCGCACAGACAAGAACACGGCCGGACACGGAAGCAAACGCTGGCTGTGCCCTGAGCTCACTGACTGACTTCAGACGAGCCACTGCCTTCTCTGGGGTTCAGTTTCACAGCCCAGCTGAGCACCCACACGGCACGCCTGATGCCTCCGTGATGCCCTCACCAAGGGCGCAGCGATGAACGGAGCGCAACCTGACTGCCCGTCTGATTCACTACCCGGTACCCGGACACCTTCCCGTAAATCATCACCGGGTCCTGAAAGGGCCAACCCCTGTATCAAGAGGGCACATCATACTTTTCGCGCAGGTTAATGTTACATCTTGAAACGAAAATGGAAGTTTAAGACGCGCGCTTCCGTTTTAACGAAAAAGCGTTGTAAAGTACAGAGCGATACAAGCCGCAGGCAGAATCTGAAATATACAAACACGCCCTTTATGCCACCGCGCAGAACGTCTCATTTCCCGCGCTGTGCCTGGTTGACACCGTGAGCGGAACAAGCCGCCTCGGACCACGAGGGCTATCAAGAAGTGAGTCCGGAGCGAAAGCCCCAATTAAACGTGAAGCAGCTTTAAAACTGACCAACTGACTCGACTCTGAAATTTTCAACCAGAGTGCCAACAAACCTTTCACAGAAAACACAATCGTCTTTACAGTGTGTTTTGTTGCCAGAACCAGCGGTGGTTTCCGCTTTTTAAGAAAATACGTTAAATGTAACCTTGAACGGTTAACCGGTACTTTTAAGACACAAACCCAGGTACCGTCTCTTTGCTGTCTTTCTCTATGCACAAGTCCTCCCCCCTAGTGCCACCCTCACAAACAAACAGATGACGTGTGACCGATCACGGAGGAAAGTAAACACCAGAGGGAGAAGTGGCAGGGCTCCAGGGCTTAACCCACACATTTCTGCAGGTGCACGACACTTTTGCTCCTGGCAATCTTTCTCAGAGTCGATAAAAGGGGACATTTGTGAATGGACCTGAAGTAAAGCTACTTACGGTGAAGGCTCCTACCCCTCTCTGGAAACGAGTCGTATGGATCTATTAGCTCACTACCATTACGGCTCGCCCACGTCCGTCCTAGGCCAACAGGGAAGCCCTTTGGACTGACGAGCACTCTGAAACTCACTTAAATTCGACGGACTGTATCAGGCACAGCACCGGAGGCTTCGTTTGGTTCTAAGCTGTCATTTTAGAACAAAGAATGTGTACAGCTCAGCTTTACAAGGACTGATCGTACAACCAGCCCGGCCTCTTCCTCTTATCTGTGGGACAGAGGCGCCCAGCGCGTCTTCCGAAACACGACTTCCTCCTTGTAAGGCTCCAGTAGAGGACCTCAACCGCTCTAAGCAGCGGTAAAAGAGAAACACCAAACAGCAGAGGCCCAGAGCATCACACCGCAGAGGCGTGGCTGTGAGGGCAGGGCCGGGAGTCCAACTGAACGGGCCCACGCACACCACTTCTCTTCCCGCGACCCAGACTCTTTGTCTGTGAAGGGAGAGAATCTAAGGTTCCTTCTCAGCTGCATCTTACAAAATCCTACTCACAGTGCGTTCTGGGATGCCCTAACCCCTGCTGCTGTTCAATACAGAAATGTCATCCAAAGGCGGACAGCGTATATACTTAAACGTTCTCCTTCAAGAAACTTCCCCGACTCCTGAACTCAGAACCGTTTCATAGCAAACACTACCCCTTTCCTAGAAAACGGGATCTCCCCCACCCCCCACCCCCCACCCACAATTGACAGCTTTTAAACAATAAGGCAGCTGCGTGTGAAACGATCCTGAACACGAACATGACCCTCTTGGGTCTTCTCTAGTCACCAACAGCAACGCTGCCTATCACTTCTCTGCTGGCCCCAGGCAACTTACTTCCAGCCAGTAAGTCATTTGGTACCGAGTCATCTAACTCTAAGAAGACACCGGCTGTCTTTCTTAAAAACGCATTACTCACAAACCTAGCCCTTCGTCAGACCACCCTGTGTCTACGAGAGATACTGAAGCACAACCGTCTCCGATCTTCGATCCAATTCCTGGCTAAGGAACTGAGATGCTCAGAGCACCTCCGGGGCTGCCGCCGCAAACTGAGGCTGGGCCAACAGGAGCGCCAGGGAGCACCGGAGACTCTACCCTTTGCCCACAATGTCGCTCTCGGAGGCTGTGAGCGTCACGTCGCTGTCAGACTGTGGGGCGCTTGACCTAGAGACACCACAAGCTCCAGCTTTTCCAAGTACAGCCCCAAACACGTTTAGATGTTAACCAACGCGAAGGGGGAGTCTAAACGCTGCTAAAAACGGCAAAGATCCCAAAGGACGCACTGACGTTCAGGGAAGAATCACTGCAACGCGCACGCTACCCCAAAGAAGGCGGTCAGCACGGCGTTGAGACTCACGGCTGTTTGGGCCGCACGAATCACAGGAACAAGAAAGCACTCTCCTGCCTCTGGCCTCACCTTTGACCTGTTAAGATACCGGCCACCGGAATCCGAAGAAGAGGCACGGGGCGGGGGGCTGGGGGGGACCTGCAGGGACACTGGTTGTGCTGAAACTCGCCCAACTATGGCTCCGGAGCGACCGCGTGTGACTCAGTGTGCTTCCTGCCCTCGCTGCCCTCGCCGCCCTCCCCGGTTGACGTCGTCTGTGTTGAACACACAGCCTTAAGCGGCTCGTGCCCCACCTCCAACCACTCAGAAGCTCTTAGGTGAACCTGCAAACACCGATTTCAAATGGCTGTGACGCGACCAGACGCTCCACACCATACTTTCGCCCCCCGACCGGTACTAACTTCATTACACGTTCCCGTAACCCTTCACGCGACACACGAGGGCCCGACCTCCACTGCAGCGTCTCGGTCACTTTGCCACGAAATGCAAATCTGTCCCATCACCGGCCCGGCTCGGGGAGAAATCTCCCAGCCGCTGAGGACAAAACAGCTTAAGAACCTTCGAAGCAAAGGACACGCAAAACTGTTACAAGAAATTTCCTACATGTTCGCACTCCTTGAGAAGTTGCAGGTCTGGTCCATCTTCACCATTGCAACACAACCCTCCCTCCGTCGAGGCCACCAGGGCGAAGACAAGTGTCAACACAGCGGGGCCGGACAGGCACTTGCCACAGAGCCGGCCATACCTGCGGGGTCCACGTCAGTCGGCCGAGGCGGCCGACAAAGGTGCAGAAGGCGGCAGGAGGGTCGCTCGCTCGGCCGCCCCTGCCCCGCCCCGGCCCCGCAGGTCCCCCTGCTCGCCCCCCCGGGGCCCCTGCCCGACCCCAGGCGGCACCCGGAGACGCGAAGTCCGCTCAGGGCTGGGCCCGGCCCGGCCACTTCCCTCCGCCCGACCCCGGCCCTCACCCGCGCGCCACAGGGCGGCCGAGGCCCACACCGGCTCGTGCCCCGCCCCTCCGCGACCCCTGGGCCAACCCCTCAAGAGCCGCCGGCGGAAGCCGGCCGGGCTGCGGCGACAAGCGAAGACACGACACCCGCAGCAGCCATCTTGGCACATCCGGCTCCGGCCGCCGCGCCGCCGACGTGTCCGACCGCTACGTCAGTGCGCGCCACGCCTGCCGACCACGCCCACCGGCCCCGCCCACCGCAGCTGCTCCCGTGACGCGGCGCCCGGCACGTTAGCCCGGCCTCCCTCCGGCGTTTCGTCCTTCGCGGGCCATCTATTCGTCCGCCCCGTTGGCCCGCCCCTCGCCTGCGACCAATCTTTCACCGTTCATCCCTTCGTCCCGCCCCCCCCCCCCCCCCGCCCTGCCCCTCGCGTCCCCGTCATTCACCGCCCATCCCTTCGTCCCGCCCCCTCGGCCTCGCACCTCAGCCCCGCCCCCTGCGACCCGCCCTTCGCCCACCTGCTGGGCCGGGTGCGCGGGGCACTGCTCCGAGACGTCACCCTGATTATGCCAGCTCTTTCTCCCAGTCTTTTCTCGTCTTGGGGTGTGAGAAGAGTAAGGGTTCTTCAGTCATACCCAAGTGAAGAACCAGTCCCGAACGACCGAGGCCAGCAGGAGCACCCACCGAGAACGGCTACTCGGCAGCGCCGAGAACCCGAGCGGCGCCCTGGCGCAGGCGCGACCCTCCCATTTGGCCGTTGGACTTCCTCCAAGGCGAGACGGGCGGAAGACGGCTGCGCATGCGCCGGCCTCCGCGGCGGGCTACGCGTGCGCACCTCGCGGCGGCTCGCCGGTTGCCTGGTTACGGCCACTCGCGGCTCGGGGTTCCAGTTCTGCCCGCGAAGTTCGTTTCCGTCCGCGCCCGGCGCTCGGAAAGCTGTGCCCGTCTGCCCCGCGCGGAGCCCCGGGAGGGTCCGCAGGCGCCCTTCGAGGCCCCCTGCCTGCTCGGCCCCCTGCTTGCTCGGCCCCCGGCTGCAGCCACGCCGCCCCGCGGCTCGCGCGCCGTCCGCTCCTGCTCCTCTTCCTGCCCCGCCCTGCCCCCATGGAGGCCTGGCTCCCTCGGCGCCCGGTCTGGTCCCCGACACCGCGTGGACGGAGACCAGGACTCCGTTCTGTGTTCCGCAGCCGTTGAGCGGGCGTTTGCGTTGGAGCGCCTCCCCCAGGCAGCGAGTGTCAGGCCGGGCTGCCCTGCTAGCCCCCTGCTCCGCCCCGAGGATGGCACCATCAGAGCCCTCCCACGGTGGATCTTAGGGATGAGGGGTGCTGCCGTTTGTATCCTCATTTTCCCAGTGAGAATAGAGAGGTTCGGTAGGCGAGGAAGCAGCCACCCAGACCCCGGCCCGCTCACCCGCACTCCTGCCTGGCAGGGAGAGGGAAAAGTAGCAGCCTGCCCCCGCTCACCCCAGCTTCTTCCAGAGGGCAGGAAGGGTGGCAGGTGTGCCCACACGCTTGCATCCGCCGGTGGTCGAGCTCCCAGCGGCTGCTGCTGCCAGTGCAGCAGCGGCTGAGGCCTGGCCGGGGTGGGAGGACTCCCTGGTCACCCGTGCGACTCAGAAGCCTGAGAAGAAGGAAGGAGCGCGGTTCAGCTCTTTGTTTGCTGTGACGTTGGCAGGGAGCAGCCACGCTGTCAGGGCCCCAGCGGGTGCGGGGAGAGTTTCAGTCCCTCTGACGTGGCCACTCTGCTAAGCTAACATTTGCCTTGCAGAAATGGAGATCCTAACCTATGTCAACACAGAGAATAGGTGCTGGGGCTCCCTGGATCCACCCCACTGCCCCTGACCCACTTCCTGCAGTCACTTTGTCCCAACAAACCACTCCACAGAGACATGGCACTGTCACCCCCCCGCCCCCCCCCCCCCCCCCCCCGCCATGGGCACGCAGAGGCAAAGGCGCTGGGGTCTGTCCCCTCCCCCTCCTGCTAAGCCTCTTGAGTGGAGGCCTTCTGGTTCTTGGCCATGTGGGGCCCGGTGTGGAGGAGAAGGCTCTGGGCCCACCATCGGTCGTGGAGGCTGGGGCTCTGCGTCACAGGCCCTCGGCCTCAAGGCCCAGCCTGCTACCTGATGCTGTGTGCCTTCTGTCAGCTTCCTTGACCTCCCTGACCATCACGTCCTCGGCAACCTGGAGTCCAGGCGGGGGAGCACCTACACAACTTGGGGGCCAAAAGGAAATGCTGTTGATGCTTATACCGGAGCAACAGGCACGGACCGCACTGTCCGGGGTATAGGGTGATTCTGGCTGCAGAACGGGCAGGGGCCCGAGCCGTGGGGGGCGCCCTGCCATGGCAGCTGTTGCTGTTTCTGAGGAAGCGTCCCTCCCTTTGCCTGCAGTGTCACTCATTCACTCCTTCCTCCTTATCCCCCCAGGCTCCCAGAGGCTGGATACACATGCCACCACCTCCCTGAAGCCCCCCATGGGGGCTGGCGTCAGCTGCTCTTTCCAGAGGGCAAGATTGTTAGTTCCTCATCATGACCGGAGCTGTAGTCACGCGACCCCGAGCACACAGGACACAGGGCTGCAGGCTTGCCAGGACGATGGGCAGAGCCTATGCCAGAGAACCCGGCTGTCCTTTCCATCATTGCAGCACCCTGTCACACTGCGTTTTCAGGATCACGAGAGTCAGCCTCTCCCAGGAGCCTGCGTTGTCCAGGGAGGACTGGCACCGAGCGCCCAGAGGGGGCTGAGCTGAGCTGAGCTGGGACCTAAGTGCCTATGAGAGGCCAGATGCCAACAAGGTAAAATAGCCCACTGGCAGCTCTTCATCACGTGTTGAAACGATAATATTTTGGATATAGTGAGTTAAGTGTACTGTTAAAACTTATTTAATCTGTTTCCCTCTTTAACATAGCTAGTCGGAACTTTAAAATTGCGTCTGTACCTGGCATATTTCCACCAGACAGCACTGGTCTAGACAGTGAGCACATTGTGAGAGGGGATCAGGGGCTCCCCCCCCCCCCCCCCCGCCGCTGCCCATGCATGCCCACCCTGGAGCTGGAGCTTCCTAGATCATGGAGCTGACACCCAGCCACTTAGGTGATTGTGGAAGGAGCCCTTGGTGGAGGGTAGCCACAGTGTCCCTATAGACAAAGGCTGGTGGTCCAGGGCCGTAAGCCTCTGCCCCTCCCTCCTCCAGGGCATAAAGTAGCTGTAGTAGGGTGTGGTTTGTAAGTGGACGTTTGTAAGACGCTCCTGCTCCACACCAGGGGCTCTGCTCAGCCCCCGACTCTAGCCCTCAGTCCTGGGCACCGAGGCTGGGGGCTTGGCAGGGGGCCTGCTTGACTCTGCCTGGAGATAGGAAGGGGCTGCCTCCGTGAGACCGGTCTGGCTGAGTGGTCCAGGCCGAAAGCACGTGAGGGCCTCGGAAGTGGAAAGAGCTGGCAGACAGGACTTCGGAAGAGGCAGCCATGCAGCTGAGGGGGTCTGCGTGGAGAGGAAGGGGACATCAGTTCCTTCAGGAGACAGCGGATCTGGGGGCGGAGATAGCTGGTGTTTGAGCGTGTTCTGTGGCACCTTGTGCGTGTAAGTCGGCCGGCGGGGTGTGGCCAGGCCTGGTACGAGGAGAGGGCGGCGGCTCCGGGAGGGTGCAGCTGGGGTACAAAGCCAGACCCGTTAGATCCTCCCAGACTCCCGGGAGGCCTTGCAAGAGAAAATCCACATCCAGGCTGAGCTTGATGAATGTCCCCACCCTCAGCGTCGTCATTAGCACGAGCATGGCACTGTCTCATCCCTTGTCTCCCAAGTGTCTGCAGACGTGCCTGGCACCCAGCAGGCCTCAGAGGTCTTTTGTTCCCTTTATCGCTGAGCCAAGTACTAAACATATAAGGTGACACTATAAGTCACAGGAGGGTCGTAGAAAGCACCAGAAGGGCATGGATTCCACACCAGTCAGGCCACAGAGGATCAGAGCCACGGGACTAAGTGAGCAGTATTCTGTTAGCTGCAGCAGGGCTCTGGAAACACCCGAGAGACCTCTCTCACAAAACTACTCACTCGTCGGCCGAGCCCCTACCGCGTGCCCCGCACTGCTAGGAGCTGGGAGTGTGGCCGCGGACCGGCAGGCCAGGCCTCCGCTCTTAGGGGGCACAGACCCTGGACAGCTGCAAACGTGCGCCCGGGGCTGGGGGGCACCGCGAGAGCACCTGGCAAGGCCTGGATCCCACCTGCTGCTGACACGGTAGGGCTAGGGACGGAGGAAAAGAGCACTTGTGGCTGAGGCAAACAGAAGCTTCTGTAGCGGCAAGGGGCAGAAACCTCGAAGTGGGAGATGGTGGGGGGGCTGCCAGCTGCACATTGCCTGGGGCTCTTCGGGCCCTGCACGGGATCTCCGGAAGCGCGGAAGCTCTCAGGGACTTCCCAGCAAGAATGCCATCGTCCACTTAGCTTCCCCTGCCCTGGCTCTGGCAAGGGGCCAACGAGAGTCAGGAGCCCAGGAGACAGCCTTGGGCCCCTGGGGGAGCAGTGAGGCTGCCGGGCCGGACCGGTGGGGAGAGCTGAACGTCGGGTGACTCCCAAGGGCAGGACCCGGTTCTCTCGCTGCCAGCTGCGTCTGCACCCCTCCCTGCCGCCCTGCACAGCACCAGCTCTCCTCACATCAGACAAAGGATCAAATCAGACAGGAAGGCGAGAGCATTGGTGGCGATTACGGGGATGGGCTCGGAGGCCTGGGGGAAGACAGGAGGGTGGAGCGTGGAAGAGGCCCGAAATGCCCATTGCCGAGTGCAGGCTGGCTGCGGCCGGTCCTGAGCAGCCGCGTTCCTGCCCGAGAAGTGATGCGGCCGAGCGACGTGGGCTCTGTGGGCCCTCCCAGGCCACAAATGGTTAGGAGAACGTGGACCGGGAGAATCAGAGCCAGACCCTGGCTCAGAGAGGTGACACCTGGGGAAATCACCTGCCTCTTTGGACCTCAGCTTTCTCATCTGTAAAATGGGATAGCGCAGTGGCGGGATGACTGGGCGGCATGTGCATTGCAGACGTCACTGGTGGAAATCCCCATGGGGGCCACCTGCTTGCCATGGCGGGCACTGGCAGGATGCTGCCAGCAGGGGGAGGCAGAGAGCTGCCTTCCAGTCCTAGGGTTTCCGGGTGCTGGCATCCAGGACACGCCGGGCTCCTGTAGCATCCGGCCTGGGTGCAGCAGGATGAAAGGTTTTGGCTCCGCACATCGCCCCTAGACTGCGGCCCTCTCCAGGGGCTTCTTCATCTCTGACTCCCCCTGCCCCACCCACCCCCCCAGGACTGGGGTTGGTCTCCCGAGCACAGCAGGTGTTCCGTAAATCCTTCACGAGTCGAATTTAATGGGACAACAGAAAACGTGTATTTTTCGAGCTTTGCGCTCAGTGATCTAATCCGCAGCTACAGGGGCCAGAAGGCGTTGTTTTCCATCAAGAACGGCCGTATTCCACACCGTCCTGTCCCCACGAGGGGCGCTGGTACCTGGTGAGGGCCTTGGCCAGGTTTGCACCGTCCGCTTTCCATTGTCCAGACAAGGAAATAAGGTAGAGAATAAGTAACTTAAGGTTACATGCTTTCCTAGGGCTCAGTTTTTTTTTTTTTTTAATTTTCTTTTTTTTTTTTAACGTTTATTTATTTTTGAGACAGAGAGAGACAGAGCATGAACGGGGGAGGGGCAGAGAGAGGGGGAGACACCGAATCCGGAAGCAGGCTTCAGGCTCCGAGCTGTCACCACAGAGCCCGACGCGGGGCTTGAACTCACAGACCGCGAGATCGTGACCTGAGCCGAAGTCGGACGCTTAACCGACCGAGCCACCCAGGCGCCCCAGGGCTCAGTTTTTAAAAGGGAGAAACGCGAGACCAGGAGGGTCACGGCCCTCAGTGTCGGAGACCCATGGAGCTTCTGCTGGTGCGTCACAGGCTCTGGTGCAGGAACGAGCCCGAGTCCAGTACCGTGTGAACGTGGCAAATCCAACCCGAGACGCTTCACGCTCAGCCCCTGTCGCATTTGCCCTGCAGACCTCTGGGCGGGGCTGCTGCCCGGTTTGGGGGAGACCAGCTTCAGAGTTTGTCACCACAGCGGCCATGCCGTCCCTGCGTCCTGACTACCCGCGGCCTCTGGGGTCGGCTCTGAGCAGCTCCCACTTTTCCCCTGGGGACCCTGAGGCTCAGAGGAGCCAAGTCACCCGCCTCGGGTCAACAGCACCTGCGAGGAAGGTGAAAACAAGGTGACACAAACCGGGGCGGGGGGCACAGCCAGGTGTGTGAGGTGCTGGGGGAGCAGCATTTCCAGCCTGAGCTCGACGGGCGCTGTGCCCTCGGCCCTCAGGGTGTGTCCGTCCGGGAGCCACCGCGCACGTTTGCCCTCATCGAGGCCCACGGTACACACGAGCATCCAGAGTCCAAATGAGCCCTGACCCAGGGCTCCCCGAACGCATCGACCCCCACCGAGTGCTTGGGGACGCAGCGCTTCTGGTCTCCGTCTGCCCGGGCACCCAGCCCGACGGCATTGCTCAGGCTCCCGCTTGAAGCACTTTGTCATCGTGCCGGGGCCCCTGGCTGCGGGACACTCCCCTCCAAGAGCAGCCGCAGGAAGCTCTCCAGCGCCTGTCTGGGTCCACGGCGCCGTCCCCTCCCACAGGGCTCCTGGGTGTGGATTCTGGATGGGACCGGCCCACGGAAGACTGGGCCGCAGTGAGACCAGGGCGGCACCAGCCGGAAGATCGGCTCCCCCACCGAGCCCAGTCTCTGGCGGCCGCCGTGCTCCGGAAGCGTGGCCCAGTGGCCCAGTGAGTGGCTGGGTGTCGCCCTACCCTGCCAGTCTCATCTGTGGGCGCCGCTGCGGTCCTCTCTTTGCTCTGGCCAGAGGGGTGCGGAGCCACATTTGGGGCTCACCCCGGAACGGTGTGAAGCAAGACCCCACGCCAGTGATGTGCCTCGGGTTTCCCCGGTGCCCACGGGTGCCCGCATGGTCTAAATCTGTGCCTTCCAGCGTGGCAGGGTGCAGCCACGTGCAGCAGCTGAACACGTGGCCGGTCCACACTGAGGAGCACTGATAGCCCGAAACACACACTGGATTTCAAAGACCTAGTTCGAGAGAGGGAGAGAGAGAGAGAGGAAAATAATGTAAAATATCTCATTAACTGTGCGTCAATCACATGTTGAGATGACAGTTGGTTGGACGTATTGGATTATTAGGATGTATTAGTAAACTTCATTTGTTTATTTTCACTTTAACGTGACTGCGAAAATATTTGAATTGCATGTGGAAGGTGCAACTCTGAATCATCCTTGAGACCCTGGAAAAGTGCTCCCCGCCCCCGCTCTCAAACAGGCAGTCGTGAAGGAGAACCACCCTTGAGGAAGCGTCAGGAGGGCAGGTAGGGCAGCCCCCGTGGCGGGTTCATGTGTTTGGGATGCTGAAAAGTGCAAGCCTCGGATCCCTGGGGAGTGACACCCTGAGGAGGCACAGGGACCCAGGGCAGACGCCCCCGCTGGCTGATGGCTACTGCTGGCGTTTGTGGCCCCCGGGACACACATTCGGGCCCTGAGAGGTATGACCTGGGACCCTGTATTGCCTGCTAGGGCTGCCGTAGCGGAGCCCCGCAGACTGAGTGGCTTCGCGGAAATGAACTCCCCCATAGTTCTAGAGGCTGGATGCCTGAGATCCAGGTGCGGGCCGGGCTGGTCCTCTTGAGGTTCTCCCTCCTGGGCTCGCAGCCGGCCTTCTCCTCCTGTGTCCTCACCTGCTGGTCCCCATGGGCATGTCTGTGTCCTGATCTCATAAGGTCACCCGTCAGATCGGATTAGAGTGCGCTCTAACAAGCCCGTTTTACCTTAATTACCTCTGTGAGGACCATGTCTCTAAATACAGCCACATCCCGAGGTCCCGGGAGCTGCGGTTTCAACATAGAAATTGTGGGGGGTGGGGACACGCTACTGAGCCATAACAGATCTAAGTCAGGGCCTGTGCCCCCCCTGGGGGGGGCCTGTGGTGTCCAGGTGGGCGTCCTTCTGACGGTAGGGACTGGCGGATCAGGCCGGCTCAGGTTGTACGGCCAGGAATGAGGACCACGGGGTGGAGGGAGGGCCCGTTGGCGGTGGGGGCTCTGGAGCCAGGAGAGCGGGAGCGGGTTTGAGCCCCAGGGAGAAAATGGGTGGGAATCTCAGCCGGTGCTTTGGAGTCGGGGGGTGGGGACGAGTCCCTGAGGAGGGGGATGCAGGGCGGGCGGGGGACATGACGGAGCAGCCTGTGGTGGGGGACGAGCCTCCCCCAGGACCTTGTCTGCTGCCCCACGCCCAGCGTGAGCTCCAGCAGGGTGAGCCTCGAGGGGGCACCACCGTGCTCCTCTGCGGGCCTCCTTCACGCTGCCAGGAGCTCCAGGGTCTTTGAGGAGCAGAGAGATCCCCCAGAGACCAGCGGGACCCCCCCCCCGAGGCCCATCCTGCCACGCCAGTGGGCCCCACAACCTGAACAAACTTCTTGGAAGTTCAAAGGCGGCTAGGCCTTCCTTTCTGCTAAACAAGTAACTGAGGTACAACGGAAAAGGAAATGTTGTTGGAGCGAACAGCTCAGTGACATTTAGCTGTGCGCCCAGCACCCCTGTCTGCTCGCACCTCTCCTGCCCCAGTGACGGTCCCTGCCCTCCCGCCCCGGCCCTGGGGCCACGCTGTGCCCTCCCACCGTCTCAGGGCTCACCTGCTCTGACCACTGCCCACAGATGGAGGCCCACACCGTGTGGCCTGCGTGTCAGGCTTGTTTTACTCAGCGTCATGTTTTTGAGGTTTGGCCACGCTGTGGGGCGTCTCAGGGCTTCACGGGGTTTTAGGGCTACATCGTATCCCACTGGATAGAATTAGTCTGGGTCCTCGAGAGAAACGGAACCAATGGGGCGCATATATGTATAAAGAGGTTTATGGTGGGGAGCTGGCTCACGAGATTATCCCCAGATCTGTGGTCAGCACGCTGGAGCCCGGGAGGGTCTATGCTCGGGTTCCAGCCTGAGTCTGAAGGCCTGAGAACCAGGAGAGGAGCCGGTTACCCTCTAGTCTGAGAGTCAGCAGGCTTGAGACCCAAGGAGAAGGGATGTCTCAGTCCAAGCGCAAAGGCAAGAAAGGACCCATGTTCCCCGTCAAGCGTGAAGCCGGAGGCCTTCCCTCTCACTGAAACTTTTTGTTCCATTCGGCTGTCAACTGATTGGACGAGGCCCACCCACACTGGGGACGGCTCTGCTTTATTCCATCCACTGATTCGAATGTTAATCTCGTCCAGAAACCCTCTCGCGTTGGGCCAAATGGCCCAGCCAAGGTGACACGTGACATGAACCATCACAGTGTCATCTATATTTTGTCCATCCGCGCATCAGCTGACCGGCGTTTGGGCTGCTCCCACCTCTCGGCAGCTGTGAGCAGTGCTGCTGGGAACACGTTCATGTCTGGACTTGTTTGGCCAACTTTAATTTCTTTCGCGTGTACACCTAGGAGTGGCATCTCCGGGTGCTGGGAGTTCTTTGGGCACATTTCAGGCTGGGTCTGCTTCCTTCGCACACAGAAGTTGGGTCGCTTCCCGTAGTCCTTTCCCCGGGACCTCTCGTCCCATCTGGGTGGGGGGCTGGAATGAAGCATCCGGAGTCGGCGAGGAAATCTGCGGGTGACGCTTGTACTGCGGTAGGCCGGGCCCGCGGGGGCGGGTGACACTTTGAGGCAGGAGGAGCCCAGCAGACGTTCCCTTTGTTAATCTGGCTCCAGTCCACCGGCTGGGGTGGGGCCGGTGGAGATAGCAGCATAGGTGGGAGGGCAGGGGAGGGGGCCCGTGTGTGGGGGCCCGGCCGGGGCCAGTCTGACATCCCTGTTCAGCAGGGCTCCCTCGGCTTCATGGAAGCTTCCCCACTCCCTGTGTCACCGCCGTGGTGTCCCTGCTCAGGCACTTCGGCGGTGGCTCCCTTTGCCCTCCTGCTGGGCCCTGGGCCCCTCCCTGTGCACCTGCTGTGTGTAGTGGGCTTCCTGGGTCCAAGTGGTGCCCTGCCCCCTAACTGAGGCAGAAGGGACCGCCTCCAGCCTGGTGCCCCAGCAGCCGCGTCACCCCAGGTTTGGGAGTCCCCTGAGATGGGCTGCTCGTGCCCTTGCTCACTCGTGTCCCCGGCTCCCTGCACGGGGCCTGGACCAGACACGTGCAGAGACAGCTGCTGAACTTCTGACGACGGCGTAGTCCCAGCACCCCAAGGGCCAGGGCTGGGCGGTCTTCGTCCCTGGCCGTCTGAGGGGGCAGAATTGCCGCCTCCCTCCGAGTAGGCCGGCCCCGCCCTCTGCTCCCCATCCCCAAGAAAGCGAGCCGATGCCACAACCAGGTTTGGCAAAATCCGGATGACCGTCGGCATTCCTTTTATTGCAAATCGGTTAACAAAAAAAGATGAAAGAAAAAAATACATCCTTTTCATCACCTACAGTTTTGCACGTAGATCACTTTTTTAAAAAGTTTCCTTTTGCTGTAAACTACACTCTATTTTTTCCCAAACCCCGCAAGAATCAACATCCTAGGGCGAGTCTGGTCATGCCCACTAGGGACGCACAACACTGCCCCCGGGGAGGCCGGAGGGGCTGCCTGGAGGAGGCCGACGCCCGCCGGGCAAGGCGGGCAGTGGGGTGCCCTCCCCAGGTTTGCTCTCATGAGCTACGGGCCTGGCAGCCGCGGGTCAGGTGGCAAGGCCCGGGTCGTGAGCCCAGCCACGCTCTGACGTCCCTGTCAGCACGACCCCGGACACCCTGGACAGACTTGTTCATTCAGATTTTTTAAACAAAATCCACCTTTAAAAATGTATTTACAGACATTTAGTTTGCCACAGGCTTATACTTGATATCGCAAGTGTCTGCTCCTTCCCTGGGCACGTGCTCCCCCCCCACCCCCAGACCGGGGGTGGGGGTGGCCCTCAGGCAGGATCGCCCCCCACCGCCCTTGCCGAGGGCACCGCCTCAGCCGCACACACCAGGCCGTGGGATGATCTGTCTCTGGGAACTGAGGCCGGACACAGCCATGTTTCTCCAAAGTCTTGAGAGACTGTTCTGGGGTCTCGTCAATCTGGGGCCGTGAGGGGTCTGACCCCGCGAGCTGGGTCTGGGCCCCAGGTGCTGCTAGTCTGTTTCCACTTGTCCTGGAAGAAAGTGTCCACGCTGAGCTGCTGGGGTGGCCCGGGCAGTGTCTTTCCCCAGAAAAGGGTGGGATTCCTCCACGTGGCATCCAAGACGGGTACCCCACAGCTTACACAAAGCTTAAGTATCAAGGCCAGGGGCAGAAGAGCTTCTAGAAGGAACAGGAACTCACAAGACCAATGAACAGCTATGTAATACTGAACCCGAAACAAAGATTCACGATCGGTACCATGAAATGTGCTCTTGGTGCCCCCCAAGGACACATCTTTAAAAGCATGTTTTCAAAGCGATCATTACAAAAAAAACCCACTGAAACATAGAAACCACAATTTACATTTTACAACATTCCTATTTTAAATGCAACTTAATCCACACGCCAAAGGTGTGGGGGTTTTGCCTGTTGTTTGCCTCGAGATGCAGCTTCTCACACAAGGCAGGGGACCTGGGCAGGTGGGAGGGGGCTGGGCGCGGGGCGGGGGCATCCGGGGCCACGGCGGCAGGCCCACACCCCCTTCGGGACAATGCTGGTTCAAACCTCCCTTGTCCAGCATCCTTTCTTTTTGGGTTTTGAAGAAGAAAACAAAAAGTCAATAAATAAGTGGCATTTATAAATCCTGAATCTTTGTTTGTATTTTACAAATACGTAACAATGTCATAAGTAGGAAATTCATGACTGAGACCTAGTTTATTTTCTCGGAACAGACAAAACTTGTTACCTGGAGACATAGAAAACATTACGTATAAATAAAAAGGCAGTGTTTCCTCGTAAAATAAAAGTACATAAATAAATACTAAAAAAAAAAAAAATTAAAATCCTCATCCTTTTATTTTGTATAAAAACACGATTCTTAAGAAAAAGCCCCTTTGGTCAGTCCCGGTGTCTGCCGAGCGCACGCAGGCGCCCCAGCGGGGCTTGGGAAAGGAAGCACGGGGTCCCGCTGGGGCGCCGGCTGTTTACTTGAGCGCCTCTGGAATGTGGGCGATGTGGGACTGCGTGCTGGTGGGCGGGCTGGAGATGCCCTCGGACCAGTCAGAGACGTGGGAATGCGGTGACGAGCTGGACCACTGGTCGGGGGACTCGGGGGACGGGGTGAGGAAGGGATGCTCAGGCACCTGCAGCTGGTGGCTGGGGGTGTTGTCCGCGGGCGAGGAGGAGTAGCTATGCTGCGAGGGCGGGGTCAGGAACTGCGCGGTGGTCATGGGCGGGGCCAGCGTGGCGGGCAGGGCCTGGCTGTCCTGCGGCAGGATGGTGTGCACGGCCAGGCCGCCGGGGCCCAGCGGCTGCACGTCTGCCTGGCTCGGCTCCCCGCCCAGGAAGCTCCGGCCCACGTGGCCACCGGCGGCCGAGGCCACGCCGAGGTGTGGCTGGGGCGGCTGGGGCTGCAGGTTGGGCGGCTGCATCTGTAAGTTCTGCTGCGGCGGCTGGGTCTGCACCAGGTGAGGCTGGCCGGCCAGGCGCGTGCCGGGCAGGGCCTGGTAGCTCATCATCTGGGACAGGGCGGCCGTGGACAGGCCGGCGTGCAGCGGGCCCATCATGCTGTGCTGGAGGGCCGGGGCCTGCGTGCTCAGGGTGCCCGGCGCCACGTTCCCTCGCAGCGGGTTGTACTGGTTGGGCACCAGGCCGTTCTGCAGCCGGGACAGCCACTCGCACTGGCCGTTCAAGCCCGCGGCCCCACCCACGGTGAAATTCACGCCGCCGCCAGTGCCCAGGACCGTGCTGGTGCTGGAGGCCGCGGGCAGGTGGGAGAGCCTCGGGGGTCCCGCCTCGAAGGCCAGCCGGCCGCCCCCGCCCAGCCCTGCCATCTCGGGCTTGGCGGCCACGCTCAGGTGGCCGACGCCCAGGTGGGCGTCAGGCATGCCGGGCAGGTGGTTGAGGGGCACGGCCGGGGACTGCTGGAACGGAGAAGGCAGGAGCGGCGGCGAGGCCACGTCCGACAGGTAGCCGTGCGGTGACTCGAGGGAGTCCACGGGCGACAGCACGCTCGAGCTGTCCAGCAGGCAGCCCTTGCCGTCCTGGGGCTTCTTCCTGCGTGCCTTGAGGTCTTTGGCCTCCTTGCCGCCGCAGGCCAGGCCCTTGGTGCTGGGCTTGCGGGCCTTCTTGCCCTGCACGGCGGGCTTGAGGTTGCCCAGGTAGCTGCCGGGGGAGCAGAGCGGCGGGGACAGCGTGGGCGCGCCACCTAGGGCCGTGCCGTGCAGCTGGGGGCTGCGCGCCAGGCTGTACTCGTCCAACAGCCGCACGATGTCGTGATGCATGCGCTCCTGGGCGATGTCACGGGGCAGGCGGTCCATGTGGTCCGTGATGTCCCGGTTGGCGAAGTGGTCCAGCAGCACCTTGGCGGTCTCGTAGCTGCCCTCCCGAGCGGCCAGGAACAGGGGCGTCTCCTCCTGGGAACGGGCAAAGGGGAGGTGGGGGGGTCGCCAGAGGACCCACCGTGGGAGACGGGAGGCTCACGTCGACCCTATCCCTTAACCGCACCGTGACGTGGCCTCGTGATGTCTTAAAGAGGAAATAGCCCTAAATACGTCTTCTGAGACCTGCTCCCAGGCAGCCCGTCGGGTTCTAGATTCTGAATCGCCAGGACTTTACCTTTGGGAGGGGCACAGACACCACTGGAAATCTACACCTGTGGCCTCTCTCTCCTCCAGAACGCCGTAGCCACAAACAGTACAGCAATTTCAGGGACCTGGGGATCCCTGAGGGGCGTCCTTGGGCACCCCGGGGTGGGTTCCCCATCCACACAGTCCCCAAGTGACCCTGACGTCTCGGCTCCTTCCGAGTCTCGGTGTTCTCATCTATACGGTGGGCGTGCCACACGTCCCCGGTGAGGCTGTTGCGTGGCCTGACGGGGCCTCTCTGGCTCACACAAGGCTTTGGCCACGGCCCGATGCCCTTCCGGCGGCCGCTGCATCTCTGAGGCTCAGTGTCCCCAGTGGGAGGCGGCGACAAAGCCTGGCCCGCAGGGGACTCAGGGGTTCCCGGGTCCCAACGGCTGCTGTGTCCCCCAGGAAGGAAGGAGGGAGACCCAGGTCGGGTCAGGGAGATGTGGACAGGGCTCGGCCGCCAAGGAGCTGGGGAGCAAAGCGTTTCCCTCGCTTCGGGGACAGACCACAGCAGTGACGGGCGAGTTCCGTGTGCAGGCAAGTGGCCGCTCACGCTTAACCGGGGGCCTCACCATGTGCCACGCCCCCGCACCACCAGCGACAGGGCTCTACGTGCACCACCCGCCCGGTGACGGCCGGGGACAGAAAGTGCGGCGCAGGTCGTGGGGACACGGGACAGCTGCGGTCGCACCCTTTACTGAGCTGAGACGCACGCGCCCGCCCGGGAGGTGTCGGCGAACGTGGTCAACGAGGGAAAAGAGCTGGTGCCACCCACGCACGAGCTCGGGGGCCCTCACCGGGACGGCCCACGTCTGGAGTTTCTGCCCACGGCTCGGTGGTCCCGTGGCCAGAAAGGGGTGGCGCCGGGTGAAGGGACTCGCCAGCCTCGCCCGGGCCCCGTGCCGCCGGCCCGCGAGCCCACCTTGTTGTTTTGCATGTCCTTGTTGGCCCCGTTCTTCAGGAGCACGACAGCCGCCTCCACGTTGTTCACGGCGGCGGCCCAGTGCAGTGCGGACTTGCCTGTGTGCGGGGCAGAGAGGAGGTTGGGGCAGGGCAGGCGGCACGGGGCCCACCCACCGCGGGCTGGACCGCGCGGCCCGGCTCACCCAGGTCGTCCACGGCGTTGACGTCGGCATGCGAGTTGACGAGATCTTCCAGCATGCCCTCCACCGCCAGGCGGGCGGCCAGGATCAGCGGCGTCGTGCCATCGTGCATGCGCGCGTCCAGGTCCGTGGCTCGGTTCCGGATCAGGATCTACGCGACAGAGGAGGGGGCAGGCTTGGCAAACGGGAGTCGAGGGCCGCCGGCGACAAAGCCCCCTCTTGGACCAGCCCGGGCGGTGGGGGGGGGGGGGGGGGGGAGCAGGAAGGGCGGAGCTCCGCCGGCCACCGCTGGAGGATCCAGGGGCCGACGTGCTCATCTAATCCTGCCACCACCGCCCAGGACCCACAGGGGTGAAGTCCCCGCCCAGCCACAGCGGGCAGAACCACGTCTGAGTCGCGGACTCAGACCGCTGAGACCCGCCGTGTCCCTGCAGACACACAGAAGAAGGGCAGGCCCTGCCTCACGTGCCGCTGTGCCCGGGGCCACAGGCGAGAAGGACAGTCCCTGCCCACCGGTGGGTGAAAAGGGCTGGCCTCACGCCCACGAGATGCCCGTGGGAATTTACGTGTCTCTGTGCCACCAAGGCCGTGGGAGCAAACAGAGCCTGCTCCAGGGGGCTCGTTTCAATGCTCCTCTCCTCTCTCACTAGCCTCACTGCCTACATCTGCAGCAAGATAACGTGCTAAAAACTCACTAAATTACAGCTCTGTGATGACCCCCCCCCCCCCCCCCCCCCGCTTATGCCCCACCTTGCCTGTCTGTTGAGGGCACGGCTGCTCGGAGCCTGTGGACGCGCGGCAGGGGAACCAGTTGGAGGCTTGCAAAAGGAGCCCGTGTGGGGATGTTCCCCAAAAACCCAGACGTCCAATTCCCCGGACCCACCCTTGCCCCGGGCTCCCAGCAGCAAGCCGCAGCCCCTAAACCCTTCTTTTCACCGCCGCCGCCAGCTACGCCTCCAGCCAAGGCTGATCGGGAGGCGGGAGGCCGTGATGGGCCGCCACAGCAGGACCAGGAGGCCGTCTCGGGTGGGGGTGAGGAAGCGCTGCCACCTCCTGGCGGCCCGCCTGCCCCGCGAATGCGCGACTCAGAGCGCCCGTTCGGCACGAGCCCCGCCGAGGTTACACTTGGTATCGGGGCTCTGGGGCTCCGTGAGCCCGGTCGACAGCCCTGACCGGGAGGCAGAGGGGCTCGCGTGGCCGCAGCTGCCCACCTGGAAGACGCCCTGCGCGTCGGCAGACACGGCTGCGTGCAGCGGGGTGCGTCCCATGTTGTCCTGGATGTTGGCGTCGGCGCTGGCTTCCAGCAGGCGCTTGGCCGCGTCGGAGCGCGAGTAGCGGGCAGCCAGGTGCAGGGCGGTCTCGCCAGTGCGGTCTGTCTGGTTGTGCAGACTGGCGCCCTGATAGATGAAGTCGGAGATGACGGCGGGCGCGTCCTCCTCCTCCTCGCTGTTGCCCGTCTCCAGGCCCCCTCCGCTGCAGGAGGCGATCATGAGGGGCGTGAAGCCGTCTGTGTGAAGGCAGGGACAAGCGCTCCGTCAGGAAGGCTGGCCCCCGGCAGCGGCCCCAGGGCGGTGCTGCCGGTCCCGCGGGGCTGGGCACCCACGGCCATGCCGCCCGGAGCCACCACAATCAACCTGAGCTCCCCAAGGGGCAGAGCCAGGTTCGGCCGCCAACTGGCCGGAGGCAATGAGGACCCTGCAGCTTGGCCTCCTGACCCGCCCGGGACCTTCAGCAATAACCCACCCGAGAACAACGTAAGAGTCGCGTGGTTGGGAAACCCACAGCTTGGCCGCTTCGAGACAAGAAATTAACTTGGCGGGCAGAGAGCCACCCCCAGGACAGAGCCAGCTAAGGACACGGCGTCTCCTGGGACGTCTTGTCCCGCTCCAAGGAGAGAGCACACCTTGCCCCCGTGCTCGGCTTCCTGAATACTGACCCCAGGCAGGCGGCTGGACAAGGGGGACCCCTAGAGCCTCTGGGGGGGGGGCGGTGTGGGCGGCCGGCTGTGCACCTACCTGGCCCTCGGACGTTCACATCCATGCTGTCGGCGTCAGCCTCGCCCTGGGGTGGCGTGGGGGCCATGGCGGACACACGCAGGTCGGCAGCGTCCAGGTGCTGCTGGGTCCACTGCCGGTGATCTGCCTGGTCATCCAGGTCGGGGAGAACCACTGGCTCCTCGAACTGAGGAAGGGGTGAGCACAGAGCCCTGTCATGGGGGGGGGGGGTCCCGGGGCAGGGCTGAGGCCGCCCGGGGAGGCCCTGGAGCCCACCCGACTCACCCGGAACTTCTTGGCCTCCAGATCCTCGTCACCCCACTCGTGCTGGCTGTCGTCCATGAGAGCACCATCCGACGCGTTCTTCAGGGGCCTGGGGGCAAGGGGTCGGGAAAGCGACGCTGAGCGGGGCTCCCCCCCGAGGCCACGGCTCGGGTGGCCGCCCGACGCCCTCGGACCGCGCGAGGTGAGGCCCATGGGCGCGCAGGGGGCGGCTCCCGTCTCCCCCACGCCCCCCACGGGCCGCAGCGGCATCCACTAACTTGAGGCCCACGGAGTCCTCGCCGAGGGGCTCCCGCCGCTTCTTCTTGCTGGCCTCTGACACCTTGAAGCCCTCTGGGAACCAGAGCTGTCCATGCTGCCGCCGACGCTTGCGGGACAGCAGCACCCCGCAGCCCACAAAGAAGAGGAGCACGAAGGCGGCCACGGCCACGTACATGAAGTGCAGCTGCGGGGGCGGGGGCGGCTCCACGGTCTCACCTGCGGGCGCCGGGACATCAGGCGGCGGCTACGCGGCAGGCCGGCAGCCGGGGGGCAGCGGACTGGCTCCACAGCTGGGCGCCTCCTCACCCACCCTCCTCCAACCCGCCCCCCAAAATAAGGTCATTTTCTACGCGATTAATCAGAATTGCAAACTATCGCTAAATTCTCTCCTGCACCAGCCGACTATCTGGAGACGGCTTCTACTTTTTTCTCCTTTAAGGGAGGATTAGCCAACTTCAAATCACTGCACTCGCATGGAGCTGTTAAGACAAAGGATTTAGGAGGATTTTCAAGATACAAACTTCAACACTTCACATGACACCGATCAATTCTTCTCTCTCTCTCTCTTTTTTAAAAAGCTGTAATGATTTTGAAATAATACCCAACAAAGAAAAATCAGGGGGATGAGAGGGGGGAGGAACGGGCTCCTACTTTCCGGCAGATGTGTCTGTCCGTCCCCCTGGGCCAGCCACACCGACAGCTGTCATTACGGGGAGGGAGGGCGCACCAGGCAAAAAAATCCCAGAAAAAGTGGTTCCCTAGCTCTGGATGGCATGACGCACACACACCCATAGGCGGCAAATGGCACAAAGAACAAGAACGTTTTTGGAGGGGGGACTAGGAGACTTGACCCCTCCCCGGTAGGCTCTTCCTAGAAGCCAGCAAACTGTCCCCAAGGGAGCACGGCTGGGGTGGGCCACTCACTCTGCACGGCCTCGATCTTGTAGGGGATGTTGAGGCTGCCCAGCGAGGCGAGGGCGCCCAGGAAGGCGGCCACGTCCGTGGCGCTCTGGAAGCATTGTGAGGACGACTGGACACACTGCCGGTTGTCAATCTCCAGGTAGACAATGGATCTGGGGGGACACGCAGGTCAGGGGGCTCAGACCGCAGGTTTATGCCCTGCCGCCGCCCAGTTTACCCCTCTGGCTCAGGCGTGGTCCCCATGCGGGGAGATGCTCCCAGAAAGGGAGGGCGGTCTGGGGTTGCAGGGAGCCAGGTCTGTACAGAATGACGTGGGGGGGTGGGGGTGGGTGTGGGGGGGGTCAGTGTGCTCTGTCTCCAGCCCAGCAAACCCAGCCCACGGCAGGTGCTCCCCAGACACCCCTCAAAGCGCTCTCCCACCTGGCCCTGCCACCCTCCACTGTCCCCTTGGGAGCCACAAGCACCCTCTCCCCCATCTCAGAAGGACAGAGACCTCAGGGGTCTGGTTCCCATCTGGGAGCTGACCCCAGCGCTGGAACACCGGCTGGGCAGGGGGGAGGGGGGGGGTCAGCAGCTCCGGCAGGAACGCCGCCGGCGCGGGGCCCTATCAGCCCTGGACTCGCGGGACCCTCGGTCTCCTTCACCCGCAGGCCGGGAGGCGGCGCCCTCCCCCGCACGCGCGCACTCACCCGCGGATGTCCATGGGGTCCAGCTCCCGGCGCCGGCGGCCGGCCCCGCCGCCCGGGAGCAGGGCGGCCTCCACCCGGTCGAGCAGGGCCCCGGGCGCGGCCCAGCCGTCCACGGCGCGCTTGATGGGGTGTTTGCGCAGCTCCTCCTCGCGGCCGTAGTAGGGGAAGACCATGGGCTGGCCGTGCGCGTCGCGCTTGAAGACCACGTTGGTGTGCAGCAGGCGGCTGAGCTCCCGCAGGAAGTGCAGGGAGTTGTTGCGCAGCTGCGCGGGCGGCGTCAGCACCACCAGCACCAGCGCGCCGGCCGCCAGCCGCTCGGGCACGTGCTCCGCGCAGTCCAGCCCGTCCCACTCGCACTCGGCGCTGTTGCAGCCCTGGTCGCAGTGCCCGTCACCGAAGTGGTCCTTGCAGTACTGGTCGTACAGGGGGCTGCAGGCGCAGGGGCGCTCAGGCGGCCGCCGCCGGGCCCCGCCCACGCGCCCCTGGCCCGGCCTCCCGCCCCCCCCCCCCCCCATGTCCCGCCTGAACCCCGCCCCCCATCGGCCCCGCCCCCCGCCGCCGGCCTGAGTCCCGCCCACGCCCCAGGCCCCTCCCCCCGGGCGCCCCGCCCCCCCACGCTGCCTCACTTGCACTGGCCGTCCGCGCGCTGGCAGTCGAAGCCGTCGAACAGGCACCCGGCCGAGTTGCACTGGCTGTCGCAGCGGCCGTCGCTGAAGTACTTCCAGCACTGCAGCGACTGCGAGCAGTTCTGCCAGGGGTCGTTGAAGTTGAGGGAGCAGTCGCCGCCGTCCCAGCCGCACGCGTGGTTGTTGCAGCCCAGGCTGCACACCTTGTTGCCCGCCTCCTCGCGGCACTCGGGCAGCTCGCACGCCTCCTCGATCTGCGGCGGGGGGATGTCGACGCCCAGGCCGCCCCGAAGCTGTAGTCCAGGATGTGGCACAGGAGCCCGTTGAACTTGGCGGGGCACAGGCAGCGGTAGAAGGGGCTCTCGGGCATCGGCTTGCAGCTGCCCTGGTTGTAGCAGGGGTTGCCGCCCACGCAGGGGCTGCCGGCCGGGAACTGGCACTCGGGGCCCGTGAAGGGGCCCAGGCACAGGCAGGTGGGGCTGCGCGGGCCCGAGATGCACGTGCCGCCGTTGAGGCAGCGCAGGCTCCCGCAGGCGCGCGCGTCGTTCTCGCACGTGGCGCCCTCGAAGCCCTGCGGGGACAGGCAGCGCGGGCACGCGTCAGGGGGACCCCTGCCCGCCCAGCGATGCCGCTGCCTCTCCGCGCCCCCCCTCGCCTGGGAGAGGGCCCACGACGACCCGTCCCGGGAGGGGAGAGGATGCGCGGGGCGCTGAGGAACCCAGCGGGGCACCGCACCGGCGGGGGTGTGACACCGCATCTCAGGGCCCAAAGCCTGCCCGCGCCAGGAGCGACCCTGAAGGTTCAGCTCCGGCTCCTCCCGGTGTTGGCTCCCCCACCGTAACCCCTACCGGGAGAAGTCGAGATGCTGAAACAGGAAGTTGGGTGTGTGCAAAGGGGCGTGGCCAGTGCCTGCACAGTCTTTCCCTAAAGCTGACGCTGCTCCGAAACCGCTCGCTCTCGGTAACGAGGGAGGCTAAGCCCAGCTCCAACCAAGCCCCGCCCTCTGGAGCATGGTGTGTGGAGGCATCGAGGGGGTGCCCTCCCGCCACCTGCGGACCAAGGAGCCCCCCACGGCTGCACCTACCGCCGGGCACTTGCAGATGAACCCGCGGGCAGTGTTGGAGGCCACGGCGCAAGTGCCCCCGTTCTGGCAGGGCCTGCCCTTACAGCCGTTGATGACCGACTCACAGCGGCGTCCTGGGGACGAGAGCAGGCGTGAGGGGCTTGCCCGGCCCCCGCGGCCTCCGCCCCACCTTGCCGCGGCACCCACCTGTATGGCCCGCGCGACACTCGCAGTAGAAGTCGTTGACGCGCTGCACGCAGTTCTGGGTGCCACGGGCGTCGCAGGGGTTGGACAGGCACTCGTTCACGTCTCCCTCACAGCGCTCGCCCACGAAGCCGGGTGGGCAGGCGCAGCTGTAGCCGCCGACCTGGTCCACGCAGGTGCCGTTGTTAAAGCACTTGGGGCCCCGGGAGACGGGGTCGATGAGGGGACTGCAGTCGTCCACGTTGACCTCACAGTGCACACCTGCAGAAGCGCGGACGCCGTCGGGGGCCTGAGCGGGCCACGCGCCGGCCCGGCTCCCTCCTCGGGGCGCTCCCCTCGGCAAACGGTCGGGATGGGACCACACAGACGCTCAGGAGAGAGGACGCTGGCGACAGGGGCAGCCCGGCTGGGCCCCCCCCCCGCCTCGCTCGGTCAGCCCCGCACCTGCCTTCTGCCCCCACAAGGCAGAGCGGAAGCTTGAGCTGGGCCTAGGGTGCTTCCGGCCAGGGCCCGGCCTGCCCACTTTCCCCTGGGGCACAGCCCTGGGGCGTGGCTGTTCCTTACCCTGTGTGCCCCGGGGACAGGAACACTTGTAGGTGTTGATGAGGTCGATGCAGGTGCCCCCGTTTTGGCATGGGTGGGACAGACACTCGTTGATCTCCTCAGAGCAGTTCACCCCGTGGTACCCGGCCACGCACTGTGCAGGGAAACAAACGAGGGGTGGGGGCCTGTGGCTTGGTGGGCGGCTGAGATGCGGCCCTCTACCCGCTGTGCAGGCTGACGGGGCCACACCACAGGCCACTCTCTTGATCCGTGAAGGCTTGAGTTCCTCACACCCGGTCGGCCCAGAGGGAGACCCTTGCCCAGCCGACTCGGATAAGCTGAGGGTCACTGCCCGGAGCTCAGGCCAGAGCGTGTCCTGTGGCCAGGAGCTGGAGGCCCCGGGGCAGGTGTCAGCTGAGCCCGGAGACAGAGCTCTTGGGGAGGGGACCCAGACGGAAACCCCACCCATATTCCCGAGTATTCTTCTTCTTCCCGGCTCCCCCCGCCACGGGACGCCTCCACCAGGCAGTCTTCCCTGATTATCACCGCCCTCCCTTACTGGGACTGCGTAAAGTCGGGTTTAGTCCTCCCCACGGAGCCTGCTCGCGGCCCGGGGCCTGCCACACTCACAGCCGGCACCCCTTGCCCCCCCGGGACGGGTCCCCACCTCGCAGGAGTAGCCGCCAGGGTAGTCGGTGCAGGTGGCCCCATTCTGGCAGGGGCTGGGCGAGCACTCGTCCACCTGGTCCTCGCAGTAGCTGCCCGTGTAGCCGGCCTGGCAGCGACAGTGGTGCGTGTTGCCCGCGTCCATGCAGAGCCCCCCGTTCCGGCACAGGTGGGTGACGTTGATGTCTGGGGGGCGGGGGAAGCAGAGGGAGGGGGCCTCAGTCAGACCTCCTGGCGTCAGGGGGTGGACACCCGGGGGGGGGGGGGGTGGGGCGCCGGGGAACCCTGGGCCGGGCCGGGCCGCGGGGTTACCTCGGCGCCGTGCGGCCACCTCGCAGGACACGTTGGGCACGTCGCAGTAGAGGCCGGTCCAGCCGCTGTGGCACTCGCAGCGGTACAGGGTGTTGGTCTGCCAGCACTTGCCGCCGTTCTTACACGGTGAGGAGTCGCACCAGCGCACGAGGTTCTGGGGACAGTGGGGGTCGCCTGTGTTTACGCTCCCTCCCGGGGCTGACCCCGCGAGGCCGTGCGGAACACGCAGAACCTCGCGCCCACGTGGGCTTGTGAGCCCATCCTACAGACATGGGAACTTGAGGCCCCTGGGCCGCCACCCCCCCCACCCCCCCATCAGGAGTGGCCTGGGGCTGGGGCTCTCGTGCTCGGGGCCTCAGCAAATCCCGAACACCCACAGCCTGTCGTCGAAAGAGTCCTCTCTGTAAGTAAGCTACTCTGTCGGAAGCCTTGTGACACATCTCACGTGAGACTTTAATAAAGACGAGGCTTCGGTACTTTTCCGTGTTTTCCGGAAAGACGCTGGCTTTCAGCTCCGTTCCTCCCCTGCTTCTTTCTCACTCTTGCTTCGTAAACCCTTGCTCCCGAGCTGAGCACGGCCCCGTTCCCCACCCGATTCCCTAGGTGGCACGTGGCCTCGGGCCGGGCGCTGGGCCGGCCGGCCGGGTCCCAGGAGCCGCGCGGCCAAGGCCACCCCTGCCCTCCCGGCCCGACTCTCGCCGCACCGGTCCACCAGCGGCGCGGGGAGGCCGACGGCCGGGGCCGGGCAGGGTGGCCGTGACGACGCGCCGCGGGCGCCCCTGCAGCCCGTCGCTCACCTGGCAGTTGAGGCCCGTGTAGCCCTGGGGGCAGGTGCACTTGTAGGTCCCGTAGCTGTCCTGGCAGGTGCCGCCGTGCAGGCAGGGCCGAGAATCACACTCGTTGACGTCGTGCTGGCAGTAGCTGCCCGTGAAGCCAGGCGGACACAGACAGGTGAAGGAGCTGATGCCGTCCACGCAGGTGCCGCCGTTGAAACAGGAGCTGGAGGCGAGCAAGCAGCAGGGGAGAAGGGTGAGGGGGGCGCGCGGCCCTGCCCGAGAAGCTTCCCCCGGACTCAGACTGCGGCGGAAGGGGCCCGACAGCTACAACAGGCGGCGAGCAGCCCGGATGACCTCAGGGAGGCCAACGGAAGCCCCGGGAGGCCCCAGCACGGGGCCGGGGACCGACCGCAGGCTCTCACGGCACCTTATGCCCACTTCCCCTGCCCCCTTTACGGGTCACGCCGGGAAGAGCTTTAAACACACGGGTATGTGGTAGTTAACATAAACATGAGGAAGGAACCAGAATCTGCACGGACAACATAGATGAGTGTGTCAGAGGGTGCGAGAACGCTGAGCGCTGAGCTTCCCGGCGGCCAAGGGAAAAAGCGAAACAAGACGGGCCACAGAGTTGAGGCTGACAGAAGGGGGCACACCCGTTGTCCAGGAGAAACCCCCCCCCCCCCCGCCCGGGCTCCCGGGTCTCACACTGGTCGGCGGACCAAGGCTCGTTTAGAACACGACGCCTGCCGCGGTGGGTGGGGAGAGCCGGCCAGGTGGACACCTGCTGGATGTGCCCGGCCGCCAGGTGCTGTGCCCGGCCCCCGCGGCCTGCTGCCCCGTGCGGCGCCCTTGCCTCTCTGTGCAGTCGGGCGTGTTGTTCTCGCAGTGGATGCCGCTGAAGCCCGTGGGGCAGGTGCAGGTGTAGCTGTCCACGCAGTCGGTGCAGTTGGCACCGTGGTGGCAGGGGTTGCTGGCGCACTCGTTGATGTCCTCCTCGCAGAAAGCCCCCCGGAAGCCAGGCAGGCAGTCGCAGAAAGCCGTGTTAACGCCGTCTGTGCAGGAGCCGCCGTTGTGGCACGGGTCTGCGGGGGGGACAGAAGGCAGGCCTGAGGGTGGGCTGCGGCGTCCCCCCGAAGCTGGGGGCCCACGGCCCCCCACTCCTAGGCCCCAGGCGGCAGGGCAGGGGCAGAATGTGTAAGCTCAACAGTCAGGCCGACGAGGCTGGCGCCATCGTGTCCCCTGCCCGCTTGGTGACACCTGTCTGGGCCTCAGCGTCCTACGACCCGGGGTCGGAGAGCCCTGCTCCCTGCTGGGTCATGACAAGGACCGATAAGGCTGCACGATGGGAGGAGCTACCCCAGCCCGCGGGGAGGGGCGGTGGCTCGGGAGGCTTCTGGAACCACCCAGAACCGCCCCTGGTCCCCGCGAGGCCCACAGCTGTGCAAGCAGCAGCCCCCCCCCCCCCCACCGCGCGCCCCCCAGCACTTCCTCTAATTGAGCCCAGTGCCCTGGGCACGTCCCCGGGCACTGCGTCGTGGGTCCTCCCGCCTGGTGCCAGCCCGCTCCCTGCCCCGCGCCTGCCCAGAAAACCGCAGGTCCTGCCCAGAAAACCGCGTTAACAGGTGGCCGAGCGGGCCCCGCCACTCACTGGGTCGGCAGTCATCCACGTCCGTCTCGCAGTTGTGCCCCGTGTAGCCGGCGCGGCAGCGACAACGGTAGCCGCCGTTGGTGTTCTGGCAGGAGGCGCCGTGGCGGCACGGGTTCTTGACACACTCGTTGATGTCGACCTCGCATGTCTGTCCTGGGGGAGGAGGAGGGGGCCGACAGTTCAGCCCCCGCCCTCCAGGCCTCTCCGGCAGCCTTCTCTGCCCCGGGACCGTCCCCTGGGGGCACCCCAGGAAGGAAGGGGGCTCTCTGACTTGCGATCCCCCAGTTTGGGGCCAAGCAGACAGAAACTGGGGGTGGGAAGGGCCCTGCCAGGCCCATCTCTGCTTCCGGAGCCCCTACAGGTGGCTCTGCAGCCTGCAGAGATGGGGAGCCCCCCAGACCTCCCGCCCCAGGGGAGCGGACCCAGGCAGGGCTGCAGGGCCAGGAGGCCTCACCTTGCCAGCCTGCAGGACAGACGCACGAGAAGCTCTCGAAGTCCTCGGACTCCTGGCACTCGCCACCGTTCCTGCAGGGGCCGGGGGCGCACGGGGCCAGCACCACCTCACACGTGGCTCCTGAGGGCAAGGGGGACAGCGTTGAGACCCAGGGGGCCTGGCCCAGAGGACCAATGCCCCATGGCATCTCCCGACGGAGGCCCTGATGGCCCCTGAGCCGCCAGAGTCCTCTGACAGCCCCGTGGGGCAGGAGGGGGGGTGGGGGGTGGTGCTGCCCTCGGGACCATGGGCGAGCTCCTGGCGGAGTGAGAACCCAAACCGGGGGGCTACTTGGCTCCAAAACTGTCCCCGCAGGACACGGCCTGGGCCTCAACCCCTCGGGAGTGCCTGCTCCCAGCCTCACGCCCTCTCCTGGTCTCCTGGAGGCCTTAGAGCTCCTCCCAAGGGCTCTGGGGCCACAGGCAGCCCGCGGCCGGTCACGGAGGCCACCGAGCAGAGGCCGGACAGCAGGGGAGGAGCCCCGGCCCCGAGCACCCCTCCCTGTCAGGGAGCACCTGTGGTACAGGACCCCGGCGCAGGGAAGGGAGTCTCGCCAGAAGCGGGTCGCACTGGGGCGACTTTCCTCCATGGAAACCCAGCGGACAGCCTTCCTGTTTACGGCCGTGGGGGCTGATTCCCGGGGAAGAAAGGAAGCACTATCTTCCCCGTAGCCCATTATCTCCCTGGCCTGCTGGTGTGAGTTTCCAAGGCCTTTCTTTCTATCTGTTTCCACGGTGACCTAGGCAGGCAGGAAATTCGCCAGAGTTTCCGACAATTGTGCAGAGGGAAGCAGGAAGTGGGCAGACGGGAAGCAGGTCAGCACAGGCCGGCTCCTCCCCACCAGGCCCGCCAGCCTCCGATGCTGTATCTGCAAGGGACTCGTGCGTCCCAGGCAAGGGGCCCCTGGGCGGCTACCGGCCACAAGCTGCCTCACCAATGCAGGAGAGAAAATCCAGGTCCCCAGCTCTGGCCACAGGCTGCCTCGTGTGGTGGGAGCCACCAGCACGGAGACAGGCCCCCTCCTCCCCCCCCCCCCCCCCCATCCCCCAGCCTGGCCGGACAGGGCTCTCTCGGGACCTCCAGGCTCGTCAGCAGGGAGGCCCGAGGCTGTCCCCAGTGGCAGCGCCCTCGGCCCACTCCCAGTGGGACCCAGGGACAGCAGTGGTTGTGGACTTTTGTTTTTTAACACTTTGCAAATCTCTTCCACGGAGGGGACCATTTCCTGCGATCCCGTTGGCCGGGCCAACGGCAGACGCTGGGACGCCCAGGGAAACGCCTCCCGCCTCTGCTCGGCGCTAACAGAGAGCTCCTTGTTTCCCCGACACAAAGAGGGCCCGCCGTCAAAGGAATCCCTCAGGCCCGGCCAGCAAGGTGGGGGGGGGGGGGGGCAGTCCGGCCCCCAGGGGCCCATGCAGTGTGGACGCTGGGCCGTGGAGGCCAGCAGCCCAGGCCTAGCTTGTGGCTCTGCTGTGCAGCACCCCATCTCCTCCCCTCCCAGGCAGGCTGGCCAAACCAAGTACTTGGGACACGCTCGTATTAAGATCGCTGTCCAATGTCCTATATAGTCGTGTGTGACTTTGGCAGAAATTTGCGGAATGAGGCCCGAACGTGGCCAGCCCTCAGCCTCCACGTGGCGAGTGGAACTCTGGTTGTACCTACTGAGTCAGGAGGCCCGGCCGGCCCCAGGAAAGCCACCGGGTACGCACTGTGCCACGCACGCCCGCACCCGCGGGCCCCGCCCTCACCTGTGTAGGGCAGCGGGCAGTTGCACGTGTAGCCGGCCACATCATCGATGCACGAGCCCTGGTTCAGGCAGGGGTTAGACGCACACTCGTTGATGTTGGTTTGGCAATTGGGCCCTGGAGACAGAAGGCCGGTGGTGAGTGCGCCCATCACCCCAGAGGCTCTGAAGGGGCCCCCTAGGGTGGAGGGAGAGCCCCGCGCCGAGCCTACCCCGGAGGGTCTGCCCTGAGGGCAGCGGGTGCCTGTGGCGGGAGAGAGGAGCGAGGCGCCGCGGTCCCAGCGCCCCCCGAGGGCCCGCTCTGCGCCAGCACCCCTGCCCGGCCCCACTCACCACTGAAGCCCTCGCGGCAGGTGCACACGTAGCCGCTGGTCATGTCTCTACAGGCGCCCCCGTTGGCGCAGGGGTTGGACTCACACTCGTTGGTGTTGATGTCACAGTGAGCCCCACTCCACCCGGGGTCACAGTCACACGTGTACCTGCAGGGGTGACCACGGCGCCATTGAAGTGCGCCCAAGCTCCCAGCCCTGCTGCCGTCCCCAGGCCTGATGGCACGGGGTGGGGGTGGGGGGCCACCCCCACCCGAGAGTCCTTTCGCGGGGGGACCCCAGCCCCCACCCCGCCCAAGAGGGCGGCATGGGTGTGGCCGTGCCACATCCGGGCAGTCGTCAGAAGGCCACCTGCCACTCACCCACCACGTGGCCTTGGACACAGAGTACGAGGTCCCCGCCCGCATCAACAGCCCCATCCACGCGGCCAGCGCTGGGTGCGGAGCAGGTGTCAGGAACCAGGTGAGCTCTGCCTCTGCTCCACACCCTCGCCCTGCCGACACCACGCGTGCGGGGGCCACGCCAGCCGGGTGTCCTACAACTCGCTCCTGGGAAGGATGCCCCGGGAGAAGGGCTCGGGCCCACACACAGCACCCACACCAGACGCCCATCGTGGGGGCCGGGCTGTCACCTGTACTTCTGACCGACCAGCCACATACCCGGTTTCCCAAGACCCTCTCCTCGGGACGGAGATTGGCTAGAACGGCTCCCGGGAGTCAGAAAAGGGCTTCGCTCGCTAGGCCAGTGGTTTGCTACACAAGCCTAACCTTAGAACAACCCGCACGGGTTGAGACGCACGGGACAAGGTGTGGGGGAGGCATGGGCTCCTGTGCTCTGGGCGCCACCCTCCCGGCACCTCCAGCTGCCCTCAGCCAGGAGCTCTCTGAACCCCACCGGTTCGCGCTCTTCTGTTGCACAGGCACGGCTGGTGAACTCCACCTGAAGCCCCTCTCCTGCTTGGAGGTGGGGGTGGGACTGTGACCACGCTGCTGGCCCCCAGACCCCCATCCTTAGGCGACCTTGCCCACCTCCTCAACACGGACCGAGGTGTGCCCCTTTCACCTCCGCGGGATGGGAGCCGTTTCAGCAGCCAGGACGGAGAACAAGGTAGACCCCGGTGTCACACACACGCGTGCTGGCTGCCGCTGACCCACAAGCGCGTCCGGGGCCCCGTGACCACACGTGGCCGTGCTGAGCACACACCAGGAGCCGGCGAGGGCCCTGCGAGCCCTTGCCCGTGAGGGGCACCCGCTCCCGGCCTGTCCGAGGCTCCGCGCAGGCCTCTCCCTCGCCCGCCGGCCTCCGGGGACAGAGCTCCCGCCCACACCTACCCGTTGAGGCTGTCCCGGCAGGCCCCGTGGATGCAGGGGTTGCTGCTGCACTCGTTGACCTCGGACAGGCACGTGGGGCCGTGGTAGCCCTCGGGGCAGCGGCAGGTGAAGCTGTTGGTGCCGTCCTCGCAGGTGCCCCCGTGGTGGCAGGGGTTGCCCGCACACTCGTCGATGTTGACGTTGCACATGCTCCCTGGAAGCGGGGAGGGGGGCTCAGATACCCACAGCCGGGCCCCCCCAGAAGGAGGGGCAGGGGGGTCTTCGTGAGCAAGTTCTGGCCCCTCGGAGCCTCAGTTTGCCCCTGTTGAACCGGGGACGACACCCAACCCCTCTCCCCGGGTCCTTCCGAGGCGTAACCTGGGTAAGCGGGGGCTTCGCACGGGAGCACAGCGCCAGCCGGCCGGGCCCAGGGGCCCAGGGGACAAGGCCGGCGTCAGCCCAACCGCCCAGAGACGCCTTCGGGGAAGACACAGGACGCACGCCCAGAGGAGTCTGCCCTAACCAGGGATAAGGGGCTCGAGGGTGCCCGTCCCGGTCCTGGTCAGAGCCCCAGGCCTCCCGTGGTCTCTGGCCCAATGGGCCGAGGCTGGCAGCCGGAGAGCTGGGCCCTGGGTGGAGGCCTGCCCCGTCCCGCCCACCTGGGGACCCGGCGGAGTCGCTGGCCTTGACCTCGGCCCCTGCGGCAAGGGCTTGAGGGGCCTGGGAGGGGCAGAGCCCCAGCGGTCCCTAGGCCCCAGGCCGCTCACCTGTGTAGCCCGGCTCGCACGAGCACTCGTAGCCGTCGATCTTGTCCAGACACGTGCCTGAGTCACAGGGGCTGCTGGCACAGTCATCCAGGTTGGTCTCACAGTTGGGTCCTGGCGGTGGGCAGCACCGGAGGTCAGCTCCTGGGCCCCCCCCACCGTCCCCCCAACACACACACCCCGCCCCCCCGCCCTCCCCCAGGCACCTGTGGTCCCCTTGAGGCAGAGGCACAGGTAGGCGTTGTCGCGGTCCTGGCAGGTGCCGCCGTGGCGGCAGGGCTGGCTGTGACACTCGTTGACGTTGGTCTCGCAGTGGTGGCCCGTGTAGCCCGGCCGGCACAGGCAGGTGAAGGTGGCAACACCATCCTTGCACGACCCGTAGTGGCAAGGATCGGGGTCACACTCGTCAATGTCCACCTCGCAGTGCGGCCCCGTGTAGCCTGCAGGGCAAGGCCAAGGGCACTCAGGGCGGCTGCTCCCGGAAAGGCCCCAACCACACCCGGGCTCTCCCGGAGCAGAGGGGGGAGCGTGCCGTTCATCACGGGACCCCCCGCCCCTTCCCCAGACCCGGGAGCCTGCCCACCCTCTGCCCACCGGCCCCGTACCTTCCGTGCACACGCAGGTGTAGGTGTTGGGCCCGTCCAGGCACTTGGCGCCGTTCCTGCAAGGCGTGCTTGCACACTCGTCCACGTCAAACTGACACAGGTGCCCGGTGAAGCCTGCGGCGAGGACCGGGAGGCAGTCGGACGCAATGGGTGCCGGGGGGCCCGTGGCCGAGCCCCCGCCGGGCCACAGCAGGGAGTCCCTCCCCAGGCCACGCTCCGGCCAGGGCCCAGTAGCCCTCCTGACCTCTCCTCTTGCTCCCTTTCAGCTCCTGCCACTGCCCCTGCAGAAGGGGCTTTTCTCATTCAGACTCCGGCTACTACGGTCCCAGCCATCCCGCGGTGAACGAGGTCCCCCACTCAGCGTCTGGGCCGGCTGATTTATACCTTGCAGGCCCACAGCTCTGACCTGCCAGGCCTCCCGAGTGCCGGCGTCCTGGACCTACAGACCCTCCGGCCACGGGCTCCTGGAGCCCTCCTGTTGTGTCTCCTGCAGGCCAGCAGAGGTGGGGAGGGCGGGGCAGGCCCACTCCCTCCCAGCTGCGAGCCCTCAGAGAGCCGGGCCGGCATCTCTTCACCACCTAAGCTCCCCGGGGACCTGGGGACTATAATCCCGCTCCCAGGGGAGCCCCAGCGGCAGGGAGGATTTCTGGGTCCCGGGCTCCCCCTAAGCCCAGCCTGACCTGGCCTGGCCTGACCACTCCCGAAGTGAAGTCCTTGCAGGCCAGTCCCTGGGGGACCTGCCCGGTGCCCCTCAGGACAGGAGAAGGGGCTCCCGTAGGACCAGGCCCAGACCTGAGCTAGGCCTCCTAGTGGGTCGTCGGAGCTCCCGGCCCACCTCCCCCAGAGGGACGGTGGGGGCTGGGCAGCAGCCCCGCTGGGGACGGGCCTCACCTGTGGGGCACTCGCACAGAAACTCGTTGATTTTGTCCAGGCAGCGGCCGTTCTGGAGGCAGGGGCTGCTGGCGCACTCGTCCGTGTTGACCTCACAGTGCACGCCCTCGTAGCCTGGGGCGGGGGGCGGGGAGGGGGCACAGGGGTCCGTGAAGAGCCGCGGCCACCCCCCACCGCAGCTCAGGGCAGAGAGATGGACGCCCACGCCAGCCGCCGGCAGAGGCGACTGGCCAGCACCCTCCGTACCTGTTCTCCTGCGGCTCACCTGGCTCCCGGGCCCCCCGCCCCCCAAGCCCTGGCGCTGCCCTCTGGGCTGGTGCCCCGCGGGCCGGCCCGGGCCGGCGCGGAGGCCGGGGGCACAGAGCGGTCGCCAGGGGCGCCGCAGCGGGGTCACCCCGACAGGCAGGAGGCTGGCTCCACGTACCCGGCATGCAGATGCACTGGAACTCCCCGATCTGGTCCAGGCAGGTGGCGTCATTCTGACACGGGTTCGAGATGCACTCGTTGACGTCAATCTCGCAGCGCGGGCCCGTGTAGCCCTGCAGACACTGGCACTCGAAGGAGCCCAGTGTGTTGATGCACTTGCCCGCGTGCTCACAGGGGTTGGCGCCTGGTGGGGGCCGGGGCGGGGCAGCACCGGTGAGAGCCTGCTTCAGGCACCCCGGCCACCGGACCATTCTGGGGCATGCCCGCCTCCCCCATCAGACTGGCAGTCCTCTCTGCTGGAGGCGGGGGGGGGGGGGGTGTGCCACGCCCCCCCCCCCCCCCGTCCGACCAAGAACCCTCTGAGGGCGGAGTCGATGTCCCAGACTCCCCAGCACCCCCCCCCAACCACACGACTTGCCCGACGCACCCAGCGAGCACTCGTCCACGTCCTGGCTGCAGGCCGGGCCCGTGTACCCGGAGGGGCAGGTGCAGATGGCCTTGCCGTTGACGGGGTTGGTGTCACAGTTGGAGCCCTCGTTGCAAGGGTTGCTGATGCAGGCGTCGTTTAGATGGCAGAGCAGACCTGGGCGGGGCGGCCGCGGTCAGCGGGGCGCTGCCTCTCCCGGCCTGGGTCCAGGCCCGGCTCCACAGGGACGGGCCTCCCACGGCCACGCTGCCCGGCGGCCCCGTCGGGCCCACGACCCCCAGGCTACCCTGGGGGGCTCGTCACCAGCAGGCCTGCCCCGGGCACCCCCGGCCTCCTTCCCTCCGGAAGGGCCCCTTCGGCAAAAGCCATCAGCCGTGCGCCTGAGCGAGGCTGCACACGCCAGGCAGGGCCGGGGGAGCCCAGGGCGGTGGTGCCACGTCCCCTGTGCCCACGCCCCACCCCCCAGACCCGCCTCGGGGGGCAGCCCCGCCCCCCGTGGCCGGGGCGCTCACCGGTGCGGCCATGAGGACACTCGCAGTAGAAGGAGGCCACTCGGTCGTGGCAGGTGGCCCCGTGGAAGCAGGCGGCGCTGGCACAGTCGTCGATGTTCTCGCTGCAGTCTTCCCCCGTCCAGCCGTTGACGCACACGCAGTTGTAGCCGCCGTGGGTGTTGTGGCAGGTCCCGCCGTTCTGGCAGGCGTTGGGCATCAGCTGGCACTCGTCTACGTCCTCGGTGCAGTACTGGCCTGCGGAGGCCCAGCCCGTCACGCCTCGACCACCGGGCCCGGGGGCCACCGCCCCCGGGAAGCCTTCCCAGGCAGACTCCTCCACCCACCGCAGCCTGGACCGCTGTATCCCCGCTGCCCCCGGCCCCCCGTCGCTCTGCTGTGGGCACCGGTGCTCCGGGGGGGCCCACGCTTGTCCGCCATCCCCGGCCTGGCCGAAGCCCAGGGGACCCGACTGTGGCGCGGCCCTGCCTGGGGGGCCGCACGCGACCCGCACCGACGAGCTGATGGTAGGGCGGGGGCCTCGGCCCCCCGGTCGCGGGCAGGGGCTGCCCCAGGTCACGCCGCCCTTCCCGGACCGCGCTCCCTGTGCGGGCACTGTGTCGGGCGGGGGCCGCTCCCCTGCGTGTGCACCTGTCCACTCGGGCGGGCAGCGGCAGTTGTAAGTGTTCACGCCGTCCACGCAGGCGCCTCCGTTCTTGCAGCTGTTTCCGGGACAGTCGTCGATATTCTCCTCGCAGTTCTGGCCAGTGAAGCCTGCGGCAGGGGGAGCCGGGAGCCCGGTCAGGCCCTGCCCATCTGTGCTCGCCCCAGCATCTTCCTGGCTGGACCCACGACACCCTGCTCTGGACCAGCTGCCGCCCCCCTCAGGGCCTGCCCCGGGATGCCCACCACCTCGGGGCCCTCGGGGTCCAAGCCCCATCCCCTGGTCCCCCTGTTCCCCGTGTGACCAGGCCCCACACTCCAGGGCCCACGTGTGACACGTTCCTCTCTGAGGAATCATTGTGCAAAGGGCCCGCTGAACAGACGGGGACTTGGGAACACGGGATCCTGGACGGGGCGTCGTAAAAATCCCGTGTAGCAGAGTTAACCAGGGGCGGCTGTAAGCGGGTACTGCCTGCAGGTGAGGCGCTGTGCTGGGGCCGGGGAAGCCCGGAAGAGGCAGGGCGGACACGCGGCCCTCAGCTTCCCAGGAACAGAGGTGTGGTGCCCGCTTCTCCCCCCCAAGCCGGGCCAACCTCTGTCAACGTCACCTCCACGCCAGTCACCTATTAACCCGCTCAACTCCCGCCGGTTCAATCATCAACCAACAAAGGTGCGCCTGGCAAGAGCCCAAACCTACAGCCAGTTACTAATTAATGCCCCTCCTGGGGCGCCTTTGAACCTGTCTCCTGCCCGAGGAGAGCCGATCCCCTCCCTCGGGCCGCCCACCCCACCGGTGCCCTGGGGGGTAAAGCAGGTGGTCTAGAAGAGCCGAAGTGGACAGTGGACAGTGTTTTAGAGGGAGTGCCCCAAATCAGAGCCCGGAGCCCGAGTTCTGACTCCCACGTATGTTGTAGGGGCCTGAGCACGCCTCCCCGCCCCCCACCCCAGTACCTCCGAGGGTCTCCTACAGGGCCGTGCGGCACACAAGCCTGGCGAGCCCTCACCGGGAGAATCTCGCCCCGCTGGCCCCAGCGGGAGCCAGCACCAGCTCCATGACCAGGGTGTCCCCTGGCGGGTCGCCCCACAGCTCACGTCCTCCAGCCCTCAGTGTGGCCCCTGGAGGGCAGGCTTCTCTTGAGACACGTGGCTGGATGTGAGGTCCCAGGCCCGAGGTCACCAGGCCAGCAAAAAGGCATCTGAACCCAGAACCCAGGGGCAGGCCTGGCGAGTGGGCTTATCTCTTGGCCCCCAGGGACAGCTGGCCAGCCAGCAGCCCTGGGGTGGTCAGGGGGCAAGGGGAACACCCAGCGACACTCAGGAAACGCGTGCCCTTCGAGCCCGCACACAAAGCTGGCTGGTGCGGTGACGAGGCCCCGGGCTTGGTGGTGGACAGGCAGGCAGAACGCTTCCCCTTTGCAGGGGCCGTTGGGTCAATCCTCCCGTCACCCCCAGGTCGGCTGGGCCCTGAGCGCCCAGGACCCAAACCCCACCGACCCAGGAGGTTTTTAAGTCTCTCGCCAATGTTACTATTTTTAGATCACCAGCCACAAAACTGACTCAAAAGCTACAGCGGGAAGACCAGCCGCTACAGCAGGGACGGTGGAGCCGCTGGGGGACCAGCAGGGGCGGCTGTCCCACACCAGCCCCCACATCCAGGCCACTGGGGGGGGGGGCAGCGACGTGAGCTCCGACCACATGGAAACAAGAGACCCGGGGAGGCACAAACAAGGATGTCCCTGCAGCTGCGCCTCGTTCCCTAACTTGCACGTGGCTCTGGGGAATTCAAGGTGAGGGGCTCAGAGCAGGGCGAAGAGCCAGGGGCCATGAGGGCAGCGGCACCCGCGGGGCAGACGGGGCACTGGGGAGGATACGCCCGTCCAGCCAGGCTCAGCCAGGAGCCCGCCCTGGGGGCTGCAGGGACCCCGGGTCCCTGGCATGGGGGACAAGCGCTGGGCGGCTGCAGCGGACCCCACCCCCAGGCAGAAGTGAGAAGGTGGGAGACCAGGGAGATGCCTGGACCCTGTGCCAGGCTCCCCTAACTGGTACCTCCTTTCCAGACCCGCCCGCCGTCCTGTGTGTGCTGGGACACCGTCCTCCGAGCCCCGGCCCGGCCCGCACCCCCGGGGCCTCCCCGGGGCAGTACCTGGCAGGCAGGCGCACTCGTGGGTGGTGTCCCCCGTGGGGCGGCAGGTGCCCCCGTTCTGGCAGGGTGAGGGGCTGCAGGGCACGTAGGGCAGCTCGCAGTGGGGGCCGGTGTGGGTGGCGCGGCAGGTGCAGCGGTAGGAGCCGACCTCGTTGTGGCAGGTGCCTCCGTTGCGACAGAGCCCGGGGCTCTGGCCGCACTCGTTGACGTCCTGCCTGCAGGTGGGGCCGTGGAAGCCGGGCGGGCAGCGGCAGATGTACGAGGCCTCGAAGGGCAGGCACTGGCCGCCGTTGGCACACGGGTTGGAGGCACACGGGTCGGCCTGCTGGCACATCTTCCCTGGGGGGCGAGGTGGGGGGGGAGGGGTCACGCCGGGGTCCAGGGACAACTTCCAGGCACCGTGGAGGTGCCAGCCTGGCGCAAACCTGTCAGCACCGTCTCTTTAATTGCTGGGACCCCACGACGGGACACGGCCATCTTCCTGGAGATGGGGACCGAGGTTCCCGGGACACACGGCCAGCGGGGGCAGGGGGCCCCGAGACCGGACCCAGACTGTCCCCTCCAGAGTTCGTGTTCTCTGGAGAGCTCGCCGTCGGAGCTCCTGATGCAGGGCCAGCGGACCCTGGGGACCTCACTAGACGGAGGGCCCCCTCCTCGCAGAGGCAGGGAGCCCCGGGGTTCCCGGAGCGGATGTCGGGGCTGGAAAGGGGCCCGGGGACTCGAGGGCGGGGGTCACGGACTGCAGAAAGCCCTGGCCTTCTCCCAGCACGTCACGGTGCACGGGCAGTGGGGGGAGGGCCGGGGCCAGGGCGGGGGGCCTCACCTGACCAGCCGGGGGGGCAGCGGCACTTGTACTCGGTCAGCGTGAGCAGGTCACAGGTGCCGCCGTTGCGGCAGGGCTTGGCGAGGCAGGCGTTGTCCCGGGGCGTCAGGCAGAGGGGCCCGGAGAAGCCCAGGCGGCAGGCGCAGGCGTAGTCCACCGGGCCGCCGTGGTCCACCGCGTGGCACGTGCCCGCGTTCTTGCAGGGGGCGCTGAGGCAGGGGTTGGGCGCCTGGCATCGCCGGCCCGCGAAGGCACCGCTACAGCTGCAGCAGACAGGCCGGAGCGGTTACTTCCACCGGCTCCCCGTCCGCCCGGCCCCGGCCCCCCGCACCGTCCCCGGGGAGCGCCAGCCGCGGTCGGGCCCTGCCGCGGGCGGCACGTCCCGGGACCAGACAGCGGTGGGGGCCGCACGACCTCACGCGTGGGCCGACGGGCTGGAGACCGGAAGGCTCCGCGAGGCCGGACCTGATTGCAAAACCCTCGTGAGCGTCTGCGTGGCCACAGAGAAGGGGACACACGGGCCCACAGCCGCTCCCAGGGAGGGGGTGCCCCGAGACCCTTTGGTGTGGGGGGCTGGTCTCCTCTTTCTACCTCAAGCTGTTCTGTAACCAACGTGCCTTATTTGGGTGATAAAACAGTCCGCAGCTTTACTTTTTTTTTTCTTTTTTCTTTTTTTTAAATTTTAAATGTTTGTTTATTTTTGAGAGAGAGAGAAAGAGTCAGAGCGAGAGGGAGACACAGAGTCGGAAGCAGGCTCCAGGCCCTGAGCTGTCAGCACAGAGCCCGACGCGGGGCTCGAACCCACGGACCGCGAGATCGTGACCCGAGACGAAGTCGGACGGGTAACTGACTGGGCCACCCAGGCGCCCCCCAGCTTCTCTTCTTTCAACACCCACACGACCAACAGACATAAGGCTGCAGACACAGCAGAGTGGCTCCCGCCGGGGGGGGGGTCTCACCTGCCGGGAGCACCACTGGGAGCACCCCAGCTGGCAGCCCATCCCCCACCCACACTTAGTGCCCAGACATGGTCTCCCCCTTTGGCATCAAGTCTGCACGATGTCCAGGCAACATCAGCTGGGAGCAGACAAACCCATTTCCCAGCAGGAGAAATCAAGGTGTGCCAGGAGGAGCATCCTTCCTGAGCTCTTGGCGAGCCGGCCGGGCTGGGGAGCAGGGGGAGCAGGGGGGAGCAGGGGGAGCGTGGGGGTGAAGGCCACCATGTCTGCAGGGTCTATGCTGTGCCTCTCAGCGCACTGCTCAGTCTCCAACAGGAGCAGATGAACGGGAGGGGGGGTTTCTCACGGCTTCTTTGCAGGGACAGGGCTCAGCACATGTCACCCCACCACAGGGCCTCCCTTGGCCACCTGTTGGTCCGGCTTCTGGAGCCTGGGCCACAAACTGCCCATCGAGGTCACCTTGTGGCCTTGTACTCGAGGGAAAAGCTCAGGAAAGGCTCTGGGACCAGCCAGGCATTGTTCTTCCCAGGGGCAAAGCCTCTGAGGCATAACGTGCCCCCGGCCCGCCCCCGGGCCGCCATGGCCTGGGAAGGCAGCCGGGACGCTGCACCCACAGTCCTGGGCCCTGGGTGGGCGGGGCCTCCTCTCCCTGGCAGAGGCGGGGGCTGGCGGGGAACCTCGGGTCCCTGGATGAAGAGGGGGCTCTCCCAAACATGAAAACACCCCCGCTTTCAGAGCCCACCCGTCATACGGGGACCTCCACCCTCAGCAGAGCGCAGCCTGCTCGTCCTCACTGCCTTCCCCCCCACCGCCCCCGCCTGACCCAGGGACTGGAATCAAGCCTGCATGGGTGGGGTGGCCATCGGAGGGGCTGGGGTCTCGGGGTCTCTGCACGCCTGGGAGGCATCTGTCTCCCCGAGGGCTTTTCTCTGCGGCTACGGCTTGGGTGCGGCGGACAAGGACAACACGAAATGGCCACTGGGGCTCACCATCTGTTGTCAGAAGCCAAAAGTCCCAAACCAACTGGCTTAAAGAAAACAAGTCGCCTCCGGGGCCCCAGGGAGGGAACTCAGGCGGAGTGAGGCTCCTGCCCAGCCTGGTCAGAAGGGCGCAGTGGGGCCGGCCGGCTCCTGTGAGACGGACAGACCCCAGGAGCAGGTCCCCTCACCCCGGCACGGCCACACCCCAGGAGGCTGGGGAAGGGGGTGCTCGGATCCAGTTACAGACCGCCTGGTCCCGGCCCGAGTGGCACTGTGGGCTCGGAGTGCAGCGATGGGGGATGGGGGGGGGGGCAAGGCAGCGCCTCCCCCAACCTATCAATGCCCTCCATTGTCAGGCGGGAGCTGGCCACCGCTCACCGCTTGGAGAAAAGGCTCTTTTTTCTTTCCCAGCCACTGACGGAGCGGGCGGGTGGTGGGTACCGGAGAGAGGGCGCTTGGTCATCAGAGCAGGGTGGGAGCCCGCCTTATCCACACCACCCTCTCCCTCTCTGAGCCCTGCTGGCTTGAGGGGCCGGGGAGGCCTTCGTGGTCCCAGAGGGTGTCCCTGGGGCTCCCCTGCCACCAGACCAATCCCTAACTCGTCAGGACGCTGGGCGTCCCCAGAGGCACCAGAAGGCTCTGCCCGGACGCACACCCCAGACCCTCCAGCCACGGGACAATATCCCTGTGAACGGGCCCCTGCTCTCCAGCCCCCCGCCCGCCCGCCCCCCCCCCCGAGTGGGGACCCCCGTGGGAAGACTGTGGGAGAACCCACCTGGACGGGTCACATCCTAGCCAACGAGGCCGGGTTACGCCGGGCCAGCAAGGGAAAACATGCCAATAAATCAGGGGTCGGTAGTGCGGACAAAGGCTGGCCGGGGAGCAGGTGCGCCTGTGGCCGGGGACGCGGGCGGCAGCTGCTCCCAGCCGGGCGCGGCGGGCCGCCAACCAGGGCGGGCGGGGCAGGAGCCAAGGAGGCTCCTCCGCGGGGGAAGGCGGCAGCTGACAGGGCCCATTGTCTCCCCTGCTCCTGCCCAGGCCAGGCGGACACCGCCGCGAAGGCACGCCGCCCAGCCCCACGGCTGCCGTGCACCGTCAGCGCCCCAGCTACAGGAGGGGCGGCCCCTGGAGACGGAACAGTAGAGGCAGGTGTTTTGTGTGGTGCGTGGGGTCCGAGGTACGACCGGGGCTGGGCCGGGAGCCTGAGCCAAGAGGAAGCACCCAGCCCGGCACAGCGTCTGGGCCTAGAGGCGAGCGCGGACGTCTGGGCCAGTCCCGAGGCCACCCTCCCCGCCACCCCCACTCTGGGGTGCTCCAGCTCCGGGCCGTTGCTTTCTCCTCTGCACCTGCGAGCGCCTCTCCCCCGACCTGGCCGTATGCTGGAGCTTTGCGGGGACGCCCCCCCGGGGCCCCCTCTGCCCACGCCACCCAGACTTCCCTGTGGGGGCCGGAGGGACCATAAGGCCCCTGCTTGGACGTGGCCAGTCTGTCCTCCACGCTGGACCTGGGGGGGGGGGGGGTGTCAGTGCAGGCCCCTGGCGGGCTTGACGAGGAAAACCGTACCCCACACCTGCCTCGAAATTGAGAGGCTTCCTACAGCGGGCCCAGCTCAGGGCCTCGAGTGACCTAAGCAAGCCCTCCTGTCGGCCCTGCGCCCCTCCTGGAGGAGGCCACCCAGTGTCTGCTCCTCCCCCTGCCTGTGGTCCTGTCCTGTCCTGGAACCCCCAGGCAGCCCAAGCAGCAGGTGAGTGACAGGTGGGGGGGGGGGGGCTCCAGGGGAAGGGCTGTGGAGGGACCACCAGGGGGCCGGGCTTCAGGCAGACACCCTGTCCCCCTGCCCCGCGAGGAGCGCCAAATGGCTGCCGGGCCTGTGGTCCCACAGCCGAGGACGAGGACGCTTTGTTCCCCGCCTCAATATTTCCACTGTGCTGGCTCCCGCCCTCCCCGCCCGCCAGCGCCGCTCCATAGAAATGCAAGTCGAGGGAGCATCCGGAGGCAGACGTTGCCTCGACCTTTCACCCGGGACTAATTCTAAATTGCGCTGTTTTCTTTTCTAAGCTAAGCGGCCATCTGCCACCCCCAGGGGACAGATGACAGCTCCCTCTGCCCCAAACTAGGAAGAGACGGAAGGACTAAGCAGTGAGAAGTGCTGTACTCAGTTCTGCCCTCAAGGAGTTTGTGGTCCGGGGGTGGGGCCCTGCGCCTCCCACCCCCGCCAGCCGGTGGGGGGCAGTGAGGTGGCACCCCTCCTTGTGTCCGCAGGAGGAACCCGAGATTCTCCAGGACAGGTGCCTCCTGGGGGCACAGCTGAAATGCAGTTCGATCAGAGGAACTTCGGGATGCAGGGGGGGCTCCCCGCCCCACTCTGCCTGCCGGGACCTCAGTTTCCCAGGAGTGCAGCAGGGGTGGGGGGTCAAGGGGACCGCACGTGCCCCTCATCTGGTGACCTGGCCGTTTGGGCAGAGGGCACTCACTCTAGGCAGCGCTGGGTTTGATGTGTGTGTGTTTCCTACCGCGTTTCTGGGAACAGATTTACCGGCCCAGCTGAGCTGCTGCGTCTGAGGGCATCTGTGGGGACACAGGACTTCCCCTGCACAGAGCTGACCCACCAGGACCTCCGGGCAGCACAGCACCGCCTTGCCCCCGCCACCGGGCAGCCCGCGTCCTTACAGCAAGAAGCCACCTGGATGCAAGTAGCCATCCCTTCCTTAACCAACTCCACCTCTGCCGAGCAGAATGCGGGCCTAGAAGCCCCCGTCCCCGAATCACCACTGCTGCCCCTCCTCGAGCTTCCTGCCCAGGAAGCGGAGTCTGGGGCCCTCGGGCTCCTGCTGTACGGGCCAGCCAACGCCACATCACTGGAGTCCCCTGGTGACAAGGGGTGGGCACGGACGGGAGGCTGAAGCTCCTCCCAGAGCCCAGCACCGCAGTGCAAAGCAGAGGCCCGCCAAGGCCACTGCCTTCCACCCAAACCACAACACTCGGGGCCGCTGCCGCGAAGCCAGGCCCACCCACCCCTGCGCGGCTCGGCCAGGAGTTTCTGAGACCCCCGGCCTGGGAAGAAGAGAACCACCCACGTCCCAGCCCCCCTACCTGGGGCCACCCGTGGACTGGGTGGGGAAAGCTCTGGCCCCTTGCTACAGGGGCAGACTGAGGCCAGGACCTCAGTCCCCTACAGGTGGAGCCATGAGATGGGGGTCAAGGAGCCGGGTCTTTCTCTGGGCAGGGCTTGGGGGCGCTCCCGGGACCTCAGCCCCTCCTTAGGCAAAGGCCAGTCCAAGTCCCGCCCCCTACCCCAGCAGGGAACCCCGGTCTTCCAGGAGGGACTGGCTGCCAGGTGGTGATTTGCTCACTGCCTGTAGGTAGGCGGGAGCTCAGGGGCCTCCCCGGCCTGTGCCCTACCCGGGAGGGGGGTGGAGCTGGGGGCCTTTCCCACTGGGGACAGCAGGGACAGCTCAGCTCTGGGGAAACAAAGCCCCCAGGAGAGGTGAGACTTGGGGCAAGTGGGCACTGGCCCGCTGCCCTCACCCCCAAAGTCCCCGGCTTCCTTTCAGACCGGCAGAAGCCTTTGTCCAGACACCTGTCCGCGGGGCGGGCTAGGACCCTGCCAGCACCTCCGCTGCACTCAAGCCCCTCCCCACCCCCCCACCCCCAGCCATGGGCTGTCTCCCGGCTTCTATCCCTTTCTGCTCCAGCTCCCTCCCCCACCTGACCTGCATTCAGGGGGCACAGGGTGAGGGTGGGGCAGGTGTGCAGGGGCGACCACAGCGGGGATCGGGCCCCTGGTGGGCTGGGGCTGCTCCCAGGGCCTCGGGGCAGCGAGGACTCTTCCGGACAGACCCACAGCCCAAAAGAGCAGCCCAGCGGGCGGGGGTGGGGTGGGGGGGTGCAGCCTTCCCCGAGGGCCCAGGCCTTCCGGCCCCAACAGCTGCTGACCGCGCTCCCGGCTTTGTCTCCAATCTTCTCCCCAGGTTGCATCTCTGGACGGTCTAAAATCTGCCGGGAACAGGAAGCGCAGGAACAGCTCGGGCTTCCTTCCTCCCTCGGCTCTGGGGGAAGCCCTTTGTGGGAGGATGAACCACCTGCCCTCCTGGGAAGCCACCTTTCCCACCGCAGGGAAAACAATGCCCCCAAATGGCTCATTGTCCCCATGTCACTCAGAGCCGCCCCACCCTCAACGTGGGAAGCAGCGGCGGCTTCCTGAGCTGGCCCGGCAGCAGGCACCCAGGCCCACCCATGGTGTGGGGTCGGGCGCTTGCAGGGACAGCAAGCACGGGGTCCCCCAAGGTCACGAGAGCGCCAGGGCTGTGAGGCACGTCAGAAAAACCTGCTGCACACACCCCCCCACCCCCCCAGTCTCCCAGAAGCCAGAGCCGCAAACTAGAGACAAGGTTGGGACGCGTGTCCTCCCTCGACTGTGTCCCCAGAACGCCTGCGGGCCCCCCCCCCACAGCCTCGGGGGCCTCTGCTCCCCAGCAGGGCGGCACCCACACCCGCGCCCCAATCGCTCGGATGCAATGAAGGAATCGACAGGCTCACGAGGCCACAGGGAGGACTTAATCCAAAACTCGATTAATGAAGTCAGCAACTACAGACCAAGCTCCACGCCAAAGCCAGAAATGATTCTGGCAACTTCCCGCCTCTGCTCCCAGAAGCAGATGCCATCTCAGGGGACGTGGGGAGCGGAGAAGGCTGTACGCCCAACCCCAGCGGCTGACCAGGGCAAGCACACAAGGGGCACCTCAGTTCTGTGCCCCGTGCCTCGCAAGGACACCAAGGACCCCCTCACGTGGACTCCAGGAGGATGAAAGACGACCCGTAATTAGACCGCCAGCTTCATCTCGTGGGGTTCCCGCAACGGCCCTGAAGCTACACGCTGGGCCCATTTCACAGATGAGAAAACCAGGGCTCAGGCGCATCACGCCCACAGTGCCACCTGGATGTGAATGCAACTCCTAACTTCTGTTGCCACTGGCGGTGTGGCCAGGAGCCAGCCACCCAGGCAGTCAGAGCAGGGCCGCCCCCCTAGAGGCAGCTAAGGGTCCAGCAGGAGCTCCGAGCACGGAGGAGGGAGGGTGTGTGCCCCTGGACCCCCGATGCCCTGCCCGGGAGGCCTGGGTTCCTCACCTGGCCACCCGACCCTCCCACACCTGGAGGGCTGGAGCACACAATGCATTCTTACGTCCCACAAGCTCAACCGAAACACGAAACACAAAACCCTGGCTGGGGGTGGGGCGTGGGGGAGAGCCCTGGGACTCAGGAAGCCTCCCAGCCAGCTGGCAGGTGGGACTTCTCCGGGTCCCTGTCCAGCAGGAGGGCTGGTCACACCTGTGCCGGGCACCTACCAGCATCCTCACCCGTAGCACCCCTGTGGCTTTCCCACCTGGAAAGCACTGGAGGCTTTCCTGAGATGACAGGGACGGAGGTCGCACCCAGCCTGCCCCTGCTGCACTCCGCCGAGGACCCTGGGACAGCCCCGGACCCTGTCAGGGCCAGCTGTGGGCTGCCTCTGGCTAAGCCGAGGCACAGGCATTCGCTCAGCAGGGGTCCCAAAGGTCACTGCCATCCGGCACCAGTCACCAGCCCCGTTCTATCTGGCCTCCTCTCCTCACTCACACCCACCGAGCACGGCCGGCCCCACGGGCCACCAGGCCCCACACCCCCCCCACGTTTGCACACCTGGCTATCACCCTGGGCCCAGCACCGCCTCCAAGGTGCCCTGGGGCACAGCGAATACCAGAGACAGAATCCAGCCAGTTGCACCAGGCCCGGGGTGGGGGTGGGGCGAGGGTGGGGCCTGCACTGTCACCCTCTGGGGACACCCGGGTGTCCTGGGACCGTTGGCATGGGTCCAGGGCCCTCTGGAGGGGTGTCTTCCCCTGCAGGGATACTGGGAAGTTCTTGGGCCGGACTTGACCTTCTGTCCCAGCATGACCTTGCCCAAATGCTGAAGCAGGGCTGGTCTCTGGGACAGCTTTCTGGACGAGACCTTGCAGCACGAGGCAAGGGCTCCAGGACAGAGGAAACCTCAACCAACGCGTTGTGTCGGGACAAGGGGGAGGGTGGCACACGGGACCAGTCGGTCACACGAACACAAAGGGGACACCCCAAGGACGGCACCTTCACCGGCCAGCAACTCTGTGGGATGCTCTGCCCGGCTCAAGGTCCTGAAGGAAAGGACCTCAGAGAGGGGAGTGGGCAGCCCAAGGTCACAGAGCCCACACGGTAGGTGGAAGGAAGCCGGTGCTGGTGGTGGGGCCGCCACCCCAGCCCTGCGGGAGCCCTGCGCTACAACGGGGGAAAGCCCAGTACACGGCTACCAGTGTAGACGGCATCCCCCTGCAGGCTGGAAGCCAGGTCTTCCAGAACCTGGAGCCGCCCACCTGCTCGGGCCTCCACTTCCGGCTCTGCGCCCACCCCCATCGCTGGCCCAGGCCCGAGTGAGCATAGCGCAGGGGCCAGCCGAGCCCGGACCCGGGGCCCCGGACCACCGGGCAGGGTGCCACCCCACTCTGAGCCCCAGCCACACACGGATGCTGGGGCTCACGGCCACGCCTGGCTCCCCGATCTGGCGCTCAACCAGACAGGGCCGAGGCCGCCCTCATTCTGACCACTGGAGGGAGGAGAGAGGGGGGAAGCCCCGCCCCGTGGGCTGCCCCGGGGGAGCCAGGACCAGCCAGGCCGACAGGTGGAGGAGTCCTCGGGTTGACCCGGAAGGCCCACGCTGCAGTGACCTCACCCAGGCCCTCTCGGGAGGGAGGGGAGGCCGGGGCCCCGAGGGGCAGGACCCTCCCCACCCCCCAGCCTGAACTCAGCATCTCTCTTACTAAAAAGCTGTTGGGAAAAATACACACACTCAAAACTCTGGCTTCTTCCCCAAACGTCTCATTTCCAGTAACTGTATAGTTTCCGCTCATCAACAAACCAACGCGGAGGAAATGGTGGGAGGCAGGTCCCCAGCCCGGCGACAAGGCCCTGCTGTGAAGGCATGGCTGACCCTTCCAGAGGCCTCCAGCTACCGCTCTCCCCGCCCACCCTATCCTCTGGTGCCCCCCGGCCTGGCCGGGCTGGTGGGAGGCCTGCTGTGGCCTGGGTCTGCCTGCCCAGCTAGGCGTAAGTGGGGGCAAACTCCTCCCCAGGGGCCTGGAGCAGGCTGGTAACCCAGGCCCATCAGCACAGGGTCAACAGCGGTGGCCCCCTGGGCAGATGCCTGTGGCTCAAACTGTGACCCAGGCCGGGCCGCCACCGTGGGGTGAAGACGGCAGGAGGCTGGCCCGGAAGGGTCCCCAGGGACAGCAACAGCTTCTTCCCAGCCCAACCCAGTGACCCGTGTGGGTCCCAGAACTCTCAGGGTGGGTGGGCAGGCGTCTCGGATGTCCTGTGGCCACCTCTCAGACCCCACCCCTCACAGTGGGATGGACCTGACCATCCGGCCTCGGCTCCCCCGTGGGGGGAGCGGTTTGCTCAGCAAATCACCAGCATCAACAGAGTGACGAGGGGACAGAGCGATGAGGGGACAGTGACGAAGGGACAGTGCCTAGGGGACCGCTTTCCCAGCTCAACCGAACCAACTGGAACGCTGAGAGCACGTGACTGCCAGCCAGCCCACCGAGGGGTAGCTGGGACAGCTGGGGACAAATCCTCTCACCCGCTCAGAGCGTGGCCAGGATGAGTCCCAGCCCCAGACCGCACAGCACAGGTGGTAACGGGGCCACGTCTCTGGTGAAAATCTCAGAGACCACCCCCTAGCATTTAGCCTGACTTCCCGCTGATCAGACCGGCTCCCACCCGCCACCCACCCATCTCTGAGCAGCCTGTGGAGTGGGGCCAGATGGGCTGCAAGTGTCCTGTGGCTGAGGGACCCCTCCTTGGCGGGGTGAGCTGTCTGGGTCAAGAGACCACAAAAGCAGCATCTGGGCCTGGCCTGATCCCGAGACACCCCAGCGCTGCACTGGGCCGCCAGACTGAGACCCGGCAGGGGCTGGCAACTGTACCTGAGGGACGTTCGGGTTTGGGAACCCGCAGGGGTGGCCGTCGGAGGCCAGGCTCCCCAGTGCACGCCTCCCCCTGACCAAGGCCCACTGGAAAGCAGGACTCCTTCCAGGAAGCTGGGAGCCCCAGACAGCCCTCTCGCTCGGGCGAGGGAAGCCCCAGGGCTGACCTCCAGAGAAAGCCCCCAGCCCAACAAAGGGCAGCAGAAGGGGCAGGCCGCCTGGTGAGAGAAGCCGGGCCTCTCAGAGGTGTCCACAACCCGCTCAAAGCAGCAGCTTTGCATCAGAGAGAGGACAATGCTTAACCTAATTCACTCTAAGGTGTTAATGACAGACATCCTGATCCCTGCTGATCCCTGCCCCTGAGCTTAGGGGAAAGTGGGGAAAGTTGTTTGGGGGCCACCTAAGGTGGGTGCGGGGTCAGAAGGGACCGCCTGATGGTGAAATATGGGGTGTTTCTGCTGAGAGTTCCCCGGGGTCTCGGAGATGCACAGTGCCCCCACACACACACACACCCACCAAGAGATAGAAGTCTGGGCTGACACTGAGAATCCAGGGAAAGACGCGCTCTCACCCCACGGGAAGACCCCCAAGCAGGCAGATGGTGGTGCCGGGGGCCCGCCCGCTCCCGCCATACATCCTCTGCTGGGGCTGTGCCGCCTGGGACCTGGCCCGGCCCCCGTGCCTGCCGCCCCCCCACAGTGGACTCACCCCGAGGCTGCAGCAGGCCTGGTGCACCCAGCTGGGCTGTCCCCACAGCACCCGGCCCCGCACACGGTAGGTGACGATGGCACAGCTACTCTTCTCTCACTGGCTACTGTCTGTCCTCCAGTCTGGTTCTCAAACGTCCCTTCTCCTCTCCTGCACTTAGGGCCTGCGTCCACCTTGCCTGCCCCTGGCACACAGTAAGTGCTCAGTCAAAACCCTCCTCCCACCGCACCCCTGCAGGGCTTCAGCTCTGCGGCCCCGCGGGCTCCTCAGGCCGCCACCGCGTGGGGGCTGGCAAGAGCACAGGCCACGAGGGAACCTGGAGCCTGAGCAGGCCGGGGCCGCAGGCGTGCCAGGCTTTCCCGGGCAACTCCCCCGGGGACATGCCAAGCCCCGCTTGGGGCGGGGGGAGCTCTACTCGTGTGAAACGTCCAGGACAGGCCAATCCAGAAACGGAGAGCAGACCGGGGCTTGCCAGGGTCGGGGCGGGGGGGGGGGGGGGGGGGTGGGCGCTGGGAAAACGGGATGACTACTTAGTGGGCCGGGCCCGGAGGGGGAGCACTCAGGCGCTGTAGGGATGCGGCGGGAGGAGCGTTTTTACTCGCGCCGGGGGCAGCAAGGTGGACGCAGGCCCCAAGTGCGGGAGAGGACAGGTGCAGGCCCCAGACAGGCCATGAGAGTAGGACCGGGGCGGGGGGGGGGGGGGGGGGGGCGGCGGCAAAGCTTTGGAAGCAGATAATGGTGGTAGTTGCACAGCCTCGTGAACGTATTAGATGCTCCCGAATCGTACACTTCAAGTGGCTAAAATAACAGAATTTATGGTGCGTGTGACCGACCGACCAGCAAAACCCCCATACGGGTATCCACTGCCCCCCAAATCTATTTGTCAACCCGCGTCCCAGGAGCAGGGTGGGGCGGGGCGAGGTCTCCAGAAGCCCACCCAGGCTGCTTCAGAGAAGGGCCTTCCTCCAGAACACCTGTCAACCTCGGCCCCCTGTGCAGGGACCCGGCCCCTCCTGGCGGGTGGGCCAGGTGGTGAGAACACCCCGGAGCCTAGCCCTGGCCCTGGCCCCAGACCTGCGGAACCTGCCAGGCAGGAGGCCTGACTCCCGGGCACCCCCGCCCCCACCACCTGTGGCCACCACCCAGGCGTTTACAGGCCTGTGCCAGGGTCCTGCTGGGCCGCACCCGCAGGAGAACTCCAGGAGCCCCCAAAGCCAGCTCCCTCACGTACAGAGGGGGAAACCGAGGCCCGGGTCCGCGTACCCAACCAGAGACGGTCAGGCCCCAGCGGGACTGGGAAACTTCAGGATCATCAGACACATCCTGACCCACGGTCACGATGCCCCGAAGTCAGCTGCTCGTAAAAGCCTCTGGGACTCTGGACGAGCCTGCACACGAAGGTGAGAGCTGACGTAAGCCGGCTTCAGATCCCCCCCCTCTCCTGCCCCGCCTCTTCCCCTCAGCCTCAGTTTTTCCCACCTGTAAACTGGCGATGAAAAAAAAAAAGCAGCCGAGCAGAGCAGAGCTGGCCACCACCTGGAGGGGGGGTGAGCCAGGGGAGTAAACCGTCTGCCAGGGGTTTTATGAGGCCGGATAAAAGCAGCTGTCTGTGCGTGGAGTTGTGAGTGTTACGTTATTGAGGAAAGCAATCTAGCTGCTCAATCAACTCGACAAAGCCACATCCTTTCACTATTTATAGACAAGACACGAAACAGGAAAGGTGCCCTCCCCACCCCAGGAGGGTGCAACCCCTCAGCCAGGCACTGCCCAGGGGGCCCCGCCGCCCATCGAGGGCACAGAGGATGAGGAGGGGAGTCGGTGCTGGGGTCCGGCCCGCGGGGGTCTCACGCTGCACTCTGGCACTTAGCGGGGTGGAGCAGAGGTGTCCCACGGGCCCTCTCCCGCTGCCATCCTCCCGGGAGTCCCAGCACCCGGGCTGTGCCCCCCGACGTCCTGATGAAGGGCTTCTCCTCTGCCAGCCAAGGGTTCGGCCCGCCCCACCCTCTTCCTGCTAAGGGCATAGTTTCCTTTCTCTTTAAAAAAAATATGTATTTCTTTTCAGTGGAAAAAACGTTAGCTGCTGTTCAGAGGCAGGGCCCCGTCCAAAGAGGCACCTTCCTGGAAAGAAGGCACGTTCCCTGCCGCGTCTCCCAGCAGGGGAGAACGTTCTGGTTCACAGTGGGTGTCTGACATGTGTTTTCCTACCTGGCCCCAAAGCTGAAGCCGCATAAACAGAGGAAGCCTTGTAGCAGACCTGAGAATTCACCTGTTCCTCCCCCAGCCTCGCCCCAGACTCCCAGGTGACTCAATGGAAACATCCAAACTAGGTGGCAGGAGACGCGAAACGTTAGGTCCCCCGGAAGCAGAGGGCCAAGGCACTTCCCGCCGGAGCCTCTGAACCTCCTCTTCTAAAGGGAAGTTGTCGTCCGGCCCTGCTTCCTCAGAGACTGGCCACGGAGGCCTCGGGCAGTGCAGGCAAGACAGGGCAGTGGTTAGAACACACGCTTCGGAGTGAAAGAAGAGAGGCCGGGCCAGGCGCCACTCCGCACTCTCCGATCCCGGCAGCCACCGAGGTCTTTGCGCTCGCTTACCCCCCACCCCCACCCCAGGCCTGACCCCACATGGTGCCGCGGGCTTGCTGGGAGCCACGTCAGGCCAGGCTCAAGCCACACTGAGCTCCCCTCCGCCTGACAGGTCACATGCACCGTTGTCGCCTCTCCTGTCCCCACACTAGAAAGTCACCTCCGTGGGGGCAGGGGCTGTGTCTGACCTGAGCCTGCCATGCCAAGGCCCTCGAGCAGAAAACCCAGCACACGGCAGGTGCTCAAAGGTGTCTTTGGGAAAAAGCAGACAGGACTGCTGATCAGAGTCCCCCGCAGGTGACAAAATCCCCAGGAGCCCCTCCCCACGCAGCACCCGGCCTGGGACCACCAGGCAGCACCTTTTGGGTTCTCCGAATTCACTCATTAGCCAACTAAACATTCGAGAAGGAGGATCCCGAAACCAGCCCTGTCAGCTCAAAAGGAGAAGGCAGGGAAGAAACGGACGCTCAGCCGGTGTCTAAAGCCTGCCGCTCTTACGCAATCCTCGTGCCCCGGAGAGATCAATCGTGTCAGCCCCACGCTACCGACGGGGAACCTGAGTTCCGGTGACCCGACGACCTGGGGTCACAGAGCTAGCAGGTGGCGCAGCCAGGCCTCAAATACCGGATGGCCCAAAGCTAAAGCCCGCCCCCGGCCAGCCAGCTGGACTTGCCCTCTGAGCGCGATGGCGCACTCCGCTTCTGCGATCGCCTGGAAGGCGCCCAGTGGAACAGACTTTCCCGCGGGCAGGGAGACTGTCCCAGCAACCCTGGGGCCTCCGCTCCCAGTCCGGGACCAGGCAGGCCCCAGAAGCCTTTCGATGACCCCCTGGGCCTGCCTGCAGGGCCACCCCGCACAGCAGCCCTGCAGGGATGGTGCTCTGCCCACAGAGACAGGCGGCGGGTCTTCCCTCCGCAGCCACGGGCCCCCTACACCTCAGCTACTCGGTGACGCCCTGGGAGGGCTTTCACGCCGACAGAAACCTCTTTTTCCGATGCTGAGCCCTGCAGCCACCTGACTAGCGGCTTCTGGGGAAGGTTCCTTCTCTTTTGGGGTGGAAACAGATGATTCACCAGGTACTAATGCGCCGGGCACGGTGACACGACCGTTTCCCACACCCTATCCATAGGGGAGCCAGCAGACCAGCTCGGAAAGTCAAAGAACCTTCCGAGAGGCCAGGGTGAATGCTACAGAGTCGGAGTTTCCACCCAGGTTGGCACCAGAAGCCCGCACCCCAACACCTTTGAGGAAGGAAGGTGTCTTCCCCGCTCAGCCGCGAGGGCCAGGCCACCCATATAGCAGACCCTCTGGGGCTTCACGGGAACAGAAGGGCCCAGCCAGAGGCACAGGCCCCAGGGGCAGAGGGAGCCAGGGCCCCTCACGGGAGCGGCCACAGCGTCCCCAAACCGCACCATGAGTCCAGAGCTGTGCCCCTCCGCAGCTGGACCCGGCTGGCGCCCCGTCCCCGCTCTGGTCCCCAGGCTCCAGCACAGTGCCACCCAGAGGTGGGGCCTCTGAGAATGGCACTTCCGTTCCGTCTTCCAAGTGGATCTGTGGGGTGTGCACAATGGGGTCTCTGTGGGCCAAGCTCGGCCGAGTGCCAGGCCAGACTGAGGCAGGCTTCCCGCCAAGGAGGAGGGGGCCCCAGGCCCCAGGGAGGAGACAAGGCCGGCGCCCAAGCCGTGATCAGTGGCCCGGTTTGGTCGGAGGGGTGGGGAGCACGCACACTGTCGCCCTGTCCCCTAGAAGCGTCTCACCCCAACGCAAGCAGGGGGCTGCAGGAGCCCCCTTGTGGCCCAGGCTCCAGCCCGCGGAGACTCCAGGGTCCCCTGGGCCAGCCTGTCCCTGCTCCCTGGTGGCACAGCACCCCTCCTGCCTTCCCAAAGCCCTCCACACAGGTCCGGAGACCCTCCCCAGGCCCCATGGGTGAGCACAGGGCCAGAGCGGGCGTGGGGCAGGCGGGAAGGGAGTCGTGCATTCTGGGAAGCCACGCATAATTAATCACACAGCATTAATCCTCCTCCCGACAATAGCCGCTGCGCTTCCCCTGAATCCCAGCTGTCGGTCTCTGAATGGAAGGAAGCAAGATTTAGGGCATCAGGCGTCGGTGAGGCTTCTGCAGGAGAAGAAAAAGGCCCCGAAAAAGCAAAAAAAAAAAAAAAAAGTAGTGTGCATTCATTAGCATCTGACAAAGACACAATCCTCTTTGTCTATGAAACTGATCACAGACCTGCTTGATTGGTTTCAGTTCGGGGAGGGTGGGGGCAGTGAAGGGGGGGCTGCTAGCCCACGGGCCAAGGGTTGTCAAGGGAAGGGGCCCCGAGCAGTGGGAATGCGGCACGCCGAGGACCGGGACGGAGGACGGCTGGGGAGCCACTTCTCCCTCTAGCCCCCCTCCATGGGGGGGGGGGGGGGCCTTTCTCCAGCCACCAAGCACCTCCTCATATTTCCCACCAGGGACAAAGTCAAGCTGAAGGGCATCAACCGCGAGAGAAAAACTTCCCGGGGCCAGAGCGCACAGGGAGGGAGCGGACTCTAACACGCCCCCTGCCCCATCAGGGTGGGTTGCGGGCTGTACCACACACACACACACACACACACACACACACACACACAAGCGCGCGCGCACGGGTTTCCCAGCCAAGGGCCCAACGCTGGGCGGGCGATGGACTGGATGGAGGGTTCGGGAGTCGGAGCTGTAGATGCCGTGACAGAAGCCAAGCCACCCCCCAACCTCACCTGAGGTCAGAGAAAGTGAGCTGGGGGAGACCGAAGGCCCAGGGGGGTGGGCTTGGCATTAAAATAGCCACTTCTGCCTGAGGCACTGCACTCACCTGCCTGGAGGAGGCACTCCCCGTGGGCAGGGTGGCGCGGGGGCTGGGCCGCTCCAGAAGGTCCACAGCCTCCCTGGCGGGTCATTGTTTCTTAGGGATTTTAGCAAGAAGCAGGGTACCGGGAATTCCCGACTAGCACCCCAGGAGCCCAAGGTGGCCCACAAAGGCGTGCTCGAACCTCCAGCGGCCAGACCAGCTCCACACACAGCATAATTGCTGGTGATTAAGTAATTGCCAGACTTTGTCCAATAAAAGTAACACGTGACCGCGCCCAGCCTTCTGGGCCATCTCCAGAAGACAATGGCCCAGTGTTCTGTCCCTGCGGGCCCCCGTTGCAGAAGGCAGGGGCTCTGCTCCCGACAAAAGCACCAGGTCCCCACAGGGGCGCAGGGGCGCGTACTCACACACAGGCTTCCGTGCCGTTGGGGGACACTTCACACTTCCCGCCATTCATGCAGCTCTCGCTGGGCTGGGAACATCGCAGTCCTGGGGGGCGAGGGGGGTAAGACAAGAGGTCAGCCCGGGTGGCACTGGGGCCCTGAGCCCAGGGAAGGACCCACCCCAAGGGACACAGCCACCCCTCACCTAGAAGGCTCTGCCTTGTCATGGGGTTGCTGGGGACAGGAGACCTCGCGAACCCTCCCAAACGTGAACCCCAAGGGGCTTCAACGTTCTGCCCAGAGTTCCAGCAGTCAGAAATGGGGGGAGGGACAACAGGTTGGCTGGCCGGCAGGTGGACAGGTCACGCTCGAAGTGGGTAAGGGTGGCCTGAAATGCCATCTGGACAATAGTAGAGGAAAGCTGAGGTGACCCTGGGCAGCTCTCCCAAACTCTGCACCCCCCCCCCCCCACCTATCTTCAATGGGGAGCCCAACGGGGCCACGGCCCCTATCCAGCCACCAAGATTGTCTGGCTGTTCAAACACGTTCTGTGAGGGGGCGGTGCTGGGGGGGCACACTCCCCACCCCCCACCCCCACCCCCCCCAGCTCGTGGGAAAAAGCGACAGCTGCAAAGCCCAACGCCCCGCCCGCCAACAAAGCGCCAGCTACGGAATCAGAGCAGCCCATTGTCACCAGGGCCGCCTCCTGGGGCACCGGGGCTGCACCTCAGGGACCTGGCCCCGCCTCCAGGACACCCAATACCTGCTCCCTCGGGCAGGCATCCTCAGCTACATCCAGGGGAGGGGGGTGAAGGAGCCCCATTTGGAAGGAATTCGGCCCCATTCCCAAGAAGGCATTAATAAGGTGGCCCCCTCCCCATTTTACCAGCGCTGTGTAAAGGAAGCCCCTCCTGGGGGCGCGGAGGGGGTGTGACTTGGAACCCCACCTTCTGAAAGTGGGGATCTAATTCTCCCCTCCAACTTTTAGGAGAAGACAGAAAGGAATCACCACTAGATTCCTCCATGCGAAGTGGAGAGAGGGATAAGCGCTCCTTCTCCGGGTCCCTCTCCACCCTCGCAAGATTTCCAAACTTGAACTCCGAAAAGTCAAAGTGCCACCAGTCAGTCGCGGCGGGGTGTTCCGCACACCCCCCACCCCCCGCCCACGCCAAACTGTCTATGAGCCGGCATGGGGGCAGCGATCAGGCGTGGGAAGGAGACCCCTCGGTCCGCGCCTCCCGCCTGGCCCTTCGCGAACTCTCCTAAACGGGGAGAAGGCCGGTCCGCCCGGCGCCCCACTGCCCACCACGCCCCGCAGAGCTCCGTAAAGGCAACGCGACGTCCGGGACCCCACACTCCGCGCCCCAACATCCGCCCCCGGCGCGGGCCAGAGGCGAGGAGAGAGAGAAATGGCCCCCAAAGCAACAGGAAACCAAAACCGACTCGATTCAAATCGAAAAGTAGTAGGCAGCTCGCCCGCCTGCCCCGGCGGCAAGCCCCACGCGTGGCTGATGAAGGACGAGCCCGGGGCTGGGCCTCCGGGGGCCCCTAGCGCCCCCACGCCCGGCTTCAAACCCGGGTCCAGGCGCGGGCGGCGCGAGTCCAGCCCGACCGGGCGGGCGGCGCGGGGGAGGGTCTGTCCTCCCCGCGCCCCGGATCGCCCGGTTCTCTCTCCCACCCCCCCCACCGCCCCCGCCCCCCCCCCCCCACCGCCCCGGCCGCCCGTTCCCAGCCGCCCGGGGCGCGCGCGCAGGGCGCCGCCAAAGTTTCCGAAGGGCGCGGAAAGTTTCGGGCTCGCGGACGGGCGCCTACCTCGTGCGGCGAGCGCGGGCAGCAGCGCCAGGCAGAGCAGGGGCGCCAGGAGCGGCGGCATGCCTGCCCGCCGGCTGCCCGCTGCGCCCGGTGGCGGCCTCCTGCGCCGGGACGGCGGGGATCTGGCGCACACGCGCGCGCCGGACGGTCCCACGGGCGGCGGCGGCCCGCGGCGGCTCTCCGCTTCGTGGCGGGTGGGCGGGCGGCGCTGGGCCCCCACGGCCTCCGGGCCCGGCTCGGCGCCCCGGCTCGTTCCTCCGCTGCGCTCGCGCCCGCGCCCGCGCCCCGCGCCCCTGCGCTCCCTCCCGCGGCCGAGGCACTAGTGAGGCGCAGGCGGCCGCGCGCTCCGCCCCCGCCCGCCGGCCCCGCCCCTCGGGCCCGCCCCGCCGATCCCTCCGCACCCCTCGCCCTCGCTGGCCGCGCCCCTGCGCGCACCGCGCCTGCCCTGCGTCTCCTCCGGCGGGGCGCTCATCCGGAGCCTGGGTCCTCTGGGGTACGGGGCCCCGTGGGGAGAAGAGGCGTCGGGGGCCGGCCCTAGGGACTACTTCTTGTTCGAAAGTTTTCAGCGGCAAAAAGTTTGGTTCAGGGCTGCGGAAGGATCCGGCTCTGACAGTCGCTTAGCCGGGCGACAATTGGAAAAGATTTGCATCTCAATAGCGGCGGAGGCGCGGGCGGAGTTGGGGGAGAGGAGCCTTAGGGGGACCTTGCGCCGTGGGGGGCTGGGCTCGGGCAGGTGGGGAGGAGCGCCCGAGGCAGTTTGGGGGACCCCGAGCGCGGGACGAGAGCTCAGGAAGAAGTCGTGCCCTTGGCGGCCGTAGGGAAGCCCCTGACCCAGGGGCTCCAGTCCCAGGAGCCCTGAGGTCGCAGTTGTAAGCCTCCAGGAGACAGGCCGGACACCCTGGCTCTGCCGGTCGGGGCACTTGACCTCGAGGGATGGTGGCGCCGCGGCCGCTGCTGCTTTTCGGAAAGAGGGGGGCCTCCGGGTGCCCCAACGGACCAACCTGGGGCTAATGCCTGGCCAGACGGGTTGCGCACCCGCTCCCCCAGGAGGGAGCCGCCTCTAGACGCTCCTTGATCACTGTCCAGCCCCTTCTCCTGTCGCCTCCCGCCTAAGACGGCCCGCAAAAGCGCACGGGAGTCCAGCAGACCCACTCCAAGCGTCCCCGGCGCCTCCCACGTGCTCCTTCTGCATGATTTACTTCTCCGCCGCAGTGCCAGATTTGGGCATCCTGTGCCAAGCCCGGGTAAGCGCTGGGCGTTCAGAATGCCTGCCACAGTCCCTTCTGAAACCAAAGTTCGTGGCTCGGCGCTGGGGACAGACTGCCCTCCCCCCATCCCCACCCAGGATGGTGAGCCGGGCATCCTGGCAGCCCTCTGGAGTAGGTGATGCCAGAGGGGAGCTGTAAAGGCTGAGAAGGACCCCACTGAGTGAAGGACAGTGGGCGAGGAGATCCAGCAAGCCTGGCAGCCACCAGTGCAGGGAGGGCCTACGGGGTCGGCAGAGTGGGGTGCCTGGTGGCTGGCAGAGTGCATTCCTGACTCCTGCCCACTCTTCTTGGCACACCTGTTGGGGGGCAGCTGGGATGCTGTGAGCGCTGGACGGACGGCCAGTCCGGGCCGAGGCAGCTGCCGGGGGGCCTCCCTCGCCTGCCTCCTTCCAGAAGCCGGCTGCGCTTCGCTTCCTGCTTCCCGGAACCTGGGGTAGGGGTAACTTCTCTCGGGGCCAGTGCCCGGGAGCTGAGGCGCCTGAGGCAGCAGAGATGTTTATATAACAGCTGCCCAGCAGCTTGGAGAAGCAGATTGTCCGTACAAGGAAGAGGGTGGCCGCAGAGTCCCTCCCTGTCCCCCCCTCCCCAGCTCACAGACTCAGGGCTGTGCCCCCCATATCCCCTTCTACTCTTGGGGGAGGACTGGAGGCCTCAAGCCAGTGGGTGCTCCTCTGGGAGCCACTGCCTGTATGCCCCGTGCTGGGGCCTGCTTTCGGCCAGTGGCTCCAGGCTGCAAGTTCAGCCCTGGCTTGGGAGCAGCTCTAGAGGAAGGGGAGGAAGAAGGAGGGAGCACTGGAGGAGGGGAGGAGGGGACACTGGAGGAGGAGAGGAGGGAGCACGGGAGGAGGGGAGTCTCACCTGGGTCTGCCCAGCTGTGCCAGCCCTACTCTGGGCCTCACGCAGGAGCCGGGTGCTCTCATTAGCCCGTGGTAGACAGGGCAGATGGGTTTCCCAGGCTTCCAGCCCCTGTGCCACCTGCCACCTTGGGTACCCCATGGGCGACAGGGGCCAAGGAGACCCCAGGAAAGCCGGAGTGGCCGGGAAGGGCACGAGAATGGCCACGGCAGGGACCTGGCCGGAGGGCGGGGGCTGGGGCGGCGCGGAGCTGGATGGGGGGGGAGGGGGGGCGCCTGGCTCAAGGTGGGGGCTGAGACGAGGCTGCTGGTGAGGAGGACCCAGGCTGGCTGGGCGGCCGGCAACCAGTAGGGGTGGGGCTGCAGGCCTGGCTTCCGGAGCGGTTGCTAAAAGTGTCTGGCCGCCACCTCGGGGACCCGGCATCTCCCCTGGGCCAGCGGGGTCTCCCTAAAGAAGGCCGTCACACTCCGCACCTTAGGCAGACTGACCCGGGTCGGTTCCCCCTCTCTGTTGCCTCCAGAGATACCGCGGTGCCGTCGTCAGGGTGGGCGGCGGAGGCCAAACTGCCCTTTGGCCCGTTCCTGTCCCCAAAAGGAAAGCCCGTCCCAGCCCCCTCTTGGAGAGGGGGAGTCGGCAGCGGCTCTGTCTGCTTGGCGGCGGTCAGTGTGGTGAAAGCTCCCCAGGATTCCGAGGTGCGGCGAGGGCCGGGGGGTTGGGAGAAGGTAAGGGTTCGCCCCTCAGTTCTGAGGAGCTAGGCCGAGACCAGCTCCGGGCAGGCCAGGTCTAGGCCTCGGTCCGCAGCAGCAGACGGGCTGCGGGGGTCACAGGGGAGGGCTGCCGGGGGCCGCGTGTGCACACCCCCCCCCCCGGCCTCATACGCGGTTCCCAAGGTGGGGGGCCGCAGGTCGGACTCAGGGTGCCGGCCCAGGTCTGCCCTGTGTGGATTGCAGTGGCCCCAAAGCAGAGGGGAGGGTGTTGGCGGGGGGAGCAAGGGCTCAGGAGTTGGGCTGAGGGTGCGGCCTTTGACAAGTGCACTGGCCTGAGCTGGGAGGGGGGTGCCTTCCAGGGCAGCTGTGGGAAGATTCCAGAACACAGGGGAAGGGCCTCACTCACTACCTTCTGAAGTTGATTGTAAAACATATCTGACCCGCTTGCAAAGAGAGCCCGGGGGCCTGAGAAGTGTCCAGACTCTTACCCCACCCATTAAGAGCCACGGCCAGGCGCAGGCCAGCGCTGGACTCTGACTGCTGGCCCACCAAGGGACCAGCACTGCCTCCTGGGCCTCAGTTTCCCTTTTACCAAGTCCTTTCTACATTTTTCTGCTTGAGACCAGCCAGGAACATTCCCCAGAGGTCTGAGTGTTTTCCAGGATGTGGATCTGGTGGCTTTGTGGCGTTGCTGCAGGTGGACAGGCCAGGGCTAGGTCCCCAGTCCCCTGAGCTGGACGCTCGGCCAGAGCAGCGTGTCTCCAGGCAGGGGCATGCGTGTGAGGCTCCACTTGTTTCCTGCTGCGCGTGCCCCGGGACGCGTTCAGGCAGAGCCGTTCAAGGGCTCCCCCTTGTTCTGAGGAGGGAGGGCGGAGGCTAGAGCCTTGAGTTCGCGTCCCTCGTTGCCCTTGCGCCCTGCCCGAGGGGGCCCCTGTCACCAGGCCCGGGTGTGCGCCCCGCCGTCCAGATGAGGAGCGGGCTGGCCGGGGCCACCTGCAGGTGCCGAGCATCTGCCCTGGGCCAGTCTGCACGTCTTGTCTTCCGCAGGCATGACTCCTCCCTCCTTAGCTTTGCCTCCTCCAGGAAGCCATCCCAGAGCCCCCGGGATGGTCCCCGCACCGCTCACCTGTTGTTCCAGGGGGTCTGCGGTCCTGGACCTGTCCCTGTGGTCCTGGCCCCCCACAGATTCAGGCTGACCTGTGACTAACAGAGGGCTCATTCTGTGGGGGCCTCTGCACAGGGCCCTGCTGGCAGTCTTGTCCGCCTGTCACACGCAGTGGTCACTACTTGGGACCCCAAGGCCTCTTGTCAGTGCAGGGCCAGAGCCAGCTCCCTCCTCCCTACAAGGCCCGGGAGGGAGGGCCGGCATCCCAGAGGTAGGCCCAGAGCCTGGGGAGCCCGTGTTGCCCGGGCAAGTCCCCCAACAGGTAGCCTGCCTCCCGGAGCAGGTGAGCCAGTGCAGACTGACTGGCGTGGCCTCCGAGGGCCACAGAGCCTGTCATGTGAGAAGTGGGCTTCAGGGTGGCCAGAACAGTACAGACCCACACAGAGACCCTGTCTCCCTCCGGGAGCCCTTGCACTGCTCAGGGCATAAGCCCTAACTGCATGGCGTCCCAAGCCCCGCGAAGGAGGAGCCCCACTCAGACTTCTCCAGGTCCCTGGATCCCCTCAGCTGGCCACAGAGCTGGAAAGGGCCGAGCCGGGCCTGGTGTTGGGTCACCCAGTGGCTCACCTCTGGGTGCCCCAGGGCGGCTGAGGCCTCAAGGAGGAAAGGCCCTGTGGGGACTCTAGGGCCCCGTTGAGATGCTGAGAAAATCTGGGAGCTTTGTGGAGGAGGGACACTGTGGATGTGGGTTCTGAGAAGGCTTTGGAGCTCACAGGTGACACCTCCAGGCAGGGGCTGGCTAGGGGACTGGGTCCCAACGGGGAGGCCGTCACCATGCCCATGTCACAGACCAGGCACCGATGCTCTGAGGGTGGTCGTGGCTCCCAGCCTGGCACCCAGGTCTGCCCGCACCAGCCCTCAGCCCATGCGTCCCGGGACCCTGCAGGACCTGTGGGGCAGGGGGGCTGCAAGGAAGATCTGCTCTGGGGACCTTCCACCCTGCCTGGCCCTGTTGGCTGCAGCCCAGAACTTTCTCCAAAAAGAAAGGGCCCCGGGAGACGAAACTGCTTGGCCCCACCCCTCAGGCTCTGGTAGAAACGGAGCCTGCACGGGCCTGAGTCACTCAAGGAAAAGCCGGCCTTGCAGAGTCCCTCCTCCCTCTCCCCTGCCTCCAGAGTGGGGGGGGGGGGGCGCTTCCTCCCTCCCCCTCTCCCTCCCTCCCTCCCTCCCTCCCTCCGTCTCCTCCTCCTTCCCTTTCTTTCTTTCTGGGGTTAAAAATAGCTGGAAATATCCCTTTCAAAGCAAGTCCATTTTTATTTTTACAGGGAAGATAGAGGGTCCCCCCACCCCCCGGCCCAGCAGGAAACCCTCAAGAGGAGCCCCGAAGACCCGCCCGGCCCAGGTGGGGCTCCGCCGTCGGCCGCAGCCAGTTTCTCAGGGCTGCTGGGCTCCCTCCCATTTGCTCCCGACACATTTAAACATGTTTAGAACTTCCGTCCTCCCCCACACTTCCCCCACGGCCCCCTGTTAAAAAGAAAACGGGGCTGGAAATCGGGGTTTGGGTTACAGGGCGCCCTGGGAGTCGTGTTCCTGAAGTAACGCTGAGCCCAGACATCAGCAGGTACAGTACATCTGTGAGTTATTTCCACGTCTCCAAGGGGAAGGGAAAAACCCCCAACCATCCTTAAGTAAGACCAGGATCCTTCTATATTTCTGCCTTGACAGCTCAGGGAAAAAAATTGCCAAAAACCAGAGGCGCTGCTGAGTGTTGGCGTGGGAATGTTGGTTTAGTCAGAGACTTGCTCTGGGCCGTTTAAATAAAAACAGGCACTTTGGTGGCAAATGCCAGTGGGACGTGCCTGGGATTGGAGCTCTGTGCCCAGAAAGGGGGTTTTGTGACCTCCCTCTCCCCCGCCCTCCCCGCCCCCTTTCCCTCGGCTTCTCTAGCCTCCTTATCACAATCAGCATCTCACTGGTAAACATTCAGTGCAGTAATTTTCAAAAATCAGCAGGGAAAGTCAAGCCTTTCATGTGGCCCAGAGCGCGTTGGCCAGCTGGAGGCCAGGGCTCCCCAGCGCCCCCCGGAGCCTGTCTCCGAAGCTGCCTCTGCGGCTTGAGGGTCTCTGCACAACGTAAATCAGCGGAACTCTCGCTGGGGCCGAGGGACGAGACAATACTTGCAGGGGTGTGAAAGCGTGATGGGACCAGGTTGTGTGCTCCCGGGGACCTCACGGCCGCCAGGACTTGGACATGGGAGCCTAGGGCCACTGCCCTGCCTTGCCTGGGACGCCGGTTCCTGGCCAAAGCCCCGGCACTGGGAACTTGCCTTCGGGCCGGTGCCCCGCTCGGGGTGGGGGCCGTGTGTCGGCTGAACACCGTGGCTGCCCCGTGAGGCCGGGTGGGGAGGGACTCAGTGGTTTTGTCGCTGATCGGTTCCCGTGCGTGGAGGGAAAGCGGATCCTGGAGGACAGGGCTGGAGGCGGGTGGGGGCGACAGGGGCCCGGGGCCCTGCCGGTGCGGGATGGGTGAGCCAATACGGTGGTCCCTTTGTGCCACGCACCTTTCGGCAACTGTAGGCGAGCTGGGAAGTCCCTCCGTACCAGGGGAGGTGGGCAGCTGCCGTGCAAGGGACGCGCCCTCACTTGCCCCCTCCCTGGAGGCCCTCACACATGGGGGCTGCCCGGCCTCCTCTCCCAGAGTTCGGAGGCGGGGGGGGTCCGAGTGAGGTCGTATTAACCTCGGCTTCTCACTTAGCACGGCAAGCCTTGGAGTTCGCTCAGGAGAAGGACAAGGGAAGGAGACGCCGAGTTGCCCCCGCCGCCCGGGAGCTCTGGGAGCGCGTGTCCCTCCACGGCCCTGACCCAGGCTGCCGCCGCGCGGGGAAACCGACGCGCTGCCCACAGTCCATCTGTCCATCTGTCTGTCTATGGACCTGGGCCCCTCCCCCAGGTCGGTGGGCACACGCCTGGCCCTGCGCTGAGAGGCCCCCTGAGCACCAGCGTCTCCCCCTGGCCCCCACCCCGCTGACCGCAGCCCGGGCAGAGGGGCAGCCACGGGGAAGCTGCCGGAAGGATTTGAGCCAGGGGCGTTGGGGAGCCTGTCGGGCTGTTTCCTGGCTGGGCCGGGGAGAGAGCATTTCATGGCCTCAGAGTGTATTTGTGGGGTGCCTTCCCGCTGTGCTGGACGGTGACCCAGAGCATCCCTTCCGGGTGGCTCTTGGTGGGTGGGGGACGGTGCACATGCTCCAGGGGGAGGAAGAGAGGAAGACGACAGGCCGGAGTGTGCGGGGCTGGGGGGCAGGAGGGGGGCGTTCTGGCGGGGGGGGTCAGTGCACGAGGCTTCTCTGAGGTGACCCGGGAGCAGAGACCCAAGGAAGCCAGGGGCTGGCCGTGGAGGTAACTGGGGAAGAACGTTCTGGCAGAGCAGCCCCCTACCCTCCCTCCTGTACTGCCCTCGCCCTACCCCTCCGCTTCTACGGGGACCCACCGCGGATGCCACGAGGGACCGGTGACTGCCAGTGCTCGCGCGTGTCTCAGCCTGTGGGCCATGGCAGCGGCAGGCTCGCGGTGGGTCCTTTGACGAAAATCCGGGTGAGTTCAGCAGTGTCCCCGTGCCACGTCTCTGTGGCTCTGCCCGCCGGGAGGCGAGTCCTGGTTTGTCGTTTGCGGCTCCTGGACCGTTAGGACTTGGAATGCGTCCCCAAGGAGATGTGGGACGGGTTCTCCCCGGAACCCGTGACTGAGCCCTTACTTGGAAGTAGGGTCCCTACAGACACAATCAAGACGAGGTCAGACTGGAGCAGACCAGGCCCTCGTCCAGTGGCTTGTGTCCTGAGAAGAGGGACATTTGGACACGGGACACGAGGGAGACCACGGGGAGGCAGAGCACAGGAGCACAGAGGACCGCCTGCCCGTTGTGGGAGGGACCCCACAGCCTCCGGAGAGAGCCCCTCAATTTCAGACTTTTGGCCCCAGAATGGAGAGAATAAAGTTCTGTTGTCTGAAGATTCCAAGTTCATGGCACATGTTACTGTGGCCCCAGAGGACTAACACAAGCGGTGACGGTGTGTGAGTCTCGTCCTGGGCCCGAGGCTGCGAGGGCGCGAGGGGGCGAGGGCCACGGGGGCGTCCCGGGAAGGTGGGGAGGGCAGAGGTTCTCAGTCCCCTGCCTACAAGACCGCTGTGGCCACATGGACAAGCCGGTCCCTCTTCAGATGAAGCAGCATAACCAGATCCCTGACGTCTGGGACATTTTAAAGTGGGACTCACCTCGTTGTCACGGGGAGCAGGGGGAGCCTCTCTCCCGTCCCGGGCTCTCTGGGGGCTGCAGGACTCTGTGTTCCGTGTCCGCGGTCCGCGGTGTCCTATCACCCCGCTTCGGGCCACCGGGAGGGCTGAGAGATGGAGGCCCAACCCCCGCCAGGGCAAACACTCTGTTGGACTCGAACCGGCTTTGTCCCCAAACTCAGGCCCCGACTGGGCCGACCCCCTGCCTGGGGCGGGAGCTCCAGGCTTTCCAGAAGAACCGTGGGGGCCAGCTGTGCCTCTGAGCTGGTGCCCCTGTCCTGTCTTCTCCACCCAAGCCCGGGCCAACCCTCCCCGGGAGGGGACAGAGCGGCCCGGAGGAACCATGAGTGGCGGTCGGCGAGGGTGGGTTCACGCTCCGTGGGACTCAGGTAGAAGTCAGGAGGGCACAGGTGCCCGGCCTGCCCACCGTTCCTCTCTCCTCGGGGAGACGTGCCTCGTCCGAGGCCCGGCCTAGCGGCCCCCAAAGGAACCGGGCCTCCCAGTTCTGCAGAAGGAGGAAAGTGTTGGTTTTCTGGAATGTCGGTGAGCCGGCTCCTTGAAAGCCCAGCCTGGGCCGTGCCCGCCGTCCGCTCGGGGTTGGTGTCCGCGCTGGCCCCCCACTCAGATTTGAGGAGCCATGGGAGAGCCGGGCGAGGGGGGCTCAGCTAGCTCTGTGGCCGCCGGGTCTCCCAGCCCAGCAAGCGGGGACGTGGACATCACCGTATGCGGAGCCCCCACACCCTCGTCTTGGCCTTTCCTTAGTGGGCTCGATCTTCTAATGCAAAGGCGTGGAATTGGGGTTCCAAAGGAGAGGGGCGCCTGGGGGGGGCTCAGTCGGTTACGCGTCCAACTTCAGGTCATGATCTCGCGGTTCGTGGGTTCGAGCCCCGCGTCGGGCCCTGTGCTGACGGCTGGGAGCCTGGAGCCCGATTTGGATCCTCTGTCCCCCTTTCTCTCTGCCCCTCCCCCGCTCATGTTCCCCTTCTCTCTCTCTCTCAAAATAAATAAACATTTAAAACGAAACAAAACAAAACAAAGGAGACTGAGGACGGCGGGGGAGGTGGTCCCTGTGGAGTGGCCCAGATCTTGTCCCTGCGAGGGGTCCAAACGGGCCTGTGCTCAGGGCCACAGTGGGGGAGGGGAGGGGAGGGGCAAATCTGGGGCGGGTTCTGGGCCGAGGCCTGCGGGACTCCTGTGTTGTGGGCGCTCCCAAGGACACCCAGTGGGGACCCCGGGAGCCTGAGGGGCGGCCTGAAACTCAGACCAGCTTCCTGCTGGACAGATGCTCACACTCTTGCCCCTGTGGCCCGTGCGGCCCCGTCCTGAGCAAGGCCCTGAAGAAGGAAGGTGCCGGGCAATGTGGGGGGTCCATCCAGTCCCGGCCGGCACCACCTTGGGCCTCCCCCCCAGCAGGAGGCCCCGTGGAGCTCGGAACCTGGGAGGTGGCTTCCCATGCAGGACCCCTCCCAGTGGGACAGACCCTCTGCTCAGGAAATGCAGGAGGGCCCCGACCCCCCGAGGCCAGGGACCCGGCGGGCAGAGACACGGGGACAGCCACACTGTCCGCGGGTTGGAGGGCCTGGGCCTCCCTGGCTTTTACTCTTTGGTCTTTCTGTGGGAAGCTACTTTTTTTCTCACCTCAACACCAACTGAGGAAAAATAAACATATTTGTATGTCCCCGTTACGTGTTTTTACACAACAGAAAATGGCATCCCCCTCCCCCCCATTGTAAAAACGCAAACGAAACGAACAAGCATAAAGAAAGTTCCATTGCCTATGACCCCCAGCGGAGGCCACGTTCTCAATGAAACAGGCGCTTCTGTGTGCTGTCGGAGCCCCAGGGGGACAGTCTCGGACCCCCCGGGCCTGCGTTAGGGGTAGAGATGCATCTGAGGAGCCCCCCACAGTGCCCCTCTCCATGAGCCTTCCCTAAACACGCCATCCGACTGCTGGCCCCACCGTTGTGGGGAAAAATTGTGGTCATCTTTTTTTTTTTTTTTTTTTAACGTTTATTTATTTTTGAGACAGAGACAGAGCATGAGCAGGGGAGAGGCAGAGAGAGAGGGAGACGCAGAATCCGAAGCAGGCTCCAGGCTCTGAGCTGTCGGCGCAGAGCCTGACGCGGGGCTCGAACCCACGAACCGCGAGATCGTGACCCGAGCCGAAGTCGGCCGCTTACCTGTCCGGGCGACAGTGTGGGGGAATGCTGACACTCACGTGCTCCTGCCCTCTGTTCCCGCGTCTCCTGTGCAGCCTGGCACCCAGGAGCGGAGAGGGAAGCCTCCGGAGAGCCTCGTCCCAGGGGCCCTGGGCTGCCCCTCGAGGGACGCCCGCAGCAGCTGTGCCCAACTGCCCCGCTAGTCAGTTGTTCCCGCGGAACGGAGTCTGTGTGCTCACATTTACACAGAATTTTTTCCGAGTACAAATGCCGTTTGCCCCCAGGTGAGACCCGTCTCCAGAATAGCCAGAATTTTGTCCCACGGAGTTGAGCTCTTCCCAGGACCCCACGAATGCCCCAGGTCGAGAAGCTTCACCCCAAATGGCGACCCCAAACAGGAGGGCAGCAGGCAAGCAAGCCCTGGGCGGGGGTGAGGGGGACTTCCAAGCTGGCAGTTTCCAGAATCATCCCTAAAGCCCGAGGGAGAACTCGGGGTTGTCTCGCGGGCTTTGGGGTCAGGACCCCTGATCCACGCCTCCTCTTGGCCGCATCAAGCAAGCCGGGGGGCTTGGGTGGGTTCCTTTCCCGCTCTGAGCCTCAGGCCCCTCATCTGTAGAATGGGCTCACTCCCGGGACCTAGGAGGGGATAGAATGAGCCGAGTGGATTTCAGTGAGTCTGGGTCTGGCTCGTGGTCAGCACCTTCCGTGGACAGCTGTGGTTTGCAGACCCACCACCGGCCCAGTCACCTGCCCCCGTGTTTGAACTTCCGGATCCAAGGGTCGGCATGTGGCCCAGGCTGGCCAGGACAGTCCATTGTCACAAGCATGGCTGAGCTGGGGGGATACAAGTGTCTTTGCCAGACTGTGGGGAGTGGAGCCCGAGGAGCCCAGAGACAGACAGAGACAAAGTCCGGATGGCATCACTGGATCCCCTGGATCCAGCCACACCTGACGCTGTTCTTCATAACCCCACTTATCTTTGCAGGAATATACTGTTTACAAAGCAATGAAATACTCATCTTCTCCCTTTATTCACGGTGACCCTGCTAGAGGCTGGGCAAGCTCTCCCACCTGCAAGCCCACTGGGACACGGAGCCCACGAAGGAGAGGACAGCATTCAGCACGGCACCGGGAGCCCGTCTCCCTCCTCAGACCTCTCCAGAAGCCCGCTGGCAGGGGCAAGTTGCCGCCCGCCCGTCCAGCTGGCGTGTGAAGGACCGCTCAGGGCTTCCCGAGCTGGCCCGCGAACGGGTCAGACAGCAGCCAACAACTCCTCGCCGTGGCCCGCTGGCCGCCCTCACCGGATTCTGTGCCGCTGCCACTCGAGCCTGAGAAAGCCCCCGGGGCCAGCAACCTCAGGCTTGCTACAGACCCCCGGCCAAAGCCTGTCACGGCAGACGCCGCACCCGGCCCCTTCCTCCCCACCCAGGCCCGGCTGGGTCACTCGGCCCAGCTGGCGGCCGCGCCACCGGCCCCCTCCCCACCCGGGCCCCGCGGCGGGCACCCTCCCTCCAGACTCGGACGCTCCACCCGCCCCCGAGCACACTTCCTCAACCCGGGCCCGGCGGGGGCTGTTTGGCCAGGCCGCTGGTCGAGGGGCGGGTGTCGGCTCCACTCGGGAAGCGGCCCGGCCCCGGTGTTCTCCCACACGCTGAACTGTGCCCGCCGCCTCCGTCCCAGGGCCGCGCAGGTGTTTCCGCACGAGGGGCTTGGGGGTCCTCAGAGCCTCACGGCAGGAATCGGAGGCCCCCGCAGGCCCCCAGCCAAGCCACAGGTTCTGTTGACTCTCAGAAGAAAGTTCCCACCTTGCAGCCAGGCTGCAGCGTGTCCGAGGCCCCCCGGACGCCGCCCAGCCCCGAGCCCTGCCTGGAAGCTGGCCCGGAGCCGGACAGACCAGCCCGGCCCTTGCGCTGTCCCCTGACTCCACGCACCCCCGCTGCTCCTCGGTCGGGCCGGGTCTCCGTGGCCCCTCCACGGAGGGGTCTGGAAAGTGGGCCAGTGACACCCCCACAGAGAGCTGGGGCAGGTGACGGTGGATGCTGGCTCAGACCCTGCCTGGGGTGGGACCCCTGCCTAAAAGGAGCCCTGCCCTCGCTGGACCGAGGGGGTGGGACGTCGTCTGGGGGCCTCACCTGGGAGGGGTTCCCCACTCTTAGGTCCCAGCCTCGCCTGGCACTGGGGTCTTCAGCCAGCCCTCCACAGGGGGTTCCTCGGGCCCCTGTCCCCAGCATCCTGCCCCACCCCCAGGAAGGCCAGACCTCCCAGAACAGGAAATGTCCCCCTAGGACCGTCCCCTCCCTCCCTGGCAGGAGAAGCCCCGGGTTTGAGGCTTCATTCTGGCTCTCGCCGACTCCGTGACCATGGATGAGTCACCTCACCTTTCTGAGCCTTTACGTTTCTCCTCTGGAAAATAGGAATACTCCCTCCTGCCCCACTCGTACCATGGGGTCGGCCAGGGATCGAAGAAGGAGGCCTGGGCTGAGAGCACCGGATGCTACGAAGACTTTAGGCTCTTTCAGCCTGACTGTCTGCCCTGCCGGGACCACAGGCCACCTTGGGAAGCTTCAGCCTGAAGCTGCGTTGAGCAGTAATTCACAAAGGAAGGAAGACACTTTATAGGTTCTTCACGCTGTCGCATGGGGCCCTTCCCTGGAGCACCCTGGTCACTGAGACACCAAATGGCCCCTGAGCCACACTGTCTCCCAGTCAGGGCTCTCCCTGGGGTTTGGAAGGTGGGGGTCATCGCCCTCCTCCCAAACGAAACTGACCCTCGAAAATGTGTTTATCAGGATTGGATCCCAGACTCTGAGACCCTTGGTTTACGTTCAGACCTGGAGGGCGTTTACTGAACACGCCCTGGGGCATGCCTTGCACCTTGCTCTGGGCGCTGGGTTTAGGCCTCCAGAAGCCACAGCCGCACAGGTAGGTAGCCTGTTGTGGCTCAGCCGGGGGCCCTTGACCACAGGAGGAGGAGGAGGCGGGGGCTCTGAGCCCCCGGCAGGGCCCCTCCTCTGCTGTGGTTCGACGGCTTCCTGCGGGAGGGACAGCCAAGCGGGGCTGGCTGGCTGGAGAAGCCGGCAGGGGCCTCCGAGGAGGGGACGGTGTGGCCTGGACCCGGGGTGTGGGCCCCGCCCCAGCCGGCCCCGCTGCTCGGGACCTGGGGGCCTGAGGCTGAAAATGGCATCTGACAATTCTTTCGGGAACTAGCTCCAGCACAGCCAGGTCAAGGCCAGCCTCTGGGGTGCAGTAAACAGGAAAATCCACGGGGCGCTGGAGGCCCAGGGAGAAAGGAAAGGGCTGGGTCAAAGGGTCTCACAAAATGTTTAAAACGGGCAGGAAATGATGGCTTCTTAATGTCCCTGTCCACCCCCACGCTGCTGAGCCAGCTCTCAGGCTCAGGGTCCTGACATCGGGAACCTGGCGCGTGTGGCTTTTGGGAGCCCACAGCGCGGGCTGGGACTGGCTCCCACTTGACACCCCAGATGAAGCCCAAGGTCGCCGGCCAGCTCTCGGGGCCCCCTGTGGCCTGGCCGTGGCGTGGGCCCCTCCGTGGACGAGAGCCCCTCTCCCCGACCCCTAATCGTGTGGCTCGGCCCGCCCCGGCTGGCCGGTTGGAGCTGTGAGTGGGCAACTGAGGCCCAGTGGGGAAGGGACTGGTCCAAGGCGACCCTGGGGGGCCAGTGGCACGTATCTGCTTCTGGGTCTGGTGGCCTGGCCTTGACCCCAGCCTGCTTCTCTCCAACAAGAGCGTCTCCTTCTGTGGACCCCGTGCAGAAGCCCCAGGGCCTTCTCAGCACACCCCAGGCCCCAGCGGGTTCTGGGGACCTCTCAGTCATCACCCCAAAGTGGAAACCTGGCCCTGGCACCCCATACCGTGAGAATTCTTGGAAATCGGGTAAGCCACGTGGAGTCGGGCCCCATCAATGTAGGCCCGCACGGCCAGGGCGCACCTCTCCTGGGCCTCTGGGATGTGGGGCGGGGGCGGCGGCCCCGTGAGCAGAAGATGGCTTGGCAGAGGGTCGTCCCCGTCCCGGACGGAATCTGGATCTGTTCTGACATCCGTGTGTAGTAACAAGTATAAAATGTTCATAGTTTTGAGCCAGTGATTCTCCTTGTGGGAGTTTATCCTGAAGGAATAACGTGAAACCCAGAAAACCTGCCTCCCAGGCCCCTCTGGCTGCATTATTTATAACTGGGAGAAGCTGGGAACGACCCAAGTGCACGGGGAGGCCGGCGAGGAAAGCCGCCGCGCGTCTGGTGAACTGAACAACGTGCAGCTGTTCAAAGTCACGTCTGTGGAAAGTTCCAGCAATGTCAGAAATGCTTCTTCCGTGATGGGCGGTGGACGGGGCAGAACACGGCGGGGCCGCAGCTGAGGGTTTCGGCTGGCAGCCGGGCAGAGCGGCCAAAGCCACGGACGCACCGCACGCGCACGTGGGAGCTGAACGGTGGGAAAACAGTGGTTCTGCTCCGGTCTGTGGTCCGTGGCGGGGACCGTCTTACCAAATCATGTGATTAATGGGCTCAACCTCACCCCAGACTCAGAGGCCGTCCACCCAGGCCCCCGGGGCTTGGGGCTCCAGGCTCTGTCCCTGGGTCAGCAGCTGTAGCAGGGGCTCAGGGAGGGAGTCCGGCGGGAAGAGGCCTCTTCTCACGGCCAGGGCCACGCTGCCAGGGCCGAGGCGCCCACCTGCTGTACCACGAGTGGTTTCTGAGTTTCTTCTCGGTAAGACCGGCTGTGGGGTCTGCGCTGTGGCCCCTGCCACCCGTGTCCCCCTCGCCCACTGCCGGAGCCTCTGGGGGCCTTAACGAAGATGGGGGCAGGGTGTGGCGTCCCTGCCCCGAGAAAGGTCCTGGGGCTCAAGCACGGTGACCAGCCAGGAGGAGTCGCTTCTCCACCCCGGGGAACCGGTGAGGGCTTCTTCAAGAACAGCTGGGCTGAGCGGGAGGGAGCGGGCAGGGACTGAGCCCGGAGCGTCTACCCCGGGAGAAACTCGAATCCCAGGCCCCCAGTGTCAGTGGCCTTGGGTACTACCTTCGGGCTCGCGGAGGGGAGGGAGCTCCAGGCTGGGTGGTCAGGCGTCCGACAAAACCACGTGCTGACCTTGGGGTAAGACACAGGCCTCCTCGTGGGGGCGGCTCCGAGGCCCCGAGCCTCCGAGGAGCACAGGGTCTGGGGGTGGGGGGACGGTGAGGGGACCCGGCCTGTGGGAGCAGCCCCTCTGGCAGCCTCAGCAGGCTCCGGTGTCCCCACAGGGAGCCGCTCTCCCCCTCCTGACCGCGTTCCCAGAGCGGCCGTGGCTGGGCCTTGCCTTCCCCAGGGACCGGTCTCGGGTGGGGACTCTCCAGCCCCGCAGGGAGACCTGGGCCTCCCCTGGCCCGGAGGAGCCTGGCGCCCGAGGGCCGCTTCTCCGCTCGCCTCCCGAGGGGGACGTGCCAGCTTCTCCCTTGCGCGGCCCGGGTCCTGGACGTTCTGCCCAAACCCCTCGGCGGCCTCAGTTCTCTCCGGAAGGCGGGCCTCCCAGTCTCCCTGCCTCCTGGCCAGTGCTGGGCCTCACGAGGCTCCCGCAGGTACTCTCTGTTCTTTGTGCCGGAGGCCGTTCTGGGGTGACCAAGGAGAAACGGCACCGTGGCCTTGTCAGTGTCCTCACGGGACGCCCGGGATCATCAGGCCGGGGGGCGCGGGCGTCTTCTCCCCCCCCGCTGGTCCGCACTGGGCCAGGCTCCCTCGGCCCCCCCACAGCGATGCCTCACTTCAACGGGGAAGCCCGCTCTGACCTCCCTGGGCCTCAGCGTTCTCGCCTGGGAATGGGGCCAGTGCTGCCCCCCTCACAGGGCCGTGTGTGGGTGGAGCCTGACCGGTGCCCCGGCTGACCCCTCGGGGACGGGCTGAGCTCTGCCTGAGGCTCGAACGGACGTATCGAGAAGGAACGAATGAAGGCCGCAGAGGCGCCAAGAACCGTGAACGCGGTGCGCTCCGTGGAAAAGCCCAGACGCGAGGGGCGCGTGCAGCCGGACCCCATGGGTATGAGATGTCCCGGGAGGTAAGTCCGCGTGGCCGGCGAGGACGTGCGTGGCGGCCAGGGGCTGGGGGACAGGGAGCCCTGTTCACGGGTGCAGGCCGAGGGGGGCGTTCCGGAACCAGGTCGTGGGGGCGGCTGCACCACGGAGAGAACGTACCAGGCGCCACGGAATTGTTCACTTGGCCACTTTTGGGGCACCTGCCTGGCCCAGTCGGAAGCACATGCGACTCCTGATCTCAGGGGCGTGAGTTCAAGCCCCGCGTTGGGTGCAGACATTACTTAAAAATAAAATCTTAAACATAAACATGTAAATGCATAAATCAAGCGGCCACTTCTCCGTTATGCGAGTTTCACCTCAGCTTAAGAAACGAGGAGGGAACGGCGGGGGTGCCCCTTCCCTGGAGGTGAGCGAGCTCCGCTCTGGGAGGGGGTGGCCTGGTCCAAACCCAGGTCTCTCACCGCAAAGCGGACGCCCTGACTCAGTGCCCTTTTCTGAAACACAGGCCCTAGGTGTGGGGAAAGGTGAGGCCCAGCTCAAAAGGCCAAGGGTCTCTGTTCCCCAAGGGCATCCCTGGAGTCGGGCAAAGTCTGGACCAGGCCTGGGGGGACAGGTGGGGGAGCAGGCCTTGGTTGGGGACACGCCGGTGGCTGTGTCCAGATGGGCAGCCCTCCCACCCACATCCGGGGCGGCTGACGCTTGAATCTGGGCCCGACCCCACCCCTCCCGCCCCTCTGACCCCTCACCCCGGGCCGGGCCTCCCTTCGCCCTGTTCTGACCCAGTGCCCAGCAACAGCCCAGGAGCTGGGCCGGGTCCCACGCCAGGGCTGAGACCTGCTTCCGGTTGGCCCCAACTGGCACGTGGGCCTCCCCCGAAACTGGGGACAGGCTCCCGGTAGCACTGCCTCAGGTGGGGCCCACCTCAGCACCGGAGGGAGCCTGTGGTTCAGACGCCTCTGCCTCCGTCTGTCCTGAGCCCTGGGGGTCCTGGACGCCTGCTGGAGGCTGTCCGCCCCGGGGCGGCTGGACACCCACCCAGTCGTCGCCCCCAGACGCAGCGGCTCCTGCCGCATCCCAGATACTGTCCCCAGGCGCCCCTCAAGCTCAGTGCTGCCCTTCGGTGGGGGAGGGGCATCGCTTCACGGATGGGAGACGGACCCCTGAGAGGCAGGGGAACCCTAGAGCATGCGGGCCCCGGCCTCCACCTGCTCGGTGCCCAGGTCGCATGTGCACGAGTGTCGGGGATGGGGCACCCTGCTGGCTCCTGGGCTTCGAGGGGCTGCCCTGCTGGGGCGGGCCTGGCCCGGGTGAGGGAAGGAGGGGAGAGAGGACTTCCTGCCCAGCGATGCTCGGCTTCCTGTGGGTTAGCGGGCGCACGGGCTCCACTGGTCAGGGTCACGTCGGGGCTGTGGTCAGGGAGAGGCTGTTGCTGAAGATGTCACTGCACTGGGGCCAGGCCCCCCAGCCCCAGCCGCAGCCCAGGCTGCGTGCCCCGGATGACCCCAGACTGCCAGACTGTTGCTTCGACCACTACTGGACAGGCCTGGTGGCCAGGGCCCCCGTGATCTCTTCCTGCCCCACCGTGTCCTCCTGCCCTCTGCCCTCTGCTTCCCCTGCCGGGACTGAGCCCTCCGTCACGCCTCCCCCGGGGCTCCTGAGGCCCCTGCCCCTCTCTCCCTCCCTCACTCCGTGTGCTCTCTGTGCCTCGATGTCCCCCTCCTCCCCGTGAACGCGCGGCCTTCCCGGCACCACCGGGGGCCCCGGCCCACTTGCCTGCGGCCACGTTCCCACTCCCGGCGCCACCTCCGCCAGGGAGCCTGTCCCGACGCCGATGGGAACCGTCTCGGACAACTCGATGGAGCCAGAGTCCCGGAGTCCTGCCTGAGGCCCGGCAGAGGCCAGGACGGCGGCCATCACGACGTCACAGGTGAGAAACTGAGGCAGGGAGCAGGGAGCCACTGGCCCAAGATCGCACAGCAAGTGTGTGACAGGGAGGGCTACGTCCTCTCCGTTTGTCCCCTCGGAGCGGGCGAGAGTCTCCGTGAGCGGCAGAGAATGTCCATCCCTCTCCGCGTGGTCCCCAGGGGAGCCAGCCGGGGGCCCAGCCACTGGCTCACGCGGAAAGGAAGGAGGAGTCGCCCTCCCCCAGCTCAGGCCTCCCAGGGATCCGGGCCTGATCCAAGCCCCTGTCCCGGCCGGCATGTCCCCTTGCGGGGGCCGTGCAGCCAGGACAAGGCTGGTCGGGACCCTGCAGCCCCCAGCCCCTTCGCAGCCTCCACGGAAAGAAAACCTGCTTCCGGGATAGAGCGACATCCCCAGGGCAGAGGACGTGGACAGACCCGCCCAGCTCCTGGCCGCCCCCCGGCCCCCTTTCCCCTCAAGTCTGCCAGTGTCTTCCCTGGTCTCCCCACGCCGTGTGCCAGCCTCCCCCAGTCAGTGGTGCCCTGGAGGCGCTCCCCTTTGTTGCCATCGCGCCCCACGCCCGTCGTGCCTCTTGGCCTTTGCCCCTCCAGTTCCCTCTGCCAGCTGCCCCTCCCTGTGCCCCTCCCCGCTCCTAACAGTGTAGCCCAGGGCCTGTATCCCCGAGAACAATGCCAACCAGACTGGCTGCACTCCAGCCCCCTCACCTCCCATGCCCCGGGGGGCAGGTACCCACCCCCAATCCACAGACAGGAAGCAGGTGCAAGTTCTGGGCAACCAGCAGCCACCCCTTGGTCTGCGGGACGGACTCACCACCGTGTGTGGGACCCCCCGCGGCCCCCAGCCCGCCAGTCAGCAGGCTACCAAGTTTCCTTCCCTTCTCCTCCTTCTGCCCCGTCTCCCTTCCCATCTCCTCTAAGCCCCTTCCCGCCTCGAGCCGAGAGACACCCTCTCAGGGAAGGATCTCCTGTCCCGTTTTACTTCAGGGACCGCTGGGAGGCCGCAGGGTCACTGGTAGGTGTGGCTACCCAGGTGAACGGCACACCCTGGTGTCGTGCAGTGCGCAACCTACACCCCTGTGCCTGGTAGCCCTTGGTCACTCCTGTCTGGCGCCCAAACCCTCCGTCTCATCCCTCTCCGCTTTCTGCCCTGACAGGTGTGAGTGACAGGAAGACTCAGACGCTTGGCAAGGATGCCCCGGCCTGGCCCAGTGTCGGAGAGCTCGGCCCTCAATGGGCTCAGGCAGCATTCTTGGGATGCTTGTGCCCCATTCAGCAGCGGCACTTCCAATGCAAACACTCAGGGCCTCCCACACAATGGTTCCCGCCAGCCTGGCCGGGCCAGCCAGACCCCTCCCCACCTCCTCCCCACCACCATTGTCCTTCCCTCTGGGGAGGGGCAGGGCGTGTGTGTGTGTGTGTGGAGGGGGGACTGGCAGGGGGGGCCAGGCCCCAGTCCGGGGGTGGCTGGGAAGGCTGGGAGAGGATGAACGGACATGCAAATGAGATGCTGAAGAACCCGGCCAGGATCCCCCGGAAAGGGGGCCCGAGGGAGGGGCTGGCTGTCTCCTCGCCCCGCCCCCATCTCTGGGCTGAGTCACCAGCCACCAAGGGAACTTCCTTTGCTGGACAGGGCAGCCAGCTCCTTGGGCCTCCCCTCCCCCGGCCGGGGAGGTGCCCCTCCTTGGAGTCTGGCCCTCTACACTACACGTGACCCTGGTGTCGTAGTCCTGCGGGCCTGCGTGGTCGGGGCCGAGCTCGGGGGCCAGTGTCTTCCTACCCCACCGCCCCCCCCCTCCTCCCTCAGCATCCGCAGACCTGGAGTAGGTGGCCCGGCTTCGACAAGACCCCAGCCCGCCTTCACCCCCCTCCCCGCTGCTGCCTGCTTCCCTCTGCCCTTGTGTTTCCAACGGAAATGCCTTCCTGTAGTTCAGATCGCCGTGGGGCCCCGACGGTGCCGAGGAGAGCTTCTCTCCAGCACATCCGGGGCTCACAGCTCCTGAACCGGAGGCAGCCAGGGGGCCCGGGCCCCGTGTGTCTGTGGAGCGCACGCCTCCCCGGCCGTCCTGGCTGTGCCCTCACACCTCTGGAGCCCGCTCTGTGCCCCACCGGGCCAGCCGCACAAATGGCCCCGTCTTAAAACGTGGACGCCTTCCTTTGCCCACGGAATGTTCCGCCGTGTGGTTTGTACGGTCCGCTGACGGGCACTTTGGGTTTTTTTCCGGCCAGCCCAGGACCACCAGTGGGCAGGATGCCTCTCCGGAAGCGGGGCCGCTGGGTCAGACGTCGTATTGGTAGCTCTGACAGACGGGGCCGAGCCTGGGTCCTCACGGCCCGCAGCCGTGCGTAACAAAGCCGTGGCCGGTCACACAGGCGACCCGGCGGTCGTCGCGATCATCGAGGCTTTGGGAGCGTGTCTGTCACCGACAGCGAGGCTGAGCGTCTTTCCACACGTCCGTGAGCTTTCCCCTCTCATGCGGACCCTCCCTTCATGCCCTTTGCGTTTTCATTTCTTCCCTTCTTGAGTTAACTTTTCTTTATTGATTTGTTGGAGCTTTTTACATATGAAGGAAATGAGCCCTCTGCCTCCATGGATACGTAGCTTCTCCGTGTTGCTAAACGGCAGACCTTGACCGCTTCAGGGGGTTGTTGTTATGCAGAAATTTTATTTTATGTATTTGAGCTTAAGAATCATTTTTGTGGATGTGGTCTTTGTACTGGTCTTGGTACTTTGTGGCACGCTTAAGAAGGTCTCACCTCAGGTTTATAAAGAAATCTCTTCCACGTCGTTTTTTTTTTTTTTTTCCCTAGGCTTTGTGGTTTTGCTGTTTACCTTGGAACCTGGCCCGTTTGGAATTTATTTTGTGAGACTACAGACCCAGCTTCGTTCTTTCCAGATGGCTGTCTGCCTCCCCGGGCGTCGGTGGGTTCTTGAGTGGCCCATCTTTTCTCACTGATTTGAAGTCCCGTCCGTGTCCCACGCCAAGCTCTCCTGTGTATTCGAGTCTGTTTCTGGGCTCATTCTCGTGCAGTATCACACTGCTCGAATCATCGTAGCTTGATAAATGTTGTCGTGCCTGAGGGGCCCGTCCCTCCTTTGGCAGAGACCCCAGGAGCCCACCCCAACGTCCATGACCTTCTCTCTTCCTTCTTTGTAGCCTGATTTTATTTGAGGCAACAAAGCACTAAGCATCTGCATTTCCCTGCTTCATTGCAGACAGGCCCGGCCACGGGGACTAGGTTCTGGTCGGTGAGAGGGGAGAGGAAGTGAGGTACAGCACTTTCGAAGACTTGCCCTGTGGCGGACGGCATGCATTCCTTTCTCCTTCCAGCTGCCTGGGACATAGGGGTGATGACTGGAGCTCCAGCAGCCCTGCCGGGCCACCGGGCAAACTTGGAAGGGAAACCACACAACAGGAGGGTGGGGTGGAGAGATGGAGGGGTCCTCGTGAGTCTGGGACACCGTGGAGTCCCCACAGCCCTGGGCTGCCTGCCTCACAAGACAGAGAGATGAGCACCACCTGTTGAGTGCCAGCAAATCTGGTCCTTAGTCACACATCCTTCTTTTCCCCCACAATGTTCTTGGTTGTTTTTGCTTATTCAGTTTTCCACGTGGACCTTCGAATTAGTTTGTTTAATTTAGAAATAAGTCCTGTGTGGGGCGCCTGAGTGGGTCAGTCGGTTAAGCGTCCGACTTCGGCTCAAGTCATGATCTCGCGGTTTGTGGGTTCGAGCCCCGCGTCGGGCTCTGTGCTGACGGCTCGGAGCCTGGGGCCTGCTTTGGATGCTGTGTCTCCCTCTCTCTCTGCCCCTCCCCTGCTCACGCTCGGTCTCTCTGTCCCTCAAAAATAAACAGACATTAAAAGATTAAAAAAAAAAAAAAAGACCTGTGAGACTTTAAAAGCAAAGTGTCCTAATAACGATGGATTTATTAAGGAGAATTGACGCGATCATGTTATTAAGTCGGCCTTGAAAGGTTGGGCCTTCCCACGTGCCAAGACCCTCCTCCGTGACCCTCGGTTGCGTGCGAAACTCTCTCAACGCGAATCTGACATGTTTCTTACTGATTTCCAAGTATTTTATCATTTTTATAACCATCATTTAGAGGCTCTTTTCTCTCACGCCCCACCTACCCGGCTGATGTTTGTGGACACGGAGGGGATTGGTTTTGTCCCTGCCGTCTCAAGGAATTCTTTTATTGTTTGAAATCTTTCTGTTTTTCAGGTGCTTAATAAAATCATCTGCAAATAATGATAATTTCCTCATTTTCCCAGCGGCTCTGACTTTACGCCTTTCTCTCCTGTCATTGTGCGGGCCGGGCCTCAGAACAGTGTGCGGTGTGGGTGGTGCGGTGTGGGAAGCCCGGCTCCTGGCTTCCACGGCTCTGCTTCTAGAAGATTCACAACGAGCAAGACGTTGGTTTGGGGGTAGGATATTTTATCAGGTGAAGGGAGTATTTGTCCAGTCAGATTTTATTATGATTATTTTTAAGTTTATTTATTTTTGAGAGAGAGGGAGAGAGAGAGAGGAGAGAGAGAGAGAGAGAGAGAGAGAGAGAGAGAGAGCGCATGAGCAGGGGAGGAACAGAGAGAGAGGGAGACCCGGAATCGGAAGCAGGCTCCAGGCTCCGAGCTGTCCACACAGAGCCCGACGCGGGGCTCGAACCCACGAACCGCGAGAGCATGACCTGGGCCGAAATCGAGAGTCGGACGCTCAACCGACGGAGCCCCCCAGGCGCCCCTAGTGTGATTTTTTTACAATCAAGGATGTTGCTGCGTTTTGTCCAGCGCCTTTCGGACATCCAGCGGGGGTGCGTGTGCGAGCTGCTCGGAGGGGAGAGCCGACGGTCCGGAGGCCAGGAGGCACGCGGGTTGTACGAGCAGGTGATTTGAGGAGGTTTCGCAAAAGTGCTCTTCTCGGAGGTGTGGGCAGGGATTAGGGAGCCGGCGAGGGAGAGTGCAGCCTGGGGCCAAGCGAGCCCAGGCCCGAGGGCAGAACTAGCAGAGCGTGGGAACCAGTCTCTGGGCTCTGGGCGGAGGGCAGAGCCGCCCACAGGACGGGGAGGCACAGTGCCAAGACCGGGACTCATCTGGGTTTTGAGAACTTGACTGGTTGACGTGGGTCCCAGAGCTCCGGCTGGTGTGGCTCTGGAACGGTCTGCGGGTGCCGGAACCACAAGGAGCTCACGGGGTGGGGGGAGGTCGCAGGAAGCCTGGGCTCTCAGAGAAGAGCCCGTGCATTCCAGGGGTGTGACCGAGCCCCCCCGGCAGGTGAGCAAGAGGGGTCTGGGGCGACGTGAGGGTCCCAGGGCTGGAGCTGGGAGGCTACAGGGGGTCAGAGGTGACCAAGCCCCAGAGCACCCGGGGTCTGGCCCTCGGGGGCACCGTGTGAGCCCCAGGGGGATACCCCCGGCCCTCCCCAACCCCAGCATCTCTCTGCCACCGTCCCTGGAGTGGGGAGGCCACTGACTGTGGCCTCCTGCCTCCTGCCAGCCTGACCAGGCAGCTTCAAAGAGAGTGGTGGGGGTGCTCTGTAAGCTGATTCCCTCTCAGCCTGCCAGGGCCACTGGGGCCATGCCTGGGAGCACTCCCCCCCCCCCCCCCGCCACCCCGTCCCCGCGACCCGCCAGAGAGAGATGCCTCCTTGCTCTGGGAGCCCGAGGCGGCCGGGAGAAGACAGCCCCTCTGTTCAATTCCCTGCTCCCTCTCCCGCCCGGGGATCTTTCTATGGGTTATTCTGTGAGCGCAGTGGAGGGGCTGGTGGGTGCATTGGGTCTGTTGAAAGGTCCTGTGCTCCAAGGCAGGCCACACTCTGGTCCTGGCCTGGCCCCCGGAGGTCCTGGCTCTGTGTCCTCCTTTCTGGAGTGGGACCACTGGTGACAATGCGGTCTTGTCTGGGGAGGTCCCCAAGTGAGGGAGAGCCCCCAGGATGGCCACACTGTCCTACAGGACGAAGCAGTCCCGCGGGGGCGGGTCCCGGACCAGCCTGCCCACCCTGGTGCCCACGCTGGGCTGGTGTCGGAAGGGGCTCAGTCGATCCCGTGGGGACCCTGAGGCCTGGGCCTGTTCCCACAGGATGGGGAACCAGAGTCCAGCCCGTCTTCAGCTCCAGGGCCTCTCCTACCTCGGGCCTGCACATCTGGACCCAAGGCCGTGCTCAGCACATGGGGAAGGGGGACACCGCCTCCAGGCAGGACGGGGCAAGTGCGGGGGGCGGGGGAAGGAGCCCAGACTCGGGTCCCCGTCTTGGGCCCAGGGGCTCTTCCTTGGTGCTCTACCCATCCTCTCTGAGAGACACGGCAATCGTCCCCTCCCTGCCCTCCTGCCCTCGGGTGACAAGGCTGTGCTGGGGGGGGGGGGGTCCCAAGGATTCAGGAAGATGCATCCACCTCCTGATGCCTGGGGCCCACGAACGTGACTTTATGTGGAAAAGGGACTCTGCAGATGTAATCAAGGTGGGGACCTTGAAATGAGAGCCCCCGGGATCAGCGTGGCCCTAAATCCAGTGACAAGTGTCCTTATAGGATGGGAGAGACGCAGACACCGAGGAGAAGCCGCTTGGAGACGGAGACGGGGCAGAGGCTGGAGTGAGGCGGCCCCAGCCAGGGACGCCGGGGGGCCCCAGACACTCCCCCCGCCCCCATAGCCCCCACCCCGGGGCGGAGTGAGGCCCTGCCCGCCTTGGTCTGCCTTGTGGTCTCAGAGCTGGTGGAGAACACACTCGTGCTGTCCAAGGTGCCCCGGTGGCAGCGTGGCCTCTGGTCTCCGCCCTCCCGGCCCCCGCCCCCTTCCCTGCCTCCTTTGCTACGACCACTGACCTCGGGCTCTAAACCCCACATTGGCGTCTTGGCCGCGACCTCTCCCCACGGAGGCCCCTGTCCGATCGCCCGGCACCAAGCGGGCACCTCCCCTGTGCCCGGTGAGCATCCCTCTCGGTCTGGGGCACCCCCCCCCCATCCCCTGCATGGGCTTCAACCGCCCCCTTCTTCAACCACTGGCAAATCCCACCAACTCAGACTTCAGAATGAAGCCACAAAGCACCCTTTTTTTTTTTTTTTTTTAACGTTTATTTATTTTTGAGACAGAGAGAGACAGAGCATGAACGGGGGAGGGTCACAGAGAGAAGGAGACACAGAATCTGAAACAGGCTCCAGGCTCTGAGCTGTCAGCACAGAGCCCGACGCAGGGCTCGAACCCACGGACCGTGAGATCGTGACCTGAGCCGAAGTCGGACACTTAACCGACTGAGCACCCAGGCGCCCCATAAAGCACCCTTTCTGTCCCCACCCACTGGATTATTTTGGGGGCCTCTAACTGGGCCCCCTCCCTGCCCTCACTGTGCTCTGTGGAGCGGCCAGAGCCCCCTCCCTCACTTCGCTCCAAACCTGCCTTACCACTTCGCACTGGCTGTTCCCTCTGACAAGAACACCCTTCCCTACGTCCCTTCCTGGCTGGCCGGTCCCCTCACCGCCTTTGCCTGCAGCTCGTCCCACGTTCCCATCATGCCTCCGGCTTCCTCGGGACTGCTCGCCCCCGCATTGGAAGTGCTGATCTTCTGTCTGTGGGTCTAGCCCCCGTCACGACACTTTCTACGCGTCCTTCTCTCCCTTGTGGCCGAGTCACACAGAGCGCAGGTGACAAGATCAGCAGGCTCTGTCCTCGAACGTATTTGCAGAGGGATGAACTCACGAAGGGGGGAGATGAAAACAGAGACACGGGATAAGCAAACCCCAGGCTGGAGGCCGACAACTCGGGCCGGTGGGGCTGGGGGCGCAGGGAGTCGGCAGCAAAGGGCCTGTGGAGCTTCAAGGCCTTCGACGACACCCAGTCTTCCAGAACAGCCGCACTGTTCAGGGGCGCCCCAAGAAAGGATCCCGCAAACCAAGGGGACGCCCACAGAGGCCTCTGTGAGGGGTCTCGGGACAGCAGGCGGAGGGTGGCGGCCTCCCAGGTGCCGCACGCCTGGACGTCGCCTTTCCGCCGCGGTCGCTTTCCCCGGCCACCCCGCCGGGCTCGGGGCCCTCTGCCAGCCCTGCCTCTGGGGCCGCCTACCTCCGTCCTTCCGTGGTTCCGCTAGGACATTCTCTGGAAAGCCAGAGTGCGCGCAGAACCCACCGCCACGCGGGCCACCACACCCAGTGCCCCACGGGACCGTCATTTCCCAGGACGCGGGGGCTGCGTCTGCGCGAGACTGTTTCCGTGCTAAATAAAATCAAGCCTCTGCATGACCCGGCGAGTGTCCCCTGGTCGAAGTCAGCGAAGCACACGACCCAGCGAGGCTGTTTCCCGCCCGGCCCCAGAGATGCCGGGGTCACAAAGCCAGCCTGGGAATTTGGGGGAGAAACCGTCTCCAGTCCAGGGGCCCGTGTTGGCGAGAGCCTGTGCGCGAGGCCCCTCCGGGCTAGGAGCTCGGGGCAGGCGTCCAGCGACTGTCATGCCTGTGAAGGTGTTTTTATGCCCAAAAGTGCTTGCGGGAAAGTCAGGGGGAGGCGGAGGAAAGGAAAACAGAAGGACCCTAATCACAGGCGAAAGGGGACCATTTGCTACTTGAGGCCAACCCCCTCCTCGGGGCCCCGGGGAGGTTCTACACTGGGGGAGGCCAGCGGAGGGCCAGCGCCGGGGGCTTGGCTGGGAGGTGCTCCGTATGGCACAAAGCGGTCCTTCTGGGGCTCGTCTCCAACTAGACCTAATCACAGCCGCTGAGCGTGGCCGGCGGGGCCCCTGCCCCGACCCTGGGCGGTTGGTCTTGCCTGTTCCCAGCCCCACTGAGCCCCCAGGGTGGCTTTCCGTGACCGAGGAGTCTGGGGGGCAGGGAGGGTGTCTGCCCGGAGTGGCCCTCACCCGGCAGGGCACCCCCACTCCAGCCTCAGACCCGTCTTCGGAGGGGATGAGCTCGGGCCCAGGCTCCCCTGTCCCCACCTTCAGGAGGGGCCGGGCAGTGTCTGGGCCCACAGAGACAGCTTCCTGCTGGAGCCCCCGCTCCCTGGGCCAGCGGCCCCCCCTGCGCCTCCCTCACTCAGCCGGTAGATGTTTCCCTCACTGTGCACCAGACACAGAGACCAGGGAGAGAGAGAGGCAGGCAGTGAGGGCTTCATGGGGGAGGAGTCGGACGGCGTGCTCGGGTCCAGCGCCCTGCAGGCCTGTGCGGACACAGTCCACCTGAGCCGTCTCCCCCGTGTTGGGGCGATGGGGTCGAGTCACTGTGCTTCCGGCCGACCTCCACCCCTCTCCACCGGGGTCCCTCCTGGTGACCCGTCCACCGAGGAGGCCAGAGGTCGGTCCTGACGTAGCAGGGGAGGGAGTCTGCGGCTCCCTGGGGCCCTCCAGCTCGCCACACAGATCGGGGGCGGCCGCTCCCGAGCCGGTCACAGACGCGGGACGGAATGAGGGGTCCTGACCTCCTGTCCCCTCCAGCTCACAGTCTGGCTGGCACCTCGCCTTGCCACCTGGCTCAGCCTCTGAGCTCCCGGGGATACTGCTGGGCTGGCCGCAGGCTGGGCACTGAGGACTCCAGAAGGTCACTTTTCCTGGCCCTGTTCTCAGGGTGTCCAGGGTCAGGGGCTTTGTCTGCAGAGGGATCTAGGCATGAATCAGGGGCGAGCAGCCCTGGGCCCGCTGGGCCCCCGTCACCCCCATCCTGGCCCAGCCTGTGTGTTTCTGTGCCCACTGTGCCCACCTGTGTCTGCCTGGGCCTTAGCCGATGGTCCCGCCGTGCCCTCCATGAGCCCACACAGACCCCTCACGGTGGGAGACCCCAGCAGCTCAGCCTGTCCTCACCCCCTTTCCGCGGCCCTTCCCTGCCGCCCCTGGCCTGGGGGGCTCCCGTCCAAGCTGGCCCGCTGGCTCCTGCCCCGACCGGTGGTGTCCCATCTCACCGCAGCCCGAGATAAGGGCCCGGCTCAAAGCTGCTTTGTTCAGCCAACAAAAGGACATTTCTGCGGCGCCCTGGGAGCCCGGCCGCGGGCCGGCCCGCACTGGGGAGGCCCCGGCCCAGCCCCGGCACCAGCTCGGGAAACCTTAGCCCGGCCCTGACTGGGCTGCGGGGGCTGGGGACGCACCTGCCACAGGCTTCCCAGGCCCTCGGGCCCACGGGGGGTGTCTCCTTTCCGTGCCCTAGCTCTGCCCACGGCCACTGCCGTCCCCGCCCCTGGGCCGCAGGGCCCAGGGCCTCCCACCTCCTCAGTCAGGAGGGCCACCACCTGCGGGGACAGGGGGACAGGTGCAGATGTGCGGCCAGGAGCCTCACGCAGCTGACAGTCACCGGAGGGGCGGGGCGGGGAGGGCCCACCTGCTCCTGGGCCTCGGCCTTCTCCTTCGGCGCCCCCGCCCTGCCTCCTGGCCTTTGTCTCTGCCTTTCCGTCCTCCAGGTGTCCTTTCCTTTCTCCACACCCTCCCCAGCTAACTCTGCCCTGAGGGTTGCTGGGGGCCCGATGAGGTGCCCCGCGAGGGGCCGCACTTGACATGTTTTGTGCTGGACGGAGGGTCTGAGGTATTTGTGGTCGGTGGAGTTGTGGCCTTCAAAATATGCCCACCTGAGACCTCAGGATGTAACCTGATTTGGAACAAGGGTCTTTTCAGAGGTAATTAAGGTAAAGATCTGGAGATGAGCTCCTCCTGGACCAGGGTGGGCCCTAAATGCGGTGAGGGGCTTCCTCAGAGGAGGACAGACACAGACTCTCTGGAGGCAGGCCACGGGGGCGGGGAGCAGGGACGCGGCCACGGGCCCAGGAAACCGGGGATCGCCGGCGACCGACGGCAGCTGGACCCTCCCTGGGAGCCTTCAGAGGGGGCGCGGCCTGCCCACTCCGGGACTCCGGACTCTGGCCCCCAGAACGGGAGAGGATACATTTCTATTGTTTTAAGCCCCCACGCTTGTGGAGCTTTGTTGAGGCGGCCCCAGAGAATCGTCAGATGTCCCCCAGGCACGAGGTTAGAGGGAGCCTCCTGGGGCCTCCCACACCCCCACCCAGGTGTGTCAGAGTTCCCAGCCGCCAGTCTCCCGAGGCACAAGGCCGTGTCCCCTTCTCTGCCTCCCCTCAGTGGCTGCCACTATCTAGCTGGCCTGTTGGGCGCTGACCTGTCTCCGGGGGGTGGGCCGGGAGGCTGGGCCTCCGCCCCACCTGCGGCGGCCTGTCTCTCTCTCTCTCTGCTTGGGGTCTGCAGGGCTTCCCACCCCCCAACTTCCTCCCTCTTTCCCGTGGGCCTGGCCACAATGAGCAGCTCCCGGGGCGTCCCTGCATTCACCCTTCCCCCGGGCTGGCTGGAGCCGGCCTTCCTTCCACCTCACCGGGGCTTCCCACGGGGCGGGAGGCTCACTTGGGCCCACCCTGCATGCCTCGGGTCACGGTCACGGGGTCACAGGCCAGCACAACAGGAGCAGCAGGGAGCCACGGTCTCCCTACTCACAGGCCCGTGGACAGTGAACAACTTGTTGAAGGTCACACAGCCAGTGAGTGGCCGTCTGGGCCTGGTCACTGGGCACCTGACTCACTTCCCGTCACACCGTCTCCGCCCTGCCCCCACGGCCCCTCCAGGGAGCGGCGAAGCAGGGACGCTGGACGGGGCGACAGCTGCCGCCCCCCACCTGAGTGGTTACGGATTCGGGCCCGGGTGCGTCGGGCCAGTCTCCCGATTCTGGGGGCCCGGGAGCTTGCGTCCACGGGACGGGAGACGGACAGGGAGGGCACAGGCACACTGGGTCGGAGGCCAGCCACGGCCGGTCCCCTGGAGGTGGGGCGGGGGGCGGGCAGGGGTGCAGAGCAGGGCCCTTCCGGAAGGGGCAGGGCGATGGGCCGTGCGTTTCCCTCCTGGGCCTGAACCACCTTCCTGCCCTTGGCTTCTTCGTGTGGGCATTCACCCCTTCTCTCCTCGAGTATCTGCCCAGCGTGCACCACGCGTCAGGCCTGTGGGGCCCCGGGAGGTCCCCTCCCGGCACAGGCTGGGAGGCAGCCGGGCGGTGGGCCGGTGGGGGCGAGGCCGGCGGAGCTGAGTAGGAGCCGACCCCGTGCGGCCAGAGCCCAGGTGCCGGCAGGGCCCGAGCCCCACCAGCAAGGGGCACAGCCTTGCGGGAGGCCCCCAGCCCGCCCCACAAACCGGGAAGGGGGAGGTCGGCCGCCGGCCATGCCCTGGCTCCCGCGGGGTCCCGGCTGGGCCCGCTCGCACGCACGCAGCGCTCTCCCACGGTCTCCCAGGCACAGGGTCGTGCACACTCACGCGCTTAGGCCGGGGTCAGGCAGGAAATACCCGGCGACTGTTTATCCGGTGACATGTGCACTTTGTGCGTGGGACCTGAGGGTCCTGTTCTCAAGGACCCTGCCCAGGCGGGGGCCCACCCTGGGGAGGAGGTGCCTCTAGATGTCCCTGGGGAGCTGGCCCTGGCCCTTCTGTGCGGGGAGCAGGTTGGGGGGCACGGGGGCTCTGGGCCGGTGCCCTGTCTCCCCACCTCCGCCCTGGGCATCACGCAGCCTCGCGGTCACCTCTTGGGTCCCTCCCGCTCCCTGACCAGCACCCGGTACAGATCCTGCAACAGGCTTGTGGGGAGGTGAGCGTGCAGCGTTTTACGTGTGTGTGACCCACACGCATATGTGCCGGTGTGAGTGTGCGTGTCCTGAAGCACGTGTGTGCTGCGGGTGTGGGTGGGTGTGTGCGTGTGTGCGTTTGCACACGTATGCTTGCACGTGCGGGGCAGGAACGGGCTTGTCGTCAGGCTCCGGGGCCCGGGTCTGGAGGACACGGCGCTCTGGGGCAGGTGGTGACGCGAGGCCGCGGTGTCCCCGGGCAGAGGCAGGCACTCCGTGCCTCCGTGATGACCCACGGGTCGGGTGGGGCCCGCACCCACAGCACCCACACTCCGCGGTGACCGCCAGGGTGCCCCCCTGCGGACAGGCGGGCTCCGGGGGGCAGAGGCGCAGCAAGGCTGGGACCCAAAGGAGGCCTGTGCTCCCCCAGCCCGGGTGGGGTCTGCCCTGGGGCCTCCCAGGTCCTCGGTACCCCCCCCATCTGAACGGCGGGGGGGGGGCAGCATGGGCTCTGGTCTGTCTCTCTCTCTGAAGGCCCCGGGGCAGCTCTGAGCCCTGCCAGGCCTGCCTGCACTCCGGGCCGACATTCCCCCCGCCCAGCCACTTCCTCCTGCCCCCCCCCCCCCAACAGGCCGCAGTCCCAACATCTGGTTGGTGTTTCCAGGAGGTGGGGGTGGGGGTCGCCTCTGCGGGAACAGTGTGGGAGTCGGGGCTGTGAGAACAGAGTCGGGGGCGGAGTCCAGCCCCTCCAGGGGAGGGTGGGGGCGACCCGAGAGGGAGGCTACCTCTCTGGCTGTGTCGGGCGCCCCCCACCCCGGCCGCCTAGGTCCCCAATCTCCAGAGGGCACTTGGCGAGAGGCAGTCACTGGCGGCCACAGGCCTGGCCCAGATCTGTCCCCCTGCCTGTGGCTGTCATTCCACCTCCTCCAGCCTGTTTCCTTTTTTGCCAACGGGGATGACTCCGTCCGGCCCAGAGGGACCCTCCGTGGGGCCGCCCGTGTCCCCCGGGCGGGGCCCCTGCGTCTGCTTAGCCCCGGCCCGCATTTCTACAGCGGCTGCAGGGGAGCCGTGCCGTGGGCCACACAGGCCGTGCCGGGTGGTCTGGCCTGCTGCGGGCAGGTGGGTACGAGGGCAGTGGGGGGCTCAGGACCGCCTGCACGGATCTGTCTGCTCCAGGAGCCTTGGAAGAAGACGCGGGGGCACTGGCAGCCCCCCACCCCCCGGCCCGACAGCGGCTCCAGGGGGTGGCTCACCTCCCATGCTCGGCCCTTCCGGGTGAGGTCATGGGAAAAACTTGCGCGGACGCACTCCCCCGGCCCCGGATCCCCAGAGCCACCCACGGGCTTAGCCTGGCTCCTCCCAGCTACCGGGAGGGGTCCCCCCCCCCTCCGGGTCCCAGGGTCCCAGCCCAGCCCCTGGCTCCTGGTCTGCCCCCCTCCCCCGTTAGGAACCAGCTTGGGGGCACGTTTCCGGGTTCAGACTCCACACTTGGGCTTATCTATAGCCGTGGCTTTGATTTGTTGTGCTTTTAAGTCCCTCCCCCCCCTGGGAGTCGGCTTCAGGAAAGCGGTTCCCCAGGCGCCGGGAGCCCGAGGAGACTGGCCGGAAGGGGGACAATTAAATTCAGGGGAGAAAGAGTTAACAGGAGCCCCCCCCCCCCCCAGCTGCTTCACAATGAACCACCAGGAAATAAACACAAATACAAGGATTTCCTCTCTTGCTGGTCTGGTCTGCCCCCCAAGGTCCCTTTGAACCCCAGAGGGTCAGGGCAAGAAAGAGCCCCTGGGGTGGGCAAGGGGCTCCCCCGAGCAGCCCCTCGGCGTGCTCCCGGCCGTCTGGCCCCCTCAGAACCTGCAGCTGGGCAGGGGTCCCTCAGGATCCCTGGAAGGACAGAAGGCACACCCACCCGCAGAGGGGCCAGCCAGAGCCTCTCGGCCTGGGGTGAAGGTGGTTCCTATCCTCACTCACACACTCGTTCGAAGAGGACGGAGTGCGTGCAGGCTCTGCTCTGAGGGGTTCATCACACACACCTGAGACCCAGGCTTTGGGAGCGGCACACGTGGCCACCCTGGGGTGGCCAGGAAAGGCCCCCTGAGACTTAAGTGACCAGAAGAGCAGGGGCGGAGCTGTGTCAGAGATAACAGCTTGTGCAAAGGTCCTGGGGCAGGAGGGTGCTTGGTGCCTCCGAGAAACGGAAAGAAAGGGAACAAGGCTGTGGGGGAGCAGGGGGGCCGGTGCAGGACGGTCATATCACGGTGGCCGGCAGAACCTCTCATGCAGGACCCACCGGGCCACAAGGAGGCACTGGGACCCTGGTCCTGTTGGTGTGGGGAGTCCGGAGGGCTTTAAGCAGAAGGTACTGTGGGTTATGGTTATTTTTAGGAGCTCACCCTCGTGGCTGGTTAGACGCAGGCGTCATAGGTGTCATGGCAGGCGAGGGGTCAGCAGGGCCCCGGTTTCTGGGGCTCTCCCTGCTGAGATGAGCCAGTGAGGTGGTGGGAAGGCGGAGGGGAGACGCAGGTGGCTTCGGGGCAGTAGATGTGGCCCCTGGGGGAGCTTGTAGCTGGTGGGAGGAGATGGTCTGGGAGCTGGGCCCTGCAGCCAGTCCCCCCGGAGAGGGAGCCACCTGGGGACCTGGACAAGCTGCCGCCTGGGGGGCTGGAGGAGAGGAAGGGGAGACTGTAGACGGGCGCTCTGGGTACCCCCTGGCCACCCTGGGCTCCGTTTCCCCTTCCGGAAAGTGGGGACTGTGACAGCGCCTCTCCCTGGGGTTGTGCTGCTGAGTGAGGCAACAATGTATCCATCTAGTGGGTTCTAGGCGCCCTGTAGAAGGGGCCTCCAGTGAGGCCTGGGTTGGCAGCCTCCAGGAAGCCCTCCTAGATTGCCTTCTCTTGCCTGCTGACTCACGATTGGTCCCCATGCCAGCCCTTCACTGCGCCCACCTCTCCCTTCCTCTCCTGCCCTAACTCTGTGGCTCCACCTGTGTCCCCTTACTTCTGTGGCTGGTGTCTGCCTCCTGACCCACTTGGTCCTCACACAGGCCGTCAGTGTCCAGGAGTGACAGTGTCGTGGGGCCGGAGATGGAAACACACGGCCCGTCCCGGGAGCCCTGGGGTGAGTGCTTTGCACCGTCCCTCCGATCCCCCTCCCTGTGCACGGAGGCCCCGCCACCTTAAGGCCATCCCTCCTGTCCCGGTGTCCCCTCTGTGTCCGCGCTTCCTGCTGTGTGCATCCTGGTCTTGGGTCGGCCTCTGAGAGGGCCCACACTGGCCCCGGGAGGGGGTGCTCAGAACGGGTTCTGGAACCTGGCTGCTGTCCTGCCAGATGGCTGAAGGGCCTCACTGCCAGGGTCAAGAGGAGGGTGACAGACCCGCCCCCGCCTTACGGGGGGTGGGGGGGAATCTGTCTCTCCAGCACCCGGGAGGCATGGCGGGATCGCGGCACAGTCCACCCATGGGCAATGAGGGTCGTGCCGGCCCCCCGCTTTCTACTGCGGCCAGCGCTGGGGCTGGGTGGCTCGGGGCTCCAGGATCAGAGTGGGAATCAGGCACTAGAGCAAGTCCCTGGGGGAAGAGTCAGGGCTCTGACCCGGAAAGGGGACCGCGTGACCTGGAGCGGGGGTGTCTGAGGAGAGGGCACTCCCAGAAGCGGCCCCTTCCCCTGGCCCGGGCACTGAGCAGAGGCTGTCTGGACAGGTGCCCCTCAGGACCTGCCTGCCCCGTCTCCAGGCCAGTCCCTACACTGGCCGCAGTGGGAGGGAAGGGCCCGGGCACGGAGAGGCCGCGCAGGGCCCGCCGCCACCTCCCATCTACCCGGGGATCTGGAGGAGGCCGGGTGAGGGCAGGGGCTGTGCCAGGAAGTCTGGATCGGGAGAGTCTCTTTACATACGGGTGCTGTCTCGTGGTTCAGGATTTAACCCTGGAGCTGCTTCTGGGACCCAGCTCACATGGGCCCAGGGGCAGAGGCCAGGCAAGGCGGGCAGGTCACAAGAGGAGCTTCGGAAGAGGCCAGAGGACCCTCCGTCCCTGTCTGCCCATCTCTGCTTCCCCAGCAGCCGTCCCCCCTCGGCCCCCGGCTAACGAGGTCGGGAAGGTGCAGAGGAACAGGTCTGGCTTGGCTGAGACGCTCCGTGGCTGCTGTTCCCTGGGAGCCGAGGGGACGTAAGGGGACGCGGCCGGGAACCTGGCCTCCCGGTACCCCAGCCCCTCTGATTGAAACTATCCGAGGGCCGAGACCGGTGGCCTAAGGGGCAGCAGAGCCGGAACGCCTGCCAGGGCGCCTGCCCCAGGGGAGGACCCGAGTCCTCAGGCCGGTTAGCCTGCGGGTGAGGCCAGCCAGCCACGTGGCCAAGCACAGCAAGGGCAACGTGCCGACCCCGGCCCTGGACACGCACGTTTCTCGCTGGGCTCTGGGCCCGGGCTGCTCAGGGCCAGGCCCAGAGACGACCACTCGAAGGGGAGCACGGGCCCCCTCGAAGGATCCTGTAGGTTCTACAGGCACAAGGCAGGTCCCCCACGCTTCCTGGGTGCCCCGGGCTACGAGGGCTCCCTGCCGTGACTACTGGGGGCCTGAGGCACCTGTCCATCAGGACGTGGCACGGAGCATTCCAGAGCTCGCTGTGGGGAGGAAGTCAGGTGAATCTGGTGGGACGACCGGAGGTGGCAGGCGATAAGCTGAGAAGCCCTGCGGGAAGGTTCAGGGGCCTCTCCGTCAGGGGTTGTTGGCAGGGGCCAGTGTGCCATGGCAGAGACGTGGGTCGGCCCAGGAGCCTAAGGGAGCCACAGGACTCCTCCAAGGTCAGGAGTCGGGGGGGGGGGTTTGTCTTTTGTGCTTTTTTTAATGTATATATTTGTTAAGTTTATTTACCTATTTCGAGAGAAAAAGAGTGAGCGGGGGAGGGGCAGCGAGCGGGAGACAGAATGCCAAGTGGGCTCCACGCTGTCACCACAGAGCCCGACACGGGGCTCGAACCCATGAACCGTGAGATCGCGACCTGAGCTGAAACCAAGAGTGAGACTCTCAACACGCTGAGACACTCAGGCGCTCCTTGTGTGTGTGTGTTTTTTAAGATTTTATTTCCAAGTCCTCTCTACATCCAACACGGGACTCGAACTCACAACCCTGAGGTCAAGAGTCAGTCGCAGCCTCCACCCGCTGAGTCAGCCGGGGCCCCGGGGGTCGGGGTTGAAGCCGCGTAGCTGTGAGAAAGCAGCGTGATGCTCTGTTGGCCTCTGTGGGTTTGAGAGACCCTGCCCGGGCGCCCTGGCCCTGTTGTTGGGGACCCAGGGGACTGTCAGTCTTAAGCAGGGACCAGAGCAAGGGAGAGCTGTGTGCAGGTTCAGGCTGTGGGGTGAGCCGCCTGCCGCGGACTGAGCGGGGTCCCCCCCAGTTCACATCCACCCGGAACCTCAGAAAGTGACTGCATTTGGAAATAGGGTCTTTGCGAGTGTAATCAGGCAAGGATCTCAGGGTGAAATCATCCTAGATCGGGGCGGGGGCGGGGGTGGGGGTGTCTCTGCGTCCGGGGCCAGGTGTCCTCAGAAGAGGAGACACAGAGGCACAGAGGGGAGGCCACGTAAGGACGGAGGCCGGGCGAGGCCGAGAGCGGCCATCCCACACCGGCTTTCAGAGTTGAGGCCCCAGGGCTGGGAGAGAGCTTTCTGTTGCTTGCAGCCCCGTTTGTGGTCCTTTGGGCCTCGGGGGACTCACATAGTGCTGCCCACGGGGCATGAAGCCACCGCGGCCAGGGCTGCCCCCGACCCCCAGCGGCCTGCCTCAGTTTCCCCATCTGTACCGAGGGGTCTGGGGAGGGGCAGGTGGGTGGGCCCACGGGAATGGACACACCCCAGAGGACCTGTGTGTGGCCCCACCACCCCTCCCCGCTCCCCGGGTTTGCGCACAGGCGGATTCCCGGGCGCCTCCAGAGGCTGCCTCTTCCTGTCTCATTGCCCCTGCACCTGCCCAGACGCTGCTTTCACCGCGGCCCTGGCCTCACATGTGCCGCTGGACGAGCCCCAGCAAAGACCCTGGTCACTGTCCCTCGCCCTTGAGGCCTCAGCATAGAAGCTCGACACCTTCTCCGGGAAGCCCTTCCCTCTGGTTCCCGGTGCCCATGACTCATCCTCGGGCTCCCTCGTGTGTCCCTCCCGCTGGACCGCGAGCCTGCCGCCCCTGCCTGCGTGGCCGGCTGCCTCGCTCACGGCCGTTGGTCCGGTGAAGGGCCCGTCCACGCCGAGCTCCCCCGGGGACGAAGAAGCTGGGGGCACAGGCCGCGAGGAGACAGACCAACGGAACTGCGTCAAAACGCAAACCTGTGCGCACCGGGGGTGCGGGGAAAGGGCGCGGCTGGGCGAAGACGCTCGGAAACCACACGAGCGCCAAGGAGTCCACGTCCGGACCTCGGGCAGAGCTCCTACGTTCAGCGACAAAACCCAAACACTGATGCGAACGTGGGCAAAGGGCCCGAGCAGACATCCCTCTAAAGAAGACGTGCGAACGGCCCGAAAGCCCACGAAAAGCTGTCGAACGTCACCAGTCACTAGGGGATGCCCGTCACAGCCCCCGCGAGGCCCCGCCTCGCACGCACCCAGAATGGGAAGCGGGGATGCGCACCCAGACTTGCTCACCCTGTGCTCACAACAGTAAATCGGGGGAGGCGACCCGAGTGCCTGTCACTTTATGAATGGGTTAAAGTCACGTGTGGTCCGTCCACACCGTGGACCATCACTCAGACTTCAAAGGAGGGAGATCCCGGCACCTGCTGCGACGTGGATGAAGCTGGAGGCCGCCGTGGAGACCATTTACCGGGGTGTCTCCTCCGGGGGGGGCGGCAAGGCACCCGGGGGGCCGCCAGCGAGGGAGCCGTCTCACCCGGCGAGGCCCGGCCGGAGCTGGGGTTTCGTCCTCTGTCCCCCGGGCCCTCACAGGCGTGGGGATCCTGAGAACACGAAACGATGTTGGAGAAAGCGCCTGCCTGGTCCCACGGCCACGGCCCCGCTGAGCTCCCGAGGGACTGGTGCCACAGACGGGGCTGACTCTGTCCAGGGACAGAGAGGTCCCCCCGCTCGGGGAGCTGGGAGACCGTATCGGCTGCTCAGGCCAGCGGACCGAGTGCTCTCACCGGTGGGCAGAGCAGGGGGTCTCTTTGACCCTCTGTCTCTTCATCTGCAGGGCGGGATTAGCAACAGCACTTGGTCCACGGGCTGTGCCTCGTACGCAAGCGGTGGCTTTCACATTAGGCTGCACTGAGCACAGGTCCGTCCATGGGAGCCGGCACGACTCCTACACCGCGGGGTGCAGAGCACATTTAACAGAGTGCTGCAGCCAGCGGGCCTGCGGCAGGAGCCGAGGGCTGACGGGGCACGGCGGCTGCACCCCAGCTCGGTGCCCTCTGTCCCTTCTGCCAGGCGAGGAGGGACGTTCCCAGCCCCAAGGGCGGCGGGCGCGGAGGACTGTGTTTATTTAAACCCCTCCCCACACCCGCATGCACACACGGAGTGTCCCTCCTGCCCACCCCCTGCCCCTCCCTCCTTCCAGGGCGCACAGGACATTTTGCAAGGGGTGAGACTGACAGAGCAAGGCCCTCCCTGCCACCATGTGCTGGCCCTCTGGAACAAAAGTGATCTGTACTCGAGAAAAGGCGGGGTTATGAGAAAAACTTCCCGTTACAGGGTCTTACATTTGGAGGGAAAATGCCGGGCCTCGCAGGGTCGCACCAGAGCGGTCTCCACAAAAGCCCCTTTGTCCCCCCACCCCCGCCCCAGCGTCCGACAATGGCAGAGAAAGAAATTATCTTTTCAGCAAAAGATTAAGCAGGCGTCCGAGCCCCGGGCTGGCTGGTTTCCATGAAGCTGGGGGACTGGGGGGGGGGGAGGGGACAGACCCCCTCCAGGCCCAGATCCCAGTGGGTGACCCGGAGACCCCGGGGAGGCAGCGCAGCTAGGGGCAGAGGAGGGAGACCGTCGTCAGCCCTGCCGACGAGACGCCGTTGCCCCAAGTTACAGATGAGGAAACTGAGGCAGCCCGTCAGCTTCCCATGCCCCCAGGCTGGTTCTGTCAGGCGTCCCTGGGTGGAGGGGGCCCTCCCTGCCTTGGGAAAAAGGGATGATACCAGAAAGAGAGGGGCTCGGGCCACCCAGGCCGGCGTCAGGTGCTGAGCCCTCCAGGGGATCAGGAAACCGGTCTGCTGTTCTCACCTGCCTGCCTGGCCCCCGCCCAGCCTCGTACCTGAAACTCCCAGTTTCAGTCTTTACTTCGTCCAAGACTGGGGGCTGGGGGCCCCGCCCCGTCCCAGCACCCACCCCCCATCGCTCCCAGGAAAGGGGTGCCAGGGGCTGGGCTCTGCCATGTGAGGCAGGTCCGCGGGGCCGCTGGGGAAACGTGTTTCCAGGAGTGGGGACCAGTCTGGACAGGCCTGGACCACCCTCAGCCCCAAGGCTGCTTCTAGAGACCGGGCCCAGTGGGGGCAGGGGGCACTCGCAGGGGAGGGGGCAGCCCCGAGCCAGCCTCTCCAGCACCAGTGGGAACCAGGGCCAGGCCGGTGCAGGGCTCCCTGGCCGCTCTCTGCTGAGGCTCCCCTGTCTGGGATGCGGGCCTTTGGGGGGGCGGTCTTTGTGGGCTAGGGCAGCACTGAACTTGGTGGAGGGGCTCGGGGAGGGGGGCTGGCTCGCACCCTGCCAACCCCTGGCAGGTAGCACACGCTGCCCTCAGGCCCTCGGAGGGGAAGAAGTGGGGACCCAGGTGGTGGGGACCTGGGGGTCATCAGTGCTCCAGGACTGTAGGGGTGGGTCGTGAGGGGAGGGGTGGGGCTCGTGCGAGAGTGTGAACCTACCCCTGGCCTGGGGCTGCCCACCTGGACTTTCTCGGGTCGTCCATCACCTCTTGCCCTCCCCCCACCCCACAGTCCTCTCCTCCAGGCCCAGCAACTTCCAGAGCAGGGTCCCGGGCCATTTTGGCCAGGGAGAGCATCCGAATCCTGGGATGCCACTGCTGGCCCATTTACAGATGGGGAAACTGAGGCTCAGAGTAAGGCGGGCTGAGGGAGTGCCTGGTGAGAGCAGGTTCCTGCTGCTGGCCTCAGGGTGGACACGGGACCGTCCGGGTGAGGAGCTGGCCCCAAATGCTCACCTTCAGGCTCATGACGATAGGCGGGCGGGGCTCTCGGTCAGCAGGGCCCGGTTGTGCAGGCTGAGTCCATCCTGCCCTTTAGGACGGGCCTCTGGGGCCCACAGGGTTCTCCAGTCCCCGCCATCACCCCGAATGCTCAGCAGAGACAGGCTCTGGCCAGGCACACGCTGTTCCCGATGAATCTCGGCAGTGGACGGGTGCCTGGGCTGGCAGGGTCATCGCCCCACCGGGCAGAGTGGCCTGGGGCCCTGGCCCCGTGAGCAAATCGGACGAAGTAAGTGGCAGGCAGGGGGGTGGGGCGCAACCCGCCCCTGCCCTCTCCCCAAGCCAGGGGCTCCCCATGTGCGTGGGGACTGCAGAACAAGCCCTGACGGATAGGAGCCGGGGGCTGAGCCTGGTGTGGCTCCTTCGGAACCGTGACCTCAGGGCAGCTCCCCTGCTTTGGGCCGAACCCTGAGAAGCAGCCTGTCCCATCTGGTCATGAGGGGTCAGTCCCGGGGACAGACAGGCCCCCACGGGAGGCTGGCCCTCCTGCCTCAAGACGAGAGCAGGGAGGGGGGGTGCAGGACAGACCAGAGGGGGTCTCGGTGCCACTCCCTGGGTGTCTCCTTGCCTTCCCCCCTCCCCCACCCCAGCCCGGAGGCCCCCGTGACGGGGGGGGGGGGGGGGGAGCGCGCACAGCCAGGCCCCACCCTTCCAGCTCCCGGAATACACGCCCTCCTCTCAGCTCCCCCTTCCTTCAGCTACTCTCCCACCTCACCCCTCGCCCCCGCCTTCCTTGCGCAAGCCGATTGCTGGGGTCTCACGGAGAAGACCCCACAGGGGAGGCGACCCAGCAGCCCCTGGCCCTAGAATGGGACTGCTGGGATACTGGCCTCCCGGCGTCCCCGGCCTCCAGCCCTGAGACCTGATCTTGGCACATCCCGTGGCGTTTCTGCAGATGGTGGGGCCCGGCGCCTGGGAGGCACCCCAGGACCCCGGGAAGGGGCAGCGAAGGTGGGAGCCAAGGGTGGTCCTGGGAGGGAGGGAGGGAGAGGGGTGGAGGGGCAGAGGTTCGGGGCCCAGCACCCACCCCCCTCCCTGCCAGCCTCCGCTGGGGGTGGGCAAGGTAATGGCCACTGTCCCCTCCCTGGGCCTTGGCATTCAGAGGGGTGGGGCGGGGGTCACCTCCGAGGGGCTCGTTCGGCCACCTTAACCCTGGCAGTGAGGCGCGTGTAATGGCAGCACAGAGGGCCCTTTGTCCCGGGCCCTGTGGCCTCAATGGTAGTGGCCGGGGCCCACAGCCGCCTTTCAGGGCCATTGGGGCAGGGCAGCGCCTCCTGGCACCTTGGTGCCCCGCCTTCCCTCCGTACCCCATGTCCCAGCCCGCTCGGGCGGCCCCACTGGGCTTCAGTTTCCCTGGGCGGCCTCCAGACCCCAGGGTGAGAGACCCCTCAAAACCCTGGAGCGGCTGGAGCGGCAGGGGGAGAGGGGGAGATGGAGACAGGGTGGAAGGGGACCGTGTGTGTTTGTGTCCGCCTGCACCCGGCAGCAGCGTGTGCCCCCGGGGAGTGCGTGTGCGAGCGAGTGTGCATGCACGTGTGCACTGGGAGAGTGTGTGCGAGGGGAGTGCTAGCGAGTGTGTGTGTGCACATCCACACCAGGGAGGATGTGTCCCGCGCTCTGGTGCGGAGACACCTGCCTGGCACCTCTCCCCTCCGCCCACCCCCCTTCCTCCTGCCCTGGCATCTGCCTGTCGCGACCCATGCCGCCGGGCCGCTCCCAGTCCGGGCTCTGAGCACCTCGGACGGCTCTCTCCGCTGACAGGAGACCCCAGTGCAGCCTGACCCCAGCTTCCGGGAGGTGTGAATCGGCACCACTCTGCATCCAGGGGCTCCCGGGACCCTCAGGGCAGCCTCCAGGCTGAGGACCGACCGGGGGAGGGGGCGGGGACAGGCCCGCTCTGGCCAGGTCTCCCCGACTCACGGCCAGGGTGGGAGCTGCGGGGCACCTGCCGTCCCTCCGGGATCCAGCCTGGGGGAGTGCGGACAGAGCCTCTCCCCGGGGAGCGGGCAGCCTCGTGTGGCTCAGAGACCAAGGCCGAGCGGGGCCCAGAAGTCCCCTTGGATGAGGGGGCCCCAGGGCGGCTTCCGGGGGGCGCGTTTGAAAGGTGCATCGGGACCCCCAGCAGTGCTCCCGGAGCCCCTGGACTCGGGTGGACTCAGCGCCTGGGAGTCAGTCGCGGGCCCAGCGTGCCGCACGGTCGTCTGGCCGGCCGTCCACTCGCTCTGAGGACTGGCAGATGGTGGCAGAGGACAGGCCTGCCGCGTCTCCCGTGTCTCCGGGCGCCGATTTTTGGAGCTGGAGGGGTGGGGGAGGGGCGTCCCCAGAGCCCGCGGGCCTCGAGGGGCAGGCCGGGAGGGGCGGCGCACCTGCCACCAGGAGCCTGGAGACGTGGGACGAGCTCTGAAACCGGGAGGAGGCGGGGTGGGCACCCTGGGGCGGGGGTGGGGGGGAGCATCTGCGGGGCCGGTGGTCCCAGGGGCCTCCAGGTGGGTCCCATTCTTGGCGGAAGCCGCACCCCGTGCCCGCTCCTCAATGTGTCCTGGGGAGAGTCGTGGCGGCATAGACCCAGGTCTCCGGAGACACTGGGACCGGAGGACCCCTGCCCCAGCTTCCCGGCTTGCCACCACCCCCTCCCCAGCATCCCACGGCTTTGGGTTGAGCTGCTCCTTTTGCTTCTACGCACACCCCATCAGGGGTGGTTCTGAGTGCCTGCACCCGCCGAGTGTCCCGTCACTCCGGCTGGGTCACAGGCCCGGGAGGGCGGAGTGAGGACGGGGATCTGGACACCGCTGGTCACCCCATTTATGGAGCGCTGCCCACTTTGTGCACAGCAGCTCCCCAACCCCGCAAAAGCCCGCATTTGATCCCCCTGGTGTAGCCGGGGGTGCTGAGGCCCGGGGTGGGGGGGGTCCAGCCGGCCGCCCGAGGGCACCTACCCGGCGAGGGGCAGAGCGGGGCTTGCGGCCAGGCGTAGCATCTCCCGGTGTTTGTTCTTGAGACGTGACTTCTCCTGTCCCCAGTAAAAGCCCTGGGGCCCAGGGCTCGGTCAGGTACTAGGGGTCGGCTACTGTGAGTTGGGGAAACCGAGGCCAAGGGAGACCACGGGTGACTCCAGTCCCCACAGCCAGCTGGGGGTCGCAGCTGGGGTTCGAGTCCTGAGGCCAGGCTCTCATCCGTGCTGGGGGTCCTGGTGGGGCCTGGGCCGGGCCGGGCGGGGGAGGACGGGCGTTCTGTGCTTCCTGGGGCTGTGGCCGGGCCAGCGGGCTGGAGGCCGTCCTCTGGCCCCGCATCTCCAGGCAGGGTGGTGCGGCAGTCCCGGCCTCTGAGCACCCCCGTGGGAGCCCGGAGAGCTGTGGGGGGGCTCCCGCCCCTCTCTCCAGCTGCCAGCAACCCCGGGACTCGCTTCACGTCTTCGTCCCTTCTGGGCCTCTGTTTCCCGACCTGTCAGATGGGAGGGATGCCTCTTTTCCTGGCGAGGGCCTAGCCTGAGGCCCGCGGACGCCTCCTTAGCTGGTCTGTAATCCCCTGACCCTCTGAAGATGGGGCGTGAAGTTCTGTGCTGTTGTGCACTCTCCCGGGGAGGGGTCCCTAATGCGCATCAGCCCCTGAGGCGTCTGCGGCCCACCCCCAAGTGGCCGTGGGAGCAGCCAGGAAAGTCGGGGCTAGAACGGCCCCGTCACCACTTCAAGGAGCTGGCAGGGTCTGGGGGCCGGGGGGATGGGGGCGCTGTGCCCCCAGTTGAGGGGGGGCTGGGGGCCTGGGCCCATGGTAGGGCACGTGGTGTGGGCCACGGTAGCTCTCGAAGGACCACGGGCTGTCCCCCACGGGATCATCCCTTCGGGCTCCAGCCTCCCTGAGCTGGGGGCTGCCCCGGGGCCAGGATTTCCTGACGGAGCGTGTATCAGGGCCCGTGGCTGGCTGGGGTCCTCGACACCGTGGCTCCCGGACAGGAAATCCGCGTCCCTGTGGGCCCCGATCCCCCAAGCCCCCAGATCAGCTGCTGGGCGGGTCCTGGGAAGGGAGGAAGGGAGCCTTATCAGCCTCCAACTGCAGGCCCTCCCGTGCTCAGGAACCTTACAGGGCTCCCCTCTGCTCACAAGAGCCAAGTGCCCCTGCGGAGAGAATCCCCCTACCCCAGCCTCACCTGTAGCCCCTCTGGACAGGGCCCCAGGGTCCCGCACGGCGCCCGACAGGCCCCACGCTTCCCTCTTCTGCACCTCCGGGCACCTCCTTCATCATCTCGGCTGGTACCCTCAGCCCCCAAAGGGCCAGGGCAATGCCTCCTCCTTCAGGAAGTCAGCAGTGACAGCTCATCCACTGATGGGCACAGCCATCAGTGGTCCTTCCGCCCATTTGTGGGGCCTGGGCTCTGAGGGTCTCTAGCAAGTCAGAACCCAGGCTGAGCGGTGAGACGTGCTTCTGCTGTCCCAGACGGGCTCAGAGAGGCGCCTGGGTGTCAACGGTGTAGGGAAACGGGGCCGGCGCATCCGGCCCTGAGGCCCCGGGGGTGCTGGGGGCGGGGGCAGGGGGCGCCTCAGCAGGCTGGTCAGCCCAGGGCCTGCAGGGCCACACCACCATTTCCTCAGGATCTCGAGGTGCCCCGTCCTTCACAAGCGTGACCCAGGGCAGCCAGCAAGCACCGGGCCGCGGGCGGTCCCCCAACCTGCCCCCCACCCCCGGGCTAAGTGGCGGTGCTGGGACCTGCCCCAGGCCATCTAAGCTCTGACTGTCCACAGATGTGATCCTGTGGACTGTCTCCACGTTTGAGCTCTCCATCTGTTCACTTAACATTCACTTATTAAGCTCCACTGTATGCACCCGCTGACCCTCCTGGGGATGAAAGCCGCGGAAAGCCGAAGCCTCCGACCCGGGGACGTGGAGCCAACCAGACGCCGTGTGGACTGGTCCCTTGGCCGAGTGGGTGCCAGAGAGGCCGGAGCCGGCCCGGCCCGCCTCGGGCGGGCTGAGGAAGTTTCTGGAGGGGTGAGTGTCTGCCCAGAGCCCGGCGTGACCGGCATCGTGGAGTCAGGGCATGTGGGGGAGCCGGGGTCGGAGGGGGTGATGCACGTCTGCTCTTAGAAGTCAGGACTGGCCCAGGCAGGGTTCCGGCAAAGCCACGGGGCTGGCGGTCCGAGTGGCTGACCAGGCGCTTCCGTGACCAGGCAGAGGGTCAGAGCCCCGCTCCCACCTCAGAGGACACGGCTCTCCCAGCTACCCGCCCACAGCGGGCCTCAGTCTCCCTCAGCCCGGCCGACCCCGCCCTGAGGTCCTTAACCCCCAAACTCGCTGCGCTCCTGGGCCCTTGCAAGGCGTGGGGACCCCCCGCCTGGGGCCGCCCGCAAACCCGTCCTTCCCCTGCCCCCGCCCCCCTCATCTGAAAAACGTCTCTCCTTCTGTCGACGCACGCACCCCCAAGTCTTCCATTCACCTCCTTCCCAGGGAGGCCAGGTGGTGCAAGGCCCCCACTCGACACCCCTCTGTCCCTCGCCCTCCTCCTCTGCTCTCCTGGTCCTCCTCGCTGGGCCCGGGCCTGGGGGCCGTGGTGTTCTCTACCAGCTCCCCGGTGCTCCATCCTGCAAGATTGAGCAGATCAATAGCCGACTGCCTTCGGAAGTAAGGAGGGGCCCCGGGGGCAGTTCTGGCAGCTAGAGTGACTTCCCCTTTCAGGGCCCTGTCCCGGCCAGCGGCCCACCCCCACTCCTGCCCCTGGGCGGCTGAAGCTGGAGGGGCTGTGGGCAGGGCACGCTCCAGGGGTCCCTGGGACAATCCACTGTGCCCTCGCTCTGACGGGGGAGGGCCCGCTTTCCTGGCAGTGCTGCGGGGACAGGCCTGGGGAGGCCAGGAAGGAACTTGCTGTCAGAGGAAGGGGACACGCCTGGCACTTGCCCCTCATGGCAAGGGGTGGGGGAGTTAGGGCTGCCTGGAGCGGGCAGGAGCCCCAGTCCAGGCCCTCCTCCTGGCCTCGCGCTGGTCAAAAGGGCCTCGTCCTGTCGCCAGCGGCATGGGTAGACCACTCCCCAGGGCTCTGGATGTCCGGTTCTGGGTGCTGGGCTTGGGTCCGGGCAACGGAAGATGCGAGAAATGATATGTGCGTGCGCCCACAAGGGACTGCTGGGCGGGCACACACCTCCCCTCCCACCCCCATAACAGGTCATTCCCTGAAGTGATGTATTGTAGGTGACCTCACACTGTGCTGGCAGGCACTGTTGTCCCTGAAACAAGGAGCCAGGCCCCGCACTCCGGAGCACTACAGGAATAGGCGGGAATTCACCCCAGTCCTTCCCCAGTCCCGGCTTCAGCATTCCCTGCAGAGACCCGGCTCAGGTGGCCCCTCCAGGAAGGGCTGCAGGACGCCCCTGAGAGCATCTCCTCCATAGGACTGCCTCTGTTTTCTCCTCGGTGTCACCTCCCTCAGAGCAGAGCCCGGCCCAGCGTGGATACTGCAAGAATCTGAACTGAGTAAATTGAGAAGTGGATGGATGGTGGATATGGATGGACAGATGATGGATGGATGGATGGATGGATGGATGGATGGATGGGGAAATGGACGGATGGATGGATGGATGGGCAGATGGACGGATGGATGGATGGATGGATGGATGGATGGATGGATGGGCGTATGGATGGATGGATGGGAGGATGGATGGGGAAATGGATGGATGGATGGATGGATGGATGGGCAGATGGATGGATGGATGGATGGATGGATGGATGGGCATATGGATGGATGGATGGATGGATGGATGGATGGATGGGCGTATGGATGGATGGATGGGAGGATGGATGGGGAAATGGACGGATGGATGGATGGATGGATGGGTGGATGGATGGATGGATGGATGGGTGGATGGATGGATGGGTGGGTGGGTGGGTGGATGTGTAGATGGGTAGATGGATGGATGGATGGATGGATGGATGGATGGGAGGATGGATGGGGAAATGGACGGATGGATGGATGGATGGGCAGATGGGTGGATGGATAGATGGATGGATGGATGGATGGGCGTATGGATGGATGGATGGGAGGATGGATGGATGGATGGATGGATGGATGGATGGATGGATGGGTGTATGGATGGATGGATGGGAGGATGGATGGATGGATGGATGGATGGATGGATGGATGGGAGGATGGATGGATGGATGGATGGGCAGATGGATGGATGGATGGATGGATGGGCAGATGGGTGGATACTCTCCTCTGGACTGCACAGACCAGTGGGAGAGGAGGACAGTCACTAGGATTTATGCTTAGTGTGGTCAATGCTATGATGGGGTGCACAGGGATGGAGGAGTGCACAACATGCACTCGGGTGGGGGTCCAGGAAGGCCCCGCGGAAGCCCCCATCCTGGGTGAGACCTGAGAGATGGGTAAGAGGTAGCAGAGATAAGGAGTATTTGGGCAGGGGGCTCAGCACAGGCAAGGACCCCGACTTTAGGCAGAAAGGGTAAATCGGGAGTGGCTGGAGCTCGGGCCCGCAGCCCAACCTTCCGGCCCGTTCTCCTCGTCGACCCAGGATCCCCTTGTTGACTCGGCCGTTGGCCTCCTTCCCTGGCACAGGCCCTGCCCGCCAGAGGTGGGGGGACCGGGCTGTCGGTACGTCCTGGCCCCACGCCAGCCCTTGGATGGGAGGCTGGGCTCCAGGCCCTGTCTTCTGATCTGTCCGGGCAGGGACGTTCTGGCCTGCAGAGGTGAGGGTGGGAGCCCCATCCGGTCCCCACATCTGCTCACCCTCACCTGAGCCCAGCCCCCTCCAGCTGCAGCCCAGTGTGGGGGGCAGCTGGGCCCGGGCCAGGATGGAGGTTACCGGCACAGCCCTGGGACCCTGGCCTCCTGTGGGTGCCCCGTTCCCTGGGGAAGGAAGCTCACCAGGGTTTGGCCGCGATTCGGCCTAAAGCTCCAGGGGTCCCCACCCCACCCTTCATTCTCCAGAAGCAAGAGCTGGACGCCGGGTGGCAGGGTGCTGCTGAGGGACAAAGGGAGCACTCCCAGGCCCTGAGGTTACCCCAAGGATCCCCGAGACCACCGAACAGCAGCGAGGGAAGGGCCCCCCGGCCCCCCGCTACGCGGTCATGAAACGGGTGGGCGGCCCTGGGGGTGCAGATCCAGCCATCCGCCCCCTCAGGGGTGGGAGCCAGGGAGGCGCAGAGCCCAGAGACCCTGCCCGGGGTCCTCTCTGGGGGGCCGGGCCAGCCGTGCCCTGGGCGTCCGCAGCTGGGTTTGCTCCGCGTGTGTGTGAGAGAGTGAAACCACCCTCTCTAATTATACCCCTGGACCTTCTCATCCCGCCTCCGCAGACCTTCCCACTTCAAAGGCCATTGGCCCCTAGTCAGGGAGGGAAAGTTTCTGGGTGTCCACGAACCTCCCCTCCACCTGGGAGCATCGGTCCCTGGCTGCCCGTCTCTGGAGCTCTCACCCTTCCAGGAACAGGCCTCCGGGGCCTGGGGGCTCTGACCCAGGCCCCAGCTTACCGGGCTGCGGAGCGGTGCCGGTGGGGCGGGCGCTCACCTCAGGACCCCAGCCGGGCTCCTCTGGCCCTGGGCGGGGCGGGGCTATTCCGGCCCAGGGACACAGGGGTGGGAGCCCGGTCCCCTCACCTGCTCCTTCTGTGTCTCTGGCTTCAGCCTCTCTCCGACCCTGAGCACCCCCCCGCCGAGCAGCCCCACCTGAGGCGCAGGCCCCGGAACCTCTGCTCTCTGGAGCCCGTGGCCCCGGTGCGGCGAGCCCCCTACCTGCTCGTGGCACTTCTGAGTCTAGGTCCGTTCTGAGTTTGCTTACGAGCCCGGGCTGCCCTCAGGGCCCGTGCCACAGACACACAGAACAGGCACCTCCAAGACCACACGGCCACCTAGGGCCGGCGGAGGGGGCCCTGCTGCCCGAGGCCGGAGCCGGCCTGGAAGTAGGAGGCAGGGGCCAAGCGACAGGGGCGGGCCGGGTCGCAGGCTCCGGGCGGGGTGCCCAGAGGATGCCCAGGTGGGCAGCTGCTCCTGATGGAGTGTGGGGGGGAGGGAGAGCCCGGGTTCCCAGGCCGGGGATCAAAGCAGGTGGAAATGGCGGCTAATTATAGAGGGAGCCAACACGCACCTGGGGAGGCTCCGTGGGCAGGGCCGAGATGGTGACGTCCCTGCCCTGGGGACAGCTGGACAGTCCCCCGTGGACCGTGCAGCTGGCAGGTTCCCACGGGGCCCAGCCCATGGGCCTGGGGTGCCAAGAAGAGAACGCCAGGCGTGGGTGTGGGGAGAACGCCAGGGTGCGAAGGCCTGCTAGGTGGCGTTAATAGAGGTCCAGTGTCCAGAATGAAGGAGGTGATTCCCTCTTTACGCTGCACGGACCGTGCAGGCTCAATCCTGCTTGTGCTGTAGGCTTGGTCCCAAGCGCGCTGGCCAGGAGGCCTCCCCCAACCCGGAGCCATCCCCCCGCCCCCACCGGCGGCTTCTAGGCTGCTGCTCCCAGCGTCTTTCTGCCCACCTTAGAGCTGCCTGCTGGCCTGGCCTCCGTGTGTGGGGCTGCCCGACAAGGTGTATGTTCAGTGTTGGCTCAGTTGAGACAAACAAACCCTTCCCGTGAGGCATCCTCCTCCAGGAGGAAGGAAGGAAGGGAGGAAGGAAGGGCTCCCAGACCCTTCAGGCCTTGAAAGTGGGCCCGGCCTCGCCGGTCCCCCCACACCGTGCCCTGAGGCCTTGAGACCAGCTTCTTCCAGGGCTCCAGTCAAACTCCGAGCATAAGAGCTTGACTCCAAAGGGAACTTTGTCTCAGCCTGGCTGCTGCAGCGTGGCCTGGCCCTCTCCTGATCCACCTGCCCCTGTGCCCCGAGGCTGGGGCGGGAGGTGGAGGAACAGGTAAGGCCTGGCGGGTCCCTCCTCGGTGTCTCTTTCCTTTTCCTCTTCTGTGCCTTTTATCCCTGTCTCTGGATGTTCCTATGCACCCCCCCCCTTCTCTCTCTGGCACCGGCCCCTCCCCCTGAGCAAACAGAAGCCACGGGGTCTCGGCGAGAGGATGGTGCCAAATGGGCCGAGGCTCTCCTGGTGAGGCCCCGCACAGCTGGGCAGAATCGGCAAATGGTTCGTGTGGTCGGGGCCTCCCTCCCGCTCCGGCCGCCCCTCCCCCGGCTCCCAGCCCCCCACGGAGCCCTTCCACGCCCCCCACCCCGTCCCCGGGCTGCAGAGGGCAGTGTGCACAGCGGCTGGTGACCAAGAATCAGGCGCCCCTGCTCTGAGGGGGGGTCCTGGGGATGGGCAGGGTCTCCCGGCCTCCGACGGAGCCCATTCCCGGCCCCATCGAGGGGACCCAAGGCCTCCCAGGCGGGGCCACCAGCAGGCAGGCAGAGGGGCCAGGGGGCTGGCGACTCCCCAGCACCGGCCCCGGCCTCTCCCTGCAGCTGCCCCTTGAGGGCATTCCAGGGAAATGCCCAGAACGCCAGGGCCCCACCCTGCAGGCTCGTCCCAGCCACCTGCCGTCCGGGTCACCCTCCTCTGCAAGGGATGGCCCCCAATGCCCACTGCCTGTCCTTTCTCAGATCCTTCTCCCCTGTCGAGGGGGCCTTCTTTGTGGGGCTGCTTTCCACCAACCACGCTGAGAGCTGTGTGCCCACCTGCTAAGGGTCCCTTGAGCCGTGGGCCGGCCCTGGGTCCCTAGTGACCGTGTGGGGAGCAGCCTGTCCAGCAACACAGTAGGACACGGTGGCCTGGCCCGGGGAGCTGGGTGTCTTGGCCCCTCATCCAGCACATCTCTCCTGGGTCTCTGCCTTCTCAGGCCCCTGTGAGGTGCTGGGGCGTCCGGGGAACCGAGCACTCCGATCCCACGGAGCTCTGAGTGTGGGGTGGCGGCCACAGCATCGTGGGAGCAGAGGGGGCAGGCAGCAGGTTGCAGTCAAGGGCAGCGACTGTTAGCTGCCCCATAATAGCAGGGCCGGCCAGGGTACCTTATGCTCCAGTGGAACAGGCCCCTGGCCTTCCTGGCGCCCAGGGCTGACCAGAGGGGCTAAGGCACCGTCACAGTGTGGGGGTCCGGGGTGCATCCAGCCCGGCCTCTCCTCGGCTGGCGTGTGCCCGGGAGAAGTGAGGACACACGTGCACGAGGCCCCAGTCACCGCAGCCCAAAAGTGGGACCACTGTGCGGGATAAAGGGACACGCTCGGCCCGCGCGGTGGGGTCTTACTCAGCCAGGGAAGGGATGGCCCCGGAGGGCGTCGCGCGGAGCGAAGGAAGCCGCTCACAAAGAGCACGGTGTGTGCATGTGATCGCATCTGCACGAAATGTCAGGACGGTTGGATCCGCAGAGGCGGAGAGTAGCTCGGGGGTTCCTTAGGGCGGGGGCGGGGGGAGACAGCCAGAGGACTCGGATTTCTCCTTGAGCCGAAGAAAATGCTCCAAAATTGATTGCGGTGATGCCTGCCGGTGTTTGTGAACGCACCGCAATCGTTGACTCGAGCACTTTAAGTGGGGAAATCGTATGCCACGTGAACTCCATCTCGATAAAGCTGTTAAAACAACAGCAAAGACGCGCGAGGGTCCCGGGGACCTCCCACGGGGGCGGGCGTCTGTCCTCTTCGTTGCCACCGTGGTCCCTACGGTGGGCTAGGGTGGGGGGGCCGTGGGAGGCCAAATGGGCCGGGGAGGGGGTCGGCCCAGGGCCGGGCTCCGGTTTGCCGCGGGAGGCCCGGGCCCTGCTCCCGACCTGGCCAGAGGCCTCCTCCCCTCCTGCCCTTCTCAGAGCCTTCCCAGAAGGATGTTTTTCCAGGGACCTGCTGAGCAAACGGCATTTGGACTGTGGCCTGGAAGCCTCGTGGGGAGGGACCCCGCATCCCCGCCCCATCTAGGAGTGGCCTGCTTCCTCTGGACACTCAGATGTGGCCGGAGCCTGGCCCTGCTGCTTCTCGGCTCCTCTGAGCCGTGGGATCCCAGGGCTGCCGGTCCCATGGGCTATCCCGGGTGTCAGCGAGGCTGCGTGCAGGGCCCGAGCCCCCGGGTGGCAGTGTTTTTATCACTAGAAGGGCCCGGGAGGGGCTCGGGCGGAACCTCATGTGGTCCTCCTGGGGACGGCCTGGGACCCTGGCTCAGTAGGAAGGGCCAGTGTGCAGAGCTGGGGAGGTCCAGGGCAGCGCGGCCTCAGCCTGAGGCCTTGAGACCAGCTTCTTCCAGGGCTCCAGCCAAACTCTGAGCGTAAGAGCTTGACTCCAAAGGTCCCTTTGGAGCCTGGAGGCTCAGAGAGCACAGCCCAGCGGCCCAGGAGGGCAGGAGGCCTCCTGGCGGGCATCTCGTCACACCCCTGGGCCCCCCTTCTGCTCCCCCGGCCCCCGGCCCCTAATTATAACCACACTTCCCACAGCTAGCCCCGGCTCGGCCGAGCTCCACGCCATCCGGATCTGGTTGGGGGGTGGGGGGAGTTTTCCCAGAAACGGGACTGTGAGTCACCAGCCAGCCCAGGAAGTGGCCGCCTCCTGTCCAGCCAGCTGACAACTAGGCCTCGATTTGGACCGTAGAGTGAGAGGCCGTTCACACTTGACCTCAGAGTTGACCGAGAGCCTCCTGCACCCGGGAGCTCCTCGTAGGCGGGCTCGCCAGGCAGCAGCGGGTTGATCTGCGGGAGCGGCAGGCCCTGGGGGCAGGAGAGGGCCCCGGGGACCCCTGGGGGGATGTGGGAGGAAGGGCCTTCCCAAGGGGACCAGCTGGTGGGGAGCACTGAGGTCAGAGCAGACAAAGCCCAGAAGAGAGGCCCAGTGGCTGAGCTAGACTGCTTCCCAGGCTGAAATTCGGGGACCACCACGGCGGAGCCCAGGCCTTCTTCAGCTCCGGCGACCAGAGCAGCCCAGGGCCCCGCTCTCCCGGCACTCGAGGCCCCTCCACTCCTGTCCTGCGGCCAAGCTTCCCCTGAGCACCCTCCTCCGGCCCTACCTCGGGACCTTGCCCAGTCTCTCCCGCTCCCGGGAACGTGTCCTTTGGCTCCGGGCAGCCTCAGTGTGCCCGGGGAGACTGAGGCCCATCGGTCCGAGGGGTCCCTCCACAAGGCTGACCCCTGCTTGCCTCACCAGCCCGGGCATCCCCGTGTCCCGAACCTGGCCGCAGGGCGGGGGTCTGCACATCCTCCCGGTGTCCCGGGAGCACACCCCTCCACCCCGCTTTCCAGAGCCCCAGCCTGGGGTGTGGGGCGCCTGGCAACCCCTGCATCCTCTCAGCACCCCCCCCCCCACCCCACCCACCAGGGCAAGAATTTCTCCATCACATGCCTGGCCTTGGCTCTCCCTCCAGAGGGGATGGCGGTGGGAAAATGTCGAGGGGCTTGGCTCTCCCCCCACCATGTTCCTGAAGGCCAGGGAAGTGAGTCCTCCCCGACCCCCAGCCGACGGCAAATTCCAGAGCCCCCTCCCTTCCTCCCCAGCTGAGTTCTCCTTCCCGATGGAGCCGATTTCCTCGGCTCAGGCCCTCCTCCCGCGCCTGCCTCCAGAAAGACCAATTAAGACTGAAGCGGGGCCGGGTCGCAGGCCAGCTCCTGTGTTTCCAGCTGTGCAAACATTCTGCTCCCCGCAGGGCGACGAGTGGGGGGGCTCTGGACCCAACTCCTGGCTGTTGGGCGGTGGCCAGGGTGGGGGATTAGGAGCCGGGGGCTCGGGCCCCCTCCTGCCTGCAGTAGCCTGGACTCCATCCTGCCCTGTCCCGACGGGGATTTGTCACCGTGGTTGGATTTAAGCGGTGGCCAGAGAGGGTGGCATGGGGAGACCCTCAGGGCTGTCGGGGGTGAGGGCGAGAGCTCTGGGCCACCACGAGGGTGCAGAGGAGCGGGGAGAGTGACAGGATTTGGATCTGGCCGTGTCCCCGCGCTCACCCCCCCCCCCCCACCGGACCCAGGCAGGCCCGGGAGACACGGTCCCTGAGGAGGGAGGCCAGAGTGATGGAGCGTGGGGCTCTGAGCCCAGGACAGCACCCGAGGCGGAGAGCGGACACGTCCGCCCGTGCCTGTGGGTCTGCGGGCTCTTCTGGAACGGGGCCCCCACCAGGCGAGCTGCTGGTGCAGAAGGAACGGCCAGTATCTCAGGCAGGCGCGGGGACCGGAGCGGGTCCAGAGCCGGTCTCCTCTGGGAGGGTTTAGGAGCTGAAGGTGCCAGGACAGTGGTTCCTGAGCCCCCGAGGAAGGAGGCGGGGCAGCTGGCTCAAGGACTCGACGAGCCCAGGGTTCGGGGCTGGGGTCGCTGGGAGAGGCAGCCCCACTGGTGGAGTCAGCCCACGGGGAGCCGGCTCCGGGTGGGTCTGTGCTGGGGCTGCCGTGTGGACGAGCTGCGGGGTTCAGGAACGAGCCCCCGGCCCCGGTGCTGGCTGTCGGCGAGCTTCGCGGTGGGGGGGGGGGTGGGGGCAGGTTGGAGCCGTGGGACTTTGGTGTGAGTCTCGGTGCCTCGCGGAGACCGTGAGTGACAAAGGGACCTCGGGAGAGGAGGCCCCGTGCGGCTGGGTGACCTTCCGCGAGTCTGCCTCTCTGGTCCCGAGAGCCTCACCTGTGAGCTGGGGGCAGCTGTTCATAAAGGGGATTGTGGACAAGAGGAGGCTCCCCTATCAGGAGCATCTGCCGGATTAGGGGTTATCAGGGGTCTCCCCAAAACAGCTGGCGTCTGAGCCTGGCCCCGGTGCTCGGCTGCTCCCTGGATGGGGCCGAGCGGGAGCGAACCCGCGAGGGCTGGAGACAGGTGCAGAGCCAGCCAGGAAGGGCTGGGTAGAGCACCGCGTTGCAGGGCAGTAAACTCCCCGCCAGCCGCCAGCCGCCAGCCGAAACGGGAGAAAGGACACGGGGGCCCGGGCCTGCCCGGCCCGAGGCAACACACTTCTGTGGCTGCCCCGGCCCCCCCTGCCAGGGGCCCGGGATGGGAACTCCCGGGCGGGGGTGGGGGGGCGAGGGCGAGAGTGGGGTGCTAGTCTGCCTGGCTAATTACTGCGGGAGAGGCGTGGGAGAGGGTCTGGTCGGAACGGGGATTCATTCTTTCAAAGGAAAAGATGCTGTGAACTCAGGTTTATTGTCGGGCAAGATGCGTAGGACCCGCTGTAAAATGGGAGGAAGAAAGGCGGCCGCGTCCAGGGCGGCCTGGCTCTGTGGGCACCGTGCCGGGCGGCCGGGGGGCAGGGGCGGGGGGCGGCCGTGCCAGCGGCGGGACCTCTGTTTCCCCTCTTCCCGCCTCCGCGTCTGCCCGTCCGTCTACCCTGAGCAGGTACGGCCTGGCTGTTCTGCAATGAGGCACCTTGAGCTGCCAGCAGGAAACCCCCACACAGTACCGTCTGTCCTGCTTCAGCAGCAGGTCCTCACCGGGTGACCCTCCCCTCGGGGAGCTCCCAGGCCAGAGCCCTCCCCCTGCACGCTGACCCAACAACGTGAGCACCCTCACCCCTTCTGCGGGTGAAGAAACCGAGGGGATCGGCAAGAATATAGGGAGGGCCTGATGTGCACCGAGTCCAGCGGAGAAAGGCGAGGAAGAGCCTGCTGTCCCCAAACTGCCCCCGAGGGGCTACTGCTGGGTGGGGCGAGGCCCAGCGTGGCTGTGAGCCGAGGGTAGCAGCAGGTAGGGCAGGGGTCCCCTTCTAGGGAGGCTGAGACCCCTTCTAGGTGGTGTGGTCCAAGAGGGCTTCCTGGAGGAGGAGGAAGAATTTCGGGGGCCCCTGGAGGCTGGACGTCTCCTTGTGGACCCTAGTTTCCTCCCCTGTGAGATGAGAAAAGAGGCCTGTCTTATTTGCTGCATGCGATTTTTATAGAAAGGAGCAGATGTGCCCCTGGACAAGACGGCAGAAGAGGCCCTTCCCCCCCGTGCGCCTCTGTTACGCCATTTGCAAAACGGACCCCGGAGTCATCGTATCCCAGTGTCGGCCGGCAACCTAGAGGCCGAGCCCTGGGCGGACCAAGGCTGGCTGGTGCCAGGCACCACCCCTGGCCTGTCTCGCGGAGCCCGGGAGGCAGCTTCGGGGACTCGCCAAGGGCTCGTGACACCGGGCCGTCAGAGGTCTGCACCCCGACGAGGCCCCGGCCGGGAGAGCCGGTCTCTGCTCACTTCCCGTAAGGCCGACGACGACGGCGAAGCAAAGAGGAAGTGGGGCCCGGTGCAATTCGGTCCTTCGTGTCTGCGATCTCGGGAGCTTGTGAAATGAACGGGGGCCGGAAAACCGGCTGCCTGTGGTGCCTCACGCAACGAGCGGGCCCAGGGGTCACCCAGGAGGCGAGCCACGGCCACGGGTCACCCCCCACCCGGCTGTGGCCTGGGCCGGCCAACGGGATCCCAGCGGCTTTGGCTCTGCTGGCCGCGGAGGCCTGTGCCCGCCCCAGCTTCAGCGCCCCACCCCGCGCCGGGCTCCCGGGGGCCAGGCCATCCCCCACCCACACGTGCGGCCACCGTCCTCCCTCTGAGGGAGGCCTGCCCCGGTCACGTTGCCCTTGCTGCCTGGATACCCCCTGTGCCCCCAGGAGTGACGGTCCCTCCAGAGGACAGCCCTGGAGAGGGGGTGCAGGGGCTGCGGACTAGCACCCGAGGCCCCCCTGGGCCCAGGCTAGGTTGGGCCTGGGGTTGGGAGGGGCTGTTTGAGACCTAGTTATCCAGGCTCCCTGACGGGGTGCTGGACACAGAGCCCAGAGCCCCCAGGCCAGCCGGTCACCAGGGGCCGCTGCGTGACCTCACTCGGCCCAGCCTGGGCACTGGGGCGGGGTGCCCCAGGCGTTCCCGGCCCGCCCGATGCCCGCTATCTAGGGCAGCCGCGCCCGGCCGGAGATAGCTGTCCAGAGCAGAGATAGGCTGGGAACGCAGAGGCGAGGCCGGGCCGCTAGAAGGGCTGAGGGCGCTGGGAGGCCAGGGCGGCAGCAGAGCGAGGGCTTGTGGGGCAGAGAGCAGGGCCCAGCCCGGAGCGTGGCATCTGGCCGCCTGCCTGGGGAGCCCTCCTCCGCGACCCTGGCACGGGCCGTCGCTGCTCTGGCCACACCGTCCACAGGCCTGGCCGGTGCTCCGTCCGGGAGGGAGCCGCGGGGGACTGGGGACATCGCGCTCCCACGGCGCCGCCCCCACGGGCGCTCCCGCCGAGCAGCTCTGCCCGGACCGCTGGCTCGAGCCGGTGCCCGAGGCAGGGTCTCGTCCGTGCCAAGGCCAGCGTGGGACTTGTGCCCCGCGGAGGGGGAAGGCGACACCTGTCACACGCCCGCCCGGAGCCCCAGGGGCCTGGCCTGGGCTTCGAGAGAGCGGAGCGGGGCCTGCCCGACTCCCAGGGGAGGATCCCAGAAAGCCCCTCTTCCCACGCAGAGGGCCCGCAGGGCCCCCACCTCCACCCACCCCGCTGCCGCTCCCGCTACCCTGGAATGTGTGCTGTGGCAGAAACCCCCAAATCGAATTCAGGCCCCAACATGCCCCCCCCCGACGTCCCAGGCTCGTCTCCCTGGGAAGGGCAGCCGGTGGGGACAAGACCTCAGGGAGACCCGTGCGCTCTCGGGGGAGACTCAGTGCGCACTGCCCTAACCTGCCTCCCAGGAAAAGGCACTGGTCGCACGGACCCCCTGCCCTGAGGCCCCCCGGGCCCCACAAAGGCTGGGTCCCACCGGGGGGTAGGGTGTGAAAGAAGGGATCTGGGTCTGAAGCAGCCCCACTCCTACACCTCAGTCTCATCACCTGCGGATCAGACATCTGCCCAAGAACCTCGCCATCTAGACGCCTCGGGCGGGCACCCCCAGCCTCGGGTGAGGGGGGCAGCCTGTGGCTTCCCTGCCTTCTCCGGCACCGGCCCCCCACATTCGGGACCCACGCGTTTGTCTCCTGGGAACAGGCTTTCAGGTGGGGCCCATGGGAGAGGGACCCCGGGTGCACCGGGTTCTGCCCGGGCATGTCCAGGAAGCTTCTCCAGGACAGGTGAGATCAGAGCTGGGGAGAAGCGACAGGTGTGGGTGGGTGAATGCGAGTCAGGGGCCCCTAGGACTTTCCGACCAGAGGCGCAGCCTCGCTGCCCCTTCCTGCTCCTCCTGGGCGGAGAGACAGGCGGCCTGGTGCCCCTGGCTTCCTGTTCCCAGACCTGTCCATCGCGGGTGGGACCGCTGACAGGGGCCTTCCTTCCTCCACTTGCAGATGGAGAAGGAACAGAGGAGACCGGAGATAACCAAGCCCTGGGCCCCCTCCCTGCGGGGGGGGGGGTTGCTGCTGGGCAGGGTCCCCACAGGTGGGCTCAGTGGAGGAGGGGAGCCGTCCCTCCACACCGGGGCCAGGTGTGCTGGCCAGGTGCTGCTCTCCCCGCCGAAACTGGCAGGGTCGCCCTGTGTGATTGTGCAGGTTGCGCACTGCTAACAGGACTGGCGGCCCCGCCTACATGAGGCATCTTCCTAAAGTGCTTTCTAGAGCGGCTCAGACCCGGCGTGGCAACCCCCACCCCCTGCTGCCTGCTCCCCTGCTCATCCGAAGGGCTCCTCTGCCCCGGCCCCACCCACCATGGCTCTCCCCTGGTCTCAGTTTCCCTGCACGTAGGCCCTGCCGGCTCTGCTCCCCCGCTGCTTCTGCCGCCTCTCCTGGGCTTCGGTCACATTGTGCTGCCTGGTCCCGGGTGAGACATCTCTCCCCCCTGACCCCGGGACCGGGGTGAGAAGCACCCAGGTCCAGGGGGGCCTCTGGGCAGGGCCCAGCACAGTCCAAGGGCAGAAGACCACGCACTGATGGAGGGGTTCCCCTCCTTCAGCCCCTGCCCTGGGTCCCTGAGGCCCCCTGCCACCGTCCTGTGGGAACAGAGACGAGACTTTCTGTGCAGGGGCCTAGGTGTCCCCATGACCCCAACCTGGGCCGTGCCCACCCACACACGGGTGCAAACCCTGCCCTGACTCCCAGCTACATCTCTGCCCTCGGCCCCCACTCCCCTCACGCAGGGCCTGGACCGCCTCTTCCAGGGAGCCCCCTGGGGTTCCTGGGCAGAGCCCATGTGTCTCCCAGGGTTGCGGGAGTCCTGAGGGGCCTCTGTGGGGCCTAACTGGGCTCTTGAGACATTTGAGGCCTAGGGGACATGGCACGCCCTCCACCGGGGTCCCACTATGGGGCGGCCGTGCTCGCTGACGCCGCCGGGCTCTCGGGTCTGCCCGGCCCATCCTCCCAGGCAGCTCAGAGTTCGGAGAGCGGGCACATGCCCGGGCAGGGCCCTCTGCGGCTGGCAGAGAGCTCCGAGAGCGGCACTCCTATCCCCCCACTGGCTCATGCCCCCTCAGGGGTCAGCGTTCAGGGAGGTGCCCACCCGCAGGTCACACCCACCTGGCTCCGGGCCCCCTCTTCCTTTCTCCCTCCCTGCCTCCAGCAAACCAGGGATGCCAAAAGGACCCGGCGCCACTCAGGACACAGAGACTGGACCTCGGTGCCCCTGGGCCCCGAGGGACCACCGAGGAGCTGACGGCCCTCTCTCTTCCCCTCGTGTTGGGGAGCAGGGACCTCTCGAGGGGCGCCCCTTAGGCCTGCACACCTGTCCCCAGGGGCCAGCCCAGCTTCGACTTCGGGGACCCTGGCCAGGGAGGAAATGCTCTGGCGACTGGCCTCTCTGCAGACCTTGGCCAGACGGGGCCAAATTGCCCGCTTCAGGCTCCTGGTGGAGACGGCACCGAACACCTGCTGAGCGCAGCTTCTCAGGGCGGGGGCGGGGGCGGGGGCAGCTGCAGCCGGGGGCCGGGCCCGGAGGGGCCGCGATGGCAGCGGCCCGCAGGCCGGATCCTGGAAGGGCCGGGGCTGGGGCTGGCCTCCCCTGGGCACAGGGAGGGTGGGGACCTGCTGGTAGTCACAGCCCGGCCACCTGCCACACCACCCGCCTCAGCTCAGTATTTTCTCACGCTCGGAGCTGGCAGCGGGGAGCCCGCCAGGCCGGGACTTGTCCGCCTGATCCCGGGAAGGTGGGCGAGGCTTTCCTCTGGGCCCCGGGGGCAGGGGCCAACGCAAGTCCAGACGCGGCCTGGGACGGGGGGGTAGGTTTGCAACACCGGCTGAGCAGCTGCCCAGGCCGGCCCACGCGGGCACGCGTCCCGGCCCGCCCGGCTCGCCCTGGCACCCGCCCCTGCCGGCGAGGGCAGGGGACACGAGCCGGCAGGGGGGAGAGACGTTCCCATCCTCCCTAGATTGGATCCAGGCACCTGGGCCAAGGCCCTGCCCCTCGCTGGCCCTCAGTTTCTCCCCTTTGAAACTGAGGATCGTTGATCGAGGCCGGTCGGGACGCCTCCGTGGGGTGATGCGCGCACCGGGCTCGGCACCTCGTCAGAGCTGCGGTGCGGTCACCTTGCTGACCTCAGATTTCTGCTCCGGAGGGTGGGAGGCTGGGACCGGCCACCGTGGCGCTGCGGGGAGCCTCCCACAAGAAAACCACGTGCTTAAGGTCCTCATCCTCCTGGTGTCCTGGCTGTGCCCTTTTGGGACATAAAGTGAGGCATTCCTAAGGGCCCCCCTGGGATGAGCTGGGGGCGCAGAGGCCTGTGGCCTCTGATCCCTGGGCCTCACGCAGCCCCGGGCTGAGATGTGGGATCCATCTGGCCAGAGCCTGGGGGCTTCCCCTGCCAATGGGGCCCCTGTGCCCGTCACCAGCCAGTCCTTCAGGAGCAGCCGATCCCTCTGGTGACAGACCGTGATCCCTGAGCAAACCCATTTCATTTGAGGTCAGGCCAGCACGTGGGTCTCTGTGCACCCCACCAGGTCCCAGGGCCGGTCTGTGGCTCCTCTCTGGGCACCGCCCCTGCAGGGCTAGTGGGGACCCAGGCCAGCGGAAGCTTCCAGGCACCCCTGGCTGGGCAGACTTGGCACAGTGAGTGTTCCGTCTCGCCCGCCCGCCTCACCGGGCAGGAAGGTGGGCACCGGGACACGGGCCTCTGGGAAAGGGGACCCCACAGGCTCAAAGCTGCTTCTGCAAGAGTCTCGGCTGTCGTCAGAGGCTGGGAGGGTGAGACGCGGGTCCCCCGGGAGGCGGCCCCATGACACCCCACTGCTCTCCGGCACCCCCCGGGGCAGGCGTGGGAATGTGACTAGCAGGAATAAGCCTGCCCCCCGGGACTCAGCTGCTGGGCCCCGGCCAGGAACGCTCTGATCCAAAGAGGAAGCGAAGGGCCCTACGGCAACTCGGCGTGAGCCCCTGGGGGCAGACACCGGCAGATCCCGGGCTGAGCCCCGATCCCAGCCACATACTGAGTCGTCACCCCAGGGACACACTGACCCTTGACTGTAGCCACGGGCTGATCCCTGACCCCAGTCACAACTTGACTCATCACCCCGACCACAGACTGAGCCCCGACCTCGGTCATGGACTGATCTCCAGTCCCAGCTGTGGAGTGAACCCTGACTCCTACCAGGCCCCTGTTCCCGGGTGCAGACTGACCCTGGCTCCGAACAGAGTCCCGGCTTCATCCTTGCGGGTCTCAAACTGCACCTTCACCCCCTTCCGGGCTGTTTGCGTCCTCACCCCCAGACCGAGACCACCCTGGGCTGCATTAGCAGAGGCCAAGCCCCAGAGTCCAGAAGGCGACAGTCTAGTCTGCTGGGTGCTATGTCCCCTCCTGGTCCTGCACTTTCAAAGGGGACTCAGACCAGCTAGAGTGGAGTGCAGGGGGCAGACCGGAGTCCAGAGGGAGCGGGGGCTGGGGGGTGAGGAGGTGAGAGGCTTGGGCCCCACCCCGTGGGACCCACTGTTTGCTAAGTACTCTCTGTGTATCTTCCTGGCAGGGGGGTGGAGAGTGCCCGCCTGGCTTTTCGGAAGGGGAACCTGGCTAGACAGGGTCGGTCGTTTGCGGATGTGCACGTCACGTGACCCAAGTCGGTCTGACCCAAAGCCCGAAGCCCGGACAGTCAGCTGCTTGCCGGAGACAGACCTCGGCCCCGTCCTGCACAGACACCTGCTGTGGGGGCAGGGGCTGCCCTGAGTGGATGGGCTGCCTTCAGGGGAGGGAGGTGCAAGCAGAGACCAGCGGGCTGGGGAGTCCGAGCCAGGCCCGGTCCCCGGGGGTCAGCCCGGGCTCTTAGGTCCTCTCGGCCACCAGCTTCAGCTCCCTGGGCCTCCCAGGGTCCAGACTGGGAATCCTGCGCTTGGGGGGGGGTGGGGGGGGGCGGCAGGGGAGAAGCTGTGTATTCGCGGCCCTGATCTCTGTGCCTTATCGCTGCCTGTTTGCCCATCGAGAGTTCAAACACGGCAGAGGTCACAGAGGGTGTAGGGAGAGGCTGACAATATTTGCTCAGTCTCTCCCAGCAGTGTTACAAATAGCAAGGGGCGTCTCAGCTTGGGGGGGATCCCTCACGGGCACCAGATGCCAGGTGGTGTTCCTGAGTGTTGACATTCCCCAGCTCCAAGGTTGGCTTCCCATAGCGATGGACCACGAGGGCGCGGCTGGAGGGGCTCTTTCTCATAGGAAAGCCCTGAGAAGTGGCCACACCCCACGCCGTCCCAGCTGGCACCTGGACGGTGGGAAAATCCCCTTGGAGCATCCGGGGCCTGGGCCGGCCATCAGGTCCCGGCCCCCCACCACCCCCCGCCCCGTGCTGCCACCAGCACTGTCTAGGGCCGGGACAGAGAGGTCCCTGGAGGAGGCCGGGTCCAGCCCAGGCCAGTGCCCATCCAGGGCTCCGTGCTCTAGGCAGTGTACTCTGGGGGGTAAGGCACTGGAAGGTTCTGCGAGCTTGGGCGGTGTGTAACCTGTGCAGCCTCAGTGTCCCGGCTGTTCAGTGGGGTCCTTACGGGCCCCACACCACGTAAGTGTGGGGAGACTGAGCCCCGCAGACGCTCGCCACCTCACCCCCACAGGCTGCCCCGGCCCCGAGCCCATGCCCTCTCCCCGAGGCACCCTCAGCAGGCCAGCCCCCAGCCACTCCACAGCTGCTTTTCCTTCTGGGTTTACTGGGCCTTAATCATCATCACCCAGTTTATGTGGCCTCTGGGTGGCTTCAAAGCCCTCCTGGTACCAGCAGCATAGGGAGCCCTCTCAGTGCCCCCAGGGACGGGCGTCTGCCTGTCGCTCCTCGAGGCCGATGGAGCCCTGGGGCCGGCTCACAGGCTTTAGCGTTAAGGGAGCCAAGGAGTGAGTCAGGGACCCGCCTGTGCTCAGGGCCTCGGAGGGCCAGGGGGGCCCCCACACCCCCGTCACAGCTGGCGCCGCGTGGGGCCTGGGCCAGGCTCACAGGTCTGGGCAAGCGGGCCGGTCCCAGGCAAGGGAGCCGGCGTGGCCAGCGTGGGGCTGGGCAGCTCAGGGCCAGGCTACAGCGAGACCCGGGCGCACCCCTACGTCAGTGAAAACCAAAAATAGTAAAGTAGTGAAAATGAGGGCTTTATGGCTGCGTTGGTCTCAGAATAAATATATTAATGTCATATGCGAAAGCGTTTTCTTGTCCTAAAGGCTTCATATTTTTTTCTCCCGATTTTGAAAGACACTAAAACATGACCGCGAGCCCCTGAAAGTCTCTTGGGCCCTGGTCCTTGGTCTTGGGGACTTGGGGGTGCAGAGCGGGGGGGGCCACCTGGGCTGGGGGTCAGGGAAGCAGCTCAGAAGGTGTGACAGCAGAAGCAAGACCCAGATTGGAGAGGAGCCGCGAGGGAGGAGAGCGGCTCCGGGTGGGGCCTCTCGGGGAGCCACCTTCTCCCGGGGCTGGGATTGCTTGAGGGGAGGGGGGGGGGGACGCAGGGGACCCAGGGGGGTTAAGCAGGAGGCCGCTGGACAGGTGGGGGTGGGGGGTGAGGGTGGGGGGCCCAGGTCACGACCCGAAGTCGGGGCGGATGCTTCCGCAGGTGTTGGGGGTGAGGCAGGGGTCCCCGCAGGAAAGGGGCTGGCTGCCGCTGAGGGGGAGATCAGGAGGCTGGCTTAGCCCCAAGCCTCACTTTCTACACCTGCACAGTGAACAGTTGGGCCAGAGGGGCTTCGGAGAGGCTCCCGATGGCTCACGGGAGGAACCGGGCCCGCGGTGGGGGAGGCGGCGGTTATCTGGGCTGAAGGGCCTTCGCCCAGCATTCCAGGAGGAAGATGGGGTGAGGGTAGGGGCAGGGCGCCTCGCCGTACCCCCCACCCCTGCACTGAGGCCTCCCAGCTGCAGAGCTCTGCCTACCCTCTGCCCTCCCCTCCTGGGGCTTGCCTCCCAAGGCCCAGCAGCCCACCCCTCCCCCGCATGCAAGCCTCTCCCCTCCCCCCTCCCCCCTCCCCCCTCTGGCTCCTTTGGCCAAACTGCCATCAATCAGGCCGCAGGCAGCACCTGCAGGTCTCTTTCCCACGTTCCCCTGCCTGCCCCTCCTCCCTCGGGACCCAGGGGAGCACCGACACCCAGCAGCCCCTTGAGGACCCCGAGGCAGGACTGACCAGGCCTGGAGGCTGCAGGAGAGCCCCCGACCCGAATAGTTACCAGGAGAAGCCAGGCCCTGCACAGCCTGGCCTGGAACTAGCAACCCATTTCACAGAAGAGAAAACTAGGGCTCCCCCGGTCTCCCCTGTCCTTGGCTTTGCACCTGCAGGGGAGAGGGACACAGGTGGGAGAGGGCCGGAGACCCCGGACGGACGGGGGTGGTGAGGAGGGGGGCTCCTTGTGCTCACTGAGATGTGCTTAGGGGAGCTGGGCAGGTGGGGAGGGGCTGTGCCTGCTTCAGGGCTGTCTGTTCTGGGGTTCCCTGCATCCTGTTGGGGCGACCCCGGGGCTAGCCCAGGCACTGCTCCAGCCAGCTCCCTACTCTGCACCCGTGTTTCCCAGGCAGCCCTGATCCTAAGCACAGACTGGACCACCCGGGGTCCGGCCCTCAAAAGCTTTCCAGCAGCTTTTTTCTTGGCAAACAAAGGCCCTGCTGACCCTATGCTGCTGCTCTAATTTGGGGGACCGGGGCTGGCATATCCCACCCCCCGCCCACCTTTGCAAGACAGAAGCACTCCTTAGCCTGCGAGGCCCTTCCTCCTCAGGGCTCCCCAAACCCCAATTCACCCCACCCGACCAGGGGCCTGAGCACCGCAGGGAGGAGGGAGAGTGTTGGCTCCCTCAGGCCTGGCCTCCTCCCCAGAGCCCCAGCCCTATCTCCCTCCCCAGGGACAAAGCTCCCAGCCACTGGCCACGGAAGACTGGGATCCCCACCTGCTCTGCCCCTCCCGAGCCCTAAGCTCCCAGACTCCCCTCTCTGCCCATCATCTCTCCAGCTCCGCCCTGCCTGGGCGGGTCCCACTGCCCCCCTCCCCCAGACCAGGGGGAGGGTCCCCGTGCTCTGGTGTCTGCCTCTCACCTGGCAGGTGCACCCTGGGTCCTTGCCCTCAGGCTTGTCCCTCCCAGCCCCCAGCCCCTCCCCCGAGGGTGATTTTAGTAAGACTGTGGGTCGTGAAAACAGCTCAGCGAGGCCTGGCAGCGCCCCCACACTTCAGATAGCTCTTGGGGCTCAGCCCTCCGCCCAGAGGAACAGTCTCTTCCTGCAGAGCCCTCCCCATCGCAGCCCTGCACCTGCCCACAGGATCTGTTCCCCAAGCTCCAGACGCCATCTGGTGGGCCAAGTTGACACTGCGGGGGCTCCTTCTCCTCAACCCTTGATAGCCATGTGGGGGCTGGGGAGAGGAGGGGTTCAAGGAGGAGAGGGGACCGGAGGGGAGGGGGTCAGGCGGGGAGGGGCTGAGATGAGGAGGTGGCTCAGGAGGGGAGGGGCCCAGATAAGAGGGATCAGAGGAATCCTGTGAGACGTGGATAGTTTGAGGAGCCTTAGGCACACACACACACACACACACACGCACACACGGCTGTTCCTGGGCCGCACTGCCCACCCATACTCTACTTCCCCACCACAAACCCCTGACTACGGGCAGCTCAGCTTCAGCTGCCCAATCCCAGAGAACCTGCAAAGGGTGCCCTGGGGGGGAGGCCATGTGGGTTATGGGAACCCCAAGGTCTGGATGACGGCAGAGCCTGGTGAGACAGGGACCCCTTGCTCAGACAGTCTGAGGCAGGGACTTGCAACCCTGGATTCCACGTCTGGTTGCCCCCGCAGCCCCACTGCAGGAGGAAGGGGACCCAGGACCCTCTCCCCAGACAAAGCCTGGTCCAGAGTCAGGACCCCGGACAGAGCGCAGACCTGCCCCTCCTGGGGACCCAGGATAATCAGAACAGCCTCATATCTATTAAAGAGATCCCATTCATCATTTAAAATCTCGCCTCAGGGGCGCCTGGGTGGCTCAGTCGGTTAGGCGTCCGACTTTGGCTCAGGTCACGATCTCGCGGTCCGCGAGTTCGAGCCCCACGTCAGGCTCTGGGCTGATGGCTCGGAGCCTGGAGCCTGCTTCCGGTTCTGTGTCTCCCTCTCTCTCTGACCCTCCCCCGTTCATGCTCTGTCTCTCTCTGTCTCAAAAAATAAATTAAAAACATTAAAAAAAATTAAAAAAATAAATAAAATCTCGCCTCAAAGAAAACTCGTCCAGATGGCTTTGCCGGTGAATGCGACCAAACATTCATGGAAGAAACATCGATTCTACACCGACCGTAACAGAAAATAAAATTCAGTGAAGCCACCATATCCCAAGACCAAAATCAGACAAGACACCACAAGAAAAGAAAATTGTAGGCCAATGTCTTTCATATACATGGACACAAAAATCTTTTAACAAAGTATTGGTAAATCGAATTGACCAACCTATAAAAACGGTTCTACACTTTGACCGGGAGGAGTTTATCCAGGGAATGCGAGGCTGGTTCAACATTCTAAAACCGATGAGCGGTGCCTGGGTGGCTCAGTCGGTTGAGCATCCAACTTTGGCTCAGGTCATGATTTCATGGTCTGTGGGTTCGAGCCCCGCGCCGGGCTCTGTGCTGACAGCTCGGGGCCTGGAGTCTGCTTCAGAGTCTGTGTCTCCCTCTCTCTCTGCCCCTCTCGTGCTCACACTCTGTCTCTCAAAAATAAATACTAAAAACATTAAAACAAATAAAAGATACAGAAAACCGATGAAAGTAACCACTCTATTGGCAGCCTAACCAAGAAAATCCGTGTGATGTAATTGACAGATGAGCAAAGACATTTGACAAAACGCGGCACCACTCACGGTAAGAATCGAAAGACGTGGTGCCGTATGCAGACCCTCCCTCAAAAGACAAAGACAGCTGCTGGAACTAATAAGAAAATTTTGTAGGGTTGAGGAGTAAAGGGTCGGTTCAGAGAAATCAATTACACGATGCATTGGGATGCGGCCTTTAATTCATTTTTGTTTAAGTTTATTTATTTGTTTATTTTGAGGGAGAGAGAATGTGTGGGGCAGAGAGAGAGGGAGGCGCAGAATCTGAAGCGGGCTCCAGGCTCTGAGCAGTCAGCACAGAGCCTGACGCGGGGCTCGAACTCACGGACCGTGAGATCATGACCTGAGCCGAAGTCGGACGCTTAACTGACTGAGCCACCCAGGTGCCCCTTGATGTAGTTTAACAAACATTGTTTTTATTTTTACATTTATTTATTTTTGAGAGACAGAGAGAGAGAGAGAGAGCACAGCAAGGGAGGGGCAGAGAGAGAGAGGGAGACACAGATTCCAAAGCAGGCTCCAGGCTCCGAGCGGTCAGCACACAGCCCAACGCGGGGCTCGAACCCACGAACCGCGAGATCATGACCTGAGCTGAAATCAAGAGTCGGACGCTTAACCGACTGAGCCACCCAGGCGTCCCGGAAAGTGACATTTTACAACATTTTACATTTTACAGCGACCAAAACATCACATACATAGGAACTAAAATAATATATGTATATATATAAAACAACAACCAGAGAAGAATTTCAAATGGAAAACTTTACTGAAGGTAGGAAGGCCTCAGATGTTGGAGAGAGAGATTAGAAAACTCTGTATTTCTAAGATAATAAAAAACAGACAACCCAATTTTTTGAAGCGAGCAAAATATCTGAGTGGGCGTTTCACAAGAAGAGAGGTGCAAATGGCCGGTGACTCACGGAAGGTGCCGGACACGGGTGGTCATGGGGGTAATGCAAATTAACTGACGGTGGGGTCCCAGCACGCGCCCGGTGGCGGAGCTGAAATCCACAGGCTGGCAAGGCCGCCTCGCGGTAAGGAGGGTGAGCTCCGGAGCGCACAGATTTTGCCGGCGGGAGCCTAAAATCACACACCCACTCACGGACTCCTTGGGAGACTCTTACTGAGTTCGGTAAGAACTGAGGGTCTGCCCCAGTGGGCCTGCCCCAAACCCCGAGCGGCTCAGCTCCCCGCATGCGTCCCAGAGAAATGAAACCACGTCGCTGCATCGCCTACCTGCTTCGGCGTAGCGAATCGCCACGGGCTTGGCGGCTGAAAGCAGTACCCGCTGCTTAGCTCACGGGTCTGTGGGTCCGAAGTCCCGTGTGGCACCGGACTCACAAGGGCGCCATCCAAGGCCAGCCGGGCCGGGCTTACCCGGAGGCTCGGGGAACAGTCGGCTTCCACGCGCGTTCAGGTTGTGACCAAAGCCGGCCTTTGCTTTTAGGACCCAGGCCCCCGCTTCCTTGCTGGTTGCTGCTGTGCTCCTACAGGCCACCCTCGCTCCGCGGCTGATGCACCCTCTGTATTTAAAGCAGCACAGAGCTCTTCTCTGGCTCCCCTCCCCGCCTGCAGAGAAAACCCTCTGCTCGTAAGGAAACCGTGTGATGAGATTATTCTCACCCGGACGACCTCCTCTGTCCCCGTGATGCAACTTGATGATAGGAGTAACCCCCACCGCGCTCAGGACGGAGGGGTTCAAGGGCCGGCGCTAGAATCGGCCTCCCACAGTCACCGACGGCCTGTGCGAGAATGTTCCGGGAAGCCAAGGCACAGAAGCCCCCGAAATGTCCGTCGGCAGGTGAGCAGCTCGGCACACGCACCACGGCCGCTCAGGGGGCGGACTCGGCACCGAAAAGGACCTTAACGGGGATGAGCGCCCAGGACTGCCCCGCGGGACGACAGGGTAGCGGCTCGGGAGCCACTGCACGGGATCCTGACACTGTTGTCTCTGTTGGAGCGGGGGAGGGGGGTGCTGGCATGACCCGTGTCGCGAAGGGCCACCACAGCGCACTCACATCGGCCGCGTGTAAACGCAGGGGTCCTGCGGGCGTCCGTGCACATCCAGCTCCCCGCTCTGCCGGCGAGAGGGCCTAGAAGCGCGAGTCCCCAACCGCGACTGGCACACCCACACCCCGACCTCGTGTCCAGGGGCGATGCCCGGTGTGCCCCCGACGCGGCAGGGCGACGAGGGCACCTCGGCTCCGGGGTCTCCCACACCCCCGCCCCGGTCCCGGCACGAGGAACACATCAGACAGATCCCAGCTGAGGGCCGTTCTGCGAACCGCCTGGCCCGACCTTCCCGGAACCGACAAGGTGGTCAACACCAAGGGACTCCGTCCCCGCCCGGAGCGGCTGCCTGCAGTGCGGGTTCTGGGGGGGACGCTGGGACAGAGGAGGATGCAGGTAAAAACGGAGAAGATCCGAATCTAAGTTCCAACTTAGAGTGATGACAACGTATCAGCGTCCAGTCCTCGGTCTCAGCCAACGCCCCACACAGTCGCGGGGGCGCTGGGGGGCGGCGTGCGGGGGCTGGACCGTCTTCGACGCTCTGGCGTGAGTCCGAACCAATTCTTAAGAAAGTCCACTTACACGCTGACAGCGCAGGCTGCGGCCACGCGGGGCGCGCAGGGGCGGCGGCGAAGGGGGCACCTTCCTGAAACCCACACCCCGCTCCTCACGGATGGAAAAACGTCAAGATGAAATTCCGCTGGGGATGCCGAGGGCTCGTCTTCCTTTCTGGAGACGCTCAGGACGGGGTTCGGGTCTGTTTTGAAAACTGTCCTCGTGGGTCGCCCTGGAAGTGTCCTGCGTCCGTTTGGTGCCTGCGTGGGCCCACGTGGTCACCCTCCGTGGTAGGGGGCCCCCCTTCTCCCCGGGGGGATGCCTTCTGTGTCTCTACTTAAGTTTTTAAAAAATTACCATTTCTAATTGTGGTGAAATACACATGACGTAACATTGACCGTCTTAACTGCTTTTAAGGGCGCAGGTTAGGGGCGTCGAGGGCATTCACGCTGTCGTGCGGCCGTCCCCCCCCGTCCGTCCCCAGAACGTGTTCATCCTCCCAGACGGGACTCTGTCCCATTACACTCGGACCCTCCCCTCCCCCAGTCCCCACCCCCCCCATGTCTGTGGGTCCCTCCCCTCCCCCAGTCCCCACCCCACCCCGTCCCTGTATCTGTGGGTGCCTCCTCTCCCCCAGCATCCACTCCCCCACCCCATGTCTGTGGGTCCCTCCCCTCCCCCAGCCCCCCCCCACCCCCCCTGTGTCTGTGGGTCCAACTCCTCCAGGGCCATTACCGTGTCAGTCAGGGTTCTCCCGAGAAACAGAAATGTATTATAAGGGGTTCATGCACCTACGAAGGCTGACAAGTCCCCGGGTCTGCAGGTGAGTCGGCAGGAACGAGAAACGAGGTTTCATTTCAAGGCCGAAGGCAGTCAGGCCGGAGGCGTTCTCTCCTGCTCAGGACACGTCCACTGATGCGGTGATGCCCACCCACATCAGGGAGGGCGTCTACTCATCTGCTGATTTACACGCTGATCTCAGCCAGAAAACTCTCACAGAAGCAGCCAGAACCCTGTCTGGCCAGATATCGGGCATCCAAGCGAAGCTGACCGGGCACGTGAGGAAGCGGGCGGGCAGGCGTGTGCTGAAGCGGCCGTGGCTCCAGCCCACCAGAGTGGACGCGGGCGTCACAGCGGGGCAGCGGAGGGGAGCGCAGGGTGGGCTGTCGCGGGTTTCCGTGGGTTCAGTGTCAGGTGGGACCACTTCGCACCGTCAAACCCCCGGAGGTAGGTGCTGGCGACGGCGTAGAGGATGCGGGAAATCGCCTGCAGCTTCCCCAGAAAAGAAAAACCGCAATCACCACGGGACCCAGCAATTCCGCTCCCTGACGTGCAAGGAGCGTTAAAAGCAAGGTGTTGGACACCTGAGTGAACAGTCGCGCCCACGGCAGCCAAGAGGTGGAAACAACCCAGATGCCCGTCAACGGCAAACGGAGAAGCAAGCGTGGTCGACCCGCCGTGGACCCGGCGTGGACCCCCCTCAGCCGTAGCTCGGCCGCGGATGCCCCCGGAGGACACGCGCTCCGTGAGAACGGCCAGACGCCAGGGACGAACGCCGTAGCATCCGCTCACCTGAGACCCTGGGGCGGCCGGACCCATGGACACAGAGAGGGGAGCTGGGGGCCGGGGGCTCCTATCTGCCCGACGAGCGGTCCCGGGACGGAAGGCGGCCACTCGCGGGGCGTCCCTGAACTGCACGCGTCAAACGCTCGGATGGTGGACGTGATGCTGTGTCGTTCAGCACAGTAAAGGAGGGAGAGGGGAAGAAAATTCCAGACGTGGGGAGGGGGCGGGGGGAGGGGAGGGGGCCGGTGGGACCAGGGGGAGCCTGGGGAGGGGGGGGTCCGTGTGTAACGGGGCAGAGTCCAGTCTGGGAAGACAGACGCGTTCTGGGGACGGACGGAGGGGGAGGGGGCGGCTGCCCGACGCCCCTGAATCGCGCCCTCAGAAGCAGCTAAGACGGCAACTGCTGTGTCACGTCTGTCTCACCACCAACGTTGCAGGGACACCTCAGCTCTGCGGGGGGAGATCGCCGCGTGCCGCGGCCACAGCCCGGGGTCCGGACGTCACCGCTGCAGCAGACAGGGAGGGCCCCGTGACCTTGACCTAGCTCGCCGGCGGCAACAGCCTCAAGATGGCCGGTCTCCCAAATTTCGATCCGGGTTCGCCGACCGGGAGCCAGGACGGCGATAAGGCTTCCTTCGCCGCTCGTCGCTCAAAGCCATTTTGTTCCCCAAAGCCTGCCTCCTGGGGCCTTGGTCCCCCTGTCCCCTCTGCAGCCGTCACCCCGAAGCCCGAGGCTCACCTGTGATCCCGGGACTTCTTTTCCCCGTCACCTCGGGAACGCCCCCGTGGGTTTTCCACCTGTGAGTCCCGGAAACTTAGAGCCAGTCCCCCTGGAAGGGACACGACCTGTCGGGGTGGAATCTCCCACCCGGCAGCAAACTGCATCCCCTGGAAGCATTTGGCCGGCGTTGGCCGGGCACCTGGGGGAGCCGTGAAGATGCCGGGTCCAGCCTTCTGCCCTTCCTGCTCCTGCCGTGTCCCCTGTGACCGGGCACGGCCCAGCGTGGCCCCCGTGTGATGGACAGCAGACCCTGAGTGCTGTCACAGAGCGAGTGGACAGAGGAGGGCAGCTACCAGGGCCAGCGCCAGAGGCCCCGGGGGCCCAGAGCCGTGGAGCCCCAGCCACCCCCAGCTCCCCCATGGGCCCTGGGGCTGACGCGCTCCCAAGACGCTGAGATCCAGCCAGCTGGGACGCTTGCAGGTGGCGGGACCTCAGGCAGGGGGTGTGGCACGGCTCCGGGAAGCCTCTCAGGTGAGCTCCCTGGGAGGGGGCCCTGGCCCTTCGCGGTGGAGAGGGGGTGGCCCACGTGCAAAGGGCGGGTTCTCGCAAATACAAGGAACTGAACTTGGCTTTCTGGACCCCTGTCCATCCTTTAAGCACATTTGGGAAGCAGCAACACACAGGGCTGCCCTGGACAGTTGCACAGGTTGGCAAGGAAATGTGCCTGGCCATACGTTTCCCACACTCGGGGTCCCAGGCCTGCCCAAAGCCTGGTCCAGGGTTGGGGATTGGGGTGGTGCTGGCTGTACCCACCAGGCCAGGGCGGGTTCCAGCCTGGCCCACGCGGTGGAACACCGCCGCCCGGTGGTCAGCGGGTGAACGGCATGGGGCCCCGCCCACCCGCTCCTCGCAGATTACTGTGGGAGGAGCAGCAGGGCCCGTGGGGACTACCAGGATGAAAACCGGGAAGGGGTCCCTCCCAGGCTCCGCTCAGAGCCGTCCCTGCCCCCCACCCTTCCTCCGGGCCCGGAGGGAGAGGAATGGACCGGCCACCCTGCGTGTCAACACGGGGCAGGAAGGCCTCGGTGTCCCTGAGTGCCAGGCCCTGTGTCTGGGGTGTGGGCTGAGACCCCTGCTCCCAGTGAGCCCCCCAGCATGGAGATGGGAGCCAGATGTCACCTAAGCCCCTGATGCTTCTCCAGGGGTGTGGTCACAGAGGTGAGCAGACGGCAGGGGGCAGGACACAGGGCTCCCGGGGACACCCTGGGTGCTCCCCGGAGCGGCCCAGATGGATGATATCAGCAAGGGAGGCTGGAAAACACCAGGGACTTCCTCTGACCTCTCGGGTCAGCAGCAAGGCGTCCAGCCAGACGGGTCCCGAGTGCGGACGTGCTCTGGACACAAGTGCTGGGCCCGTCCCGGGCCCCGTGCACACCCCATCCGCCAGCTCAGCGCGTGGCTGAGGCCAGCACCACTGGAGCTGATGCCCTGGCCTCATGGGATGGGGAATCAGGCCCCCTGGGCCCGGCAATCCTCAGGGACCTAGCTGACCGCTGCAGCAGCCGGATCCTGGGCCGGGGCCCTCCCTCTCTGCTCCGTGGGTCACAGGCCCCAGCCGGGACCACCAGGAGGGACTCTCACAGCCAGACACTGGCCTAATGCTGCCCACGGCATGGCCTGATCCTGGGTGAGGGCACAGAGGTCACATCCCATAGCAGAGCCAGGACCTGAGCCCCAAGACCAGTCTCTCCCTGTTCCCATGCCTCGAGTGACTGATCAGCCCCTCTCCACGCAGGAGAAGCCTGGGATCAGAGACATGTAAGCATCTGGGGGCTCTCCTGGAGCCCTTCCTGCCCTATGCGGAAATGGGGGACCCTGCCGCGGGCTCTGGGTGCCTTCACGTGGCCCGTGTCATCGGGGCAGCCTGCGTGACCACGGAGGCCCCGGGCAGTGGCCACCGGACTCTGCTCCCCGTGGCGGTGGACCATACCTTGTCAGGTCCCACCGGGACGGGGACTCTCTACCCTGGCCTCACCCTGGCACCCTCCAGGAGCTCGAAAAGTCCCCGCTGCCAGGCCCCTGACCCTAAGGTCAGGTTCCCCAGGCACCAGAACTGAGAAACTTCTCTGTACGCTGGTCTGTTCATTCTGGAAATGGGAGTAATTAACCGAGCTCGGCTTACACGGTTACAGGTTTACATGCCTTGTCTGAAGACAAGGCCTCAGCCCGGCCACAGAGGCACCCAGGAGAGACTCTTGCCCATTTCACAGAAGGGAAGCCTGAGGCTCCAGACTGACTTAGCCGCCGCCTGGGGCCTGGAGCCCGGGACCTGGGGCCATTGGGTGTGTGGGGGAGGGGCGGAGCAACCCTCCAACCCAGGGTCCGGTGCCGGGGAGGGCGGGGGGTGCAGTCACACCCAACTCTGGGTTTAACATGCTGGGGAGATGGCGACAGTTGTTCGCCTGGTCCTGACGAGCCCCAGAGGACCAGCAGTGTCCTCCCCGAAGCGCCCCCCAACCCCCCCTGCTCCCGTGTCCTCCCAGGCAGTGGTGGGGCGGGAGAGGGTCTTGTGGGTTTTGTGGGCAACGGGACAAATTCTGGGGTCTCGCTGGGAGGCCTGCGCAGCTGAAGCTCTGGGGATGGCTCTGAAGGCTGGGCCCGGCCCCCCCTCCTCAGAGTGCGGCAGCCCTCCCGCAGATTTCGTGCCACACTCGGGCGGAAGGTCCCAGAAGCCGATCATGAAGGACCAGTGACCTGGCTGGTCTGGGTCCCCCATTCTCCCCAGCCTGATGTCCCGCAGGCCCGCGCTGGGGTGGGCGGGGTGCTGTGAGCGATGACTGCCACCAGCTCGGCCTCAACCTGCCCCGCGTCCACCAGGGGGCAGCGGGGGCCTGGGCCGGGGCTGGACGGCAGGGGCAGGAGGCTGGCGTGGCCGGGACACTCAGGCTGTGGCACCACAGAGCCCACAGCGCCCGCCCCCAGGGGTGGTGAGAAGGGTCCGCAGGACAAGGCCCCCTGTACCCCCACCCCCACGCCGACCGTGGGTCCTGGTGGGAACACCCGCCGAGCCCCGTCCCCCGCTGCCTGCAGCAGCGACCTCCTCGAATCTGTTCATCAAGACACGCTTTTTGCCGAGAAAACACAGCGTGCAGATCCCAGGGGAGTGTGGTGGGCTGCAGTGTGTGGTGACCCCCGGGGAAGCCCCACCTGCCTGTGCTCATCCCCCCCCCCACCCCACCCCGCCCCGGGCCGCACAGTCCCAGCGGGGCCCGAGCACGAGCAAGGACCTGGTCGGCCACAGTCTCGGGACTGCAGGGCCTTTCGATGGCCCGGGGCGCCTGCCATACGGGGAGAACATTAGCTGTCACGTCACAGCACGCGGCAGGCAGAGAGAAGAATGCTCACATTTCCTCCAATCTCCGTCCGGAGCCCCGGAGGCCAGGGGGCCTGCGCCGGCTGCCCCCACCGCCTCACCCCTGCCAGCCTCCCCTCGCCCCTGCACAGCGCCTGGCGGGGTGGCCGGGCGCAGGCAGGAAGGCGGGCAGAGAGGAGCGTTTCCGCAGAGACCCTGCGGCCCGGCGGGTGCGGGCCTGATAAGGGCCCACATGGCCAGCCGCACGTCCGCCTTTTGTCCCCGGCCCCGGTCAGCCTTTCCTGCTGGGGCGGGAGGACCAGGGCCCGGTGGTGGCCCTCCTCCCCCTCCCCCTCTGCCTCCCCCTCCGCCTCCTCTCTGCCCCTGTGCTCAGAGGCCTGGGGGAGTCTGGGGCCCCGGGTGGCAAGGGCTCCTGGCCCAGCCAGGACCAAGCTGGCCACGGCCACCAAGGCTTCCTTCCTGCCCGGCTCCCCCCCCCCGGGGCCAGTGCTCTCTCTCAGCTCTCAAGGAGCAGGGGAGCGGGTCCCCACCCCTCCCAGCGCCTCTGTGCACAGTGTTCCTGTGGTTCAGGCCTATCCAGGAGGCCCCCAGGAGCAGAGGCTGCCCGTGTCCCCACTTGAGGTCCCAGGGAAGCTCGGGCCTGGCTCAGCCTTTGTGCTGACCCCCGGGGACCCAGCTCCCAAGCCACTCTACCTGCCATCTGACCTAAAATGACCTCGTCATCATGAGTCTGACAACGGGCAGAGGGGACTGTTAGCCGTGCCCCACTGCCCACAGTGACCAGAACCCTTGGCCGCACAGCAGGTCTGGTAAACGGGCTGTGGAGGACCTCGGGCCCCAGAAGTGATCTCTCCCAGCTCCGGGAGCTGCCCCTGGCTGGGGAAAGGGCACGAGGGTGGGCACTGGGCCGCGGAGGGCGCTGCAGACCGAGCCGGGAGGGCGGGGGCCACACCAGGCCCCCCCCCCCGGGAGCGTGGGACAGAGGGCCTGGGCCCAGGAGATGCGCCCTCCTGGGCTGGGGTCCCCCCAAATATGCCCCCCGTGTCTCGTGGGGTGAGAGCCAGTCCCCGGATACCTCTCAGGCCATCAGCACGGCCCGGCGGGCAGCCGCTCTGAGGCTCCGGCAGGGCCCCACCCGCCTGCGGGTGATTCTTTTCGTTTCCAGCTTCATCGAGATGAAGTCCACGTGCCTAGCAGCTCACCGTGAGAGTGTACGAGCCTGGGGGCTGGTATATTCCATTAAAAATTTTTTTAATGTTTACTTATTTTTGAGAGAGAGAGAGCGACAGAGTGCGAGCGGGGGAGGAGCAGAGAGAGAGAGAGAGAGAGAGAGGGAGACACAGAATCGGAAGCAGGCTCCAGGCTCCCAGCTGTCAGCCCAGAGCCCGATGCGGGGCTCGAACCCACAGACCGCGAGATCGTGACCTGAGCCGAAGTCGGACACGTAACCGGCTGAGCCCCCCGGGCGCCCCTGGCACGTTCCATTATGAATTCTCTCAAGTCGTGGGAGCGCGTACACGACACAGGTTGGCCGCATTGGTTGCACTCACACCGCTGTGCGGCCCCTACGGGCATCTGGCCCCCAAAATGCATCGTCTTGCCAGCCTGAGGTTCCGCACCCAGCAAGCGGGCCGCCCGGCCCCCGGCCCCCCACCCGCACCAACGCACCAACGCCCTTCCTACGTGCACGTCGTTGAGGCCCATCCACGTGGCGGTGCGTGTGGGCGCTTCAGGCCGTTTTGTGCCTGAACAATATCCTGTGGTGTGGCAATGCCACCTCGCCAACCCGCACATCGGTGGGCGCACAGGTGGCTGTCGTGAACCGTAGCCACGGGCGGCAGGTGTCCGACCATCCGTCTTCCAGTGCCCGCCGTCAGCGCCTTCCTGCGCGGACCCAGGAGATGACAGGCTGTGCCGCGTGGTATTTCCGTGTTTACTCTTGGGGACACCGTAAGTGAGCCACTTCTGTTACAAACCGCGGTCACCGTACCGCAGAATCCCACTTGGCGGCGGGTGGGCACCCGTCCTGGGCCCGCACACGGCACGGACACGAAACTGTGCGCTCGGGACGGTAGGGTGGCGAGCACACCGCGTGGGAGACGGAACGGCAGGTGCGTGCCATTACACGTCTGTCCAAACCCACGGGACGGACGGCCCCGTGCACACTCCGGGCTCTGCGTGACGACGACGCGTCCGTGTGGGTCCGCGACAAGTGCAGCACCTGGTGGGGTGTCTGGCAGGGAGCCCGCCGTGAGGGCAGGGGCCCACGGGCAAACGCGGTGCTTTCCTCTCAATATTGCCATGAACCCAAAAGCGCGGTAAAAAATAGTCTTGTGGGAAGTGTACGTGTCCTATTGTAAGTGTTGAACGTAACTCAGCCCCCAGCACGCTTGACCTCGAGGACGCGCTGGCCTGGCGGGAGCCGCTCTGTGCAGGCCCGTGCACCCTCGCCCCTGTGGACGGCGGGGCGTCGCGGGCACGCAGGAGCCCTGCAAACGCCAGGCGGTGGGACGCAAGACGCACCGCTTTCTCGTCGGCTTTCGTGCTTCCGATCCACCGGCTCTTTCAAAACCAGCACGTATCACTTCACGGCCCTGACGATACACAGAAAACATCTATTTCCACTTTGGAGCGGCAAAATACAATCCCAGTCGGTGACGCCCGGCCCAGAGGGACCTTCCTGTCCCCTCCCAGCCACAGGCCAGCTGGCTTCTCCGCCCCTGGAGGGATCACGTCCTCTCGGCCTCCCGGGGCAGAAGCCTCGTCCCTGACCTGTGTCCTCCCGCAGGGGCGCTGGGCCCGGCTGGACCACGACTCCGGGCATCAGCCCAGTGAGGAAGGTGCTCCCCTCCCTTCTGGATACTGGTCCTTTAAAGTGGGGGGGGTAGGGAGCTGAGTGGGGCGAGGTTCGGGGCGCTCCTGTACCCTCTGAGTCTGACCCACTAAGATCCCGTGGACATCGGCACGGACTACAGCCCTGAGCCCTCTACGCTTCACCCTACGAACCTGGCGGAGCCTCCTGGCTGGGCCACGGTGGGAGTGGGGCGTCCCTTCCTGACCACAGAGCGGGGTGTGCCTTGGGCATGATGGCCAGCTGTGGCCCACGTCCCGAACACCCCGCCAGCCCAGCCTTCCGTGGGGAGGTGGCCATGGTCCGCCCAGAGACAACAGGCCGGCGGGGCTCTCAGGGCCACCAGGGGGGCTTGGCGCTCACGCAAAGCAGCCTTCCCAGCCCTCCCAGGGCCACACATGGCCGCCTGGACCACAGCCCGAGCAAGGCGTTTCCGGCTATTGTGCAGAACGGGGTTGGCTCAGGAAGCTGCGATCCCCAGGCGGGCCTGGGGGTGGGGGTGGGGGGCCACCACGGGCTGCAGGGCATCCTGGCTGAGGGTCTGGCTGGCGTCCTCGGGGCCAGGATGGCGGTCTGAGGCAGTGCCACCGAACTCTCAGACTCAGGGCGGCCCCCACACCTGGTACCTGCTCACAAGCTGCCACCACGATCGCCAGGCTGGAGGGAGGCCTGACTCCAATCCCCTCCCTTCCCAGGGAAGGACACCGGGCCACCTTCCCAAGGTCACGCCCGGGGGCGAGTGACCCCGGAACAGTGGTGGGTGTTGGTGGAGAACATGCAGGGGGTCAAGGACACCGGGAACCCAGGCACGGGGTGCCTGCTCACCAGGGAGCACTCTGATCCTAGAACGCGCTTGGGAGGCAGCGAGCGGGTGCCGGCCACGTGGAGGCCTCGGGGGGCCTGGACTCTAAGCCCAGCTCTGCCGTGTGCCAGATGGCCTCGAGGGGCGCTTGCCTCTCTGGACCCCAGTCCACTCCTGGCACAGCGGAGGTCAAAGGGGAACCCTAAGATTTAGCTTGGGGCATCTGATCATTACCATTACGGCCCGAGGACACTGGAAAGGATGGGGGCTTGCCCAGGACTGGCCTGGACCCCAAGAATCCGGAACACCTGCATCTCCAAGGGGCTCCAGGGCCGGGTCTGGGACAGCATCCTGGGGGGTCCCTTTGACTCCCGGCTCCACGTCTGCAGAAAGGCGACAGCCCACAGGCCGAGTGACGTCCCGAGAGAGACTTCTGGGGCTGAGCTTCGAGCCGGCCCGGAGGAGGCCACGAGCTCCACGCCACAGGTGCCCTTCCTATGCCGTCCCAGGGTCCCCGTAGGACCTCAGTGGCTCCTCTGGCCTTCCTGGGGCTGGGCAGAGGAGTGTGATCACAGAGGCAGAGGGGGCAGAAGGGGACACAGAGCCACCACCCGATCCCATGACCCCACGCCCAGGTCTGTACCTGAGAGAAGTGAGCGTCCGCGTCCGCGGAAAAATCTGGGCGGGCGTTCGCAGGGTTCACGACAGCCAGAGGGTAGAAATGACCCGACGTCTGCCGGTTGAGGAACAGACAGGACGAGGCAGACCCACACCGGGCGGCACGGACACGCGCCACGGGACCCACGAGCCTGGCACGTGCTGAGAAGCCCGACGCAAGGGCCACACAGCATGGGATCCCACTCGTGTGAAACTTCAGAACGGGCACGTCTGGACACGGAAGGCACAGCGGGGACGGAACGGGAGGGCTCAGGGGGCGACCGCTCAAAGCTCCAGGCTGCTTTCGAAGCAAGGGAAGGGCTCTGAGATCGGCCGTGATGGCGGCCGCTGGGCGTTGTCACCAGACGACGCTCCGCGGACTTGCACCGTTGGAGAGAGGGCGCCGTGCGCCGTGCGACTTACGGCTCCGTGGGCCCGCGCCAGAGACGCCACGCTGACCCATGGGGCTGAGGAGTCACGGCCCCCCTGGACCCGGCCTGAGATCGCGCCGCCAGGGGCCCAGAGCCAGGCCTGGCACGGCGCCCGTTCGCTGCTGCCCTCCCTCCGCCTCCGCCAGGCGTGTTTTCCCTTAACGGCAGGGCGCGAGGTGGTACGTTGAGGCAGGGGGCGTGAGGGGAGGCATTTCTCCTCGCGTTCTGGGCCTGGGGCCCCTCCGGGGACGACCAGCAGCCCTGACCACACAGGCGCTGGTGTGCCTTCCCCACACCGCACGGCCCCCAGGCCAGGCTCTTCCCCCCTGGACCTCGGTTTACCCATAGGGGAGAGGAGGGCACAGCTGGATGGACCCTAAGGGGCCAGGAGCCCCGACGCCCGGGGGCCACGGTGGGCCTCGCGCCCCCTCCCCCCAGCAGCAGGGCACTGGAGCTTTTCATCAGGAAAGACCCAGACTAAATTTACGCGGGGCCCCCACACGGCTGGGAGAGGTCAGGCGGGCCCCCCACCCTGGCTGCTTGCTTGACGCAGTTCCCCTTTCCCTCGGGGGGGCCCCATTGTTCCTGCAGCCTGGCTCGCAATCTGCCCGCACACTCACTTCCTGTTTCCTGGCTGAGAGGAAGCAGAGATTTCTGGCCTCTTTCCTTTCTCTCTTTACGTTTTTAAGGATATTGAAAAATAATGATACTCACAGGCACCTTTGGAGCTGAGGTCGTGGACGGGGGATGCTGGAGACGCTTCGAGGCCACCCACCCGGACTCCGCACTTGGGGTCACGGGCCCCCTGGGGACCTGGTGGAAGCTGCCGACCCCTCCTCCCCCCACCCTGGGAAGGCCCAGCACAAACCACCCAACTTGGTGGAGTTCGGAGGCCTCTGGATCCCCCCCTCCAAGGGCCCCCAGACCCTCCACATTCTGATCTGACACATGGGGAAACTGAGGCAGGGAAGCCTTCCGGCTTCTAATGCCCTTGCCTTCACTGGCGCCCGTGACAACCCCGAAGGTGTCACGGTGTCCCTGGGGAGGGGACTCTGATGCCCCTCCTAGCAGCCTCAGCTTCCCCTGGCCGCTGGGACAATAGGCAGTCACAGATGACGTACCAGGAGCCTGCCTGGGGACAGGGACCGGCTCATCTGTCCCTCACGGCCCCTACACCCCTGCCTGCCCACGTCCCGGGAGAGCTTCAGCTCTGGGTCAGAGGTCAGGCTTTTCCCGCGCCAGTCTCTGTGGCCCCGAGAGGTCATTCCTCCATAAAGGGGGTCGGATCCCGGCCCGGAGCTGGCAGGGCAGGCGTGAGAGCCCACGAGGACCCACGTGCACGCGGCGTGGTGCCAAAGGGCCTCAGTTGTCCTTCTCGTCGGCTTCAGAGGGCCTGGCTCCCTCTCTCCCTGGTGGGCAGGGCGGGGACAGGATGGCCCCCTCAGGCAGGGCTGAACGGTCACCCACCTCCATCAACCTGCCCCCCTTCTCAGGAGCTTCCCTTTCCGTCCCGGGAGATAAAGTGTTTTTTCCTCTCGGCGTTAACGGCCGCCCCATCCGCCGGGCTTCGCAAATTGCAGGCCGACTGCGAGTGGGGCTTCCGTCCGGGGAGCCAGGCCGGGGGTGGGGGTCCGGGGCAAGCCCCCTTCCTCAGCCCCCATGAAGGAGGGAGCCCCAAGGGGGTGGGGGCTGCCCCCAGGGCCCAGAGGAGCCCGCACTGGGACAAACCCTGGCCAGGGGGCCAAGCACCCCAAAGGTGACCCTCGAGGGCCTGGCCGCAGTACTGGGGGGAGGCGGGAGGGGTCTTGGATTCTGCCAGGGGCTCTCCCTGCTCAGCAAGAGGCTCTGGCAGTTGGGCCCTGACCACAAATGCCCGCCCTGTGAGCCTCCAGGCAGGATCTAGTGCCCACCTCGTGGCCATGGTCAGCACCTGGACCCCCACCTGGCCAATAGCCCTTGCACTACGGAGGTGGGTGTTTCCTGGAGGCTCCTGGCAGCGGGAACACAGAGCACAGCCACAGCAGAAGTTGCACAGGGGGACCCCTAAGCCCACTCCCGCTCCCCAGCGGGCGGCCCCTTCTCTCTCCACCGCCCAGACCCACTCAGTGCCCTGGGACGTCCACCGTGCCCGCAGCTTGCAGACTGCTGGGCCCGCCGAAGCCCGGAGCTCGGTGCCCTGGGGGCTGTGCTGCTCCCCAAGAGTCCTGTGCCTGGCTTTCACCCTGCCTCGGTGTCTCCACTACAGGATGAGTCTTTCTCCCTCCGTTAAAGGAATAATAATCCAGCGATACCACAGCAAAACCATCAGAGTGTGCCAAGAGGGCATGAGGCACCGGGTACCCTGGCACTGGGGGAGTGACCAGGAGTTCTGCTGAGCAGTCCCTGGTGTTACAGGTCTCCCCGGACCAGCGGGTCCCCCAAGACAGTCCCAGGCACAGGCGCCCGGGAGCCACGCCGGAAGGCGGGCACAGAGACCACCAAAGCAGCACCACGGGTAAGATCCAGGGCCGGCGGTGTGCGTGGCCTGCTCTGTTCTCCCTGCGGAACACGGAGCTGCCCAGAAGGTGGGCACACCGCCGCACCGGCCACACAGCAGCACCAGCCGCCCACAGACGTGCCACGGAGTGGGAGAGGCCAACACCACTCGGGCACCGTGCGGCACCGTGGACTTGAAACTCCATGAAAGCAGGCGGAACCACGCCGTGGGCGCCTGGGGCGGACTCGGGGCCTCTCTTGGAGGGGTGCTGGCTGCCCGTGCTCCCCGTGGTGCGCATCTTTCTGTGAGGACGCACGTGTGCAGCAGCCGGGGGGGGGCGTCTGGGTGGGCTTGTGATGGGTGGCCCGCATGGCCTCTCCCTGCCCTTTGCGCACCTGCTAGGGGGCCAGCTCCGTCCCCGTGTGAGCGGCACAAATGAGGTCCCGCTCGGCAGCATGGAGCTGGCGCTCAGGGAGGGGCATCGGGACACGAGTGAGGGATCAGACCTGGTCCGAGTGTGCTGGGAAGCCTTCTGTTGTGCTTTACAGGACGTCACACGATCTGATGTCACCCTTCACAAAGCTCCCTAAAAACCGGGGTGGGGGACAGGGCTACCCCGTGGGCCGAGGAGGAGGTCACCCAGGTAAGAAGCATGGTGGCCTGGACCAGAATGGGGCAGTGGCAGGAGGGACGTGTTCTGAAGGCACAGCCCGTGGGGGTCTATGGGAACGAAGGACGGGGCAAAGGTGGCATCCTGGGCCTCCGGCCTGAGCAGTGGTGGACAGGCCGCAGGAAGGGTATCGTGACGGCGTGGGCAGTCCCCAGGAAGTGGGGCCCCGGGGGGCAGGGAGAAGGGACCAAGCGTCCCCCAAGGGTGTCCCGCTGCTCAGGCCCCCCTGGGCCCCACGACCAGGGCTTTCATTTTCCACTGGCTGCCCCCGGCTGCCTCCGATGCATCATCTGAAAGCTATTTCGTGAGTGCCGTGCACGGTGCCTGGCACGGGGGGGGGGGTTCCAGCAGGCAGGCTGAGCGGGGGCCCGTGGGCAGTGGGGTGGAGGACGGAACACTGAAGACCCCAGGCTCCCTAGAAAACGTCGGGTTCCCTTCGAGACCTTGCCCAGCTCAGGCATCGACGGCTCACCCGGCCCGGGGGTGCCCAGCCCCCACCGGGGACAGACAGGTCACCGGGCTCCGCGCATCCCTTGGTGAAGCCTCGGCACATCTGGCGAGAAGCTGGACCCCGCCGTGGTGACAGAGTCACCCTATCCCGAGGCCAGAGGCTGCTCCGGGGGTAAACAGGAAGGCCCATCTCTCCTCCGCTCTGCGCTCTCGTCCCTCCTTCCTGCAGCCCTGGTCACACGCCTCGCCCGGTGCCCCTCGGCCTCAAGCCGCCTGAGCCGGCCTCTGCTGGGGGCTCGGTCTACCCTCTCCGGGGGCTGCAGAGACCGAAAGCTCCGTGGTGAGGGGTCCCGGGAGCTCCTGGCTGACCTATGCCACGCCCCACTGCCTGACCGGCACGCTCAGGGAAGGTAAGGCAGCAAGACCCCTTTCCAACCAACTTCGGAACTTTCAGGCAGACTGAGAGGCAGCTGCAAGGATCCAGCTCTGCTGTGCCTGGGGTGGGTGGGGGAAACTGAGGCCCAGAGTCTCCAGCAATGGAAAGCAAGCTTTCTCCAGCCTTGGATGCCATGCCGGAAGCCGGCCAGGCTCCAGGCCCAGGTCTCTGAGCTGCCTAGGTCTGCCCGGGACCCACCCTGCTCTCAGGGGATATGGGCCTGGGGCACAGGAACAGTGACTCCTCTCAAAGATGACTCCGTGAGGGCAGGCTGTGTGTTTCGTGAGTCTCCACGGGTGGCATCGGGGGTGGGAGGAGAGGCCGGGTGGGGGTGGGGGTGGAGGGAGCCCCAGCCCACCCCTCCAGGAGGCCTCCTTCCACCCATCCATCACTCCGGGGCGGCCGTGGGGCAGAAGGCACGCCTCGCCCCTCTCCAGGCCCCCCGGGGCCTCCTGGAGTTCCCCCACACCCGTCTCCTTCCTTCCCGTCCCTAACGGGCCGGGTTAGGGCAGGACCCCAGCCCTCCTCCTGCGTCTGCCCCTGAGGCTCCGGGATCCTGAGAGTGGAGGGCACGGCGGGGTTTACATGACAAGTCAGGGCGAAGCTGGGCCCTTAGCGCCTGGACCCAAGGCCTCCTTTCCTTAGACCGGTTCCGATCTCAGCTCAGGGAGGGGCTGGAGGCAGGGCAGTGGGGGCTACAGAACAGGTGGGCAGCAGGCAGAGCCTGGGACCCACCCTGGCTGGCACCCAGGGGCCAGGGAGCCCGGCTTTCTTTCCTCTCCCCGTGTTTGTATTGTACTTCTGTGCTCTGCGGCATCCTTCCAGAAAGTTCCCTGATAAGCCCAAGCTTTAAAGGGAAAGCCGAGCCATTAACCATTCCCATAATTGGCTAATTAGCTACACCCAAAGTCAGCACCCCCCTCTCGCCCCCCACCCCCACCCCCCACCCCCCGCACTGGCAGGGAAGGTCTGAGGGTGGGGGGCTGACCCCCTGAGGGAGCGGGGAGGCAGTCGTGGAGAAAAGAAAGGCAGAAGGAAGGAGCCGACCAGTCCTGCCCCGTTCCGGCCCTGCTCTGTCCCACTGTTCACCTGGCGCAAGTCTCCCTCCCCTGGGTCTCAGTTTCCCCATATGTACACAAAACGGGGCCGGATGCAGCCAGCCCTGATGTCTGCTGGTCTCCCACCCAGGGGCTCGGAGCACATCTCCGGGTGGGGGTCTGGGTGCGGTGGGCCGCGGGGGCGCCTCTCTCACGCTCTGTAGAGTACATTCAGCCATTGCTGAATATGGGGCGAATGTGGGGGAGGGACGGCGCGGGGGGTGGGGGGACAGGGAGGAGGGTTTCGGCTGCCAGCTCCAGCCTCGGGGCGGGAGGGGGGGCACCACCGAGAAAGGCCCCCCAGTCCTGTGGCTGCAGCGGACCCTGCCCCAACCGTGGGGGTGGGGAGGAGGCCGGTCGCTCTGGGGGAATTTTCCAAGCTGCCCTCCACCTGCCCCTCTTGGCCAGGACATCCAGCTGGGTGGGGCCAGGGGGAGGTAAGGGCCAGCAGAGGCGCTCAAGGCCAGAGAAATGAGGGTGTTCCAGGCTGCGGGCGGGAAGTGGCCGACCCCGGAGCAAGGCTCGAACCCCCAGGACAGCCAGGGTTTGGAGTGGCCCTGCGTGATCAGGGACCCTCTGCCAACTGTGTGGTCTGGGTGTGTCCTCAGCGGCTGCCCAGCCCCGCCTTGGGCACCCACGCACCCCGATCACAGCAACTGATGCCCAATCTGTGGGTCCCCAGCACCACCTAAATGAGGAAACAGGGTCAGTCCGGGGGGCTGGGGGCTGAACCCCCTGGCCAAACCGAGGAAGCACCCCCTTTGGCCGCCCAAAGGCTCCTGCATTCCTCCATTTCCACCCTCGCCCCTCCCACCCCTCAGCCTTCTGGAGGCCGAAGGAGGCAGGAGGGCCAGGGGACACGCTTTCCCTGCCCCCAAGAGAGGCCCCGTGCTGGCACAGCTCCAGGACTGGGGGCTCACTGCCCCTTGGGGTGGCTTTCCTGGAGAAGGCTTCGAGCTGATGACTGTCCCTCCCTGTCACTCCTACCGAGCCACGCTGGGTCCCCGGGACACATCGCATGGGCTGCTTGCTCTCTGACTACCGGCCTACCTTGCCTGTCCCCAGGTCTCTTCTGGCTGGGTGCCCCCGCCCGGGGCTGTGGGCCCTGCCTCCCACCCTGTGACACGCACATCTGGGGGTCACATAGGGGAGAGTCCAGGGGCACAGAACAAACAGTCCCTTCTGCAGAGCTGCAGGAACGTGGCCTGCGGTCCCACCAGGTGGCTGGGCCCAGGGCCTTCCCAGCCAGGTCCTCTGCCACACACAGGGACCAGTGGGTCCCAGGGTCGCCAGCCGGGCCTGAGGCTGGTCTCCGGCTGCTTCAGAGTTAGAGGTCCCGGGGGACGACTCCCCCACCCCTGCCCACAGTTCGGCCAGGCCACCCCCTTGACGGCCCCCGCCCGCCCCTGGGCCTCCTGTTTATTCGCTGACAGCTCCCTGTTATCAGCGGGGAACACACACAGGAAGTCCGGCCGGGAAGGGCCCATCCCAATCCTGATTTACACGGGACGGTGCATAAAAAGCCGCCCTTCCTTGCCCGGGAGGAGCCTCCCTGCCCTGACGGCTGCCCGCAGAGCCGAGAGGGAAGCTCCAGGGGGCAGGCCAGGCGGGCGGCCTCCGGAGGTGCCTCGGGGCGGCAGGACAGGGCTGGGGTCCACCTCTGGCCCCCGGAGGCAGCGATGGTGGCCACGGCCAAGCCCGGGCCTGGGCAATATCAGGTACGGCAGGGGTGACGTCGGGGGGGGGGGGGGCAGGGAGCGGGCCCCGCTGACCACAGCAGCCGTCGGCTGGCGTGCACCCGTGTCACCTCTGAGCTCCAGCCGCCACCTCGTTTCTTCCCGCTCGGTGCCATTCCCAACGCACGGAGGGCACCCGGGCCCCTGGGCCGAGGGCGCCCGCTACTGGGTGGCCCAGTCTAGATGGACTCTGGGGCCCCGGCTTGAACCCTTGGCCCTGGGTAGCCGAGCCTCTGCTGTGACCCCTGAAAGGAGAAGCCAAATGTGGCCTGTGCCCCCCACCCTCCACACACCCTCCTTCTGGCTGACTCTGCTGTCCTGGAAAAGCCCCCCGCCCCCGAGACTGGCTCAGCCCTCCTCTCAGGGAGCCTGGGGGCCCGGGGGCATCCTCAGGGGTGGGCAGGCACTCCCGAGGCAGGTCTGGGAGGGGAGGCAGAGGGGGCACTGGGCTCACAGGGAGGAGCCCCAAAGCAAAAGTGAACATGGGACCAGAAGGAGCCCCCCGCTTCCTGCCGGGCTGGCTTCAGGAGCAGGGCTGGGGGGCCTCAGGCAGAGAGAGGCTGAGGGGGGCCTGTTTTTCCTCTACCCCCTCCACCCAGAGGGCCCGAGTCCCCACCCAAAGACCTCAGCCCACGTGGAGGCCCCTCTGGCTTTGGCCGCTCTGTTGTCCCACGGCCCCATCAGCAGTGTGTCTGACGAACCCCCATTTCTCAGATGAAGAAGCAGAGAACGAGGCCTCAGCCCGGGTTACCAGCAGAGTGAGGACCAGAGGACCCAGCCAGGCTGCAGGGGCCAAAGGGTCAGGGACAGGATGGGGGCAGGGGACAGGGCAGGGAAGGCCTCCCCAGGCCTGGCTCTTAACTCTTTACCGCTTGGGTCTGAGCGAGGGCTGCCGGCTTGGGTATGGGGGCCGGGAGACCTGAAGTCCTTCCGCAGCAGGACCCCTCTGTCACCCTCTATATCCCAGCGGCAGCTGCCCCCACTGCCCTCAGACTACCTGCCAGAGGCTTCCGGGGCCCTCTTGTTCTGGGGGCTTCTGTTCAGGCACGTGGGGTCCCTCCCTTCCTTTAGCCCCCCCAGAGTGGGCCATGCTCAGACACCCCACAGCCACTGGCTCTGCAAGGAGCCCTCGCCGCGCCCAGGAGTTTGCAGGACCCTCCCCCAGCAGCCTGCCCGCGGGGACCCAAGGCCGGTCTGTCTCTAGGCTGACGGTGGGAGCACAGGCAGAACTGGAAAGACGCATCTGGCTTCAGCCATCACGGGGGTAGAGTCTGTTAGGGCAAATGCAGGCTGAGGCCCCACAGGGGCAAGGAGCCTGGCCCCCTTCCCAGCCCCCGGACATCGGGGTGACCAAGGTTGTGCGCCAACCCACGCTATGTCTCTGACCTGCAGACCTCAGCAGGAGGGAAGCACGGGCAGCCCCCGCCACCAGGAAGAGCGGCTGCCACGCGAGCCCAGGGGATGACGGAGCCCCCTCCTCCAGGTGAGCCCACAGCAAGCTTCTGGGCAGCAGCAGGGGTCTGGCTGTGCCTGGGAATGTGTTCCACACACACGTGCACTTAGGTGACCAGGGCCCGGGCTCTGCTTCAAGCGCCCCCCCCCAGCCCCCACCGCGCCTCGCGCATGATGATGGCCGTGACAATCGTGGTACAGAAATGACCCACTAATACCAGCTCTCCCAGGTGGGGCGTATCTACACCCGGGTCCCGCTGCGTGAGCCACGTCTTGCACTGGGCACTGCTGCCCCTGGGGCTGCCTTAGTCTCATTACAAACGCAGAAACGGAGCCCGGGAGTCCCCGCTGGTGACGGTGGGATTCGGGTGCGGGGGCTCCCTGGGGGCCTGAGGAACACTCAGGGGTGGTCCTGACTGTCCTGAACGGAGGGGGGTGCCCACTGGGGGTCCCGCAGGCCCCCTAACCTGGCACTCTGGTTGGGAGGGTCGCTTAGTGTCACACTCAGGATCCAGCCGGGCTCCGGTCTAAGTACGGGGTCTCCGGGCCACCGGGGTCATTATGTCCACCCCGCGTGGGGCTGCAGGGTAGTGGCCAGCTTCAATCAGCCCCGGTGCCTGGCGAGCTGGCCACCCCGTTGTGACGGCCATCCCCAGCGTCTGGGGCTCAGCCTGCGGGGTCGAGGGCTCCCCACGCGGCCTCCCGGCTGGCTGGCGTCGCGGTCCTGCGTCCCCTGCGGCCGCGCGCCCCGCCGCGGGGCCTCGGAGCGGGCTCGGGAGGGGCGGCGCGCCGCGGCGGGTGCGCGTCCGAAGCCCCGGGTTCGGGCTGACTCACCGCCGTGCCCGGGGTGGGGGTGGGGCGCGCCCTGGCCGCGGGCCTCAGTGTCCCCATCTGCGCAATGGGGGCGGGCGCGGGGCCTCGGGGCCCACCCGGGGCGTGCCGGGGGCGGGGGCGGGGCGGGGCGGAGGGCGGGGCCGGGGCCCCTCGGCGCGGCGGCGGCGGCGGCGGCGGCGGCGGCGGCGGCGCGTGCGCGCCCGGCTCGGGCGGTGAGTGCGGAGGGAGCGGGCGCCGGGCCGGGGGGCGCGGGGAGCGCCGAGGGCGGGGTCTGCGCGCTGGGGCGGGGGAGGTCGGGGGCCCTGGCGCGCGCGGAGCTGGGGGGCGACGCGGAGCGACCGCGGGGAGTCGAGAGGTGAGCGGGCCGGGGGCGCCGGGGCTGCCGCGCGGGGACGCGACCCCCGGCCCTGCCCGGATCCTGCGCCGGGTCCGGAGAATGGGCCCGGCGGCCTCGGGAAAGGGCGCCCCCTGCCGGTAACAGGCGACGAGCCGGGCCGCGCGGGGGCCCGAGGGGGGCGGGGGGCGTCGCAGCCCCTCACCCGCGTCTGGGCCCCGAGCGTCGCCCCCCACCCAGACCCAGGGCCTGACTCAGGGCCTCGCGGGCCCCAGACCCGGTGTCTCTCCCTCCTCACCCCCACCCCCCGCGGGGCCGGCGTGCAGGGGGAGGGGAGGCAAGGGGCAGGCGGCTGAGAGGACGCTTCCCCGGTGCCCCGTCACCCCGCCTTTCCGCCCTCCCAGGGTCCTAATGTCCAGGGCACCCCTCTCGGTGGAAGGGGGACCCAGGGCCGTCGCTTTGCGGCGAGTCGGGCCCCTCCCTCTGCGGACCCAGCCCTCCCCCGGGTGGGCGCTGCGGGGATGCCGCGCAGGCAGGTGGGAGGGAAGTGGGCTGGGCTCACGCTGACCCTCCGGGAGGGTGGGACATTATCGCTTCGCAACCTGAGTCGCTGCGGCCACCCCCGCCCTGGCTCCTCCGCCCCAGCTGGGCTGTCACCGCGAAGGGAAATGACATTCTGCCAGCCTAGCACAGGCCAGGCAGCACCCTCGGCCTCCCCCAGCCCGGGAGGAAACATGACTTCAAACACTGACTCTCCTCTTTTAAAGCATGAGCAGGGGAGGTGCTGGGGCGGCTGTGTGTGGGGGGGCAGTTACATCTGCAAGAACTGAGCCCCGCCCCCCCACCAGGCACCTAGCACGGGGGGGGGGGGGGGGGAGCACAGCGTCTGTGGGCCCCTGGTGGGCTCCTGCCCAGCTCTCTGACCCACCTCTGCCTTCCCAGGGCCTGGCCTGCTCCCCAATGCCACCTGCTCCCATCCTCTCCTGCTTGCCTAGACCTCCAGGAGTGCGCCCCCTAACGGTGTGCTGTGCTCCCCCCCAGGGTCCACTCCCGAGCTCCCCCTCCCTGGCTCTGACAGGACATGCCCCTGCCCACAGACTGCTGAGAAGCACCACACAGCCCCCCAGACTAAGTCCCAGCACCTCGGCTTCCCCCTGCCCTCCCCGCTTGGCCACCGACCAAGAGCAGGGGTGCGGGAAGGAAGGACTCTCGTCCGGCTGCCTCCCCGCCCCACGTGGGTCCGTGTGACGCAGGGGGGAACAGAGCGCCGACCCCACTCCCAGCCGACGGTGCAGACCAGCTGTGGTAGCACTCTCCCCTCGGGGTGGGGCTCTGCAGGCCTCACTCTTTATGGGACCAGCTGTCAGAGCCAGAGAAGGGGCCTCTGAGACCCTCGTGGTGTCCCAGAGAAGGGGGCGACCTACCCCGATTCTACCTCCTGCCCCCACAGAAGTTCAGCCTTTTCCTGTGTGCTTTCCTGCTGAATGCCCCGTAGGGCCAGGGGCTGCCCACCTGGGTGGGACCCAGCCCCTTGGGGGCCTCGGGTGGGGTGCCTGGAGCATGGGGGCGGGGAGCTCCCCGTCTACCCAGACGCTTGGCTGCACACATAGGTGGTAACCCCCCAGACCGCACGGCGCCCTCAGCATGTTGTAGACCAGTAATTCTGGGCTGGGGTTTCTCACATTCCCAGGAATGCTCTCCCAGCCTCCTTGACTTCCATCCACAGCACAGAGGGATGGCCTCTGGCTCCACTGGCATGTGGGAAGGGCTCCTCCAGTGCCCCCCGACCCGCTGTCCTGGGGTCCCTGGGCCAGACCGGTCAGACCCCAGTGTAGGAGTGACCCCTTCCTATACGCAGGCTCTGCCCCGTTCTCAGGGCTCCCGCATGGCTCCCGCATGCTGAGCGCCTGCACCCTCATTGCCCCCCCCCACGGCTGGCTCCCCATTTGGCAGATGAGGACACTGAGGGCCCGAGGGCCAAGCCAGCTGGGCTGGGTTCCAGCTCTGCTCACTAACGCCCCGTGTGCAGACTGAGATTGGTACTGTCCTGCCAGGACAAGGAGGGCGCTAGCCAGGGCGTTAGAACGGGTGCAGACGCTCCCCCTGGGCCCCCACCTTCCCAGGTGAACTTTGCTGGAGCCGCAGACACCTTCACGGTTCACCCAGACCAACGTGCCTCCGCCCCCACCGTGAGGGTGCCGGCTTCTGGTCCTGGGCCCCTGTGACTGGCAAAGGGCCGGCCTCACCCGCTGAGACAGGTTGGGGGAGGACGGGGCTGGCACTGGCCTTGGGGCTCTCCTGCTGGCGAAGTGGCTGCGTGGGACGGGTGTCACAGACCCAGGGTGCCGTCGCCCGCAGAGGTACGGGCTCAAGGAGGGGTCCGCAGAGGGACTTAGGGGGTTGTGCCTTGTGCTCCAGGCCACCGTCAGGAGAAGGCCAACCCGCTGGGACGCACGGGCCATGTGTGACTCCAGGGAGCTGCTTCTGGGGTGGCTCCTGGTGCTGGCAGTGGGTGGCACTGAGCACGTCTTCCGGCCTGGGTGAGTGGGCCCTCTGGCCGCTGCGGGGGGGCGGGGTGGGCACAGGAGCCCTCGGCCCCTCCCCAGGGTCTGGGCTCCGGGAGCCCCGGGCTGACACGCTGCTCCCCCCGCCTCCGTAGCCGCAGGGTGTGTGCCATCGGGGCTCCCAGGGGCCCCGAGTCTGAGTCTTTTGTGCAGCGGGCGTACCAACCCTACCTCACCACCTGTGACGGGCACCGAGCCTGCAGCACCTACCGGTGAGTGCCCCCCGCTCCCGGCAGGGCCCCCATCTGCCACACGTAAACCCTGAGGCCCAGGAGGGCGGGTCGCCCCAAGCTGGGAAAGCCGGGCCCGGAGGGGTCAAAGGACTCACTGAGTGGACGGCAGAGGCCGGCGTCCCTGTCGACTTAGGCCGGTCCTGGTCCCGGGCCGTGGCTGTGGTTAAGCTCAGACATCATCTCCTCCCTGCCCGCCCCCCCATCTCCGGAGGGGGTCACCCATCTTGCCTGCTCCCCTCTGCTTTCAGGGGGGCTCACCCGCTCCCGGCATGGCTGGCTACAAGTTCTTACCGCTTGAGATGCCTGCCTCCCCGACACCTGCCTCGGAGCCCCAGTGGGTCCCCCTCTCCCCGTGACAGCCCCAGTGGTCACCAGACAGAGACCCTGCCCCCACACACCCAGGACATCCCAGTGGCCAGCACGAGGGGGCGTGTCTCCCGTCTTCGGCTGGCAACTTGCCTTAAAAAAGATTTTGCTTTCTGCGGGGGTTCTCAAAGACCTCCCTGTGGGATATCCCCGCACCCCCAGCTGGCCAAGAAGGTGGGGGCAGTGTGGGTGGGGCCCAGGCTGAGACCCTGAGATGCACGCCCAGTGAGGGGTGGGGCCCTGTCCCCTGCACCTGCCACTGGGCAGGCCGGCCAAGGAGGGGCTGGCAAAGCCCCACTCGGGAGTCACCCCTTCCTGGGCCTGCTCGGAGCGGGGCTGGGCGTCCAGGATCCCAGGCCGCAGGTGGTTCCTGCACTGGGGGCTTGAGCGGTGCTGGCCCAGGAGGGCACCCTCAGCATCCAGGGGCCCGGCGCCCAGGGAGGGAAGGCCGGCGAAGAGCTGGGAGGACCAGCCCGGGTCTGCTGACGCCCCACTGCCCCCGCACACCCCGCAGGACCATCTACAGGACTGCCTACCGTCGCAGCCCCGGGCCGGCCTCCACCAGGCCTCGCTACGCTTGCTGCCCCGGCTGGAAGAGGACCAGTGGACTCCCCAGGGCCTGTGGAGCAGGTGAGAGGTGCAGGGCCCCACAGCACCCAGTCAGCCAGTTAGCCAACTGCTCCTGCGGCCTGGTCGTGCCACACCCCATCCCCCTTTCCAGACCCCGGGCAGAGCACCTGTTGCTTTCGCCTGAGCGGAGCGCCTCCTTGCTGCACGGCGCCCCTTCCCCGGCTGCCACCCCTGCAGGGCCCTGGGGCCCCCCCTCAGTCCGTGACAGGCCTCTCCCTCAACAGCAGTATGCCGGCCCCCGTGCCAGAACGGAGGGAGCTGTGTCCGGCCCGGTCACTGTCACTGCCCTCCAGGATGGCAGGGTGACACCTGCCAGACAGGTGAGGCTGGCTCCCGTCCCTCCGGAGGGGAAGGGTCCTGTGGACACCACCCTGGGTGTCCCGGGTGGCCTGCCGACTGGCGGGTGTTAAGGGGGCTCAGTGTGGGTGCCCCTCCCTGCCCACACCCCTCTTCCCGCAGACGTGGACGAATGCAGTACCGGACGGGGCCCCTGCCCCCAGCACTGCATCAACACCGCGGGCAGTTACTGGTGCCGGTGTCAGGAGGGGCACAGCCCGTCCGCAGATGGTGCCCTCTGCCTGCCCAAGAGAGGGACCCCCCGGCTAGCCCCGAACCCCACAACAGGTAAGCTTCCCCCTTGCCCCCGCCCACGTCCTTGCCGCTGTGCTGGGAGGTGGGACAGGGAGGGCCCGAGAGGGGGCTGGGCGTCACCCTGCCGATCTGTGCCCGCCACCGTGGGGGCAGCCAGCCCCGGGCGGCAGGCCATCTCCCTGACCCGGGCAGAAGTGGGGGGTCTTCCCCAGGGGAAAGGCGGGTGGCCGTCCCCCCCGGCGCATCACGGGACGGGTTGCCGAGAGGGGGCCTCATCTCAGCCGAGAGAGCGGAAGAAGGCCCCCACCCCGCGTCTTCTCCGCGGCCCCTGCCCGGGCAGCCGGGAGACCCACACCTCCGCTGCCGACGGGACATTATTACTTTTGGTACGCGCTGTGACACTTCAAACTCGTACCGTGAGTAATAATGCGCTGTCGGCAGCCTGGCACCAGGAGCGCAGTGTGGACCTCGGCTCGGACCGCTCAGCACCGCGGGGCCCCTGGCACAGCGTGGGGACCGGGGCGGGGGGGCACCGAGGTGTGCGGAGGTGGTCTGCGGGCCCGCCTGGGCGCCTGCCGTAGGGGTGGGCTCGCGACGGCAGCTGGGTCTGTGACCGCTGGGGCTTGAGCCCCCGTCTCCAGACCCGTGCCCCACGCTCGGCGGAGGCCGGGAGGTCTCCCGGGGGAGGTGAGGAGCCAGCCTGGGGTGTGGGGCTGGGCCTGCCCGACTCAGCACCGGGATCTCCCCAGGACCAGACGGCACAGTCGAGGAGGAGGTGCGGAGGCTTCGGTCAAGGGTGGACGTGCTGGAACAGGTGAGGCCTGGGCCGGGACCCCCCCCCCCCCCCGCCCCCGGTTGTCTCCCGTCACGTAGCTCAGACCCTCAGAGTGGTCGCGGGGTTCGGTGGGGGTGGTCCCGGGAAGGAGGCCTCCTGGGTACTGACGGCCGGGGCCTGGCAGGGGCAGCGGGCTGATGCCGGGGAGCCCCAGGGGAGGAGGGACCGAGCTTGGCCACGCCCCCTCAGGCGGGCAGAGGGCCCGAGCCCAGGTCCACCCCTACCCTCGTCCCTGCCGTCTTTCCATGGGCCCGTTGGCTCGATGACCCCTGGAAAGCTCTGGTCCACCCCTCCTAGATCCCCTGACCCGGGACCCTGGGCCTTGGGGACCGTCACTGGACTGGCCCATGTGGTGTCCCCCGGTGCCCCCCTGTCTGGCCCTCCCGGCCCAGAAGCTCCCTCGGGCGAATACCCAGGGCCCCGCAGAGCTGGGTGTGGGCGTCGGCAGGCCTTACCGGCCAGTGCTCCCTAACAGCTGCGGAGCAGAGAGGGTACCTTCTGCCTGCCCCACAGAAGCTGCAGCTGGTGCTGGCCCCGCTGCATAGCCTGGCCTCGAGGGCCCTGGAGCACGGGCTCCCCGACCCCGGCAGCCTCCTGGCTCACTCCTTCCAGCAGCTGGACCGCATCGACTCCCTGAGTGAGCAGATCTCCTTCCTGGAGGAGCAGCTGGGGTCCTGTGAGTGCCGGGGTCCCGGTGCCCACCTCCCACCCACGGAGCTCCCTGGGAGCCTGAGGGCTCTGGGGGCTGGGGCCAGAGGGCGGGGTGGGGCAGCCCTGCCCGGGGCGGGGGTGGGGGGAGGTGGTGGGGGGCACTGACCTCTGACCTCAGCCCTTCACCCGCCCACAGGTTCCTGCAAGAAGGAGCTGTGACGGGTTCCCGGCTCTGGCTCCCGAGAGCCGGTCACCACGGTGCTGGGTGGGGCGGGATTCGTTCCTCCTAGCTATGAATCCAGCCTCCGCCTGGCCGGCACCTCTGCACCCCCGCCAGCGGGCCCATGGCGGAGGGAAGGTACGAGGGTCTTTGTCGCTGGGCAGCACATCCGGGGGCCCCTTGTGATCTGTGTCAGAATAAAGTGAAGGTTCAGGAGCCGCTGTGTCCTTGGTGGATCGTGGAGGGCATTCTGAAGCTGCCTGGGGGAAGGGGACGCCTGCTGCCTGGGGGGAGGGAAAGGTGGCAGCCGTGGGGCAGGGCAGGGGGCTGCAGCCACACAGCCCCTCTCTACAGCCTCCTATAGAGGGTCCCGGTCCTCCCTCTGCGGCAGGGGCCGGAGCAGGTGATTTCCGGGAAGGCGAAACTAGCCTCTAGGTGGCAAGTTGGCTTTACCCCCAGGGGGCAAAGAGCAGATCTTCAGCCTCCTTCCCCAGATCCCCGGGACGCCCACAGCCCAGTTAGGTGGACACCGCCACCCACGGAAGACAGCAATGCAGGCTGATCGTGGGCCTGGCCCCTGGAGCAGGGAGGCAGAGGCTCCCACGCTAGGCGCACGGGAGCCGAGGGCTGTGGCGTCCCGCCCGCCCCCCGAGTGATCACAAGTCACCAGGCGCTTGCGAGAGTTCTTTTATAAAAAACGGAATGCGGTGCCCGCGCGGCCGCCCTGCTCCCCAAGGCCAGTGGAGCAAGGACCTCTGCTTTCTGGCTCTCCGTGAGGCCCTGGTTGCACAGGACCGGGCGTCTGGCCCCCACCTAGAGTCCCGTTTCTCCCGGAGGGCCCGCCCTGCACCCCGCTTCTGCACCCCGCAGGCCCAGGCAGGAGGGTAAAGTGTCTCAGCGCCGGCCATCCACCCTGCGGCCGCCAGCCCGTCTGGGCCCAGGCCTGCTCCCAGATCCTCCGGGAGGCCCAAGGGTGGGCTCCGTGAGGAGGGTCCAGCTGACTCTCCTGGGGGACATCGGAGGCCTGGATCCGAGGCCCGTTGCAGGAAGCAGTGGCCTGCATCCGGGGCCAAACCAAAGCTGGGAGAACCCCGTAGGAGCAGGACACAGTGACATTTAGCAGCTGGGGCAGGGGAGGAGGTCCCTCGGTCCATTCTCCGGTCAGGCCCTGCCCCCGGTCGGCCCCGTCCTGCACCCAGGTCCTTCCCCGCTTCGGCTACTGGGCGGGCTGGGAACCAGGCCCTGCAGTGGCCCCGTTCTCCTGGGGTGTCTTGGAGATGCGGAGGAAGGTGGTCCTCATGGCCTGGTGGCAGCTATCCATAAGCTTGGGGACATCAGCGACGGTGAGGCCACTGGTGGGGACGGCATCCAGCACCTCCACCCTGATCGTTCCTGTTGGGGGGAGGGCATCAGTGGCCTGGGGGCCCCCGCCAGCGCCTGTTGTCCGGGCGCCCGTGTCGCGGCCTCTCTTGGCTCCCGCGCCGCCCGCGCCCCCTTCCTCCTGCTCCTCGGCCGCCCACTGGCCTTCCCTGGAGCCTCCCAAGGCCCCACCAGGCTGGGTTCTTTCCTGGACACCCTGGTCTCAGATGGTTGGTTTTTAATGGAGAATAAGTGACACAACCAAAGCTCCAAGGTACGCGCTCTGCAGGTTCTGACGGCTCTAGGCGCCCCTACCAGCCCCGCCAAGCTGAACACTTCTGCGCCCTCCCGGGCACCCACACCCGCCATCGCGCTCTCATCCCCCGTGATGGTTTAGGTGGTTGGGAGTCTCACATCTGGGGGCGGGACACAGCAAGGCTCCTCCCCCCACTGCCCTTCAACCTTTGGCCCCACCCTCCCACCCAGGCACCGGGTGCCCACACTTAGGGTCTGGAAGGAAGGGTAGCGGCCCCGAGTTCCCTGGCTGGTGGGCGCAGGGGTACCTGGGAGGCCGCTGCCCAGCCTGGGCCTGTGTGTGTGAACTCGGGCTCCTACCCCACCCTCTGCCAGCCTCCGTGTCCTCATCTGGGAAATGGGCCCACTACTGCCCACCTCAGCTCGTGGCTGGGATTCCAGATTCCCACCTGCCTTCTCCACTCACCACATGATCACGGAGGGGCAGGGTCTGGCCTAGAGGAATCTCCCAGAGACAGGAACTATCCCACTGGGGTTCTGGGTGTCCTACGGCCGAGGGTGCTATGCCCGAGTGTGGGGACCGGTGGAGGGGGGGGGGGGCCCACTACCTGAGGTGAAGAACTTCGTCTTGTAGTCGTAGAAGGAGGAGAAGCTGGAGTAAACCACGGGGATGATAGGCACCTGTGGACAGGAAGCCACGGTGCCTGAGGACACACAGGAGCCCACCCCCGCCCACCCGGAGCCCCAAGAATGAGCCACTGGGGAGTCCTGCCTGGCCACCCGCTTGCCTTCGGCCTGAGGAGGTCCTGGGAGTGCCATGGCCGCAGGACAGACGTGCTGACCTGCCTCAGGGCCCTTCTGCATACTGACCCCTGGGCGGGGGACACCTTTCGCGCCCTGGGTGGCCCAGAGTTCCGTAAACGCATCCCACATATCTTCACTCAAGCATTCCTTTCCACCAGGAAGCCTCCTGGGCTGGCACACGTCCTTATGATACACATCGGTGCCCCCTACGGTCCTGATGGCCCAGGGGAGGGGTGGGGGGGGGGGAGTCAGGGTCCTGTCCAGTTTAGCAGGAGGTTACTGAGGTCTTTGGGCCCACCCCTCCCCCATCCCGGTGCAGCTCTAACCAGGGGAGAGGACAGGGGAAGATGCCCAACCTCCTGGCTGAGGCCGTCTTCCCCCCAGCTCTGCCACACCTCAGTGTCCCCTCTCTCACCACCCCTCTCTCCCATGCCACCAGCCCAGGGAAGTGACATCGGCCCCAGGCATGTGGCAGGGGTGCCTTCCACCTCCCAGCTGGAGGGGCCGCAGGTCCAGGGCTTGAAAGAGCCTTGCTGAGGCATTGCCGCGCTCCGGGCCCCTCGGCCCCATGCACCCAGCGCATCCGGGGTGTGAGCTGGGAGCCCCTGCGAGCCGTGCTCGGGGCCAGACACCAGGGGGCGCCAGAGGCCAGCCGGCACAGGTGGAGATCAGGAGAGCAGACCCCTACCCGGCCACCTCCCAGACCCCAACTGGGCAGGAGGACAGCCCCTTCCCCTGACCCCAGACGATGACTTTCGCCTACACGAACACCCTTCCCCTGACCCCAGACGATGACTTTCCCCTACACAAACACCCTCCAACAGGGCGTGGGACAGGGTGCCTGTTCCCCACCAGGAGACCCTGCCCTGCCGACAGATGCGCCCCCAGTTCTCCCGGCATCACCCCAAAGCCCCTCTCAGACAAACTGCACCTCGGGGCAGAGCACAACGGCCCAGCGCAGAGCTCGCAGCTCGCTCTCTCCAGGGCCGCCTCTGGCTCTGCCCAGCCCTGCCCCTCTGGACCCGCTGGTGCCCCCAAAATCCCACTCCAGCCAGCGGTTCTGCAGGACCCAACGAGCACTCGGCCTTCCCGGGCGCTCAGCAAACAGGCCCGCCGCCTCTGCCTTCTACGCCGACCCCGGCCTCCCTGCGGGGGCCCCTCGCCTGGCCAGCTCCAACCCGGGGGTGCTGGAGCTCCAGGCACGGGCGCCCCGGTGACAAGCGTGAGTCCCACTGCCCACTGGACCCGATCAGCCACCAGCCCTAGTGCTCAGAGTGGGTGAAGAGGCCCGAAGAAATGCCCTCCGTCACGGGTCAGGAAGCAGGTGCCGAGGGGTGGTGGCCAGGCAGTCGCCTTCCGCCTGAAGCCGACCGGGACCCGCTTCCCTGCCCCCCTCCCCAGAGAGGGCGCTGCCCTGGCGTACCTGGGCCTGGATCGCCAGGTAGAAGGCACCCTTCTTGAAAGGTAGCAGGTCCCCGTTGTCGTTCCTCGTGCCCTCAGGGTAGACCCACACCTTGAGCTGCAGGGGAGAGAGGGGCGGCTGGAGCGGAACCTCACAGCCCATCCCCTCCAAAGGAGCCCCGCTCCTCGGCCGAGACCACCGCCGCTAACGCGTAGGCACTGCTCCCGACGGGCCGTTCTGCACGACAACGTGGCAGCCTGTGCGGTGCCGAGCAGGCCCGAGCCCCACGTTCACACTGTCCCTGACCACGCACTTGTCCACGGGAGCCATCACGCCCACACTCACTCTGTCCCTGACCACGCACTTGTCCACGGGAGCCATCATGCCCACACTCACTCTGTCCCTGACCACGCACTTGTCCACGGCGGCCATCACGCCCACACTCACTCTGTCCCTGACCACGCACTTGTCCCCGGCGGCCATCAAGCCCACACTCACTCTGTCCCTGACCACGCACTTGTCCCCGGCGGCCATCACGCCCACACTCACTCTGTCCCTGACCACGCACTTGTCCCCGGCGGCCATCACGCCCACACTCACTCTGTCCCTGACCACGCACTTGTCCCCGGCGGCCATCAAGCCCACACTCACTCTGTCCCTGACCACGCAGTTGTTCCCGGTGGCCATCACGCCCACATTCACTCTGTCCCTGACCACGCACTTGCCCCCTGCGGCCATCAAGCCCACACTCACTCTGTCCCTGACCACGCACTTGTCCCCGGCGGCCACCCCGCCCACACTCACATTCTCCCTGACCATGCGCTCGCCCACGTCGGCCATCACGGTCATGGCGGTCCTGGAGCGCTGCCGGTTGATGAAGAAGACACCCCCGAGGTACATGATCAGGCCCACAGGCCCCGTGAAGAGCAGCTCCCGCTTGGCAATCTGCACGCAGCGCTTGGGTAGGGCCTCCATAAGGCCTGCAGGTGGCCATGGGACACCAGGCAGGTGGAGGCCGTGCTCAGAGCCTGGCAGCCATCTTTCCCAAGGAGGAGAGCGCCGGCCCCGTGCCTCGACCACCAACAGGCCCGGGCCCATCGTGCCTTCCCACTAGCCACCCCTGCCTCCCGCCTGCAAAGGGAGGGAGCGAAGCGGCACTCCCAGCCGTCAGCGCCCCATGCGCAGCGTCAGGCACATGCAGTTTTGTGTGGCTGCAGGGAGGCACGGGTCCCGCTGGCCCGGGTCCGCATCCCCTCGCCCGCCGGCTCATCCGGGCCCGGGCTCTACCTCCCTGAAGCATCTCCCCCACAGAGACCGGGGCAGGGTCCCGGGCTGGGCCTGCAGCTGGGAAGGGCCAGCTCTCCCACCAGCCCCTCCGCGGCCCCGCCTTACCCATCATGTCCAGGATGCTCTGGTGGTTAGAAATGATGACACACGGGTGGTCCACCTCCAGCTTCTGGCGGCCCTTTATGTCAAAGCGAAGGCCGAACATGTACTTGAAGGTCCGGACAAACCAACTGATGATGCTAGAGAGAGACGGCATCATTGAGCAGGGCCCCGCTGGCAGGGGCCCCGAGATCCCCACGGCAGACGGAGCCCCGGCTTGCCCTCTGTCTGGCAAAGGGGAGGGCGCCCACTTCCACATCTGCTTTCCAGGGACCTGCCCGTGTGACCCCGCCCTCACCCCGACACCCCTGCTTGCTCAGCCAAGTGGGGGACTCAGCTGGAAGGAGGCTGGAGGCTGAGAGCCCCCAGGGCCAGCCTGGGTCTGGTTCCTGGCTGTGTCAGCGACTAAAAACCCAACGTGGAGGGGCGCCTGGCTGGCTCAGTCGGCAGAACGTGCCCCTCTTGATCTCAGGGTTGTGGGTTCGAGCCCCACGTTGGGTGTAGAGATTACTTATAAAATTTAAAAAATAATAATTATAGGGGTGCCTGGGCGGCTCAGTCGGTTAAGCGTCCGACTTCGGCTCAGGTCGCAATCTCGCGGTTCGTGGGTTCGAGGCCCGCGTCGGGCTCTGTGCCAACAGCTCAGAGCCTGGAGGCGGCTTCAGATTCTGTGTCTCCCTCTCTCTGCCCCTCCCCTGCTCACACTCTGTCTCTCTCTCTCTCTTTCTCTCTGGAAGGTAAATAAACATTAAAAACTTCCCGAGGGCACAGGCGAGAGAGGAAGGGAGCCAGGACGCACCCAGGCCTGGGACACCACCCGCCCCCGCCCCCGCCCCCGCGGGTAGCTGCTCTGGAGCATCGGGGACCCTCAGGGGCCGCCTCCAAGCAGCATGTGGCGGGTGTGAGTGGGTATGTCTGTGGGGATGTGTCTGCAGGTGCTGGCGGGCCTTGGAGAACACAGGGAGGCAGAGTGGCCTGGGACGCTTTGCTCGTACCCCGGAAGGGACCCATCAGGGGTCCTGGGGGTGACGGAGCCCAAGGCGTGAGGCTCAGTGTCATGTCAACTCCTTGCAGGGCCCCTGGGTCTTTCCCATCCCCTGCGGGGGTGGGGGGGGGCAGGCGACTAAACATGTGCCCCCACGGACCCAAGGGTTCCTAACCCAGAAGTGTCTCCTTCTCCCCGAAGGTTCGGGCGCCCTCCAGCCCCTGAGTTAGCGGAGGCCGTCCATGGTCTTGATGGGAAGGGAGGGATTTCCCGCTTTATACAGAAGGGTGAAGTAACCGCCCAAGGCCCAGGGATGGCTGTCAGGAGAGCAGAGACTCAGCGCTGGACTCAAATCGTCGTAAAACACACATGACCTAAAATGTACTGTCTCAACTGCCGTTAAGCACACACAGCCCAGCGGCATCGTGCACATTCACATCCCAGGACAACCTCACCCTCCAGACCCAACTCTGTCCCACTGAACACGGACCCTCCCCTCCCCCCGCTCCCTCCCACTCCCTGTGTCTGTGGGTCTGACTCCTCCGGGGCCCCCTGTGAGCTGAGGCTTCAGGGCTGGCCGTGCGTCTGCAAGCTGTGTCTCACCCAGCTGCCCCGTGTTGCAGAGGGGGACACTGAGCCCCAGGGAGGCGCAGCAGCTAACGTGGGGCTGCTGGGCGAGGTGATTAGGCCACCTCCCTCCCCGGACCTGCCAGCCTCGGCCAGCTCAGGCCACGCCTGCCCGTACATCCCTTCCCGCTCCGGGGCTGCGCTAGCCAGCTGCTGGCCTTCCACGGGCCCCAGTTTCTCATCTACAAAGACCACTTCTCGGTCACTGTGAGGACCGAGGGGACAAGGAGGGGTCACGAGCAGGTGCTTCGCAAAGAGGAACGATGGAAATGGCCAGTAAACAGGCAAAAGCCTCCGTTTCACCAGCGGTCAGAGCGAAGCACATGGGAACCAGAACCCTGGCTGCATCTAGAGGGGAATCGGCATCAGCCCTCGGGCAGCCGGCACAGCCAGGCCTGGAGGGCAGGTCGGCATTGCCCGGCAATGGGAAATTGCCACCAGGAAGTCGGGTGCCTCTCCCGGGATCGGATCCTGAGGCCGGCCCTGCGCCCCTCCAGGGTGGTCCGAATCAGAAAACGGCAGCCGTCCAGGTGTCCCCCGCCCCAGGGAGAGGTGGATTCGCGGGGCGCTGGGCAGGGCAGCCAGGGAGACCCCCACTCACTCGGGGCACCTCCCACCGCCGCACAGGGTCTCGGGCCACACCTGCAAGTGCACGGCGTTCTCTCTGGTAGAGCCACTCGCCCGCTTCTGTCTCCCTTTGTATCTCTCTGTCTCCCTCTCTTTAAAAATAGAGGTAAAATACACGTGACATAAAACTCATCACCTTAGTCGTTCTTAAACGTCCAGCTCGGTAGCAATGACACACCCCCACTGAGATGTGGCCGTCCCCGGTGTCTGCCTGTCTCCAGGACTTCTCTCCCTTTTCTGCCAGGATTTCTTTTTGTATCTACTGGAAGGCATTGGCTGCGGACTGGTTTTTCCAGAACTGCAGGGAATATCGTGTGCAGACCTCAGGCAGCGTGCTGGGCGCGCGCGCGCACACACACACACACACGCACCACGACAGCTGCCGTGACCCGGGCAGGCTGCCAAAGCAAGGTGCACGCTGGGATTGGAGGAGGCACCGGTGCGTCCCCGGGGACACAGCATAGTCTCTGGAGGCAGCGCGCCCCCACCTCTCCCTCTCCTGACGTCACGTCACGTCGCGTTCCAAGGTTTTCCGTAAAAGCGGTGAGCGAGGTGAACGTTTTAAGAGTATCTCAACGTGAAGGAAGCAAAGCGAGGACGCTTCCGGGTGCCCCCCGCGCGCCTCCAGGTACAGAAAGCGGGGCTCCCCCCACCCCCGGAGAGCAGTGGCAGGTGGGCACGCCCCTCCCCCACGCCTCGCACGTGCCAAGCACTGTGCCAAGGGCCTGATGGGAACCCTCACGTTCGGCTCAGACAGTAGCCCCACGAGGTGGGCACGCCCGGGACGTCCACCCCACGGAGGAGGGAGTCCAGGCTCAGCAGTGAAGCCGCCTGCCCAAGGTCACACCGCAGGGACACCAGGTGGGCCGGAACCCACTCTTAACCCGGTTTTCGGAAAACAAGCAGAAGACGCCAGGCAAAGGGCAAGCGGGAGGGGGGGGTGAAGACTCGGGATTGCAAGACCGAATTCCAGAAGCTGCTGTGAGGCCTCCCTCCCCTCCCTGAGGCTCTGTAGACACCACCCAGGCAGAAGTGACGCTGTCCCCACTCGGCCAGCCCAAAGCAGCCGCCATTGTCCTGAGCCCAGCCCCACTGGGCCCTTCCGGCAGCCAGCCGCAGAGCGTAGGGGGGCCGCCCTCTTGGGAGCCAGGTGTCCCCGGTGCTGGCCTCGGGGACTCGGCCGCACAGCTCTGGGGGCTGTTCTCCATCCCTAGCCCCCAACTCCATGACCCCACCTCCCCAGGTGGAGCCCAGGTGGCCTGGTGGGTGCCCGCTGCCAGGTGGGTGACAGGTGCCATCTTTCCACCTCATGGCGCGTGGCCCCCGGGAGCAGGATGGTTCGTCGGGCAGATAGATGGGCTGTCCTGGCCCTTCCTGGATCTTTCTCAGGAGCCCTCTACCCAACCCAGAACCACCTAGAACCTCTGAGCACTAGGACGCCACAGATCCGTCCAGTGCCCCAGGGGAGCCCAGGCTCCTCAGACCTTCTGCACTTAGCCTGAGGACACGTGGGGCCTTCGCAAGCTCTAGGTGAGGCAGATCCGGATCCTGGCTCCCTTCTCTGGCCATGACTTTGGGCGATGCACCTGACCTCACTAAGTATTCACGTCTGCCTGTGAAAGGGGAAGGGTGTGGACCTTGAGCCCAGGAGGCTGCGACCCTGGGAGCAACTGAAAAGTGAAATGTGGTGTTGCAAGCAGGTAAGAATCCAAAGGGGATGAGAGTGACAGCCTCCCCCTGCCCCCCGCGCCCCCCCCGCCCCAGCCAGCCAGCACTGTGCTCCAGCAGCTGGAAGGAAGTTCAAGGCCAGCCCCAGGCCGCCTGCTGACCTCTGCCCCCAGCCCCGGACTTGGGGGCGGGAGGTGCACCAGCCCGCAGCCTAACCCTCTGGGTTTGCGCCCGTCGCCACCCCCCCCCCCGCCGCCACCCCGAGAGCAAGGTCTCGGAGGGTTCATCTGGGGGACAGCCCTGCCAGGAAGGCAGCATGGAGCCATCGATCTGCTCAGGGGACAGGAGGCTCCAGAGAGGCCACCTGGCAGGGCAGGAATGTTTTCCACGTGTGCGACGTGTCGGAGCACAAGGAGGGGACAGGGGCCGGGTGGGGTGGGGTTTCCAGCCTGTGCAGCAGGACGCCCAGAGGTGTTAGGAGGGGCTGTGTGGGAATGGGGTGCACACCAGGGGGCTGGAAGGAGGGGGGGCCGGCAAGCTCTTAGTCCCCAGGCAGGGTCTCCAGGGCTCCGAGCAGCACATCCAGGGAAGGACACTGCCCCTGGCCGTCCTACCCCAAGAAAAACAAAGGCAGACCTTCCTGCAACACTAGGACCCCCGGCCAGCGCCCATGTGCCACATGAGTTCCTGACTGCACCGTGCCCCCCTCCGTGCACCCCTGCAGGACCACCGAGTGGCTGGCTAAGAGGCTGGGCTGTTCTGGGTTCAAACCCTGACTGGCATCAATAAGCCCCCGTTCTCCGGCCGAAACAACGCATCGGCTGCACAAACCGTGCCTCGCTGCCCCCACCCCCCACCTCCTCGAAGCTAAGAGCTATGCCACCTGGGTCCTGACAGTTCGGATGGACGCAGAAGCACGCGGGCCAACCCCCAGCGGCCCTGCCACAGCAGCGGCATCCCGGACCCCGAGAACGGCGGAGCCACGGGCCGGAGGGGCCGGAAGATTTCCGTGGACCTGGGCGGCCTGGCTCTGGTCTCCCTCGATGCACAAAAGAGTAAAGCCTCTTGGTTAAGCGGCTCTTACCAGGATCTCCTGACCCTGCGGTGGAACCTACTTCTCACACAGGTGGCACAGAAAAGCTTTATTTTTCTCTCTGTCAAATGGGTGTATTAAGGGCCTCTCCTCCCAGAATGGGGAAGACGACCTAATAACTCCACCCACCCCAGCCAACAGGGCACAATCGGCCTGGGAGGAGTTCTTAGTCTCAGCCCCCAGCCGGGCCGGGGTCTCCTCAGCTCTTCTGTTCCCATCACTGTTCCCCGCACCCTGTGAACTTGAGTCCAACAGGCAAAGGTTCCCTGGGGAGCTCCTTGGCAGAGCAGGGCTGCCCCCCCCCCCCGTCCCCCCCAGGGCTCCAGCGCCCAGAGCCTGGCATCCAGCCCCGCAGAGCTGGGTGGGCACGGAGGGAAAAGACAAAACACGCTCTTGGGAGTCATTCCCAGCGGGTCGGCACCCCAGTTCCGCCATGTCTAACTCCGGGACCCTGGGCGGCCACCTCCCCCGCCCCCCCGCACTGTGCAGGCCTTATACCTGCGGGTGTCGGTCACACCCCGGACTCCTCAGCAGTTAAGTGAGGCACAGGATAACGCCCGTCCCCACAGTGGAGGTACAGCAGCCCACGGGAGACGGGAGTAGAGGCTGTGGCCTCAGGCAAGGTGGCCTCTTCCAGAAGTCAGGGCGGGGCTGGAGAGCAGAGCAGCCAGGCACCCAGGGTGCTCAGGGGTCCAGGACAAGCTGGTGAGTGAAGACGCGGCATGTCCCAGCCCCACGGGGGCCTGCGGTGAGGGGGCAAGGAGCCTGTGCGCTCCGTCCCTCTGGCACCCCCGCTCCATCCTCCCGGGTCCCGTCCTGGGGCAACCCCCCCACCCCGCCCCTTCGGGGAACTCCTCACAGCATGCCCCACCAGTGCCCCCACTATTGCCAGGGGCTCACATCCCTGTGACCCACCCCTGTGGGACCTGACCATCCAGGGGAAGGAGGCTGTGGTCTCTCCCTGGGGAGAACACAGCACCTGCCGTTACCTGGCAGTATCCTGGGGTGCCCCCCCCCCCCCCCGCGCAGAGCCTGGATCCGGGGCTGCCCTAGGGAGGGGAGGGCAGCAGGAAGCCCCCCCCCCCACCATCAGAGCCTCTACAGTCCTGAGGAGGACACCCGAGTGGGCCAGAATCTCAGGCCACTGGGACTAAGGAGAGCAGACCCAAGCCGGGGGGGCGGGGCCAAGGGCAGGCCCAGTCCTAGTGTGACCAGCCTGCCAGGTCCAGTCACCAAGTCAGAAAGGAGACTGGTGGCTTCTGATGTGACTCCTGGGAGGCAGCTTTGAAGTCTGAGTCAGTCCTTTTAAAAGACAAGAAAGCTGCTTCTAAAGAGGCCACCTGATGACACAAGGTGGGGGGAGGGGAGGGCCACCTCCCTGCCTCCTGTCGCTTCTGAAAACCTGCTCTGGGCCCAGCTCTCCCGCCTGCCCCCCCCCCCTTGCCCCGGGACAGCTCGGCCCGGGGCTCCCCCCGCCTCAGAACCAGAGGTGCCATCCCCTGGCCCGGCTCTTGCCAGGCAGCACCACCTCCAAGAAGCCCCCCGGCCCGTGGGTCCCTGAACCCACACCTCTCCTCCTGTGCCCAGTGGAGGCCCCTGCAAGGGGCCGGGCCGTCACAGGCATTTGCAGCCTCAGGCACCCCTGCCCTGGAGTGGTGGGGGCCCAGCTTTGGGAACCCACCCCCAAAGGAGGCCCTGCCCTTCCCTCCCCACGAGGGAAGACGGCCCGGAAGGGCCACCCCCGGGCTGTCCCTGGGGTCTGCACTCCCGTGGACGCCTGTCTGGGCTCTGGTGGTGGTGGGCGGGGGACCAGAGACCCACTGAGCGCCCTCCAGTCCCAGTCCTCGCCTACTCCGGGTACCACGAGAAGCCACCACCCCCGAAAGACAGGGCCTGAGGACCCACAAAGTGTGGGCCGGCCCCGGCAGCCTGGATGGACAAGGACAGAGGTGGGAGCAAGCCAGCAACCCTCACCAACTGCCCTGTAACCACACAGGGGGCAGGGACCTCAGAGACCAAATATCCTCACGGCAGGTCACAGCCAAGAGGCTGTTGCAAAAGCCACGGACAGAAATGGTAGCAAAAGCCACGCCTGGGATCCCACAGGGCAGGAGGACGCCCCTGCTCAGGCAGCCTTGCCCCCCCTTAGCCTCTGGCCCGGAGAGGCCCCCACCTGACCTCCCCTCCCCACCCCACCCCGCCAGCCCGCAGCAGCACCGCCCGGCTCCCAGAGTTGTCCAGAGAAAAGTTCCAGGCGCCACTCCCTTCCTTCCCCAGGCTTGAGGCCGGACCCCGGGGCCCAAGCTACCCTTCCTTCCCACCAGGGAGCCTCGCACCTTAGAAGAAGGGAACGCAGGGGAGGTGTCGGAGCACAGGTGCGTTCAGGGGGCGGAGGCAGGAGGAGGTGCGGAGGGGACAGGGGCGCCGCAGACTCCACGGCGCTCCGGCGAAGCCCACCCCGGGGCCGGCCCCGCAGCCCGCGGGTGAAGCAGGAGCGCGCCGCTCCCAGCGGGCCCGGCGTCCTTCCGCGCCCGGAGCCGCTCGGCCCCCCGCCGCCCCCCGCCGCCCCCCGGCGCGTCCCGCGCGTCCCGCGGGCCCTTGGCGGGGCGGAAGGACGCGGCGGCGCGGGAGACCCAGACCTCCGAGGCGGCCGCCCCCGGGCGCGGGGGGAGGGGGGGGCTGGGGAGGGCTCCCGGGCGCGGCGACGTTGTGACGCGGGGCCCCCCGCGCCCCCGCGCGCCCGCCGGGGAGCCCCGAGAGGCGCGGGCGGGGCAGGAAGGAGGGACAGGAGAGAAGAAAGTTAGGGAAGCGGAAGCGGGCGGCGGCCGGCTCTCCGCCCCACCCGGGGCTGTCCCCGAGCCCCCCTCCCCGGCCCCCGAGCCCCCGGCCCCCTTGCCTCAAGTTCTCCACCGTCCGGCCGCCGTGCCGCAGCAGGCAGATGACCGCGGCCAGGGTGGACCCCGACACGCAGAGCGCGCAGTACAGGGAGACCTTGGCGTAGAACCGGGCCGAGCGGCTCAGCTGCACCAGCAGCAGCAGCAGCAGCAGAGCCCCCGTCAGCCACGGCCAGAGCCCCATGGCCCCGCCGCGCCCCGACGGCGCCCGCCTCGGCCCCCCTGCGCGAAGGCGACCTGCGGGCTGGCGGCAGCTGGCGGGCTCCCGCCGCGCCCGCGCCTCTTATTGCGAGGGCGCAGGGGCGGGGCGGAGAGGGCAGCGAGCGCGCCCAGGAAGCGGCTAGGTGAGGCGCGCCCGCCCCGTCCCGCCCCGCCCCGCCCCGCCCCGTCCCGTCACACTCCCCCGGGTCGCGCGGCTCCGGGCGGCGCGGCCCCCGTCCCAGCCCCGCAGCCGCGCAGCCGGGTGGCCTGGACCCCGACACCGCCGCCCGGCCCCCACCCCACCCCCGCTCTGCCGGCCGCCCCGCCCCTCCTCGTGTCCCCCCACATCCCCGCTGCCCCTTAGCCCGGAACCGGAGCTCCAAAGGCGACCCAAGGACGCCACGGCCCTGGCGGCCCGGTAGCCGAACAACCGCGCCCCAGTGACTAACGGCCGCCTGGGCCATCTGCGCCTTCGGGTCCCCTCTGGCAGTTGCAGGGAGACCCGGCTGGCCGGCCGTCGGGCGTTCTCTTTCTACGGGCCTGGTGGGCGCACCGCGGAGGCCGTAGGGATGGGGCGGGTTTCTGGGCGGGGCTGGGGGGGGTGTCTGCTTTGCGTGCCAGGAACAGTGTGTCACCGCTCACCCACTGTTGGTGCGCCGCCAGGAGCAGATATCAGGCGACTGCGTTCACATCAGCTCAGCGATCAGCCAGCCTGGCGGCATCGGTGCCCTTAGCGTTCGCTCGGGGTAGAGGGAGGGGCCCCGCCTGGGCGCCCAGATGACCGCTGCGGTGGCCAACAGGTCCCACAGAGCAGGCTGAGGTTGTAAGGCCACGTCTCCTTCCCGTGCTTCTGTCCTGGGTGGCCAGGGTGCTGTGTCTCCTGCAATTTCCGGAACGCACTCGTATGCCTGGCAAGGGCACGGAGAACAATCTTAGAGGTCCCTTGGGTGTTTCAGATGCTGAGGCAACCTGCCACCGACACAGTCTCCTGGCACCCACCCCCCAAACTGGCCTGTTTTCGCTCAAAATACGAAAGCTTCGCTCTTAGGATGAATGGGGAGCTCTGGCTCCAAGGGAGGTGGGGTTCCCTGTGTGGGTGCGGTGGCCCATTCCCAGGTGGCCCTAGCATTTCAGCCGCCTTATACCTGTCAGTACCTGGGAGAGAATCCTGGTTCCGTCTCGTTCCCAGTCTGAGGGGCCACCACTTCGTGTCAGTGTCCACAGCCCGGCTGGCGTCTCCCTGTGTCCACAGGCTGGAAGACTCACCTCCCCCTGGGCAGACGGCACCAGGACAGGAGGAGAGGACACAGCTGGGTGGGAAAGGGTCCCCTGCATCCAGGGGTGGGGCAGGGAGCCGGCGCTCCGGGGCAAGTGCATCCCCATCTTACAGGTGGAAAACAGCCTCCCAGAGGTAGGGGTCGCCCAGCCAGGAAGTGACAGGGAGGGAGACTGGTCCCGGCCGCTGTGTCCCACACCTGCTGCCCGGAGGCTACCACGTGCTGGGGGGGGAGGGGGGGCGCGGGGGGGCTGCCCCGTCGTCTTCTTCCGGCTCCCAGGGGTGGTGGTTCCGGACCCAGTGCCAGGTCCTCATCGAGACACAGAGGCTGGTGCCCACTTTCACCTTCTTCCCAGTCTCATCCTGGGGAAGCATCGCAAGAAAAGAAAAGGCTCTTCCTCGGATAGGAAAGGGGAAGCGGGGCGGGGGCTGGCGAGAGGTCTGCCGGGGGTGGGGGTGGGGCTGAAAGACATACTCAGTCCTGTAACGTCCTATTTGGAAAGCTAACAAAACCTTTTTGTTTCCAGAAAGTGAAACCCCAGAGAATCTTCTGGGTTGGTGGAGATGCTGAGAAAAGAGATGTTCTCTAAAATCAGTGATTCCCACGTAGGTGGGGACTGGCAGGGCTCCCCTCAGGTTCCTCCCCAGAGCATGGCCAGAGCAGGGACACTCTGGTTTGACTTGCCAAGTGCCCCGAGTTCCCGTGGCGGCCCAGGTGACCCGGCCATGAGTCTGCCCTGGTCCCTGCTGGGTAACAGCTGGGAGCCCTCCTGGGCATTTGCTGGGACTAAGCCAGACAGCACATGACACCAGGTGACATAATCAAGGCTGGGTTGGCACCCCCTCCCGAGGCCCGAGTGAGCCCGCAGCCAAGGGGAGGGGACGTCACTGGGCGCCAGGTGCTGGTGCAGGGGGAGAGGGAGCGGGCGGCCCCGGGGACCTGCGGGGTCCCACAGGCAGAGCCACAGAGGCCAGGCCGCCCACAGCCTCCTTCCTCCGGGGCAGGGTGGGGCCCTGTGGTCTGCGTGTCTCTCTTGGGTTGGGTGGCATGCCTGGAGGGAAGGGCCAAGGCTCTCCACTTCTGGAAGCCAAGATAAAGCGAGCACTGTGTGACCCCTCCTCACCACTTGGCAGCTGGGACAGGGGTGGGGCACCTAACCGTCAAAGTCCCAAGATTTGGCTTCACACCCAAGTTACCCAGTGCGCCAGAACCTCAATTTCCTAGTCTGTAAAATGGGGACACTAACCCCACCTAGCACGGCTGGGATGAAATGAGCACGTGGCCCAGGCTGGCCCAGCAGGGGCCACTCCTGACTTTGCCTCTTGTGTCTGGAGAGACCTGCCCTGGGGGGAAGTAAGGGGGGGGGCAGGACGAAAGCCCAGGAGGGGGGTGTCTCAGAGATCACGCAGGATCAGGGAAGCGGGCTAGGGAGCAGCTGGTTGCATAGGGGGGCAGGGGCAGGAGGTGGGTGGCGGAGCCCCCCATGAGCGCCCTGTCACCTCTGGGGGGCACCTCCTGGGGAGAAGGCCCAAGGGAGCCGGGCCTCTGGCCGAATGGGAAGAAGGGAAGTAGCCTGGGGAGCCCGGCCCGCATGAGGCGGGGGCGGTCCCAGAGGGCCCGGCTGGCGTGGGGAGGGGGGCCCGGGGGGCCTGCACAAGCCAGGCCGGGCTGCCCCGGGGCGCTCAGGCTGAGCTCGCCTAGGCCGACATGTTTTCAGGCCTCTCGCGCACACCATGCCAGCCTGCCACCTGTAAATAAAGCAGCCTGTGAATCTTTCATGGGCTTGTACTTAAAAATAGATGAGATGAGGCCTCTGGGCCCAATTCCCAGGTCTCTGCAGTGGGCAGGGCCAGGGCCGCGGGGAGGCGGGGAGGGAGGGCGAGGGCTGCCGGCCAGGGCACGTGGAGCCTGGGACGTGCGGCCCCGGACTCAGGCACCAATGGGCAAAATCACCATCTGGATGTGGTTTCCGGAGCGCCTGGGTCACAGGCTGGGAGGAGGGTCTGGGAGCCGCAGAGCGACAGCCAGCGAGACCCCTCTCCTCCCCAGAGGGACTTCTGGCTGGGACGTGAAGGGACAAAAGGGGACAGAGGGAAAGGTGGAGAGGTAGGGGGACACCGCTGGACAGCGCAGGGGAGAGGAGGCCCCACGAGGAGCCAGGGCTGGAGGTCTGGTGTACAGAAGGGCTGGGCCCCCCACGTGGCAGCCCCCACGCGGCCCCCGCAGCCGTGACACGCGCGTCTGACCCCTGCGCTTGGGTCAGCAGCCCACGTGAAGCTCCACCAGCCGCCAGAGCCTCGGGTCTCAGATGAGTCCTCGCAGGTGGCCTCGCCCGGCCCCCTCCCCGGACACACAGGCACACAGGGACCCAAGAAGGCATCCCCGGGACCCCGGCCAGCAACACGGAGCCCAGAGCCAGACCCAGGTGGCCCCCGTGGCCCCCAGGTGACTTGGGACCAGCCCTTCCTTCCTCGGTTTCCCGATCTGTGCACCGTGGGCCAGGATGGGCGCCCGGGGGCCCGTGAGGCCGCGTGTGAGACACCAGGCCTGCGGGCCTCTCCTCCTCGGACAGGCTGCCTTCTGGTCAGCTCACCCTTGGCCCAGCTGGCATCCAGACTCCATCAGCTGCCCCAGCACACCCCAGGCCGGCCCACCCGCTGCCCTCTGCCCTGCCCCGCCCGCTCCTGGCTTTGGCTGCTGGCTGCGGGGCTGCGTCTCGGGGCCAAGGAGCCTCGGAGGAGCCCTGGCCCGCTCTGTTGCCCTCTCACTGCTGGGGAGAGAGGAGCCAACGAGCGGTAGAGAAGGGGCGGGGGGCTGGGGGGGGCCCTCCATTCTGAAGGCCGGCATCCTGCCTCTGGCACGGGCTGGGGGTCAGTGAGGTAGGTTGCAAGGAGGCCCGAGGGAAGGCCCGGGGGACCGGGAGCGGGAGAGAGGAAGGCTGTGCCCTGCCCACCAGGCCCTGTGCACCCTTTCGGGAAGTATGCTGAATTCCCGCAGCCCTGAAGTCAGGGGGTCTGCTCCCCTCCACCGGACTGTGGCCAGGCGGGTGTCTGTCTCCCGAGCCACGCCGGAGGCACCTTGCGCACCCAATCTGGAGACTTAGACTCACCAGTTTGGAGGCAGGGGCCCAGCTCTGCAGAGACCTGGGCCTGAGTTCCACCCAGCGTCACTGGCTGGCGGCTCTTCGTCCGGGCCCAGCGGGGCCCGGGAGATGGGGCCTCACCTTCCGTGGGTCCCCCTGCCGGTGCCTCGGTCCCAGAGCCATGTGCCCGGGGTGGCCAGGGCCCCCCGACCTCTGCGCCACACCAGGCCCCCAGCGCCTCAGCCTCTCTGTGCAGCTGCCCCTTCCATCCCCGGGGCTTGAGAGCGGCAGCACCCCCCCCCCCCCGCCCCCTACCTCACCGGTTTTTGGTGAGCAAATGAATGAATGAGGCAGTGAGGGGATGACGGGATAGAGGAATCCTCCCTCAGGAGCCCAGAGGGAGAGCGCGTGTGCTGAGTGGAGCCTGTCAGCTCACGGAATACCAGACGGGGGACAATCGGGGACACTGTCCATAGAAAGACACCAAGGAGCTCTGGAGGTCAGGGCGGCTGGCAGGAGCGGTCGATGTGTGTCTGTGCAGGCAGAGTGGCCAGCACAGCGATGGCCCCGCGGGTATCCAGACACGAGAACGCAACGGTCGCGGACACGGACCGAGCACCGCTGACCTGCACGCAGGCCTCAGGTACCGCCGTCTGTCCCTCGGCTCTCCAGTTTCTCCGTGGAGACCCCGCCCCGCGAGGCTGGGGGTCCGACCGCTGTCTCTGCCCGCGCAGGCGCACTTGCTCAGATAAGGGGGCGGGGTTCTAGCCCTCGAGGGGTGGAAAGTGAGTCAGAGCCCCCAGCTCCGTTCGTGAACCCAGTTAAAGTCCAGGTGAATTCATGGTGTAAATATAACCAAGGAAACTCCTGCGGGAGCACAGGGGCCATGGTGGAGGCGGAAGCCTGGCCGGTGGAGAGGACTCTGGGTGAAGAGAGAAGCACACACTGCTCGGGACCACGCGGCACAGTATGCAGGCCCGGAGAGTGTCAGAGCTAATTACAACTGCAGCTGACCTTTCCAGAACAACCGGATCTGGCCTTTGACCTCCGGCCGCCGCACACTTCACCACCTGGAGGCGTGGACCAATGAGTCCTGAATCCTGCCGCCTCGAGTGAGAGGTCAGAGAGAGGCAAGGTCCCCCAGTTCAGCCCCACCTCACCCTGCCTCTGCCTGGATGCCAGCCGGGACGACTGCCAACATCCACCTGAGTCACCGCTCAGGGCAGGTGTGGCCTCCCGGTGGCCCATCCGGACACAGTCACTGAGCTGATGAGCTTGGAACCAGAGCTGCAGCCCCGCCCCGGCTCCCTCTGCTTGCGGGCTGCTGTCGGTGCGGTCCCCGGAGGTAGGGTCGCCAGGTCTAGCACGGGACGCTGTAGGAGTTGGATTTCAGATAAACAGGGACTACTTTCTCAGCCCAAGTATGTCCCGTGTCATATTTGGAACATATCTCTACTAAAAAAACGTTGTCTTTCTGAAATTCAGGTCGAACCGGGCGCCCGGTGTTTTATCTGGCGACCCCTCCCCCAGACTGGAGCCGCAGCCCCTGCACCCGCCCCTGGGTTCTCGGGCGTTCTCGGGCGTCCTCCGCCTCTGCCAAGCGCGGGGCAGCGCTGCCCTCTAGCGGACGGACCCCGGGAGGGCGGAGGCAGGCCGGAAGGCGGGGCCAGGGCCAGGGGGAGGAGCTCCGAGAGGCCTCGCCCCCGCGGGAAAAGCACACACCCGGGGATCAACCCGAGCGGCCCGCCAGCGCCGCGCCCGCCGCGCTGCCCAGTCACCCCCTCCCCCCACCCCCCGGGCTGCAAGCAGGGTGGGCTCTGGCTGGTGGCCGCCCTGGTGGCCCGCCCGGAGGCCCCCAGACGGTGCTTGGCGGGTGGGTTGCCGGCACTCGCGGCTCTGTCGGGACGAGACTGCGGAGGGGCCTTTCCGTGCTCTTTTATGATCCTGCGCTCCGATGCGCGTGCACGGCTTCCCGTGTGTGGCGGGACAGAGCTCAGTCTGGGAAGGTGGGGAGTCACGGAGGGGACGGCTGCCCGACAGCGTGAATGCGCCAGACGCCTCCCAACTGTGCCCTTGCCAACAGTTAAGAGGACAAGTCCTACGTTCTGTGTATCTTGAACCAGGAACAGTAATAATTAAAAAGGCAGTGGCTTTGGGGTACCGGGGTGGTTCAGTCGGTCGAGCATCCGTCTGTTGGATTCCGCTCGGGTCATGATCTCGCGGGGGGGTGGGTTCCAGCCCCGCGTTGGGCTCTGGGCTGACAGTGTGGGGCCTCCTTGGGATCCTCTCCTTCCCCCTCCCTCTGCCCCCGTCCCCCTCCTTCTCACGTGTGCCCTCTCGGTCTCTCAAAATAAATAATAGATGAGCGAAAAATAAAGAAAAAGTAAAACAAAGAAACCAAAAAGGCAGCGGGTCACCCCGCGGCCGCAGGGGCCCTTCCTTCCCCACTCCCATCCCAACACGACCGGCTCAAAGTCTGCCTGTGTGTTTGGCTTGGGACATGGTTTTGGGAGTCCTGGAGTCCTGCCGGTGGGGGGGCGGGGGCTGCAGGGGAGGAAATGTAAGTGAAAGTGGGGGTACAGTCTCCTTTACAAGGACTGCCGCACCTCGTGTCTGCCCCGAACAGGTTGTAACATCGACACCGTTTCCCCGTTGAACAGTGACTCAGAGAACATCTGCCCCCCCCACAGCGGCCAAAGGTTGCTGTCCCCCAGGAGGCAGCCCGGGACAGCCTCGGAATCAGAACTGGTTGGGAGGCCAGAGGTCAGTGGCTAGGGGCCAGAGGTTGGGAAATGAGACGGAGGCACAGAGACAGAGAGAGACAGGGCGTCCTGGCCAGGTCTCCTGACTGGTGCCTCGCCTCCTAGATTCCCTTAGATGTCCTCTAGGCCTGCAGTCGGGAGCCCCCTCCTCCAGGGGGCCCTCTGGAACTTCGCCACCAGGTGCACCTCTCCTGCGCACTCGTCTGTCTTAGCCACCAGGCAAGCAGGTCGTCCACGGCAAGTGCAGGGCCGGGTGGAATTCACACGTGCGTCCCGAGCACCTGCTCGTGGCTTCTTAGTGACGGCCGGCACGGAGTTCCAAGCACAGCAGGAGATTACCAAGTAGGTGCCGCTGGGGGGTTGGAGCACGAGGTGAGGCGGGAGCACGAGTGAGTTGAATTCATGTTCTCTTGACCTTCCTCGGTGGGGATCCTGTCCCTCTAAATCAGGGATGCTGGGAGAGACCGCAGCTGTGCGGGCGGGAGCCAGGGCCCCTGCCCTCGGGGCTCGCCTTGCACCTGCCCCGACAGAGCCCAGTTTGTTCCTCAGAGGCGGGGAAGCTCCTGGGAGTCATGTGAGCTCAGCGGCAGGGGCTCCTGCGTCCAGCAGTGGAGGACGGCGGCCGCCCAAAAAGACGTGTCCACATCCTCACCCCGGTGCCTGGGAATGGGACCTTATTTGGAAAAAGGGGTCTCTGCAGATGTCTTGAATTACAGATCCTGACATGAGCGGGTCACCCTGGATTATCTGGGGGGGGGTTCCCTGAAGTCAGTGACCACCATCCTCATAGGAGAGGCACAGAGGACAGACAGGCAGACACAGGGTGAGGCCACGGGACTCGAGCGAGGGGGCCACAGCCCAGGAGAGCCCGGAGACAGCAGGAGCCGAAGGAGGCAGGAAGCACCCTCCCCGAGAGCACCCGAGGGTGAGCACGGCCCTGCCCACACCTGCATTCTGGACTTCCAGCCTCAGAACACTGAGAATAAAGTTCTGCTAGGTTTTTAAAAAAATTTTTTTAATGTTTATTTATTTTTGAGAGAGGGAGAGAGAGAGTGGGAGTGGGGGAAGGGCAGAGAGAGAGGGAGACACAGAATCCAAAGCAGGCTCCAGGCTCCGAGCCATCAGCACAGAGCCCGACGCAGGGCTTGAACCCACAGACCGCGAGATCACGACCTGAGCCAAAATCAAGAGTCGGTCGCTCAACGCTCAACAGACGGAGCCCCCCAGGTGCCCCTGAGCAATTCTCCTTAAACTGGAGCTTTGTGCAGGGGCAGCATTGTAGCCAAGGTTTATCCGGGACACGATTATTGCTAATTGAAGACTTTCCCCGGGGCACCAGGCTGGCTCGGGTCAGTGGAACATCCGACTCTTGACCTCAGGGGCATGAGTTGGAGCCCCACGCTGGGCATGGAGCCGACTTTGGAAAACAATGCCTTTTGGATTCTTTGTAACTTGTTTTTGTCTCAGAATATTCTCCCCACGGAAGATGCATCCGATTCCAAAAGTGTCCTGTGTCCTCCACCCCCCAGGAACCCTCTCCTCGGGGTCCTCTCGCACCCCAAGATACAGCAGGCTAAGACAGCGAACGGACCCACGGTCAGAGATTCAGGAGAAGCCCGGTGATGCGATTACGGCTGAGGGTCCCTGTGACCTTGTGCCAAAACGTCAGCCAGGCTCAGGGTCCTTCGAAGACTTGACTGGGGCTGGGGGATTCACAGGCCGCCAGCTGCTGCTGGCCGCGGGCAGGACGCCTGGGCTCCGGGCCACACTGACCGCCTGCCTGGCCAGGCTGCTTCAGTGTCCTCACTGCCTGGGTGGCGGCTTCCCCAGGGCGAGGGGTCTGAGACAGCAAGGTATATGCCAACACCCCCACTGTGCCAGGAGGTGGGGTCTCTGGGGGCCCCCTGGGGGCCTGGCCACCATGGCCACGTGGGAATAAAACCACGGCGGGAGACACTGAGGTCAGACCCAGGGCAGAACTTTCTTACTGTAGCACCAAACCCTGGAACCTTCCGGGTCTCTGGGTCCCTGCCGCACGCCACAGTCCCTTCACGACTCTCACGGGGGCTCTACGTGGGGGACGATTCCTCGGCGCCTAACGGATGGCCGACCTGGGTCTCCGAGGGGGTGAGCAACCCCTCAGAGCCACTCGCTGTAGGCCCGGAACCTTCTTTCTGATTCCACGTCTCAGCCTTCAGCCACCCTCTGATGCCACTGCCCACAGCGTCTTGGGTGTCATGAGTGGTGGTCACAGCCACCAGCCTGCCCCGCCGTGGCTATCTCTGTCCCTCCCTCCACTCCCCGCCCCACCCCTGCCCGCATCCCGACCCCCTGCTGGTCTTGCAGGAGCTTCTCCAGGGATGCAGAGGTCGCCAGGTCCCAGGCAGAGGCAGACTTGGCCCTGGGTGCAGGGAGTGGGGGGTCCAGGGGAGAGCCCGACATGGATCGGGTGTGGGGGGGTCAGGGTCGGACGGGGAGTCCCAGCATTCAGGGGGCCCGGTGGCCTGTCAGACAGGGAGGGGGGCCTCTGTACGGTGGGACCCATCCAAAAGGGGTTGCCTGGGCGGGGAGGGGGGAGCTGCATGGGAGTCCTGGCAGGGGACAGCGTTCACAAAGCGCGAGGCAGGTAAGAGCAGGTGCCTTCTGGGACTGCAGGAACGGTGGGCTGAGGGGCGGCTCACAGAATAAGGTCAGTCCTCGGCCCCAGAGGACCGTGCCACCCGGAGGGAGAAGCAGCGGGCTAACCGCCCCCTCCACCAGGATGGCACCCTCGGAGTTTTCATAGTTAGGGGCCCCTGGCGGTGGCCAGGCGGGGCCCTGCCGAGCATTTATCATGGGAAACACCTAAAGCCTTTGACCTGCAGGTACCGGGGCGAAAGTTAATCATTAAGGAATGGGGCACAGATTCAGCCAGAAGTCCACTCACCCAGCCTTGACCCAGGAAGGAGAAAGGTCAGACAACCCTAAACACCCACCAGGAGGCAACGGGTTACGTAAATCAGGGCGCCTTCAGGCAACAGAACATTGTGTCACCCTGGAAATGGCGCGGGGGCCCTGGGCTCTCAGACCCGAGCTTGGTCCGTTCTAACGGAGAAGCGTGTGCCCCAGGGTCCCGGAGGAGGTCTGCCCCAGGACCCAGGGGCCGCGGAGGTGCCCCTCGGGAAGTCCAAGGCGCTGAGGAAAACCAGTCTTTCTGGGGCCCAAGGGAAGCCTGTCTTTACCACGACGGTTAGACCATCTCTGTGATGTAGCATCAGAACGAACACACAGCATTTCGGACTTCACCGCCAACTGCGGGTCCCCGAGAATGGGACTGAGGACTCTGGTTCTACTGAGAGAAGCAGGTCAGGGAGCAGTGGGGGGGGGGGGGCGGGACGTGCAGGTGCACACAACAGCGGTGGGGGGGGGGCTGAACCGCACTCCATCCACACGCGCGCGTGCAAACAGCACTCGCGGCTGACACGACAGGCGCCCGCTTCTCCGGGTTCCGGAGCCAGGACGCTGGAGGTCAGGGTCGGCTCCTGGTGAGAACTCCCAGGGCTTGCAGACGGCCGCCTTCTCTGGGCGCGCGCACCTGTGGGGAGAGGTGGGGAGACAGAGACGGGGAGAGAACCGGGGGCACTAACCCCGTCACCCCCAGGCCCCCCCCAGCAGCATCACCTGGGGGGTTAGAGCTCAAGCTGTGGAGCTGGGGACGGGATTCGGGCCACAGTAAGGCTTCCCCCCTTTTACGAAAAGCGGTCACAGGTACAGTCGGCTAAAGATGAGCTAACTACACACGGGAGGTTTACACGCACACATACACACGCGCCCCTTAAAAAAGTCCCAGAAAATCACAGGGAGGTTTGCCAAAGTATCCCCCTGTGGCACCCCCAAAATCATCACCGTGGGGACAGCCACAGCCATGCTTATTCTGGGTCGGTCTGTCGCGGCCACGTGGTTCTCTGCGGGTTCCCGGTGGCCCTCTCTGCCAGAGTCAGGCCGGGAGGCCGGACCCAGCTGGACCCAGGCCCCCGCCCTGGGCTTCTAGCTGCCCCCTGGGCCGGGAGAGAGTCACCCGAGCCAGGGGCCGGGACTTCCTACCTCCCTCGCGCCCCCTTCCTAAGGAATAAAGCCAACTTTTGGTCACTTAAAAATGCCGAAATACATACGGGTCATTACAAAGCGGACAGGGGCCCCCTCCTTCTCCCAGCCCATCCCCCAAGGGGAGCGCGGTTAACCAGCCTGCTTCCGAACACAAACACGCACGCGTTACGCGGGTGCGGCCGCACGCACACCACGGGCTCGCCGCCCACGCACACGGAGGCACGCACGTCTGTTAGTCAGAAACACGGTACCGTTGCACACGGACCGCTTTGCGATTTGCTTTTGTCGTTGTAGCGGGTTGAGCGGTGCCCCCACGCGGCAGTTATGTCCACCTGGAACCCGAGTGTGACCATTGTGATCTTGGCAGAGGTGCTCGAGGATCTCGAGGGGAGATCGCCCCGGATCACCTGGACGGGCCCTGCTCCCAGCCGCTGCCCTTGCAAGAGGAGAGGACACCGCGGGGATCGGGCTGGGGCCCGGATAACTCCTGCCCCTGGCCCCCATCCCCTGCAGACAGAGATGGCCCGCGCCTGGGGAGGTGGCCCTGAGCTCCTGCCGGTATCCAAACCGTCCTGCCCCGCCCCCCCCCCCACCTGGAGGGGTCGCCCTGGGGCCCTGAGGACTCCCAAGCTTCCTCCCCTCTCCAGAAGCCCCCCACCCCCCAGTGAGAAAGTGACCCTCCTCCCTGCGTGCCTGGAGCCCCCACCCCTGCTGGGGAGGTGGCCCCCCAGACGAGCCCCTTCCCCCCTCCCCTTATCCCAGTGGGAGCGAGCCCTCTGGGCCACGCACTCACCGGCCGTTGGTCTGTGCCCCGTCCACGGTGATCCTGGGCCCTCCGGGCTGAAGTTCCACATCCAGAGCCCTCGTCAAGGGCCCTCAGGACCCCGTGCCAGCTGAGACCTCCAACCTCACACCTGCTGTTTCATACCTGTCCGTTGCCTCTGGGCCTCTGCATACTCTGTTCCTCTGCTGGGACCGCACTCCTGCCCGGCCGCCCCCGTCCCTCATCCTGGAGGTCCCAGACATCACCCTCCCCGGGCCTGGCCCGGGTCCCCACCACGTGCTGGGCTCCTCATTCTCACCCCTCCCAGAACACCCACCTGAAGGGGACGACGTGGCCCCTGACCTCGGTCCAAAGGTCAGCGGGGCCCAGGGCGGTGGGATGGGTTATCCCTGGAAGGGCAGTCTTCCCCGGAACCATTTTCCCTGTGACATACTTGCGCTCAAGACTACGGGGTACCAGCACCCGGGAGTTTTAGTCAGACGTGTGACTATCCGGAGGAAGACGACGTTTCCCAGCCATCTTTGCAGCAAATAAGGTCATGTGACTAAGCTTACAGGCACTTGAACAGAAGTGATAGATTATTTCCAGGTCCTTAAAGGGAGAGGCATGCTTTTCACTTCTTTGCTCTTCCTCCGTGCTGGAGTGTGGAGGTGATGGCTGGAGCTATGGCAGCCATTTTTGACCACAAGACAGAAACCATGTCTTGAGGACTGCAGCACAGAAGGCAGGAGTTTAAGTTCCTGACAACAGGGGTTCTCAGCCCTTGGATGCCTACCCTCTGAGCACAATATGAGAGATAAATAAACTTTTCTCCTGATTAAGCCACTTTTATTTCAGGGTCCCTTGGTGAAACCTGTTATGCTTCATGAATTCTTGGGCCTGTGATGTAGACGATGTAACTACTCGGTCTGTGTAGTGAGTTGGATAGTGTCCCCCCAGACTCATATCCACTTGGAATCTCAGAATGTGGCCTATTTGGAAATAGAGTCTTTGAAGGCCAGGTGTGAAGACGCAAAGACAGAGAGGGGACACACAGGGGGACGGCCACCATGTGACAATGCAGGGGAGGGACGGCGGCGATGCAGCCACAGGCCAAGAAGCACCAAGGATGCGGGAGAAGCAGGAAGGACCCTCCCCCAGAGCCTCCCCAGGGATGCCCCCCACCCCCGTTTCAGACTTCCGGTCTCCACAGCCGTGGCCAAATCGATTCCTTTGTCTTCAGCGGGTCCGTCTGTGATACTTTGTTACAGCAGGCAGTTATGCCCTAGGAAACCAATATGGTTTGCAGGGTATTCTGGTGTTTTTTTGCTCTTTTGCAAAATTACAGATTAATGACGCCCCTTCTGGGTGCCGTGGACTGTAGGAATAAATGACAGCTGCTGACCGTGTGGGGCCACTTGTGCTCGCTCACGGCGGGCGCCTGCTCTCTCACCCCACCCACCAGAACTCATCTGCGAAGCAGCCGGCGCTTCCCAGTCGGCCACGGGCCGCCGTTGCCACGGGGATCCATCACGGCGACACCCCGTGTCACCGATGGGATGCAACACACGGGACTTTGCACTGACGCAGACCTGGTCACCGCACACCAGACCCGACTCCTGCCCAGGGCTGGCTCACCGATGGCGGGGGGGGGGGGGGGATGGTAGGCGGACACTGCCTGGGTGGGCGACCCTAGCTCCTGGCAAATGACTCCATCAGACTTGGACCCTCCCTCGGGCTATGCATCTCGCCTCTGACCTCACCCCTGCGCTGCTTCTCCAAGCCAAGGAGCTGAGGGGCCGTGGGTTTCGCCTGCAATCTGCAAGGTGGTTCTTTCATCACAAAGGACGCCCCGTGGTGGGCCGGGGCTCGAGGTGGCTGGGCCCTCCACGCGTCCTGCCGTGGTGTTGCTGACCCTTCCCCAGGGTTCGCTTATGAGGATTTCTGGCTCCACCTCTGTGCCCTCTTCCGGCCTGAGCACCAGGGCTGCCCCCAGACAGGCACACGTCTGCTTGATCCCCTCCTGGGTAATGACCAGGACGAAACGGTGGGGGTGGGGCCGCATAGGTCTTCTTTGGATATTCAGTATTCTACCCTGACCCTCCCGAGCAGGATGCTTTGCCTTTCCTCCCAGGGCACCCTCTGGCCGGCCGGGGGACCCATGGGACGCAAAGTTGATTCTGGTCGAACAACCTGGACCCCCCAGCGCGACTGTCCAGGCCCTAGACCCAAGGATAACCTGGTTGAGGACACTGGGTGCCTGCAGAAATTGCTGGCGATCTGCTCGCTGCGATTTTCTGGAACACCAGCCTCCAGGGTGCCGGGGACAGCCGTGCACTGTGTCTCACTGGGAGCACTCCACTGCAAAACCACGCAGCAGTTCATCTTTTCAACAAATGTGTTCGAACAACTAGATAGCCATGTGCAAAAAAGCCCAACAAAGAAAAATCCCAAAACACAGAACCAAAAACCAAACTACTCCCTGGATCTATCTCCTGCACCACGTACAAAAGTTAGCTCTAATGCTAGCACTGACGTACATGTAAAACTTAATACAGTAACTCCCCCTCACCCCCATCCATAGGGGATACATCCCAAGACCCCCCAGTGGATGTGGATGGTACTGAACCTTACACGTACAGACCTATGTTAAAGTTTCATTCGTAAATCAGGGGCTGAAACAGAGAAACAGTAACTAAAAGTTGGATGGCTGTAGCAATATGCCGTAATAAAGTAACAGGGCTGCGGGCTCTCTGTCACAACATCTCACTGCCCTGAGGCTGCCCGTCTCCTGAGGGTCTGGGAGGATGAGGTGCCCACGTGATGGGATGAAGGCGGCCAGATCTGCCAGAAGGAAGGTCACGTGGTTCTGGACCCCGGCGACCCGGTGGGTAAGCGGCAGACACAGCTGTTGCAAAACCTCTAGAAGAAAACCCAGATGTTTGCACTGCTCAGTTAGGCAAAGATTTCTTAGATGTGACAGACGTGAAATGCACAAACCACAGGAGGAAAAAATGGGTCACTTGGACTTCGTCGACCTCAGGAGCTTGCGCTCTTTTATGTTACTTAATTTCCTTTTTTTGGGATCTTGCGCTCTTTGAAAGACACTCGAGGGAAACAGAAGACAAGCCACAGACGGGGAGAAAATCTTTGCAGATCACCTGTTTGATAATGTAGCGGCAACGATGATACAAAGGACTCTCAAAGCTCAATGACAGGGAAACAACACAGTAAAAAAGAAAATAGGGAAAAATACATTTAAAAACATACACGTTTTAGCAGGGAAGCCATACGGGTGGTTAAGAAGCTCGTGAGAAAAAATGTTCGACATCGTCAGTCGACAGGGAAATGCGGGTCCAGCCACAAAGAGACACCGCGGCGCGCTCGCCAGCGCGGCCAGAGCTCCCGCTCCCGCCAGCAGGTGCCGCGAGGACCAGGACCCGGGGCGACGCCCCGCTGACCCCAGCCCGGCGGAGTCCGGGCTCACATCTCTGCCAGCCTCCTCCACGCGGGAAGGGAAAACGCACCCTCTCACAAAACCCAAGGCGACGTTGAAGGCAGCCGGGCCCCCGCCCCTGCCCCCCGCCCCCCACGTCCGCGGGAGCGCCGACCGAGCCCGGCACCGGTGCGGGCGCGCGGCTCCGCGGGCACACGGGCGCTCAGTGAATTTCTGGCTTCTGCCGGCGACAGGCCAGACCCCAAGGCTGTCCCTGCCCTCTTCCGTTTATGGGCCGCGGGGGCGCCGATCAGGGCCGGGGCTGCGGGGGCTCGAAGGGAGGGGGCCCGCTGGTGGGGGCGCTGCGGGGCTGCACGCAGACACCCCGGCGGAACCGCGCACAGAGAAGGGCGCACTCACCGCGTTCCCTGAAAAATGGAAGAAGCGGGCCAAGGCTCGCACTGCGTCCGTCCACCCCTCGTCCAGGCCCGCCGGGTGGCTGGCGCCGGACGCCCCCTCCGCGCCCCCACGCGCCCGACCCTCCCCAGGGCGCCCTGCCGGCGGCCGGCTCGTCCCTCCGCCCGGCGGGGCCGCCGCAGCTCGCGGTGACGGCTCGCGGTGACAGCCCCGCCGCCAAAGCCCGGGGGTGCGGGGCCGGGGCGGGGCCGCGGGTGCCCCCTCCGCCATCCGCCCCTCCCCCGCTAGCCCCCTCCCCTCCCCGCCGCTCCCCGCCGCTCCTCCCCTCCTCCCCCCGCCCGCGGCTCTCTCCCGGCGCCCCTCCCCTCCTCCTCCCGCGCCCCCGCCCCCGCCCCTCGCCCGCGCCCGCGCCCGCGCTCGCGCTCGCGGCCCCGCCCGGGCCGACCGGCGGAGTGCGCCCTCGCGTGGACGTGGACGCGGGCGCGGGCGCGGGCGCGCGGGGAGGCGGCGGCGGAGGGCGGCCGTTGCGGGCCGGCCCGCGGGGCTGAGGCCGAGCCGAGCCGGGCCCGCGCCCGCGGGGTGCCCACCATGCGGCGGCTGCGGCGCCTGGCGCACCTGGCGCTCTTCTGCCCCTTCTCCAAGGGCCTGCAGGTAGGCGCCCCCCACCCCCCCCCCCACCCCGGCCTCCGTGCCGCCCGCGGGCTGGGAGGGGCTGGGGTCGGGACGTCGCGGGCCGGCGGGGGCTAGCGGGGTGGCCGCCCCGGCCCGCGGGGCCGCAGAAGCCCCTCCCCCACGGGCGGGACCCCTCCCCCACCCCCCTTCCCAGAGGCCCGGAAACCGCGCCGAGTCCGCGCCGGCCCCTCACTTGGAAGAGGTGAGGTTGGTTTTCCTGTTGTGGAAAACTTGGGACCCGCAGAAACGCCGTCAGAAGGACGTAACCTCCCCGTGGGTCGTCTCCCAGCCGGCCCGACCTCAGGGGTGTGCCCTGACCCCACCATGACCTTGGACGAGTCTCCGTCCCCGCCAGGGGGCCCGCTGTCTGCGGGGGGGAAGCGCAGGCTGCCTTGGGAACCTCGGTGGGAAGCCTGTCACCGCTGCTTTGGGTGGTCGGGGCCAGGCCCACCCCCGAGACCGAAATGCACCTGCCCTCCGCAGCCCTGTTCGGAGCAGCCCACACCTCCCTGGCCTCCGCAGGCCGTCCTGGGGCAAGAGGGTCCCTGCCGTGGTGCGCCCTTGGCCCCGGCCTGGCTGTCCTCCCGTCCCCTCCGGGAAGAAGCCTGGGAGTCAGGAAACCTTCGGGTTTTGTGTCTGTGGGGGACGCCCTCCCTGCCCACCTGGGCCTCAGGGTGCATCCTGGTCTCCACCCAGCCCTGGGCAAGATGGGAGCTGAGGGGTCTGAGGGCGCACCCCCAGGCCTGGGAAGTGGGGTGTGCCCTCCCCGCCCCCCCCCCCCATCCTGAGGGAGGGGCCTTGACCAGGTTGCTGCAGAGGAGGCCCAGAGCTTGACCTGGGTACTGGGATGGTCTGGTTCCCAGGGGTTGGAGCCAGCCCCGCCCACCTGCTATTAAGGGGCCACATTCAGAGCCTCAGTCTCCCTGTCCGTGAAACATCCTTCTGGGCTAGAGGTAAGGGTTGGTGCCATGGTGCGCGTGGGGTGCTGGTGCATGGGTGACGTGGCTGTTACTGACCCCTGAGTGATTCTCCTTACTCCCCAAGTGGCTTGATTAGGAACTGAGGCCAGGTGGGATCGGGGAGCTGCATGGGACTCGCCCAAGAGTAAGCCTGTCCTGCCCCAGGGGCTCACTCGCTGGTGGGAGACGGGACGCTTGGAGGGCAGGCACGGCTCCTAGAGGAAGGACCCATGTAACCCATCCAGGACCCAGTGCGTGGGGACCGCATACTGGGAGAGCGTGGAGGGAGTCTGGCAGGGCTGAGGAGCTCTCTGTGCTGGGCCCTGCAGTCAGGCTCCTGGGCCCGCGGTCACCCCGTGTGCCTGGGTCCGCCCCGGGTCCCCCCAGGCCCAGCGCTGCTCCGGCCTGCCCTCCTCCTACCCATCAACCTCTGACCCCTGCCGCCAGCCTTCAGGGCCCTCTGGGAGCTGAATGCCCACCCAAGGCCCTGCTCCCGCCACCTCACGGCATTGTGTGCCGCCGGCCGGAAGTCTTCTGACCTTGTCCTGCCACAGCGACACCCCCCCCAGCTCCCGGCCCCCCATCCACTGTTTCTCTGCTTTCCTGTTTTTCATTTTGAACAAATGTGACGGAAGCAGATGTGGTGGCAGGGACAAGGAGGGCTGAGGCCCAAGCCTTCCTGTTCTTCCCTGGTCCTTGCTGCCCCTCAGCGGCCCCTGGAGCTCCCCGGGGCCCTCCTGCCGCAGCCCCTCCCAGGGCGGGAGCCAGGGAATCGGGAGGTGAGGCCCCCACCCTGTCCTCACTGGAGACCCGGTGGCCCTGTCTCTCAGCGCCAGCCCCAGCCTTCAGCTAGCCGGGACCCCGGACTACGAGGACTGGAGCTGCCGCCCTGGGGCACGTAGTGTGGCTGGAGGGAGGTGGGGGGGGGGCACGGGGACCTGAAGCTCTGGGCCCTCCTGCTCTCCTGGCCCCCTGGGTCCCAGCCCTTTTCTCTGGGGCTCACCCCCCCGCCCCGACTGAGACATTGGTAACCCCATCCCCTCCGTTGGCTGCTCTAGGACGGTGGTCTGGGAGGCCTGTGATCTGCCAGGGCAGGGGGTGGGGCTGGGAGGTGGTGTCCCTGGAACCCAGGGGTTTGGGAGCTGGGTGGGACACCGAACCCTCAGCCCACCTGCTTGTGCAAGGGTCTGGGGCCCTCATGTCCTGCGATTCTGTTCATCAGCTGGGGAAACCTGGCAGAGGGGGCTGAACCCCCACACCCCAGACATCTGGGACAGGGCCTCTGGCAGTGGGGGCAGGGGCTATTTATCTTATTTATTGTTTACTGTGGGAAAATACACACCATGTGAAGTTTAGTATCTTTACCATTTTTGAGGGCACAGTTCAGGGGCGTCAGGCACATTCACGCGGTCGTACAGCCGTCCCCCCCGTCTGTCCCCAGAACGTGTTCATCTTCCCAGACTGGACTCTGCCCTGTTATACACAGACCCTCCCCTCCCCCAGCCCCACCCTCCCGCTCTCGGCGTCCGTGGCTCCGACTCCTCCAGGGCCTCCTGTGAGTGGATCCTGTAGGACTTGTCCTTCTGTGACAGGCTCATCTGAGGACAGTGATCTCAAGGTTCATCCGTGTTGTAGCCTGTGTTGGGATTCCCTGCCTTTTAAAGAGCGGATGACGTTCCACGGTGTGGACGGACCCTGTTTTGTTTCCCCCCTCACCGGTCGGTCGACCCTTGGGTTGTGTCTCTCTTCGGCCCTTGGGACAATGCGGCCGTTCTCGTGGGTGTGCGAGGTCGTGTCCCTTCCAGGCTCCCCGGGTGGGGGCTGCTGAGACCCTGCCCCCTGTGCCAGCGCCCCCCAGCCCCGTCCCCCGTGCTGGCCCTGGCCCAGCTGAACTGCCCACCGGTCAGAGGACAGGGTGCACGGGTGGTGATTTTCCACCTCGACCTTGTGCAGAGGTTACGACGTCATGAAATGAGGGCAAGACGGGAGAGAATTTGTCAAAAAAGTTCTTTATTCGTCAAAGTAGACTTGCCTACTCTAGGTGTCCCTTCGGTTTGAAATTTGTTTTTGCCTGCCTGCGTGATTTAAAAGTCTGGGAGCACCGGGCAGCGGCCCCCAGCCCGGAGTGGGTGCACCGAGGGCGGAGGGAGACGGGGAGGAGAGACGTAGGGAGTGCCCCCGGGCGGTGGGCAGCTTTGGAAGCCGGAGCCGGGCAGGGTGCTGGCCCCGGGGGTGGGGGGTGGGGTCGGCCGGGAAGGCCGGGGTCCGTGGAGGGGGAGGTAAACGCACCCCGAACGTGGCGCTTCCTGTCTCCCCCCAGGGCCGGCTCCCGGGCCTCCGGGTCAAGTACGTCTTCCTGGTGTGGCTGGGCATCTTTGTGGGCAGCTGGCTGGTGTATGTGCACTACTCGACCTACGCGGAGCTCTGCCGCGGGCACGTCTGCCAGGTGGTTATCGTAAGTGTCGCCTCGTGGGCTGGCGCGGGGCCGGGGGCGGCATGCCCTGGACCCTCAAGACGCCAGCAGGGTGGGCTTTCAGGTGGGCCCAGGAGCGCCGTGCAAAGCCGTCTCTGGCTGGCTGCGGAAGAGACGGGGTGGCGGGGAGGGGGGGACTGTGGGGACGCCAGTGCAGGTGTGCAGGAGGGCACGGGCTGGCGGCTGGGCGCGTTCACAGAGGTCTGGGGGGAGGCCTTTCAGCAGGGAGACTGGGATGGACAGTGTGGGTGGCCTCGAGGGCCCCTCGCTAAGGGAGGCTGTGAGGCATGGTCCTCAGAGCCTCCCGTGGTGGTGGTGGTGGTGGGGGGGGGGGCGGTCACTGCCTGTGGCCTCAGGGAACGTGACGTGTGTGAGCCACTCATGAGCGTGTATGTTTGTGGGTGTGCGTGGGAGGGGAGGGGCGTGACGAGCTTGCGTGTGCTCATACACGTGAAGGCACGCAGACTCGTGTGTGCACGCCTAGCTCACGTCCTGCTTCTGTGGACACTCGGTGACTCGGGCGGGAGGTAGGGGCCGCGCCAGCCCACGGGGCACCGACAAGCCCCAGGCTCTTCTGACCCCCCTCGGCACACTGCCTGGCCTTCTCCCGGGCAGTCTGGAGCCCCTGGCGAGCGGGTGGCCAGGGTACTGCCGCCCCCTCGATGGGCCTGCAGGACCCACCCCGGAGCATCAGGAACTCGGGGCTCTGCACCTGCCCCACCGCAGCCGGGCAGCCTGGAAGATGAAGGGGGCCTTGTTTCCGGCGGTGGGGGGGTCCTGTGTGGGGCTGAAGCTGGCCACGGGAGGGCTCAGGCAGGCCAGCTCTGGCCCAGAGCCCCCAGGGGCCCCAACTGGGAAGGTCCAGACGTGGCAGTAGGGAGGGAGTGGGGGGTCCGGAGGTGGGAGAACCCATGTGATGGGGTTTTCAAGAGTGTTGGTTAAGCACCTCCTCAGGACAGGCCAACACCGGGCCCCGAGGACACGGTGTCCACGCTGGGGGAACGGCTTTCCCATTTCCTGCCTGTTCTCGGTGGCCTCCAGGAGCCAGGCCTGAGCTGGGCACCAGACACAGGGCTCTGCCCTCACGGTCCAGGGGGTCCAGGGACACACAAGGGCAGACGGGGGGGGGGGGGGGGTGGGGGGAGGGCTCTGGGTGGGGAGAGGCCCTGCTGTGTGGACAGCTCGGTGGGGCTGGGGAGGGCCAGGATGGGCCCGGGGAGCCAGGTGCAGGGCAGGCGACCTGGGGCCCTGGGAGGCCTGTGGTGAGGGTTGTGGGGGGATGCAGGGTGGCTGGGGTGAGGGTGGTGGGTGGGGCAGGGAGATCGGGCAGGAGGTGAGGGTTGGGGATCTGGCCTAGGGGTACAGGGAGCAGCCAACTAGAGGGTCCGCTGGGGGACCAGCAGGGGACTGCCCCTCTCCCAACAAGGGGGACTGTAGCTCCTCCATCCCCCCACCCTCCCCCAGGGTCTCTCGGCTGCTGAGCGCCTGGCCCTCAGTCCATGAGGACGTTTCTGCCTCGTGGGGGTATCTTCTGTCTCGCACAGGCCCCACAGCGTGTGCACGACCACGCGGCAGGGCCACGGGCAGGAGTTCGGGTCAGGTTCTCCGCGGCCTCTGGCTGTCGGGTCGGTACTAGCTTTGAGCCCCTGCCGCGGCCCGTGTGCAGGTGGGAAGCAGGCTGGGAGGCGAGGCGACACGCTGCCCCCTCAGCCTCTGTGGGAGCCCCTCCCCGGGCCCAGAGGGCAGTGCGCCCCCGCCCACCCACCTCCAAGGCTCTGCAGTTCCGTGGGGTTCTGGGGGGTCACACCCCTCGTGGCGGAGGGCGTCCCTACGAGGTGGGCGAATGGGATCTTCTTTTCTTTTGCCATCTTGATGACGGCATCGTTTGCGTGGCGCCGCGGCACGGACCCTCCTTCCCGGCTCCCCGAGCTGAGCTGCGGCCTCTGGGTTTTGTCCCCGGGCCTGCCCGCCCTCCCCCCCCCCCCCCCCGCACTTTGGGCGCCTCGCTCTCCTTCCTCCAAGCCCGGCTCGGCAAGGGCCTGGGCTCCATGGCAACGGTGAGGCACTTCCAGGAATGCACCCCACAAGCTCCAGTGCTCCAGATGGCCGCACCTCCCGCCTGAGGGGGGGGGGGGAAGGGCCGCACTCCGTCACCGCTGAGCTTTCCCACCCTCCTCAGGGTCGGCCCAGACCCCCGGCCTTCAGGGGGCCGCAAAGGAGGGGGCCCAACCTGGTCATCGCTGCGAGCGGCTGACTGGCTGTGGGTCTGGCTAAGCCCCGGGTGACGGACACGGGGAGGGGCCGCGCCAGTGCCCCCAGCTGGCCCCCAGGCTCCCTGTACGCCGCCCTCGGGGCAGAGGCGGGGCCCACGCCAGGGAGCAGCAGACTCCCAGACCTGGCAGGTGGGGGGCTGGGTGGCGGGGGGGCAGCTCTCAGGCCGCGGTGAGCAGAGGCCCTTGCCAGCTGCTCCGGGCGGTGCCTGGGCCCTCCGCTGAGCCTCAGGTGTGGCCGGAGGCTGCAGTGGTGGTGCCCTCCCGGAGGGGGTGTGGCTTGAGAACCAGGGGGCACCTGGCAGGTGTGGTGGGGCCTCGAGCTGCCCACCCGGGGTGCCCCACGTGGATGATGGGGTGAGGACTCGGCCTGGGAGGGGCCCCGCCTCCTCAGGCGGCTCCCTGGTGTCCCCACCCGCAGTGTGACCAGTACCGCAAGGGCATCATCTCCGGCTCCATCTGCCAGGACTTGTGCAACTTGCACAAGGTGGAGTGGAGGGCCTGCCTCTCCTCTGTTCCCGGCCGGCAGGTAAGCCCAGCGGGGTCGCAGGGTCGGGTGTGGGGCAGGCCCTCCGCTGTCATCCCCCCCCCCCCCCCCCGCCCCGACGTCTGCACAGAGGGCTCCTCTGGCCCCACCCAGGTATACAGCGGGCTGTGGCAGGGCAAGGAGGTGACCATCAAGTGTGGCATCGACGAGGGCCTCGACTCCAAGGCCAGGTCGGACGCGGCCCCCCGGCAGGAGCTGGTACTGTTTGACAAGCCCACACGGGGCACCTCGATTAAGGAGTTCCGAGAGATGACCCTCAGTTTTCTCAAGGTCAGTTGGCTCCTGCGAGTTGGGTGTGGAGTTGACCCCAGGAATGTGTGCACAGGGCAGGAGGCAGGCTGGGTCGGGGCTACCCACCAGACAGGGGTCTGGCTTGCTCAGGGGGCCACCCCCTGGGTGCAGAGGACCCCTTCCCTGGCCCGGGGCATCTGTGGGGGGAGCAGGGAGCTGTGTGTGCATGGAAGGTGGGGGTGGGTGGGAGCAGATGAGAAGCCGCCGGCCCAGCACACCTCTCACCTGTGTGCCGAGGTGCCCACTCCCAAGCTCCCTGAGCACCAGTGGAGACCAGAAAGCCCCAGGAACAGCTCCTGGAGAAATGAAGGTGTGCCAGTGGCCAGGGAGGGCTCCCAGGAGGTGGTGAGAGGTCTTCCCACATCCCTGGGCCGTCCCCTCCTGCTTGTGTGCGCTTGGACGGGCTCTCCCAAGCTGGCCGATGCACGGGGTCCCAGGGGCTGAACCAAGTAGGTCAAGGCTGGCGTCCTGCCAGCCTAGAAACCCACCATGAGGTCAAGCCCGCGGGCCCCGAAATGACTCGGTTTCCCTGTCCCTTGGTCTCCGATGTCAGGCGAACCTGGGGGACCTGCCGTCCCTGCCGGCGCTGGTCGGGCGGGTCCTGCTCATGGCGGACTTCAACAAGGACAGCAGGGTGTCCCTGGCGGAGGCCAAGTCGGTGTGGGCCCTGCTGCAGCGGAACGAGTTTCTGCTGCTGCTGTCCCTGCAGGAGGACCACGCCTCCAGGCTGCTGGGCTCCTGTGGGGACCTCTATGTCACCGAGGGCGTCCCACACGGCTCCTGGCACGGGGCCGCTCTCCCGCCCCTCCTGCGCCCGCTGCTGCCCTCCGCCCTGCACACGGCCCTCCAGCAGTGGCTGGGGCCCGCGTGGCCCTGGAGGGCCAAGATCGCCATCGGGCTCCTGGAGTTCGTGGAGGAGCTTTTCCACGGGGCCTACGGGACCTTCTACATGTGCGAGACCACGCTGGCCAACGTGGGCTACACGGCCAAGTACGACTTCAAGATGGCCGACCTGCAGCAGGTGGCGCCCGAGGCCGCCGTGCGCCGCTTCCTGCGGGGCCGCCACTGCGAGCACAGCGCGGACTGCACGTACGGCCGGGACTGCAGGGCCCCTTGCGACAAGCTCATGCGCCAGTGCAAGGGCGACCTCATCCAGCCCAACCTGGCCAAGGTGTGCGAGCTGCTGCGGGACTACCTGCTGCCCGGCGCCCCCGCCGACCTGCGCGAGGAGCTGGGCAAGCAGCTGCGCACCTGCACCACGCTGAGCGGGCTGGCCAGCCAGGTGGAGGCGCACCACTCCCTGGTGCTGAGCCACCTCAAGACCCTGCTCTGGAAGGAGATCTCCAACACCAAGTACTCCTGAGGGCGCCGCCCTCCCGCCCACCAGGGGGCGCCCGGGGCCCTAGCGAGCCACTCCCCCCTCTTCACCCTGACGAAGAGGCCCGGGCCAGGACCCAGGCAGGGAGGGGGCCTGGCCAAGCGGCCGGGCCGGTCTGCACAGAAGCCCGGGAGGTGGTGTGGAGCCCTTCCCCCACCCCCCGCCTTCCCAGCTGTCCAGACCCCACGACCAGACAGAGGGGCTGTTGAGCTGGACCGGGAGGCTGGGGTGGGGGCGGGGGAGCAGGACGGGAGTACCCGGAGCCTGACCACCAGGGGCTGAAGGACCCTCCCAAGGTTTTGTTACCTTTAAGGACTCGTGATGTAAATAAACAGCTTTTCTGTGAGTGCCCCGGAGTCCTTTACCCTGGACCCTAGACCGACTGTCAGCCACCCAGGCTCAGAAGTGGGGGCTGCGGATGGAAGACACGTGGCCCCCAGGGCCTAGCTGTGGGAAAAGGCCTCAGTGGGCATCGCGCTGGGGTCTCCTAGAGCCCAGCCACATCCTGGGGGGGGGGGGTGGCGGTGGGGGCAGGAGCGGTGGGGATGGGACCGAGACTGCTGAGGTTACGGCGCAATGGCAAAGGTGCTCTGGGAAGAAGCGTGGAGCCCAGCTCTGCACGGCTACTGGCGAGCAGCCCATTTTCTGGCTCCAGACCACCCCTCCTGCGGTGCCGGGCTCACAGAACACACTGGAGGAATTTGGTGGATTTCAGTGAACCCCAACGTGGAAAACCCACTATCTGGGAGAGTCTAGCATTTTCCCTGCCCCTCCCCAAAGAGAAGCTGCAGGAGCCTGGCACCACTCCCCGCCCCTCGGGGTCCCCACTGTTGAGGAGCCCAGGCCTGTGCAAGGAACGGAGAATCTGCAGGCTGCCACCTGCCCCACGGAAGGGGCAGGAGCCAGCCCCAGGGTGCGAGCAGGTGGCTCCCTCTCTCGTCCTGGGGTCACGGCTTCAAGACCTCTACAGAGTAATTGGGGACTGACTTGGCGAGCTGGGGTAAGCACACCTCCCTGCCCAGGTCACTGGGGACAACTCCCGAGGCCGTGGGCTTTTGCAGGCTGAACTCCAAGGGGTTATTTAAAACCCTGCCTGGGAAGTGACTCAGGAACTTGGGGCTGACACCCCAGCCCACGCCCTTCTCTAAATGTCACCCGGTCAAACAACCAGGTGGCAGCTCAGCGGAGCAAAGCCGCCCCACCCCCATACCCACCGGTGCGTGCGCCCACCCACCCCGTCGCCACGGGGCCTCCGCTAAGCAGACTGAGGAGAAGCCAAGTCAAGACGGCTTATTCAAGACCGATTTAGTCTCGAGTTTTGCCAACAGAGCAACAGTTTTATTGAAACATAAAAGCATTAAATCCTTCAGCTTACTTCACCACCGTTTGCTTAAAACTGTTCCCAATTCCGGCCGTCCTACCGCGTTTTCAGTGTTAGTTCTTAGCACCCGTTCTACCTTGGTTGAAATAACTTCTCCCCGTCCGGACTTTCCTCCCTTGTGTGCGGGGGAAACAGTCCGCACGCGGCACAAGCAGCAGTTTAGAATCACGGACTCCGGGCAGTTCGAAACCTCTGCTGCCGAAGCCTTTGCTCCCCGCGGGACGCAGTGGCCGGGGAGGAAGAATGAGGACCCGAGACCCCCGCGCGGGGCGGCCTCCGAGCGGGGGCTCCTCCTCTGAAAGCAGAGGCGAGGCTGCTCTGCCAACAATCACTGCATCAAAAGTGGAGGCCCTGGCCCCCCGATGGATCTTGACCCCTTGTCTCTGCTCTCAATCACGTTTACTTTTCTTGGAGTTTTTGCAGTCAGAGGGGGCTCAATTAACAGTTCAACACTCCCCGCCTCGCCCCGCAGACCCACAACACAGGACCGCTTTCCAACACGCCAACACTGCAGAAGCGTTTCAGAAAGCAATGCAAAATACCTTGCTACTTCTCTGCTTTGTATCAGGGAGTGTCTCACCCTGAACGGACGGCCTGGATCTCGCCTGGCTGGGCCGGCTGGGCTCTCCACCTGAAAACAAGGCAGGGCAGCCCTCGTCACAACCGCTACCCAAGTGCCGTTTACCAAGACCGCCCCCCTCCACTCGCCAGCGCGCTGGTCTGGAGGGTCACGCGTAGGGTTCTAGGTGGCACTGCGGCGTCTCCTTGGCAGGACAAAGCCAGGTGTGGCCCTCTGGTGTTCCCCCACCCGCCCTCCAGGCCCGCCTCCTGCTCTGCGGTCTCAAGGGTCCTTAGAGCAGGGTGTGGGGGCGCAGGGCTTAGAAGCCCCAGCCACTCGTAGCAGCCGGGAGTGCAAAACACACACGCCCAAAGGCCTCCAGAAAGCCCTCCCCAGACAGACCTACAGAACGATCGCTTCCAAGAGGGAGACCCTCTCCTGGTCAGTCCCAGTGGGCCAAAGGCCGGCCACATGCTCACCTCCATGCGCCCCCCCGTGACGAGGGTCCTCTTACACCCGAGAACCCGAAGAGCAAAGCGGCTGGTGCCCTGCTCAGCGTTCCCGGCTAGAAGCCCGGAGGCATGTTCGGCTACAAACCATTCTTAGTGCCCACGGTTCTGAGCACTGAGCGTAGAAATAGCCGCTTCCTCTTTGCCCCAACGTCACAGGTGCAGCAGAGAAGCTGTGTCTGTGGTGCCGGGAGGCCCGGCGTCTGAGGGGCACAGCCACCCCCCCTTCCCGACCCCCAGCGAGGAGGCGGGGGGTAACACCTCACCTGGTGGGGCCAGCGTCTCCTCTCCACCTCGGTCTGGACGGTGACGGTGTTATTCTGGCCCACGTGCACAGGCTGGCAGTCCCCTTCCTTCCTGGATTAAGGAACAAATACCCTGACCCCCAAAAATCACCGTGTAAAGTTGGCCGCCATTATTACCGTTACCAAGTCAGACGCCAGCCTCTACCTCTGCAGGACTGTGACAGCCGTCTGGCGAGGCGCGGGGCACGGAGGCGCTTTCGAGCGGTCTCTCGTCCTGCCCGTCACTCATGTTTACAACCCCGGCTGCTACGGACGAGGTGATCCTTTTTAACTTTTCTGCGGTCACCTTTAGGAGCCCCAACGGGCAGCCCGCACTGGCGCCTTAGTGCCCGATGTAGCCGGGGGGACCGCAGTGCAGCCGGAGGGCCTTCCTTCCTGAGGGGTTGCTGCCCGCCCCCACTCCCCCCACCCCGAAAGCTACTAACCAACGGACCAGAAAGCCACAAACCAGGGGACGGGCCAGGAAACAGTGCCCTGCAATTCCTAAAACTGGAGAAAGCGAGGATGGCCGGCCTGTGCCACCGTCTCCGCATTGTCAGAACCCTGCAACTTGACCGCTTGAGTTTCTGGCTGCGCAGCGCATCCAACTTGCTGCAGGAGGCAGAGCACGCTGACGCTCTGACCGAGTCATTTGAAGCAGGTTAACGGTTAGGTGCCGGTGCTCGGTCTCCCCCGAAGGAAACTTCAGGTGCCTTCGTTGTTTTCATCCCCTGGGACGGGGAACCCTCAGCCCTTCAGCAGGTCAGCCTACCTGAAATCCACTCACCTCTTCTGCTCATCTCTGCTTGTCAGCGACCCACTCCTACCTCCTGCTGTCAAAGGCCGGACCGCCTCACCAACCGAGGCCACCCAAGAGCTGCGACACAACGGAAGGGCTTTCACGCGAGGCTCCAGGGTGCCAGGAAGCACATCTACGATCTAGCTCCCCGTCCGTTGTCAGACTATTAATCATCCAGACGTTCTGCAGCCCGAACGCTGGGCGTAGACAAGCCTCCCTTCTCTCTGCCGCCGAATGACACAAATGTGACACAAACGCAGCCACACCTGCAACGCCTCTGGGGGCAGTGAGCTCTGTGCCGGGAACACCAGCAACTCAAGGGTTATTCCCCTGACCACGTGGACGGTGGACTGGCCCCGATCAGAAAACCACATCACACGTCGGGGCGGCCTTGTTCCAGCGCCTCCGTGTCGACTCACCTGAGACCCCAGGACGCCCTCCCAGGTGCTCGGTCTCTAGCAAACTCCCTAGAGAAAAAGGAAAGCAGCCCTTTCTAAAACCCCGGCGAACCCACAAGGAGCCACTTCTCGTGGGCTGTTCCGCTTGCATTCGGCGTCCAGAGACCCTGCCACCAGGCCTACGCGTGGCCAGGAACCCCCAAAACCCATTTACTGTCCCCCTCCCCGGTCCCCGCCTAACTCGAGTGTGGAAAACTAAGGTCACTGGCTGGCCGCGTATGGAGCCCGCGGACCAGGTCTAGGAATGCCTGCTCCCACCGGGCCCCCGGCTAAGCAGCGGCATTCACACCACCGCGCTTCGGAAGCCGCCTTTCGGCCACACCCGACCAGGGAATGAGGGGCAGCCGACCCGCTTTTTAAAGCAAAAACAACGCGTGGCCAGAAGCGGGAGGCCACTTTCTACGGGTCCCAACCCACGAGGGAGGGCGGCGGGCGCTCAGCAAGGTCCGGACCCACCCGGCGCCTGGCCCGGGGCCCGCCGTCCCTCCCGCGGTCGGCCCGGCACCGGGGGCGCACGGCCGCAGCTCGGGTCACGGCTGGCGAGGCCCTGGCGGGGCGGCGGGCGCCCGGGGCTCCGGGAACCAGGCCGCGCGCACCACGCGGAGACGCCGCCACCGCCCGGAAAGGACGCGCGCACGCGCGACGCGCCTTTTATAGTGCGTACGGCGGCCCGCGAGGGCCAAACCGCGCCGTCCCCAGCACGCCGCCGCAGCGCCCCCTAGCGGAGTCTTCCGGCCTCTGCTGCCGCCTGTCGCTCCCCGGGAGCCGTCCCCAGAGACAGCCAGGCCCCACCGGCTGGAGCTCCCACTCTCTGCCGGCGCCCCCGGCTCGGTCCGCTGCGGGCGGCAGCCCCGGGTCCTCCTCCTGGAGAGTGCGAGCCTGCGAAACGGAGATCCGGTGACCTACGTCCCGTGGGGGGGCAGGATTGCAGGAATCGATCTGTGCAAAGCACCTGTCCCGCACCCCGAGAGCGGCCCCGAACCTGGGGCCTCCTCTCTGCGAGGCTAGGCTGAGCCTCTGCCGGGCGGCGGGGGGTGGCCCTCAGGAGGATCCCCTGCGGGGAGCGCCGCCTTCACCCCCTCGGCGGGGGTCTCCTGGGCTCGGCCTCTCGCCGAGCGGGGCGGGGCCGCTAGGGCACCAGGCAGCGCCCCTCTGCTTCCTCCTGCACCTGGAAGCTTCTGGGGTCGGGTCGGGAAGGACCCTCCAGGGATTCATTAGCCTCCTGGTGCTTCTCCCCAGCTAACAAATTACCGCTAACTGGGGCCGATGGGGCGTGGCCTGTGGAGCCGGGGTCAAGTCAGGGTAAGTTACTGCTGGGGACTGAGGACAGATCCACGAAGAATGCTACCGTGCCCTGGGGGCAGAGTGGGGAGTCCCAGGGTGCCCCCAGACCTGGCCCGCCCCAGGCATGTCCATTTTTGCCGCAAGCTCGATTTGGCTGTGAGCGCTCTGGGCAGCTCTGGGCAGCTCTGGGCTGCTTTGGGGAAGGAAGTACACCCTCCCCGCTCCCCATTTACCTAACAGCCTGCGGGAGGCTCCGTCCCAGTGGGAGGGACCAGCCAACTCCAGCTGGAGGCCAAACTCTGAGGAAAAGAGGAGTTTCTTACGCTCTGGCCACTCGGATCCAGTGCTCCAGCACCCCGGCCCTGTGCCCGGCCGTCACACTCTGGTCCTTGAAGCAGCAGGCCACGCTGTTGACCTGGGTGACCGTGGCACTGACCGTGGGAGCCAGCTGCCCGTTTCCCTTTTTGTCCCACTGGGACCAGATGGAGCCCAGGTGGTGGCAGGGTGCCACCTTCTCAAACAGCATCTGGGGATCAGGGGGAGTGCCAGCAGGCCTTGCCACATCCCAGAGCTTGGCACCCATGGTCCCCCCAGTTCCAGGGAGGGTCCCTGCTCAGAGCTTGAGCTCAGGAAGCTGAAGACATACCTCAAGAGTAGGGGAAGCCCTGGGTTTGTTCCTGCCCACCGAGAACACCCCACGCAGGATGACCGGGACCCCACACTGGCCGAAAGGGAAGCGGCATGCCACTTCCTCCAAGCACCAGAAGGCAGCTCCTACTGCCCCGCCTGGAGGGGGCAGGGCCATCCTTGCACCCCCCTCCCCACCAGTCCCCTGCTCAGCGGCACACTTCCTGTGGCAGCTGCACTGAGGGCTGCGTTTCTGTCTCCCATGTAGTCAGGTTCACATCAACTGCCTGATCGGTGCTGTGGCCTGAGAGCCTCTTGGGCAGATGCGAGGAAGGCGAGCCGTGGAGCCCCCTCTGTCCCCAAACGGGCCAGATCCCATCCAGCTTTACATCTGTTTTGCCTTCTGGAATGGTCGCAGCCCATCTGAGCGGATGCACGGGGAGTGTCCTGTCCACAGTCGGACGATAACCGAGGCCCCAGGGTTAACAACCTTGCCCAGGCCGCCCGGTTTCGCAACGGTGGAGCCCGGACTGGGACCACGGAACGGCGGGTCTGGGCCGCCGATGCCAGAAGGAGGCTCCCCTGCGTCCCCGTATCCAGCTCAGGTGCTCGCTGCGTCCAGCAGCCTGGCTGGGAGGGGACCCCCGGCAGTGAGGCTTCTCTTCACTCACTCCGGTCTCTGCAGCCCCAGGAAAAGGCTGGAGGGCCTTTGCTGGTGGAGCTGGCTTTGGGCTGGCAGGTCACATCCTGGACACAGACAATGGGTCTTACAGGAGATGACCCCTAGGTCTCCCACTCCACACTTAGAGACCTCACACCCACTCTACTGCTCAACTCATTTCTCTCCCCAACGTGGACCAGAACCAAGGGTCCCATCACTGTTCCCAATCCCTTATGTCCACCACTGCTATGATGAACACCCCCAAAACAACACCTTTGAGAAACTGCGCCAGGGTTTCTCTGCTGATCCTGGGACCAGCTCTGCTGGGGGAGGGTCTGTGCCTGCGGCGTGGATGGGAGCTGCGCTCTGTTGTCCCAGAGAGGGGAGCCTGTCACACTTCTCGCTGGGGATCGGCTGGGGCCTCTGCTTCCTCACGTGTCACCTGGGCTGCTGGTCCCCAGACCAGAAACCTGCCCCTCTGAAGGTGACCACCGCTGCCTCCTTTGGGTTTCACTTGCCCGAGTCCCTCCCCGGGATGCCCCGCATCTCTGACGCCTGCTCCCATGGGGGTCGCCTCCCTTGGACTGGGACGGGTCTGGCCTCCATCCCAGGGAACACACTGGCTTTGGTGCATTATTTGGCACAGAGGCCTGTGGACCTTCTGGCCCTGGGTCGTGAGGGATGCTCTCCCGTCTGTGTTGTGACCGTCCAGCCTTATGCATCTCCCAGTTTGTGATTGGGCCACGGGAGGACCAGCCCTGTCCTGGCTGGCGTCAGGCTGTGGTGTCACAGCACGCACAGGGGTCTCCACCCCAAGACCATTGTCACCGAAGGGGCCTCCATATTCCCACCTAATCTTTAATCCATTGCGATTTCAATATCAAAGGAGAAAGAGTCTATTTCAAACGAACACAAAGTACGAAAATGAATCTTTCTTGTCTGAAAAGTTGGTTCAGACCCAAAGGTATCTCTGGCGAGATTCCACTTGAAGGAAACCTCCATAGTAGGTAACGGAACATGGAGAGAAAGCAGACTGGGGATTCGCAGGGGCTGGAGGGGCACGAATGGGGAGTGAGGGCTCCGGGTACACGGTGACCCTTGGGGACTGAGATATTCTACAACAAAATTCTGTTGCGTGGTTCACAGCGTTGTGAGCGTACCCAGTGCTCAGGAATTGCACAATGTAAAACGAACAAAAATTTTTTATTGAAGATTAATGTGGATTATAAGGAAACAATGAACAAATAAAGTAACAGCTAAACAGAAGAGGAGAGAAAGGATAAGGTAGAAGAGGAAGAGACATTCTGGTGGGGGGTCATGGCCCGGGAATGGAACAACAATTAGATATAGAAGAAACACCCTGTGAGAGCCTTCAGGCCCTTCATTTGTGGCTGGCATCCATGTGGGAGCAAGGGCAGTGGCAGGGGCGGGGGCAAGGGCGGGGAGAAGGGCAGTGGCAGTGGCAGGGGCGGGGGCAGGAGTGGGGAGAAGGGCATTGGGAGGGGCGGGGAGAAGGGCAGTGGCAGGGGCAGGGGCAGGAGTGGGGAGAAGGGCATTGGGAGGGGCGGGGAGAAGGGCAGTGACAGGAACAGAGTTGGGAGCGGCAGCGGGAACTGTGACAGCAGCAGAGGCAAGAACAGAAGCAGGACCCAGCTGACTCTGCTCAGGTGCCTGCTGTCCCTGCACAGGTCCCAGGTCACCTGCTGGCTCTCCAGCCCCTGCAGGAGTCGCCTCAGACTCCACCCCTGCCTGCAGAGACGCCGAGGACCCCGATGCCGTTGGGCCGGGCTCTGGAGCCGCACCGGCTTCTGCTCCTGCCCCGGACTCTTGAGAAGGAAACACAGTGATGGTTGCGGCGGCTCCAAGGCCTCAGGGTGAGAGGAGGGAAGGTCCCCCCCCCACCCAGCGCCGGCCTCTCCAGGGGCCTTTGCAGAGACACAACTCACCCCAGAGCCTCCCTGAGAAGCCGCGGCCAGGAACCCACACCAGAACCTCTGCCCCCCTGCAGGCCGCAGCCCGGGCTCTCAGTCTCTGCTCCTGGCCCCACACCAGCCCCCGGGGGCTCCTCCCTGGGTGGCCCAGCACCGCCCAGGCCCCCTGAACACACATCTCCCACCCCAGCCTTCTCACCCTCGGGCTCTGGCTCCGGGGCTCCGGGTCCTGATCCCAGGACCGGTGAACCAGGACCCTGTGGAAGGGCCAGGGCGGTGAAGGAGGCCTTCCCAGGCCAACTCTAGGCCCTGCTTCCAGAGACCTCCGTGCGGCCACTCTCTCCCTGGGTCCAGGGTGGCCCTCCTGGGCGACGGGGCACACGCACAACTCTCTACGGCAGGTATAATGGGATTCGGCCAGACGTTTCCCGATTTCATCGGTTGATTTCTGTAAAGACAGTGACCCGCGGCCGTCCCAGAGACATCACAGCCGTGCCCGGCCATCCTCAGTGTCCTTCCACCCTCTCCACCTGTGGCTCCCAGATTGGACACAGACCTGAATGTGCACAGACCTGCCCCTGGGACACAGTGACATCCACCAGCAGGGCTCGGGATGAACCTTGGGGACAAGAGGGCCACCCCAGCACACCCTGTCCCTCCATTCCAGCCTTGACGGGGATGTGAGCCTGACCTGCCCACCAGGCATCTGACCCCTTCATCAGCCTGCACCTGCTCGGGTGGGCCCTCCACACACGACCCCTCCTTCCACACAGACACACAGACACACACACACACACACACACACACACACACACACACGGGAGGGGATGTGGGCTGCACAGGTCAGATCAGTGCGGTGTCGGGCTGGACTGGCTGTCTCTGGGTCTCCCAGTGTTACCTTTGGGTCCTTGCAAGCTAGAGACCTGAGGCGTCCTGTGCACGACCTGACCCACTGTCTCCAGGGTCGGGAAGCTTCGCGGCCAGGGGCTCCCCTGAGCCAGCAGCCGCGGGACAGGGGCACACAACAGGAGTACATGTTCGTCAGGCAAAGGTATCCCAACGAATGAGCCCAGTCCGGCGCTGTCTCCAGAGGGTGGGTGCCTGGTGACCCGGGTTATGAGTTCAATTGGGCTTTGTGACCAGAGAGGTGAGGTCACTTCCTGTGGCCCCCTTACCCGGCTTCCTCCTCCCACAGGAGCCCCTCCCAGGCTGCAAGGGCTCCCCTCCACCCCATGCCCTGTCCCTACAGTGACACCAACACAGCCCAGACACGTCCCCGCGAGGCCTGGTGCAGTCGGTGCCACGGCTTTGGGGCCACAGAGCTGGGTTCAGACCTGGGTTTTCCTCCTGACCAGTGCTGGGACCCTGCACAGTCCCTGTGCCTCCCGGGACCCCCCGGTCTCCCCGTCTGCACAGTGGGGTCCTTGTGGCATCTACCTGTAGGGGCGCCATCAGGGAGCCACCTGTAGACACATCCCGTGCCTGCTATCCCAAGAGGCTCGTGGGCACACGTGGCCGTGGAAGGATGAGGAAGGGGTGGGCCTGGCACGGAACACAGGAGAGGGCCGAGTGGAGTCTCCTTGAGGTCATGGCCTCCTGCTCAGCCCAGACCCTGGTGTGTGCCGACCCCTAGGGCACCTGGACCCCAGCTTCCGGCCGGGCTCGGGGACGGACACCAGAATGTGTCCCTGTGTCCTGTAGCTCTACACAAGTCACCCTGTCCCTCCCGGTCACCCTTGACCTGGGGTGTGGACATGACCCTCCCATCAGCCTGCTCCTGCTCTGGGTGGCTTCCCCCCCACGTCCCATCCTTACAAGCACACACAGCCTCACACACACTCACAGACACAGGGAGGCTCGTGCGACTCACCAGTCGCATCAGGGCCGTGTCAGGCTAGACCGGCCAGTCCTGGGCCTCCCGGTGTCACCTTTGTGTCCCTCTGGGCACATGACCACAGCCTTCGGGGGTGAGACCTGACCCACCATCTGCAGGTGGGAAAAGGCTCTCCCTGTGGGCTTTCCTGAGACCACAGCCTCGAGGTATCAGGACACAGAATGAGAACACGTCGCGCATTCGAAGGTCTCCAACCACGGGAGCTGAGTGGGGTGCTTCTCTAGAATGGGGGTGCCTGTGATACACACGGGGGCATCTTGGGGATCCCCTGGCCATCGGCCTGGCGTGGCTCCCCTCATGGGCATGTTCCCTGGAGACAAGGTCCCCGCCCCACACCTCTTGTCTCCCCCAACCCCTGTCACCTCCAGGGTCCACTCATCCTTTGACCCCCACGCGGGTGGTTGGTTACTGGGGGGCGGGGGACCGTGTTCCCATGCAACTGCGTGGACCTGTGCCCACTCGGGGATGCCCAGAGGAAAGGACCCCACACGGGATGGCTTCAGTGGTCCTCCAGGATCTTAGAGGCTCTCATTCCCTCGAAAACCCCCTGGGAAAGTGAAGCCCTGGCCTAGGACCCGAAACCTCCCCCAGCCCCTCTAGGCTCTGCTCACCTGCTGGGTCCCCGGCCAGTCCCTGCCTCTCTGCCTCAGTTTCCTGACTGTTCCATGAGCGCTTGGAGGAGGGGCTTCACCAGTCCGGCTAGAGTGGCCCCTGGCTCCCACCTTTGGGCAGGATGTGGCGCGGGAGCCTCGGGGGCGGGGAGGCGCTCCCACCAAAGGTCGAGGCAGGTGGAGCCTGGGCAGGTGCACCGGGACCACGGGACTGCGCGCACGGGACCACCTCGCGGCAGGAGCCCACGACACCCGGGGCCGCACGTATCCGATCTCCGACGCCCGCTCAGTGACCCTCATATCCTCTTAGGCCTGGGCCCACGGCCACTCCACCCAGGCAGGGCGGCTGGACGCAGCGGGTATGGAGACACGGGGGCAAGAGGGAAACGAGACACACCCCCACCCTGCTGACCTGGCCCCCACACTCCACTCCACTGTTCATGCGGGCGCGTGGCTGAGCCAGGAGGAGGGGGAGGTGGACACCAGTCTAAGGGGGGAGGTCAGGCCGCCTTTCCCTCCTCCCCATCCCCGCCCCCCGCCTTCCCGAGAGCCCCCTCCCCCCACAAGCTCCCCCACTTCGGAAACCTTCACCTCCCTGCTTTCATCCCCCACACACCCAGCGGAGGTGGGAGCCGCCGACCCCATCTGCAAAAAGAGCACCGAGGTCCCAGAAGCTGGCATAGAGCTTGCGTGTCACAGGACTCTGACGTGGCCCCGCTGTGGGTGTGAGCCCGGGTCGCTCTGACCCGAAGCCTGGGCTTTGGCAGGACCCCGAGGAGGTGACCTCTGAAGCCAGCCTTAGAGATGAGGGTGTTCTGGATGGGAGCCATGGAGCGGGGCAGTGGGAGCAGGGGGCTCGAGGGGCAGGGATGGTGGGCTCCCTGGGGGAGGAAAACACTAGGGAGGGGGGCGGGGAACACCCCGGGGAGGGCATCTGGCCCAGTTCACTCGGGGCTCCGGATGTCAGGTAAGGAGTCGGGGGTCACCGCAGCATGCCAGGTGCAGGGGACCTGACCAGGCAGTGTCGTCAGAGCCACGGCATCCTAGATGTGGAGGGAGCTCGAGGGCTTGGTATCTGCCCCCAGGCAAGCATGGATTCCCAGGCACCGGCCTGGGAGGATGATGTTGCCTCAGTCTCCCCCTCTGTAGAGCAGAGCAGGTCGTCATCTCCCCCCGGGGCTGGATTCCCTGACAGGTCCAGAGATGGTCTCCAGCCAGAGGAGTTTTTCAAGTGAGGTCTCTACCTCGGTGGTCTCGGAGAGGGGACCAAGGGACGCGCCCCCTGCCAGCTCGGCGGATGCTCTCGTCCAAGCTGCTGATCGTCACTTCCAGGCCGGCACCGGTGATGCGGTGTCGCCCGCCGGCTGGGGGGACAGGGGCAGTGAGGAGCTGTGCTTGCGGACCCTGAGAGGCAGAGCTCCTGAGGGCCCAAGGCTGCCCCGGGGCGTGTGGCGGTTGAAGCTGAGCTGAAGCCCGATGTCTCTGGGAAGGACCGGGAGGACAACCTGGGCCCTGGGGTCTCCGGGAGGGACTGGGAGGACAGCGCAGGCCCTGGAGTCTCTGGGAAGGACCGGGAGGACAGCCCGGGCCCTGGGGTCCCGCCTTGTTCCTGCCATGGGAGGGGTCAGTCTGCATCACCCATTTCACAGAGCAGGAGAGTGAGGCCCAGAGAAGGGAGGCAGGTGTTTCTGGGCACAGGGCTGGTCAGCAGAGAGCTGGAAAACCACCTCCGGAGCCCCCGCCGGCCCGGCAGGGAGCCCCCGAGCCGAGGGCGAGCCTTCCCCTTCTGCCTGGCCACTCATTCTTCCCAGACCTTGACGGTGGCCTGTTCCTTTTGGCCACAGGTATTGCTGGCCGAGCAGGAGGGAGTCCAGCTGGTAGGACAGGTGTAGCTACAGGGCACAGGGACACCTGTGAGCTACCAGGAGCCACATTGTGGGCTCTGTCCCCGAGCCTGCCCGGCAGCTGGGGTCCAGGTGCCCTAGGGGTCAGCACACACCTGGGTCTGGGCTGAGCAGGAGGCCATGACCTCAAGGAGCCTCCATTGGGCCCTCTCCTGGCTCCTGCCCGGTCTCACCTGTCCTCCCTGAGGGGCTCCAGGGCCCGGATCCAGGCCCCTGATGGCTGCTCGGGCTCCAGCCGGGAAAGATGTAGAGCCTCTGGAGCAGCTGGAGTTCTTGGGGCTGCAGGGAGAGCCGGCCACCGACGGGGCCTCGGCTGGGGAGGATGCGGGCCTCGTGGGATGAAGAGGGGGCCGGGACCCGGTCCCGGGGTCGTGGCTCATGTATACAAAGGGCTGAAATCACTGAGTGCCCGAGGGATGGCCAGTTACAGTAGCCCCCTGACACTTGGTTTTCCTGGAGGTGCCCCCTGGCCTCCAAGGGCCTCTTCCCACCCTCTGACTCCGCCCAGGGCTGCAGCCAGGCACAGGATGGACCTCTGTCCAACGTCCTGCCAGGAAGACAAGGCGGAAGGAGGAAAGGAGAAGGGCAAGGGGCAGACCGACTTCTCCCTGCCCTGAGTCGGCCTCCACTGCTGCCTCCAGGAGCCCTGGCCCAGCCATGCCCCAGGGTCCATGCACCCGGACCCTGGGGTAGAGTCTGCGGTCCAGGCCAGCTGGGTGGGGTGGGTGTAGTCACTGGCCATCGTGTCCCCAGATGTCCAACCCACCTGGCCTCGCACCCTGAGGCCTGCCGGGATGGGGAGGGCATGGTTCTGGGGCTCAGGAAGGTTGGGGTTCCAGAGTAGTTGGCGGAGGTGGGAACATGGGGGACAAGCCAGGTGGGGAGCGATTGGACTCATGCACGTCAGCGTCACCTCTGGATCATCCACAGGTGTTGAGTGCCGGTCCCTGGGCATACCTGGCCATGACACAGACCTGTCTGACCCTGGAGAGGGAGGCCTGTGTACCCAGGGCACTGCCCACCCACCTACCCCCGGGGGCGAGCCTGGGCCACGGCCACGCTGATGCACTTCGCCATCTGACCCTCAGGGACAGGGGCAACACTGAGGTCAGGAGAGGCAAGGACTGGCCTAGGACAAGTGAGGTGTGCAGGATCCAAGGAGCAGGGCTGGTCTCCAATCCTAGGCCAGCCTCTGCCCCCACATGGGGTTCTCCCTGGGAATGAGAGCCCCTGAGATGCTCTGGGGTCCCTATCCACCCCATCCGTGTGAGGCTGTGACCTCTGGACATCTCCAGAAAGGCTCACACGCACAGAAACACACACACACGCTGACACTGACTGCCCAGCTGGGGATCAGAGGGGAGTCCACACTGGGAGGGGTGGGTAATACGGGGGAAAGAAGAGAAAGGCTGGAGGCAGCGGGGCCATGGGGCAGGGACATCAGGATTCCTGGCAATAGCCCGGGACCCACCACATAGGGAGGGGATATGTGCCGGCTGAGGGTCAGGGGGTCCACAAGTGTCCGGGGGGATTGACAGGAACTAGGGTAGAATGGGGTCTAGGGTCCTGTGTCCACGACGCTGAGCCCATGGAGCTAGGAGGTGTGGATGGGGCTACAGCACAGAACTCCTCCTAAACTGGGCTGCGTAGACAGTGTCCCAAGTGCCCCACAGGCTCATAGACGACTCTGTGTCCTGGGATCTTCATCCCTGGCCCTCTGATCTCCCCTCCTGGGAAAATGCTTCCTACTCCCTCAAGGTCCTTCAGAGCGGAGGGCAGCCTGGGGGCTTGGAGGACGGAGGACCTGGGTGTGCATCACGTGGCCGAGCAGCGGACCCTGGTGTGGGGACCGAGGTCAAGACCCTCCTTGTTGGAGCCTTGGGTCCTCATTAGGAAGTGGTTCCCCAGGCAGAGCCCTGGCTGGGGCGGGGAGGCCTCGTGAGGGACCTGAGCACCGGGCCAGGGGAGCGACACGGGCCACAATGGAGGCTTCTGAGGGTTGTCACCTGGACCCTGGAGCCCACAGGTCCTGCACCTAGGAGACACAAAGAGAGAGACAGAGTCCAAGGCAGAGACAGAGAATGGACCCACGAGAGAGGAAACCAGAAATTCCATGAATTGGCCAGGAAATGACACCCGGTCATCATGTTCTAGCCCTTAGAACCCGGTCACACGGGCTGTCCACCCGGGAGGGGAGGGGGTGACAGAGGGATGTGGGACCGGGAATCGGGAAGGCTGGGAGCCACAGTGGGGACCGCCCAGCACCTAGGCCCAGACCAGGCAACGGGACCCGAGCCCAAATGCAATGAGCCCCTGGAGTGCGTGTCCGGAGGGCACAGGGTCTGAACGAGTTCACCTCCACCTTCCGCGGGGCCCGGGACCTAGGCAGGAGGGGTGGCTGTGTCTGGACCCGGAGCAGACCCAGGCCCACGTGAGTGTGTTCTGTGCCAGGCCCACCCCTTCCTCATCCTTCCATGGCCACGTGTGCCCACGAGCCTCTTAGGATAGCAGGCATAGGACGTGTCTACAGGTGGCTCCCTGATGGCGCCCCTACAAGTAGATGCCACAAGGACCTCACTGTGCAGACGGGGAGACCGGGGGGCCCTGGGAGGCACAGGGTCTGTGCAGGGCCCCAGCACAGGTCAGGAGGAAAACCCAGGTCTGAACCCAGCTCTGTGGCCCCAAAGCCGCGGCCCTGGCTGCACCAGGCCTCGCGGGGACGTGTCTGGTCTGTGTTGGTGTCACTGTAGGGACAGGGCATGGGGTGGAGGGGAGCCCTTTGCAGCCTGGGAGGGGCTCTTGTGGGAGGAGGAAGCCGGGTAAGGGGGCCCCAGGAAGTGACCTCACCCCTCTGGTCACAGAGCCCAATTGAACTCACAACCCGGGTCACCAGGCACCCACCTTCTGGAGACAGCGCCGGACTGGGCTCATTCGTTGGGACATCTGTGCCTGACGAACATGTTCTCCTGTTGTGTGCCCGTGTCCCGTGGCTGCCGGCTCAGGGGATCCTGTGGCCATGACGCTTCCCGACCCTGGAGACAGTGGGTCAGGTCGTGCACAGGACGCCTCAGGTCTCTAGCTCGCAGGGACCCAAAGGTAACACAGGGAGACCCAGAGACAGCCAGTCCATCCCAACAGTGCTCTGATCTGACCTGTGCGGCCCCAGGTCCCCTCCCGTCTGTGTGTGTGTGTGTGTGTGTGTGTGTGTGTGTCTGTGTGGAAGGAGGGGTCGTGTGTGGAGGGCCCACCTGAGCAGGTGCAGGCTGATAAGGGGTCAGATGCCTGGTGGGCGGGTCAGGCTCACACCCAGTCAAGGCTGGAAGGCAGGGACAGGGTGTGCTGGGGTGGCCCTCTTGTCCCCAAGGTTCATCCAGAGCCCTGCTGGTGGATGTCACTGTGTCCCAGGCGCAGGGCTGTGCACACTCAGGTCTGTGTCCGATCTGGGAGCAGCGGGGAGAGAGGGTGGAAGGACACTGAGGATGGCTGGGCGGGGCTGTGATGTCTCCGGGCCATCCGCGGGTCACTGTCTTTACAGAAATCAACCGGTGAAATCGGGAGGCGACTGTCGGAATCCCGATTCACCTGTCCTACAGATTTGTGCGTGTGCCCTGTCGCCCAGGAGGGCCACCCTGGACCGGGGGAGAGAGTGGCCACACGGAGGTCTTGGGAAGCAGAGCCTGGAGATGGCCTGGGAAGGCCTCTTTCACCGCCCCGGCCCCCCGACATGGTCCTGGTTCACGGGTCCTGGGATCAGGACCCGGAGCCCCCGGAGCCAGAGCCCGAGGGTGAGAAGGCTGGGGTGGGAGATGTGTGTTCACGGGGCCCGGGCGGTGCTGGGCCACCCAGGGAGGAGCCCCCGGGGGCTGGTGTGGGGCCAGGAGCAGAGACTGAGAGCCTGGGCTGCGGCCTGCAGGGGGGCAGAGGTTCTGGTGTGGGTTCCTGGCCGCGGCTTCTCAGGGAGGCTCTGGGGTGAGTTGTGTGTCCCAAAGGCCCCTGGAGAGGCTGGCGCTGGTGTGAGGTGGGACCTTCCCTCCTCTCACCCTGACACCTTGGAGCCACTGCAACCATCACTCTGTTTCCTTCTCAAGAGTCCGGGGCAGGAGCAGAAGCCGGTGTGGCTCCAGAGCCCGGCCCAACGGCATCGGGGTCCTCGGCGTCTCTGCACGCAGGGGTGGAGTCTGAGGCGACTCCTGCAGGGGCCGGAGAGCCAGCAGGTGACCTGGGACCTGTGCGGGGACAGCGGGCACCTGAGCAGAGTCAGCTGGTTCCTGCTTCTGCTCCCGACACGGTTCCTGCCACCGCCCTTCTCCCCGCCCCTGCCCCCGCCCCTGTCAACGCCCTTCTCCCTGCCCCTGTCCCCACCCTTGCACCCATATGGATGCCAGTCAGAAATCAAGGGCCTGAAGGCCTACACGGGGTGTTTATTTTACTTTATTTGTGTTATGTTTTATTTCAAATTTATTCTCCAATCCCTGACCCCGACCCCCCACCAGAATATCTCTTCCTCTTCTCCCTTATCCTTTTTCTCTTCTACTTTTTAGCTGTTACTTTATTTGTTCATTAGTTATAATCTATATTAATCTTCAATAAAAAGTTTTATTTATTTTACATTGTGCAATTCCTGAGCACTGGGTACGCTCACAACGCAGTGAACCACGCCACAGAATTTTGCTGCAGAACATCTCGGTCCCCCAGGGTCACCGTGTACCCCGAGCCCTCACTCCCCATTCGTCCCCCGCCAGCCTCTGGGAAACCCCAGTCTGCTTTCTCTACGTGTTCCGTTACCTACTCTGGAGGTTTCCTTCAAGTGGAATCTCACAAGAGATACCTTTGGGTCTGCACTGACTTTTCAGACGAGACAGATTCATTTTTGTACTTTGTGGCGGTTTGAAATAGACTTTTTCTCCTTTGACCTTGAATTCACAATGGATTAAGTATTAGGTAGGAAAAAAGAGGCCCCTTCGGTGACAATGGGCACGGTCTTGGGGTGGAGACCCCTGTCTGTGCCGTGACACCACAGCCTGACACGAGAGAGGACACGGCTAGTCCTCCCGTGGCCCAAACAGAAACCGGGAGATGCGGAAGGCTGGACGGTCACACCACAGGGGGGAGAGCATCCCTCACGACCCAGGGCCAGAAGGTTCACAGGCATCTGGGCCAAACAATGCGCCAAAGCCAGTGCGTTCCCCGGGATGGAGGCCAGACCCGTCCCAGTCCAAGGGGAGGCGACCCCCATGGGAGCAGGCGTCAGAGATGCGGGACGTCCCGGGGTGGGACTTGGGCAAGTGAGACCCGAGGGAGGCAGCTCTGGTGGCCTTCAGACGGGCAGGTTTCTGGTCTGGGGACCGGCAGCCTAGGTGTCCATGTGAGGAAGCAGAGGCCCCAGCCGATCCCCAGCGAGAAGTCCTTGTCCTGCAGGGGACTGGCTGGCCCAATACTGGGAGAGTCCCCAGAGCCCGGAGTCGGCCCTTCCCCAGCCCCATGTGGGGCCCCAGGCAGGGTGGTCAGCACTGCTCCCCTGAGTTCGGGGGGGCCTCAGCGGGTGGTGGGGTCCCCCAGGAAGAGGGACCCCGAGCCCCAGGACACCAAGATGCACGCCTGCGGGTAAGACAATCCAAAGTCAAGAGATGGGGTCCTGACCCAGGTCATCTTACCAGTGACCCAGGCCATGCTATTAGCCTCGGTGTCCCCATCTGTGACATGGGGATGTAACGGCCTTCTAGATGGGTTGTCGCATTCCCTGAGAGATGAGGTGGAATCGTGGCCTGGAGCCTGGAGGACATAAAGGGCCACCTGGAAGGCTGTCCCAGAGTCCCCCAGGGCACAGGATTCCGGTAGCCCCTCCTTGGCCCCTGCCCACTGTCCCCCTTCTGGGAACACTCAGCGTTGTTTGCGGAGGAGGTGGAGACGATCCAGGAGGTCAACAGGTCCCACGTGGAGGCAGGTCAGCGCTGGAGGGACAGAAGGACGTGTCCCATGCCCCCTTCCAGGGCCCGAGCTGTGACGCCCTCTGACCGGACCTCTGACCTGACCTGGTGTGGACCCCACTTCTATGGTTTCCCTCCCTCCCTCCTTCCCTTCCTCCTTCCCTAATTCAGCTGGGGAACTTAGGTCCCTGCTGTGTGCTGAGCACCGTGAAATCTCCACTGAGCAGGACCCGATAGGTCTCCCACGTGGCATCTTCCTTTGCAGGGTCTGAATGTTCCTGGCCGTGTCCCCTCTGGCGAGTCTGGGAGGGAGGCCTCTGCTCACGTTCCCGACAAGGAAGCACGAGTCCAGAAGGTCCGGACGACCTGCCCCAAGTGCCAGCGTGTGGAGCCTGGACAGAGGGTGGTCCCTGAGCAGAGGAGGACTTGGACCCACGCAGCCCAGAGGAGGAGGGGGAGCACCGTGGCGGCCTGGCGCTCAAGTCCGCTGGGAGACGGTGTCCTACCCGGACCGGCCCTATCCCCAGGGCATTCGGGGTACCTGCGCTCCCAGGTGGCAGGCTGGCCCCTGCTGGCAGGAGAGGAGGCGCCCCTGGGGCAGGACAGAGCCCTCAGGCAGAGCGGAGGGTCGCAGGTGCTCCCCCAGGGGCAGGTGGACTCGGGCGCCCTGAGGGGGCGTCACCGGGACAGCTGTGCCTTGCCAGCCGTAGTTCCCCAAATCCAAGCACAAGACCCTAACAGCCTCTGCCCCACCCCCCAGACAGAAACCACTTCTGTCCTTGTTCCTTTGCGGATGCGTCCATGCCTGCCCTCAGCACCCTGTCTGCTCCCCGCTGTGTGCACGCACCTGGATCCCAAAAGCGAGCCCCGGACCCCACCCAGGAGGTGGTACGGCCTCCACCCGCAGCCAGCAAGGGGAGCGCTGTCCCCATGGCCCTCCTCACCCTAAGAAGACACGTAAGCCATATTCACCAAGGTTTTTAACCATCGTACACACTCACACACACACACACACACACACACGCACGCACACACACACACATAGAGCGAAGGGTGGGGGCCCTGGAGGACCCGCACACGTATGTCTGCGGCACCTCCCGCCGCCCCTGTGCGTTTGTGGGTTTGCTCTGGTTCTCTCGGACCCTCCTCCCGGCTCCCTTGAAGGCGTCAGGTCTCCGCCCGAGTCCCTGGGTCACCCACCCACCTCTCCTATTAGGAAGACGTGCAAATGCACACCCTGCATTTCCTCCCATCTTCCTCTCGCCTCCCAGACTTCGGTCGTCAGATTTGGGAGTCGAGAACACCCCTTGTGTCTTCCCTCACCTGTCCTTCCACCCGGCTCTTCCCAGGCCGGCCCCGAGGCGGTCCTCGGGCTGGATTCGTCTCCTGGGAGGTGGGGGTCAGGGGACAGAGGGCAGACGGTGCCGGTGGGGGCAGGAGAGGGCTGTGGCCCACAGGCCCAGTGCCGGCTTGTCTGCCAGGGCCCCCGGGCTGGGTGAGCCCCGCCAGTTCTCCTCTTTCTTACCAGCAGGCATCCTTGTCCTGAACGGGCACCAGGGAACCTGAGTGAAGAGACCACTTTGCTTTGAGACGAGGGGCGGAGTGGCAAGGGCTGTAGAGGACGTTGGCCTTGGATGGGGAAAGCGAGGCAAGCCATGCACTGCTGTCCCGTTCAGTTCCCCTCTGCCACCTGGGTGTACCTGCAGCCAGAGGGGCAGGTTCCCGGCAGGCTGACAGCGTCCCCCTGGAGCCCCCGGTCCCTCCTCTCTGCCTGAGGACTCTCTCTTCCGGAGACGGGATTCCGTCACACTTGTCTCTGGGGACCTGTGCTTCCTCACCTCGTCACCTGGCTGGATGGTTCCCAGAGCAGAAACCTGCCCGTCTGAAGGTGCCCAGCACTGCGTCCCTTGGGTTTCACTTGCCCGAGTCCCTCCCCGGGACCCTCCGCATCTCTGGCTCCTGCTCCCATGGGGGCTGCTTCCCCATGGACTGGGACGGTCTGGCCTCCATCCCGGGGAACGCACTGATTTGCAGCATTATTTGGCCCAGAGGCCTGTGAACCGTTCTGGCCCTGGGTCGTGAGGGATGCTCTCCCCACTGTGGTGTGACCGTCCAGCCTCCTGCATCTCCCGGTTTCTGTTTGGGCCACGGGAGGACTAGCCGTGTCCTGTCTCGTGTCAGGCTGTGGTGTCACGGCACAAACAGGGGTATCCACCCTGAGACCATTGTCTCCGAAGGGGCCTCTTTTTCCCACCTAATCTTTAATCCATTGTGATTTCAATATCAAAGGACAAAAAGTCTATTTCAAACGAACACAAAGTACAAAAATGAATCTGTCTCGTCTGAAAAGTTGGTTCAGACCCAAAGGTATCTCTGGCGAGATTCCACTTGACAGAAACCTCCAGAGTAGGTAACGGAACACCGAGAGAAAACAGACTCGGGTTCCCAGGGGCTGGAGGGGACACGAATGGGGAGTGAGGGCTGCGGGTACACGGTGACCCTTGGGGATCGAGATATTCTGCAACAAAATTCTGTGGGGTGGTTCACAGCGTCGTGAGCGTACCCCGTGCTCAGGAATTGCACAATATAAAATAAATAAATTTTTATTGAAGATTAATGTGGATTTTAAACAAACCATGAACAAATAAAGTACCACCTAAAACGTAGTGGAGAGAAAGGATAAGGGAGAAGAGGAAGAGTCATTCTGGTGGGGGGGTCGGCGACTGGGACTGGAGCGACAATTAGAAATACAATAAACACCCCTCGAAGGCCTTTGAGCCCTTGATTTGTGGCCGGAATCCATACGGGAACAAGGGCGGTGGCAGGAACCGTGTCGGGAGCAGAAGCAGGAACCAGCTGACTCTGCTCAGGTGCCTGCTGTCCCTGCACAGGTTCCAGGTCACCTGCTGGCTCTCCGGCCCCTGCAGGAGTCGCCCCAGACTCCACCCCTGCCTGCAGAGACGCCGAGGACCCCGATGCCGTTGGGCCGGGCTCTGGAGCCACACCGGCTTCTGCTCCTGCCCCGGACTCTTGAGAAGGAAGCAGAGTGATGGTTGCGGCGGCTCCAAGGCCTCAGGGTGAGAGGAAGGAAGTTCCCCCCGCCACCCACCCACCCAGCGACAGCCTCTCCAGGGGCCTTTGCAGACACACAACTCACCCCAGAGCCTCCCCGAGAAGCCGCGGCCAGGAACCCACACCAGAACCTCTGCCCCCCTGCAGGCCGCAGCCCGGGCTCTCAGTCTCTGCTCCTGGCCCCACACCAGCCCCCGGGGGCTCCTCCCTGGGTGGCCCAGCACCGCCCGGGCCCCGTGAACACACATCTCCCACGCCAGCCTTCTCACCCTCGGGCTCTGGCTCCGGGGGCTCCGGGTCCTGATCCCAGGACCCGTGAACCAGGACCCTGTGGGGGGGCCGGGGTGGTAAAGGAGGCCTTCCCAGGTCATCTCCAGGCTCTGCCTCCCAAGACCTCCCTGCAGCCACTCTCTCCCTGGGTCCAGGGTGGCCCTCCTGGGCGACGGGGCACACGCACAACTCTGTAGGGCAGGTGTATCGGGATTCGGCCAGACGTTTCCCGATTTCATCAGTTGATTTCTGTAAAGACAGTGACCCGAGGATGGCCCGGAGACATCACAGCCCCGCCCAGTCATCCTTAGTGTCCTTCCACCCTCTCCACCTGTGGCTCCCAGATGGGACACAGACCTGAGTGTGCATAGACCTGCGCCTGGGACACAGTGACATCCACCTACAGGGCTCGGGATGAACAACGGGGACAAGAGGGCCACCCCAGCACTCCCTGTCCCTCCCAACCAGCCTTGACCGAGTGTGAGCCTGACCTGCCCACCAGGCATCTGACCCCTTCATCAGCCTGCACTTGCTCGGGTGGGCCCTCCACACACGACCCCTCCTTCCATGCACACACACACACACACACACACACACACACGGGAGGGGACGTGGGGCCGCACAGGTCAGATCAGAGCGGTGTCGGGGTGGACTGGATGTCTCTGGGTCTCCCTGTGTTACCTTTGGGTCCCTGCGAGCTAGAGACCTGAGGCGTCCTGTGCACGAGCTGACCCACTGTCTCCAGGGTCGGGAAGCGTCTCGGCCGCTGGCTCGCCTGAGCCGGCAGGCGCGGAACATGGGCACACAACAGGAGAACATGTTCGTCAGGCGTAGGTGTCCCAACGAATGAGCCCAGTCGGGCGCTGTCTCCAGAACGTGGGTGCCTGGTGACCCGGGTTCTGAGTTCAATCGGGCTCTGTGACCAGGGAGGTGAGGTCACTTCCTGGGGTCCCCTTACCCGGCTTCCTGCTCCTACAAGAGCCCCTCCCAGTCTGCAAAGGGCTCCCCTCCACTCCATGCCCTGTCCCTACAGTGACACCAACACAGCCCAGACACGTCCCCGCGAGGCCTGGTGCGGCCGGTGCCATGGCTTTGGGGCCACAGAGCTGGGTTCAGACCTGGGATTTCCTCCTGACCTGTGCTGGGACCCTGCACAGACCCCGTGCCTCCCGGGGCCCCCTGGTCTCCCCGTCTGCACAGTGAGGTCCTTGTGGCATCTACTTGTAGGGGCGCCATCAGGGAGCCACCTGTAGACACGTCCCGTGCCTGCTATCCCAAGAGGCTCGTGGGCACACGTGGCCGTGGAAGGATGAGGAAGGGGTGCGCCTGGCACGGAACACAGGAGAGGGCCGAGTGGAGTCTCCTTGAGGTCATGGCCTCCTGCTCAGCACAGACCCAGGTGTGTGCCGACCCCTAGGGCACCTGGACCCCAGCTTCCGGCCGGGCTCGGGGACGGACACCAGAATGTGTCCCTGTGTCCTGTAGCTCTACACAACTCGCCCTGTCCCTCCCTGTCACCCTTGACCTGGGGTGTGGACATGATCCTCCCATCAGCCTGCTCCTGCTCTGGTGGCTTCCCCCCCACGTCCCATCCTTACAAACACACACAGCCTCACACACACTCACAGACACAGGGAGGCTCGTGCGACTCACCAGTCGGATCAGGGCCGTGTCAGGCTAGACCGGCCAGTCCTGGGCCTCCCGGTGTCACCTTTGCGTCCTCTGAGCACATGACCAGAGCCTTCAGGGGTGAGACCTGACCCACCGTCTGCAGGTGGGAAAAGGCTCTCCCTGTGGGCTTTCCTGAGACCACAGCCTCGATGTATCAGGACACAGCATGAGAACACGTCGCGCATTCGAAGGTCTCCAACCACGGGAGCTGAGTGGGGTGCTTCTCTAGAAAGGGGGTGCTTGTGATACACACGGGGGCATCTTGGGGATCCCCTGGCCATCGGCCTGGCGTGGCTCCCCTCATGTGCATGTTCCCTGGAGACAAGGTCCCCGCCCCACACCTCTTGTCTCCCCCAACCCCTGTCACCTCCAGGGTCCACTCATCCTTTGACCCCCACGCGGGTGGTTAGTTACTGGGGGGCGGGGGACCGCGTTTCCATGCAACTGCGTGGACCTGTGCCCACTCGGGGATGCCCAGAGGAAAGGACCCCACACGGGATGGGTTCAGTGGTCCTCCAGGATCTTAGAGGCTCTCATTCCCTCGAAAACCCCCTGGGAAAGTGAAGCCCTGGCCTAGGACCCGAAACCTCCCCCAGCCCCTCTAGGCTCTGCTCACCTGCTGGGTCCCCGGCCAGTCCCTGCCTCTCCTGGCCTCAGTTTCCTGACTGTTCCATGAGCGCTTGGAGGAGGGGCTTCACCAGTCCGGCTAGAGTGGCCCCTGGCTCCCACCTTTGGGCAGGATGTGGCGCAGGAGCCTCGGGGGCGGGGAGGCGCTCCCACCAAAGGTCGAGGCAGGTGGAGCCTGGGCAGGTGCACCGGGACCACGGGACTGCGCGCACGGGACCACCTCGCGGCAGGAGCCCACGACACCCGGGGCCGCACGTATCCGATCTCCGACGCCCGCTCAGTGACCCTCATATCCTCTTAGGCCTGGGCCCACGGCCACTCCACCCAGGCAGGGCGGCTGGACGCAGCGGGTATGGAGACACGGGGGCAAGAGGGAAACGAGACACACCCCCACCCTGCTGACCTGGCCCCCACACTCCACTCCACTGTTCATGCGGGCGCGTGGCTGAGCCAGGAGGAGGGGGAGGTGGACACCAGTCTAAGGGGGGAGGTCAGGCCGCCTTTCCCTCCTCCCCATCCCCGCCCCCCGCCTTCCCGAGAGCCCCCTCCCCCCACAAGCTCCCCCACTTCGGAAACCTTCACCTCCCTGCTTTCATCCCCCACACACCCAGCGGAGGTGGGAGCCGCCGACCCCATCTGCAAAAAGAGCACCGAGGTCCCAGAAGCTGGCATAGAGCTTGCGTGTCACAGGACTCTGACGTGGCCCCGCTGTGGGTGTGAGCCCGGGTCGCTCTGACCCGAAGCCTGGGCTTTGGCAGGACCCCGAGGAGGTGACCTCTGAAGCCAGCCTTAGAGATGAGGGTGTTCTGGATGGGAGCCATGGAGCGGGGCGGTGGGAGCAGGGGGCTCGAGGGGCAGGGATGGTGGGCTCCCTGGGGGAGGAAAACACTAGGGGAGGGGGGAGGGGAACACCCCGGGGAGGGCATCTGGCCCAGTTCACTCGGGGCACCGGATGTCGGGTAAGGAGTCAGGGGTCACCGCAGCTTGCCAGGTGCAGGGGACCTGACCAGGCAGTGTCGTCAGAGCCACGGCATCCTAGATGTGGAGGGAGCTCGCGGGCTTGGTATCTGCCCCCAGGCAAGCGTGGATTCCCAGGCACCGGCCTGGGAGGATGATGTTGCCTCAGTCTCCTCCTCTGTAGAGCAGAGCAGGTCGTCGCCTCCTCCCGGGGCTGGATTCCCCGGCAGGTCCAGAGATGGTCTCCTGTCAGAGGCGTTGTTCAAGTGAGGTCTGTACCCGGAGAGGTCTCGGAGAGGGGACCAAGGGACGTGCCCCCTGCCAGCTCGACGGATGCTCTCGTCCAAGCTGCTGATCGTCACGTCCAGGCCGGCACCGGTGATGCGGTGTCGCCCGCCGGCTGGGGGGACAGGGGCAGTGAGGAGCTGTGCTTGCGGACCCTGAGAGACAGAGCTCGTGAGGGCCCAAGGCTGCCCCGGGGCATGTGGCGGCTGAGGCTGAGCTGAAGCCCGATGTCTCTGGGAAGGCCCGGGAGTACAGCCCGGGCCCTGGGTTCTCTGGGGGGGACTGGAAGGACAGCCTGGGCCCTGGGGTCTCCGGAAGGGACCGGGAGGACAGCCTGGGCCCTGGGGTCTCCGGGAGAGACTGGGAGGACAGCTTGAGCCCTGGGGTCTCTGCGGGGGACCGGAAAGACAGTCCAGTCCCTGGGGTCCCTAGGAGTACCGGGAGGTTAGCCAGGGCATTGGGGTCTCCAGGAGGGACCGGGAGGACAGCCCAGGCCCTGGAGTCTCCGGGAGGGACTGGGAGGACATCCTGGGACCTGGGGTTCCTGGGGGGACCTGGAGGACAGCCTGCACCCTGGGGTCTCTGGGGGGGGGGGGCCGGGAGGACAGTCCAGGCCCTGAGGTCTCTGGGAAGGACAGGGCTCCAAACTGAGACTCACAAGCTGCCGAACTAACTTCCTGCCGAGTTTTCAGTGAAACCGCCTCTCAGTGTATATGGTGAGTTCGGGGCTCACACATTCAAGTGCAGAGTCACAGCCAGTATAACCCGCTGACCCCCTACCATCGCCAGGGAAACAGTCACGGGGAAGAGCTCTCTGGGCTGGGGGAGCACTCCTCCCATTTCTCCTGGCCTGGGGGGACCCCAGAGAACGTCTCCATTGTTCTCTTTCCCTCCAAGGGAGGAGCTGCCCCGAGCACCCCTGCACCCTGGGTGTCCCCGCCCCCGGGTCCCCACTGCTGAGAAAGAGGCCACAGTGACCTGTGTCCGGAGTCTGGTCGGCCACTGTACCTAGGGCCATGCCAGGCCCTGGTGGCTGGATGGAAAGGCTGGATGGCTTTGGGGGCGGGGCCTCACTGGCGTCCCCTCTCCCCTTCCCCACTGCGGTCTGCGAGCCGGGCCCTGTACGGGTGCTCCATCCATCACCGGTACCTGCCTTGTTCCTGCCATGGGAGTGATCGCCCTGCATCACCCATTTCACAGAGCAGGAGAGTGAGGCCCAGAGAAGGGAGGCAGGTGTTTCTGGGCACAGGGCTGGTCAGCAGAGCGCTGGAATACCACCTCCGGAGCCCCCGCCGGCCCGGCAGGGACCCCCCGAGCCGAGGGCGAGCCTTCCCCTTCTGCCTGGCCACTCATTCTTCCCAGACCTTGACGGTGGCCTGTTCCTTTCGGCCACAGATATTGCTGGCCGAGCAGGAGGGAGTCCAGCTGGTAGGACAGGTGTAGCTACAGGGCACAGGGACACCTGTGAGCTACCAGGAGCCACATTGTGGTCTCTGTCCCCGAGCCTGCCCGGCAGCTGGGGTCCAGGTGCCCTAGAGATCAGCACACACTTGGGTCTGGGCTGAGCAGGAGGCCATGACCTCAAGGAGCCTCTACTCGGCCCTCTCCTGGCTCCTGCCCGGTCTCACCTGTCCTCCCTGAGGGGCTCCAGGGCCCGGATTCAGGCCCCTGATGGCTGCTCGGGCTCCAGCCGGGAAAGATGTAGAGCCTCTGGAGCAGCTGGAGTTCTTGGGGCTGCAGGGAGAGCCGGCCACCGACAGGGCCTCCGCTGGGGAGGATGCGGGCCTTGTGGGGTGAAGAAGGGGCCGGGACCCGGTCCCAGGGTCATGGCTCATGTATACAAAGGGCTGAAATCACTGAGTGCCCGAGGGATGGCCAGTTACAGTAGCCCCCTGACGCTTGGTCATCCTGGAGGTGGCCCCCGGCCTCCCCGGGCAGCTTGCCACCCTCTGACTGCTCACGGGGCTGCAGCCAGGCACAGGCTGGACCTCTGTCCAACGTCCTGCCAGGAAGACAAGGCGGAAGGAGGAAAGGAGAAGGGCAAGGGGCAGACCGACTTCTCCGTGCCCTGAATCGGCCTCCACTGCTGCCCCCAGGAGCCCTGGCCCAGCCATGCCCCAGGGTCCATGCACCCGGACCCTGGGGTGGAGTCTGCGGTCCAGGCCAGCTGGGTGGGATGGGTGTAGTCACTGGCCATCGTGTCCCCAGATGTCCAACCCACCTGGCCTCGCACCCTGAGGCCTGCCTGGCAGGGGCGGGCATGGTTCTGGGGTCGAGGAGAGGTTCGGTTCCCAGAGCAGCTGGCGGAGTTGGAACATGGGGGACCAGCCAGGTGGGGAGCGGTTGGACTCATGCACATCACCGGACCGTCTGGATCATCTACAGGTGCTGGGTGCAGGTCCCTGGGCACACCTGGCCACCCCACGACCCAGCCGGCCCTGGGGAGGGAGGCCTGTGTACCCGGGGCACCTCCCCTCCCCCTACACCAGGGGTGAGCCTGGGCCCTGGCCACACTGATGCACTTGCCAGTCTGACCCCCAGGGACAGAGGGACCCTGAGGAGAGGCAAGGACTGGCCCAGGACAAGTGAGGTGTGTAGAGTCCAAGGAGCAGGGCTTGTCTCCAGTCCTAGGCCAGCCTCTACCCCCTCCCCCCCCCATGGTGATCCCCCTGGGAATGAGAGCCCCTGAGATGCTCGGGGGTCCCTGTCCACCCCGTCCTTGTGAGGCTGTGACCTCTGGGCATCTCCAGAAAGGCGCGTGCACACACACACACATTCTGACTGTCCAACTGGAGATCAGAGGGGAGTCCACACTGGGAGGGGGTGGGTAATACGGGGGAAAGAAGAGAACGGCTGGAGGCAGTGGGGCCATGGGGCAGGGACATCAGGATTCCTGGCAATAGCCCGGGACCCACAGCATAAGGAGGGACACGTGCAGGCTGAGGTCAGGGGGTGTCCAAGGTGTCCAGAAGGATTGGCAGGAACTAGGGAAGACGGGGTCTGGGGTCCTGTGTGTACCACGCTGGGACCCTGGAGCTAGGAAGTGTGGACGGGGCTACAGCACAGAAGGACTCAGCTTCCTCCTCCTAAACTGGGCTGTGTAGACAGTGTCCCAAGTGTCCCACAGGCTCATAGACGACTCTGTGTCCTGGGATCTTCATTCCTGGCCCTGTGTTCTCCCCTCCTGGGAAAATGCTTCCTACTCCCTCAAGGTCCTTCTGAGCAGAGGGCAGCCTGGGGGCTTGGAGGACCGAGGACTTGGGTTTGCAGCACGTGGCCAAGCAGCGGACCCTGGTGTGGGGACTGAGATCAAGACCCTCCTTGTCAGAGCCCCGGGGCCTCATTAGGAAGGGCTTCCAGAGGCAGTGCCTTGGCTGGGGTGAGGAAGCCTTAGGAATGAACGGGGCACCAGGACGGGAGAGGTGGAACGGGGGACAAGGGAGGCTTCTGAAGTCCTCACATCGCCCCTGGAGCCCGCAGGTCCTGCCCCTGTGCCCCTCTAGGGCCAGGGAGGGCTGCTGCCTTGACTACACCCAAACAAACGTGTGTGTTTTGTTTTCCGGTTTCCCTGCCTGGGGCTGTCATGCCGGTGCTGACCACCAGGGGGCAGGCTGTGTCCACTGCGCTCACTGAAGCCTCTGGAGCGAGAAGGGACGCTCAGGGGTCAAGCTGGGCGTCCCCTGCCCCCAACCCAACATGTACCTCTTACTATTAGTCTGCATGTCCACAGCGTGAGCTGCTCAGAGGCAGGTAGGGACTCTGAGATCCTCTCTGGGCGCATTCAGCCCCTGTGCCTCTCACCCTGAGCAGGGGCTGTGTTGGGCCCGGGGGCCGGAGTCAAAGGTCCCGCGAGGTCCCAGCCCTCCAGGAGCTCACAGCCCAGAGGGGGAGGTGGGTCAAAGCACAAGAGCGAATCCGTGTGAAAGGAAAGACCAACACTGTCGGGAAATGAAGCAGGGTGAGGGAGGGCGGCCAGGGGACCCTGGGTGGGCAGGGGGCTCACAGGCCTCCAGGGTGGCCCTGATGCTGGGACCCAGAAGGACAAGAGGAGCCAGTCCCACACACGTCTGCAAGCAGTGTGCTGCGGGGACGAGCAAAGCTGCACAGAGGGTTTGTCTGGAGAGGAGCTGAGGAGGAGCCAGTGTGGCCGGAGAGAGCTCGGGAGGGAGGAGGGCGGGCCCCGGCCCCAGCCTGGAGGATGGACTGTTGTGTGTGCTGGGGGACACATTCACCTTACTTGGACCGCCTCACACTTTCTGTACCAGTCTCCCGGCTCGGCTCGGCTGGGAGCCTCAGCCCCACGGTCACCCCGGAGGCCAGGGCTGCAGCCTCAGCGGAGGCTCGACTGGGGCAGGGTCCGCCTCCAAGACCGCGACCGGGCACGTGCTCTTGGCAGGATTCGGCCGGGACCGGGGGTCTCAGGACTTCTGTGTCTCAGCCCGGAGCCTCTGCAGGTTCTTGGCACTGGGCCTCCTGGGGCAGCTCATATTACCTGCTCTTGCTTCGTCAGACAGAGACACACACACAGACACACACACTGACACAGAGACAGAGAACGGACCCGGGAGAAAAGGAACCCGGAGAAACCACAGGCTTTCATGAACCAGCTTGGAAGCGACACCCATCGTTATATTCTCTCCCTCAGAACCGGTCACACGGGCCTTCCACCGGCGAGGGGACGGGATGTCACGAGGATACAAGAGGCTGTGTTAGCAAAAGAGGGCACGTGTCAGAGAGAGAGACCCCTGTGCGTGCTGTGACGCCACAGGCTGACGCCAGCCAGGACACGGTCGGTCCTCCCGTGGCCCAATGAGAAACCCAGAGATGCAGAAGGCCGGATCGTCACACAATAGAGGGGAGAACATCCCTCACAACCCAGGGTCAGAACGGTTCACAGGCCTCTGGGCCAAATTTTGCACCAAAGCCAGTGCTTTCCCCGGGATGGAGACCAGACCCGTCCCAGTCCAAGGGAGGCGGCCCCCATGGGAGCAGGCGTCAGAGATGCGGGGCGTCCCGGGGAGGGACTCGGGCAAGTGAGACCCGAGGGAGGCAGCGGTGGTCTCTTCAGACGGGCAGGTTTCTGGTCTGGGGACTGGCAGCCCAGGTGAAAACGTGAGGAAGCAGAGGTCCCCAGAGACAGGTTTGACGGGCTCCGGTCTCCGGGAGAGAGTCCTCAGGCAGAGAGGAGGGACCGGGGGCTCCAGGGGGACGCGGCCAGCCTGAGGGGAACCAGCCCCTCTGGCTGCAGGTGCACTCAGGTGACAGAGGGGACCTGAACGGGACAGCAGTGCGTGGCCGGCCTCGCTTTCCCCATCCAAGGCCAACGTCCTCTGCAGCCCTTGCCACTCTGCCCCTCGTGTCAAAGCAAAGTGGTCTCTTCACTCAGGTTCCCTGGTGCCCGTTCAGGATAAGGATGCCTCCCGGTAAGAAAGACTAGAACCTGTGGGGCTCACCCATCCTGGGGACCCTGGCAGACAAGCCGGCACTCAGCCTGTGGACCACGGCCCTCTCCTGCCCCCACCGGCACCGTCTGCCCTCTGTCCGCTGATCCCCACCTCTCAGGAGACGAATCCAGCTCGAGGACAGCCTTGGGGACGGCCTGGGAAGCGCTGAGTGGAAGGACAGGTGAGGGAAGACACAAGGGGTGTTCTCGACTCCCAAATCTGATGACCCAAGTCTAGGAGGAGAGAGGAAGATGGGAGGAAATGCAGGCTGTGCATTTGCACGTCTTCCTAATAGGAGAGGTGGGTGGGTGACCCAGGGACTCGGGCAGAGACCTGACGCCTTCAAGGGAGCCGGGAGGAGGGTCCGAGAGAACCAGAGCAAACCCACAAAAGCACAGGGGCGGCGGGAGGTGCCGGAGACATACGTGTGCGGGTCCTCCAGGGCCCCCACCCTTCGCTCTATGTGTGTGTGTGTGTGTGTGTGTGAGTGTGTACGATGGTTAAAAACCTTGGTGAATATGGCTTACGTGTCTTCTTAGGGTGAGGAGGGCCATGGGGACGACGCTCCCCCTTGCTGGCTGTGGCCCAGAGCCCCTGGGTGGGGTCCGGGGCTCGCTTTTGGGATCCAGGTGCGTGCACACAGCGGGGAGCAGACAGGGTGCTGAGGGCAGGCAGGGACGCATCCACACAGGAACAAGGACAGAAGCGGTTTCTGCTCTGGGGGGTGGGGCAGAGGCTCTTAGGTCTTGTGCTTGGATTTGGGGCACTGGGGCTGCCAAGGCACAGCTGTCCCCGTGACGCCCCCTCAGGGCGCCCGAGTCCACCTGCCCCTGGGGGAGCACCTGCGACCCTCCTCTCTGCCTGAGGGCTCTGTCCTGCCCCAGGGGCGCCTCCTCTCCTGCCCGCCGGGGCCAGCCTGCCACCTGGGAGCGCAGGTACCCCGAATGCCCTGGGGATAGGGCCGGTACAGGTAGGACACCGTCTCCCAGCGGACTTGAGCGCCAGGCCGCCACGGTGCTCCCCCTCCTCCTCCGGGCTGCGTGGGTCCAAGTCCTCCTCTGCTCAGGGACCACCCTCTGTCCAGGCTCCACATGCTGGCACTTGGGGCAGGTCGTCTGGACCTTCTGGACTCGTGCTTCCTTGTCGGGAACGTGAGCAGAGGCCTCCCTCCCAGACTCGCCAGAGGGGACACGGCCAGGAACATTCAGACCCTGAAAAGGAAGATGCCACGTGGGGGACCCCGTTGGGTCATGCTCACCGATGAGGTCACGGTGCTCAGCACACAGCAGGCACCTGAGATCGCCGGCTGCATTAGGGAAGGAGGGAAGGAAGGAGGGAGGGAGTGAAACCACAGAAGCAGGGTCCACACCAGGTCAGGTCAGAGGGTGTCACAGCTCGGGCCCTGGAAGGGGGCACGGGACACGTCCGTCTGTCCCTCCAGCGCTGACCTTCCTCCACATGGGCCCTGCTGACCTCCTGGATCATGTCTACCTCCTCTGCAAACAACGCTGAGTGTTCTCAGAAGGGGGAGAGCAGGCAGGGGCCAAGGACGGGCTTCTGGAATCCTGTGCCCTGGGGGACTCTGGGACAGCCTTCCAGGTGGCCCTTTATGTCCTCCAGGCACCAGGCCATGATTCCACCTCATCTCTCAGGGAATGTGCCAACCCATCTAGAAGGCCCGTTACGTCCCCATGTCACAGATGGGGACACCGAGGCTAATAGCACAACCTGGGTCACAAGTAAGACGAGCTGGGTCAGGAAGCCCATCTCCTTGACTTTGGATTGTCCTACCCGCGGGCCTGCATCTTGGCATCGTGGGGTTCAGGATCCCTCTTCCTGGGGGACCCCACCACCTGCTGAGGGCTCCCCCTGAACTCAGGGGAGCAGAGCTGACCAACCTGCCTGGGGCCCCACATGGGGCTAGGGAAAGGCCAACCGGGGCTCTGTGGGCTCTCCCAGTACTGGGCTAGCTGGTCCCCTGCAGGACGAGGACTTCTCGCTGGGGATTGCCTGGGGCCTCTGCTTCCTCACATTGTCACCTGGGCTGCTGGTCCCCAGACCAGAAACCTGCCCGTCTGAAGGCCACCAGCGCTGCCTCCCTCGGGTCTCACTTGCCAGAGTCCCACCCCAGGACACCCTGCATCTCTGATGCCTGTTCCCATGGGGGTCGCCTCCCGTTGGACTGGGATGGGTCTGGCCTCCATCCCGGGGAACGCACTGGCTTTGGTGCATTGTTTGGTCCAGAGGCCTGTGAACTTTTCTGGCCCTGGGTTGTGAGGGATGCTCTCTCCGCTGCAGTGTGACCGTCCAGCCTTCTGCATCTCCCGGTTTCTGTTTGGGCCACGGGAGGACCAGCCGTGTCCCAGCTGGCGTCAGGCTGTGGTGTCACAGCACAAAAAGGGGTCTCCAAGATTGTCCCCATTTTTACTAAAAGGGACCCAGTTTTACATCTAATCTTTAATCCATAGGGGAATTTCCCTTTCAAATAGCAAAAATGTTATTTCATTCAAGACAAGGCACCTGTTGTGAGATTCCACTTATAGGAAGCATCCAGGGTAAGGAATGGAACAGGGAGAGAAAGCAGATTAGGGCTTCCCGGGTTCTGGGTGAGGGGATGAACGGGGAGTGAGGGCTCCGGGTACATGGTGTCCCTTGGGGACTGAGATATTCTGCAACGATATTCTGTGGTGTTTGCACAGTGTTGTGAGTGGACTCAGTGCTCAGGAATTGCACAATTTAAAAGAAGTGATTTTATTTAAAGTCTAAAGTAGAAAACAGCATAAGACAAAAATAGACAAAACAAACACAAAACAGAAACCATAACAGGGGAGAGGAAGGAGTGTTTGGTGGGGCATCGGGCTGAAAATGTGTATCAGGCATTGGCACTGAGGGTAGTTCTACAGCTGGAGCTCCCCTGAGGGCTGCTGGGTGCCCAGCTGGCTCCAGGATCTTGCAGGGGCAGGGACGGAGGGGGGCAGGGGCAGGCTCTCCCTGCAGGGCTGCTGGGTGCCCAGCTGGCTCCAGGATCTTGCAGGGGCAGGGATGGAGGGGGGCAGGGGCAGGCTCTCCCTGCAGGGCTGCTGGGTGCCCAGCTGGCTCCAGGATCTTGCAGGGGCAGGGACGGAGGGGGGCAGGGGCAGGCTCTCCCTGCAGGGCTGCTGGGTGCCCAGCTGGCTCCAGGTCTTCTGCAAGATCGAGCGCAGAGGTCGGGTCTACGTTCCCAGCGGGTGGGGCCCTGGCTCGGGTTCTCCTGGAGCCGCAGCAGAAGGCGGGCGCCGCTGGGTGCAGGCGGCTCCTGGTCTGGAGGAGGGACTCCTGCTCCTGATGGAAATGCCGCCGGCTCTGGATGCGGCTTCAGTTCCGTTGCTGCTTCTGCAGCTGAATCTCCATCTTCAGATCGGAGAGGATCCGGGGCCGGAACCGCCGCTCGCTCCGGAGACGACGCAAGAGGAGATCAACATGCCTGCCTTCCAGACAGGCGTTTCCGAAGAAAGGAATATCCTGCTGCCTTTTCCAGAAGCTCTTGCCCAGGAACCCACACCTGGACCTCTTCCGGACCGCGGTCCCCCACTGGGTGCTCAGAGGCCGGTCTTCGCTCCTGGTCCCACACCAGCCTCTGGGGGCTCCTCTCTGCCTGGCCCAGCAGCGCCCGGCCCCACACGCCCATATGCGTCCACCGCCAGCCTTCCGGCCCTCAGCTCGGCCTCCGTGGACTCCGGCTCCTCAGGCCGAGTCTGGAGAACGAGGGCTTTGGGGGCGGCCTGGGTGGCATCTGGACAGGATGACTTTCCTGGCCATCTCCAGTCCCTGGATCTGGAAACCCCTCGGTGGCCGCCCTCGTCCTGAGCCCACACTGGCCCACGCTGGTGGTTTCATGCACCTGCCCCTCAGTCGAGAAGAGGGAGTAGGCGTCCCCGCTGACCAGCTTCCTGCCGATCTCCTGAGTTTGCTCTGCAAAGACAGCGACCGGCAGCCGGCCCGGACGCATCATAGCCCTGCCCGGCCGTCTTCAACGTTCTGCCTTCACCCCCTGCTGCTTCCAGATGGGACGCAGACCGGTCTGGGGGCTGACAGAAGTCCTCCGAGTACGGGTCCAGCCAGGTGCCCAGAATGGGGGAGATGGCACTGGAGGGAGGGGGGGGGCAGGCAGCAGAGTCAGCGGCCCGGCCTTTCCTTCCGCACGGCCCCCTGCGGGTCCTCCATCCAGAGGCCAGGCCCACCTGAGCACCCCCCCCACCCCCACTGGCCGTCCAGGCAGGGGCAGGTCCGGTCAGGAGGCGGGGGCCTGGCCGTCCTCACGGGAGGGAGCCCTCCATCGACGGTGTGGGCACCCCTGCCTTCCTCAGGGAGGCCTGCCCCTCCCCTCTGTCTGTCCGGGGGCCTCCTGGCTACGGCGTAAACTCCAGGACGGCGGAGGGCTGCCGTGTCTGCCCTGTCCCTGCCCTGGCCGCATGCAGTAGGTGCTGCGTAAGTGTGTGAGGAGGAGGGAACAGGCCCCGTCCTCCCGCCCAGCCTGCGTGGGCTCTCATGGCCCCTCGTCCCCAGCTCCTGCACCCATGGCTGCCGTACTGCCTTCGAGGCGCCTGGGGGTCTCCTCTCCCCACAGACACTATTCTCAGGAACACTATTCTCAGTCCAGGCAGCTGGACTCAGGGGACTGACGTGTGAGGTCGATGGCTGAGCAGGTGGCCCCCACACCTCCGTGTGGGACCCCGGGTCGGGGCCGGGCAGGAAGGGCTGGGGTGGGCTGTGGGGGGGACCCACTCTCTCAGGGGCCAACCTCAGCCCCCGGCCTCTCTTCTACTCCCCAGGGCCCAGGACCCCAGCCACGGCTGTCTGACTCCTTTCCTCCTGCAGGAGAGGCCCCCACCCCTCGGCCCTCCAGCAGGAATCACAGCTCGTGTGGGAGCCACGGCTCTGCCCAGCGCCCCCACCCCAGATGTCCCCCACCTTGGAGACGGGGTCCTCCCATCAGCTCCCAAGTCCGCTCACTTTTTCAGTTGGTCCTGGGGTCCGCCGTCCTCGTCAGAATAAGGAAGGATGCATCCGTATCTAGAGGAGGCCGTGAGGGCATCACATCTACCGTACCTGCTATGATGTCTAGGGTTACTGGCTGACTTCTGGACGAGAACGGAAGCCCAGGAGGGTAGAGTCTGGTCTGGGGTATGCGAAACGTCTAGAAGGGGCTCCGTGCCCACTTGTTGAGTGAACGAAGCCCAGCCAGCACCTTACAGACATCCGAGGGGGTCGGGGACCCCTCCCTGGCCACCCCCAGGATGGGTCCCCCGTATGGAATCGAGGGCGAGAACAGCTTCGCCCCAGGCACGGGACACCCAGGCCGGAGGCAGAGAGGAAGCACGGCAGCCCCAGGCAACCCCCTCCACGGGCCGGGCACAGGGTGGGGGACTTGTCCCAACAGTGGGACACGACCCCATGTGGGGTGGTCCTCCTGACACCCAGGGTTCCCACGAGACACCTGAGGCTCAAAAAGGTGCCAGGAGGGGGCGGGGAGCCGCTGTGCTGTGCGAGGGCCGTGCTCACCCTTTCTGAGCGGCAGGTCCCGGGCCTCTGGGGTGGTGGCGTTCCTTTGGAAGGTGCGCAGGGAGACGGGGACATAGGAGAGAGCACTGCCCTGGGTCCCCCAGCTGCCTCAGGGTGTCTGCACTGGCCGTCCACACCCTCTGGGTCTCATCCAGGGGCAGGGCTGTATCATTTTCACAACTGGGCTAGGTTTTGGACAAAGGAGGGACAGTTCAAAATACAGTGTAAAAATAATCCTGTCCACGTCCTGAAGTGGCTTCGCTAATCTTACAAACACGTGAAGGGTGACTCCCACCTGGCCAAGTCTGGGACTGGACGGTGGGGGTGAGGGTAGGGAGGAGCCCAGACTCCTTGGGTGGGGACTATGGCCCCTCAAGGCGCAAGCCGTGGGCGGGACCATGGGGAGTCACCTGGTTGGCTTCTGGGCAGGTGGCCTTCCGTGGCCGCCTCCGGGCCTGGTTGTGGAGCCCCCTCCGTACCCACACTCACCCCGAGCTCCTGGCCCTCACTGGTGGCATGGCACTTACCCTCACCTTGGTCCCAAACCCACCCTGAGCCCGGCTCTCCCAGGCCTTTGCTCTGGTCCCCGTGGTCAGCTCCCTCGAGACCCCCGCTGGTCGGGGCATGGCCCCGTGTCAGGTCCGGTGGGCATGTCAGCCACCGCAGCGGCAGGGGGGAAGGGCTGGGGGCGACCCCTCCTCTCCTGACTCAGGAGCCGGTCCCCCAGCTCTCTCGGCCTCGAGTACACTGTCTCCTTTGGCCGCTCCTGGGCTCTCTTGGGGTTCGTCTCCAGGGTGGCAAACGTGGAGGTGCCCTCCTGCCAGGGTCACCTTTATGTCAGTTTAGAAGCGGCCCTCAATCCCCCACCCCTGCTGTCCTAGAAGCCCGAGCCTTTTCTTTGGGTCCTCATTGCCCTGAAGGTGCCCTGATGATTTGGGTCTGCGTGTCCCCTGAGGCATCCACTCAGGAGGGGGCACCCTGCCTGCCCTGTACCCCCCAGCACTCCCAGTACGGGGAGCATTGCAGTGGCCAGTCATAACTCCTGTTACCCCAGGGGGCACCTGGGTGGCTCAGTCGGTTGAGCGTCCAGCTTCGGCTCGGGTCATGATCTCGTGGTTTGTGGGTTCGAGCCCCAGGTCGGCCTCTGTGCTGGCAGCGTGGAACCTGCTTCGGACCCTCTGCCCCCCCCCCCCTCTCTGCCCCTCCTCTGCTCGCGCTCTCCCCCAAAAATAAACAGTCCAAAAAATCAAAAACCAAAACCAAAACCCAACTCCTGGTAGCCCTGTTGGTCCTCACTGTACAGGTTCCAGGGGACCCTCAGGGGACAGAGGATGGCAGGGCCAGGCAGGCCGTTGGCGCAGTTCCCATGGCACGGCGGGGTGGCGACCAGTGCCCTCCATTCAGCCCCTAAACCCGGGACAGAAAAGGGGCCAATGCCGCCTCCCGTGTCCCTCACGGTCCTGCGCCGACCCAAGCTGCACCCCACCCCCCCGTGGCCTGTTTCTGGAGGCTGGCATGGGCTCTCTGCCACCGGCAGGCCTCACAGGGGCCCCACACAGGCCCCAGGAAGGCCCTGTTCACCGCATAGTTCTATATGGTGCTCACTTTTGAGGGTCTTGTGTCCCCACAGCTGGCCTCTCTGGAGCTCCAAGGGATGGGGGGGAGGGGACCAAGCACTTCTGTCAGAACTCAGTAGGAAGTACTTGCTGGTGGAAGCCCCGGGGGGACCCCTGCACTTACCTTCCCATAAATTGCATTTTCGTACTTCAGGTGGGCAAGCGGGCGCCCCGTTCCCCGCACCTTGTAAATCACGAAGCGTGGAAAACGGAAAACAGCAGGGACCTCCACCACGCACCCCTGCCCCAACCCTGGAAGAGGCCGGGTGGACACCGGGCCCCCTCTTCTTGCCCTCGTGTGTTTCTGCGCGACGCGGGCTAGCACAGGCGGGCAGGTGTCCATGTACACGAGAGCGTGTGCGCCGCGGGGCGGCCTGATGGGTGGGTCCCCAGGGGCTGAGCCCTCTCCACCCCTCACATCCACGTGAAGCTTGAGAGTACCGTGAGCTCCGTGGAGCCCACGGCGGTCTGACGGACGCCACGCTGGTGAGCAGAGGCACATAAACCGCACCGTGCAACCCACAGGCCCCAAAGCCGCATCCGTCCAAGTGAAAGCTTTATTTCCGTTGGGATCCTGCTGTCTGCTTTGCCCGGCCCGCCCCCTCCCGGATGGGATGCTCTAGGTGGCTGGCCCTGCGGCCTCCGGTTCCAGAACAGCCCCAGAAACCGTGGAGGACGCAGCCCAACCTCGGCACAGTCTGGGAGACGATGAAGGGCGACTCGGTGGGAGGGCCTCCCCGACACACAAGGGACTGAATTTAGGGTGTAAGCGAGGCTTTCCGGACTCCAGGACGAGCGTGTCTTCCGGACTGCTGGCTGCTGGCCCTCTGTGCACCCGCTGGGACCCACGGGTCTCGAGTGGAGCCCCGGGCGGGGCGGGGGCGGCTGCCAGGAGCCGTTACTAGCAGCAGGGTCAAGAGGTCAAGTCGGGGTCAAGAGCCGCAGGACCCGCTAAGGACCGCGGCCGGGGAAGGCAAGGGGCTCCTGGCTCAGGGACAGGCGTGGCTGCCGCTCTCCTCGGGCAAGGGAGAGGACCTGTCGCCGGGATATGCTCCCAGGGAGGGCGGGTGAGCCGGCCCCCCGCCCCGGGCCCCCGGCCCCTCCTGGCCCTGCAGTCGATACAGGGCCTCCATATGCCTCCGCTTCTGCTTGGCCCGGTTGATGATCGTCTGGAAGAGCCTGCAGAAGAGGTGGACGGACGGGGGAGAGTCGTCGTTGCCGGGGACGGGGTAGGTGATGAGACACGGGTTGCAGTTGGTGTCCACGATGCCCACGGTGGGGATCTGCATCTTGGCTGCGTCTCTCACAGCCACGTGGGGCTCAAAGACGTTGTTGAGCGTGTGCAGGAAGATGATGAGGTCTGGCAGGCGGACCTTGGGTCCCAAGAGGAGCGGGGCGTTGGTCAGCAGGCCGCCCTTGAAGTAGCGGGTGTGGGCGTATTCGCCGCAGTCCCGGGCCGTGGTCTCGATCAGGTGTGAGAACTGCCTGTTGCGGCCCACAAACAAGATGACGCCCTTGCGATAGGCCACGTGGGCCGTGAAATTCAACGCCAGCCGCAGGTGCGCGGCCGTCTGTTCCAGGTCAATGATGTCCTGGTCCAGGCGACTCCCAAAAATGTACGGCTCCATAAACCTGCCGGAGACCCCACAAAGGCAAGGGTGAGCAAAGTCCACGTGGCCAATTGGGCGCCTTCTGGTCTGAACGCCCACCACCCGCCAGGGCCCTCCGTGGAGGACCCTCTGGGGCAACCATCCCCGGGGACGGCGCAGTCTGCAACCCGCAACCACGACGGCAGTGGGGGCCCCTGTCTGGCGAGTGATGGCCGGGAGGCAGTGGGGGTGGGGTGGGGTTCGGGGTGACCAGGACAGGCCTGGGCTACAGCAAGCCTCGGGCAGGTCTCCCCGCACCCACACGCCATCACGTGGGGATGCCACCGGAAGGAACGCCGCACACACATCTGAACGTGTGAATGCGCCACCGCTGCCTCCCTCGCCAGCCTCCACCCTGTGCCCCTGAGCACACAGTCCAGCATGGGGGCCAAAGCGGAGTCTGAGAATCAACCCCTGCTCCTCCCCGGGGCTCAGTGGCCCCGTCTGGAAGAGGACGAAACGCGCCAGTGCAAAAAGGGCCTTGGACTCCAAGGATCCCGAGGCAGGAGGGTCCCCGGGCCCCTCAGGCACCATCACACCGGGCCCCCGTGTCTGTCACCTGTGCCGACAGCCTGCTTTGTGCCCCAGGTGCACCCGGGCATCGAAGAGACTTCTCACGGAAAACAACTCCTTGACGTTGAAGAAGTCAGAGTGCTTGAGGGGCTCGTTGAGGATCCTGTCGTTGAGATCTGGGGTGGGGAGGAGAGGGTGCTGTGGCTTGCGGCCCCCCTGCTCCCAACCGGAAGGGAGGCAACATGGCCGGAGGGGGAGGGCCGGTAATTCCAGCTGACCAAAGTGCCGGAGGTCACGGGGTCCCTTCCAGGAGATTGGGGCTGCAGCCAGGCTCTGACCCCGGCTTTGCTCCTGGGTAACCCTGGTCAAGTCTATACCCAGAAAGGGGAGGGGCCCAGGCCGGTCCTGGGCGTGCCTCCCAGTCACCAGAGGAAGGTCCCGATCAGGCGTCCAGGGAGGGCTCAGCGGTCCAGAGGGCACCTCCCAAGGGGCCAAGCCACATGGGCCACCATTCGCTCTCCCTCCCCCCACCCGGGGAGGACAGTGGCCTTAGCCCCATCCTCAGATGAGAGCGGATGATAGGGCAGGGCAGCGAGGCACGAGCTCAGGCCACTGAAAGTGCACGTGCGGGTGCACCCAGCACACGGGGCTGCCGGGGGCAGGAGACGGAGGCAGGCTGCCCCTTCCTTCCTGGGTCCGCACCCCTCCGGGCCTTCACACCTAATGGCAGGGCACTCAGAACTCCTCGTGGCAGACGATTTCAACCCCAAACGGGGGAGGCCAGGCGCGGTCCCCTCAACACCCTAGGCTCGCAGAGGAGCCGACCTTACCGATGCTGCCTTCGGGCTCCCTGACGGCGGGGGTCGCAGCGCTGGCCAGGGTCCTGCCGCTCGGCCGGGCCCGCCCCGGGGTGGCGCTCTGGAGCAGACGCGGCCGCAGCGGCCCGGCGCAGACACCTGGGGAGAGAGCAGGCTGGTGGCGCGCGCGCCCGGCTGCTGTCCCTGCGGGGGCCTGGGTCCCCGCGCGGCGGGCGCTGCGTGACCCGCAGGCCTGGGAGGCGTCGCGCCGCCCCCCGTCCCCACCCCCCGCCCGCACCCCGCGCCCCTGCCCGTGCCCTCCGGCCCGGACCCGTCCCGCCGCGTCCCCGGGGGTCCCGCCCGCGCCCTGTGCTCCGCACCCCCCGGCCCCCGCGCACGCTCACCCGCGCCGAGCAGGCGGGACACGGACGCGGCGGGCGCCATGGCGCGGAGGGCGGACGGGGCAGGGACGAGCCCTGGGAGCGGCGCTCCTTCCGCCGCCGCCGCCAGCGCCCCGGCCGCAGCGCCGCCTGCCGGCCCGGAGGTGCCTCTGCGCTCCCCGCCGCTCGGCTCGGGGTCCGGCCGCGCAGGCCAGCGACGCGTGAGCCCCGGGCCCGACTTCGGCCCGCCGCCCGCCCGGACGCCACGGACACGGGAGGATGGAGCGGCCCGGCGGGGTCGGGGCGAGCGCGGGGTGTAGGGAAGCACGGAGTGTAGGGGAACCGGCCCTGTCCCCCCAGTTCGCCCCCTGCACCCCGCACGAGCCGCCGTCCCGGTGGGGGCCCTCCTCACCTCGGGCCAGTCCAACACAACCCGTCGTCTCCCAGGGGGACTCCCATAAGATTAGGCGCATCTGGAGTCTGCATTTAGAGGCCGGGTACGGGGCGGAGGGGGCGGGGCCTGACGTCCGGGGCCGGGGACACCCAGGCACGCGGTAAAACGGCGTGTGGAGCTGGAAGCGGGCCTTCTGCGGGTGAAGGCCGAGACCCGGGGTCCCCCGGCCAGTAGGGGAACGGCTGGGAAGGCCGTGGGCGCGGCGCCTTTAAGGCCCGACCGCCCAGTCAGGTGACCCGGCCGTCGCCTGGCAACGGGAAGCCGCGCGGACGCCCGCGCTCTCCCACCGACGCCGCCGAGGTCAGGCTCATGTCCGAGGCGAACCCTCGAGAGTGCGCGGAGGCTGCGGAGCCCCCGGCCCCCGAGGCCGCGGCCCCCGCGCCCGCGAAGAGAACCAGCGACTACTACCGCATAGACGGGGATCTGCCGGTCAGGTTCAACAACCCGGAGTGGTTTCGGGGCTACGGGTGAGGACGGAGTCAGGGGCCACCGGGCACGCGCTGGGGCTGGGTGGCGGCTCCGCTCACTAGGCCCGCACACACGAGTCCGCGGCCTGGCCCCGCGCCCAGCTGTTACCACCAAATGGGCGAGAAAGTCCTCCGAAAGCACAAGCGAGGGGCCTGCAGGCAGTGCAGGAGGGGCCGGGGTGGCCGGGATAAGTCCTACCTCTCCGGGCTGGGAGGCGCCGCCACCGGCACGCCTGAGCTGCTCATGGCTAACCCTGGGCCGTTGGTAGACCCCTGCCCTCCCTCACCTAGTCTCCCCTGCCATCCCGTGGACCGGGGGCTGTTATCCTGTCCCAGGACAGACAACTGGGGTGCAGAAAGGTGGTATCTCGCTCAAGCTCTGGAGGCATGAGACAGAGCTGATGTCCGAACCCAGCCACTCAGTTCAACTCAGGGTCAGCATCAGAGACCCTGGGCGTGTTTTCTCTCAGAGACCCCGGAGTGGACGACCCCCACCCCCCCCCCCCCCCCGCCCCCCAGCGGGGGTGTGGCAGCTGAGCCGCAGCTCCTGACCTCCCTGCCTGTCCAGGAAGTGACGGCAGGTGCCAAGACCCTGCGAGGGTTGCCTTTAGGGCTTTGGCCTGCCTTGGGGGAGAGTAAGGGCAGAGGTGAGCAGAGGGGGCGGGGAGGGTGAACCTGCGGGCCAAGGGAGCCCACGCTCACGGCTGCATTGCCAGCCTGGGGCGTTCCCGACAGAGCTCCATCAAGCAGATGTTTTAAGGCCGCGGCTTGGGCAGAATTAGAATAAATGCACGGAAAATAGAGTGTGTTTCTCATCTGCCAGGACCAAGGAGCCTGTCTCCGTGTACAGGACCAGTAACCAAGCTTACGGGAGCAGGGCCCCCACTGTGCACGAGATGCCGGTAAGCGGGGAAGCACGTGTATGTGGGGGGCGGGGGGCATCTCCAGGAGGAGGCTGCAACCCTGGATTTCTCAAAAGGGCAACACATGGGGGGGGCCGTCCAGAGGGGCCCCAAGTTCCAACATCACAAAGGGGGAGGGGGCACCTCAAATCTTTTTGAAACAGGGCCGGGTAGAAATAACTAAGTGAATTTGGCAACGAAGTGTTTTAAAGATGAGAACAGCGCACGTAGAGTGGCTTAAGACGTCCCCAGAGGCTGGCTCCTCTTACATAGACCCCCCTCCCCCCCCCCCCCCCCCCCCCCCCCCCGGCACCTTCAGGCATTGAGTTGGGAAGCAAATAAGGGATCGGCTGCCTCCTTTTTGTAATAATGCCTGATGTTAATGAACTCGTGACCTTAAGAGGCAGTGCCGGCGAAAAACCACAGGTTGCAACGGGACAAGGCACATTGGTGGATCTGGGGATCCGTGTACTTTTGGGTACCCCCCCACCCCCTTTTTGAGGTTGACTTCACAGTCTGGAGGTCTAGAACTGCCTTCTAAAACTCCCCTGAAGTCCCTCCTGGGCCCAGGTGAGGGGTCAGATGCACCAGCATAAGCATCCCCTGGATACCCAGGACAGTAGGGCCACCCATTTTGGGGTGACAGTGTGGTTTTTTCCTTCAAAATAGTCATCATTTTAAAAGGTCTGGTTAAAAAAAAAAAAAATTAAAAAAAAAAAAAAAAAAAGGTCTGGTTATATCGCTTATTTACGTGTTTTACATGGGGGATAGAGCTCTTGGGAGATTATGTGTCTAGAAAGTTTCCAGAGGGGCGCCTGGGTGGCTCAGTCGGTGAAGTATTCGACTTTGGCTCAGGTCACGACCTCCCGATTCATGGGTTCGAGCCCCACGTCGGGCTCTGTGTTGACAGCTGGGAGCCTGGAGCCTGCTTTGGATTCTGTGTCTCCCTCTCTCTCTGCCCCCACCCTGCTCGCACTCTGTCTCTCTCTCTCTCTCTCAAAAATAAATAAACATTTGGGGCGCCTGGGTGGCTCAGTCGGTTGAGGGTCGACTTCGGCTCAGGTCACGGTCTCGTGGTTTGTGAGATCGAGCCCCGCGTCCGGCGCTGTGATCACAGCTCGGATCCTGGAGCCCGCTTCGGATCCTGTGTCTCCCTCTCTCTCTGCCCCTCCCCTGTTCACGCTCTGTCTCTCTCTCAAAAATAAACATTGGAAAAAAATTGAAAAGAAAAATGATACCGCGAGGAAACTGTCCTCTGCGATACTGGAACGGTATCTGAAGCGTACAACACGAAAAGTGAACGCTGATGAACGAACGCTGTGGACTTCAGTGACGCGTGGATGTGTGGACGTCGGCTCAGCTGTCAGAAACGTGGCACAGTGACGCTCAGGGCGGCCGTCTGTGCCCTGGGGGGGGGGGGGGCCGTGATGGCTATCTGGGAACTCCGCGCTCCTGACTCAATTTCTCTGGAGCCCACAGCCTCTGCCCCGAGAAAAGACAGTCTATTAAAAACATGCACGGAAGCCATTTCTCTTTGTCCCCGCTTCCTGCCAAGGAGACACAACAGCCAGCGATCTTGACAGGAGGCTAGCTAAAGAACAGCTCACCTGTCCAGGGTGAGCCATCTGGCAGAGAGCCCCAGGCCCGGGCGCCCCAGGGTCACCCGATGATGCTGTGCTGTTGGACTGATCCCCACCACCCTAGCGCCTGCACACGGGAGCTCGGGCTTGTCTGGGGGTGGTCCTCACCGCACCCTCACCCCACTAAGGCAGTGCCCCCCCGCACCCCTGCACTGGTGGGGCGTGGGCATCAGAAGCGTGTTACAGCTCTCTACAGGGGATTCACGTACGCACTCAGGGCTGAAACCCACGCGTGTCGACTTTGGCTCTTCTCTGCAGAAAAGGAAACTGACATTCAGAGAGGTCCAGATGCGTATCTGGTGGCACGGTTGGTCCGAGCAGAACTGGGGTGGCTTGGGGCCAGCAGTGGCTGTGCTACGCCCAGGTGGCCCGTAAGCGGTCCTTCAGTCCGTGCGTAGCGAGCTATTAGTAAGTGTTCCCAGACGTCACCTATAAATTGGGATGGTCTGGGGGCTCCCGGGTGGCTCAGTCGCTGACGCGTCCGACTCTCGATCTCGGCTCAGGTCGCCATCTCCCGGTTCACAGGACGGAGCCTCGAGTCGGGCTCAGCGCTGAGCCTGCTTGGGATTCTTTCCCACTCCCTCGCCTCCTGAGCGTGTACACTCTGTCTCTCAAAATAAATCAATAAAATTATTAAAAAAAAAAAAAAAGTAAACAGGGACGGCCTGGGCCATTCTGCCCACCCTGACGTCGCTGCTTCCTGGGGGCGGAGACGACATTTTCTTACAAATTCTTGCTCTTCTTCCAGAAATGCCCGACCGGCTGCACACCCCATTAATTCTTGTGTCCCCTTGCCACTTCCAGAAAGTATTTTACCCAAATTCGGGCAAGTTTTCCAGACAACTTGCGGCCGGTGGGATGTTCCGGAACAATACTTTCAACGTCTGCGTGGAGAAGAGCGTTGTGACGGGTCCCGACAACTACATCACCTCCTACGACCGCTTCAACTTCCACCCCAGCTACAACGTCAACAGGCCCTCCATCTGCGATTGAGAGGTCAGGGGTCCCCTGACACCAGCAGCAATGACCTGACACATTGCCCCCCGTCTCCCGTAATTTGCCCAATCGTGAAGGTGCAGACTTCACTGCTTTCCCTGACAATGTTTGCTCTTTACATTAGGAAAACATGCGGACGGGGCAGTAACGTCCTATGTGCTCGTTTTACTTCCGAGCTGGGAAGGATGTTAGTGGCTTGACTTTCCATTAAAAAAGTCGCAGCATTCTGAATTCTGGACTCACCTGTAATCAGGGAACAGGACCGTGGGCGTCCTGGGACCCAAGTTTTGGCCTGGCACGAGGAAGGCCTGGGTAACCCCCACCCCCCTCCCCTGTCCCCCGTGTCTTTCTCGGCAGCCGTTTCACACTCCAGACAGATCCCGGAGTGGGTTTCCTGTTCTAAAGCGCCTTGGTGGAAATCGGGAGGGTGGGATGCCCTGCCTGGAGGGAGGACGGGGGCCGTGCGGGGAAGAAGGGCAGGAACACAGCCCCCTGTCCCTGACGCATGCTGGCCGGCGTGGAGTCCCCGGGAACATCCTGCGGCCACCGAGAGGGGCAGGGCCTGGAGGCCAGATCAGTGGAACGGGCCTGGCCAGCGCCTCTCGCGGTTGGAGGGGGTGATGTGTCCGTGGGACTTGTCCCTTTGTGTTCATTTCCAATGTTCAGTAAAACGTTAAGAAAAATCCCGGCAGGCAGGGAATAACGCATTTTCTGGGTGGGGTAGCAATGACAGTGCGTGCACGTTGATTTCTCTGCAGTCCTCGATCGATTGAGGTACGAGAGCAGGACGTGTTCATCATGGGAAATCCAGAAGGCACTCGCTCTAGACAGAGGCCACGGTTACGTTCCACGGATGCTATCTCCTTTACAAAAATCGTGGTCCCGTCAGAGTGGGAAGGAATGAAACGCCATGACTGGTTATTTCTTCATTCAAACCTTTTGATTATTAATACACAGAAGTAGACATTTTGGCCACAGGCTTAATGTCCCATTTGGAACGGAAATGGTTTCCAGAGAAAGTCGATATTCTTAATAAAAAGATGCAAAGCTGAGCCTGAAGCCAGGGTCTGTGCGTTATCTTTCTGAGCCACAAAACCAGTGGGCTCTCCAGGCATCGGGCCAAAAATTACTTTCCACGACCCTTCACTAAAAAATACCCAAATCCTGGGGACGCTTCTGTGCTGAGCCTCTGTTGAAATAAACACAAGACAAAGAATGCCTTTTTAACCAAGTTTCTAAACTCCCCGAAAAGAATGAACTCCTGCCTCGGCAGCTATGAAAAGCAGGTTGGGGACTCCGGGGAAGGGCAAAGTTAGCTGGCAAGATAGCCGTTTTTCCTCCTGGTCGGAGCTGGTGAGTGCCACGCTCGGAGAGGCCGCCCCTGCGGCCGGCTGGGGGTGCCAGGGGAGCCGACATCGCCAGACCTGGGCATCCTAACAGGTGCTGGGTGCTTCGACGCGTCACGGCCGATAAACTGCTCTGTCAGAGATGCTAGTGAGGTAAAGCTACACTCTACGTGCATTGTAAGCAGAATGAATGTCTGGGAAGATGGAAACCAGAAATAACTTTGATAGAACATATATGCCCGTCTTCCCGCGAGAGCGGGAGCGTCTCCAGCTCAGGCTCCCGGCGTCCTCGTCCTGGCGCACCCCTGTCTGCTGGCTTGGGTTCTCGGAGGACCTTGACGTCATCACCTGGGGCGAGTCCCAGGCCTGCCCGACGCGGAGCCCGCCTTGGGTGTGTCTGGGGAGGCGTGGCCGCGGGCAGGGGACCCCGCAGCCCTGGCCCCGACGCTGCACACAAGTCTTACGGGGACTCCGGTGCCTATAAACTTCTCTTTTGGCACGTCTTCCACCAGGAATCTTCATGTGTTGAGGGCAGACGCAGAGCGTTTAGGTGGACGGTCTCACGGAAGGCCGCGGGGACGCGCGGGGGCCGGGTGCCCGAATCACGGGAAGGACCCCGTCCCTCCCTGGCCGCGATCCTGACGTCTCTCAAAGTCCTCACTCCGCGTCAGAACAGTTAGGGAAGAGGCCAGCACGGCATCTCTGTGTTTCCTGACTGTGACGTCAGGAAAGCCTGTCTTGACCCACGAGGAGGCCTGGCCGGGTCGGGCTGTTTCCTTCCACCACGAGACGCGACGCAGAGAACCGGGGCGTCACTAGGCCCCCGCCGCTTGGCTGCCGGGTGGGGTGAAGGGCAGCGGCTTCGCGCGCTGAACACGTATTTCCATGCGCATCAGTAACTCTTTGTCTCTCGGTCGCAGTCGGTGAGAACACAGGGTTCCAAACACACAGGAAATGCGTCCACACTGGGCGGAACGTCTGTCCAGGGCACCGAATGGCAGAAACCCAAAGACTCTGCAAATAACAGACTATTTCCCGCTCCGGGTCCGCCTTCCCTGGAGCGAACCCGGTGGTGGCTTGCAGGGTGGATGGTGGGTCCCTTAAACAGGCCCTGAAATTAGTTCGGAGGGCGGTGGGGGCGGGGAGCAAGGGCGCAATACTTTTCATCTTTTTATATGAGCAGAGAAGGCGCTAGAACTTAAACTTAGGGCCCGATTTCCCGAGGCGACTGTGTCTCAGCTCCAGAAACCTGCCAAGAATTCAGATGTTGAGCCATAAAAGGAGGGAGTGAGCCTTGGCTGTAGGAGACCCTCCCTCTCCTGATGGACCTCACGTCTGAACCCCCGGGACCCTCCCTCCCCTCCCTACCTCTCTTCCCACTGTGCCCATTAGGCCTCTCTCCTTCTTTGCATTAAATGAATGAACCTTTGGCCCCAGGCACACAGACCCCTCCTTCCCCCGGAAGCGAGGCTTGATTTGGGAACACACGGTCCCCCTGCCCGCAGAGGTGGGTGCACATTCGGCACCCCGTGCGGCAGCTCCCTGGACACTGCTACTCAGGGCTGTGGCGTCAGGTCCCGCACACTCACCCCACCACGGCCCCCTTCCCAGAGATGGTGGGGGTGGTGGGGAACCTCTGGCCTGGGCCCCAGCATGCGCCAGAGTTGACCTAGGGCACGGGGTCCCTGGGAGGGACCAGCCCAAGCAGGCTTGTGCCTGGTGTGTGTGAGAACAAGGCGTGTGTGAACAGCGGTGCCCCACGCAGAATGGGGGTCAGTGTCGCAGAGGCCGCGGGAACCCGGGGACAGGAAGGAGGCATGCGTGAAGGGTGCCGGGCCTGGAGGAGACAGCAAGCAGCAGGGGCAGGGGGTACTCAGAGCTAAGTGCACAGGAGGGTCCTCTAGTCACCATCCCGTCCCACAAAGGCCACTCTGGGTAAGACGAGCTGCTTAAGCAGATTTACAAGCAGGGCTGGACTCATTTGCATTAAAAAAAAAAAAAAACCCAGTTCCTATATACAAAACAAGCTGATTTTCGTTTCCAAGTGTTAAAAGCACTTCTTCAAAATTAAATGTAAAGCATGGATCACACGAACTGTTTCTCCGGGGGGGCACCAAAGCGAGTTAAGAGCCGGCCACGGGGCTGGTGGACGGACCCCTGCAGGTGTCGGCGGGCCGGAGGGCGGGCTGCAGGCTGAGGGCCCACGGGTGCTCCCCGGCCTATGGGTGCAGAAGGGGCCGTCGCTAAACCCCAGGGTGCACAAGCCTGTAGAAAATTCACTTGCACGTCTGAATACTAAACTCAGCTGCAAAGCAAACCTTGTCCAGGTCCGTCAGCTGAATGCAACAGTGAGTCGTAAAACTCAGGGCCGCAGACAAAAACGTTTGCCGGACGTTTTGCACGTCAACGTCGTGACCGCTGAGTGTCCACCCCACGCGACAGCAGCCCCTCCTGTCTCCCCGGCAGCCTCTGAGCAGAAGGCACGGAAAGCCACACTCTCCCCCCCTCCGCAAGGCACCTTGGCTTGTGGCACAGCTCAGACCCACCGCGAGGCCGGGGGCCCTGCCCACCCCCACTCGCAACAGCGCAGGCAACGGCCCATCGTGCCTCGGGGAGGCGGGCCCTGGGGAAGCCGCCTGGCGCACCTGCTGAGTGCGTGAGTGTGTGTGTGTGAGTGTGAGTGAGTGAGTGAGTGTGCGGGCACACCCTGGCGAGGCCCTGGTCCCTGGAGGGTGCTGGGCCTCATCCCGGGCTCTCCAGACGTCTGGGCACCACAACAAGGAAAGCGGCCCCGGCCTCGTGTGTTCCCGAGTGCCCACGGGGAGGAGGGCACTCTCAGGGGACGTCACCTTCCCAGACCGTGACGGACGACGAGGAATAATGGCTCCCATACGAAAAGGGCTTTATTGGGCTGTTAGAATCACACAGGAATTGAACAGGGCTGGACGTTAAACAACACAGGCTTGGGTGCCGGTCCGTCCGCCCGCTGGCCGTTGTGCTTTGAAATGTTCTCCCGCAGAGGCGGTGACCGCAGCGCTCAGAGGACTCACCCTGGCCTCGTGGGACCGGCGGCCTTCAGGTCACAAGAGCTGTCCAGTAGCTTCCCGACGGAGGCCTCCGGGGGCGCTTCTGGGACGCTCAGGGCGGGCGTCCACCGCTGCCTTCCCAGGCACGGCCAGACCCTTCCGGCGGCCACACTGGTGGTCAGGGTCACCTGAGCCCTGGCTGTGACGGCCAAGCCAAGTGGCCGCTAATCTAAGCCTCGCACGCAGACCACAGAAAGCGGCAGTTAGGAATGCCCTACAAAACCAAACAACAGCATTTTCCAAAAATACTTTTTACAGCACTTTAAATAATTTACAAAAAGGCTACAAAAACCCTATTTTCCAGGACACATCTGTTAAATAACACCACCGCTCCCGGCGGGCCTACCCGTCTACGGGGCTGCGCAGGGGGCCTTCCCGTTCCGGGCCCAGGCTCGCGAGCAGCGGGCGCACACAGACGCGCTTCCCACAAGGACACAGAGCCAGCACGCATCCTCAGGGCTGGAGGGCTTTGCCCTTGGCCGCCGGGCCGCCGCCCTCCTCCACGGACGTGTCGCTGAGTTCGCTCGAGTCGCTGCCCACGGCCTCCCGGGCCTCGTCCTCTCCACCGACGGCCCTCCGCCTGTACCTCAGGTCCAAACCGTCGTCCTCAGAGCCCGAGTTCCTCCTGGCGTGCAGGGTGCACGCAGCCTGTGACTTCCGGCTGGGCCAGCGTCCGCCTTCCTTCTTCGTGAGCAGGCGCGAGCCTCCGGACACGGGGCTGTGGCCAGCCGGCGTGTCTCTGAAGGCCGAGAAGGACGGGCCCTGCAGGGGCAGACTCAGGGGCGGGCTAAAGACTCCCGCCTGCTTCCCCCCCCAGGAGACACTCTTCCCGAAGTGGAATAACTGTGTGGACAGCAGTGAGGAGAAGCCCGCGAAGGGTAGGCCTTTCTTGGGGTCCTGGCCCTCCGGCCCCTGGTCTCTCTGGCCCCCGAGGCCCCCTCTCCACACGGCCTCTCTGCCCTCTGGGCTCAGCGCCCACGCGCTCTGCAGCCGACTCTGGTGGGCGAAGTCGGCCCACGGGAGGGCGAGGCCGGTCTGGGGGCCCCCCAGGCCATCCGCTCCCGGCTTGCGAGTCCGCGGGCTCCGGCCCCGTGTGGTCACAGCAAAGGCCGCACCGGGGCTTTCCGTCCGGATGCCAGCTTCGACGTGAGTGGGCGGCGGGCCAAGAGCACGCTCTCTGGCACCCCCGGCCCCTCGCGGGCTCTGATCTCTGTGAGTGCAAACGAGTCTCCGACCGGCAGCCGACCCTCTGGCGGACAGGGCCCCGGCCGTGCCGGTGCGCCTGGCCAGGGCCGCAGGGAGGCAGGCCTGCTCCGCCAGGGGGCCGCTCCTCCCGCCTGGAAGGAAGGCCCTCCCCGTGCCCCCAGGGCCACCCCTGCCCCGCTGGCTCTGTGTGCACACACCGGGCTGAAGGGCCAGGGCGGGAGTGGACACCTTCTGGCACGGCAGCTCGGGCCTGGGCATGCTCCGTGTGCCCGGGGCGGCGGGGCCCCCTCCTAGGGCCTCTGAACCGCTCCCGGACTCCTTGGCCTTTTCGGCCAAAAACCTTCTAATCTCCAGCTCGATGCTGTCATCGCTGTCCACAGAGCTGCTGTCATCGGGCGGGGGCCCAGGGCTGGGGCTCGCACCTTGAAGTTCACAGGCTTCTGCGTCACCGCAGAACGAGTTCCCTTCGGACGCTTTTCTCCTTGACTGGAGGACCGGGGGCGCGTCCGCGGTCCCCGTGCCGTCTGCCCGCGTTCTCTCCGTTTCCCTGCAGGAGACGCTCAAAGTTGTTTTCACCTGATTCTCTCTGCTGTCTTTTTTGGGTTTGGAGAAGCAACTCTTCAACAGAGGAGGGCTCTTGTCTTTCCAGTCCTTCTGGCAGCCCCCGAGTTTATCCACGCACTGGGTCTCAGTGGTGCTGAACCTGACCTTCCTCTTGCACGCGGCCCTGGGGTCCTTCCACCTCCTCCTGAGCCTGCGCCTGGACCGAAGCAGGTCCTTGATGGCGGTGTCCAGGTCCTCGTCGCTGTCCAGTGAGCTGCTCTTGTCCTCCGAGCTCCCCTCCCCCCCGGTGCTCCTCACCGCGGCCGCCTTCCCGTGGCCGGGCCACCCGCCGCCCCTCGCGTCCGGGCCACCGTGCTGCTCGCCCAGCTCCAGTGGCCTGCAGGAGAGGGGCTGGCCCCTGGTCTCGCCCTCCGTCCTGGGGGCCTGGCCGGGCTGCGCGTTCCCGGGGCCGTGGTCTGCGGCCTGGGCCCCCTCCTGCACCATCTCTCTTGTTTTCTTGGGTGTGGACGGCCGCACAGCGTTGCTGCCTCCCCTGCGTTTCCTTCTGCAGCTCAGCGACAGGCCCAGCGTTTTGGAGACAGGGACCCCGGGGCCAGGCGACGGCGGTGGGCTCTGTGTGGACTGTGGGCGGCTCTCCGTTGTGGCCAGCCAACCCCCCGACTGAGCCTTCAGAGCCAGGAACGTCCGGATCTCCTGCTCGATGCTGTCATTGCTGTCCACGGAGCTGCTGTCCCCGTCGGAGCGGGCAGGCAGGGCTAGGGGGTAGGAGAGCGGGCTGGCAGGCGGGGGGCTCTCGCCGCCCCCCACGGGGGCTGGCAGGATCGTTTTGGAAATGTCCAGGATCGCTTCCGCGCACATCAGCTCGGCGGATGTTTCTGCCCCGCACGGCGGCCGTTCGGCAAGCTCGTCTTCGGCAGCTCTGGGTTCCCTGGGGGGCCTGGAGGGGGGGTCAGGGGCAGGGCCACCTGGGCGGAGGTCCACGGCCTTCGGGGCCGCCGGCTTCTTCCTGCTTGGTGTTTTCCTGTGGGCTTCGGGCAAGGCACTTTTTGTGGAGTGGCTTGTGCCGCGTGGGGGAGGGTCGGGCCCCCTCCCCTCCGCGAAGGGCGCTCTCTGCGGCGCGTCTCCGCTCGCCTCCTTCCTCTTCTCCAGCTGGTACAGCTGGATGGCCTCCTCGATGCCATCGTCACTGCTGGAGCCGGACGCCTCGGGCACCGGGGCCGTGCTCTTGGGTCGCTTCGCCCTCCTTCCGGGGCCCGCGCTCCTCCTGATGGTACCTTTATTCTGGGCCGCTTCCGCAGGCTCCACAGCCGCCTTAGACCTGAGGCCTCGGGGCCGCGTGCTCACCCTCGACAGCCTGGGGGGTTTCCGGAAGAGAAAATCCCTGCAGGCTCCAGTCACACCCGGTGCATGGTGTGCCCTGACCGCCAGCTCTTTGCTGGACCTAAACGCCGGTCTGGCCGGATTATCGCCGGGGTCTGGTTTTGTGTCCACGGGAACGTCACCTCTTGGGGTCTCGTGTTGTCTCTTCTCGTTCAGAAACTGCTCTATCTCTGCCTGGATGCTCTGCTCGAAGGAGTCATCGCTGCTAACGCTCGCCGGGGAGGCGGAGCCCTGGTCCCGGCCGGCTCGCACGCGGCTGCCAGGGGCGCCCCCTGAGCTGGGTGCCAGCTTCGGGGGACACGGGGCCGTCGGGGCGCTACTCCGGGGAACCTCCGGTCTGCACCGCCTCCCCCCGTCCGCGGCCCCGGACGGCTGGGCGGCCCCGCCCTTGGCCTTTAGGTACTCCTGGATGGCTTCTTCGATGTCCCGGTCCACGGAATCGTCGCTGTCCGAATCCAGCACCAGGGGGCCAAAGGCTGCAGCTTCCTCCTCCCTGGAGGGGGCAAAATCGGCAGCAAGCCCACAGGCGGCAAACGCGGGGTTGGCGGCCAGCCTGGCGTCCCGGCCTCTCTCTGCCCTCTGGCTTCTCTGCAGGGCAAGCTCATTGCTCATGCCCAGAGCGGCCTCGTGGCTCTGCAGCGTGCTAATGACCATCTGCACTCGGGCACTCACCGAAGCCCTCGCGACGCCCTCGTGCGGCTCTGCGAAGCCCCCGGGAAACCTAAAGCCCCCGGGTGTGCCAAAGGCCTCCCATTTCGACTGGAGAGCAACCACAGGAGGGGCGTTCATGAGAAACATTCTAGCAGGCGGGGAGGGACGTGCGGAAAGGCGACTCTTTATTTTTCTGCCCGTTTCACATCCTGGGAGGAAAGAGGGGGGGTCATCGCAACTCTGTTGGCGCACGCGGCCACGGAGAAACGGCACGCCAGGCTGGAGTCCAGAGACGCGGCTCAGAATCCGGTGCCGGGTGAGCCGGGGGCGCGGGGGGGAGGTCACTCATGCTTCCTGGGCCTCGGTCCGCGCAGCTGCAGGGGGAGGCGCGGAAGGACCCGCCCCCGAGCCATGGGCACCGGGCTCACACCGAGGCCCCCGCAAGCGTCTCTTCCCCGTCCTGCGTTCCTGCTTCGGCCTTCCGTCTTCTCTGCGCGGGAAGCGAGGTGTTATTTGCCGCAGAAGGCTGCCAACAGGTGCCGACGGGATCAGGTGCGCGTATGCGTCTCCGCAGGTTAAAAAGAATGACTGTGTGAATGTAAGCTCAGGGTGACTTCGCGGATAGTTTCCTTCTCCATGTGGAAAACAAGCCCCTGAAATAAAAAGTTATGTGCCGTGAGCAATGAAAAAACGAATTCCCCAGACAGTCTTTAAAGAGCCACAGAGCCTACAGCCTTTTTGTTTAAAAACTGCCAGGCGGTCTCATGGGCTGATATCATTCTTTGCTAATCGGCAGAGAAGCCGTCCCACACGCTGTCACGCGCCCTTTCTCATCCTGCGTGGTTACTCCGGTTCCCGCATCTCGGACCGAGGGTGGCTGCGTCAGCGGAACCGCTGGGCTGGTCCTGGGAGCGGTTCTGAGGACCTGTTTGCAAAGCACCCTTCCGCTAAAGGTCAGGGACCGCTGCAGAGGGGGATGTGACGGGCACCGTAGAGAGTCGCTTAGAAAATACAAGACACGTCACCTAACTGGTCATTCCTAACCTGTTTTTCTGATCCCTGATTTCTGACCACCCCCCCCCCCCAATTAGAATGCAAAACATCTGTGATGCAAGACAGCTTTGCAGCATTTACAGCAACAGGGAAACTGAGTTCCGCCCCAGGATAGTGCCGGGCACGGCTGTCACCGCCTTTGAACCCCAGTGGACAGACCGGAACCGGCCTGTGTATCTGCTTTGCTTTTAACATGGACCCTTCTCTACCAGGAGCCTCCGTCCCGACGAGCACATCATCTTGTATTTACACACCACAGTCCTCTCCAAGAAAAGCGTGGCCGGCAACCTAGGCACAGACTTGCCCAAACAGGTGCAACTTAACCAGAGGGCACAACAGCTTCGGAAGCAAGCCGTTCACTATCACTGATTCGTGTGTCCCCAAAGTGAAACTATTACGTAAAAGCATTTATTGCAATCACTTGAAATTCTCAAGGCCAGGTTCGGTGGGATAACACAGGAGCCAATGTTTGTAAAGCATTTCGGGGGTTAGGTCTTCCTCCCCTCCCCTCCCCCCTTCCCATTCCTTTACCGACTTTTAAAATAGACTTTTGACTGCCACAGGGTAAAGAAAATCAGAAACATCTAATTCAGATGCCGAAACTTCAGCTAGTACAGATTTTTTTTTTTTTTTTTTTTTTTTTTTTTTTTTTTAGAAAGAGCATTAATTTAAGGGCTTGAAATTGAATTTTGGAAAAACTTAACCCTGAGACCAAAGACAGTTAATCACAGCTAATTCACAACTATCCTGGGCTACAGATCTGGTACCAGAGGAAGTATGTGAAGCTATCTGCCAGTTCTCAGACCCCGGCATCCCACTGCGGCCCCAAATCTCTCTCGTAACATCACCCTCCCGGAAGGCTCCCGGGGTCACAGACCGGTGGGGACAACAGGGTGGGGAGAGGGCTCTTTCAGTGGCTAGGGGAGTCTGTGCCCACCTTGCAGTGGGGGTTATTCCAGCTGCCTCAGCAAAATGACAGAGATCATGAGATGTTCGCGTCAGCCTCGGGCTCTGAAGAGTCTATATCAAGAATGTTAACTACTTAAGCCGCAATACAATTTTTAAAAGCGGGCGCAGCAACGAACCCAAAGGCACTGGGCTGCAGTGATTTCCATACCACGTAGCATAGCTGGGGGAAGGACAGACACTGGTCTCCCCGTGTTCACCGTGTTCCCGTGGTTGCACGGCTGTAGAGAGCTCAGACTCCCAGTGAGGAGGCTTCTGAACTGTCAAATCACCTAGTGCGAGAATGAGGTAAAAAACTCACAGGGAATCTCCAGCGACAGCTTGCGTATTTAAAACAATCAACTACATAAGATGAATCATTCGGAAAAACTCCCCAAAACTATACTTGGAGAGAACTGTGAGCCGAAGCTTTGTCAAATAGCCACCCTGTACCCCGAGAGCCCCAAACCAGGCCTGGAGGGTGGCCAGTGGGGCCACCCAGCCCTGCACCCCAAAGCCACGAGGTGCCAAAGCTGGAAGCGCGTTGGGGGGGGGGCACCCGGGCATCTCAGTGTGGATGCCAGACCCCAGGGGGGCGCGGAGGACAGAAGCTGGCTTATCCTCTGAACAGTCTGGCTCCCTGCACCAAATGCCCCAAGCACATTTCTCGGCTCACCAAAGAGTGGTTCAGCTCCTGTCCTTCCCGCTCAGGTGGCAGCTTCCCCTCGTGGGGGAGGATGGTGAGGGTCAGGGTACCAGGCCCAGAAGGAGGGCCTGGGGGTGGGGGTGGGGGGCAAGTGGGCGTGGGCCTGCCAGGAGAGGAGGGTCCACAGGGTCGCCACGACTTCTTCTCCCGCGAAGCTGCCGGGCCACCGCCTGTGTCCGGGGGCGCAGCGGCCGAGACCCTCCCAGCGGGCCCGGCCCCGGGGCGCTCGGCCAGGGGAGCCCGGGCACCTCCCGCGGGGCGGGGCCGGCCTCCGCCCAGGTCTGCGCCGGGGATGCGCTGGCGGCCCGAGGCCCCGCCGAGGCCCCGCGACCCTCCCGGAAGCCGCGGCCGGGCGCGGGGCGCGGGGCGGGGTCGCCTTTCCGCCCGAGGGCCGGGCCCGCGGCCGTGCTCGGGGCGGGGAGCCCGGCCAGGCCGGAAGCGCCCGCCGCGGGGCCTCACCTGCGCGCACCTGGGCCCGCCCGCCGCGCGCCGCCGGCTCCGAGGGCCGCCGGGCCGCCTCGGGGACGCGCTCCCCGACCCAGGCCAGGCGGCAGCCCGGCGCCCGCCCCCCTCCCCACCCCCCCAACCCCCCGACCCGGCCGCGCTCGCCCCGCCCCGGCCTCGCCGCCCCCCGGCCCGCCGCCCGCGCGCGCGCGCGCGCGCGCGCCCCGGGGAGCGAGGGAGGAGAGGAGAGGGGAGGGGAGGGGAGGGGACGGGAGGGGAGGGGACTGGAGGGCAGGGCGGGGGAGGCGGCGTGCCCGCGCGGGGCCGGGGGGCGGGCGCGCCGGGGGCGGGGCGGGGCGGGGCGGGCGCGGGCGGCGGCAGCGCCCCCTCCCCGGACCTACCGGCGGCCGCGCTCCGGAAGCCGTGCCCGGTGGCTGGGCATCATGGGAATGGCACGGCCGAGTTCCGGGGGAGGCGCGCGGCCCGCCGGACCCCCGCCCGCTAGCGCGCGCCCACCTGCCGGCCGGCTGCGGGGCGCCCCCACACCCACTCCCGCGCCCCCCGCCCGGCGTCCGGCCGCGCCGCCCGCGCCCCGCCCCGCGCGCCCGGGCTCGCTCCGGCCCGGGGCGCCCCCCGCGCCGGGGAATTCGGGGTGGCTGACGTGTGACCCCCCCCCCACGCCCGCCCTGCCGGAGGCGGGGCCGGCGCTGGGGGCCGCCCTGTCCCCGGGGTGCCGGCGCGGGGGGCGCGCGCTCCGTAAACGCTGGAAGGTTGGCAGCCGAAGGGGCGGGCCGGAGGCCGGCGCTCGCTGGCTCCTCCGTCCTGACGTCGGTGCCGTGGTGACCCGCTGCAGCGTTGCTAGAAGTTCCTCCACGAGCGTCCATCGTGTCCCTGGCGCCCGGTCCGCGGCGCGGTCCTCGTCGTCTTCCCGCGCGCGACGGTTGAGCCCGACGTCCGGCCGCCCGGCCCCAGGGCCCCCCAGGCTGCCTGCTCCGGGGCCGGCTTCCTCTCCGGGAAAGCTGCCCAGGCCGCCAGCTGCCTGCGCCTTTAGTTTGGGCCGTGGCCTCCTCGCAGTGCGCGCTTACTCCTTCCCCCCAGCTAACAGATCAGGAGCCCCAGGAGGCTGAGGAGAGGCAGATCCCCCTCCCAGGGAGAAGAGGCAGGTAGGAGCCCACCAGGCACGCGTGGCTCAGTCACTCAGGTCTGGGCCCCTGGGAGTGTGGGCCCTGGGCCTGGCCTCCCGGGTTGGGGTTCTGTGGGGTGGGGTGGGGGGCGGAGTGGACACCAGCAGCCCCGTTCCTCCTGCGCGCTCACACACACACACACACACACACACACACACACACACACAGACAGACACACACACACACACACACACACACACACACACACACACACGGGGTAAAAGGTGTTCCTGGTGGCCTGTTGGGGGAGGGGAGGGGAGCCAGCCCCAAGAGCCCCAGGGTTAAGTCAAGTTCTGTTTCTGCGCTCTGCTCGGGCCATGGGACCTTGTACCCCTGCGGTTTGGGCTGATGTTTGAGTCCTTGCTCAAGGCCATTGGTGTTCCAGGTGCTGCTCAGGTGAGGCCGGGGAGGGGGGCGGGTGGAACCCCGGGAAGGGAAGGAAGACACAGTTACCATCTGTGTGCAGGTCCCCCCTGGGGCACTCCTTGCCTCTGGGGTGAACTGGGGATCGTTTTCTGTCTAGTAAGTTCCAGGGGGTTGACAGGACGAAAACCAGAGGCTTTTTCTGACAGGGAAGAAGCGGGGTGGGGGGGGTGGGGGGGGTGGGGTGGGGGCATTTCTAGTCTTTCCAGTCTGGGGAATTCGGGGACCAAGTGTCAAGAAACCCATTAAAACATTGTTTAATGCTTTGGTGAGTTGTTTTAATAAACTTTTTTCTTTTTTTCTTTTTTAATTTTTTTAACGTTTATTCATTTCTGAGAGACAGAGACAGAGAGCGAGCGGGAGAGGGGCAGAGAGAGCGGGAGACACAGAAGCAGAAGCAGGCTCCAGGCTCCGAGCTGTCAGCACAGAGCCCGACGCGGGGCTTGAACTCACGAACCGTGAGATCATGACCTGAGCCGAAGTCGGACGCTTACCCGACTGAGCCACCCAGGCGCCCCTCTTCACGGTTTTTAAATATGTGCCGTGATGAACATCTTTGGTGACAGAGTGGTCCCCCACCCCTTATCCGTGGGGAGTCCGTTCAGAGACCCGGTGGATGCCTGAAATCAGGGGTGGTACTGATCCCTACACAGACTGTGTTTTCTCTTATACATGTGACCAATTAGCTTATGAACTAGGCGCAAAAAGAGAGTAACAATAATAACTAATAATAAGTTATTATTATTATTATTATTATTATTATTATTATTATTACTGTGCTCGCTCTTCTTGTGATGTCAGAGGGTTGGATGAAGGAGGCGAATGGCCCAGACATGTGGCGCAGCGGGAGGCTGCCGGTGACCTGAGGATCCGTCAGAAGGAGGGTCATCTGCTCCTGGACCCTGGCGACCGCGGGGTAGCTGAGCTGGGGGGGCTGCTGTGTAGGAAGTGGCCTGAGTATCTACTCAGAGTGGTTTCCTAGAACAGACGCCGCTGGGCTGGGACAAAGACTACCTCGCATTTTGGCAGGATGCATTCCAGAGGAATCGGCGATGCCGTGTCCGCCACGGGGGGGCAAATGGCCCTCTGTCTCCTGCTGGCCGCTGGCCACCCTGCACATTCCGTTTCCTCTCGGGCAGGCTTGGGGAACAGGCCCTTTGTTGCTTGGATTTTGATTTCTTTGCTGGCGACGTTGAGCATCTTTTGATGCTGTTATTGGCCGTTTAGAATGTTGCCTGTGTGTGCTCTTGCACATTTTTGTTTTGTTTGGGCTGTGTGTCTCTTTCTTCTTCTAGAGCTCTTTTACAATAAGGCTTTTAGCCCGTGTCTACCCTGTGCTAGTGTGCATCACATCGGTTTTTCAGTTTGTCTTTTTACCTTTGGAATTCACTTTTTGTTTGTGACGCACAGATTTTTAAATGTGTGTGCAGCCAAATCTATCACTTCCTGACTGGGTTCTGCCTTTGGGATGAGGCCTAGGGTAGCTCTTACCAGGGTAAGATTTCCTAGGGGTTCACCAGTTTAATAGATACATTTCAAAATAAGAGAACTGTCTACGACGTGGTGGGGGGGGCGTGAGTCAAGGCCTTCTGTGGAAAGGAGAGGCTGAAGCGTATGATGGGGAAGAAGCGGCCTCTTGAAAGGGAAAGTACTTTCTGCACTTCTGTCCAAAGGCATGACCTTCAGAAACATGGATCCGCACACATATGCACACACACAGAGGCACACAGGCATGCATACGTGCACACACATGTATGTGCACACACATGCACACGAGACATGCACACACATGCGCATGAGGCATGCACACGCACACACATGTACACGAGGCATGCACACGCACAGACATGCACGCAAGGTATGCACGTGCACACACATGCACATGAGGCACGCACACACATGCACACAAGGCATGCACACGTACACACATGCACATGAGGCACGCTCACACATGCACATGAGGCATGCACAGACACGTACACGAGGCATGCACACGCACACACATGCACATGAGGCATGCACATGCACACGAGGCATGCACGCACACATGCACACGAGGCATGCACACGCACAGACATGCACTCAAGGTATGCACACGCACACACATGCACATGAGGCATGCACACACATGCACACGAGGCACGCACACACACATGCACATGAGGCACGCACATGCACACACACATGCACACGAGGCACGGACACGCACACACACATGTACATGAGGCATGCACACGCACGCACACATGCACACAAGGCATGCACACATGCACATACATGCATGCTCACACACATGCACACACACGCACAAACATGCATGCACACACACACGTTCTTAACTTTGGGAAGCTTAACCTCTTGCAAATCGTCAGGTCTCCATGGGAGGAATGAGAAGAGAGACGTCTGTGTTTACCAGAACTCTCCTGTCATGAGAGGTGTGGGCTTCGGTGTTGGGGACTCGAATTACCCCTCTAGACAGGCTCCTGACTGTGCAGGTTTGGGTCCCCCGGTATCAGCCCACGGGCTGCCTCCCCAGTGTTCTTGCAATAGCAGGCCCCCCCCCCATTGTCCCCCCAGGGGAGGAGGGGCCGCTGGCAGCTTTGCTCAGCCCTGGCCCAGCGCTTCTGGAAGGACAGTCAGTAGCTGTGCTCTCCTCTAGGTGGGCCACGGTGGGAACGGGGACAGCGGTGGCGGGGCGTCTGGTCAGGCCCTGGGGCCCACGCGCGTGACCGCTCTCCTCTGGTCCTCCGTTTGCCCTTCTGTGAAGGGAGCAGAGAATCTCTAGGAAACTTCTTGTTACTCTCTGTACACCTCCAGGGAGACGGCTGGGGACCCCGGAGACCAGGGTCAGTGCTGGTAGAGAAGCCGGGGTCCTTTATCCACAGCTGTTTTCCTTTCAAGAGTTAATGATGGTCTCATAAAGGAACTCATGTGGAAGGAGGCACCCCCCCCCCCCCCGCCCCAACTCAAGGACATTTGACAGTCCCCGGAGGCCCTGGGGATGCAGGCGTAGACCCAGGTGGTGGGCCCGAGTGCTGCTGTGTCCCTGCCCTGCGTGAAACGGAAAATGCATCGGCCCCACTTTGACACTCTGGCCTGAGGTCGGGCTCACACGGTTCCTACAGGCGGGTCTCTACAAAGACTATTCTTGGCTCATCAAAGCAAAAGAGCCTCGAGGACCAGCAGCAGGGTCACTGGGAGGGAAGGAGGTCTGCCCTTGCACCCCCCAGAGCGGGTCAAGGTGCGTCCGCCTCCGGGTGAATTTTACCCCATTTGCTAACCGCCATCGCAGAGGCCAGCGCGACTCTAAGACCGCCTGTTTATACGGTGACGGCCTAGGTGAAGGCACAAGGTAAGCCTCCCGGGACGCAATTATTCCACAGGACCCGGTGTGCATTCTAAGTGGGAAACGAGGACACGTCACCTCCGATTCATTCAAGGCAGAGCGGGATAGTTTCTAATTCTGGATTCGAGAGAAAAATGATGTTCTCGCTCTGGTTCTTGGCAGAAAATAAAGTGGATGAAGACCTTGACCGGGCGGTGTTGGGGAGTTTTCTCCTGTCCTCTCCTCAGAGGGCCCGCTGGCACCGGGGGGCTCAGGGCCAGGATGGGTCCCCCGACTTCCGGGCAGGAAAAACATACTGAGAAAAGGGAAAGGGACAAAGGCCAGCGGCAGGCCGACGCCTCCGACCCGACGAGCCCTGGGACAGGAGAAGCATGTGCGGGGGACTCCGGGACGGGCTCCCGAGGCCGGGTGGTGGGGCTGTGCTGCGAACGCAGTGGGGATCGGCCCAGTGGAGGCGAGAGGCCCGGCCTCTACACTGATGCACAGAGGCCACTGCTCGTGGGTCACCTCTGGGCAGGGGGTGACCACGGGCAGGGAGTGTCCCTCGGGCTGTGGCTCGGCCCACAGGGGGTCCGGGCAGCATAGGAAATGTCAGATTTAAAATTTATGTATTTTGGGGGCACCTGGGTGGCTCAGTCGGGTAAGCATCTGACTTCGGCTCAGGTCACGATCTCACAGTTCGTGGGTTCAAGCCCCGCGTCGGGCTCTGTGCTGACAGCTCGGAGCCCGGAGCCTGTTTCAGATTCTGTGTCTCCCTCTCTCTCTGACCATCCCCTGTCCATGCTCTGTCTCTCTCTGTCTCAGAAATAAATAAACATTAAAAAAAAAAATCAAAGTTCCGGAGGCTCGACCCGTGTGTCCTGGGGGGCCGGGCCGGGGCAAGCTCACGCGGCCAAGTGCCTTACACTCTCCCCCAAAGTGACCCCCGAGGCTGGGTTGATGGACAGCAGTCAGGAGTCCTGCAAGGACATGCCCAGCAGGTGTCGGCTCCCCCTTCGCCCTCAGCTGGGATCTGGAATGAAAACCTGCTCCTCCGTGCTCCGTACAGGGCTGCAGGGAAGGGGGCACGCGGGCTCCGAGGGGACGTTCCCCACCTCCACCCGGGAGCCCCGGGCTGAGCACAGCAAAGCCAGGGAACTCATTCAAGTGAGCAGCCCATCATCTTCAGGGACGTCTTAGAGCCCAAACGTAGGGTGGTGGCGGCCAGGGGCTGGGGGGAGTGGGGGGCTCGGGTGCTGGCCCGTGGACGTGGGGTCTCAGAAAGGGCTGGGCGGGATCCCCACGCCTTCCCTGGCCTGTGCACAAAGTGCTGGGTGCGTGTGTGTGTGTGGGGTGGTGGGGAGCCCCGAGGTGGCACCAGGCACTCCCTAAGGAGCAGAGACATGGCTCCAGTGTCTCCTCAGTTCAGTGGTTTGTCCCGGGGGAAGGCTTCCCTGCGGCCCGGCACCTTCCTTCCCAGCACAGACGGCACTCGTCTGTGTGCGTGATTCCCTGATGCCCCATCGAGTGGAGGCTGTCCCTGGGAACCCAGCAGGTACTAGCAGAAAGTGAAAATGGACTCAGGAAGCATTGCTTGGTGTCTCCCGGGTGCCACAGCCTGGCAATGCAGCAAAAGTAAGAGTCCAGCCCTGCTCCCCAAGAGCCATAGTGGATGGGGAATCGGTGAGGTGACATTGGCCAGTACAGTGTGGCTAAGGCTGGGGGAGCTCGGAGCCGGGCACATCCAGGCACATCGGAATGCAGTGAGAAGCTGCCGACGAGCTTCCAGCGGTAGAGGGGCAGGATCAGAGTTCCTCTCCCTTCCTGGGCTGCTGAACTGGGCAGGGTGGCCACGTACAGGTATGTAGGTTGCTCACTGAACAAGGAAGGCTAATTCACCATGGCACCACAGCTGCTGTCACCGCGATGTCCTTGGCAACAAACAGGAGAGGCTCTTGTGGCCCCGGACGCCCTGAGGCCACTCGTTGCCTTAACTGCACGCCTCTCCGGCTCACTTTGGTTCTGTTCCTTTCTTGCTTTCTGTCTTTGTGACCTTGACGGTTCTGAAGAGGTCAGTTCCTGGCAAGCCCTGGATTGTTTCCTCTTTTGGGCGCGTCCTTGTGATCAGAAGCATCACAGAAGCGGGCTTGCACCGTAGCAGACACAGGTGTCGATCTGTCCAGTCCCTGCCGACCGCTCGGGCAGGGAGGCGTCAGGCGCGAATCGTAGTTTTCCCTTTCGCCGCGAGCAAGTCTTAGGGAGCGGGAGACGCCGAACTTCGGGACGACGTAAACATCCTGCTTCTCATCGTAATTTTGCCCACCGGTGTTGGCATCCGTTGATGATTCTCGCCAGGAAGAAACTAGACCGTGACGTCGGTCAGACGGCGGTTGCCTATCCCGTCGTCTGTCTTTACCACTTTTCGTTCTGCAGGAGGAAGTCTTTCCCTTCGACGTGACTCTGCAAGTAGGGACTCGTGACTCTTTTTTTTTTTTTTTTAATGTTTACTTATTTTTGAGACAGAGAGAGACAGAGCATGAGCGGGGGAGGGGCAGAGAGAGAGGGAGACACAGAATCTGAAACAGGCCCCAGGCTCTGAGCCATCAGCACAGAGCCCGACGCGGGGCTCGAACTCACGGACCGCGAGATCATGACCTGAGCCGAAGTCCGTCGCTCAACCGACGGAGCCCCCCAGGCGCCCCTGGACTCGTGACTCCTATTTTACGTGTCATACTGAGTTACTGTCAGTTTTGCTGTCGTTATTCAAATTGTCCCCGAGTTGGCCGGAAGGATTTTGGAGAGTTTTGATGAAGGAGGGCCACAATTAGATGCAGATTTGTAAAAAAGATCCCCGTGAACCTCAGGGCGACACTGCTCTATACAGCCGGGGTCAGCTACGCTCGAGGACAGGGGTGACACAGGGGCCGGCAGAGACTTGGAGCCGCTGCGACCCTCAGCCACCGCCCGTGGGAACGCGCGATGCTGAAAACCGGTGGGTACTTTCTTAGAGACAGCCGCCGACCGCCTTTTGTCGTTCTGCAGGTTCTAGAAGGTCGTATAAATAGGATCTCACGGTGCTATTCTCTTACTCCTGGCTCCTTTCACTTGGTGTGATGTTTTGGGGACCCACCCACGTTGTGCGTGTCACAAGTGGGTTCCTTTCTGTGCTGTGTCTTTTCCAGCGCATGGAAATGCCACCGTTTTTATAACTGGCTCGGCTGCCGGTAGACGGGCTGTTTTCCGTCTGGGCTGTTGTAAGCCGTGCACGCCTGGGGTGGAATTGTATACGGTATGTTAGCTTTAGAAGACACTGCCCAGCTGTTTCCCAAAGTGGTCCCGGTGGGGGCACACGAGCCCTGTGTCCTCAGGCTGGGGGGGCCAGAGGGTCCCCCGTGTGCTGGGCAGACCCCTCAGGGAGAGACGCTGGGGTCCCCCTTCCTGGGGCTTCTTTGGGGCTGGCAGAGTGGTGTTCGGGCCGCTAAAGGAGAGACACCCTGCCCCACCCCCACCCCCAAGTTATGAAGAACTTACAGGCCCACAGGGCAAGGAAGTCACAGGGACAGTAAGAAAGGAGCCGAGGCTAAAGTCCCCAAAACATCTAGGAAGTTCTAAAGTCCCTCCTTCCCTCCCTCCCTCCTTCGAGCTCTGGCTCCAGCAGCCCCACTGGGGCCCCGGGGCAGAAGGACAGGGACATTCAGGTTTGGGGGGACCACGAGCCCCACATATCACTGCTGTTCCCCCGGGTTCCCGTGTGCAGACCTGTTTGGGAATCTCCCCCACGGTAGGCTCTGCCCTTGGCCAGCCTGGCCCGTAACAGGTCAATCAGATCAGAAGCTCTGGGCGAGGGGCTCAGGGCTTCCCAGTGGCTTCCGACGCTCGACCAGGGTGAGACCCTCCGGCTGTGGGGCTCCAGGCCAGGAGCTGGCCCCGGGGGACCGGGCCTCCTCTGAGCAAGGCTGCTCCAGCTTCAGGCAAGGCCGGATTGGCTCCTGATGTTCCAGAGTGCCTTGTGGCCTCTGGGAGAGCAAGGGGCCGGCTCTACTGACAACCCGGCTTGTGGGCTCCTGGTCGAGGCCCCGGGGCTGCGGGTGGCAGCAAAACAGGACAAAGGGCTGTTACTATCCAAGGGAAGTCGGTGCCCTTCCCACGGTGGGGAGACAGGCGGGGTTTGATTTCTAAGATCGGAGGCACCAACCAGGTGAGGAATGGCTTCCCCTGCAGGTTTACAGGATGGCCCTGGGGTCAGAAGCAGGGACAGAGCCACCCACCCTCCCGGATCGCTGTCCGAGCCATGCCTTTCTTTTGTGCAGAGGACCCCTTCGCCGCCTGGACACCCAAGGCGCACAGACGAGCTGGGGGTGTAGCCAGCCTCCCAAATGCTCACCCGCCCTTGCAGCTACGTGAAACGACCCCACGGCGTTGGAGATGATCTGTTGTGAGTCCCTGTCCTGCAGACCAGACCCCGCTTACTCAGCGGGCTGCATTGGAGGCCCCTGGCTCCCGTTCCCACAACGCCCAGCAGCCGTCACGGCCCCCTCGGGGAAACCAGTCCCGGGTGATTTTGCCAAGCCCTGCATTCAAGCTGACACCCACAGCCTGCCTGGTGACTCACACCATTCTCCCAAAAGTAATTCCCGAAAAGTAAATCCCCCTGGATTACTGTTTGTATTCGCAAAAGTGAAATCCATCTGGACAGCGTGGCCGTGTGCCCTGTGGGGTCTCTCACGGGCCCAGAAGGCCATGGTCCGGAGTGATCATCTTTCTTGGGGGGGAAACGATTTAACGTCTAGTCTGCTAAAATATTTGTATTGCGTTGCCGAAAAGTAATGGGGGCTTCTGGTGGAAAATCTGAGAGGTAGCAGGTCTGTTAAAAAGAGGCTTAAAAGCACCTATAATGGGCAACCATTTCTCATCTACTCTGCCATGGAAGGGTCAGTTGGAAGTCAGGAGAAAGCCCCTGCAGGACAGGGCTGGGCTGTGGGGACACAGGACAAGAGTGTGCCCCCACCCCCCGAGACTGGCCCGGCCTCCCCAGACAGCTGGTCTGTGGCTGTGGGGCCATGGGCGATGGCCAGTGGGTGCCCTAGGGCAACGAGTCCCTACCACCCTCGGTCACCGAGACAACCGCGTGACATCGCTTTAGTAGTAAACCTTCAATTAGTGACAGGGGTGTGGAGACTGGGGAGGAGCAGTGAATCACCCACTTCCAGCCCCCCTGGTGGAGCCCAAACGAGGGCAGGGAGCCTGGAACCCAAGGCTGGGGAGGGAGGACGGTGGACACAGACCGTGGAGAGGAAATTTCCAGCACGGTGGTCCAGCATCAGATGCCCGATGAGGTCTATGGACGTAGGAGTGTTTGGGGAGGGAGATGGCAGGTTCTTGTTTGTGTTCTAGAAAGGTCAGCTGGCTGGCTGCTTGGATAACGAGTTTGGGTGATGGCCGTGAGGTCCGGGACCACTGGGAGACCACCCCTGTCTTCCAGGAGGAGGAGGGGAAAGAAGGAACACCGCGTTGTTCAGCCAGGTTCCAGTGACGGGGAGTTTGTTCCTTTAGGGTGCGGAGCCCAAGGGCTGACCCCGCAGGGACAGAGGGCTGAGGCCCACAGGAGCTTGGGCTTTATCCTAAGGCAGCTCTTGCGCCCTCTCTGGGCCAGCGTCCCAGGTCATCGCTCATTTTGACCAGCTTCTCTCCAGGGCACCTGTCCGGCATGGCTCACCCGACCACCCGCCTTTGCTGCACCCCAAACGTTTGGCCCCCGGCTCCCCCACAGCCAGCAGCTCTGTCTCTGGTGCTCGAGCTCAGACCCTAGGGAGGGAGTCTGTCTGGCAGGGGTCATCTTTCCAACCCAGACGCCCAGCCACAGGGCACAGACCACTCTGTGGGTTGGTTGTCCTTGGGTCAGGTGTTTACTCAAATCAGCTCTGCCTAGAGGGCCGAGGGGCTTGGGCGGGGGCGGGGAGAGGCCAATCCCTGGAAGGAATAAAGGGCAAGCCACTTGGGAATGGGGAGTAGGTCCAGCATTAGATGCCCAGCAAGTACCTGGGACCGAAAATGCCCCCGACTGGACCAGCTCCAGTCTACCATTTACCATTCCCGTTGAGGTACACCCGCCCACGTCTACACGGCCGCTTAAGCCAGAACCCCAGGGTGGTGGATCGCAAGCAAGGGCCGCGGCTGCTTCTATCTCATACGCCTGCTCCTTCGCTGGTGACTTTGCCCATGTGGCTCGCTTGGGCTGATGGGCATCTGGAAACAGGACGTAAGAAGAGGCTTGAATGCCTTTGCACGTTGGGGCTTGCCGTTCTTGCTGAAGTTGGAGCCCCGAGACCCCTGTGGCAGGAAGCCCAGGCTGGCAGGGATTGAGTGTGACAGACCCTGGAGGGACCTGTCCCAGCCGAGGCCCTCACCACGATCGTCTGGCCACCAGCCAGCCTGCCAACGGACCACAGGTGCAAGAGAGCAGCTGAGACCTACAGAACAGCCCAGCCCAGCCCAAATGGCTCGGGCTCCGATGACGGGGAGTTTGTTCAGGGTGCAAGGCTCTCTCCTGAAAGGAGCCCAAGGGCTGACCGTGCAGGTAAATGAGGTCCACATTTTGCAGCCGCTACTTTTGGGATCCTTTGTTATGCAGCACTAGCCGACTGAAACAGGAAGGGGAACCCAGAGATGGGGGGCTGATGTTCACAAACCTCAAGCCCGTGGCATTGGTTTGGGGACCGGGCGGCAGGCAGCACACGGGAAAGTGCCAAGGCGACTACTAGCAAAGCCTGGGAAGATGGCAGAACTATCAGGGGCGTTGGGAAAGGCAGTAGAGAGCACTGTGGCTGGCAGAAAAGTGGTCGCACAGGAACTCAACGGCTGGCCAACCGCTGTCCGTGGTAACTCAGAAGGTGGGACCTGGTGGAGGGTGATGAGTGGAAGAAATGAGCACGGGGTCAGGGTCAAATCAAACAGGGAGCTTAAGCCCTTTGCTAGGACCTCGGGGAGGACTGCAGGCAGTGGCCAGTGGACCCTCCCCGGCAGGTGAGAGAGAGTCTAAGAATCTTCAGGCTATTGCCCGTGGAACCTTCACATCCCACCCCAGCTGGAGAGGGGCCTGTCTAGAAACGAACTGAAGGCAGGACCACTGTTGAACGGGAAGGACTGAAGTCAGATTCGTAGGAAATGCACACGTCTTTAAAGGCAGTTGTATTGTCAGAAGCACCACGGTGTGGCCTGAGACGGCTCGAGCTGCGGGCAAGATTCTGGGGGCCCGGCTTCCTCTGTGCAGAAACCAGACTGGGAAGGCCAGTCAGCTGCCAAGGGGCATTGCTTATGGAAATAGGGACCCCCCAGAGGGTAGAGTTCTGGAGCACAGAGGGGGCTGCAGCCCACCCTGCTCAGGGAAACACACTCTCTTGACTTCCCGCCTCTCCCCGCCTGTCCCCACCTCCACGAGTGCTTCCTGAGATGACCCTCGAGGAAGCGCCCACCTCCGAGTATCTTCTCACTAAGCGCGATGCTGGCTGACTTCTCCCAGGGTGAACGCACACCTGACCAGGGGAGACATGCGTAGGGAGAAGCTGAGGAGGCTGAGGGGTCCCGGGAGTAGGGCAGACGGCAGGGGGGCGGTGGGAGAGTCGGAGCAGGAAACAGCCCTAGTGCTTTAGGGTAGTGATGTCTCATGGTCAGCCTCCAGCACTTGCCTGTCGTACTTGTACGGTCCTCTCCCGCCATTACCAAATGTATTTATTATTATCTTTTTAACGTTTATTCCCTTTTTGAGAGACAGAGACAGTGTGAGCAGGGCAGGGGGCAGAGAGAGAGGGAGACCCAGAATCCGAAGCAGGCTCCAGGCTCCGAGCTGTCAGCACAGAGCCCGATGCGGGGCTCGAACCCACGAACCGGGAGATCGTGACCTGATCTGAAGCCGGACGCTCAACCGACTGAGCCCCCCGGGCGCCCCCGGTCGCGTTCCGTCTTGTGAACACCACATTCATGCTTCTCCTATGGGGCGAACACGAATATTCTGGTACCCGCCCCCCAGTAGGCATGCTCGCACACCTTTGGGGCAAACACGGCAGGTGTTTCTGCACAAACGGGCCACGCCACTCACACCCCCCAGCGCCGCAAGGGTCCCAGCTGGCCTGCGTTCTCGCTGACGCTTGTTACCGGAGGCCCTCCGCCTGCCGCGAGGCGTTACGGTGGCTTTCGTCCCCCCACCCCTGCGATCCCCGAGGCGGGCGGTGTTCTCCCGCGTGGTCTGTGGCCGTCGGATGCTCCCCTGGATTAAGGCCCCGCTCAAGTCTCTTGTCCCCGTTTTCATCGTGCTGATGGTCTTTTCCTCACTGATTTATAAAATTTCTTTAAGTAACCCGGGAGTGGCTGATCCGGGTCACAGACATTGCTACTGTTTGTGTCTCCCTCGCCTGTTTCTTCCTTGCCCGCGGGGCGTCCTTTCCCGAACAGAAGCTCTCAGTTTCAACGCAGGTGAAATGTTCAGTATTTCCCTTCACGATTGACCCTTTTCTCCTTTGCCCGCTCCGGGGTCGAAGCTGTTCTTTTCTAGGATCCTTTAAAATCGGTGTGTTTTTGCCTTTCGCGTTCGCACAGGGTATGAATTATGGATTACATATATTTTTAAAAACACGAACGCTTCTCTGCCCAGAGCCACTAACTGAAGAAACGCTTCCTTCCTCAGGGCTCTGTAGGGCCGGCTTTGTCATCAATCAAGTACCCACTTAGGAAGATTTGCTTCTGGGCTCCCTATTCTATTGCCAACCCCGTTGTCTCAGTTGCTTAATTGCTGTCTTCGCCATTCATTCGGCAGTTGATGGACATGCTAATTTGGGGCGATTACGCAGCCATTTGAGTGTGGCATGATGTGCTAGGAACCCACCCGCGATTCTGCATTTGCCGGTGCCTCGTTCCTTTTCAGCGTGGCGGAACCAGTGGTTGGACGGACCACGGCTGGCTCGTGAGATGATTGGGTCACAGGGTAAGTTTTCACGGGGCCGCCAAGTGGTGGGCGTTCCTCCCAGCAGTGAGTGGCGGCTCCAGTCTGCCCGCCCCGTCCTCTGCCCCGGGGCCGTGAGCACGCGTGTGCGGGTGTTGGTCACGATGCACCGCGGTAGGTGGTGGCGTCTTGCCGTGGCTTCTGTCTGCGTCTCCTAATGACAAAGATGCCGAGTCTCGATTTGTTGCTTATTTGTGGCCACGTGTCCTCTGGAGTGAACCTTTTCCCCAATTTTAAAATTAACAAATTTTTTCCTCGGGTTTTTGAAATGTTTATTTATTTTTGAGAGAGAGCGAGCAGAGTGCGAGCAGAGGAGGGGCAGAGCGAGAGGAGACACAGAATCCGAGGCAGGGTCCAGGCTCTGAGCCGTCAGCACAGAGCCCGACGCGGGGCTCGAACCCACGAGCCGTGAGATCATGACCTGAGCCGAAGTCGGACGCTCAACTGACCGAGCCACCCAGGTGCCCCTGGTGCCCAACTTTTTAAAAAACATTTTTAACATTTATTTATACTTGAGACAGAGAGAAGGACAGAGTGCAAGCAGGGGAGGGGCAGAGACAGAGGGAGACACAGAATCCGAAGCAGTCTCCAGGCTCCGAGCTGTCAGCACAGAGCCCGACGCGGGGCTCGAACCCACGAACCGCGAGATCATGACCTGAGCCCAAGTCAGATGCTTAACCGACCGAGCCACCCAGGCACCTCCAGTTAAAAATATTTTTGTAGTAATTTGATAGTAACTTCCAAGTATGGACATTTGTGAAATTTAAAAAAAAAAAAAAAAAAAAAGATTTCCAGCTTAGTTTCATTGGTTTGGTTACACGTTACTTTGGAAAAACTACCCCCAAACAGTGAACTCAAGTGACGACGACAACAACAAGGGCATTGATTTTGCTGGTGAAGTTTGGCTGGAGCTCTGTGGGCGGGACCCAAAGTTGAGGTCGAATCACCGGAGGGCCCGCCCAGCCACATGTCTAGCGCCTGATGGGACAGCCGCTGGGGGCTCTGGGGGTGGGACACCTTCCCAGGACCCCTGCGTGTGCCCTCAGCTTCCTCGCGGCATCCTGGCCGGTTTTACGGGCCAGACCTTTCTGAGAGAGAGCCCACCAGAAGTGGTGTCCACCCTGGGTGTCTCCTGGCATCGGGTCCACTGGGCTCCCGTCCTTGAAGCAGCCACAAAGACCCTCCAGGTTCAGAGTTCTTCTCTTAATGGGAAAGGCCAAGGTTCTGGAAAAACCCTGGAACAGAAATACCGTCGCAGCCATTTTTGGAAAATACAGTCTGTTGCGCTCATTGCGGTCGGAAAATATACTGTGCGAGCTATCAGCCCTTTTGCTTTTCTTCGAGACTTGATGATCAATTTTTGTAAATGCTCTGGGAGCATTTGAGAGGGACGTGTGCTCTGGGCGCGTACGAAGTAACAAAATCTCAGTCAATTGTGTTCGTCACGTTGATTGATATCCGTACTGATTTTCTGTCTCGTTGTTCTTTTTATTGGGAGAGAATATGTTAAAATCTCCCATTTGGTCATAGGTTTGGCTATTTTTCTTTGTTCTTTGAAAGGTTTTGCTTTATGTATTTTGAAGCTATTTTATTAGGTACGTAAAATTTGGAATTGTTACATATTCCTGATAAATGGGTTGTTTTGTCAGGCACAAACTGTTTCTCTTTATCTCTAGTAATGCTTTTTGTTTTGAAGTTTATTTTTCTGATGTTACTCTGGCTACAGCAGCTTTCCTTCAGTTAGCATTTTGTGCTATCTTTTCCCTATTCTTGTACCTTCAATCTTTCCGGATACTTGTATCTGGGGCAAATTTCCCTTAAGCACGATGTAGTTTCCCACCCCTGCCCCATCCCGTTATAATTCTACATTGATTCTTATTTACTTTGAGCAATTATTAAGTTTATTTATTAAGTACAAATAGCTTATTAAAAATTTTTTAATGTTTATTTATTTTTGAGAGACACAGAGAGACAGAGCACGAGTTGGGGAGGGGCAGAGAGAGAGGGAGACACAGAATCCGAAGCTGGCTCCAGGGTCTAAGCTGTCCGCACAGAGCCCGACGCGGGGCTCAAACCCACGAACCGCGAGATCATGACCTGAACCGAAATTGGATGCCCAACTGACTGGGCACTACCCAGGCGCCCCTAAGTACAAATAATCTGAACAAACCCACCCAGTAGAGTGAACTCAGAGGGCAAATTTTACTAGATTCTTATTTTCAAAAAGAAAAAAGAACCAAGGACTTCTCGTTTCCTGCTGCTTGGTATTACGCTTGTTTGTGTAAAAGCCTTGAGGGAAAACCGATGATTTTTCCGTGCTGACACTTCTCAGGCGAAAAGGGCTAAAAGATCATCGAGGTCTGCAGACAGATGTGGGCCCCTGGCTCTGGATGGCCCCTGGGACCCCGTGGAATTGGAGGTGAGAAATTCCGCCCGGATGGAGAGGGGAGGTGGGGAGGGCAGCTCCCTCAGGGGGGCTGAACTCCAGAAGGACCCCCGGACTCAGGAGCCCTCAAGCCAGGGCAGCCTTGTCAGGTGTGACCCCCCCCCCCCCCCCCACGGCTCAGGCCCAGGCCCCGGGCCCCCTCAAGTCGGGGCGATCTTTGATCGATCTTTGCTCCCAGGGACCCTCTCGGATAGGAACGCTCCTTGGTGATTATATTCCACACGAAAGGCCCCGGCTTGGAATGTCCCTCGCAGCAAATTCATTCAAACCGTCTTTGGTGGAAGAAGCTGTCGAAAATGTGTCAGCAATGACAAAGCTCGCCCCGAACGGGGACGTGAAGAGTTCTCCCAGCACTGACGGAGAGAATGAGGGAGAATGAGCGCATAAACGTGCTGGGGAGACGGCTGTCAAGGTTGGCATTCGTCATTGCGGTGTGACAGCGTCCCATCCATGGGACTTCTCCCCGAAGATGTGCTCGGTCCAGTGACCTACAAAGACCCACCGCGTGGCCCGGACGTGTGTCCCTCTCACCGGGCTCAACAACAGAGCCAAGATCTAGGAAAGGCGTGCCCTCTGTACCTGTGGTTCTCGAGGGAGGTGGGGCCCCCCCCGGGGACTCGTGGCCATGTCTGGGGACACTGTGGCCGCCCACCTCCAGTATCCAGTGCCCAGGGACCCTGAGGCAGGAAGTCACTCAGCCCCGCGGTGAAGTGGGGACCCACTCTTGGGGCGTCTTTTAGGAAAAGCAGATGGGCAGCCTGAATTTGGGCAAGAGAACTATATGAAGCTTTATAATGTTGTGTAAAAATATCTTTATCATAAAGGAAAGCGCTCCCCACCGTCTCTCGGAGCCTCCCGGAACTCGGAAGTCATGGTTGCTGGTCTATCCTGATTGATTTAAGACAACAGGAGAATTAATTGGCCTAAACGTTGCAACCTGAAGGCACGTTTCAGTTGATGCATCGGCACACGTCCCATGTAGAAGGCGCTCAATAAATACTTGCAGGATAAATGGAGGAGGGGGTCCCGGAGGCTCGGGGAAGAGGCAGGGGCGGGACCCGAACTGCCAGCGGGAACCGCGTCCCTGCTGTCGCGGCTGGGCTGTGGCGTTCCCTTGTCCGCACCCCGGGGTGCCAGCCCGCAGGGACCCTCCCCCAGGAGCACGAGGCGGGTGAGACGAACCCTCTCCGGGCTCCACACCAGCCGACTGCAGAGCGAAAATGAAAAATGTCCTCTGGGGCAGGAAGTTTTGTATTTCGGTGCAGGCGTTTCCCTCCCTTAGGTGTCTTTCTAAAAAGGTCTGTCGTCCTTCCTGACAGAAGGGGTCCTTAGGGTAGATGGCCAAGTCTCAAGTATGGGAAGGTGGTGAAATCCAGGGTGTGTGTGTGTGTGTGTGTGTGCACACGTGAGCCCGTGTGCATGTGTGTGCACACGTGAAGCGGGAGACCGTCCCCTTCCAGGTGGCTGATGTGGGACGGTGTCATCCTGGAACCCTGTGGCCACGTGGAGAAGGCTCATTTACAGAAGGAGGGAAAGAGGGAGGGAGGGAGGCAGAAATGCCTCATGCCTCTGCTTGGTCTCTCGGCCCAGGCTGAGGCTGCCTCCGCCCTGCCAGAAGCTTCCTTCCTGGGGCAAGTTGGTTTGGGTCGAGTTTCTGCTCCTTGCAATGGAAAGTTCTGACCTGTAGGGCTTCTAGCAAGGTCTGTGTTTCCTGAGCAAACTGCTGTTCACCAAGTCTTTACACGCCTGAGCTCAGACATTCGCAAGACGTGAGTTTTTAGATAGAAAGAGAACCAGGGGTGCCTGGCCGGCTCAGCCGTCTGGCTGCTGATTACGACTCGGGTCATCATCCCGCGGTTGATGAGTTCGAGCCGATGGCGTGGAGCCTGTTTGGGATTCTGTCTCTTCCTCTCTCTCTGCCCCTCACCTGCTTGCCCTCTGTATCTTTCTCAAAAATAAATAAAAATAAACTCTTTAAAAAAAAGAGAGCAAACCAGCTGCAGGTCGTTCAAATGGGAAGCCATAAGACAGCTGTCAGTCAGTAAAGGACCGTGCGGAGGATGTGGCCGTCTGTCCTGTGAGGCGTATCACCCCGGCCTTTGTTGTGTGACACAGTTTAGCCTCGCCCACGGGGCCCGCAGGGCCAGAATCTGGGGTGGCTTTGCCCCTGTCGGGTGTCGTCTGGGGCCCTGCCGGGAGCGGGCCGGCACGGGAGGCGTCCCAAGGCTGCACCCTCACACTGTGGGTGAGCACCTGTTCTCGGCCCCTCCGTGTGGCTTGGGGCTCTCCCGGCCGTGGCCAGGCTCCGAGAGGGAGCCTCCCCACTGAGCCGGCCCAGGGAGCTGGCACTGCAGAGCGCTGGCGAGTGCTGCCCAGGTCTTGTGGCCCCTCTGCCCGTCCTGTGCTGGAGGAAGCAGCCACAGCCCCTCCTCGGGGAGAGGGACAGAGACCCCATCACTCAAAGGAAAGAGAGTCGCAAACTTGGAGGCCATGTTTTATCGCTGCCACACATGAGTCCCTAAGACCTCTCCAAGCCTGGAATGTTAGCGTCGTGCGAAAATTCCTAAGGAAGGAACACACGCCTCTGTCCTCTGTGTCTGGGGGACAGGAAGGACCCGCTCTGGAGCTCTAGGAATGAATGGCGACATCCAAGGTATCCCAGAAAATCTGGAACTTTCCAGATGTTTAAACCGCCCCAGCCTGCGAAGCTGGGTCCCTGCTGCCACTCAGAGCACCCTGCAAGGGTGACAGCACTCTCAAGAAAATTGAGGTTAAGTTCACGTAACATAAAAGGAACCACTTTAGAGGACACGATTTGGTGACGTGTAACACGTTCACGATGTTGGGCAACTACCTTCTGTCTCGGGTTCTGGAACATCTATGGCGGCACCTCCCCTCCCCGGGAACCACCCATCAATTGTCTCTAGGGATTGGCTTGTTCTGCACCCCCTCGTGCAAAGGGGGTCATGTGGCATGCGGCCTTTCCGGTTCACGTCTTTCCACCAGCGTCGCGTTTTGAGGTTTGTCCATGCCGCGCCGTGTGTTAGAACTTCACACGCTGAAGTGGTTCTTTGCTGTGTGGACGGGCCCGTTTTGGTGATCTTTCCGCCCGCTGAGGGATGTTGGGGGTTGTTTTCGTATTTTGGCCGCTGTGAATAGGGCCGCTCTGAACGTTTGTGTAAAAGTGTTTGGATGAGTGTCTGTCTTCAATTATTAGGGAAAGCACGAGAGAGAGAGAGAGAGAGAGAGAGAGAGAGATGCTCCCTCCCTCGGCTGTGCCTCCAGAGAGAAAGCTTTAAGCTGAATGCTCCTTGCACCCCAGGCCAGGCCACTTTTGTAACAAGACGCAGCTGGAAAGTCTTGCAGAAGCTCCCAAGAAGTCAGCTCGGTTTGGCTGGAGGCGCCCGGAGAAACCGAGGCCGGTCTCCCATCTCTGCAGTGAGCTGGGCCCACAAGGCAGGGCGAGCTGGGCCCGGACAGAGGCAGCAGGTCTGTGTGATCTGGGCTGTCCCGCCTTTACCCCTGGGTGTATACCCAGGATGACCACGGGCCCTGGGTGACCGCAGGCTCCTCCGTGGGGGGGAGGGGGTCACGGAAATCAAATGTCCAGCAGCTCAGAGGCCACCGTCGGGATCCTCGTGGCCCCAGAAAGAGCTGTCGCGGGGAGAAGCCTGCTGCCGGCCTGGAATCCGGGAGACCCTGTGGGCTGGGACGTGGCCAGGCCGGTGGCCCCGAGGCCTGGCTGCTGAAGAGAGGCAGGGGAGCCTGGCCTGAGCTGCGGGGCTGTTGAAGATCGTGCAGGCAGGTGGGTTACTGGGCCCACGTTTGACCCACACCTTTGCCAGGCGGTGGTGGGTCCGGGCAGGTTCTGGGGTCCGGCTGCTGGTCTGCATTCCTAAGTTGAAGTCACCTTACCCCCGGGTGACTGCTTTGAGATATTGGGCCTTTAGGGGGCACTGAAGCCTCAAGGGGGTTGTGAGGGTGATCCGACAGGGCTGGTGTCCTCATGAGAAGAGGGAGAGACAGGGGACCCCACCTCTGCGTGTGTGCACCCAGGAAGGGCCATGTGAGGACGTGGCCGGGAGGTACCCTCTGTGTGCCAGGAAGAGCCCACAGTGGCCAGCCCCCTGATCTGGGACTTCTGGCCTCTAGAACTGTAAGAAAATCAAGTTCTGTAGTTTCAGCACCCCCCCCCCCCCCGCCCCGTCTGTGGTGTCTTTTATGGCCGCTCAAACAGGTTAATACACCATCTTCTTCCAGAAAAATCTCTGAGGGCTGGGAGAGCCCTGGGCCACCCGGGTTTATTTCCCTGAGGCTGAGAAGGACCTCAGTCACCACCAGGGCTGGGCGAGGGGGAAGCAAGGGTCCGATCCCATATTTATTTACCGTTGGATATTTTGCCCATCATGGATGTTTTTTTGCACTGACTGATTTAAAAATTATGGGGTGCCTGGGTGGCTCAGTCAGTTAAGCCTCCGACTCTTGATTTTGGCTCTGGTCATGTCCTCACGGTTCCATCTCTCTCTCTCTCTCTCTGCCCCTCCCTTGCTTGTGCTCTAACTCTCAAAAGTAAATAAATGTTAAAAAAAATTAAAAAAAAATTGAGGCATAATTGACATGTCACATTATATTGACTTCAAGTATACACACGCAATGATTCATTTTTTTATTTTATTTTTTTTAACTTTTTCTTTTTTTTGAGAGAGAGAGACAGAGAGAGACAGAGCACGAGCAGGGGAAGGGCAGAGAGAGAGGGAGACACAGAATCCGAAGCGGGCTCCGGGCTCTGAGCCATCAGCACAGAGCCCGATGTGGGGCTCGAACCCACAAATGCGCGATCATGACCTGAGCCGAAGTCGGACACTTAACCGACTGAGCCACCCAGGCGCCCAACATGCAATGACTCAATATTAGTATGTATTGCAAAATGACCACCACACTACGTCTATTACCATCTGTCACCTCCCACAGTTCTAGAATCTGTTCTCTTGTGACCAGGAGTTTCAAGATTTACGTCTCTCAGCAGCTTTCAAATACGCAACCCAGTCTGATTAACGGGGCCCGTCTCATCCCCAGGGCTCGACTGTCCTAGGCGTGTCCCTCTGATCGCCTTCACCCGAGGGCGCCGCACCCCTCCCCCCCCAACCTCGGGAGCCGCCACCAACCGCAGAAGTCGGGGCTCTGGGAGCCCAGGACCCTCCGCAGGCAGCGGTGCGGGCGCAGGGAGGGGCGCGTCCAGCAGGGGGCGGTCACGAGCCGGGCGCCCAGCGCTGGAAGAGACTCCGGCTCCAAGTGGAGCGGAGACCCCCGCTTCCCGGCGCTGGCCCCACGCTCCTCTTTTCAGAAAAGTGGCTTCACGGTTTTTCGTATTCGTGTCCACGCGGGCGAGGTGGGGGTTCCTGGGCCCTTCCCGCTGCTCTGCGCATCCAATGCAGCGCCCCCTTCCCCCGTGGCGACTGAGCCTGCAACGGGCCTGGACGTGTCCCTCTACCCGCCTAGCAGAGGGACTACAAAGCCGCGCCTGAGTCCCGTGTGTAGCGGTCACACGCTGCCACCGACAACCGCTTGGATGCTGTGGCTGAGTGGATGGGGCTCCCTTCCACTTCCGTAGGACAGAGCTGCGCGGATAGTGCCCCCCCCCCCCGGCTGTGTTCTGTCTGCCTCGCGGAGTCGGGGAGACCCCGTGGGGGTGGCCCATCCCCGAGCAGCGGGCACTTGGGGACAAGACGTCTGGATGTGTTCCCCCGGGGTGGAGGCAGATCCCAGAACCGGATCTTTGACCTCTGCCCCCTCCAGGCAGCCCTCCGGCGGGGGGGGGGGTAGGGGTTGGAGAGCGGGCACCTGACCCAGTCTAGAAGCCACGTGATTCACAGAGACTGGGGTGCCCAAAGGGAGCTCTGAGGTGGGGGGGGGGGCAGGAGGCGGGGCTCCCAGGTAGTGAGGTGAGCTGGGAGGGAGGGGTCCCGGGCTCAGCAGGGCTGGGGCCGGAGTCCCCAGGGGGATTTCTATTTTGGCTAACACCTCGGGCACGCGTGGGATGTGCCACACCCGGGCAGCCTTCGCTGCCAGCACCTCTTTCAATCCTCAGCCCTGGCGGGGAGCCGCAGCTAGACAGCTGGGGCCTTGGGTGACATGATGGGGAGGGTGGGTTTCCTGGGGGAGGCAGTCAGAGCCGTGGGGGGGGGTGACCATGGGCAGCGGGTGCCCCCGTGGGACCTTTCAGCCCCGGGGAGGCAGAGGCCCCCCCGCCGTCTGCACCTGGGCCGACAAAGCTCATTCCCTCCCAGCTCTGCAGCCCCCGGGGGCAGGTTTGGGGGCAAGAAATCCTGGGGAGGAGGCGAAGCAGGGGCTGGAGACAGGGTGGCCTGCAGTGGTGTCCTCCTGGCCTTCAGGGGTTTGGGACGAGCCAGGGCCCCGCTCCGCCGCGGGGGAGCTCCCGAGGAGGGGAGCACCGAGCACTGGGCGTCCCCACCAGGAGGGCACTGTCCCAGGCACCGCGGGGCAGAAACACTTCCATCAGGGCCTGGCAGCCTGCTCTGCCCCAGAGAGGAGCATCGGGTCCCAAAGGACCTGCCTTGTTTGACCCCGGGGCCCGTTTCCAGAATATTCTCTGCAATGGGGAGAAACGCCAGCGGCTTTGTGGAGACCTCTCAGGGCACCTGGGTCCCCAGAAAGCAGCTGGAGGAGAGGCTGACTGGGAAGGTTTTCTGACTGCCGGGGCGGCCGTCACACAGACGGCGGCTCAGACAACAGCACGAAGGTGTCCTCACGCCGTGGAGGCTGGAGTGAGTCCGAGGGGGAGGCCTGGCAGGGCTGGTTCCTTCCGGGGCCTCCCTCTCGGGCTTCTGCTCGGCCGTGCTCTCCCCGTGTCTGCACTCGGTCGTCCCTGTGTGCGTCTGTGTCCTGTGCCTCGTTGGTCATCCTGGTTGATGACCGTCTCCCTGGGCCCTGAGCCCCTGGAAGCTGGTCCCGCGCCCCGTGGTGCAGGGGGAGCGCAGGAGGCTTGTGAGTCTCCGACAGCATAGCCCGGGCCGACTCGAGCTGCCTCGGGTCTGGGGAAGCAGGGCTGTGCGTTGCGGGTTTGATCGAGTCCTTGGACCTCCCGTCCTGGCTGCAGGGCCCGTGGCCAGGATCAGTCCGGGCCTCAGGGTGCTGGTGTGCCTGGCCTCGCAGCACCAGCCGCCCCCCTCCCCACCGCCTCCCGGGCCCCCATGTATGTGGGAAGCTCGGTCAGCAGCACTCAGGCTGCCACAGACGGAGCGTGTCCCCACACAGGGGCCCAGACTCCCATCGGCCTCTGACACCCAGCAGAGTCCTCCCAAGTATCTGTACAAACCCCTCCTTCCGCAGCAGCATCGGCCATAGTGGGAACCGTGCGGAGGACCTTGGGGCCACGCACCCCCTTCCCAGGCACCCGGGCCCCGAAGCGGAGCAGGGAAAGGCAGAACATCTTTTCCCGGTGAACAAACGGGGCTCAGAAGCCCCCCTTCCCACCCGTGGAGGGAAACTTGATCTCGTTAGTTCACGGGGACCGTGTCCCTTCAGGATTTTTCCTGGCCCCTTTTGGGAGACATCGGGGCCACTCCTTCCACGTCGCCCATCTGCTTCTCCTGGGGGTGGGCAGGTTCTGGGCCTGGTGGCACGCAGGTCACAACAATGGGGTAGGTCAGTCCTCCGCTGTCCTCCCCTGGCCCTCTGCCCGGATGCAGCTCGTCCGCTGTCCTCTCCAGCCTTGGGTTCCGGCCAAGTTCTCCCCGGAGAGTATGCTTCATCGCGTCTGAGCCCCGGGTCCAGATGGCACACGGACACGAGTGCCACCCCCGCAAACCTACCTGCTCAGGGTTACAACTGACACAGAAGGAAACACCGGCTGCCCCATAGCTTGGTCTCTTGTTTATGCCTGTCTTTTCCAGGTTTTCCCAGGGTCCAGCTGGGCGTCCATGGCCAAGGACCAGCTCACGGCAGGGAAGGGCTGGCCCGAGGCCGCAGGGTGACCTGGGGGCGGTGCCGGCGGGTCCCCGCCTTCCCCCTGCAGACACCCGCTTGCACAACGGACAGGCTTTGCACGGGCGTCCCTCAGTCTGAGAGGGGAAGTCAGGGGCCCCGGAGCCTCCTGTCTGTCGGCATGAATCCGTGCTCTGTGTCCCCCCGCCATCCCAGCTTGTGGGAAGACAGTCGATCTCTGTCTCCGGAAATCCATTTTGGGGAGCGTCTGGTTCTGACCCACTTGTGGACACGGATATGAGCAGCTTCATTAGCTTAAAGATTTCCTGTCCCTGAGCGGGCTGGAGATTCCGCACGTGGACGTGCCAGTGTTGGGCTCTTTCCCGCGCTGAGCTGAGCTGGGGGGGTGGGTGGGGGGTGGGGACAAGGGTGTCACAGAACAGCTCTGGGTGACTCTTTGACTTGTTCCAAGACCCTTTGTGGCAGAAATTCCCTAGTGTCCTGCTCAGAACACCCGCTCCAGGGATGCTGGTAGATGAGGCGTGGAGAAAAGAATTCCAGCCAAATAAATTTGGGGACTTGGTTCTGGATGAAGGGTTGAGGTCCCCCATGCTTTCTGGCCAGTCGTACACCCCTGCACTTTGTGAGCTGCTGTGGGGGCCGAGCACGGACCTCCTCGGTGTGTTTGCCCCCGGGGGTGTTTCATGGGAAGACGCCAGAAGGAACGCACTCTGGAAATACCACCTAGGGGGGTCCCTGTCCACCGTCCGCCTCTAGAAGGTGGTCATCCATTGTGATGGGACCCCACCTCCCTGAGGAAGGGGGAGGGGAGCAGCAGCTGGCGTGCCCCAGGGGACCGGGGCGTGCGGTCCACCACGCGATGGCGAATGTTCTCAGAGGGTTCCTGGCAGGGTTGCTCCGGGCACCCCTGCCCTGGGCTGTCCCCTCGGTCACCTCTCCCACCGGGTTTTGGGCACGCCCCAGGGAAGCGAGCTCCAGTCTCCACCGCCGTGGTGGGCGACGTCACTGCCCTGGTCTTCGGAGGGGGCACGGGGGCCCAGGCTGGGGCCAGGCGGGGTCACTCCAAGTCTGTGACAGTCACGCAGGGAGTGGCCGCGGAAGGGAGTCGGTTCTACCCAGCTCCAAACTCCACACTTTTCCACTTGCTGGACTTGATGCAAACCCGATGTCCAGAGTCAGACCCCGTTTGGGTTACCGGCTTCCCAGGGTGTAGGGACATGGCAGTGGTCCGGGCCCCGGGGCCTGCAGGGAGCCCGCCGGGCACTTGGCCAAGCACAGAGTAGGGTCTTCTGCCCGTCAGCCGCCAGCAACAGTGTGTGTCCCTCCGAGGAGCTCCCTGCATGGCTGTGCGGAGCGCTGACAGCTGGGTGTGGCTCCTCTGGGGACAGGAAGCTGAAGCCTGGGCCGGGGTTCAGGACAGCCTGTCACCTGCACGGATCCTAGCAAAGCCCGGCGGCCTCTGTGCTTCCGACTCGGCCCCCGGAACCTGTTCAGCGGCCTCCGGGGCAGTGGTTTGGGAGGTGGCTGAAGTGTCCTGCTGAGGGGGTGAGTGAGGGGTCCGGTGCCCTTCCTGTCGTGTGGTAGGGACCATCTCCCCGGGTGCCTGGCCCACCCTGCTTGTGGTGAGGCTGCCTCGCTTCTGGGCTCAGCGTCCTGGGTCCGGCCAAGAGCAGCCCGGGGCACTCGTCCGTGGCCCCGGCTGGCAAGTCCCAACATCGGGACCAAGTTCTCTGGGCCTGGGGCTGAGCAGACCCGAGGGCAGGGGTCGTCCCATCTAGTGCCCGACGGGGCTGGGAGAGGGGGGTCACATGAGGCCAAAAGCACGTAGGGCCCACCCTGGAGAAGAGTGAACACAGATCCGGGGTGGGGGGTGCTGTGAATAAGAGCAGTGACGTGCCCCAACCCGGTCCTGGGCCCCTCGGGGGGCTGGTCTGGTGCAGGCTGAGGGCGGGGGCCCGAGTGAGGGTGAGGGAGAGTTGGCCTGGTCCCCAGTGGCTCTCCTTCCCCGTGGCTGCCCCCCTTCCCTGCGACTGCTCCCCTGTCCGGTGGCCACCCCTTTCTGGGGAACACGGCCAGCTTCTGGGCTCAGACGTGTCCTTGTGCCCACCTCAGATGTTTCCGTAAAAAGGCACGGTCCAGACAGTGGGACCCTGGACCACAGACAGTCACTGGGGTTTGGTGACTTGGCACCTGAGAAGTGCTCAGCCCCACGTCGGTCACAGAAGTGCCGTCTCCAAGCCACTGCACGCGGACCCAAGCCATCCAGCGAGAAGGGCAGCCGAGCCACCTCTGCCCCCTTGCTGGTGCTGCCCTGTGGCCGCTAGGAGCACAGGCTTCCCTTCATCAGGGTCCCGGGCCCCCCAGCTTCCCGCGGTGACTCTGCTCCTGCTCAGGGATTGTAGGAAGGCCCCCCTCTACTTGCTGGTTCTCGGGGACGGAGCCCCACGTCTGCCCTCACCGTGGAAAACAGGGAAATCGGACCGCACCTGCCGGGGGGCCTCAGCTGCCACAGCTGGGCCCCTGCGGGAGCAAGTTCTCCAGACCCCCTCTTCTCCCTGGGTCCCTGCAAGACGCCTCCACCTCCCTCCCGGGTCTGCCACACGGAGGCCGGTGCTGGGGACACAGCGTGGAAGGCAGAGCAGAACCGTCGCCCTCGGGGCTCTCCTTGGGGTCAGAGAGGGAGAGTGACAACGGCATGAGGTGGGGCTGTGAGGCCACGGTGGCCCCAAGCGGTGGCCCCAGGGCTCTGGGTTCCTCCACCAGCCTACTTGAGACCCTAGAGCTGCCTGAATGTCTCCAGCCCCACCCACTGCTCCCTTCCCCTTCTAGAAAGCTCTCCAGGAGCTCCCGCCCTCACCCCACGCCCGCCCAGTCACCAGGCCTGCTGTGCCCACCCTATTGCCCCAGGTCACCCCCCACCAGCCTGGGCTGCTGTGACGGCCCCCTCCCCCAGGCCCCCACAGTCGTCTCCCTAACTCATCAGTCTGGCCTCGTCCACCTCTGCTCAGGACTCCGTGGCCCCCCACGCCCAAGCCCCCAGAGTGAATCTTACTGACCTTTCCCTGCTCACTCCCGTGATGCTGGACCGCGTGTCCTGACTCCAATCCCTGCAGCCCACCCCACAGACCTGCCCCGGATGGGATGCAATCCTCCTTGGGGCTCCCATGGGACCCGGTGAGCGTCTCAGCTGGGATGACCGCATGGCTCGGTTCACACATCTGCCCCAGACTGGCACTCCACGAGCAGAGCCCCCAAGCCCGGGCCCTGGTGGCGGGCATCCTTGGCACAGTGGGCACCCAGGAAGACACGGCTTGGACGAATATGTGAACGATGATCCTGTGGCCCCTGGGCCCTGAAACGCCAGAATCACCTGCCGTGGGTGGGGGCCGTGGGGACCACCCCCAACTCGAGACTCCCACCCTCCACCACCCGCGAGGCCACTCCTCCCCGCCCCTGCCGCGGGCCTCCTGCGCGCCCTCCTGCCCTCGGAGTCTTCTTTGGGTCCCCATCCCTTGTGTGGGGTGACCGGGGAGTGCTGTCCTGGCACTGCCCCGGACGGCTGGGGACCGGCCAGCCTGTGATTGTCCACAAGAGGGCGCCGAGAGCCCACCCACGGCCGCTGAGTGGCCTGGGGAGCGGGCGGGGAGGGGGGTGAGCACGCGCACGTGGCAGGCGGGCGCGTGTCTACACGGATCTGGGGGCCTGGGGGCGCTGTGCCTGCAGGGCGGTGGGCCAGGGCAGCCCAGGGGGTCCTCGATGGGTGCTGGTCAGGAGGGGCCCAGGCCCAGGGCAGGCCTCCAGCTCGGCCCTGCCCTCTGCGTGGTTTCAGGCTGGGACCCTGCCAGCCTCCGTGGGCGTGGGCGTGGGCGTGGGCGTGGGCGTGCGTTCCCGGGTTCTGCCTCAGCCCCAGCACTCATGGGCATGACCTGGGTGCTGGGTGAAAACGCCAGTTCCCGGGCCCCAAGGCACCTGCATCTGTGTGTGGGGCTTGTCTGGGAAGCCTTGAGGCCACTCACAGAGGTCCCGCTGGGCCCCTCTGCCATCTGTTTTCCCTGCAGGGGGCCAGGGCGCGGGTTCGGGGTTCGAGGTGGCTGCGATGGGACACAGACAGCAGTGCCTGGAGGTGGTCCAGGCCAGGGAGGTGCCGCTGGGAGGTGGTGGTTGGGGGGGGGGGGGACGAGTCCACGTGCCTGTGGGGCATCTTTCCTAAGTTGGGTCTAAAGTCCTCCAGGAGCAAAGAAAACCTCAGTAGGAGGGGTCCAGAAGAGACCTCTTCTCCCACATGAGGGAGGGGGCCCGGGTGGGCAGGGGGCTTGCTGGGAGGCGGATGAGAGGGCACCCAGGAGAGGGGCCTGGGTCCCAGTCTCTGGGCAGCTCAGGGCCCTCCCCCTGCAGGAGGCCCGTGGCGGACTGTGGGTGGGGCACTCAGCATGTGGCCGGGTGAGCAGCGGGGGAGGGCCCACCATCGTCTCCAAGTGGGGGGGTCCAGGATTGTGTCTCTGGTGACACTGGCACCCCAGCCCAGGTCAAGGGTGTCCCTTTCCCCCACAGCCGGTCCCTTCCTGCTGCAGCAGCCGCCAGGACTCCCCTTCCTGGCCCTGGGGCCCTCTGAGCCCGGCTGCCACCGCCCAGCGTCCACCTGCCCCATTTCCGTGTCTCTCCGTGTCCCCATGCCTGCTGGCCTCTCCAGCCTTTGGGGCTCGTGCTCTCTGTCTGTCCCCCCGCCCCCCACCCCCCACCCCAGGGCACCATCCCGGCCCCACGATGGGCTTAGATCCAGGCCCATCTGCTTTGCCAACACCCGGTTTTCTCCCTGTGGCCTCGATGTAATTACAGAGCCGCGTGTGCATTTGCCGTGCCGCCTGTCCCCCGATGCAGCCCGGCAGGGTGGGGACCGTCTGCCCCACCCAAGCCCCGCCCCCGCGGATGAAGGCACGGAAACGCTCCTGACGTGGTCTGTCCTGTGTGAGCCTCAGTGTCCCCACCTGCGGAGCTGAGAACGGCCTTTCCCGTGAGGCCCGCCCCGGGATCCGGGTGCGGGCTCCCCGCAGCGTCTGACACACGGCGCTCAGCAGCGTGGCCTCCGCCACGGTCGCCTCTCCCACCACGCGCGCCAGCTGGGACCACTGCCCGAGCTGGGAGTGCCCACCCTGTGCCAGCAACTCGCTGGGCTGTCATCTCGGGAGGAGGCACCCCAAGGAAGCAGGGAGGGCCGTCCTAAAGTGTGGGCCACCGTGGCCCTGGACGGAGCGTGGACCAGGCTCCCGAGAGGCGCCGAGGCAGGGCTGAGGGTGCCCGCCCGGATCGGCCACAGCCTCTGTCGTCGAGCCAGAAGCTGCTGCTTTCTGCAGGCTGACTTGGCGCTGGGCATGCTGGGACGAGACCGCCCCTGGCTTCCCCGCTGGGCTGGATTCCTTCCGAATGGAAGGACACATGCGTTTTAATTTGTTCTAACTGGACACACCCCCACTCCACCCCGCACCCGGGGAAACTGGGTCACCAAGCAAAGAAGCCCTCGGCCGGCTCAAACCCACAATTCTTTCCCATAAAATGGCCCTCGTTCTTTTTAGCACACTGAAGGTTCCCGCGGGGCTGACCCTCTGGATGCCCGGTCCCGTGCGCGGAGGTTTCCAGAAACACTCGGGCTTCGGGGAGCCGAGGGCAGCTCGGGAACAGAGCGCTCTGCTCCTGGAGCCCAAAGAGGCCTCGACCGGGGCCTCACCTCCAGTCTGCACGTCGCAGGGCACAACGGTGGGGTGCGGTAGGGCCGGGGGCGGGGGGGGGGGGTGCGGTGCCCAGGGCTCCGGAGGGACTGTGAATGAGAGAAGCCTCGTCGTCGTCGGGAGGCTGCCTGGGAGCATGGGGAGCAGCTCACAGAGCCGTTCTGCCTCGGATGACATCTTCCTCATCAGCACCTTAATGGAGACGGCGCTGCCGGGGCTGCGGGGCTGTGCACACAGGCTCCGCTCCTCCCGGCTCCTGGCGCTGCCTCCGGGGGCTTGGCTCCCGGCCTGGGCCCTGCCTCTCCTCCTGCTTTTCTGCACCGGGATTATCCCTCCACCTACGTGCTGAACTGGTCTGTCCACGCGTCCGTCCGTCCATCCGCTGGTCCAGGCAACCTTACCTGGCCACGTGTCCACCCATCAGCCACTCGTCCTTCTGTCCGTTTTTCCGGCTGTCGTTCGGCCCGCCGACTATCCGGGCACGGATGTCTTCATCCGGCCATGCCTCCACCCCCTCAGCCACCCACCCTCCGTCCACCAATCCCCGTGCACCTGTCCCTGCCTGCCTCATTCTATAAATGTCCTCTCGGGCAAGTCACGATGCCACTTCAGGGTGGGGATGGGTGGGGAGGGGCCCACAGGGGAGAAACCAGATCCAGATCCTGCCCCCACACAGCCGAAGTCCGCTGAGCGGCTGCATCCGGGGACGCGGGTGGGGGGGGGGGGGGAGGGACGAGGGCGGTGCCTGATCCGGGAGGGCTTCCCGGAGGACACAGCTGAGGTTCTGGAGGCCCGTCCCCTGGCCAAGCCGGCTGTCCCCGTGGCGTCTCCCGATGCGTGCGGAGGCGGCCGCACAGAAAAGTCTGCGTCGACCGCCCGCGCGGGCGGCGCCACCAGCCTGCCCACGAGCCATCTGCCTCTTTCCTTCCGCGAGCGAGCGCGCTGGAGCCCGTGGGCTGCCCGGCTCCCGCACAGTTGCCGGCTGCACACGTGGGCCCTGGCACCCGGGGGGGGGGGGGGTCTCTCGCCCTGGTGGAGACCGGGGGTGGGGGTGGGGGTGGGGGTGGGGGGGACGCTCCTCCGGGAGGCGCAGCGCTTTACAGTATAGGAGGCCCGTTTCTGTGACAGTCCCGGGAGGCTTGCCGCCTCATAGAAGTGGAAACTGAGGATCAAGGGAGTTGGTGGCTTGTCTCTGGCACAGGGCCCCCAGGGACAGGGCTGAGCCTTCTCCTCGGTGGGACGTGTGATCTGTGCTGGTGTGGACGGGGGGAATGGAGAGGCTGGAGGGAAGGCTGCCCCGTGGAAGGCCTGGCCTGGGGGGGCGGGGCTTGGACTTGGGGGTGGGGCTTGGGGGAGGGGCGAGGAGTGCAGAGGTGTAGGCGGGAGGGAATCACCCATCACTCACTTGCTATCAACAGATTCATTTTTCAGTCATTTGCCCTCACACGGTGGTTGAGCCCCTACAATGGGCTTGCGGTGCTGGGTGGCCTGTCCCTTGCCGATGTCTGCCCCTCGGCTCCGCTGCCCCCTGGGGCTGGGCCATTCTTTGTCTTGGAACTGGCCTGTGCCCTGGGAGGTGTCGAGCAGCATCCTTGGCCCCTGCCCGCTAGATGCCGGGGACACGTCCCCACTTGCGACAGCCAGAATGTCTGCAGACCTTGCCGAGCGTCCCCTGGGGCGGGAAGGGTCCCCCTGGAGAAACGCCCGTCTGCCGACAGTGGGCACAGCAGAACCCCCCTGCCCGCATGGAGCTCACGGCCCGTGGGGGAGGCGGGGAAGAGAACGCTGGGTTTGGGTCGCAGAGAGGCGGCGGGAAGGGCAAGAGGAGGCCCCTGTGTCGTCGGACCTGCGGTCTGTGGATGGCGGGGAGGGGGGCCTGGAGACTGTGTGCCGGGCATCTGGGAGGAGATGGGAGCCTCGGCTGAGCTGGGGAGGCCAGGAGGAGCGCCCGGGTGTCAGGCATCCCGCACATGGAGGGACCCTCCATCTAGAGGGCGGGGGTTTGCCCTTTTCCTCTCCTGCCAGCCTCGCCCTCTGCCCGCAGATGTGCCTGCCCCCTCCCGCAGGGCGGGGGCTGTGGAGGACAGCAGCCTGACAGCCCACAGATCACGGAAGGCGGTGATTGGAGGCTCAGACCCAGAGCCTCATTAAAAAGGACACAAGACAGAAAGGCCCTCCCCGGGGAGCATAATTAGTCGCTGGCTGCCCCCGGGTGAGGGACGTGGCCACGGTGGGAGGGCCGCGGGCAGGCTGGTCTGCCGGGCAGGGGTCTGCCGGGCCCCCGTGGCACCTTGACACGTGGGTCTTCTATGCTGGGGAGCGTGGAGGGGTGCGGGGACGCGGCGCCCACCCCCTCGGGGAGAGAAGTGCAGGGCCATGGGAGAAGGAGCCTGTTGGAGGCTGGGCTGCGGGTCCCGGAGACGTCCCGGGCCCCTGTGCCTCTGTGGCGGCACCACAATGGAGCCAGGCGACCAGGCGGGGCGGTCAAGGGGCCAGGAGGAGGGTGGGGGGCTCTGGACTCGGGGAGGCCATGTGTTCAGGGCACCGAGCTCTGGAGCGCCGTGGGTCGTGGGAGAAAAAAAAAGAAGTAACAGGACGTGCTGAAGGCTGTCTGTGCCTTCTGACTGGGGTCGGTTCAACCTCTTCTTTTCTTTTTTTTAGCTTTTTTTTTTTTTTAATGTTTATTTATTTTTGAGAGAGAGAGAGAGAGAGACAGAGCGCGAGTGGGGGAGGGGCAGAGAGAGAGGGAGACACACAGAATCTAAAACAGACTTCAGGCTCCGAGCTGTCAGCACGGAGCCCGACGTGGGGCTCGAACCCACGAACCGCGAGATCATGACCTGAGCGGAAGCTGGACGCTCAGCCGACTGAGCCAGCCAGGTGCCCCAGTTCAATCTTTTCTAAGCAGCATAAAGAAAGGCCAGAATTTGTTTTATTACATACTTTTGGCTGTTGGACTGTGAGTCTTTGAGGGTGGCTCCGGGCGGGACCGGGCCGTCTGGGTCTCATTAAAGAATCCACGGCGGAGGGAAAACATGGTATCTGGCCCGGTGCCTCTGGAGGGGGGCTGCCCGCTTCGGAAGCTGCCGGAGGGAGAGGCTGGCGCCCAGCACGTCTGCAGGGGCCTCTCTGGGCCACAAGGGGAGGGCTTTGCTTGGGCGGCGGGCGGTGCGTGTCTCCTGGAGGCTGGCAGGGGTCTGGGGTCTCTGGGAGGCCATGCTTCACGTGGCACCAGCAGAACGTGCAGAGGGGTTCGGGCAGCCCGGGAGGCCCTCGCCCTTTGAAGGGGCTCAGAATCGGGGTCCCGCGGAGCTGGTCCCACGTACTCAACCCCTGCGTGAGGCCCTAGTCCCCCAGCACCCCCAGGTCAGAGGGGAGGCCTCCTGCTACGGTCGCACTGCTGGCACGGAGGCGAGTCCGATTTGAACCCGGCCCCGCCACCCTGCCCTTGACGTCCACTGTGGCCCCGACGCCCCATTTCTGCCCTCACGGCCGCCTGCCAGGAGTCCCACGCTCTGCCTCCGTCCCTCCCCCACCCCCGCCTGATGCTCAGACTCTGTCCCGCACCTCCCGTGGCTCCCTGATGACTGTGTGTCCCAGCACGGGTCACCTCGCTGCCCTCGCCACCCCCCGTTTTCTCCACCCTCCCTCATTGCTGGGAAGGCAGACCAAGACCCTTCCAGAGACACCCCACTTGGGTGTTGGGGGGTGCACAACAGCCTTCCTTGCCGGGTGCCGGGACCGGCGTCGTGGTCTGTAGGGTCCAGCGCGGAAGGACAGCGGGGCCCTTTGTTCGGAATGACGAAGGAATTAGTGCAAGAGCAAAGCAAGGACCCAAGTGTGGGGACGTGGGGCTGCCTGTCCCCGGAGCCCGCCCTGCCCCACGCCCCCCGAAAGGCCGTCCTTAACGCATCTCTCGGGTTTCTTCCGGGGGCAGGAGGGCAGCGTCAGACCCATCCCGTGGTCAGCGTGGGCCCCACTGCTCTTGAGACCCGAGCGCAAAGAATTTGGACAAGTGGCTGTTAGGGTGCTGCTCGGCGGACCCACCGAGGTGTCCTCGACCTCGTCCACGAGGTTGGGGGTCACCCGCTGCACTGACAGGGGGGCTGAGGTGTGGGGGGCAGGGGCGGACTTTGGGTTCACACAGGGTCAAGCCCGTCTCCACCACCGAGAGCCGTGGGGTCTTGAGCCGGTCAGGGGAGCTCTCAGAACCTCAGGCTCTTCATCGGGGAACTTCAACGGCAGAGTCTGAACTGGGGAGGGGCCCCCCTGCCGTCCAGCCTTTGCTCCCTGTGTGGCCGAGTCTCCCCAGGACCTCTTCCCTGGACAGGACTTCCCGCTCCTTGGAGCTCGATGGTCATATTTATTTTATTCTATGGCTTTGATCTATAAAGTGCTTGTGTGGACCCAGGAAAATCCTCCCAGAAGGTGCTGGCTCCTGCCTCACGTTTTAGTTGTGAAATACGGCGTTTAAACGTCTCGTGGACCGGTGGTAACGTTTTACTGGAGAGACCCGTTGGCTGGAGGTCGGTGGCTGGGTGCGTCTCTCCTGGGACTCAGGGGAGAGACAGAGCCGGGGAGACGTGCCAGGCCCTTTGTCCAGAGACAGCCCTGAGCTCGGAGGCCCCTGGGTCTGGCCGGGGCAAAGGCAAGGGAGCGGGCGACCCTCCGGGCCCTCTAGGGGTCCGAGTGTGGGCCAGGCTGTTGCCGTGGCAACCACGCATCATCTGTGATGGCCTGAGGACCCGTTGCTCAAAGGGAGGAGAGCAGTTTCCTGGGCTCCCTCTGGGCGGCCCCCCTGAACGCAGGCTCCGCCCACAGGCCATTCTTGGCTCCTGGTGGGGAGTCGGGCGGGGGGGAGGGGGGCGGGGAGGGGAGGGCTGGGCCCTCGGGGTCCCCTGGAGCCCCTGCTCTTTGCTTCTTGCCGCCTTCCTGCCTCTCCTCCCACTGCTTTAGTCACACACGCTTAGTCCCTCAGGGCAGGTGGGACGCCCCTCCCTCCCCCCCCAGCCTGTGGGTCTGGGCGTGCTCTGCACCCCATCTCCATCCCTGAGTCCCCACCCTGCTGGCCCTCTGTGCCCCGCCCGTTCTGCCCAGCGGACTGGCCCGCGTGCCTTTGTTTCCAGCTCAGAGGACGTGTGTTCATGTGGAAAACCGAGGAACAAGCGACTGAGATGGAGAAGTCCTAGCGGCCAGTCGTCGGCACCCGGCCAGAAATAAGCAAGCCCTCATTCGGTGCACACGCTGATGACAATAGGGACGTGTGTGCCGGGTTTATGTCCGTTTTTAATTGTGGTAGAATACAGATAACACAAGCTATGCCTTCATAGCTATTTTGAAGTGCCTAGTTCTCTGGCGTCGGGCACACTCGCGTGGTTGTGTAACCACCTCCGTCCGTCTCCAGGACTCTGCGTCCTCCCAGACGGAACCCTGTCCCTGTTACACACTGACCAACCCCCCTCCGGCTCCCTGCACCTGTGGATACCCCCCCCCCCCCCCAGATGACTCATATCAATGGAACTCTACAGAATCTGTCCTTTGGAGCCTGGCTTAGTTCACGGAATATGACGACCTTCAGGTCCATCCAGGTTGTGCCAGAATTTCCCTCCTTTCTAAGGCTACATCGTATTCCGTTGTGGGGATCGACCACACTTTACTTATCCATCATCCCTCGATGGACGCTTGGGCTCGTAAGCATCTTATTGAAAGAGCTAGACAAGGGAGGATGGGCTTTCCTGCTCAGCCTGTTCCCTCAGATACGTCTCTCCCTGCCCTGGACGATGTTTCTTGTCCAGTCTGGCCCCGTAGTCGCACATCTCCAGACACTCATCTGATGTCAAGCCCCTGCCTTCTGGGACAACACCCCTCTGGGCGGGATACAGATGCTTCCAGGGAGCTGTCGGCTGATTCTCTAAGCCCTGCCTGGTCTCCCCCCTCACTAGCCTCCAGCAGAGTCCGGGGCGGCGGGGGTGGGGGGGCAAGGGAGGCTCGCACCTGCTGCTGGGGGCCCTGGGCTGGGTGTTGGAGACCTGGTCTCTGAAGGTCTCTCACCTGTGGGGGATCTCTTCTTGATGTAGGGGAAGCCTGCTGGCCGGGTACCTCCCACTGTCTCCTCTCCTGAGGTCGCCTGGCCACTCCAAGTGGTCCTCGTGGGTCCCCAAGCCCAGCTCCCCTGGTGGAGAAGCCCACTTGTGCCATGCCTCCAAATGGGGCCCCTCGCCCTGCCACACCGAGTGTGGGCCCCGTACTCTGTCACAGGGCCTCTCCAGCCACAGCCCCTATTCCTGGACAGCCCGGGTGGAGGTGCCCAGCCTGAGGTCCCCTGGCTTGACTCATAGTGCCAGGAGAGTACCTGCCTCCCTGCCCGGGGTGGGGGGCACAGGACACGGCACACGGCAACGTTTCCCTCAGGGAAACGCTCGTCCTGCGCTCCCAGCCCTTGGCAGGCTGTTCACGTCCTCCTGCGGGGTCACAGGTGCGGGAGGGAGACCAGCCTCCTGGTGGGTCCCCGCGCGGGTGGCGTGGCGGCTGGCTCGAGGATGTGTGCACCCCCGTCGTACGGGCGGGGGTCTCAGATGAACACTCAGGCGATGGTTCTCGTTTCCAGGTGCCCGTTGGAGCCACCGGCCTCAAAGAGGTCACATCCAGCCGGGGGTGGGGTCCTGGCACTAGCCTGCCTTGGAGAGAGGCTCCCCCGAGAAGGGGCAGGGCTCCCGGGGGCCACGGCGGCGGCAGGGGCCGGACAGTAGTCATCATGACGGGGAAGGCAAGATGGTGAGTGTTTCAGGAGCAGCCAAGGTCCAGCCAAGTGGCTGCAAGGGCCTCCAGGATGAGCAGAGCACTCGGGGACACTGGCCACTCGGACACTCTGCCCGTGGCCCCCTTTGGTGCCGTCTGCCCGAGCCTTATAGTTGTCGGGAAGCACGGGGTATGCGGGGGCCGGGCAGCGTCCGTGTGCCGGTGGGCTCCCCCCGGCCCCTCCGCGCTGTGCTCGGTAGCGGGCTGATGAATGGATCTGCAGAAGGGAAGTTAGGGGCCTTCAGGGAAACCAGCAGATTTTATTTATTTATTTTTTTTGCAAGGAAAGAGCCGTAAATCAGGGCTGCGGTGGAGAGCGATTAGCGCCTCGCTCATGCACCAGTAGGTGCGGGTGCTGCGCTGGGCGGGGTGCCCTCGGGGTGCTGCCCCTGTGAGCTGGGAACGCGGGGGGGGGCGGGAACCCTGCGCGGCCGCAGCGGCTGCACACCCCCCGCCCTGTGCAGAGCTGAAGGTGGACATCAGGGTCGCTGTCCAAGGGCGACGGGGGGCGGGGTCCCAGACACAGCCACGCAGGGAGCCCCCGGGGATGCCCTCCATCCCAGGCTGGCTGCCCCCCCGGACCCGCGGAGGCACGTGGTCAGGTGGGGACCGCCAGGGAGCCAGGACAGGCGGGCGCAGCCCGGAGCCCCAGGGCCCGGGGGTCCCTCTGGCTCGTCAGGGGCCGTGACGGGAGGGGGGTTCTGGCCTGGCCGAGCCCCTTTGGTCAGTTACGTGTCCTGCCAGTTCTTTGTTTTCTTCCATTCAAAGGTGCCCGTCAAGCCCCTGCCCCCCGGGAATCTGGGTCGATCCTCGCCACTTGGCTTGGCCAGCGGAAGGCGGAGGAGGCCAGGCTGCGTGACATCGGAGGCGAGGTCCTGAACTTACTCTGTCTGGGTTTAGGCTTAGAGTAAAGCTGTAGAGACGGTTCAGAGGCTTCGTGCCCCGATGGTCACAGGGCAGGTGGGCACAGCCCGGACACCGACACCGGCACGTCCTGGCTCTTCTCCAGCTTCCCACAGCTGACCTCCCACGGAGGCCTTTTCTTTTTAAAAAAAAAAAAAATTTTTTTTAAACGTTTATTTATTTTTGAGACAGAGAGAGACACAGCATGAACAGGGGAGGGTCAGAGAGAGAATGAGACACAGAATCTGAAACAGGCTCCAGGCTCCGAGCTGTCAGCACAGAGCCCGACGCGGGGCTCGAACTCACGGACCGCGAGATCGTGACCCGAGCCGAAGTCGGCCGCCTAACCGACTGAGCCCCCCAGGCGCCCCCCACGGAGGCCTTTTCTAGGACGCCTGCCTGCCTAGCTGCTGAGACTGTGTGCTCCGTGACCCCCAGGGAGCTCCCTGGGGAGAAGGAGGGGCGGGCGGGGCTCTGACCTGGGGGTGCTCCGCTGACCTGGGTGCCCTGTGTGCCCCACCCTGGGGGAGATTCCACAACCACAGCAGGTCGGCAACCGCCACCCCCCCCCACCCCCGCCTCCCCAGAATGTGTCCCTACTGGTTGCCAGAGCCTGGCGCATAGTAGGTGCTCGGCACATTTGTGTTAAATGAATGAACCTGGGTGGGGGTTGGGCGGGGAGCCCTTGGGAGGGTAGCAGCCAGTGGGGAGGTGGAGGGGCGAAAGGCCCCCCAGGCAGGGGACACCTGAGCCGGCCGCCCCAGGGAGAAGCAGAGAGTGGGGCTGGGGAGGTGGTGAGGCCCCTGCTGTTCCCAGAATAAACAAACCTCTTCCTTCCAGGCCAGCAGCAATGCACCCCAACTCTGGTTGCCTACCCACCCCCCAACTTCAGGGTCGACTGAGTCCTTTCACTATGAATGGGTTTGCACACCCCCATGTTAGGGGACCCGAGACTCAGCCTGCTTGGGGCCACACAGCATCGAGAACTGCACTGGGGTCCCAGTGTCCTTGACCTTGACCCTCCCCTCCCTCACTGCCTCCCACATCCTAGAAACTTCTGATCAACGCGCCTCCAATCTTCCCCTGAGCTAGAAAGACCCAGGCTCGGATCCCCAACTGACTTGCCACCAGCCAGGCCCAGAGCAGGCAGATTTCAGGGCTTATGACGCCGAATCTCCTCACTGATCCACCCACGTGCAGAGGCGCTCAGGCCCGCCTGACCCAGAGGCCGCCCCGAACCCTTAGCTGTCCTGCCCTGATGGAGGTTAGCGCGGGTCTGTGTGTGGTCACGCTGGCAGGAGGGAGAGCGAGCTCCTGGGGGCTGAGGTCTCCGTGGGGACCCACAGGGTCGCCTCCAGCCCTCGGCCCCGCCCCCTAAGCCCCCTAACTTTGGAGATACCTCCAAAGGCTTATTTCAGTAACAACCCAGGTGACGAGCCTTCAGAGCCCCGCAACTGCATTATTAAAAAGAAGGCTCTGAAGACGTCTAACATGCATCAAAGTACTCAATACTCCACGTCTGATCATAATTAAAAGTAAAACATACGGCCGAGAAGGGGGCTGGTTGTGACAGATTTGCCGCATGGGGCTAATGGGAGCATTATTAACACGTGGAAATTGCCGGAGACGGGCTTGGCAGGACGCCCGGTTTCAACGTGCACGTGGAGGGCGACGGGGGGCCGGTGGCCGTGAATGCGGCCACCCACCCGCCCGCCAGGCCACGCAGAGCACTGGCTCTGACCCCCCATTCTGGGGACCCAGGGTCTCTGTGCTTGCAGGATTCGGGGCCTCTACGGTGGTGGGCGGGGCAGCTGGGGGAGGGTACGTGGACGACGAAGGCGGGGAGGTGGGTGGTGGTGGGTGTGGGCCCCCCCTGCCCTGGGTCCCTGGAGGGAAGCCTTGTGTCCCCTGCAGCTGTGGGTACTGATGGTCAACAACAGCCCTGGGGGGCACCCTCTGCAGACTCACCCTCGGCCCCAGTCTCCGCCTTCTGAGGGCAGCCAGCCCCCCGACTGGCGCAGGAGGTGGGGTGTGGAGGGGCCGGCCCCTTCCCCGGGCCTGGGACCCCCTAAGCACCGGGGGACGAGCTACGGCCTTTGCCAAGATTGGGTCAAAGCTCAGTTCTCCGCCCAATCCCGCTTCTTCCCCCCACGGGGCTCGTCCCAGCAGGCTCCCCAGTGAGCCCCCTGCACACCCGTCTGTCTCAGGGACAGAGCCCGCACCTGTGGCAGGGGAATCGAGCCACCTGGGGCCGGCATCTGGGCAGGGCCTCGGGGACAGCTGCAGGGAGCAGGGGTCAGGAGACCCCGGCAGACCACGCGTCCCCATTTCCTCGAGCGTGTCCCAGGCCGAGGTGCCCACCCTCGCCGACCTCGCCCTCGGGCGACAGGGAGGAGGTGCGGTGGCTCGTTTCCGTGGGCTCCGTGTCAGAACGAGCCCGCATCTCTCCTCATCAGCCCAGCATGGCTGCCTGATTTCAGCTTTCTCATCCCAGCTTCTCCGTGCCGGTGCCGAGATGGGGGCCTCCTTACCCGCTGCGCCCCACGCCCCCCATGCCCCGTGGACAGATTCTAAAGCCAGAGTGCGCGCTCCCGGCCCGGCTCCGTCGTCGCCCTGCCTCAGTCTCCCGGGCTGGTGTTTTCCAGGATCGAATGGTGAGGGTTAGAAGGGAGAGGGGGCGGGCGTGTGGCAAGCGCGATGTCATGGTGTCAGACCCAAGCCCTGCTCTGCCCGGGGGGTGGGGGGCGGGCTCCAGGCCACCCTGACACGTGCAGAACGGCCGGGGGAGGCTGTTGAGATTCAGATTCTGATTCAGTTGACATATTGGTTTCCCGTGGCTGCGCTAACAGCCACAAGCCGCGGGGCCCCGAACAACCGAGATCAGAGATTCATTCTCCCTGTTCTGCGGCCATGGGTCCAAAATCAACGTGTCAGGGGACTGTGCTCAGCTGGAGGCTCGAGGCGAGGAATCTTCCTTGTCCCCTCTGGCTGCCGGTGGCTCCCGTGTCCCTCGGCTTGCGGCCGTGTCCCCCCCCCCCCGGCCCCCGCTCCGTCCTCTCGTGGCCTCTCCCATCGGGTGTCACATATCCTCTGCCTCCCCCTTAGAAGGACACTCCTACCAAGATGCTCACCTTTCCTGGTGCTGCGGTGGCTCGTGGGGACCGCGGGGGTGGGGGAGGGGGCCCTGCAGTGGAGCCCCTCCCTCCGAAAATCTGGAAGGATGCTTTGTTACCACGCCTTCCTGGCGGCTTGTATCTTCACAGAGGATCCGGTAAGCGGGTAAACGGGAGGAAGGTTTAATCAGGAGCCGGGAGGCTCGGCTCGGTGATTAGCACACGGATCCCTTAATGCCCTGTGTTACGTGCAGTTAATTACCCAGATTGCGCGGGAATTAATGTCGGGCCCTGCTAATGATTTTTGGGGAGGAATAATTTTATTTACACAACACGGGCTGAAAGAATTGTTGGGAGAGATGGGGACAGCAGGGGACCGACTGCTCCCAGGGGAGGCGCTCCGTGGTCCTGGGGCGCCACGGGCAGACGGGGCCAGGGGTCCTCTGCCGTACCAGGCAGAGAGGCAGTCCCAGCACAGACGTGTGAACGGCCGGTGAGGTCAGCTGGTCACCCCACTGGCGGGGTGACACTGCCCACCGCCCTGCCTTTCCCCGGGAGCTGCCCGGCTCAGGTCCCCCCCCCCCCCCGCTCCACCCCTCCTGCCGCTGGCGTGTCAGCGTCGGGAGCCCCAACGCCCGCGGATGCCGGGGACACCAGGGTGGGAAAGCCACGGTCCCGCTCGCGGGACATTTATAGTTTACAGCCAGAGAGATACAGAGAAGTATGGCCCACGGCCCGAGTGACGCGGACAGGCTGGGACAGACCGGGCCTGTGCGGGCAGATGTCTGGGGAGAAGGTGGAGGGTAGATGTGAAGGGCCTGTCTGCAGGGCCCAGGGGGGGAGCTGGGGGCGGGCAGGGCCCCTGCACCGGTGGGGCTTTGTCAGCCAGGCTCTGGCCCCGGGGGACCCAGCACCTGGAAAGGCCGCCTTAGTCCCCAGCTGCCCCCAGCCCTGGCCTCTGCCACAGGAAGCTCAAGATTGGGATGGGGTGGGGTCTGCAGGCTGACGGTTTCTCAGCGACGGGGAGGAGCCCAGAGCCGGGTGCCCACCCCGAGTCAAACACGGCACCGGGGTCAGCCTCAGGCAGGACATCCTGGGGAGGGGCCGGGTCGGTGTCCAGGCCCTGGAACGGGGGCGGGATGGCAGGAGAGGGGCCGCAAGGGGGGCCGGGACCCCGGTGCCCAGAGGCATTCCCCGGCAACAAACGAGAAGCACAAATTGTGTAATTTCTGTCATTTTGCACACGAGCGAGATGCTCCGATGTAACGATCAGGTGAGAAATACGGAAGAATTCCGTATTAGAATTAGGATTTTCCTTGGAGTGGCGTGAAATAGCGGATAAAACACATCAGGTGGAAGAAAGGACAGCATTCTGGGGTTCCGTCCCGTGTGCAGCCCGTTCTCCCGCTTTGTCGGGCCACGGCCTTGCAGCTTCATCTGGCTCTGGGCCCCCGAGTGCAGCCCTTGCCAGTTCCCGCCCTCCTTGGGCTCTCCTTCCCCCGGGCCGCCCCGTCTCCGTCCCTGCCCTCCACCCCTCCCGCCCCCTGACCTCTGCCCCCACAGGCTCCTGCTCCTTAGCCTTCCATGGCTCCCACTGTCCAGCCCACCGTGTGCCCTCGAGGACGCTTTCCAGTGGCACCGCGTTCCCCTTCCCACCGCCTTCTCTGTTGACCCCAGGACCCCAGTTTACAAAGAAGGGCCCCTTGGTCCTGTCCTCCGGGTCTCCCAGAGAGAGTGGGATTTGGCAAAGCCCAGAAGGGAGCCCAGTACCTGCCTGGAGGTTCTGACTCCCGGCCTGTGTCCCTCCTCTCCATGTGTCCTGTGAAGGAGCCCCTGAGGCCCCGGGGGCCTGGAGGTCTCTGCGGTGTCCTCCCTGTGACCGGACGCTCGGTCTGCCCGGTGAAGGGACCAGGCCGCACGCGGTGCCCCTGGGCACCCTTTGGGGACCCTCCACTACTGACAAGGGAAGAAAGACTTGTATTTGGTGCCCCCCACGCGCACGGAGATGCCAGTGGCGGCCAGCCGCCCGCCAGGACCTGCCTCTGGCGTTTGAAAGGTCCCCCTGGTCCTGTCTATGGAGAAAGCAAGCGTCCACTTCTGCCGGCCCAGACAGGCTGATCGCAAACCCCTGGTCAGCGGTGTCTGAAGTATGGGGTTCTCGTTACACGCAAATTACTTCCCGGAAGCAATCCCGAGGGGCGTGTAGGTCCAGATGGCCCTTCCAGAGGGGCTTTGGGCCTTGCGACCAGGGCGCCTTTGCCTTGGGGAGGGACTTCCAGGGGAACGAAACTGAAGCCGGGGCCCAGCTGGGCTCGCCCGGGGAGTGCGAGCGTGGGAGACCCCCGTGGGGACGCCTGCCTTGGAGGGCAGTGACCTGGGGGTGCCCGCGCGGCCGCGGGGGGGGGGGAGGCAGAGGCAGCAGGTGAAGGTTGCTTCTCGCCCCGGGAAGCTGGTGCGCGGGAGAAGCCGCTCGCCGTGGCCCCGTGCCCAGTCTCCGCGCAGGGCGCTCCTCGCTTTCCACCCGAGAGGATGCTTTTGGCAAACCTCAGGACGTCGTTAAAATTTCATGGGCTCCCCTTAAGCGGAGGACCGCCGGCCGTGACCTCGAGCGGGATCTGCACCTCGCCCAGGTGTGCCTCCGGCCGGCCGGCCGTCTCCTCAGTGTCACGGAAATGAGAGATCACCCCGGAGCTGGCAGGGCAGGCTGGCCGGGCCCTGACTTGCTGGCTGGGATGCCGTGGGGACGAACTCGCCTCCAAATAAAGCATTGTTAACACCACCATTAAATGCCTGATGGCTCTCTTTCTCCTTCTCCAAACTATATTTCAGGGCCAGGCTTTGCCAGCAGCGATGAATATTACATCGTAACGTGAGCTCCTTCCGCTCCAGTGCTCGTCACGGGGCACTGGGGGGCCAAGCCAGCCCGTCCCGCCGCCGCGTGGCGGCCATGGGCCCACAGCCCGCCCGAAGTGGACCCCGCCAGCCCACCGCCTCCCCGGCTGGCAGCCTGAGCTGGGCCGCCCGGAAGGCTCGCCGTCCGTGGTGCCTGGGGCTCACTTGCCTCTGTGGCTGCCGTCCGCTCAACCCAGAGCCGGGCCTCGTCCCTCTCCACAGCGAGCCCCCCGCCCGTCCCCTGGAGCGCGGAGGCCCCTCCTTGGGGAGCACTCCTGCTCCCCCAGCAGCCCCGGACCCTCCCGCAGCTCGGCCCTGAAGCGAGAATGCCTGAAGTCTGTGGACGCATTGATTCATAAATAAACGTGTATTCATAAATAAACGTTCTGAAGGTGCTTGGTGCAGAGTAGACGTTCATTGAACATTTGAAAAACGCACCCATGGCCGATGAGGGAGCGCACGAATATGAATGAGTTCATTAACATGCACGGACAAGCAACTGGACGTCTGTCTGTCCTCCATAGGCAGTAGCCACCAGGAAACATGTGTTCCAGGCTGGGGCGCCTGCCAGCCGTCAGGCCAGGGACCCTCGCTGCTGCCGGGCCGCCCCTTCCCGGAGGCGGGTCCTGGCCCGTCCGCTCTGCTGGGTGCCGATGCCCCGGGGAAGGTCAGGGCTGTCCCTCTGGGGGGGGGGGGAGGCTTGATTGGCCTCCTCTCCGTGGCTCATCTGGGCGAGGAGTACCTTCTGGCACACGGTGCCCCCGGCCATGGGACCGCGGTCGGCTCTTCTGAAATATTTCCCCGGTAATGAGAATCCGAGAGACCTCATTAATCCTGGCAGCCGTAATTAGGGTTCACAGACTTTGTGTCTGGGGCTGGCACAAGCCGCTACTCGCTCTCTTCTTAGACAGAAAAGCACTGACTGAGTGATGGAGTCGGTGAATCAGTGAGCAAATGCCCGGGCTGGGCACTCGGCGGCCCCACGGTCCACTTTCGGAATGAACGGCCGCGCCCGTGCCTGGGGACTGACTCCGTGCCCAGGAAGAGCTCTCAGGGCCTCTTCCCCGGGTCCCCCAACCCTCCCTCGGCCCTCGCGGGGTGGGGGTGGGGGGCACTTGATTGAAAACATTCCAGGCTGAGTTCGGTGGCACTGGCCTTGTGCAGGGGACCGGCCATCCACCTGCTGCCTGGAATGCCACCCCCTGGCTTCTTTCTTTTGGCTTCTCTTCTACCATTTAACTGAATAATTTTTTTTTTTTCTGTTAAGCAAAATCAAGACCCTTTTATAGACAATCATATTTCGGCGATTTTATGGTGACGTGTGTGCACTGCTCCACTGTCACGCGGGATGGTCTTCCTGCCCTAACCGTCCTCTGAGCCGCACCCCACCTGCCCCCGGTAACTTCTGACCCCCTCACCGTCTCCAAAATCTTGCCTTTTCCAGAATGCCACAGACTCACGAGCGCACCGTGCGAGCTTTCCCACGTCGGCGTCTCAGTTACCCATCTGCACGTGAGGTGCCTCCGTGTCTTTTCGTGGCCTGATCGCTGGTGTCTTTCTCTCGCTGGATTATATTCCGCCGTCTGCGTGGACGGCAGTTCGTTTATGCACCTTCCGAGGGACATCGTGGCTACTTTCCAAGTTTCGGCACTTATAAACAAAACTGCCCTTCACATCCGTGACCAGATTTCGCGGTGGATATGCGTTTAACGTGGGTGAATGCCAAGGCGTGCGGTTACTGGGCTGCGTGGAAAGAGTACGCCGTGTCCTGTAAGAAACTGCCGACCCGTCTTGCGGGGGCGGTGGCCCCGGTCCGCCATCACCCAGCCCTGAACGAGCATTCCTGTGGCCCCGTGCCCTCGCCAGCGGTCCTGCGGCCAGCGTTCTGGACGTTGGCCGTTCTCAGAGGTGCAGAGAGAGAGAGGGGGGCACACAGAATCGGAAGCAGGCTCCGGGTGCCGAGCTCTCAGCACAGAGCCCAGACGCGGGGCTTGAACTCACGAACCTTGAGATCATGACCTGAGCCGGAGTCGGACGCTCAACCCACTGAGCCACCAGGCGCCCCGTATTTTGCTCATTTTTAAGCGTGTTTTTTGTTTTCCTGGTTGTTGAGTTTTAAGAGTACTTTAGATTTTTGCATAGCAGCCCTTTATCAGACGTGTTCTGCACGTGTTTTCTCTCCGTCTATGGCCTGTCTTCTCGCCGTCCTGACGTTGTCTTTCTTGTGGAGCAGGTTTTAAATTTAACCAAGTCCTGCCCATCGGCTGTTTCATCACGGACGGTGCCTCTCATGTTGTAGCGAACAAGTCCTCGGGGGGCCCAGGGTCGGCCAGACCTCTCCCCTCAGGTGGCTTCGGACCTTGCGTTCAGGTCTGCGATCCATTTTGAGCTAACTTTTATGAAAGGTGTAAGGTCTGTTCTACCGCATTGTTTCGCCTGGGGACGTCCAGGGCCCCTAAAATACGACACTTGTGCTGCCAGTGCGGGGCCGTCTTGCTACGAGCCCAACCTGGGCCCGGGTGGGGGCACACTGCCCCTCCAGATGAGGAAAAGCCTTGCCGCCAGCCCCGTGCTCAGTGCTCGCCCACACAGAGGGGTGGGGAGGGCGGCAGGGGGACACACAGAAGTCAGCGCCTTCACGCAGTAATTCCTTTGGTCCTGTTCCCTTCGGGGCAGGTGCCCCGAGTGCCTTGCAGACCCCTGGGCTGATGCGGCCAGCCGCGAGGGTCAAGGCCACTGGCTGAGCTTGCCTCTCCTCTTGCCGGGGCTGGGCCCCGGGCGTCCGCTCCAGGGCCCTGCACGCAGGTCTTCTGGGGAAAGACGCAGCCGTGGCGCAGCCGGCCCAGGACCGTGAGGGGGGCTCAAGGGCACGGGGCACAGACGCGGACAGTGAGGCCCGTCTGGAGGGTCAGGAAGGCTTCCTGGAGGAGGGGCCGTCCAAGGGAGGTTAACGGGACAGATAAGAATCAGCCATATGTATCGATGAGAATAGAGGAGGACACGGGGACATTTCGGTGCTTTCCTGGGAAGGGGTCCTGCGGAAGTGAGTGCAGAGGTACGACAGGACGTGCTGCCGTTGGCGTCCCCTGGTAGAGGTCACCAGGGACACCCTGGGCTTGAACAAGTCCGGTTTACTGCTGGCCGCGGCAGGGGAGAACGCACACTCTGGGGACCCAAGGGGCGTGTCCACACAGGGTGTTAGAAAGGGCTGATCGCAGGACTCCGGTTTGTGTTAGGTGACCAGGGGGGATTTGGAGAAGTGGGGTTCGCTCTGGATTGGGCGCTCAGGAAGCAGACAGCGGGGGGAGGGGGGTGGGGTTCGGTCACAAGGCAGACGGTGGAAGGAAAGCCTGGAGGGAGCCTGGGATGCCCAGCTAAGGAGCCTGCGGGCAGCGGGAGCCCCCGAGGGTCTCACCAGAGCCGAGCGTGGGCAGAAGGCATCAGAAACCCTCTCACTCTGGGGTGGAGACCCAGGTGTGCGGGTTCCGGGGGTTGGGAGGAGGAGAACGGGCTCCCGGGGCCTGTGCGCAGACAGCTGCCTGGGGCCCTGCTCTCGCGGACCCTGCTGCCTGGGGCACCTGTGCGGGGTCAGGCGCTGGAGACGCAGTGGGGAGCCGGACGGGGCCCCGGCCCTCCTGAGCCCTGGGCGGAGGCTCTGTACTTTTAATTCCGACATCAATTTATTTATTTTTATTTGAATGCATTTTTCGGGCTGAGACCGCAGTCTCACGTAGGCCACAGTTCATTGGTCCACCCAGTATGGTTATTAGGTCCGCTGGGATCCCCTGTTCTGGAAGTTCACGGGCAGAGGTGGGCCGGGCAGGCAGCTGGGGCCCAGGGTGGCCGGCCTCACTGGGTCCCGCTCATCTGTTGCTGTCAGGTTCCCCAGTTCTTCCGGCCCCTCCCCATCATCCCCCACGTGCCTGGGACCCGGGACCGGATGGTCCTCGACTCACGTCCCTCCAGCTCCCATTCCTTCCTTGGAAAAACCAACAGTGATCGGGGCAGAATGAAACCACACTTCCTTGGCCCCCCGCTGGGCACTCTGTGTGATGCGCCTGCAGTTGCCACGAAGGCAGGTGATGTTTTCCCCATTTCACAGATGGGAACACTGAGGCTCGGGGCCGAGGGCTTGGTGCTCAGGCCTGTGTTTCCACTCTGCACCGCCTCCTGAACGCAGCTGCTGCTTTGACCGAGCCTGAGATAGAAAACGGGGGCACCTTGTTCACCCCGGACTCCCCAGTGCCCCATTTTGCCCACCTGGGGGACATCTCGGGGGAGTTGCCTCGCTGCCTCTTAAGTTCTGCTGGGGGTGGCCAGGGCTGCGGGGGGGGTCGCGGGAAAGCAGCCCCGACTCCGCGGGCCTGGCGGCCGCTCCCGCCAGTTGTAGGGGACACAGCCCGTTGGAGCCCCTCAGTGATGAGAAGGTCACCGCCACGTTCCTTCTTTTAATTACATTTGGGTGACGGGGCTGCAGCCGCCAGGGAGGGCCTGTCTGCTCTCAGGGAAGTACGTCCACGTGGGGGAGGAGAGGGGCCCACGGGCTCAAACCCAGGCGGCCCCGCACCGTCTGTCCCAGCCGCCGAAGAGGTGCGGCTGGGCACCGCGGGGCACGAGCCACGGGGCTGTGGCTGGGGACCCCTGGCTGGGCCGTGGCCTGACGAGCCCTCAGAGCCCGCTGACGCATCTTTTGTGACTGACCCGTCATTCCAGGCCTTGTTTGCAAACTGGGGTCCTAGCTTGAGCCTCCGGAACTGGGGTCCTAGCGTTCGCACCGGAACGAGGGGTGGGTGGCCGTGGAACCGTGTGGGGCCCCACCAGGGCTGCTCTGGGGGCACTGTGGCCTCGCACGTGCCCTGGCTGCCCCGCGGAGGCCAGAGCGAGCTGCCCAGTGCAGTCCATTCGCTCGGGGCCCGCTCTCTCCGCCCCGTTGCTGCCGGACATGGCTGAGCAAACAGTGGCCCCGGAGAACCCTCCCGAGTTTGGAAATTCCAATAGCATTTCTTTAAAGTGTCATAGCTGATCGGCAGCTGGTGCCTCTGATGGTTTCAGGGGGAAGAGAAAGTAATTTGGAGCAGAGAAATAGCTATTGATTGAGGCAAGAAGTTACTGCCGCCTGCCGCCTCTGGGTCCCCGGCTCCGGTCTCCCGCCCGCCTCCCCAGACGCCCTGGAGAGCTTCCTCGCTTCCCAGACGGGTCGCGGCTGTGACGTCCGCACACGCCATGCCAGCCCCACTTCGGCCCTGTGGGCTCTGCTGTCCCCGCACCCACCTCTCGGGTCCTTCCCCGTCGGGGACGGGCCGACCCAGACGTGCCCGGGCAAGGTCGCCGAGGTTTGAGATTTTTACTGGAAAGGCTAGGGGCCATCTGGTCCACGGACATCACGTTGAGTGAAACAAGGAGGTAGTGGGCAGCACAGCGGCCCAATCCGTTCCCGTAAAGTTCCCGTATCTGCAAACCACAGGCGGGCTGGTTGGGGGTGGTCAGCAGGTTCTCTCTGTGGGGGCTGGGGGGGGGCGCGGGGCGCGCTCGGGAAACCTGCTTCCTGCCCGGCAGAACTCCGGACGTGCCACAATGAGCTCTAATATCTTCGTCAAGAACAAAAGCCCTGTTCTTGACCGGTAAGGGCCGTCTCAGGGTCTGCACCGCCCTCGCTGTGAGCGGGGAGGGGCGAGGGGCGCCGGGCTCAGGGCAGCCAGCCCCTGCTGGAGCTGTCGGAGGAAGCGTGTGCCCGCCCCCCTGCTGCACCTGCACCGGCTTCTTTCAACAAGCACCACCCAGGGGCAGGGGCACCACAGCCCGCGAGGGACCTTTGAGAGTGGCAGTGGCAGCCAGGAGAGGCAGCGCGGAGGTACCTGCACCGGCACCGGGAGGGGTTTGTCTCAGGGCCCTGGCCGATGGGCAGGCTCCACTTGTCCTCTCGTCCCCGAGGGGCACAGGCCTGGCCTAGGCTCCCGGCTCGGGCCCCCCAGCCAGCCTCCAGCCAGGCCCCTGCCTGTCACACAGGAGCCTCCGGACGTATGAGGGCCCCGGGCCCCACCTCCCTGCTCTATCAGACTTTCGGATGGAGCCTCTTCTCCTGCCTTCCCCCGGAGGGGGGGTCTGCAGGAGTCTGGAAGCCAGAGGCCGCACGGCGGAGGTCCCACACTCAGACATCCAAGACCTTTCGCCACGTGCCTGGGAGTGCGGGCCGGCTGGAGTGTGGCTTGCCGCTCGGCGACGACCGCCTCCCCGGGTCTCAGAACCCTCGTCTGTAAGAGGGACGCCCGACCGGTGTGAAGGTTAAGGGCCACCGTCCAGCGGAGCAATCGGTAAGCGCTCAATTAACGTCAACGGCCGTTGGTCTACAGGCCGTGTTGTGGCCCGTGTCGCCGTCAGGATGGAGCATCCCGGCCCCCTCCCTGCCTCCCAACCCCGGGCTGGTGTCCGGGTGACGGTCCCGACTCCTGCGGGCGCCTTGGCAGAGAGGCACGGAGGGGAGGCGGGCCTGGGGCTCAGGCTGGTGAGAGGAGGGAGCCCCGCCAGGCCGGGCCCCGGGTGTCGAGCAGGGCTCTGCGCCCGCTCCCAGCGCCTCGGGCTCCTCGGGGGGAAGCAGATGGGGCTGTCAGCTCCGCTTACGCCCGGCCTTCCCAAAACCAGCCAAGCGTGCCCCGGAACAGGGTCTGGGCAGCTGGTGGGGCTCCGGGCTGGCATCTCTTGGGGCCCGGTGACGCTGATTAGCAGGAAATAATGCGCCGGCAGAGGGAGCGGGCCCGGAGAGGACCCGCTGGCCCGGGGCCCAGAGCTGTCATCCGGGCCGGCGTGCCCAGCAGGCTGCGGGCTCCGGGCCGGCTTCCCTCACCCACAGCTGGCCCCTTCCATCAGCGGCCGCCCCGGGCCCGCCGGGGCGCAACCTCGGGCCTGGGGGTCCGGGAGGGAGTTGTCACTTAACATCTTGCCCGCGACGGAGGCCCAGAGAGGCAGGCCTCACCGCGGTCCCCTGAGCCACGTGTGCTCTGCTCAGCGGTGCTCACGCAGCGCTGGCTCGGCTGGCTCCACGCTCGGCCACGCTCGGCCACGCTCCGCGCTCGGGCTCTTGGTGACGTGCCGCAAAGCGCGACTCATGCCGGAGGGTGATACCACCACGCCAGGTCACGGTAACACACGGGACAAGCCTCAGAACTGGCAAAGAGAGGGGCGCCCGGGGGGCTCAGTCGGCTGAGCGTCCGACTTCGGCTCAGGTCATGATCTCGCGGTCCGTGAGTGCGAGCCCCGCGTCGGGCTCTGGGCTGACGGCTCGGAGCCTGGAGCCCGCTTCCGATTCTGTGTCTCCCTCTCTCTCTGCCCCTCCCCAGTTCGTGCTCTGTCTCTCTCTGTGCCAAAAATAAATAAAACGTTAAAAAAAAAGAACTGGCAAAGAGGAGCAAAGAGTCCTCCCAAGTCCCGTATCCGGGAGACTCCCCCTTTTAGGACTCGGCCACCATCCTTCCGCGTACGTGAGGCCTGTGGTTCTACGTGCGTTTGCTGGTCGTGACCCGTTCATTTCACGGAACGGTTTATCGAGAACACAAACCCACTCAGTAAACGTGTTTCCCCCGCGACGTCCTGCGCGTGCCGCGTTCCAGTGGGGGCATGAGCCGCCAGGTATTCAAAGCTCTCTCAGTGGACGTTCGAAGTGGTTTCTAAAGTATTAAACATCTATGTGCACCCCTTAGCTATCTCCTTATGAAGAACTCCCAGGGGCTTCTGGGGGGCTCAGTCGGCTAAGCATCGGGCCCTTGATTTCAGCTCGGGTCATGACCTCACAGTTCGTGAGATCGAGCCTCTGCTCTGACAGCTCAGAGCCTGCTGGGGATTCTCTTTCTCTGCCCCTCCCCTGTTTGCACTCTTTCTGTCTCTCAATAAATAAATAAATAAACATTCAGAGGCGCCTGGGTGGCTCAGTCAGTTGAGCGTCCGACTTCGGCTCAGGTCACGATCTCACGGTCCGTGAGTTTGAGCCCGCGTCGGGCTCTGTGCTGACGGCTCCGAGCCCGGAGCCTGCTTCGGATTCTGTGTCTCCCTCTCTCTCTGCCCCTCCCCCTGCCCACCCTCTGTCTCTCTCTCTCAAAAAGTGAATAAACATTTAAAAAAAAAAAAAGAAAGAAAAACTCCTAGAAATGGAATTTCTAGGTCAGAGAGTATATATGTGTGTATATATTTTTCAGAATAAATGTATTATTTTTCTATAGGGATTAAGAAAACCCAGTTTTATTGAGATATGATGCATGTGACTATAATTCGGTGGTTTTTCGGCGTATTCACAGGGTCGCGTGACCACCTCAGCCAAGTTGAGGACATTTTCATCACCCCCAGAAGGAAACTCCCGTCCCCCGTGGCACTGACTCAGATCCCCGGCCCCCGGCCCCTGGCAACCTCTGACGTGTTTTCTGTCCCTGGGATTTGCGTCTTCCGGACATTCCCCTAAACGGAGTCCTATAACATGTGGTCCCGTGTGTCAGGCTTCTTCCACCTAGCGCGCTGTTCTCACCCGTGCCCTGGGGCGGATCAGAACTCCGTCCCTTGGTGTTGCCTGTAACAGCCCTGGAGACGGCATGTACATATTTCAGGCTTCACGGTGCCCCCCAAAGGCTGCCTCTGCTCCAGTGCCCAGAAGGAGATGGGGGCACCCTCGTCTCAGCGTGGGCACTGGGCCTCGGTCCCAGTTGGGGTTTCTGCAGGGGGAGGGGGTCTCAGATCCAGACGGGGTCAAAGCTAGGGAGGGAGGGAGCCCCAGGAAGGCAAACCAGAGAAATTTTAAGGGACCTTAACTTAAAAAAAAAATTGCCACGGTATAGAGCAGCTCCCCCCGCCCCCCGCCCTTTCTTTTGTCGACGTTGGAAAAATTGACGTCGATCTCATAACACCTAACACAATAGAAGGCGGGATACCTTTTAGAAAGTGTGGTTGCTATGACAATAGAGAAGAGGCCATTAATATTTACCACGTCAGAGGGGCTCAGAGACCGCCCCCCTGCCTTGGAGGCCGTCTGGCAGCCGGCGGGTTTAGGGGAGTTGGGGCTGCCTCTTGGAGGCCTGTGGCCCCCACCGCGCTGCTCCAGGACGGACGCCCGGGCCCCACCCCCGGCCTGTGCCCCGAGTCGAGCGTTGCCGTGGCCAGGCCCGCTCTGCTCTGGCTCTGATGCTCAGCAGGCTCTGCCGAAGAGACAGGGCCGGGCCCCACGCCTCGGACGGTCGGCTCTGCACCCGTCTCACTTACACGCGTCTCCCGTGCCCCTCCACTGTCAGGTGGCCCAGTTCACGGGCGGGGAGCGAGGCCTGAGGGAGGGCGTTCCCAGCCCAGAACCCTGACCTCACCTAGAGCCAACCTACCTGGACTCATCCTCGCCCCAGAAAGACAGGCTCCTGGCCTCCGATGAGCCTGGGGCTCTCCGGAGGCGAGGCCTCAGCACGGGGGCTGGCCAGTGCGCCCGGTGCCATCCCGTCTTGCCCGCCACTGTGACTGGAGCTGGCCGGAGGAGGGGGCCCCGGGGTTGCCGGCCGAGCAATGGGGAGAGAAGGGTCCGGTGGCTGAGGGCTGCTTTTGGGGTCTGGAATGGCTTGTTCCAGTCTATGGAACAGGCAGATTTCCTCCGGGCTGGTTCAGAGTCCCCGAGAACGCCTCAAGGAAGCCGCTGGAACGTGGCAGCAAAGGCAGCCCTGAGCCCCACCTCCCGGGACACGGGACCCTCCCTGAGCTGAGACCCCATAAGAACGGGGCTCCCCAACACTTACAGGGATCTCTTCTCTTGAAGCGGACCAGGAAAGGGGGACCAGGGGGGCTCTCCGTGCCCCAGGAGCAGGTGGCCCTGACCTTGTCGCAGGGAACGGAGCTGCACCTGACCCTGGGCCTGTATGAGGAAAGGTGCTCACGAGACCTCTGTTCCCCAGTCTGGGCCTGCGTGCGATTAATATTTCATACCCCGAGAAGGCGCTGACATTTTGCGGGATGGCTTCAATTAGCTCCCAAGCCTCGTTCTCGCGCTAATAATCAGCTTGCTTATCATAATGGTTTATTAATCTGTTTCCCAGTGTGAAGTCACGACGTGCTTCACAGAGCCCTCCTGCTGCTGCCCGGAGTGAGCAGAGATGGCTCCGGCCCAAGGTTGCTTGTGAAGGGGGTCCCGTTCTTGGAGGGCTGGGCTGGGGAGTCGGCTGGGGCCGGAGGCCCGTGGCTCTGGCGTCTCTCTGTGCTCCCGGGGCTGAGAGGTCCCTTCTGGACCCAACCCAGGGACGAGAGCCCCACACGGTGGTTTGGCTTTCTCTTTTCTGCCTCTGTCCCTTGGTGCCATCTCTTGACCCAAGGGAGTAGGCTTTGGCAGAAATTTCTACATGGAAAACACGACGAGGGGTTAAGGAGAAAGGGAGATGGGAGAGAGTAGAATCATTTGAGCAGGGAATCTTTTTGTTCCAGAAAGGATTTTTTTTTTTACGTGTTGGTTTTTTGTTTGTTTGTTCTGTTTGTTTGTTTTTTGAGAGAGAGAGAGAGACAGAGAGACAGAGCATGAGCGAGGGAGGGGCAGAGAGAGGGGAGACACAGAATCCAAAGCAGGTTCCAGGCTCCGAGCTGTCAGCACAGAGCCCTACTCGGGGCTCGAACTCATGCACTGTGAGATCACGACTTGAGCCGAAGTCGGGTGCTTAACTGACCGAGCCACCCAGGCGCCCTTGTTGCAGAAAGGATTTTTAGGCAGAGGCCGCCGTACTCAGTATCTTGTGGGCCGCCTGACCCCAAGGCAGTCACCGGTAGACAGGCCACTACGGGCAGGAATCCGTCCCTCCGGGGGCAGTGGGCGTGGGGCTCCCCCTGGGGGCCGCTTGGCCAGTCGTGGGGTGAGGGAGGTGCCCGAGCTCCTGGAGGCGGGAGCTGTCTCCAGCTGGGAGCACCTCCGAATGAGGCAAGGTCAGAGAGCTCCGTGGAGGGGTGCGGGGGGCGCAGGGGCTGGGGAAGGGAGGAGGGAGGCCGAGGGAGGGCTGAGCCACTTGGGGCCCGGCTGGAGTCCAAGCAGGGAAGGGTGCTTTCCTTATTACTTATTTTAAAATAAAAGGAAGAGCCGCAAACTAGGGCAGAGGTGTTGTGTGCAGTCCCCCTAACGCCCCTGTCCGACCAAATCTCACGCAATTAGCAAGAGTGAGACACAAGCACGGCTGTGACACTATGAAGGGCCCCGCAGGCCTCCCCCGGGGCTCACCCACTTTGCGGAGGCCCGTCCCGCCAGGACCGAGCTGCGTCGCGCCCACGTTCCGTCTTGCCCCTTAATCTCTGCCGTCTGCCGAGAGGTCTGTCTTTGTCTCTCTGCCTTTGGACTGTGCTGATCGGCTTTTTCACAGAATGTCCCCCAAATGGGGTCCGTCCGGTACGTTTTCACCACTAGCCGCACCTGGGCAGGAAGACAGGAGAGCCGAGGCGGCTTTCTCACGCCCCGTCTTGCGGGGACGGGACGCCCACAGGTCCCCGTGTTGTTAACCTTGAGCCCTTCGTTAAGCTGCCGTCTGCTGTGTTTCTCTACTGCAAACTTGTCTCCTGAAAAGTTATTGCAAAATATTTTCTCTTGCAAACCGTCTCTGTTTTCTCTTCGTAATTAGCCAGTGTCTTGAGGGAGATACGTTCAGGCTCTGCAGAGACACCGGTCCCCCTCAAACTTCTGTGATTTTGGGCGCCCATTGGTGAATCTTGGTGGCAGCGGGTCTGATGACGTTCCGTTCCCTCACTCCCTCCACATTTATGAACTAGGACCTTCCCGAAGGAAGCGCTGTCCCTTCTCCGCGTAATCATTCAGTCGTTTATTTATGCCAGGATGGACTCGTGAACATTAATTCCGTTGTGGGTTAAAATGCAACACTCCTTTTCTTTATCTCTTGCCCAGATTGTCCCAGCTTTTGGAGCCAAGCTGGCAGCTCCTTGGGTCTGGCTCCCACGCCCTTTCCGTGGGTCTGTGCATCATTTCGCAACATCCCAGGACGTTCCGGGCTCAGCTCCACCCCGGAGCCTGCCTCTTCCCCCAGGAGGCCGAGGGGATTCCAGAAAAGGAGGCCAAATGTGTCACTTTGGATCCTCGGCAGTACAGCTTCCAATGCCCTCTCTTCCAGCCGGTGGTGTTACTGAATCAACAGAGAAGGTCCCTGCCCTCTGTCAGTCCCAGGGGGTGGTGTTTTGCTGGATTGGGGGGTGCGCCCTTCATTTGTGTTGGCAGAAGACTGGAGAAAGAGAAGTAGGTGAAGACAGAGAATGGATCTAGAAACTGATGGCCGGTGGGAGGGGTGGAGGGTGGTGGGGGCCGGTGGGGGCCAGTGGGGGGTGGGGGGAGGTGGAGGGTGGTGGGGGCCAGTGGGGGGTGGTAGAGGGTAGCGGGGGCCAGTGGAGGCCAGTGGGGGTTGGGGGGGAGGTGGAGGGTGGTGGGGGCCAGTGGGGGTTGGGGGGGAGGTGGAGGGTGGTGGGGGCCAGTGGGGGCCAGTGGGGGGTGGTGGAGGGTAGCGGGGGCCAGTGGAGGCCAGTGGGGGTTGGGGGGGAGGTGGAGGGTGGTGGGGGCCAGTGGGGGTTGGGGGACCAGTGGGGGCCAGTGGGGGTTGGGGGGGAGGTGGAAGGTGGTGGGGGCCAGGGGGGCCAGTGGGGGTTGGGGGGGGATGTCGAGGGTAGCGGGGGCTGGCGGAAGCAGGAAACTGAGGCAGAGAAGACTGGCTCATGGCTGAACCTGTCTGAGAGGGCACCGGACTGATCCTGGGCTGTGGGGGGCAGTGAGTGACCCTGGTCATACTACAAGCAAGGGACCCTGGCTGACAAAAAGGACGAATCTGCTCCCACGCTGCCTGTGAGCACCGTTCCACATCCACCTGGAGCCATGTCTGTGCCCTGCGTGGACACTCCCTGCTGAGTTCTCCCCACTCCTCAGCGTCCAGCCGCCCCCAGAGCTGGCTCTGCCATGACCTGAGCTCAACCTTGGACCCCAGCTACCGAGAACTCTGCATCTGGCCTGGGGAATGACCTTGACTCTGATCCCAGCCTCCTGAGATGCCCCCACCCATCGCCGCTCCCCGATCCAGACGGAGCCCCTGCCCCTTGACCATAGCTAGTCTCTGACCTTGCCTCTGCCTGAAGCCTGAGCTCTTCACCTTTCTGGTGCTTTTCTTGGTGGCCAATAAGTCGCTGTCACTTGTGAAGTCCTTGTAGGGCCCTATGCCGTTTCCTAGTATACCTGTGAGCACATACCTGTGAGCTCATGTCTGCTCACTGTCCCCGGAGGGACCCCGAGCCATTTACCCCTTCCTGGCCTATTGGGTTTTCCTTTCACGCCAGCCCTGAAGACCCCTCCCGACACCTGCTTCCTGCCCTTCCCTCTCAGCCATGTCACTGGACCCCCACCCCACCCCACCTGCCACCCCTGGACAGGCTGGGGCCACATGGGCCCCGGGGGCTCATCTCTGTAACCGATTTCCTTCCTCCCTGCTGTGGGCTTGTGTCTGACTTTTAGTGCCAGGCTGCAAATCCTGGCAAAGGCCACCCGTAAAAGCCACCGATATTGCTGACAGCCTTCCTCCTCCGGGCTTCGCTGCAGAGGCAGCGAACAGGGAGGCCTGGCTGTCCAGAGGACAGAGGCTGCAGGGAGGGGAGGGAAGGGGCCCCAGTCCAGGTTTGTCTCGGGATGGCATTGAGGGCACCCTGGGTCTGGCACGTGCACCCCACCCGCCCATCCTGGGACTTGCCGCCTGGCCAGAAACCGGGCCTCCGAGTTCGCAGGGGGAAGGAGTAGGCAGAGAGGTTTGCTGCTGTGAAGGGGTGACGAGCCCATGGATGAGGGCTGGCAGGGGCCCAAGGTCCAGCGGCCGTTGATGGGGTGCTCTGCCCAGGGACCCACCGCTGAGGGGGGCTCCGTAGGGGTCCGGCTGGGGCGGGTCCCCGGAGGCTCGGAAGCTCCTCCCTCTCCCCTGGAGACCGCTCTGGTCCTCTCTCGTCCGGACCCCAGCGAGACTCCTCCTTCCGTCCTGCCCCAGGGACCCCCTCTCGCACAGCGGGTCTCAGGAGGGCCCCCGCCTGGCAGCACGAGCCGGGAGTGCGTCAGACACCCACACTCTCAGACCCCACCCCAGACCTGCTACTTCAGAGGCCCTGGGGTGGGTCGGCGCTCTGGGGACCCCCGCCGCACACTCGGGAGTGAGGGGCGCTGCCATGGCACAGGTCAGGTCAGCTCAGTCCCCACCGGAGCCGCCTTGGGTCCCCATCACAGCAGAAACACGGCAGGGGATTTACGAGCGCTTTCCGCGGGCTGGGGATCTGCTGCGTCCCCGTGAGTCTCACGGACGGTATACACACACGCTGTGTATTTCCCTGTCGTCCAGAGGTGGAAACCGAGGGTCGGGGAGGGTCAGCGCCCTCCCAGAGGTGACCCGGCGCTCCTCCCGTCCGCCTGGGGACGCGGGCCTAGAGGGGAAGGTGCAGGTGCCCGCTGTTTGCCCCATCTGCCGAGGGCTGGTCACCCTCCCCGCTGCCCCAGCGCCGACCTTCACCCGCGTGGCTCGGGATGATGGGCTTAGGGCCGCTCTCCGTCTCCCTGCGCAGCCCGGAGAGACAGCCCCGTGCCGCCTCCTCAGTGTTGCAGGCATTTAAATTGCCGTTTTATTTAAATTTATGTCCGAGGATACAGGCGGAGAAAGGGCCATTTCAAAGTCAGTTTCTGCTTTATGGCTTTGCGGGGGATCACATCAGGCAGCTGTTGGAAATATCTTGCTGCTCCCAGCACGGCAGAGGATCGCGTGGGCTGCACAGGCTCGCGCTGTTCCCGCGAAGAGATTCCACCTCCCGTCCGGGGAGCTCGTGCTTCGTGCCCCTGCTCCAGACTGAGCCCTGTTCCTCCAGCAGGCTGAGACCTGATCCCAGCCTCAGGTTGAGCCCTGATCCTAGTCCCAGACTCAGCCCTGATCCTAGTCCCAGACTCAGCCCTGATCCCCAGCCCCAGGCTGAGCCCTGATCCCAGCCCCGGGCTGAGCCCTGATCCTAGTCCCAGACTCAGCCCTGATCCTTACCCCAGGCTGAGCCCTGACCTCAGCCCCAGACTCAGCCTTGATCCCAGCCTCAGACTGAGCCCTGATTCCAGTCCCAGACTCAGCCCTGATCCCAGCCCCAGGCTGAGCCCTGATCCTAGTCCCAGGCTCAGCCCTGATCCCCAGCCCCAGGCTGAGCCCTGATCCCAGCCCCAGGCTGAGCCCTGATCCTAGTCCCAGACTCAGCCCTGATCCCCAGCCCCAGGTTGAGCTCCGATCCCAGCCCCAGATATAGCGCTGACCTGGACCACATTAACTCTTTTATGAGGTCATGCGATTGCTTACCAGGGCAGTAGCGTCGTTTGGAACTCACGCGCCTCCGTAAACATCTTTGCACCGACATACCAAGCAGAGGCACGGCTTAACCGCTCTCCACAGCCGGAGGAACACCCGCCCACACGCCGTGAGCTGATGAGCCTGCGAACGGTTGGCTGCTTCCGACCTCCCTTCCTCACGCGTGGAGCGTGTCCGCGGGAGCCCCAGGAGGCCTGGCTGACACGGGGCTCTGACTGCACCCCTGCAGAGCCGGCTTGCGGGTGGATCACGCGTGGAGGGGCGCTTCCTGAACCCGTGAAGGGGGCTGCTGGAGTCCGGCCGGCGCCTGCGGGGAGGAGGAGCCCGGGGCCTGGTGTCCCGAGGGCTGGGTGACCTTGGGCTCGTCCAGGGCGCTGGAACAGAAGCTCTTACCCCAGCATCTGGGAAAGGTCTACTTAGGGGGAGGTGGGGCCGGGGTAGGAAGCACGCTGGCCCAGGAGGCCCGGATCCTCCTTGGCCCCCTGGCACCAGACCCCAGGCTGCTTCAGCTGCCGGTGCCTCGGTGTCTCCATCCGTAAAGTGGGCCCAGCACGGGGCAGGGTCAGTGTTTTCTGCCTCGGATCCAGGCCTGTGCCGGGTCGGGTGAGGCGCCCTCCCTGCAGGTCCCTGACCCTGGGCCGCCCAGCGCGTACCCGGGCCGGGGGCTGTTACGAACCCATTTCCCCCGAGCTCTCTGAGCTCCCGTGTCTTTTCTCTCGTCAGCTCCAGATTCAGCTCAGTACCCGACCAAACAGGGGCAGAGGTGAACACCGGGAAGGATGAGTGTAGACCGCAGGAGGCCGGTCAGAGGCCGCGAGCCTTGGGTGTGCTGCCCCCTCACCTACTAACAGTGTCCCCGCACCACACAGTCGAGTCCCTGCTGGTGGGAGAACGGTGGGAGCCCTGGCATCCCCCGGAGCGAGGCAGAGTGCGTTTTAACCAGACAGCCTCCTCCCCCTGCCTCCCTTGCCTCCCATACCTCCCCCTGCCTCCCTCTGCCTCCCCCAGCCTCCCCCTGCTGCCCCTGCCTCCCCCTGCCTCTCCCTGCCTCCCCCTGTCTCCCCCTATCTCCCCCTGACTCCCCTGCCTCCTCCCACCTCCCCCTGCCTCCCCTTGTCTCCCTCTGCTTCCCATGTCTCCCCTGCTTCCCCTGTCCCCTCACTCCCCCTGCCTCCCCCATCTCCCCCTGCCTCCCCTTGTCTCCCCTTATCTCCCCCTGCCTCCCCCTGTCTCCCCCTATCTCCCCCTGACTCCCCTGCCTCCTCCCACCTCCCCCTGCCTCCCCTTGTCTCCCTCTACTTCCCATGTCTCCTCTGCTTCCCTTGTCCCCTCACTCCCCCCTGCCTCCCCCATCTCCCCCTGCCTCCCCTGCCTCCCCTTGTCTCCCCCTATCTCCCCCTGCCTCTCCCGATCTCCCCCTGCTGCCCCTGCCTCCCCTGCCTCCCTTGCCTCCCCCTGCCTCCCCTTCCTCCCCCTGCCTCTCCCTATCTTTCCCTGCCTCCCCCTGCTGGTTCCTCACTTTGGCCACAAAGATCTGGGCTACAGAGAACCAGAGACTCAGCCGGCACCTGGGATGTTTTCAGGTGAAACCGGGAGGTTTAACAACTTGCTAAGGGAGCCCTGCCAGGGACGTGGTGGGTGGGACACGGGAAGAAGTGTCTCTGTAATGGGGACCTGCACAAGGGCTGCCTGGCCGCCCTGCCTTCTGGGCGGAGCAAAGGGCAAAGATCCAGTGAGCGCCTACCGGGTGCCTGATGGCCGGGAGCAGAGAACTCTAGTGTAGGGGACGAGACCATAATACCCGGCCTGGGTCTGAGTGTGGGGCCCCGGGGCCTTCGCCGAGGCGCGATGTCTGAGCCGAGGCCCGAGCGGAAGAAGGTGCCCCCACACACCCGGGCTGGGGCACACGCATCCAAGGGGAGGTCGAGGCAGGCCCGGGGCCACCTGCCTCGTTTCTGTTGAAAGAATTGAGAGGGTCCGTGGGGCCCGGGGTGCTGGGGAATTGCCTGACAGTGGACACTGGACAGATGCCTGGAGCAGAGTTGGCATCAGAGCTGGGGAAGTTGACGCGGACTGAGCTGAGCCCTCTGCAGAGGACGGCGGGGGGGGGGGGGAGAGGGGGGGCTAAGGCCAGCGGGACGTGTGGCCGAGGGGGGCGGTGAGGCTGACACGGGGGGAGGGGCAGCGACGTGCAAGTCCTACCTGGGCATCTCCTGCAGGGGAGGCCACTGGTCACCCCGGGACTTCGGAGGCGTGGCCGGGGAGGTCCAGAGAGGCGGGCAGCTGCTGGGAGCGGAGAGTCCTTGGCATCCGGAAGCCAGATTGGAGTAGGCCGGGGAGCGAGGGGGCGGTGGGGGATGAGACAGTGGGTGCCACCAATTCTGATTTTTTTTTTTGTCATTCCACTGTTTTATGTACACAATCAGCAACGGGAATGTTCTGGAACACCAGCTTTAGTCCCTCTCAAGCCCACCGTTAGCACAAGAAGTCAAACCGTAGTGTAACGTGGCCCGGCCCCTGGTGCCGACTCAGGTGGCAAAGTCCACCTCCCGTGTGGCCCGCGCCCGGGGGGACGTCTGAACCGGCGCCGGCCGCCGCCGGCAGAAGCTGGACGGAGCCCGCGTCCGCGGGGGCGTTGGCAGCGGGCTCGGCACGATCGGGCCCGCCTCTCACTGCAGCTCAGCGAGGAACAAGGCAGCCCACGGACGCAGCAAACACGGCCCACGAAACAGATCCCGTGGTCTCCGAGGCGCCGGGTTCCTTGATGGCGTTGAGGGGAGGATGGGCCGTGGGGCTGAGGGGCGGGGCAGGCTCCGGGTGCGGGAGGCCCCGCTCAGGACTGGGGCTGGGCCGTGGCTGCAGTTGAGGGGCCGGGGGCCGGGGAGCACTCTGGTCCTCACAGACTCCCGCCCCCACCCCCGCGTGGAGCTGCTCAGAGGTTCACATGCACCTGCACGCACACACACGGCCGCGTCCACCCACGTGCACGGGGGCACACGTGTGCCGACCCGCATGCGCGGCTGAGCCCTTGGGCCCACGTTTCCCGAAGGGACAGAGGAGCCCACACCAAGTCCCTTTTTCCCAGAACCAGGGCTGAGAGACGCTGGTTCAGAGCGGAAGGCCCGGCCCAGACCCGTTTGTTCGTAACCCAGCAAGCGCCCCGCTAGCCTGTCTGGCGGTGTGGCCCCGACGGAAGACGAGACACAAAAAGGGAGGGGGCGGATTTCAATTGTCCCCGCCAGTAGGACACGCCCTACGTCCCCCCGGCCCCTTGCTGGTGCCAGACCGGGGTGGGGGCGGGGAGTCTGGGGTCCCGGCGGCGCCCCACAGAGAGCCGTCTCTCGGGCCCGGCGGCCTTACACCCGTGTCTCCACCTCGGGCTCTCACCTCCGACATCGAGACAGCCGCCCGTCCCCCTTGCATCTTGCCTATGAAGCCCACTGACGTCGCCTTCCCCTCACAGCTCTGAGGTCCCCACTAACTGCTGGGCAGGGTAAATTTGGGATTAAAGCCGCCGTATCTGAAGGGCACATTCACATTGACATAAGGAGTGAGGGTCCCAGCGGGTGGCGACTGTCCCACCCCTGCGAGGGGCCGTGCCAGCAGGGGGCGCCCCCGTGCCACCCCGTGCATCCGTCCTCATTGGGGTGAGGAAGGTCCTGGGAAGGCGGGCCTGGGGTCTTGGCCGGCTCAGAGGCCCCCCGCTGCCCTCTGCCCTGCAGCCACCTGCCGAGAGGACTCAGGGGAATGCCGCCGTGATTGTAGCCGGAGCTCCGTGGTGGCGGGGGGGGGGGGGACGGGACCCAACACAAATGCAGAAACAGCTTCTCATCTGAGACTGGGTCCTCCCCGTTCGCCCTCCCCGGTGTCCACGGCGCCACGACTGGGCCGGGACCGAGGGAGGGGACGGACTTCGACGCGCCTAAAGCTTCCTCCGTCCAGCCCTGGCTCCCAGGCGTGGGGACCAGGGATTTTGAAGAGATCAGGTCTTCAGGAGAAAAAGCCCAAACCCGTCTTTTCAAGTAGTCGGTGGCTGCCGCATGGACAGGCCTTTCTGGGACTCCGTGGAACTTGAGCCTTACGTTCTTTTGTGTTTTGTTGAGGGTCGCGTGCCAGAGACAGGTGGGCTTCGGGCTGTCTGGTGCCCTAGAAGGGGCTTCTGCGCGGCTGGTTCCCTCCCCTGGGCGCTGGGCTGAGCAGGTGCAGGGGCCAGGCCGTGGACGCCCGCCTGCAGGCCCCGCCGCTCCCGCTAGGTGGCGCTGCCGCACGTCTGTGTCCTGCTGTCAACAGCTCCCGGGAGGCTTGAGGAGGACGGTCACCTGCTGGCCCAGGGCCTCAGCACCGAGAGGGGGACAGAGCCTCCCCCTCCCAGGGGGCTTGAAGCCTTCATTGCTGGGTTCCGGGAGCCCGGAGCACAGATTTTGTTCAATCCTGCCCGGAGAAGCCCAGTTCTGACCAGGAAACACCCCTCCCTGTCGGTGGGACTAGGACGTGTGCACGTGGGCCTGCCCTGCCTGTGTGTGCGTGAGTGTGCGTGTGCCTGTGGGGGGGGGGGTGGGCTGTAGAGGTGGGAAGCAGTGCTCTCCAGGCCAGGCCAGGCCCTGTGACGTGGGCCGGACTCGTCCAGGCCTGCCTCGCCCTTCCTGAGCCTCAGTCTTACTCATCTGCAAAATGGAGGTGCCGTGGACCTGCCCAGCCTGCTCCCCGCCTGCGGTGAGGCCCCCACGTACGCCATGGGTGGGGGGACGGGTCCTCCCCGTAAACCGTTGCGTGATGTAAACTAAGGGACACAAAGGGACGTCTTCTCTACAATGGCCACGGTGCCCCTGGCAGGGGTCTGATGCCAGTCCTGGGTTTTCAGAGGGCCCACGGTGTCCCACTGTTTTAGGGGGCCAGACGGCCACCTCACAGGGGAGCGGACTGAGGCTGGAGAGAGCCCAAGCTTTCGCCTGGGGCTCTTGCTCGGAGGTTGGGATATGGAAGAGGCACACAGGAGGCCGGTCGGCGTGCAGGAAGCTGTCGGCAACTTGGGGGTCCAGAGAGCACGTGACCCAGGCTGGCGCTGGCCTTTGGGGGACTTGTTACCCCTGTACCCACCTGCCTCCACGACGCCCCCGCAGGGACCTGCTCAGCCGCACAACCTCTTGGAAAGGCCACAGACCCCCGAGGAGGTCGGCACGTGTCGCCCTGGGACCGGGCATCTGGCTAGAGGTCAACTTGTCCCGGCCCGAATGCGGGGACCCTGTGACCGAGCCTGCTTTGTGCACGGAGGTGACCGCCAGAGCCTGGGCTCAGCCAGCACCCTGGTTCTCCTGCACCTGCTGCTTCCTGATGTCCGCCAAGGTCCCCGAACTGCTTGCACAGCCGTGGCTCTGGAGGGGTGGGGCTGGGGGGGAGCAGACAGAGTGCCCTCTGTGGCTTCAGTCCTGGGAAGCCCTGACATCAGGCTTGTCTGTCTTGGGGAGGGGCCCCAGGGAGGTACAGATGCAAAGATTTCTTGACAAGAGGAGCCTTCTCCCCTGTCTGCCCATCGGCCCGGGTGTCGGGAAACCCGTCTATGAGTGGGCGTGGCCCAGGCTGTTTGGCCAGTGGCGTCCCCACGCTGGTGGTCCTCCCAGAGCCAAAGCCGGGCAGCTGTCCCTGGGCAGGGGCAGGGTGGACAGACCCACTAGGCACAGTGGAGGCGGTGCCCAGGGCTCATGAATGGCGCAGTGTGGTCTTACGGGATGCTTCTGAGGAGCTTGGGAGCCCTGGGGGAGGACGGGGAGGGGGCGGGGGGGGGCACAAAGGCACTACAAGGACCCCCCAGGGGCCCTTATCCAGAGAGCATGACACGGAGATGCTGTTCCCAACACAGTGTGTCCTCAGTCCCCCAGAACATCGGGAGTCCCATGTTGTCCTCGGCTCCCTCGGGCACAGGGTCATCCCCTCGAATGCGGCCAAAGGCCCCTCGGGTCGGTCTCGCTGGGTTGCGATGGTAGAGAGGGAAAGTAACACTAACAGGAACATTAGGACGCCTGTCACCACCAGGCCCAGCCAGGGCAGTGTCCTCGAGTGTCCTCGAGCCACGAGGCGGCCCCTCGGGGCTGTGGGTAGGATGATCTGTGATTATCCCGTTTTGCGGAAGATAAGTGGAGGTGTGGGGGTCGGGCAGGGGGTACAGAGCATAGCCTGTGGCACTTGTCTGAGGCCCTGGCTGCTCGAGGCTTGAGGGCACCGGCCCATCAGCCCGGAGAGCAGCCTCGGTCCCGCCCTGCAGCCCCGCCTGTCACTCGTCCCCTGACCCTGGCTGGTGGGCGCCCGGAACAGGCTGCACGGATGAGGGGCTTCTTGCCGGACCCCGGCCGGGCGTCCCCACCAGGGCCCCAAGCACCTCCTGTGCCACTCACCTGTCCGCCCTTCATCTCGGGTCCTTTGTCACGTGGGCCCCATGGGCCCGGGCCCCTCTGTGTCCGTCCGCCGCTTCCCTCGCCGCCGCTACACCTGCCAGCAGCCAGCGGCGCCTTCCGGAGCCTTCCAGAGCCTTCCGGCCCCAATTAGGTTTTGTAAAAGCCTGTCTCTGCCAGCGGCCTTCTGTACAAACAGGCCTCCATTAGCGACTGCAGAGGAACAGCCTCTCCCTGCTGAGCGCGGGTGGCGCCTCTCCCGCCGGGCCGGCGTCCCCCGGGGAACGGGGCCCGTCGCCATGTACAGAGTGCCCGCCACGGCCACCCTCTCCCGCGGGGCGGCTGCGGGTCCTGCGGCCACCTTCTGGCACCTGGCCAGCCCCCCTCCGCGTGGCGGGAAAGAGCCGTCCAGTTGCAGCCGCACGGCTCCTACGACGGACGGTCCGTCGCCCCGTCAAGCGCACGGTGCCCGTCTCCCGCGATTATGCTGCGGGACGCCCGGCCCGGGCACCGAGTGGGCACCGGCCACCCCCCGGGCCCGCGGCTGCTTCCTGCCGACACCCCCAAGCCGCGGAGGGAGGGGCCGAGACCCGGGTCCCTGGCAGAGCAGACGCCCGGACCGGGTTGGCTTTTCCAGGTCCCGAGGGGGCCTTGGGGCTCCCCCGCTGCGGCCGGCTGGGCCCCACCACACACACTGGGAGACCACTGGCCGGGAATTCCCCAAATCATACTTAGATGGCGTCTCTCCCGGAGGTGAGACGGGGCTCTCCACTCGTTCAACCAAAACGCATTGCAAGGGAGGTTGGTGTTCATGAATTTTTACAGCGACACGTCTGCATTTATCTGGCCTTTGTTTTATTTTAATTTTCGTCTTCGCGCCTTCCTGTTTGGGGCCGGCGCGGCTGTGGGGCGGGCTTTGCCTGGAACCCTCGGCGTGGGCTGTCTAAATATTTTATCCGCCAGCTGCTAACAGGACGCGTCATCGGGAGCCCGACCCCTAGCCACACCAGGGAAGGGGGTCCCCGCCCGGCCCCGTCCTCTTTAGTCTTTGGAATTTTCGGCGTTTGGATCACACAGCCACTGGGAGCAGGCTTTTTATCTTTATTTTTGACGAGAACGGAGGCAAAGGTTTCTGCAGATATGAAATCCTCCCGACTCCCACCGACGACCCTGAGACGTGCCTACCTACCGTTTGCTTTGCTTGGGCCACCAGGCCGGAAGGCTCGGAGGCGGAGGTCAGGGGCAGAAGGGGCCGGGCTGTGGGAGGAGGAGGAGGGGGCGTGGAAGGAACTTTCTGGAGATTACGAAGAAAACCAGAGCTGGGAGCCTGTGGGCGACTGGTCATCCGCTCCTTCTGCAGGACCGGGACGGCTGCCCTTCTGAGTCCTTCATTCTCCTTGGGTGCCACCGGGCTCAAAAGGTGCCTATCCTCGGGAGGACCCTGGGTACCTGTCAGTGAGACTGTCCAGGCCTCTTCTGGTTGAGAGAAGTGCAGGGTGCAACCTGCACAGCTGTACATGGAAGCCCTAAAGATCGGCTCTCCTCCAGGGCCCGTGTCCACCTCGGGAGCTCCTGCTGTGGGGTCCCACTCTCGGCACCCCTGCAGCCTTGCGGTGTGAGCGTGCCCATCAGGGATCCCGGGACCTCACCCACAGCAGGTGGGCATCCAAGCTCGGCCAGCTTTGCTCTGAGGGTCCCCGTCCACCTCTGCTTTAGGCGAGCGTGTCTGGGGCAGCGCTGGCCTGGACCCCCTCCCCACCACCTGCCCCGGCAGCTCCCCGGGCCGGTCCACCTCCCGCCTCCGGCCAGCCTCCTGGTGCTTCTGCTTTGACTTCCCCGTGGCGGCGTGACCGTCCCCACCCCGCCAGGTGAGGAAAGCCTGTGGGAAGGGCTTCTCGCCCCCGGCCCCTTGCAAGAAAGGGCCCCCTCGATGCCTGGGCCTCGGGGGCCTGTGCTCCTCAGACGTTCCCGGGTAATCTCTTTCCAGATTGGTGGTTACTGCTGAGCTTGTGAAGAGCACCTCCCAGCAAGCCACGCTCGTCCCAGAATCAGCAGAGGGCGAGGGCGGCTTGGTGTAGAGCCCACTGGGCTCTGTCTCCGCGCTTTGCAAACTTCAGGGCATTTTTGCGGCGATCACGCTCTGCACAATTCCACGGCCTGCTCTTTCTCCTCTGGTCCCCAGGGAGCATCTGGCCCCGTCCAGGTCGGACACGCGCTTTATTACCGGTGCTGTGAAAATCTGCCGTAAGTCCGTGCCATCGTTCACATAAATAGTCTCCTGCGGTCGAAAATTAGGCTGCTTCCAGTGTTGACTTTCTGAAACAACACTGGAGTGGACGAGCCGTGTGCCCGGATGTTTGTGCACTTGCCGACGTCCAGAGCGTCTTTGGAAGTTGAGGACGGCGCCCGGAACAGCCCAGAGCTGGAGTCGGTGAGGGGCCCGGCGAGGGGCTTCTCAGTCTGGTTTGCTGCAGGAGCTGGGACAGAGCCGATCTCAGGGTTTCCGCGTACAGCTGTGCAGGTTGCACACTGCACTTCTCTAGGGACCGCAGTCTTGTTGAGACACAGCGTCACTGGCGAGGCCTAGAGCTGTGTGTGGTGATGGTCCAGCTGGGAGAGGCCGGGCAGGGGGAAACTGAACATTCCTATGGCCTCTGCTGATGGGATCGTGAGCCCAGCGAGGCCAGATGCCGGCTGGGCTGATCATACACGCTTCTGCCCCAAGTCTGGATGGCTGTTTCCCTACCTGGGTGCGGTGAACATGTGTCTGGATGTTGTTGGCCCTACAGGTGTAGAAAGTTCTGGAGGAGGAGCGAGGGTCCTCTGGCTTCCACACGGCCTTTCCCCTCTCTTGGCTTTTGCTGCAGACTCTCTCTCCTGGACACTCCCCGCTTTTGCCTCTTGTCCGGCTCTGGCTCGTCCTCCAGACCCAAGCCACAGCCCTCCCAGGAGGGCCCGGGACGCCCTCGGAGCTCTCACGGCCGAGCGGCGGGAACTCAGGGTCTGCTGGACCTCCAGCTCCTCCGGGTCCCGGGCCTCCCCCCCCCCCCCCAGACACAGGGCGTCCCGGGAACGCGGACAATCTGCCTCCCCCCGCCATCATACCAACAACCTGGTGTATGTCTCAGCCTGGCTACTCGCGGCTCTCTGAAGCTTCCAGAAGGCCTCCTTTATCAGACAGACGGACCGGTAGTTGGCGAGTCAGACCCCCAGGCTCAGAAATGTCTTCTGCTTCTATGGAAACGACCTTGTGACTCGAGCGCAGTAAGCAGCTGTGCCAGGCTCTTGGGCGGGTGAGTGCCACCCACGGCGGTCTTATCACTGCCATTTGTCTGGCTGGCCAGCTGGACTCCCTGGTGACCGTGGAAGAGCTCTTTCTTCCAGGACACTTCAATCGCAGCTTGGCACTTGCCCAGGTATTTGTATGTTTCACGGAAATGATTGATCTTTGGCTGCTTCACAGTCGCATCGTTGTCAATGGGGCTGCTCTGTCAGGGCAGAACTGCTGAACCAGAACCCTTGATCCGGGAGCATTTACAGGCTGGTCGGTGGCGTGGCCGCCCTCACCTCACGCGGCTTCCCTCCGTTCTCTGTGGTGAGAATATGGATCCTGATAAAGCACTTGCCCCCCCCCCCAGTCATCTTTCCATTCACCCATCCACCCACTATCCATCTGTCTAACGTCCATCCGTCCATCCATGCGCCCATCATCCACCTGTCCATCCACCCATCTACCTATCCATCTAAACACCATCCATCTGTCCATCCATCCATCCGTCCATCCATCTAAATACCACGCATCTGTCCATCTGTTCATCTATCCGTCTGTCTTTCGTCCATCCATCCATCCAGGCACCCATCATCCACCTGTCCATCCACCTATCTATCTGTCCATCCATCCATCCATCCATCCATCTAAATACCAAACATCTGTCCATCCATTCATCCATCCATCTGTCTATCCATTTGTCTATCGTCCATCTATCCGTCCATCCACCCATCATCCACCTGTCCATCCACCCATCTATCTATCCATCTAAACACCATCCATCTGTCCATCCATCCATCCGTCCATCCATCTAAATACCACGCATCTGTCCATCTGTTCATCCATCCGTCTGTCTTTCATCCATCCATCCATCCAGGCACCCATCATCCACCTGTCCATCCACCTATCTATCTATCTGTCCATCCACCCACTATCCATCCATCTATCATCCATCCATCCATCCGTCCATCCACCATCATCCTTCTGTCCATCCACCCATCTATCTTTCCATCTGTCCATCCACCCACTATCCATCCGTCCACCCATGCATCCTTGCACCCATCATCCATCTGTCCATCCACCCATCTATCTGTCTATCATCCATCCATCCAGCCACCCATCATCATCTGTCCATTCACCCACCTATCTATCCATCTGTCCTTCCATCCATCTATCTGTCTTATAAGCAGTTAGTCAAAGTGCTTCATCTCTGGCCTTTATTGTGTCAGTTGTGAAAAAGGAATAAAGATGCCCGGCTTACACAACTGTTATGAAGGTAGGTCAAAGGGTGTAGAGGCTGTTGGAACGGGGCTTGGCCGTGGTAGCAGGCAGGGCACTTATTTGGGAGGCGTCCCCGCATGTTAGCATCCAGCATGGTCGGTAGGAGCCAGGAAATGGAAATTGTCTTCGCTTTGGCTCCTGGCCGGTGACCTTGCTAAGTCCTCGATCCTCTCTGAGCTTTGGTTTCTCCACCTGGAAAAGAGGGCCAGTGACATCTCCTCAAGACTTGGTGAGTCAATTAGATGAGGTATGTAAGGTGCTTATCCCCGGGTCAGGTAAATACAGATTGTTCATCGTCATTGTCATCGTCATCAATTTAACAGGAATTTATCGAGTGCCATGATGGCCGAACTGCTGAATTACGTGCCCTCTAAAATTCGTACGTTGCAGTCCTAGCCCCCAGAACCTCGCAGTGTGACTGTGTTTGGAGATGGGGGTCTCTAAAGAGCAGATTAAGTTAAAAGGAGGTCATCAGTATGAGTCCTGATACCACGGGCCTGGTGTCCTTACAAGGAGAGGAGAGTAGGACACAGACATGGCATGGGAAGGACCATGCGGGGACGCAGGCAGAAGACGCTGTCCACAACCCAGGAGAGAAGAGGGAGGACTCAGAAGCAATCGCCCCGCCGACACATACCTTGATCTCGGACCTCCAGCGGCCCAGGCGATGGCGTGCGGCCGTGGGGGAGACCCACCCCTCCCCCCTCAGGGTGGGAGGTTCCGGTGCCCTGGCTTGGCTAAGGACACCCACGTCCTGGACGATCTCTTCCCCGCCCCCGGGGAGGAGGCTTCTCTTCATGGAAGAAGGAGGGTCGTGTACAGATCATCTCAGCACTGCTCTCCCCGAGCACTCTGGGCTCCAGAGGCGGCACCTGCCATGAGTTTTAACAAACTGCCACAGCGACTTGGAGGGACGAAGTCTGACGGGGTCACTCGTGACCGTGCTCAACGGGAGGGGGCGCGCTGCCGTCTGGCTCCACCGTTCCCTTGCTGGTGGCCCCGGGGACAGGTGTCCCCCCAGCCTGAGGTCGCCATCTGACCACAGGGGCCGAGGTGCCACCCGGAGCAGCTTCAGGAGCACCTGCCAAGCGACCAGCACTCTGGCCGACGGGACGTCCACATCCTCAGTGCTGCCTTGCAGCCCGGTACCCCCGAGGCCGGCCTGAGGAGGCTACGTTGCAATTCCAGAAGCTCCCGCCAGCCCAGAGCCACGTGCAGCTCTGCGCAGGGGTGAAGCGGGCACAGCACGGACCCTCTTAGCCCAGGATTCCGGGAGCCAGGCCCCAGGGCAGGGGAGCTTTCATCCGTGATGTGAGAGTTGGGGTTCCTGGGGGGACCCCAAGTATCGGTGTGAGTGTTTGGGGCCAGCGGTCAGGAGCAGTCACCGGAAGGATGCACGGAGGCCAAGGGCTGCCCCAGCCCGGCCACCCTGGGGAGAAGGGCTCGCCCCAGGCCTGCGGTTTAGAGAACTCCCCGGAAAGGAGCTGCAGGGGTCAATCCATGGCCCCAGGATGCCAGAGCGTCGCTCCCACACTGTGTCTTTTAGAAATGGGTCTCCCCCCCCTTGGCATCGTAAACATGAGCAGCTTGCTCACAACGACAGCGGGTGAGGCCTGTGCACGAGCAGTCTTGCTGTTACTGGAGGCAGTAGGATTTAAAGCGTTGTCTGCGAGCAAACGTACCGCCTTCATCACGGTCATTTTTTCTGGATTCGATCAGAGAAACGATTTGTAAGGTTTAGAGCCAGACACGGGCACTCGCACGCAGGCAAGTGTGTTCATCATGCCCATATATACGAGTATTTAAATACCCTCCCTCTTGCTCCGAAGTGGATGGTTAATACTGACCAGTTGCATAGCTGAAACCCAGAGCCTGTGGGTGGGCTTGTCGGCAGCGAGGGAGGCTTACCGGCTGCTGGTGGGGGCCGGTGCGGGGAAGGGGGTTGGGGTTGAGGTGCCAGGGTGATGGTATAGACGTGGCTGGGGTGTAGACATAGCTGTGGGTGTGGACACGGCTGGGGGTGTAGATGTGGCCGGGGGGAGTCCCCAGCGGGCTCTACCCACAGTCCCTGAGCTCAGTCATCCGTCCCTGGGCACACCTTCCCGAGCTGCAGACAGACGCTGGTGATTTGGGCCTTTTCTTGGCTTGGAGGAAGCGGGGCCTCAGGGGACCCCGGGGGCAGGGAGGGGGTGGGGGGCTCTGAGCGAGCGCGGAGAGATGACCGCCTTCACCTCTCGAGGGCAGTGTCGTGTTTGCAAAGCCCTTCTGTCACTGTTTGCCCATTTGCTGGACCCTGTAACTTTGTAAATTTACAAATGACGGGATCCTATGGCCGGGATTGAGCCCTGGGCTGGCACGGAATGGCTGTGTGGTCTTGGGAAAGTTCCTTAAGCTCTCTGGGCCTCGGTTGTCTCCTCTGGATACTGAGGTTAATCGTAAGGCCCTCCTACCTCTCAGCACGTGGAGGGGATTAAGAAACACGCTTCGTGCTCAGCCCGGGGCCAGGCAGGGAGTCAGCGCCTCTCCACCGTCATCCCTCTCCCCCTCCTGCGTGTGCTCCGTACTTCCCGGCGAGGGGTCGAGGCTCGGGGAGGATGTGCTGGTCCGTGTCCTGGGGGTTGTGTCCCCTGGCCACCCTCTGGCACCACGGCGTGACCCTGCCACGCAGCCAGAGCCACCAGCCCACTCCCTGCTTGGTCCCCTCAGGGCTCGGCCCCCGGGGGAAGCCCATCCGGGCCTGCCTGTGCCCGGCGGGCGAGGTCACCTGGCATCCAGGGACCCCAGCTGGGGTGGCACCTGCTGTGCGTGGGCGTCTGTGTGCGCGTATGTCTGTGCGTGCGTGCCTGCTTGGAGGCCGCTGTGTGCACACGTACGCCCAGGTGCGTGCGTGCGTGTGCACCGTCTCTCCTGGCCGTTCCGATCCAGCCAGGCCTGGCGAGGGGCACGGGCCCCCGGGGCCGAGTGCGGGCCGCGCTGGGCATCATTCGGGGCTTCGTGGTCAGAGCAGAGCTGGCTGCGTGTCTCCGTGCGGAGAAACGGGGCCCCCCTCCCGGCTGGTGAGAGTCCCGGGCTCCACCGGGCGGATCTGAGGACACGGCTGGCAGCGCCTTTGCCGGCACGTCCCAGGGCCGCCCCTCCTGCCCGGGTCTCATCTCAGTCCCAGGCCAGAAAGCCCGGAAAAGGGCAGGTGGGCGCCAGATCCCGGGCAGGGCACACGGCTCCCTGATGCGAGACAGGGAATCTGTCCCGTGGGAAGACAGCACAAGCTCCCATAACCCGGAGAGGCCACTCCTCCCCCGGCCCGGCCCCCCGAATCTCACTCCCGCCGCCGTCTGTCCCCCGGAAGACGGGGCCCTGCAGCCAGGGCCTCCCGGGCACAGCAGATGGCAACCTCGCAGGGCTGTAGATATTTATTCCGTAATTATCACACCAGGACCGCACACTCGACCCAAAGCACTGAAGTCGTCAGAACACAATCTTTTTACGGGTAGCAGATTGAAAATCCATCAGTAAGTTCCCATCTATCACCGCTGCTGACAGAAGCCACCGGAAAGAGAAAAACAAACATAAATAAGCTTTGTCCCCCCGGGGTTTGTCGGAAGCCGCCGAGGGGTCCCTGGGGGCTCTCGACACCGACGCCGTCGCTGAGGGTGCCCGCGGCCTCTGGCCCCCAGAGCGGAGAGGAGGCGGCTCAGGCCAGGAGCCGCCCACCGGCCCCCGCCTCCTGCCCACCAGCACCTCGCTGGGGTCTCGCTGCCTCCAGAGCCGAGTGCGGACGAGCAACCCCCCCTGGACATGCCCCCAGCTGGGGGCCGGGAGCAAGTGACCGAGGGAGCTGCCTCCCAGCTTCTGTCCCCTCCCCCCCAACCCCTTGTCTCAGAAGAAAGCTCCATCCCAACCTCCATTTGATAAGGCTCCAGTACGGTCCCAGACCAGGGGGCGGGTGCGGAGGACGAGGGCCCTTGAGGTGAAAGGGTAGCAGGGGTGTCTATGTGGGTGAGCTCCTTGTGGGAGCCGGGGGGGGGCCCGGGGCTGGGTGAGTCAGGGGCTGCGGTCTCGAGGGTGGGGGCTGAGGCCAAGCCCCTCCTCGGGCCATGACCGTCGTGCTCGTTGTTAAGGATGTCGGTTTCGCGGGTGTCCTCCCGGCGTCGCCAGCCTGACCGCGCCTCGGCGTCTCGGCCGTCTGAGCGGACACTCGAGAGGGCAGGAGCCATCCCCACCGACACCAGGATTCTCCCAGCATCCGCCGCGTGGCCATCACCTGCCTCATGGCCGCTGAACCCACAGGGGCCTGGGGGGCCATGACTGCGGCTCTGGGACCGGCCGGGCGGGCGGGACCGGAGCTGGGGGCCAAGCCGGGAGTCCTGACTCCGTTCATCGGACCCCCGGGGAGACGGAGGTGACTACTAATGAATTAGGAATCGATCTACAGATTCATCCACACCTCAAAGCATGTCTTCTGTTTTTACACTTAGTTGCTCGTGAAATTCTACTAACACCAGGATACCGGTAACAAGTACAGGACGGACGGTTCTTTTTTCTTGTTTTCTGCCAACAGCGTTTTTGAGATCTAATTCGCCTTCCGCACAATCTGTCCACCGAAAGTGCACAAGTCAGTGGCTTTTGGCGTATCTGAAGTTGCGCACCCGCCGGGATCAGTGCTGGGACGTTTTTATGACGCAGAAAGGAGCCTCCTTCCTACTCCCTCGGCTCCGAGCAACCACGGACGTCCTCTCCGTCCCCGGGGATCTGCCGGTCCTGGACGTTTCCCACGACGGGAATCACGGGCGCCGTGGTCCCTGGAGTCTGGCGTCGCTGACACAGCGTCCCGTGTCCCGGGTCCGTGCGCGCGGCCGCGTGTGGCTGTCCTTCCCTCCCATTTAAGGCTGAATGACGTTCCATCCGGCGGATGCGCCGCGTGTTGCTTGTGCGATCGCCTCACGGCAGGCATTTGGGTCGGCCCCGCGCCCTGCTTCCTGCGAACAATGCTGCCGTGCGCGCGCGTGCTCGAGTTTTCGTGTGGACGGATGCTTTCGCTTCTCTCCGAGCAGAGTTGCGGGGGCCAAGGGTGGCTCCACACCTGACTTTGGCGCGCCTGCGGCCGCCCCGCCAGCGTTCTCCCCAGCGGCCGCTCCGCCTCTCGTCCCCGCCGGCGGCGAGTGGGGGCCCTCCCGTCCCTACAGCCTTGCCAACGCGTGTTACCTGCTTCTGGCGCTGCCGTCCGGGCGGTCTCTCATTTGGATTCGATTCGCATTTTCCTGACGGCTACGGACGCGGAGCGTCTTTCCACACGCTCTGGCCACGCTGAGCCCCTACCCCCAAACCCTTTCCTCGATCTCCAGCACCCACAGGCGGGCAGGGGTCCCCCCACCCCCAACCACCCCGAGGTGAGGGAGCGGCAGCCCTGGGCCACGGCCCAAGGTCGCGTGGCCCCGTGACAGAGCTGGATTCAAATCCAAGTTGGACCTCAAGCCACGGATCGGCCTCGGGGAGGCAGTGGCCTGCCGCCTGTTGCCTCAGGCAGGCCCCAGAGAGCATTTAGCCCTGTCGGCGAGAAAATGACGGGCCAGGCATTTATTTCTTCTCTCAGCCAGAGCAGCCCCGTGTCTGTCACAGCTGAGCAAATTTACATTAGCAGCTCAACTGTCAGACCCCACGCTGCACGGGGGCCTCCTCGGAGCCCCTTCTCGCACGGCTTTCCGCTGATTAATAAATTAAATTAAGCCCATCAATCCACCCGGCGGCCGCCAGCCTCCTCTCTGCCCTCCTCATTAGAAACACCGCCAGCCTCACGGCCGCAGGGCGCGGGCACCGTGGGCGGGGTGGGGGCCGGCCATCCGACCGGCGTTTAGGGCTGTACGTGGGGCCCCCGGAGGCCCCGGCGGGTGCGTCCGGTTCCAGGAGGGGACGGAGGCCCCACGGGAGGGATTCGGGCTCGGTGACCGGGATGTGGCCGTCGTGGGTGTCGGGAGGCTCACCTGTGCCCGTGGTCGGATGTTGCCTTTGGCCCCGAGTCCCACGTGGCTTGTGCCAGCCACAGTCCTGACCGTCACTGATCCTGTCTTTATTTAAAGCTTTTGATGTTTATTCATTGTGGTTTTTTTTTTTCTTTTTGGTATTAATTTTGACTTGAGATGCAGTGTGTTAAAATAGCGTCTCTTGTGATGATTGGTGCCTTGGCTCTCCCTTAAGTTTCATGCCCCAGGTGTGTACCCGGCGCTGTGCGTCCAGGGCCCGCGGTCGTCCGGGGAGGCGGGGCCGCCCCAGAAGGGTCCCGCAGGGAAGGCCGCTGCCTGCCCGCGGAGGGAAGCTCACCGTGGCCCAGGAGCGGGGGCAGGAAAGAGGAGAGCCTGGTGGCAGTGGGGCACGGGGACGGGTCTGTCTGCACACGGGCTTCCGGGGGTCGCGCGCAAGACGTCTCGCTGCGGCCCCGCTGGCGTGGGCCGGGCCAGGCTGGAGCTCGGGGGGACGGAGCATGGCCAGGAGCGCTGAGCGGGCACAGCTCCATCGGCGGGGGGAGCCACAGCCATGACCGTCGGGCCGCGGGGGGTCGGGGGGCTCCCACCCCATCACGCCCGTCCCTCAACGGTGGCAGCCTCGCTCTCTGCGAGGCGGCGGCCACCTGCTCGCGGGACACACAGGCTGCTCGCAGGCCGACCATTGGCCGGGTGCACCCGTTCTCCCCTGCCTCTTCCCAAGCTGCTGGCCGCCTGCAGTGAGGGACCCTCCACCCTGCCGGTGGCCTCCCTGGCTCACCCGCAGGAGCCGGGGCTCCAGCTGGGCCCCCTCCCGGCCTGTGCTCGTGACCCCCCATCGTACCACCCGCCAAACGTGGCTTACGAAGATGGTGTAAGAGCTTGGCCGTTCTCCTGCTCTCCGGCCCTGTCTCTGTCTCTCTCTCTCTCGTTCCCAAACCGTCCGAAACCAGGCTGCAAATCTCAGAGTGTGAGGGGCCCACCCCCTAGTGGAAACGTTCTCTCACACAACCACAATATATTGTGTCACCTAAAAATTACTAGTTCGCAGCCGGAAGCCGGTCCGTAGATGTGCAAGCTGTCCCCGAATGTCCTTCATGGCGATTTTTTTTGAACTAAAATTCAGTTATCGTTCGTGCATTGGTTTGCTTATGCCTTTTCGATGGCTTTTAGGGCTAGACACGCTCGCTCACTTTTCAGGGTAACATTTGCTTTTCTGTTTATAAAAATGAATTTTATTTTCTAAAAGCCTAAAACCGTTGTTGATGAAACGGGGGCACAAAATGACACTGTGATGTCACGTGTGACTTCTCGGCCGAGGGCTCGGGCTGGGTCCCTGCCGCACGCCCCACACTCGGCTGTTCCCCGGGCGGGGTGCGGTCCATTTCTCATCCCTTTGCTTCCTGAGTCACGGAGTCGCCTGTAAAGGCTCCCCCGGAGTCGGGGTGCAGGTTTCCGGCAAGAGGACCGGGTAGGACTGGCTCCCGGCAGTGCCATGCGCTTCAGGGCGTCCACACGCTGCTGTCACTTGGTCCTTGGAAAGATGTGACTTCCTTATGCCTTAGCGAGTAATCTGTGGGGGGATCCTTTTTTCTGTGGGATTCGATTTTGTTTGGGGGAAGATACAAGGACAGAGATGTGTCAGATCCATGTAAGAAAGGTGTTATTTGGAGAATCTTCCCCTCCACCTGCCTCCGCCCTCCTGGGGACCCATCTCTGTGGCTGTGAGGGCTGAGCGAGGCCGTGCACGTAGCACCCGGCCCCCTACCTGGCAGGTGGCCCTCACTCAGGCGAGCCCTGCCTCGCGGTCACCCTTCAGTGGGTTTGGAAGCTTCCAGAAGCAATGCCTGCTCTCCTCTGTCTTCTGTCTGTACCTTCACCTCCTCCCTGCCTGCTCACCGAGAACGTTCTGGTTGACACACAGCAGGTGCTCAGTAGCCTGAGCATCCAGAAGAAGCCACAATGATCCCTCTCATCTCTGCTGTCACCCCCACGCAGCCAATGGCCTGGTGACATGGGACATGCTCCCTACGCCTTTATCTCTAGCCCTTGCAACAGCAGACTGGGGCTGGCGAGGCAGGAAGCCTCGGGCCAGAGTGGCCCCAGAAAATGGCGGGAATGAATGCCGGGAGTCTGACCCACACGGACACTTCCCTGCTGAGCCCCATGCGCCCCAGCGGCCCCCGTGCCTGACAACGGGGTCTGCCTGCAATGGAACCTGTGCACCTGCCCTCCCGTGCTCTCCTTCAGGTGTGCATGTTCCCGTGCAGGTGGAGGCCATCGGGGGTGTCCCAAATGCCGGACACTGGCATTAGAGCCGGCCACAGTCTGCCATCAGCTGCACCTCTGATTTCCAAACCTCCGTGCCAGAGGCAGTACCCTCCCCTCCTATCAGAAGGAGGTTGTCACCCTCAGAGACTTGTCGCCCAGTGGGGGCTGGGAGGAGAGCTGTGGACCGCCTAAGTACCAGTGACCCAAAATCCCGGCTTCCCGAGGGCTCTGAGGCCGGCCCAGTTGGTTCCCGTGGGTCCTCAGAGGGCTGGAATCCTAGCCGACTGCACCCTAGCTGGAGCCCAGCAGGGGCTCCCAGACTTGAGAGCGTCCGGAAGGAAGCACGAGACTGTGGCGCCTTTCCCATCTCAAGGCCATCCTACAGTGGGGAGGAACCCTTTGGGAGCTTGGCCAAGTCCTCATCCACCCCCAAGGGCCCTGGGGGGACGGCAGGGTGCCCCAGGCCTCCGGGCTCCAGGCCTCCTGGAGCAGGAGGCCAGCTGGGTCTCCCAAACGTCCCCAGTGCTGGTGGCCCAGCCTCGTGGGGCAGCAGGTGTCCTGGACCGGGGCTGGGTGAGAACCTCGCAGCAGGCGGGCACCTGCCTCCTCGTGTGAGTTCGGTGGAGACGAGAGAGTCCTGTGCACTTGGGGGACGGCCAGGGCGGTGGGGCTGGGGGAGGACCGAGCGCGGGCTTGTGGCTGTGCCCTTGCTGGAGGTTCCCTGCGAGGGGCTGTGGGGCACAGGCTCAGTGTTCCCACCCTCGGAGGTCCCCCCTGTTCCCTTGCGGTGGTCCCAGGCATTTTTCACACGGGCAGAGGCAGGCATCTGTGGCGGGTGAAGGCACCAGCAGGTCACCGGGAAGGTGGGGTCCCTGGTGGACCACCGAAAAGAACAGATGATACCAGAACCCAGCCCCCTGACTCCCAGCGCCCAGCCCTTGCCCCTGCCTGGTTGTGGGACCGTGTGCCCCAACATCCTCCTCACCTGCAGGTGACGTGGGCGGGGTGGGTGAGATACGGCGGTCTCCCAGATGGTCCCAAGGGACACCCGCCTGTGTCCCGAGTCACCTCCATGGGGAGGGCGTGGACAGGGTGAGGGGTCACCTGCCAGGCCCGCCCGCTCCTGCCTGTCCCTGTCTTTTCCTCTCTCAGTCTGTCTCTCAGACTGATTGGCATTTTTCGATTCAGTACCAGACATTTTGTATGAAAACTTGTCGAGGCTCTGGATAAAATTGTCTGGGCCTGCTGTTGTCTCCGGGGGGAGACGTTGAATTATGAATCCAGCGTCTTCAATGGTTATGAGATGATTTGGGTTTTCTATTTATGGTGGAGTCAGGATTCAGAAGGTAATTTTTAATCTACGAATTTGTCAATTGCACCCACGCTTTCGAATATATTGGCATAAAACTCGTGTTTATTGACACGCTATCTTCTTACCTCTGCAACCACGGTCAGACACGTACGTGATTATGTGCTCGTCTCGAGTATTTTTTTTTAATTTTTTAAAACATTTATTTGCCCCGGTCGCCTAATGGATAAGGCATTGGCCTCCTAAAATATTTATTTATTTCTGAGACAGAGAGAGAGAGAGAGAGAGACAGAGCACAAGTGGGGGAGGGGCGAGAGAGAGGGAGACACAGAATCGGAAGCGGGCTCCGGGCTCCGAGCCGTCACCACAGGGCCCGACGCGGGGCTCGAACTCACAGACCGCGAGATCATGACCTGAGCCGAAGTCGGACGCTCAACCGACCGAGCCCCCCAGGCACCCCATCGTCTCAAGTATTTTAAATCTGTTTCCCATCTTTCATTCTTGATTGATATTTCCAAAGATTTGTCTATTTTATTATTAATTTCCTCACGTGAACTGGTTTCAATCTTTTTAATGCTCTCAGGGGCGTGTTTTTCTGCTTCCTTCGTGATTCAATTCGAGCTACTTTCTTTGGTTTAGTCTGTCGTCCTTTTGGTAGTGTTTCAGGCGGACGCACCTTGGCCTTCCCTCTTGCCTGAAACAGTCTCCGGGCACCGTGCATTTCCTTGTACTTAGGCGTTAGCTGCGCTTCTCAAGTTTTGACCTGCAGTCTCTTATTACCTTTCGCTATGTTCCAATGTCTGTTCCGACTCCTTCGTTGAGCACGCGTGACTCAGATTTTCTCGATCGTTGGCCTTGATTTCCCGGCGTAGAGTTTTCCCCGGTTGCTGACTTAACCGCTTTGTGCCCAGAGCATGGGGCCTCGTGTGTTGGCGAGCCTTGCTCCCATCCGGGGAGGTCACCGGTTCTCAGAAACGTTTCCCTTCGCGCTGGAAAGATCGCCAACTCCCAGCTCTGGGGTGCCCGTTTCGGCCTCTACAGGTTCTTGTGCGTTAACCGTGTCTTTCGAATCCCCTGCACCCCGGTGGCTGTCCGCGGCGCCTGGTCTGCCTGAGTCCACGTCGCGGATGGAGGCATGATAACACCGGTCCGGGGCGGTCACAGCCTCTGGATGAAAGGCTTTGCTGTGTCCAGTGGCGCCCGTGGCGGGAAGGACTATCCCCACGGTCTGGAGCGGCCGTCTCGACGCTGTTTGCTGGCAGGTGGTCGGGCACCCCCTTTCTCCAGGCTCCTCCTTCCTCCGTCTGTGTCTCGCTGGGTCCCGCGTCCCACAGCGTCTTCTCCACACGGCGCGCCAGCCCCGCACCCACCGACCCGCTCCCTGGGACGCGCACGGCCCGCCGATGCGCTGTGCTCTTTCAGTGCTCTGCACTCCCCCCGCCTTTCCTCTTGCTCGTTTCCTCCTCCTCCTCTGGTTCCCCCACTTCGGATTTCCTGTTAGTCTGGCTGCCGTGGCCTGTATTTCTGGTCCTCGGGTGTTGGGGCTTGGACACTGGTGGCTGTAACTCCCCAAGGACAAGGTAGGCCAGCCCATGTGGCCTTTCCAGCACCGCAGCGGCCTCAGTGCCCACGTGCCCTCCTGCCCTGTCTGTGCCGTGGCTCCCGTCTGGCTGTGGTGTCGGAGAGAACCCAGACGCATTCGGGTCCCCTCGGATCTGGCCTCTGGGGGCTCACGTGTCCCCCTGGGATCACCTCCTTTCAGGGTGGGAAGTGAGGCGTCACATCTGTCTTCTAGAGACAGCCAGACCAGGGCAAAAGGTGTCAAACCTTTCCTTGAACCCAGGGCTCTCAGACGAGGAAGTCGAGGAGGAAACCCCACTATTCTGGAAGCTTCTGTGGGAAGGGGGTTTCCTCACCCACGCACAACTCCTCCACAGCCCTATAGGTCCAGACCAATTGTCCTGGTGGCCGGTGTGACTCAGGACCAGGCCTTCAGGTCCACCCCCGGCCCTGGCTGGGTCTTGCCTCCCGTCCCGGGAGAGGCTCTGCCTGCCTGCCACCCGCCTTCTGAGGGTTTCCTGGTGCTCCCAGCTGACGGACGGAGGGTCTTCTGAGCCGGCTCACCAGCCCCTCCACCCCCAAGCCGGGCTGGGAGCCCTGGGGCTTTTCCCCATTCAGAGATGAGGAAACTGAGGCTCGGGGGGCTTAAGCCCAAGGCCAGACGGCTGCACGTGTGGGGATTAAGTCACCCTCACGCCTCTTCCCTCTTCTCAGACCACCATCCGGGCTGGGGTCAGGGCAGCCCCCACTCGCCCCTCACGCTCCGTAAATCGGCCTCAGTTTCCCTGTTTGACCACGCGTCTGCTTCCTGCCAGAGCACACGCGGGACAGCGCACGTGCTGGGGAGGAGGCGGGAGCGACCACAGCGCTGCGACAAGATGCGCGGCCAGAGAACTGCACGGGTGGGGGTCGCAGCAGCAAGGACGCCTGCAGGCGGGGTGGGGGGACGGGCCGGCCGGCGGGCGAGGCGGGGCGCGTGCACACGGCACTCTGTGGGCGGCCTCTGGCAAGGCGAGCGACGTGGAGGTGAGGGGTCCCCGGCCCATCTTTCTCTGCTGACCCACCCTGGCTCCATGCATACCGGGGATGTTCCGGAATGTTCTCCCCGTGCTGCACTGTTGGAAACTGAAATGCGAGGCAGGACCCGCATGCCCCAGGAGGAGGATGACAAGGAAGCCGAGGTGAGGTCCGCTGGCAGAGGAGGGTGGCAGGCAGCAGGGAAGGCGTGAAGGCCGCAGCCACGGGCGTCCACATGGCCAGGTGACCCAGCAAGCAGAGATGCAGAGACACGGTTGGTGTGGGGCCTTTTGAGCCAACAGCAAAGCTCCCAAGGCAGCGAGACACGGTGTTTGTGGACACGCACGCGAGTGGTGAGGGCACGGAGCCCACAGGATGAGAGACGGTGACGCCAGCAGGGCTGGGGGGGGGGGAGGGGACGGGGAAGGGACAGGTGCCGTCTCGAAGGCTCCATCTCCTCCCAAAGAGGGATGGTTTGGAACAGATGGCAAAATGTTAACATCTGTTCAATCTGGGTGGTGGGTACCGGGGTGTTTTTCACGTGAATTCTCGAGCACTTGGAATATTTCATAATCGGAAGCATTTTAGAGGCTTGGCGGGGAGGGCAGAGGGATGGGGCCCGCTGGACAGCCCCCCTGGGGCGTCACTGTGATGTACCCGGCAGGGCTGGGTGTGGGGACGCCCTGCACACCCCTGTAGGCTGCATGGCGGCGGGGGGAGCCGGCTTTCTGATCCTGGCTCTGTCCCCAGTCCCGGGCACCCTGGGCAGGACCCTTGGCTCTGAGCCTCAGTGTCTGTGTCTGTAGGTGGGGGCCAGCCTGTGGGAGCACCTGGGGCCGTGTCTGTGGAGCGCCGGGCACACGGCCTGCCGCTCAGGGTGCACAACGTTGCCGCCCTCCCTAGAAAGGGCAAAACGAACCAGAAAGACGTCCGAAAGACGTCCGATCATCATCCCTGTCGCCTGTCTGGCTGGCGCGGGTCACGGAGCTGGCATCGCACGACTGGTGGGGAGGCCGGCGGGCTCGGTCCCCGCGGAGGGAGTGGCTGCCGCGTGCCCTCGCCCCGACCCCGCACCACCCTTTTCCCGAGGTCACAGAGTCTTCTGTGACGGAGCTGTCCCAGCCACGGTCACAGTAACCACGGGTCCGCGATGCCATCCGTCCTCCCGACGCTGGGGGTGAAGGTTCATTCACCTGCTGTCCACTCTCAGGGCAGGTCAGAGACGCAGTCACCGGGGTGGGAGGCCCCGAGAACACACAACGTCACCGCTGGGGGTCTCCTGCCCCAGACGCGCAGTGAGCAGTCGTGACCGCCAGAGGACAAGCCCGAGCAGGAGCGGTCGTGCGGACTGCACCCCTCGCTCCTTCAAACGTCAGGCAGGAAGGACAGCGGCGCCCGAGGGCCGTGCTGGTGACTGGGGCCTCGGGGCCGTGACCGCGGGCGGCGGCTGACGTTTGTGGGGACCGCACGTGCAAGTGATGGCTGCACGAGAATGGAAACGTCTGGTTCTAAGAAACGCACGCGGGAGGGATCGGGGGGTGAGGAGGCCTCGACCCAACAGCGCCCTGTGGCTCAGAAGGGTCCCGTGCGCGGACGGCGAGACCCTAACCGTGAGGGGCGGGCTCGCTCGCGGGGCTTCTTGGCGTTATTCTTGCCCAGAATTATATCAAAGACAAATCCCGAATGAGTAACATAAAAGTTATCAAAGAAAGAACAGATAATGATAGAAATGGGAGCCTCGCAGGGCTGGGGTGGGGGGTCAAAGGGCAGACCTGGGTGCCGGTACATCTGTCTGTTTGTCCTGCGGCCGTCGGTGGCCACGGGACCACAGGGGCTGAGAGCAGGGGCCACTATCCCCTCACACCCCCGTTGGTGGAGGTCCCACCGCCAGCTGTCCCCACAATGGGGTTTGCCCGGCGGGCAGCCGGGGTGGGAAGGGCCGGCGGGCGGGGGGCTTTGGGGTGTGGAAGGCAGGCCCTTTGTGGCCACAGCCCAGGGTCCAAGTTGTTTAAAAGCGATTCCAAGATGTGCTGATTTTCTGAGCCTGGTGAAAGTCACATGAGATGCCGGGGAGTGACTCTGGGGGGGCGTCGTCCTGATGGGGAGCGGCTTGGGGTCCCACACACACCCTCTGGCCCTCCCACCCCCTCGGGCTCCAGCCTTGACGGGGTTGGGGGGGGGGGGCTGCCCAGCCGGCTGCAGAAAAGGCACTCTGCTTCTTTGAAAGGAAGAGGTCTGTTTCTCGAGGGGCTCAAAAAACAAAAAAACTCCACATATAAAAGCAAATGTTTGCAAAAGAATCACCATTGCCTGTTGGTTTCTCTGAGCGTCGGGAGACCAGCTTCCAGGCACAATAATGGTCCCCAGACAGGACAAAGCTTGTAGCCGGTGAGCGCGGTGAATAGCGGGGGAGACGGGGCTTCAGCCCAAGGCCAGCAGGTGCAGCCCAGCCCCGAAAACCCACGGCTCCCCAAGAACCCCAAGTGCGGTCCGGACAGGCCCCAGGGGGGGCCCGGCTGCCTTGCCAGGGGGCCGCCCACCCTGCCGCCTCTTTCGTCTGCGGCCTCCGGTGTGAAGTTCCCGGTGACAGACCTGCCCACCAGGCACGAAAGCAACCAGGAGGTAATTAAATGCCAAGTCCGAGAAAAGCCTCCGCCGGCCTCGGCACCTCTGGGCGCGTCTCCGTTCCTGGTGGCGGCCTCAGGGTTGACCAGGAGGCTTGTCAGGATTTCAGAGGAACCCGGTGTGATGGGGCGGGGAAGGGACAGCCGGGACTGACACCCGGGTAATCACCAGGAATGAGACCGTCTGCACGCGTCTCTGCGCCTCTGTGCCCGCGACACCAGCTATTGTTACGCGGGGCTGCGTCGGGCGGTTGACCCGCCAGGTCCCGGCTGAGAGCGGACGCCTCCGGGGCCCCTGCCCTGAGCCCCCGGCTGTGGCTGCCCCACTGCAGAGGCCAGGAATCTCGAAGTCTCCTTCCAGCCTGTGAACCGGCCGCCCTCGGAGGCCCATGTATCATAGCACACCCGATCTTCTCATGTGGCTCAGCGAACCCAGCCCGTTGTGCTCCTGACTGTTCCCCTCACCCTCCTCCCTCCCTGGGGGACCAGATTCGTTCCCTGTATGACCCGAGAGAGAGAGAGACAGAGACAGAGAGAGAGAGCTGGAGCTCAGATACCCTCACCTGGGGTGCGCGGGGCTCCCCACCACCCACACTGTGGCCGGGCGTCGGGAGACCGCTGACCCTTGGCTACTTCCCCAGAGTGCCTCCCACCAGGCAGCCGGGTCCCTGCTTCCTGCTCATCTCCTGGGGGTGCGGGAGCTCTGACCCCACACCTGGGTGGGGAAAGGGATGCCTGTCCTCCTAAGACAGGTCCTGGGCTCAGGGATGGGGCCCGAGGGCATTTATTGGGGACTGCATGGCTGGTGGTGGCGGGGAGGGACAGAACAGCCCCTTGGCCGCTCTCTGCCTCTCACGGGCTCAGCCGGAAGAAGCCAGCTGGGTGCCCGGCGACTGAAAGCACATTCCTTTCTTGCCTCCCAAAGGGACACTGGCTTCTGGATTTTAGTTTTTAGCTGCCAGCTCAGGTGGAGAGAGGCTTGTCTGGGTCTCTTGCCTTCAGGCAGAGCCTCCCCTCTGACAGCCTACTGCCTGCTACTGAGGCTGGGCCCCGGGCTAGCCCTTCCCTGTCCCTATGTCCCTTCTCCCTAGAGAGACGGACCTCTCTCTGCTCCTACTAGACCTCTGGCTGGTGGGTGAGAGCTACCCTGTAGACAGAGGCTGGGACGTGCCCCCCGACCCCCGGGGAGGGAGCCCAGGTCAGGGGTCTGCCCACGGGACAGGGGGTGTAGGTTCCAGGCCTGCGGCCTTGCCTCCCCCACCCCACCCGCCCTACGGGGCCTCCCCCACGTCTGGAGGCCCAGCCCCAGTGCCCTCCAGGGTCTGGCCCCGCCTGTGTGTTCCAGTCATAGGTCCTGCCGTTGGGGTGGAGACCGGGGGTCTCCCTGGGATGGCCCTGCAGACTAGTCGGTCCTGGATGAACAGGAGGGAAGCACATACCCTTTATTTATGTGAGGCCAGCCAGGCAGCGAGAAGAGAAGCAAAGCCCAGAGTCCGGGCCTGGTGGAGAAGAGAAGAGGGCCCCGGGGAGCCTGATGAAGCAGGGAGGAGGGAGGGCGTCCCCCAGACCCTTGGGCGTTTCCTGTTGGAGCCCTGGAGGCAGCGTGGGTGTGCGTGTACCTGGAGGTCCCCGACTGAAGGTGAAGGTCCTGTCCCTGGCGGGCGCGGCAGCCAAAATCCAAGGGGACCTGTCTGGGGCTCCGCCTCGGAGCCCTGAGCTCCCCGGGGCTCTGAGTGTGGCTTCTGCCCCCCGCCTGCGGGCCCCTAAGGCGCGATCTACCCCTGCGGGCAGGTGACGGGCGGGAGCGCACCTTCCCCGGGCGCTGGCCCGGAGGATGCCCTCTGGGGCCTCGGGAGGAACCCAGGATTCGAGACTGAGCTACCCCGTCCGTCTCCTGCTGCATAGATTCCGGGTCGTCGATGCCCGGGGTGGGGGTGGCAGGACTGGGCTCTTCCCTCAACAAGCTTCTTCTCCCGCCCCATCTGTCAGACCACACTGGACAAGGAGTCACCGTGGCCTCCGAAGGAACACAATCAATCTTCGATGGAGTGTCCACCCCAGACCTCAAATATCCAGGAGTTTAGTTCCGGATTCAATACGGCCACAAGGTTTCAATGAGGCCATTCGTTCAAAACCAGTCATGTCTGAGTCCTCGGAGAGCACGGTGCATTTGTCTGCATCTAAGGGAGGCAAACAGGCCAGGTGGAGACGCCGTGGCCGCCTTCCATGTCTGGGGCTGGTCTCTGGATGTGCTCCCCAAAGTCTAGGGGGGCTGGGGTCCTGCGTGGTGGAGGTGGAGGGGAGGACCCTTGCAGGTCGCCAGCTCATTCCGCCCATGTTACAGATGGGAAAGCCGGGCCCAGGAAGGCCCAGCTCACACAGCCCGTGAGGGCGGGATCCAGCTCTGGGCAAACTGGACGGTGGGTGTTGGTTGTAAGCCACGGAACAAGGGTGGGGGAAGGAGGGACGGGCACTGATGGATTCCCCAGTGCTCAGTGGCTGTTTACTGGACGCAATGACATGCCCAGCGAGCAGGGAGTGGCCTGACAGATCCGGAGTGGAGGAAGCCCGGGGCTCGCGGGTCACCGGTCACCCCCCCCCCCGCCGCCCGCCCTGTGCTTGGAAGCTTCCGGCACGGCCGCGGGCAGGCCAGCCAGACCTCGTGTGTCCCGCCACCGAGCCGGGTGCGGCCACGGACCGACAGGTGGGCAGGTGATGCCTGGGCCTCTCTGGCCCCGCCAGCCTCCCCGCCGTTCCCCAGGGCGTGACACCGCCCACGCTTGGCTCCCGTTCCTGCTGGAGCACTTTTGTTTCTTTCCAGTTTGGGGCCGTGATGGGCGAAGCTGGGTTGAGCGCTCACGGACCGACCGTGGTGTGGACGCACGCTCATCCGTCCTCCGTAAGTCCCCTCGGAGCGGAACTGCTGGGTCCGGTGGTAACTCTGCGCATAACTTGATTAGAAACCGCCAACGGTTTCCCAGAGTGCTCGCAGCGAACAAGAGAGTTCCGGCATCTTCCCTTGCGTGTGTGGTGCGGTCAGTCGTTCCGCGGGTGTGCCCCGGCGTCTCCGCGTGCTCCCTGCTCAGCAGGGGGAGCTGACGATGAGGGTGGGCAGGCGGGCCGTGGGGACCTGGCTGTGACAGGCGCTCAGCCACCTGCTCTGTGTGCCGTCCGTCTGCCTGGTTCCAGCCCAGGCGCTCCTCAGGCTTCCGTCTCACCACTCTGGGCGCGTGGGGCATCGTGTCCGATGGGGGGGCGCCTGCGGCTGCGGAGGGGCATCCTGGGACCCGGAGGGGCCCCCGGCTCTGGACGCAGGGCACCCACTGGGAGGCCGACCGATTTCTGCATCCAAGCCCTGGCCTGAACGAGCCCCTGGGTGGGTGAAGGTGAGGGCCTCTGGGGCCTTGCTTTGCCCTTCCTTAAAATGGGAATACCTCTGGAGGGTGGAGATGTCAATGAGGTTGCTGTTCCCCTGGGGAGGTCGTCCTGTTGACAGAATGGTGGCTCTTCCGCAGGGAACCCTTTCGGCCAGCGCTACCCAGGGGTGGTCTGTGAGCCAGCCGCGAAGTGCTAAGCGTTTAGGCCAGAAAGCCACAGAAACCGAGAATGTCTTAGAGCCACTTGACGGGATAATTTTGTCTGTTGAATCTAAGAACAGAACATTGGGGCTTATGATTTGTGGGTTTTTAAAAAAATGTTTCTGTATTTTTGAGAGAGAGAGAGAGAGAGAGAGCGTGAGCAGGGGAAGGGCAGAGAGAGGGGGACAGAGGACCCAAAGCGGGCTTTGTGTTGCCAGCACAGAGCCCGACGCGGGGCTCGAACCCGCAAACCGCGAGATCACGTCCTGAGCCGAAGTCGGACGCTCAACCGACGGAGCCACCCCGGCGCCCCAGTTTGTGAGTTTTTGTTAATGAGTGTTTGGGGGGCTTCATTTCTCTGGGATTGGTCTGTGCTGATCAGAAAAAAACTACGCCTAGTCTTTGCCACGGTGGGTTTGGGAAATACAGATGAAAACTGTGAATAATAAACTTTTCTCTTTACAAAAAGCAGCATGGGGGCGCCTGGGTCGCTCCGTCGGTTACGCATCCGGCTTCGGCTCGGGTCACGATCCCGCCGTTCGTGGGTTCGAGCCCCGCGTCGGGCTCTGTGCTGACGGCTCGGAGCCTGGAGCCCGCTTCGGGTTCTGCATCTCCCCCTCTCTCTGCCCCTCCCCTGCTCATGCTCTGTCTCTCTCTCTCTCTGTCAAAAAGAAATAAACATTAAAATAAATTTTTTTTTCGAAAGCATCATGGCAGCGACTGTCGCCGAGCGCAGCGTGGGCCCCAGCGGGCGTTGGCGGGGGTCCACCTGCCTTCTCGACAGACGTTGGGTGGGTCCGTGTCAAGGGCCTGCCGAGGTGACGTCGAAGGAGCGACCGCGGGGACGCCCAGCGCCCACCCTCTGGGGTCCTGCAGACCCGGGGCGTGGGCCCCCCCAAAACACAGCGGCTCCTTCACACGGTGGGTCCCCGGGTAGCCGTCGGAAGCGTTGTCGGCACAAGATCGCAGAGGAGGAGGTGTTCCTCCTTCCGTGCGTTTGTGCGACGAGTGTTTACTGATAACGTGCGAGGTGCCTGGCAGGTGCCTGGGAGACGGACGTGTTTACTGGAGATGGCAGCCTCTGGGCGCCCAGCGGCCCTAAGGTGTGCAGGGAGACACGGGTGCCCCGGGCACTGCCGGGCCCTTGCGCGGGAGGGGGGTGGGGGGAGGAGGGGGCGGGCTTTGTGTCTTCCCTCGGCTTCCCGGGGCGTCCCACGATGTTCCGTGATGAATGTATGTGGCTCACGAAATTAGATTTGGAAATAAATGCGATTTCAGAAGGCTCCATTTGCATATAAACAAGGGTGTGCGGCAGGAGGCCCCTCGTAAGTCATCGGGTCCTGTCTCCAGGCCTCTCCCTGCCGACCCTGCAATGGGTTCCCGGCACGCATGCCCGGCTCCCCCAGCCCCCGCTCCCCAAGGCCCCAGGACATTGTTCTATCTGTCTGAGTGTCAGCCTGTGCCCCCGACCCTCCTGGGAAGCAGAGCCCTCCCCTGGCTCTCTGGACCCCCACCCGGGCCCCCCGCCCTTCAGCCCGCTGGCTGTCATGGGCCGAGGCCAGCAGAGCCGAGGTCCTCCTGGGGGTCGGCTGCAGGTTTCCTGGCCTCTGCTCCCATCCCAGCCCTGGAACACCGGTCCCCACCTGGTGAGCGGGGACAGCTCACCTTCCCGGAGGGGCAGGGGGCTCTGGCTGGGACGGGCTTACCTTCCACTACGTCCTCCTAAAGATGCCCTGAGGACCGTCCCCACGTAGTCCCGGTCACCCGGCTCTGGCCAGTCCGCACATCACTGGGGTCCTCACGGAAGGGACTTTGTGCTGCTGGCTTTTCCACCGGCTCCTTCTTCCTGTAGCTGAGCCGTTCTGCAGAATTCAGCTTGGACGCCACCTCCCCCAGGAAGCCTCCCTGGCATCTTCCCTGGGGCTGCCCGGCCGGCCCGCCGCTCCCCGGGTTCGGGACTTGCTTCCCCGCCTGTCCCGCGGGAGATTCTCGGTTCCCCCCACCGGTGGCAGTTCCACGGGGCCCCGCGTGTCTCAGCCTCACTCTGGGCACGTGAGCGACGGGCACAGGGCGTCAGCTCTGCCCGCAGCCTCGGAGGAGTCGGTTTCCCAGGAAGCGCGCCCGCAGGGAAGCGTCTGTGCCTCTCCTTGCCGCTCTGCCTGTCCCAGTGCCAAACATCTGACGTGCCCTTTTGGCCACAGAACAGTCAAAGCCAGGCTTGGGGTGCTGGGTCCTCAAGGGCCGTGAACAAATCCTAAATGGCTTGTGTCCGCGAGCTGTAAAGCACCCCCTTTGCTCCCGCTTGACCCCACACACGCGCGTGTCAGGGCAGGGGAAGGGGGCGTAGTGCCTGGGGGTTCTCCGAGCCTCCCTCCCCTGTCTCCTCGCCTCTAAAACTCGGCCAGATGCTGTTTCCATGGCAACCCTCTCTCCTCCCGCGGCAGCGATGCTGGAAAAGCCAGTCTTCAGCTTAATCTTCCTGGAAGTCTGGCACCAGGGTGCTGTTTCGGAGGAAGTGGGGGCCGGGCCCGGGCCTGCCCGCCGCCTTGCTTCTGAGGTTTGGGGAAGGTGCCGCTGCTGCCGTTGCTATCTTGCTTCGTGCGGTGAGCGGCCATCGCCGAGTGGCCCCGGGGGATCGGCCCGACCCCTCTGACCCTAGGCTTCAGACGTGCGCACGGTTCTGTTCGTGCCCGAGTCCCGCCGCCGAGGTCTCCCGGAGAGGACCGGGCCCGGCCAGCTTTGACCGGAGACAGATGACCCTCGGGTGGGTGGGTCTGGCGATCCCCCCGCCTTCAGCTGTGTGACCTCAGGGAAGTCACTCGACCTCTCTGAGCCCTGGCTCCTGAGCCCTTCCTGTAGTGTAAGGGAAGTAACGAGGATCGGTCCCGGATAGTCGTGGGCAGAGCGAGCTCTCAGGAGTCCCGAGCTGCCGCCACTGGCCCCGACACCTTCCTCGTCACCTTCCAGGGGACACGTTGCCTCCCACCCTGGCAGCCGTCCCCCCACCCCCCGCAGGTGGCGAACCTGAGGCTCAGAGAGGTCGAGGCGCTTGCTCAACGGTGCGCAGCTAGTCTCGGCGAGCAGACGTGCCGGCCCGAGCCTGTCTGAATTCGGGGTTCGTGTGGTCTGAGCACACGCCGGGCCGGGAGTAAGCCGCGTCTTGCTGGCTGCTGTCCATCCCGGGTCCTCAAGAGGGGTTTTGGTATTTGTCTCCGAGGTGGTAGTTTGCTCTGTGGGCCGTCGGCTTAGGTTAGCGGGGGAGGTGCAAAGAGCCCACGGCGTTGGCAACTTCTCGGCTCTGGAAACATCAGCCTCCCGGCGAAGACGGTGACGCGCGGGCAGACGGCGCCCTCCCAATGTGTAGCCCCGGCGTGGCCACCGCCACGGTTCAGACGAGGGACAGAAAGTGGCACTTGTCCCCGCAGGAGGCAATATCCCGGGGCAGTGTGCGCGGAGGCTGCCCTGAGCGGCTTGCCCGTCACTACTGTGGGGCCCCTGCCCCCCGCCCGCGGGACAGCTCTGGCCCGGAGGAAGCGGCAGACGCCGGTCGCGCTGGCTTTGTCCGCTTGCTGTCTGTACCGACGGGGGCTCCTGGGCACCTGTACTGGGGCTTCTTGTCGCTCACAAGCTGTCCTTTGCCTCGCCTCCCCGACTCTCTGAGCCTGAGCCTCCTCGTGGGAAGAATGGGCCCGAGGGTGGCTGTGACCTTGAGCACCGTCGTCAGGGTCGTAACGGATGGTCCCCTGGGCGCTCCCTGTACCCCTCCTTCAAGGACACACGCGTGGAATACGGAGGCCGCGGCGCTGCCTGTGCTGGGCGGTGGTCTTTTGAAGACGTCCTCCCTGCTGGCTGCTTCATGCCCCCGTGAGTGGATGAGGCCCCATTTTTCACACGTGCTCCAGACTCCTGGCGGCTTTCCAGTGAGTCTTGCAGCATCCACGAGTGTCCTTTGTCGGGCCGGTAACTGGTGTGTTATGCAAAAGTCGGGTTGGTTCTAATGATTTTGGCTGACCTTGAAATGTGGGTCAGCTGCCCTTGGTGATGTGGTGGGCCCACTGCGTTTCTGGAGACCGGTGTCCAAAGCCAGCTGGTGCATTCATTGGATTTTACAGGAAAAAAGAAAAGGAGGGAAGGAGGGAGGGAGGGAAGGAGGGAGGGTGGGAAGGAGAGAGGATGGAAAGGAGGGAAGGAAGGAGGGAGGGTGGAAAGGAGGGAAGGAAGGAGGGAAGGAAGGAGAGAGGATGGAAAGGAGGGAAGGAGGGAGGGAGGGAAGGAGGGAAGGTGGAAAGGAGGGAAGGAGGGAGGGAGGGAAGGAGGGAAGGTGGAAAGGAGGGAAGGAGGGAGGGAGGGAAGGAGGGAAGGTGGAAAGGAGGGAAGGAGGGAGGGAGGGAAGGAGGGAAGGTGGAAAGGAAGGAAGGAGGGAGGGAGGGAAAGAGGGAGGGAGGGAAGGAGGGAGGGTGGGAAGGAGAGAGGATGGAAAAGAGGGAAGGAAGGAGGGAGGGTGGAAAGGAGGGAAGGAAGGAGGGAAGGAAGGAGAGAGGATGGAAAGGAGGGAAGGAGGGAGGGAGGGAAGGAGGGAGGGTGGAAAGGAGGGAAGGAAGGAGGGAGGGAAGGAGGGAGGGAGGGAAGGAGGGAAGGAGGGAGGGAGGGAAGGAGAGAGGATGGAAAGGAGGGAAGGAGGGAGGGAGGGAAGGAGGGAGGGAGGGAAGGAGGGAGGATGGGAAGGAGGGAAGGAGGGAGGGAGGGAAGGAGGGAAGGTGGAAAGGAAGGAAGGAGGGAGGGAGGGAAAGAGGGAGGGAGGGAAGGAGGGAGGGTGGGAAGGAGAGAGGATGGAAAAGAGGGAAGGAAGGAGGGAGGGTGGAAAGGAGGGAAGGAAGGAGGGAAGGAAGGAGAGAGGATGGAAAGGAGGGAAGGAGGGAGGGAGGGAAGGAGGGAGGGAGGGAAGGAGAGAGGATGGAAAGGAGGGAAGGAGGGAGGGAGGGAAGGAGGGAGGGAGGGAAGGAGAGAGGATGGAAAGGAGGGAAGGAGGGAGGGAGGGAAGGAGGGAGGGAGGGAAGGAGAGAGGATGGAAAGGAGGGAAGGAGGGAGGGAGGGAAGGAGGGAGGGTGGAAAGGAGGGAAGGAAGGAGGGAGGGAAGGAGGGAGGGAGGGAAGGAGGGAAGGAGGGAGGGAGGGAAGGAGAGAGGATGGAAAGGAGGGAAGGAGGGAGGGAGGGAAGGAGGGAGGGAGGGAAGGAGGGAGGGAGGGAAGGAGGGAGGATGGGAAGGAGAGAGGATGGAAAGGAGGGAAGGAAGGAGGGAGGGTGGAAAGGAGGGAAGGAAAGAGGGAGGGAAGGAGGGAGGGTGGAAAGGAGGGAAGGAGGGAGGGAGGGAAGGAGGGAGGGTGGGAAGGAATCGAGCAGGACAGGGGACCTGTGTGGCAGAGGGTCAGGGGTTGCTGTCACGCCTGCCACCATCCCCCACCTTCTGGGCCTGAGCGGGAGGCCACCCTGGGGCTGCGGTCTCTTAGCCTCTGTTTCTCTGGCCTCTGTTTCCCCAGCTGTCATTTCAAGGAAAGTGTGCTCTCTGCAGCAGGCAGGTGGGAGAGATCTGCCGGCTTGAGGGGAGGGGCCAGGAGCCAAGGAGGCGGGAGCTTCTAGAACAGGGAGGGGCAAAGGAGGGGATTCTCCTGCCGCCTCCACGGGAGCCTGGCCGTGCCCACACCTGGAGTTCAGCCCAGCGAGACCCATTTCAGAGCCACAGGTAGTTAAGGTGTGTGGTGATGAGTGCCGTGTCTGTGGCCGCGTGTTGTGGCCGCAGCAAAGCCGGCCAAGGAGGGGGAGGAAAAGCCGGACCATGAGCTGAAGGGCAGGCCAGAGGGGCCCTGGACTTAGCCGCAGGGCGTGGGGCAGTCACGGATGTGTCCGAACAGCCTGTGACCGGGTACAAGTCGAGGTGCAAAGGGGCAAGGACAGCAAGGGGGCAGGAAGGGAGCAAGGGGGCGATAGGGCCACAGCCCCATCCCCGGAGAGAGGCTGGTGAAGGGAGCAGGGTTCACGGCCGGCTGCAGAGAAGGCCTGGCACTTGTTTATGGGATTTTACGGCTGAGCTGGGAGGTTGAACTCGGGTGGTGAGGGGTCGCCCCTGAAGGTGACGCTGCAGGGCTGTGGCGAGATGGGGTGGGGGGAGCGGTCAGGGGTCTGTTTGTCCCTGTTGGCTGGGGAGGGGTACCGATCGGGTCTGGGGGCGCTGGTGTCCAGGAGGAGCACGAGGGGCTGTGGACTAGCGAACCTGAACCTTCGCAAACAGATGCACCGCCCCCCAGCCCCCCGAGAGCCTGCCGGAGCCCCGCCAGTCCTGGTCGTCCCCTCTGCCCTGGGCCGTCGAAGGAAGACAACGCAAGGAGGGAAGAGAGGTACTTTGTTTTGCCTCTTTCGCGTACGGGCCCCCGATGGGCATTCCCCGAGGACTGTGATCCTTCGTCCTCAGGACGACTGGGGAGGACGAACCTTGTCACCGTCCCCACTTTGCAGGCGAGGAAACCAGACCTTAGAGGAAGACGTCATCGGCCAAGACCAGACGTCGGCTGCCCCGTCCACGCCCCCCAGATGCTGCCCCCCGAAGGCAAGAACGTGAGGGAGACAGAGTGTCCGGACAGAGGAAAAAGAGCCGGGAATGTTCTTCGCTAGCATTCGCTGCGCCCACGGCACCTGTCAGCACCTACTGGGCACGGGGCTCCGGAGACCCTGTCTCTAGAGGTTCCCCAAAGAGGGGAGATTCCACAGACGGGGGTCTCTTCCCAGGGAGGCCCACATGCCTGTGTGTATTTACACGGACCGGCCCCTTTCGGTCACGCCGGGGTGGATCGTAGGAACCGGGTCCCCACTGCGACCCTCCGCGGGAGTCCCGCCCAGGCAGCTTGGGCACAGAGAGGAATCCACCACGAGCTCCAGCTGGACAGCGGCCCTGCCGTCCGTTCCCACCACCCCTCTCCCTCCCCGGACGCTGGCCGGGCTGCCTGGTGTCTGTCTTCTCTCTGTGGCTCAGGTTCAAGGTTCCCACCGTAGCCGTGTGCCACGCACGTCTGTGAATGAACAACCGAAGGAACGAATAAATGCTTGCGATGCAAAGTCTGGCTCCGTTGTCCCCTCCGCCCCCACCTATCTGGCTATGTCTGGGCCTCAGTTTCCCTCCTGTGAAATAAGGGGTTTGGTGACCTCTGCGTTCCTCCCTGCGGGGCCGTTCTACGACTGCCCAAACACGGCAAAATTCAAGGGGTTCCGGACGGTTTTGGTGTATGCTTTAGGCGGGCTGCTCAACCGCTCTGTGCCTCAGTTTCCCCCTCTGTAAAACTGAGTCCTTCACGCTCTGTCCTCACGACCTGGGCTCTGAGAAGACCAAGCCAGGCGCCGCTCCCTGGCACCTGGCGTCGCTAAAAACCCCACGGCTGGCACTTACGGCCGTTGTGACGAGCGACCTGGGGCTCAGACGATTCCCCACCAGATGGCTCCTGTCACGGCCAGATGGACCTTCGGATGGCCTCCTTCTCTGCAGCCCCACCAGCCCCAAGCTCCCCGAGAGCAACCCACTCCCCCGTCATCTCTTTAAATATTTACGCGGGTGTGATGCAAGGCCGGGCGCTGATGGCCGGGCGCTGACGGCCTGGTCTGGCACTCAGGCCCCGGTGGCAGCCTTTCAAGCTTCATTTTGATATTTTGTTGGAAGAAAATTGACCCAGAGAGAAAGCAGAAGCTTTTAAGGCATTACGATGCCAAGAGCTTAAACAGACCCGGCAGGAACTTCACTTAAGAGGAAAAGGGGCCAGCTCTGCGAGCCTTCCCCTGGGCCTGTACCCCCTGGGCCTCTGCAGCCGGGTGGGGGGAGACGGGGACAGCAGGCCCATGATTTCATGACAAATGAGGGCCGTCTCGGGTGGACGAAGCCCTGGACTGGAGGGAGGCTCCACGCCCCGGGTCGTCAGCGGGGGCTGCCGAAGGCTTGAGATTTCCTGCTGCGGCCTGGGCTGGGGAGGTGAGGTAGGGGTGTTCTGAGGTGACTCTGCTCTGCGGGGCCAGGAGAGCTGGGGCTGGGCTCTCTGGGGGACAGGGCCCGGCTCAGAGGACAGTCCCCTGCCCACCTGTCCTCCACAAAAGGAGACAGGAGACCAGAGACAGCTTTTGGCCCGGGGTCAGGTGCCTGGACACACCTTGGCCCGTTGCTTATAAATATGATAAATGACATCATCCCCCTGCAACTCGGTTTCCTTATCTGTAGACGAGGCGATCAATGTCCGTCCGGCCGGCCCCCCTGCAGGGTGAGGGGGTCCGGGACAGTTCAGAGCTTAAGGCTGGTGGACGTGACGCTGCGTCCTGGGTCTGCTTCCTCTCGTGGCCCCGGGGACCCGAGCGTCACTTGTCCCATGGGTACGGAGCGGGGTGGGGGGTGCTTACGGGGTCACCTTGTAACATCACCGAGATCCAGGGACATACCTCATGTGAAGCCACGCGGCCCTCGCGTGAAGACGACCCTCCAGTATGGGGACGCCCTCCTGCCCATGACTGGCGCTCCACAGCAGGCACCAGCAAGTGGTGGGAGTGCCCGCAACGCTCTCCGAGCCCGCTGGGGCCAGAGCCAGAGACCGAGGCCCTTCCCCAGCAAGGACACGGCTGCTGATTGAGGATTCTGTGAGTAGGCTTCGGGTCAGGGCCGACCTTTGCTTAGCAAATGCTTTTCCAAGACATCGCAAAGCCATTACGCCAACGAGTTTTCCAGGGTGATAGCAAAAATAGCTTACGGAGCAAACATCTCTAGAAGCACTTACGAATGTCCAATCGAACCGCAGATTACTTGAGTGCTAACTTCGATAAATTCTTGTCTGTTCATTAAGAAAGTTCTGGAGCTACACGGAGCCCTCTGCAACCCACGCAGGGGACAGGGGACACATCACCAGGCTGGGCCACAAAGCCAGGTGCACTGGCCGTGTGGCAGAGCAGTGTTTCCATTAGGTGTCCTCCCTTCTAGAAGAGTCTGGGCATCACAGAGTCCCTGCTGGTCCCTTCATCCTGAGCCGGTGCCCCCGGGGACGATGCTGCTGGTCCCTTCATCCTGAGCCGGCGCCCCCGGGGACGACGCCGAGGAGACGTCCGGCCAGGCCCACGGCGGCCCTGAGAGGGGACCCCTGCTCTGGCTCCACACTCGCGATGCCCCTGCTTCTGCCTGTTATTAATGAGATAGTCGGTTTGGCCTGGAAGCAGATTGTACAGCTAACTAATGTGTCTGTAGCTGAGAATTATTTATTGCCTGTGATGGCTCTGCCCGGGTTTTCAATACATAATTCATATTTTGGAGAATTCTTTTTTTCCTGAGCTCAGAGCTGGGAGGAACACGAAGCCTAGAGTCAAGGCCACGTGTGAGTGTCCCCAGCGCGGGGAGAACGAGGCCTTGGCTGGGGATGCGGGCCGTCTACTGCCAGACGGGATGGGGTGCTGGCCGGGGAGCCCAGAGGACCCGGGGGAGCCTTCTGGAGCTTCATGCCCCAGCCTCGGTCTCTTAGAAGAGAGACTCGGGTCCCCAGGAGTAAGCTTCCTCCTCCAATTCGGAGGCTGCTCTCGAGGCGGCCCTCCGTGAGCAGACAAGCCAGGCCTGGACGGCGGGGTGGTTCTCAACAGAGGGCAGGAGAGCGGGGGTGAGATTCGGAGATCGCCACCAGCGCTCGGAGAGGAAGTCAGCACGGGTCATGACCTCTGATTATTGGAGATGTCCCCCGCTCTGGACTAGCTCTGCCCGGGGCCAGCTTTCTGCTGGAAGGCTGGGCCTTACGGACCCCGGCGTGTCTCCTAATCCCTTGATTCTAAAGCGATCACTGTGGCCAAAATGCCCCGGAGAGCAAACGTAATAAGAAAGGAGGCTTTGAACAAAATTGCTACCAAGAGATCAAGCGAACTCAGTTTGGGAGGTTTTCTAGTGGCGGGCGGCAGGCGGCTTACCTCCGATGATGAAAGCGGCCGGGGCCCCAGCCAGCACCTCAGGTCTGGGCCGTAAATCCCGGCTTCTGTCGTTTGCATTCATTCTTGTAAAACCTCAGCCTCAGAAGGACAGCGGGAACCACAATAGCTCGGCGAGGATGTGAGCAATGATATTAGGGATGAAAAGGATACAGTCCCGGTCTGTGAGGGACCGGGGAGGGCAGGGAACAGAATGCCTGGAATACAAAAGCGTCAGCGGAGCTCGGGGCCAGACGCAGACGTGTGATGGGAGAGACCACATCCAATTGCACCGAGACATCTTAATCCGAGCTCATTTCTCTCCTGCAGACTAGAGGTAGGTGGTGATGGGGCCGCAGGAAATGGGAATAGCTCTTTAAGGAGGGCGTGTGTGTGCCCGTGCCGTGCGGGCATTTGTGTGCGTGTGTGCGCAGGTGTGTGCCTGTGTGCGAGCACGTGTGTGTCCTATCTGTGCGAGCACGTGTGCACTGTATGTGTGCCTGTGCGCACAGGGGTGGGTGTGGTGCATTTGCACGCGTGGCCGTGCGTGCACGCCCGTGTGCGTAGGAGCGCACGCGCGTGGCTTGCATGTGGTCGATGGTGAGATATCGAAGACGTCCGTGCATCGCAGGGATCCGTCCTGGGGCCCGGTCCCGCGGGAGCACCAAGAGGGTGTCACAACCCACCAGGCACCTAAACTGTCAGCCAGGTTGGCCAGGGGCCTCCGGTGATAGGCGGACTCTGGCTTCCTCGGGAAATGCAGCCAGGAGGGTACTTCCCAGGGGAGGTGTGCCCGGCGTTCTACGCCCCGTCCCAGGCCAGGGGCCGCCCCCTTGTGGGCGTCCCAGCCTTGGGGAGTCACTCCGGGGCATCCAGCCCTCCTCCAGGCCGGAGCAGGCTTCCCGCCTCCGCACTGTTGACATTTGGGTTGGGAAATTCTCCGTCGTGGGGCCAGCTGTGCATCGCGGGATGTTTCGAGCATCCCCGGCTCCATGAGCGACAACGTTGGTGGCATCTCTCCCAGTGTTACGGCCACAAATGCCGCCGGCCATTGCCAAGTGCCCTCCGGTCTGGACGTTCACCTGTTCAGCTTCAGGCCTCGGGCTCTCGTGGGGTCGGTCATTAATCGGACAGGGAAACACAGACCACGGAGCGGCTCAGCTCTGTGCCCGGCTTGGCGTTGAGGCTTTGGGTACTCTGACAGCCAGCAAGGCCAGGCCCTGCCTTTGGGGCTCAGGACAGGGCAGGACAAGTTTGCCCCTCCCCCTTCGTTGTCTGGACGCCAATACCGTCCCCTCCTACTCCCAGAGGCCGGTGTTTGTGTCCGTCGTCCCTGTCCTTGGGGCCAGGTCAGCCAGCCCCGAGGCTGGGATCTGCGGGGTGCCTTTGCTTACTCCGAACCCCTCTCAGGGCCTCTGTAGCTTTGGACTTGGGTCCTCTGCCCCCGTGGAGGGGCTACCCCTTTTGGGGCCAGTGATCGTGGGACCACACGGACAGCTGTCCCCAGAATCCGTCCGGTCTGGCCACCTGTCTCCTCTTAGGGAACCTGGACACCCAGCCGTTTCCCGGGGTCTCAGCCAGAGCTACCCAGGGCTCAAGTGTCGCTGTGGTTGTGCGGTTGGGGGGCCCAGGGTCTGCCTCCGCTGGGCCGACGGGAGCCTGGCTCCCCTTGGACGCCCGGAGAAATCTCCCTGACCCCACCGAGCTCTGTGGGGCGGGTACTGAGCCCCGGTGCTCATCAGGCAGCCCCCTGAGTCTGCTTTAGGGGAAGGTCAGGCCACACCGCCCAGCAAGGCGTTCACCAGGAGAGATGCCGGCCCCGAGTCCTAACAATTTGCTTTAGCACTAATTCTCCCCAGAGTGTGGGCGAGCTGAGCAAAGTTAATTCAATAATAAAAAGCAAGCATTGCTTCATCCGTAAGAGACTCGGTCTCTCCAGGCTGCCGAGTCCGGGTTGGATGGAGGCTCCAGTGAAGTATTTATTTCCGGGGCGTGGTGTCTGGGTCCCTAACGTGGGGAGGAGAGGACAGCAAGGCCTTAGCTCGGACTGTTTTTACCCAGTCCTCCACCGATGCTGGGCCCTCTGAGCCTGTGCTAATCAGGTCCCAAAGATCTGACACATCTCTGGGGGGGGGAGGGGGGGGAAGATACACCTCACGGCGTCGCTCAGGGACCAGCTCCTAACTCAGGGCTCGGACTCCCTCGTCTGGCCACCCAGCTCTGAGTCCGGCTAAGAAAATTCCGAAGGGGTAATGGGAGGAATCCGGGCCGTGATCGGGCCACACGCAGAAGAACCATCTTGGAATTGGCCTGCTATCACCCAAAGTCAAATCCATTTTTTCTGAATTAGGCTGAGCTGTGATTATGCCGCCTCTCCTTGGACCGCTGTCATCCCTGGGGCTCGGGCGGGCGCCTTGCCAACTGTGTCTAATTAACCATCACAATGGTCCCCGCGGATGGGGTGGGCTGAGCCTGAGGGGTGGGGGGTGGGGGGAGGGAGGAAGGAGCCCATGGAAACAGAGCCCTCCACCTGCGGGGGGGATGTGAATAATTCACATGCCGCCTCCGCAGGTAAGTGCGGCCTCTGGGGCTGTCAACTGTTCAGGGACATCTGAAGGCCCCAGGCTGGGACCCCTCCAGTGGGTTCCGCTGCTTCCTGTCTGCGCGTCTCTGAACAGCTGGCCTCTCTGTTATAAATGCCACCTCGCCGAGTTGGGGAGGCCACAACAGACAACACAGGGGACCGAGCTTGGAGAGCTGTAACGTGTGGGCAAAATGTCAGCTCCTCTGTTTGCTGAAGGCTGAGCCCAGCAGGGGGTGGTGGTGGTGGGGGGGCAGCGGAAGAGGCCAGAGACCGTGTCACCCTCCACTGTGAGGCTGAGGACGCGTGTGAGGCTTGTGGGACCCTGGTCACTCTGTCCGCAGAGTGGGTGGGTCCTGAGGCTCCCCAGGCCAGGCGGGCGGGAGGGCCACCGGCCGTCAGCGGGAAAGGGGGCCGCCCAAAGCCAACGCTGACTCTGTCTTCCAAGGTCACGGTCACCTTCCCACAGGAAGCCCTCACTCAGACCACACCCCTCCCCGGCCAGGTGGAGTCCGGGTTTATGAGGGGCCAGGGTCACCCTTCAGACAGTTCCGATTTTGGTAAGCTGGAGCCATCGGGATTGCACAAGGACTCCCTGTATGGTCGTCCGTGCAACAAGTGTTTATTAACTTCCAACTGTATACAAGATGCCGTGCCTGGGATAGGATAGGAATAGAGCTGGCTCAGAGAAGGAGGCTGTGCTCTGAGTGCTATGAAGCGGACAGGAGGCCAAGCACCGGGGCCCCAGGTGAAGCGCAGGGCAAGCTCAGAGAAGGAGAGAGAATTCCACCCAGGAGAGGCTTCCCGGAGGAGGCGGCCCGGATGGGGGGTGGGATTGGGAGGTGCACTAACGGGGAAAGAAGGGAGACCTGAGGCTCTCCATGTGTCCTGGGGACGCGTGGGGTGTGGACGGTTGCAGCTCCCGAGCACAGCTGGACCTCTGCCCTGGCCGGGCGGCCCTAGGGTCCCGGCTCTGAGCAAGGGGACGCTCTCCCCGGCCTTGTGCTTCATGTTGGGGTCTCGGCAGGAAACGCCTCCTCTCCAGGCAGGTCCCTCCTGGGGACCCTGGGATCAGGAGGTACGTACGTACGTGTGCATGGCGTGCATTTGTGCACGTGTGTGTGCAGACACCTACCTCACCGTCCTGAGTGCCTCGCCGGCAGCCCCCCGATTCAGGGGTGGGAGGCGGCCCCAGGGAGGAGCCCATCTGGTGCTGGACGAGCGTCCGCGAGCTGAACTGGGTGCTTTTCCTGCCGGCGCGAGAAGCTGAACCCCAGCCCAACGGCCTGCCGGCGACCTCCCGGCGGGTGAGGCTTGTCCGCCTGGTCACGCCACATCCCGTCCTATCTGATGGGTGCGACTTAGTCGCTTAATTATTCAGCAGGTCTGTGCGCGTTTGGACGCCCTGGAGGCACCTGCTTTCGGGCGCTTTGAGGGCTTTTCCTGTTTCCCCTTGCCATGGCCAGCAAGATGGCCTGCGGCCCAGGAAAGGATTGTGCGCCCCCCGGGGTGCAGGACACACAGCAGGCCTGTCGGGGAAGGGAATGAGTTTCGGGGGGGGTGTCTGTGACAAAGGACCCCAGAGATGTTTTGGTGGCACAAAACGACAGAGATGTGCCCCCTCCCAGTGCTGGAGGGTGAAGTCCCTGGTGGAGATCTGGGCAGGGTCTGTCTGTCCTCTCCCGGCTCCTGGTGGCCCGGGGTCCCCTGGCCTTCGGCCTCCTCACTCCAGCCGTCAAGGGCAGCCTCTCGGGATCTCTGCGTGTCAAGCCCCCTCCTCTCCGCTTAGAAGGGACTATGTGCCCCCCCACCCTCGGTGCTCCGGCGGCCCGGCGAGGTGGGACAGTCGGGCTGTGGAAGGGTTGGTGGGGGGGGAACACTCGTGCACAGGGTTTTGCCTACACCCTCATTTCCATTTGTCTGCCATAAACGCGCAATCGCGCGGGACCGTATTGTGGCGCACGCTCCGATTCTAGAGAAAACCGCCGGCCTGTTGTCCGGAGCGGCCACGACGTTTCCCACGCCCTCCAGCAAGGTCTGCGTGACCCGGTGGCTCCTCAGCCTCCCCCGCATTCGTTGTGCCCACGGCTTTTATTTCAGCCACTTGGATAAGCCCGAGCCCTCCTTCTCAGCTCCGTTCCTCCGGGCCTCGGTTTCCTGGACTGTAAGTTGGCGAGATTCCTCACCCCGACTGGCTCAGAGCTTTCCCTGGAAGCCATCCAGGCCGCGAGGAGGCGGACGCTTTGCAAAAAAACCTGCCTCCACCAGGGTTCTGTCCCCAATTCCGTGCAGGCAGCGAGTTTAGCCTGGCCGTGGGAGAAGGGCTCTCAGAGGAGGTGTGACTGGAACAGGGACAGGACCGTCACGGAGAAGACAGCTCAGGACCGGGGCAGGAGTGTGCTGGGTGTGCAGAGCCTCCGGGGGAGGGGGGGGGTGGCCGCCTGGCCCCGGAGGGACAGAGAGAAGCTCAGGGTGGCCAGTCCTGGAGGGAAGGAGGTGGCGGCACCAGGGTGGGAGAGGCGGTGGGGAAGCAGGGGACAGATCTGGGCTATATGTTGGAGCGGGCGGGGCTCCTGAGGCTGGGACGGGGTGCAGCGAGTGGGGGGACGGAGAGCCCCCAGCCGCGTGGATGGTGGAGCCATCTACCCGAGGAACGGAAGCCCGGACGATGCAAGCCGTGGGGTGGGGGTTAGGAGTCCCGTGTCAGCTTCCATGAGCCGGTGCTCCCCACGCTGGTTCCCCTCCTCCCCAGGTGAAATCCCAGAGCTACTTTTGCCAGACTCCCCCGCGGCTCAGGTGTGGCCATGGGACCTGGCTTGGCCAGTCAGCAGCAGACCAAAAAGCCAGTGCAGCGGAGAGCCCAGGAGGCTCTGGGAGGCAGGTGCTGGTGACGGCGTCTTCAGCGTGTGGGGGCAGTGTTGTGGGGCTCCGGACACCGGGTCCCAGCCTGAAGAGCGGGGAGCAGTGGGAGGCTGGGGCAGTGCTGTCTCTGCTGGACCGGCCAGCGCGTGGGTGGACGTGGCTCCGGCCGTGTGTTCCTGGTGGCGGCATTCCCCCCGGATCGTCCCACCTTCCCGAATCCACCCGTGGTGCCAACACCGGCCCCCAAGGGCTGTCCCACCGCTGAGAACAGAGCCCCACATCGCTTCCCGCATAACTGTGTCCAAGAGTCCCTGGCCACCTGGCTGCGGCCCGGGTGCTGCTCGAGACTCTTGGTTCCTTCGGGGAGACCGGCTGCTCACCTCCACCGGCGGCTCTACCTGTGAGGCTGGGCAGGCCCGTCCCTCGGCGGGGCTCACGGCCAGGTGTTGCCAGACACCCCTGGGCTAGATGCCAGCAAGGTGGGTGGCCGTTTACGGCCGGGGTGTAGCAGAGACCGGGGTGGGGACAGTCCCCGTGAAGTCCTTGAGTGAATCTAGTTCGGCTCCATCAGCAAAGCAGGGGGGGGGGGGGCGTCGCCCTCCTCCCAGCAATTAGGAATCAGGGAGCCCTCAGTAAACCTGCGACCAGGCAGAGGAAGCTGGGGGGAGGTTTCTGGGGGCATCTGCGGACCCGCGTTGTCCTTGCCCAGGGAAGACAGGCCTGCTGCAGAGCCCCTCCAGCACCCCCCACCCCCAGGCCGCTGCCCTGCTTCCTGGGCCTGGACCATAGGCCAGCTCCTACCCTGGGGTGTGGGGGGTCCTCCTTAACTCCCGGGGGCCCTGTCTGAAGAGCCGTGACGCTGCGGACAGCTTCTCCTTTGACCCATGGGGCCCCGGGCTCCAAATGGGAGTTTATGAAGCATGTGCGGGGCGCTCAGTAAGGGCTCTCTGAGCACATGGTCCTGCGTCCCCCTCCACCAGGCAAGCTGTGTTTCAGGGCGTCTGTTAGGCTGCCGGTAGGAGGTGGGGGAAGATCCGAGCCGGCTCCCGCTGTCTGCTTGCTGCCGTGCCGCGTTGCCTGGTCGAGGAAGAGCTAGAGCATTCTAGAACATTCAGCTAGCCTTTGGCTTCTCAGCTGAAAGCTTCCCCTTCCTGACCACTTGGGACTGGATGCGGCCGGGGGGGGGGAGGTGTGTGTGGGGGTGCATGGCCCTGCCTGGAAATGGGGTTGCCTCTCTCCAGCCCACCCTGCTTCCTGGAGTTGAGCTTGGAGGGTGGCTGCAGGACCCCCAAAGGCTGCAGGGTGGACTGTCTTGGAGCTCCCGGGGCCCCAAGGCTTTGTGGCACCTCCTTCTGCAGAATCGCACAGGCTTTGGGGCATGTAAGCAGAAGGGCCCACTGGGGCCCGGACTTCCCGGAAGCCCCGTCTGCCCCAGCCCGTTCCCCCCAGATCCCTATGCTAACGCCAAATCCCTAACAGATGGAATCATGAGGTGGGACCTTTGGGATGTGATCCGGGCCATGAGGGTGGGGCCCCCACAAACGAGATCAGTGCCCTTAAAAGAATTGGCCAGAGAGCTTGCTCCCTCTTTAGCCGCCACGTGAGGTCATGAGGAGTCGGCTACCTGCAGCCCAGAGCCTGATGGTTCCGGCACCTTGGTCTCAGACCTCCGGCGTCCAGGACTCAAGAAATAATTGTCTGTCGTGGATAAGCCCTTGGTTTGTGGCACGTTGTCATAGCAGCCGGACAGAAGATGCCCCCACGGTGACCCACCTCACAAGGTTGCACACGAAACTCTCTCTCGCATCCCCTGTCCCGATGGGACCTCGCAGCAAACACGTGGGGCTTCCGCAGGGCAGCGGGGGGCCGAAGCAGCTTGCCTGGGGCACTTACAGCGCCCGTAAATCTCTCTCCTCTCCCCGCAGCCTGGACCGTGCCCCACACGTGTCCTGGGTCTCCCTGGCGCCTCTGACCTGCGGCCCCTTCCAGACGGCTGGAGACTTCTCCCCTAGGGACACCTGCGGGTGTGAACAGTCCATTTCAGGTGGGTCTGAGGCGGGGGCGCCGGGCGTCAGCAGGGAGGGTGGGGGATGGGCTTTCTTGAGGTTCAGCAAGCAACGAGGGCCAGGACCTGATAATCGCCCACTTTGCCTCTGGGACCCACAGTCCCCACGGGTCTCGGGGCAGTTCAGCCCACGGTGCTGTGCTAGGTGCCTGGACGCAGCCACTGGCAGACGCCGAGGCCACTGGGCACGCTTTGCTTCTGCGGCGTGGGGCGGAGAGAGCCGGGAGGCGTGTCGCTTCAGAAACTGCCCAGGGCAGTGCCCGGGAGCGGGGCCAGGTGAAGCAAGGGGACTGTCTCCAGCAGCACAGAGCTTCGCCTCCAGGGGCAGGGCTGTGTGGCTGACCTCACCGCTGCAGACATTCTCACGAGCGCCTGCCCTGCTGTCCCGGGCTGCCGCCTGGGGCCGCCTGGTCATTCCTACCTGCGGGCAGTCACTCTGCCTTTGTCCCCTGGCTCTGGCCCCTCTGCTCTCCCCGAAGTCCCCGTTCATGGGCCGGGGCTGGGCCGTGTCCCCTTCTCCGTCCGCAGGTCTCGACGGCTTTCGGAGTCCCTGGCTGCTCCTGGGGAGTTGCTCTGCCTTCTGCCTCGGTCGTCCGGCCTGCGCCGGCTGGGAGCCTCTGCAAAGCTAAGTTACCCGCCTTTTGTTACGACGCGGGCCCCGGAGGACTGAAATCAAACGCGTGGCTTCTGTGGAGGGAGAGGGAGAGAGGCGGCTAATGAGCGGCTGTGCACATCCCAAGTCCTGGGGGTTAATTCCCAAAGAGCCGGATCAGAAACATGCCTAAAAGCCCAGTTTGATAAATTTCCAGGACGCCAACCCCGAGTGGAGCTAGGAGAGCTTGAAAGGAGGCGAGGTGATTGATGTGTTCCTCTTTGTTTTCACTGCAGCTGTGGCTGGGACGCGGCCGGGATGTGGCTGGGCTGTGGCTGGGACGTGGCTGGGGGCGTGGCTTGGGCGTGGCTGGGCGCATGGCTGGGGGCGTGGCTGGGGGCGTGTTTGGGGCGTGGCTGGGACGTGGGTGAGACGTGGCTAGGGATGTAGCTGGGGATGTGGCTGGAACGTCGCTGGGCCGTGGCTGGCACGTGGCTGGGGGCATGGCTGGGCGTGGCTGGAACGTCGCTGGGAAGGTCTGGGATGTGGCTGGGGCGTGGCTGGGGGCGTGGTTGGGGCGTGGCTGGGACGCGGCTGGGACGGCCTTTGCAGAACTATCTCTCCTCTATTCTTCATCCTCACTCCGTCCGCCTTCATCTCCACCTGACCCCCCCCCCCCCCCCCCGGGACGCTGACCCCTGAATTCCAGGATGGGCGCACTCAGCAAGGTCATCCTTCGTGTCAGTGCCCATCCTGAATCCACGGCCCAGGAGCCCGGGGAGCTGACCCCAGTGCGGCCTGGCTGGACCGCCAGGAGGTGTGGGGACAGGCTGCCCACCGTGGAATCAGGGCTGCAGCGCTGAGCAACGGTCACGGCCGGCACCCCGTGGGCCCTGGGCCCAGGCACGCCCCGGGAGTGGCAGGAGGTGCTGGTGCGGTCGGAGCCCCTGGGGTTCAGTCTCCCAGCTCCCCCAGAGAAACCGGGGCCAGGACAGAAAGCCTTTCAGAATCCTGGAGGCCTCTCCGCTCCCTGAACCCCTCGTCCACGTCCCGCTTTCCGGTGTCTGCGTCCCCACAGACCCGTGCTCTCCCTCCAGGATGCCTTGAAACCCAAACAAACAAGACAACTTCTCCCTGGTCCCGAGCCCTGGCGTTCCTGTCCTTGTTAATATTCTTCCCTTTGTGCTAAGTCTGTTTCACGAAACAACACAAATAGGCCCGCCAGCCCCAGCAGCCTCCTGGGAGGGCGCGGGAGGAAGAGCCAGCGGGCAAGCCGGCTCTTGGAGCCTCCTGAGAAGCCGGGGCGGCGGGAAGGGGGGCTGGATGGGGGCCACGCTCATGGGGTGGGGGGTCGGGCAGCAGCTGGTGGTATTGGCCGGACAGGTCACAGCAGGGATCCGGGCAGGAACTGTGGGCTCCCCGCCCTCTGCTACCAGGGCCCCCCTCCCTTCCTCTCTCTCTCCTCTTGCCCCTGCAGACAAGGCCACTCCCAGGCCTGCCCCTCTCCTTTCTTGTAGCCTCTCAGGTCCAGGGGCCAGGCTGGTACTCCCAGGCCAACGGTGGGTGCCGCCCGGCCCTACTGGGGACGGAGGGGATTAAGTCAGGCAGTCCAGGGGTTCCATTCCCAGCCTCACCATCTGTCCACGGAGGATGAGCAGAAGGGAGGAGAGAGAGGGGGAGGCTTGCAGCCAGGCCAGCCCGCCCCCACCCGGTCTCTCTAGAGGTGCCCCCCAAGATCTAAGCAACCCAGGTCCGCACCTGCAAAAGATGCCGTCCACACACCGCTGGGCCGAGCCACCGGGGGGCCACCCTGTGCCCACCCACATGGAGGGGACCCAGCCCCAGCCTGTCCCCGTGCCCCTCACCCCCAGCCTCCCACCACCTGCGGCTCTCCTCCCCATCACCAACCGCCCCTGCTGCGCCCTCGCCTCCAGATGGTCCCCTGGGTCTGTCGTCCCCAAAGCACAGCTTTTGAAACATACATCTCAGCCCCGTCTGCTGTTGTCACCGCTGCGATCATCTCACCCAAGGCGTGTTTACTTATCTGCTTATTTATTTATCTGGGAAGACACCGGCGGCAGGGGCTTCTTGGCCCCTCCCGGCTGCCCACAGAACGTGTGGACAGATGCTCTGTCCCTCCTCCACAGACCCAGCAAAGCCCCGCCTGGCTGTGGACCTGGGCAAGCCCCGCCCCCTGTCGGTCCTCGGTTTCCCCGGCTGTAAGCTGAGGGGGTGGGGCTAACTGAACTCGTCAGACCTCCTCCCCTGATCCTGATTCTGACAGTTTGGTCAGCAACTGGCTCTGTGCCCATCCCTTCAGGTGTTCAGGGTGTGAGCCCTGTGCCGGCTGATAGTGCCCCCCAAATTCATGTCCATCTGGAGTCTAGAGAGTGACCTTATCCATCCCAGATCGGGGCAGGCCCTGCATCCGAAGACTGGTGTCCTTACAAGAAGGTAGGGGACGCAGACACAGAGCGACAGGCATGTGATGACAGAGGCAGAGAAGGAAGGCAGGCGGCCACAGGCCCAGGAAGAGACAAGAAGACTCCTCCCCGGGAACCTCCGGAGGGGACACCGTGATCTCCAGAATGGGGGAGCCACCCCCCATCACGGGTGCTAAGGGAAACCCAGAAAGACTACCATCGGGAGAGCCACCGTGTCCCCCACCTGTGCACAGAGGGGCCCCACTGCAGATGGCTAGTGAGCAGGAGGCGCCCACCCCCCGCTGGGTGTCGGGACAGGCTCCCTCGAGGAGGCCACTTTGTCACAGCTGCTCAGTCCCACGCCATGAGTGTGTTTTGTCATCCCCTGAAGGGGGAGGTCACTTGTTCTGGCCCTGGCGCCTGTGTAGGGGCTTCGAGGAAACAGGGAGACACTCCTCGGCTAATTCACGCCTCCCAGCAGGTGGCTTTGAGCCCTCCTGCCTGGGCTCGCCTCGGGCTGCGTCCAAGCACCTTCCTTCTCTGTCTGTGGGTCCGCTGAGCAGTGACTCCGTGCCAGACAGGGGTGAGGACAGGAGAAATGGGAGGGCCACGGCTCCAGTGGAAACGGCAGCCAGCCAGTGTGAGATGAATAAGGGACAGCAGACCCCCAGGACTCACAGATCATTTATTCACTCCTTCATCAAACACTTGGTGGGGGCTCTTGATGGGTTTGTGCTGAATCCTGGGACACGGCCCCTGCCCTGGGCTAAGGGACATCTATCCAGACCCGTGAAAGGCCGAACGTGGTGGGGGGAGGGGTGTCTGCCTCCATCCTCGTGTCCGGGACAGACCTTGTGGGCTGAGGGGGAGGGATGGGTGGCGGAGGGCAGGAGGTGTGCAGAGACCCAGAGGCACGTGCGCTGAGCCATGCGGTGGTGTGTGTGCAGCAGCAGGAGGGAGGGGACGCCAGGCCGTGAGCCCCACGCGGCAGATGTCCCTGGAGGTGGAGCTCGGGGGCCCGTTCGGTCCTGAGCAGATGAGGGGCCGCAGACAAGAGAGGCTCCCCTAGGAATGTGTTTGATTGCCCCGTGGGGACAGAGTGGGGGCAAGACTGAGGTATGGTGACGAGGCAGGCATCATTGGTGTCCTCCAGGCAGAAAAGGGACAAGGGATGAGACAGCGGAGTGACCACTGAGCACCAGAGCTTGGAGATGGCAGCGTGGGATGGAGCGGCTTGGCGGGTGGCGAGCAGGCGAGAGCACATGGGAGGGGTCTGGGGGAGATGGTGCCTCCCCGAGTCCTGCTGGGGTGCCCTCCTGCGCCCCCACAGCCCCGAGCCCGCACCGAGTGCTTGGCATCACTGTGGCCAAGACAGATCCGGGCACCACCCTTGGGCTGCAAGGCTGCTGGGTGTTGGCATCATGGGGTCTGCCTGTGCCTGCGGAGGGGGCATTCTGCAGCCAAGGCGGCCAAAGGCACTAAAGCAACGGGCCTCCCTGGCGGCGGGTGACTGCCTCTGTTCCAGCGATTGCTACCTTCCAGAAATGCCCCCAAATGTAGCTCAGTGCAGGTTCTGCATGGCCAGCTGCGGTCTAGCGATCATTAATATTAATACCATTCATTAATATTGATAATGTCAAATGGGCTGCAGCTCAAGTTATTCTCAGAAGCACCCCGAGGGCCACCCTGCTACTCAGATCAGGAAGCCGGGCTGTTTGCCTACGTCACTCGGGTCTGTGGTTAGAGCGGGGGTCCCCACTCTGATCTGTGTGGCCTGGAAACTGCAGCTGTCCCCTAAACTCCGCCCTTCCCCCCTGCAACTAGAGTTGTCCCGCCCCCTAGACTCTGCCCCACCCCCCTAGATTTCTTCCTATCCCCTAGACTCTGCCCCACCCTCTAGACTCCTCCCTGCCCCCTAGACTCCGCCCCACCCCTAGACTCCGCCCAATCCCCTAGACTCCTGCCTGCTCCCTAGACTCCGCCCCACCTCCTAGACTCCACTCCACTCCTTAGACTCCGCCCTGGCCCCTAGACTCCACCCCACGCCCTAGACTCCGCCCCACACCCTAGACTTTTTCCAGCTCCCTAGACTCCGCCCCACCCCCTAGACTCCGCCCTGGCCCTTACACTCCGCCCCATCCCTGGACTCCTTCCTGCTCCCTAGACTCCGCCCCACCCCCAGACTCCTTCCTGCTCCCTAGAGTCCACCCCACCTCCTAGACTCCGCCCCACTCCTTAGACTCCGCCCTGGCCCTTAGACTCCGCCCCATCCCCTGGACTCCTTCCTGCTCCCTAGACTCTGCCCCGCCCCAAGGTGCTGCCACTGCGGCCCCCTGGCACTCTTGGGCTCTGCAGATACTTTTCATTTCAGCTCCGTCAGAGGCGTGAGGGCCCTTCATGCAACGTGTTGGTGAGCAGGGACAGCGGGGGCGCCTGGCCTGATCGGTCTGGGGTGGGGGACGTCTCCGAAGCTGCAGGAGAACCATCCATCACCCGCCCGGGAGACCTGCAGAGCCCCGGTGTGACGGCCGCCTGCCGGCTACGAGGCCAGAGGGCAAAACAGGGTTCAAATCAAGAAACTGAGCGAAAAGAGCCTTCTCTTTGGAGTGAAGGAGTGAAGGAGAAGATCGTTTTCTAAAAGCTAATAACTCTTTGAGACCAGAAGAGTGCCTCTCCTTAGCTCACATGAGACGTCATGAAACACACTAGCTGAATTATAGGAACTTTCTAGATCACAGACGGGGAAAAAGCCCCATCCCCAGAAAGGAAACCACGCGCCGCCTGAAACGTCGCTGAGTCCCGGCTGGGGAAGTGTGAGCCCGCACCCGCCCCGGGCCTGCTGGGCGCTCGGGCTGTCCTGAGCAGAGCTGCCACGAAGGCAGAGGTCCGGACCAGGCAGAGGGTGGCCAGCCATCAGCTGTCCTGGAGTCCATTTCAGCCGAAGCAAGAGGTGGGTAGGCTAGGTCACCGGGCCTGGAGTCAGTCCGAAAGACCAAGCTGGGGAGGGGGCCCGAGGGCGCCATCCAGCTGCTGCTGCCGATCTGGAGAGGCACTGCGGAGCCAGGCTGCTGCCACAGGTCCTTCACCGTGCTACCCTCGTGCCGAGCCACGGAGGTGACCTGAAGGGGGACCCACAGGTGTAGCGGGTGTGGGTCCCTCTTCAGGCTTGGGCTCTGAGAAATGACGTGCCTGGTTTTGCTGAGCCAAAGGGAGCGAACAGGGGCCTCCCTGGAAGCCGTGCCCGCGGGCTCTGGATGGATGAGTTCGGGGCTCTCAGGTTTTCGAGCTGTCCTGGCAGGCGGGGTCCTACTGAGGTCAAGGTCAGCATTTGGGACCCCAGAGAGGACAGTTTGTGGGCATGGAGTGCAGTGCTGGGTACATGGGGCGGAGGGGGCGTCACCTGCCAGAGATGGGCCACAGACGATGTAGAGCTGGCTAGAAATGAGTCACCTGGCAAGATTCACCCGCTGCCCTGGTAAGGAGTAAGCACCCCGTCACTTGAGGTATTCAAGTGAGCACGGTAGTCATGAAGGAACTGTGGACGAGTCGTTGGAGAGGAGAGCTGCAAGGGACCTCAGGGATCATTTGTCTCCGTGATTTCCCTGAAGAGGAACCGCATTGGGGAAAGTCAAGGAATTGGCCTACTGGCAGGACAGTGGCAAATACGGGCCTGGGGTCCCTTCTAGAGTCTCCCTTGTCCTGATGCAGGAGGCCCGCATCTGCAAATGAAGTGTAAGTCTTAACCTCTGACTGTAGGGCTCGCTGCTGGCCACTGCTACCCCCCCCGCCACCACCCCTGTCCCAGGCTCCCGTCATCCCTGCACAGCCCTGGGAGCAGGCCATTTCCTGACAACAGCTGGAGTGTCCCCACCTTCATCATGAGCCCCTAGGTTCGGGCCTCAGTTCTCTTGATTTCAGGAGGATATGAAAGTCCAGGCCAGGAACCCAGAGCCAACCGTCCACAGGAGGTTAAAGGTGGGGTCTGGCTGCCCCCAGGGAGGGGTGAGGAAGGGGAGGTGCCCTGAGCAGGGAGGGAGGGTGACCTTGTGCTGGAAGCCCAAGGAGGGGCAGCAGGAGGGGTGGGGACTGGGAGAGAGTGCCAAGTTCCCAGGCCGGGCTGGGTGGCCTAGGGGGGGGACCGCAAGGAGGAGGAGGAAGAAAGGCCACTATAGGAAGCTGGGCTGGGGTCTGAGCCGCTGGTGGGGGGCAGGGAGACAGCACGAGGACAGAACTGGGGGCTCAAGGGGGGGGATGGGGGCGGCCGAGAGTAGAAGCAGATTGGCCAGGACGCCTACAGGGCATCGGTACCAGGACGCACACTTGGGAGAGAGACACCATGGGCTACCTGTCCTCCTAGGAGTTTTACAATGACCTCCCCCCCTCCACAAACACGCATAAACCTCCAGATTTCTTCCTCAAGTACCAAACTTCCCTGGCCGAGGCCCAAGAGTGCTGGTGGCTTCTCCCCTCCACCCCCATTGTGGCCACTCCTGTACCCCCCGCAGGCTGACATACCCCGCCCGGGGAGCAGCCATGCGGGCAACCGTCCCAGACATGCTCGGCTTGGGGTCGCTAGGTGAAGTGCACGGGTTGGCTCATCTCAGAGCCCCAGGAGAAGCGGAGAGGCAGGCCAGGCGTGAAGCCCTCCACGTACGCGGTGTGTCCAGTAAAGGCACAGGGGACAGCGGCCACGCCTTCCGCAGACGGTGACAGGCTGTTTGCTCCATGGGAAGCAGAGCGAGATTAGATTTGTCCTTGAGAACCCTCCCGCCCAGATCCCCAGGGATGGCGGGCCCTCGGCCGGCTCCCACATCAGGAGCGCTCTGGGCACCTTGGCCACCAGACAGGGCTTTCCTGGAGGATCAACACGCAGGGGGCCCAGGGCTGGGGCCGCTTTGGTAGGGGCTGACCTATCCGCCACATCCAGGTTTGGGTGGGTCTCCGGATCCCCGAGGGAAGCCCTGTCCTACTTGGGAAGAACCCACTGGGGCCCAGAGGCCGCCTCGCCCTCGCCTCTCCCAGCCTGCTGGCCCCTTCCCCCTGGCTGCGGTGTGGGCTGTGCTACCCCGCAGCAGGCGTGGCTCCCGTGGGCCAAGCTTCAAACGTCCACTCGGAGCGTCCCTAGACGGAGCTCCCTAGAGACCGGAGCGACCCTTTTGGGTGGCTCTGAAACAGAGACTCGACACCGGTTTGTGCTGGGGTGACAGCCTGCTGGGTCCCGCGCTCTCCCGCGGTGGTTTACGGGCGCCTCCCGCCTGCCGGGCCGTGTTCCCGCACACGGCTCTCCTTGGCGTGGGGGCGACTGCCCCTGGTTCGGCAGGAAGGGCACCGAGATGAAGCCACTGGTCTGCGGTCGCACGTTAGAAAAAGAAGGGCCAGCCTGGAGCCCCGGCCCTGATGTCTGTGCTCCTTCCAATATAGGCTGCCGGAGCCGTGGTAGAGATGACCTTGAACATCCTGGGGGGGTGGGGGGGGGTGGCCTTGAAAGGAAAGGGAGGATCCAGTGAACCTGAAAGGCCCCGGAGCCTTTAAAATGGATGTCAGAGGCGTGGCTGCTTCACGTGTCTCACAAAGACACCGCCAGTTCTCCAAATAGCCGAGTTCCCCCCGCGAGGATCAGATCCCGGAGACAGTCGGAAAGTAGGACGGGGCAGTGGGGAGTGGCTTTCAGCAGAAGGGTGGCTTGGAAGGCTCTCCCCTTCTGGAGCCACATTGCGAGGGGGCGGTGTCGGCCGGGAGGCGGCTCCGGCAGCTGAGACCGGCTTTATATTTAGGTGGGGTGGGTTGCTGCCTCCTCAGTGTGATTTCACAGGCTCCGGGGGCCCCTTCCAAGCCCCAAAATACCTCCTCCACCTGCCTCTCGGTGCCGGCAGGCACTCTCTCCGATAAGAATGGCTTTCTGTCCCTGGGTTAGAGAGAAAGCCGTCAGGGCTGACGTTGACCTCAAGTCCGCTTTCCATCAGGCCCTCAAGTCCGGACTTTTAGGCTGGGAGGGGCGCTCAAGCCCTGTCCGGGGCGACGGTGCAGATTCCCCTCCTCGGACTCCGTGTCTCCTGTGGGAACAGTAGGGGCTAAAGGCAGTTGCGTCTTAACGGACGCTGAGCTCTGCCCCGAGCCAGGCTCTCTGCCAGATGCTGGGGATGCTCCGGGCAGACTCCGCACGTCCCCGCCTGGAAGGGTGCTGCTGTCCGGAGGGAGAGACAGCTCAAAGTGACAGCCTCACCCCTAAATCACTTCTCATCGTGACATGCGAAGAAAGAAAAGTACAATGTGCCACAAGGCACATGACAGGGCATCCCAATTTTCTGTGGTGGCTCCAGAAGGGCGTTTTAGCTGAGGCTCTGTGGGTGAATAGGAGTTCTCTAGGCAATGAATTGGGACGAAGGTTCCAGGCTCATGGGACAGTTCAAGGCAGGAAGAAGCTGGCATGATAAAGAACCCCACGGAAGCCGAGGGGCCCGTCGAGGGGAGGCAAAGTCGGAGCCATGAAGCTGAGGGGAGCACTGGGGGAGCACTGGACCCTCCGTCGGTCCGTGCACAGCAGCATCACAGCCAAGGCCCGGGCACCTGATGGGGACCTGCTGCCCGGCCCGCTCCAGCGTCCCATTTCCAGCTGGTCCCCAGGTAATCACGTACACGTTCGCGTCTGAGATGTGCCGCTCCAGGCGGGACAGAGGACAGGGCCTCTTTGCAGAGACAACGGGATCAGCCCGAGAAAGCGACGTGTGCCCGGCTTCCTTCACCCCGCAGGGTCCCCCCAGGCCAGGGGGCGCAGCGCCCAGCTCTGATCGGTGCTTCACGGAGGGTCTGTTCTTGTTTTCCTTTTACTGCAACGAGAGCATCCTCCAGACAGGCTCTTCTGTATCCTTCAGAGAACCTGATTTAATTCCGGGCCCAACAGACACGTGTTTAGGACGCACCGTGGTGCAGAAAGCAACAGAGATCCGGCCGCCTGCGGGGCTGCGTGCTCAGATTTCTATGGTTTACTCTTCTGTAAACTTCTTTTTTTTTCCCCCCTCCTCTGACAATAAAAAGCTTCAGATCATTAGGACAAAAATGTTCCAAGCAGAGTGAAAATTCATTAATTCAGATCCAATCATTTGGGAACGTGGAATATGAAAGCTCTGAGCACCTGGCTGGATAAACCAGTTTACGATGGAAAACTCTGGCAATTTTTAGCTTTCGCGAACGCCCGGACCAGCTGCTTACCCCACCTGCTAACCTTTCGGTGTAAAGTTCTGTGATTACGCCCGCGGAAATGTTCTTCGTTGCCGGGTCGGAGCCCTCTTCCGAGGCGCTCACGCGGTCGGTGAAGGTGTGACCAGCTGGTGTGGGGCTCAGAGCCGACTGGCACCTGGGTCCTTCCTGCGGTGGCCTCTGCACGTCCGGACCCTTGTTAGTGACGGCAAGGTGGCCTTTGCTCTGCCCTGCCACGGTCGGTCACGGCTGCCGCCGTAGGTGGGGGTTGGCCTCAACCCCGAGTACGGCCAGGTGCAGAGGGCGGGGGTCAGTGGGCGGAAAAATCCCTAAGGGGACCTTGCTCAGGTGTCGTCGGGGTGGGTGTTCTGCGAACCTGGCCCACAGGGCTCTTCCCGAGGGCAACCCAGGACTCGGCTGTGCAGGGCGGGGGGATGAGGAACCCAGTGGATCTCAGGGGGGAGGATTCTCACCTCCCTACTTAGCAGGATGCCTCCTGAAACTGGGCTTTGGAAGACAAAGATAGGCCTCGGGGTGAGCCCCGCTGAACAGAGGGCTCAGCAGCCCGTTGGACATCGGGTCAGGGAGGGAGCCCTCGTCAGCCCGTCGTGCTGAGCGGACCGGGCAGGGGAGCCAAGTCGCGAGTCACCAGTCATGAGGCCCGATGCTCACAGACACAGGGCGCGGGAGACGAGAGACCTGGGCAGAGCCCACAGCTGCCGGTCGCGCAGGGACATGGGTCACTTCTCTCTGACCTCAAGTTCTGCGTCTGTAAAGCGGGGACGAGAATTCCAGCCCCGCGGACGTGCAAATGCATGGGAAGCGGGCAAACGGTGTCCTTTACTTGCTGTCAGTGCTGTTGTTACATAAATGGTAAACACGATTTGATTTTGGATCATACAAGTAAAGATGTGTGTAGCTGGACGTTTCTTTTTCTGCCACTCGCTCCAACTAAACCATTAACTACGTACTCGGTGGTGTTTCTCCTTCCAGTCCTGTTTCTATGCATTTATAAATGAGGTCTCTCCGACAGTATGAAGAGGCAAGTTTATTCTTGATGGCTGAGTAGTATGTCATTGGCTTAGAGCAGCTTTTGTCTTTTTTTTTTATTTATTTTTTTTATTTATTTTTTATTTTTTTTATTTTTATTTTTTTTAATTTTTTAACATTTATTTATTTTTGAGACAGAGAGAGACAGAGCATGAACAGGGGAGGGGCAGAGAGAGAGGGAGACACAGAATCTGAAACAGGCTCCAGGCTCTGAGCTGTCAGCACAGAGCCCGACGCGGGGCTCGAACTCACGGACCGTGAGATCATGACCTGAGCCGAAGTTGGACGCTTAACCGACCAAGCCACCCAGGCACCCCTTGTCTTTTTTTTTAAAAATTTTTAATGTTTATTTATTTTTGAGAGAGAGAGAGAGAGACAGAGCATGAGCAGGGGAGGGGCAGAGAGAGAGGGAGACACAGAATCGGAAGCAGGATCCAGGTTCCGAGCTGTCAGCGCAGAGCCCGACTCGGGACTCGAACTCATGAACCACCAGATCACGACCTGAACTAAAGTCAGATGCTTAGCCGACTGAGCCAGCCAGGTGCCCCGGCTTTTGTCTTTTTATGGATCCATTCCCGTAGCGATGGACATTGGGTTGTTTGGCTTTCTACTTTTGCAAATAATGCTGCAATTTACATCCTTGAACAACCTGTGCGGTAGACAGACTACCGCCCCCCCTCCCCCTGCAAGATGTCCACCTCCTAATCTCCAAAACCTGAGATTTGTCACCTTACGTGGCAAAAGGCATTTTGCAGATGTGATGAGATTAAGGATCTTGAGACAAAGAGGTTACCCTGGATTATCTGCTGGGCCCAATGTAGTCACGAGGGTCCCCACAAGAGTCCTGTCGACACCTTGATTGTAGGCTGCTGAGCTTCATACTGTAAGAGAATAAATTCGTTCTTTTTTAAGCCATTAGGTTTGTAGAAATTTGTTACAGAAGCAACTGGAAACCAATACATCCATCTTTGGGGACGTGTGTGAATTTCTGTAGGCTAGATTCCTAGAAATGAATTTGTACAATCAAAGGATATGCACACTTACGACTTTTCTTAACGTTGCCAAATGGCCCAATAAACAGAGTTCACAGATGCGCACACAATTACACATCTGGTCTGACTGTTTGCTTCGTCACGCGGGAACCAGATTTGGATATTTTCACTATTTTAAAATTTTCGTCAGTTTAGAGACAAAATGCTATCTCACTAAAGTTTAATTTTAATTTCTTTGAATGATGCTAATCACATATTTTCCCCCCTCTGGAACTCGCCTGTTTACAATTTTTCTTTCGCTTTGTTTGTCATGATATCCTTATTAACTTGTAAGGACTCTTTAGATTTTCTGTTTTGTTTTTTTTTTTTTAACGTTTATTTATTTTTGAGACAGAGAGAGACAGAACATGAACGGGGGAGCGTCAGAGAGAGAGGGAGACACAGAATCTGAAACAGGCTCCAGGCTCTGAGCAGTCAGCACAGAGCCCGACGCGGGGCTCAAACTCACAGACTGCGAGATCGTGACCTGAGCTGAAGTCGGACGCTTAACCAACTGAGCCACCCAGGCGCCCCAGGACTCTTTAGATTTTCTAAAGAGTAATCCTTTATTTATTTTAGAGGTGGCAAATGTTCTCGCAGTCAGTTACTTGTCTTTGAATTTTTTTTTTTTTTTTTTTTTTTGTCTTTTGAACTTTTTAAAAACAGCATTTTTGGTCAAGTAGAAGATATAAAAAGGTTTTACAAGTGAAATATGTGCATCATTTTCTTTATGGGTTCCAGGTTTTTTGTTTCCTTTACAACCGTTTTTCTTTCCCAAAGAATATACAAACGTACTCCTCTGTATTTTCTAAAACTTTTAGAGTCCATTAAAGTGTTTAAATTGTTAATTAGCCTTAATTTTTGTGAAGGGTATGAGCTCGGGATCCAATTTTTTTCTTCAGATGGGTAGCTAATTGTGTCAATGTCATTTGTTGAAAAGAATATTCTTCCCCTTGTCTTTGCTGCATTCTTTCCCAAAACCAATGCCATGTATATTTGGGTCTGTGTCTGGAACTTCTATTCTGTCCCGTTAATCTATACATCTATCTGTACATTAAAACCTCTTTGTCTCAACTACTTATAACCCAATAATAAGTCTTGAGCCAAGTCATTCATGTAAGTCCTCTATCTTTGATCTTCTCTCTCCCTCTCTCTCTCTCTCTCTCTCTCTCTTTTATCTGAAATTTCTGAAATTTTTTATCTGAAATATTCCAGTTGTTTGACTTGTCAATTTCCGGGATTTCGATCGGGATTGTGTTGACTCTATAGGTCAGTTTGGGGAAAATGGATATGTTAACAATATTGACTCTGCTGGTTCATAACCACGGTCTCCCTCCATTGGCTTAGGATCTCTGCAGTGTCTTTCAGCAAAATTTTGTCATTTTCAGCATACAGATCTAGAACCCGTTCTGTTAAATTTGTTCCCAAGTACCCCATTAATGCTATTTTACTTGGCGTCTAAAAAGAAATGTCAATTTCTGATTGTTTGTTGCCGGCGTATAGACATAAAGGTAACAGCATCCCCTCATGTCCTGTGGAATTTATACACCGACTTGTTAAATCTGTTAGCTTTTTGCATATTTCTTGGGATCTCCTCCCTAGGCGACCTTGTTGTTGGTGAGTAGGGACCGTTTGCTGTCTCCTTGCTAATCCGGGTGCATTTCTGGCTGCAGAAATTCTTTCTAATCTGCCTGCCTGCTTGCACTGACCGTGATCTCCGGGACAAAGCAGAAGGGACGAGGGGCCACCGTGCCTCCTTCCCCATCTCTGGTCACACGCACGCGGTCCGTCAGCACCGAGGCTGGTGACAGCTCTAGGTTCCGCGTACACACCCGTCACCCTTCTGTTCCTAGTAGCCCAAGATTTCACATCACGAATGGCTGTTCTGCAGCTGTTGAGACTCTCGTGAGTCGATATCAGTATCCGTAACTCGGCGTATTAATGGAGCAAATTGACTGACTCGCCCGTGGAGTACCAACCCTGCATTCCTGGGGTAAAACCTACGTGGCTACGGTGTCTTGTCCTTGCCAGGTGTTGTGGCTTCCCGTTTGCTGATACTTCGTTGAGGATCCTTGTGGCTCTGCTGTTGGGGCGACTGGCCTCCCGTTTCTTTTCCTGCGATGTCTTTGTCTGGTTTTGTCTGGAATCAGACTCATGCCGGCTTCACAGAAGGAGTTGGGAAGTTCTCCCTCCTCCTGAACATTCCGGATGAGTTAGTGTGGGAGCTGGTGGTGATTCTGTTGGACATCCTTGGTAGAATTCAGCAGTGAAGGCGTCTGGTGCCCTTTGGCCCCACCGCGAGGCCAGACCCATCCCTCACGCCCTGTGTGCCAGGAGGTCGGGGATGCAGTGTGGGGTCCCTCCTGGGGCCCCGCCGGGGACACGTGCCGGGCTCCCGCTCTCGCTCTCCTTCTCTCTGGGGCCCCTGTTTCCTGGTGCTTATCAGACGTTGCCTGAAAACCATCCCTTCCTCTGTCTGTCCTGCTTGTTCCAGCAGCTTGAGGCAAGAGCTGAATCCAGTCCCCGGTCGCACATTGTGGCCAGAGCGGAAGGAGGCTGGGATTTCTTGTTTATTTATTTACTGCTGGAAGTTTCTCTCTAAAGGGATCTGGGAAGGAACGGACGTACATTCATCTGCTTTGGCCAATCATCTCGATGAAAACTTCTGAATTTTCATCTGAAACTTAGAGCAGGTCCAAGATGATCTGTACAAGGGCTCGCTCTGGATGCCGTGTCCCCCAGCGTGCCTTGGGGTGTGGGAGACGAGAGGGTCTCTCCGTCTCCGCTAGGAGGCGCCCTGGACCTTGCCACTGATGGAGGCAGGCCCGGGGCTGTGGGTCTGCCACCTGGCCTGCCCCCACACCTGCAGACACGCCTGTGCGTGAATTAGCAAAGTCGAAGTGGGCTGCCTGCCGGTGGGTTCCAGCAACATCTCTCCCACGCCCCACGCCGCTCGGCCGTCCTCAGGCCCATCAGAGCCCTGCAGGCGGGACACAGCTCAGGAGCACAGGGACACGAATGGCTTGCGAGGAGGACCACCCTGGAGGCTCCCTGGGGGTTCTCCAGGGAAGGGACTTGGGGACAGGAACAAAAACCAGGTGCCCTCCCGCAGGCAGCGAGGGGACCCTTGTAAGCAACTCTCACTTTTTGCTCCTGGTTTAACTGAGGGGACCTGGGGATAAGGGCCAGACCGAAAGCAGGGTGACTTAAAAACCCGGCACTCAGGTCTCCGGGCTCAGCTGCAGTCAGAGGCATGGGAGATCAGAAGGACCCAGACCTGAGTCTGTGCCTCCCTCCTCGGGACTAAGGGGCCCACCTGCCCTGTCTGACCCTGTTTGTCCGCCTCTGGCGGTCAGACGAGAATTGCACCTTGCAGGGATTTGAGGCACTGGGGGCGTTAGGGACTTGACCTTCTTACGTGCTGCTCACACAACAGCTCCCGGGCGCCAAGGGTCACCCAGCCCATCACGCCTGCAGGGCCCCCCGTGCGTCATTCACCGCCCTTCTCCACGGCAGCGACAATGAGCCCTCCTGTGACAATGTGGCTGCCATCACATCCGTGACTGCAGGGGCTCCTTCGAGGACTCGCGGGCCACCCCTGACCTCCCTCGAGACTGTCGCTCTGTGGGCCTGGTGGATGTGAAGGCACTTGATTTGCTCTCACGTCCAGAGGGAGGCCGGCCTCGGCCTCGTCGGGCAGGTGGGCACCAGCGGCAGGCAGGACGGGCGCTCGTCCACGGCCACCGAGCAGGCTGGTGGCAGGGTCCACGCCACTGGACCGTTCTCCGTGGCCTTACAGCATGCCATCAAACAGCCGAGTGGCTGGAAAGAGCAGGTCGTGCAGCGGGACTGGGTTACACTTTTCAGCCACACGATCTGGTGGCCCCCACGAGAACCCACCTTTCCTGGAGGTGACAGCGCGTCCTGAGGCCGGCGATGTCAGATCTGGGGGGGGGCGGGGGGGGCGCGACGGCCCCTCCCCCCACCGTATCCTCCCACCGGAGCCTCCCTGGAACGAGCCCTTCCGTGTCACGTCCACCTCCTCACCAGCCTTCTTGCCCACGCCTGGCCCTGTGGCGCGTCCTGCCGGCCCCGGTGACGGGGACGAGCCGTGATTGCACGAGGAGGTAAGACACGCACTTTCCTCCCAGAGAAGAGCCACTCCTTTGCCGAGCGTGGTCTGCCTGCTTCCCGCCCACCCACCCCCGCGGCAGGAGGGAGAGAGCCTCTGATGTGTGCATTGCTGCTCCGGCCAGCAGGGAGGGTTCTAGAAGGTCAGACAACACAGCGTGCAGCTAACTGCTCAGCCCTGTGCCTTCGGGTAGCAGGCGGCCAGCCGCCCTCACCAGTGGGGCCGATGCCCTCCTGGCCGCCGTGAATGTGACTCGGGTGATTCAGGGCTGCGCCCCCCCAGTGCCAGGAGGCCACTGTGGACGCCCCTGCCCCTCCTCACCACTGCTCCTGCCCGGCCTTCCTTACCAAACCACCATATTCTGCCACGGGGCCTTTGCACGGGCTGCTCTCCGGGCTGATGTGCTGCTCTCACCGCATCCCCGCAGTAAACTCCCCGCAGAGGGGGCTTCCTGACCCCATGGCCTACAGCAGCCCCCTCCCTCTGCCTTGTTCTTCCGTGCACGTGCATAAAGCGGACAAGAAGCAACCTTCCAGCCTCTGCTGGGCTTGCTGCACGGCCGCTGCTTTCTGCCGGCTTCTTTCTCTGCACAGCAGGCCAAGTGGAGGGGCACCGAGCCCAGTCGGAGGCGATTTGCCCCCATCGTGGAGAGCCTGCCAGGAGTCGGCGGCCCGGCGGCTGCTCCAGCCGCAGTCCTGTGAGTGCACAGAAACTCGTGTGACAGGGTTCCTTCGGGACCGGGATCTTGAAAGCAGAGGGACCCCAGGCCCGAGTCCGAGTCAGCGCCTAATAAAGGAAGTGCATTCGGCGTGTCCCGGACAAACCCGAGCGCCGGCTGGTCTTAAAACAGAAGTCCAGCCCGCGCCAGCCCACTGGGGCCCCAGAGGCCACAGAGCCCCACCGGCTTCGGGGACTTCGGTCGAGCGGCCGCCGGGCCCGCGGTGCAGGCAGAGCAGCGGCTGGCGGTGGGCGGTGGGCAGGCGGGGTCACCCCTCCCGGTGATGGGGGAGGGGCTCCAGCGGGTCGACTCGGCACGTGAGGTTCCGGCGGCCAGGACGGGTCGGGGGGATGCACCCCCAAGCAGGCGCCCCGCTAGACTAGCCTGCGGCCGGGACCTCGACACATCCGCAGACAGGGTAGGGAACCATCACCCCCCCACCCCCCGCCAGGCATGTCATGCAGAGAGCGGGACCCCCTCGGAGGCCGGACTCCGAGGGGGTCCGGTCACGTTCTGTGCTCTGTGGCTGGCGCCCCTGGAGCTGGCCGTGCCCCCGCCCCCCCCCCCCAACCAGGAATCCCATGTGTGCTGAGCACCGGGAGGGGGCGGGCAGGAAAGCCGGGAAGCGTGGGCAGGCCTCTGCCTGAAAGTCAAGGCCCTGGTCTACCTGGTTCCACCCCTAGACCCACTCCCTTGGAAAGGGCCGGGGAGCCCCGATCTGGGACAGGTGTTTTAGAGCAGGGCCTGAAGGGAAAGGCTAGAGACCCAGTAGACGCTGACACGGGGCATCAGAGAACCCCAAAGCCTGGAGCTCCGCCAGGGGCAAATCTCGGGGAGGCATCCCGTGGGTGGGGCTGGGGGCTGGGAGAAGGGCCACGGGTGCGGAGGCCAGAGTCAGAGCTCAGGGGCGGACGGCCTTTGAGATCAGCTGGCCCAGCCGGCCCCAGTGAGGAGTCCTGTGGAGGGCACTGTGTCGGGGAGGTTGGGGGCCGGTCCTGGCGGCCCATTTGCCACGACAGGCCGTTTCGTGGCCGGGTTGCAACGCTCCTCCCGGGCTTCATGTCGGTCCGGGGGCCCGGGAGGATGGCGCAGTGCCTCCCCACAAGAGACGCTCAGAGAAGGGGCTGCCTCTTGCTGTGTCACGTCTCCCGTCTCTCGCTTGGATTGGCACTCACCCCATGTTCGCCTGCCCCTCGCCCTCTCCTTCCCAAGTGCCACAGGAATAATCTCTCCAAGTGCACATCCGATCCCGTCACTCCTCTGCTCCGACGCCTTCCGTGGCTCCCTAGTGCTTTGGGGATGAAGCCCTGCAGCAAGCCCTTGCCTGGACCCCATCCCCCGAGGTCCTGTCCCCTGGAGCCGGGTGGGGGGCTGCTGGCCCTCCCTCCCCACCGGGGTTGGAGGCTTCTCTCCCTGCACCCAGGGAGCGCAGCCTCTGCTCTGAGCAGATCTGCCGAATGGCTGAAAATGCAAATTACAGACGCTCCACTGGGTTCCTGGGAGGTGAGAAATCCGGCAGGAAGGGCTTATGAAGCCACTTGGAGGTGCCCCGGGCTTCCTGTTGGCCGCGAAGGAGCCTCGTACTGTTACCCCGATGTGATTTAGTGAGAAGGAATTTGAGTCAGGAAGAGTGAGCACCCCTCCCGCTTCCCATCAAAGGAGGGTCCATCTTGCCGCTGGACATCTGCTGAGGGTGTGTGTGTGTGTGTGTGTGTGTGGGCACATCCCATGTGCATGTATGCATGCACACGTGCGTGTTCTAATCTAGTTCTAAAACACGACCCCAGCCATCTCACAGGGAGCATCAATGAATATTTACTACCTCGGTTTTTTTTTTTCCCCAAAAGAAAAAAAAAAAAGTAATTTCGCTGTCGGGTTATTAAATCTATTTTTATTGCTACAAAAATGCCTCCCATCCATTAAGATGAGGGGCGTCTGGTGCTCACGATGATTGTGTTTCGGCCGCTGGGGCGCCTCCCTGTTCCGCAGGAGGGGGGCTGGTTGCAGGGCCCCCAGCCGCATTTCTGGGGCTCTGACGTCTTTTCTTTGCTTGGAGACCGTAAAAGAGGCCGCTTCTCAGGCAGCCGCAGGTGGATGGGGGTCTCGGGCCCGCCCACCCCCTCAAATCTGAAAGCCCCCACAGGTCAGGCCCGCCGGCGGTGAAGAACTTAGCGGTTTTCTGTTCAGTTTCAGCCAGCTTTGGCCAGGAGGACCTCAGGCCAGGTGCCAGGACCCAGCGGCCCTCCAGGGCTCAACCCTGGGACGGGAGGCCAGCCCTGACCTGCCCCCACCTCCCCAGTCCAGGAGCCCTTGGGTTCTGGACCGTTCGGATGGACCCCTCTGCAGTCACCTACACGACGCCTGACTCAGACCGCGGCGGCGTCCTAGGCTTGTCCCGCAGGGGGGTGGCTCCCATACGCCCTGGACCTCAGCCCCGGAGCAGCCTGTGCCCCGGTGGAAAGGGCGGGGTGGCCCCCTTGCCACCTGTGCCCTTGACCCGGCGGTCCCCATCTTCCTTCTGTCAGCTGTTAGCAGCCCGTGGTCAGCCGGTCACCCAGGGATCGGGAGCTCCGGGGCAAAGGTCAGGGCCCCGCCTCGGCGCCTGGTCCTGGGTTCAGGACCAGAGCTCCCACCTGCCGACCGGAAACGGAGAGCCCAGCCCAGGACGCTGGGCGCACCGGCGCCCTGTCTTCCGGCTCCAAAGTCCGCCTCAAACCAGCTGGACCCGGGTCCCAGGAACTACGAGCCACCCTGGAGTCCAGACCCCGGGCTGGGAGGGCGTGTTCAGAAAGGGCACCTTCCTCCTCCGAAGTCCTTCCCTGCCTCATGGGGGTGGGAACACTCGAAAGACGCCAAGTCGGTTTCAGACCATCCTTGTCAGTTAACTGTGCTTGCTGATCCCTGACTCAGCACTGTCTGCGTGAACAAACTGATGCTCAGAACAGCCCCACCCCGGAGGACCTATTATTATTTCCACATGTAGACGGAGGCTCAGAGAACTTAGGGATGTGGCCCACCGGTGCACAGTGAGGGAGGGGCAGAGCTGGGATCTGAACCCAGGCCTTCTGCCTCCAACCTGGACCCTGTGCCTCGGACATGCACCTGCCAGGAGTGACCAGAACCTTCCATGGGGATTTATTTAACCTCCACGTGGCCTTTGGATGCAGGGGCGTGATCTCCATCTAGAGACAAGGATACACGGGGGGGCCATACGTGGCCGAGGCCACACAGATGCGCAGCCTTCCGGCGCCCCCCGTATGCCCTTCGGGGGCTTTGGCCGTGCTCAGCATAGAGGCCAGACCCTCACCTGGCCCCCAGGCTCGTGCAGTCTGAGCCCCTTGGCTGTCACTGCTCACCACGGCCCCCCGGGTGCCTCCTCCGGGGGTCCAGGCCCTCCCGCTCAGGCCCTTCCCAGACTCTGTTCCCCGGGCCTGCATCACCTGCCCCTTCACTCTCTCAGATTTCAGCCCCGAGGTGCCTCGCTCGGCCGAGCCTCTCGAGACCTGCCTCACGGGGACGGCCACCAGCCGCGCCCAGAACGCCGCATCTTTCCTCCAGGGCTCCGGCCACTACTTAGTGCCGGAATGTGAGGTCGGGCTCCCTGTCCTGACGCCGAGCACCCGAGGGCAGGCTCCGGTGCCCTGGTCAGGCCCGACCTCATTACTCTTCCGTGAACGAACGAACGGCAGCCCGGTGTTGGCTCCGGTTGGCACCTGTTCTGACAACCCACGAGGAAGCCTCGATTCCCACCTCGTAGGTACAAATCCAAGCCCAGAGAGGGTCTGACACTTGCCCGTGGCTGCACAGCTCCGAGGCCAAGCCAGGCAGAGCCGGGGTCTAGCAGTCTAGCAGGCGTCAGATCCTCTGGGTACTGATTTCCAGGTGCCCCACGTGCCGGGTGAGCAGGACGGGACAGATGGGGGTATAAGTCACCTGCCCGCTTACGGCCCCTTTGGGCAGCCGGCCAGGTTCTGATCCAGTGGCTGAAAATGGCACTTTCAGGAGGGACACTGTGGGATGCCTTCCCAACTGATGCATCAGTAGGGCACGGAAGGGGCCTGGGGGGGACATGGGTGCAGCTGAGCCCTCCCGATCCTCCTGGGCCCGGGCCTGACCATCCCATCCGCCCTGCCGTCCGCCCACCCTCACCCCTCCCTCCAGAGCCAGGCCTGCGCAGCCTTCCCGGGGGGGGATCTTGGTGGTCCTTTCACTTTTCAAAGCACGTTACTTCCCACTGTGACCTGGTCCTCTCTTCTCCCGGGAGAGAGGCTGGGCTGACCCCGTGACCCCGTATTCCCACTCAGGGACTGGGGGACAGGGATCGGGGCCCCGCCAAGGGCCGGGAGATATTTGGGGGGTGCAGGTGGGGCCTCTGGGCAGGATACAGCCCTCAGGTTCCCGTGCACAGCTGGCTGATTCCATCCCTGACCTGGGGCTCCAGGGCTCCCACCGTCCCAGACTCTCCCTCTGGCTGGGCTTCTGGCTGACAGCTCAGCTCACAGGCCCCCCGGACGACTAATTTGGTTAGGGGGGGCCTCTCCCCCGGGTCCAGCGATGCCCCCACTCCACCCCCAGGGACTAGGTTTCTGGGGGCAAAGGGAGAGGAGAAAGATGAAGAGATATGCGGGCAGATCAGAAAACTCGGTCTCATTTTTGAGTTTGCAAAGGGCTAGTCTAAAATATAGTCAGAAGGGGCGCCCGGGTGGCTCAGTCGGCTGAGCGTCCGACTTTGGCTCAGGTCGTGATCTTGCGGTCCATGGGTCCGAGCCCCGCATCGGGCTCTGTGCTGACAGCTGGGAGCCTGGAGCCTGCTTCGGATTCTGTGTCTCCCTGTCTCTCTGCCCCTCCCCTGCTCATGCTCTATCTCTCTCTCTCAAAAATAAATAAACATTAAAAAATTAAATAAATAACTAAATAAATAAATTACAGTCAGAAAAGACAGCCCGCATGAAAATCTCCTTTGGTAGGTCCTTTTTGGTAAGGACAAGGTGTTTTCAGACCTCAGCTGGGGCTGGCTTTGCAGCATGGCTGCGGGATAATTCATGTCTGGCGAGGGCGGTGGGGGGGGGGGGTAGGACGACTCAGGCTCTGTGGGGAATTTCAATGGAGGCTTCTTAGGTTTGCCTGTGATGTTTCCGAGTTTGTGGTGTAGACACTGGCAGGTGTACAGGGCTCTGGGTATTGCATGTCCCAGCTTGGCCGGGCTGTAGGAGGAAGGGGGGGGGCAGTTTCTACTGGGAGCTGACAGTTTCTGCCGGGAGCAGGCTTCGAGGGCTGGGGGGTCAGGAGAACAGCAGGCGGCAAAGTCAAGTGTTTTCACACAAACCCTGCCAGGAGGAGGCTACCCTGAAGGGCACACTTTGCCCCTTGAAATCCAGTGGGTCCTGGGAGCTGTTTTGTTGTTTTTTTAACATTACTAGAAAGTCGACCCATGGGTTCCAGCATTTTCTTACTTGTCATTTATGTATAGACTTAAATGTGTCCGATTTTTCAGTGTGTTTTTAATCTTGGTTGGGAAATGTCGCCGGAAAACCAGGCTCAGTGTTTAGAACATCCAAATGCGTACTCCTCACTCCCACCCACCTACGTGCGCTCTCCCTCCTGCTGCCAGATTTAGCAGGAAAAAAAATAAAATAAATAAAATAAAATGGGACACCCTGTGAAATCTGAATTTCAGAGAAACGACAACTCATAATATTGAGCACAAGTATATCCCATGAAATATTTGGGATGTACTTATGCCAACAAAATTATTGTTTCCCTGAGATGCAGATTCATCAGGGTGCTATGGTCCCGCTCCCCCCCCCGCCCCACACCCGCCCACATACAAGCTGTGATCATGTATTAACAGCCGCCTTCTTGTTACCCACCAACCGGGGCAGCCGTGCCCCGCCCCCACCCCAGAGCCTGTAACTGGGGCTTTTGGAGGCCAGTTGAGGCAGAGGCCTGTGTGTAGATCCTGTCTCTGGGGCCCGGGGACAAGTTCCAGCAGCTCCTAAAAGGGGTCTGCAGAGCAACCACAGAGGGTGGGTCTTGACTGAAGTGTGGCCCAGGTACCCGCCTCCTTGGCCGGCTCCCAGGGGATGCCAGTGGGCCAACACGTTCAGCACCCCCGAACTCCCGAGACCCAGTGGCATCCCGGGGTGGGGGGGTGTGCGTGGAGGGCACGCTCGCCCCTTGGGGCTGATGCCCACCGGCAGGCTGGGGACTGAGCCCCCAGAGCTCCGTGGGACCGAGACTACCATCCTAGGTGGGGAAACTGAGGCCAGAGCGAGCACGTGCTCCGGGACTACCCAGGGGGGCCCACGGAATCACAAGGGCCCTTAAATGTGGAGGAGGGACCAGGAGGGCAACGTCGGAGCGACAGGCTGTGTGAGCGCTGGCTCCCGGAGCGGAGGAAGGCAGGCGGCCTCCAGCAGCTGGAAAAATGAGGACGCAGAGGGTCCCCCGACACTCTGGAGTGTCCCCTTACCGGGCTCTGGAGGCCCGGTTGCAGCCGCTGCGGGGAATCAGCTCCGCCTCGGGGGCGGGACCCAGGATCCCCCCCCCCCCCCCCCCGCCCCAAGTGATCCGGGTGATCCCGGATCATCTCCCTTCTTCAAGGTCAGCTGACTGGCCACCGTCATCCCATCTGCAATGTTAAGTGCCCTCTGCCTCCGGGCCCGGGGATTGGGGCGTCGTTGGTGGCCATTTTTCTGTCTACCACCTGCCACCCCGCAGGTCAGTGCGTAGCCTCTTGGAGCCTCAGTTTCCACTGCTGTAAAATGGGGGAGTGATGGCGCCTGGACGGCTTCTGGGGCCACAGGAAGCCGTGCGTGCCCGCTGGCCAGCACCGCTCTGGGCACACGAAGGGAGCTGAGCCGGTGGCGGGTACTGTTCCAAGGTCGGTGTCTGACTTCCAGACAAAGGACAGCAGGTGCCACAGGGGCAGAGACCGTGAATCTTGACCTCGCGGCGCTGGACGCGCAATCTGATGCTTCGAACGGAGTGTGTGCGCGAGTGAATGAATGGCTGCTTCGTTGTCCGTGCAGCAGAGGCAGGGGAGACGAGCATTTGTAGACAGCCAGTGAATGTTTGGGTGGGGAAAGGGGAATCTAAGGATCCCGGGTCCCCCAGACCGGGGTGGGGGGGCTTCTCCGTCTGACGAAGGCCACCCCTCAAGGCCTGAATACCCTCCGTCCCCAGCTCTGCCACACGTGGTCCCTCGGACCCCATTTCTCCCCCGCAGAAGGTCCTCAGCTGTGCAGGGCTGCTCCCCTCCCCCAGCCCCTGCCGGGATCTGAGTGTACCCCAAGAAGGCAGCCTGCCGCGATCAAAGCCCCCGATGCCGTTGGCCAGGGACAGAGTGGCCTGGGCACGCTCACCCACCGCCAGCCACGCCCCGCGTGGCTCCGAGGTCCTTGCCCCCTGGGGCTTCCAGAGCGCTCACACTTGGGCCCCACGAGCCCCGCGGGGTGCTGGTCAGGCAGCCTCCGGCCTGCGTGGGCCCAGGCCTGTCCTGCAGGTGTGAGGTCCCACTGAGGGCCCGGGGGCTGGGGGCGGGGAGTGGGATCCTGGGTCCCGCCCCCGAGGTGGAGCTGATTCCCCGCAGCGGCTGCAACCGGGCCTCCAGAGCCTGGTAAGGGGCAGGACCAGCTGCTTCCCTTGCCCCTCGGGGTGAACTTGGGGACGCCTCCCCTCCATCTGAGGGGCGGGGGGTGTGGGGCGGGGGGCGCGGGGTGGGCAGACGCTTCCTCCCTGCGGACTGGAGGCCACTGCTACCGTCCGAGCCTAGTCGGCCTCTGTCCCCCATGAGCACCGTGGCCCCCGGGCCTCGCAGAAAAAGGTCGGAACTCGTCTCTCTTGTGAGAGCGCGTCCTCCCCGCCGTCCTCCCCTGGCAGCGGGCCTGTGCCTGCAGCCCCATCTATGCCGAGCGGTTCTCGCCGCCCTTCCTAGCTCCGGTGCGCGTCTTCCTGCTTCTGTGTGCAGACCCCGGAGGCCTCCCCCCGCCGGGTCCGCGTCCACACGCCTCTTCCCTAAACCTCCTCGTCCCGGGCCTGGCTCCTCCCGGGTCCCCGAGCGGCCGCACGGGAGCCGAGCAGGTATCCGCGTGGACCCTCACCGGGGGCCTTCCTACCTTCCAGGTGACAGGTGAGGCGTCACCCACCTTCTGCCCAAAGGGTTCCCCGTCTTCACCGAGGGGGCGGGAGGAGCAAGGTGCCCGCAGACATGTCTCCACCCTGGTCCCCAGGCCGGTGAGGGCAGCTGCTTGAGGGACAGACCTTGAGGCAGGCAAAGCAGCCCAGGACACAAGGACCTCAGAGCAGAGGAGGCAGGAGAGAGAGATGGGGGGCCAGGAAGACGCAAGAGGGGCTCGAAGGCCAGGGCCCCCTGAAGAGGGAGCAAGGGCCACCATCGAGGGTGGAGGACTGGCCTCTAGAAGCCGAGCGGCCCTCAGCGGACACACAAGGAGGCAGGGGTCTGTCCTTTAAGGGATCGAGTTCTGTCGACATCCAGAGTGAGCAAGGAGGACGGTCTCCCCTAGAGCCTGGGCCAAGGGGCCCGGCCGGGCTGACGTGTGATTTTGGCCCTCGTGAGACAGAGCAGGGGACCCTGTCACAACCACGGGGCCCTGGAACTGAGACAGTACACTTTTGTTCTGTCCAGCTACCAAATTTGTGCCCATCGGTTAAGGCAGCGACGGGTACTTGAGACGACAGTCCTTCGCGGCTACGCTCACGTGTCCTGGTGATACGTGCAAGTGTTTTGTGGGCTCTGGGAGCAAATGGGCCTTAGAAGCCACGATGGTTTCTAGAACAAGCGTTGGAGCCCAAGAGGGGTTGGGCACAAATCCTAACTGCTGTGTGGCCTTGGTGCATTTCCAAAATGCCCCGTGCCTCCGTTTCCCCATTTTTAGACGGGAGCAAAGACTGCGTCCGAGGATTCAATACGGTGAGGCCGTGATGCGCTCCCCACGGTGCCGGGCTCTAGGAATGGTCAGTGGACGGTGGGGTCATGATTATTGTAGCATCCCTGAATGGTGGCTTTCTGGCCTACTGGATCACCTCCGGGGCCAGGAAGCTCACTCTCTTATGAGATGACCCAGATAAAAACCTTCAGTTCCCGTGTGGCATTGGAGGGTCCGGTGGCCAGTGTCAGGAGAATGAGGTCCAAAACCCAGCTTTGGCACAGACTCCCGGACGTGTGGGGCGGGCTGTGGTCCTTCCTTCTCTCTGAGCCTCAGTTTCCCCAACCGTGAAACAAGAAAACTGGCTACGACTCCCCTTTTCTGGTTTTGAGATTTCATGATTCTGTGAATTCAGGTCAGAGCTGTGCTGTTGATCTCATATGTAATTATTTTTTCTCAGGATTACACATTCTTGAATAAAAATGAAATAAAACCTTCAGAATACCTGATGAAATACTTTTTGACCTGACATTAATATGCCACATCGAAGGCAGGAAAATGAATCTGTAAGATTAAAGACGCGGGGGGCCTGGGAGTGTAACCGCCGGTCCGCAGCGAGACGGCAGGGGAGGGCGGTGGTTGTTTCCGTGTATATTTATTTGCTCTGACATTAGTGTGTTAAGCTGGTGCATATGTAATTTCCCAGAAACACGAACACCGGTGGAATATTCCTCTGCTTCCGTATGCAGCCCTCATCATCAGAACGTTCTCAGGGACGTCGGAGGCACCGTGCGCCCCCAAACCCACTTGCTGACGACTCACCCTTCTCGGAAGACTCGATTTGGGAGGTGGAGGTGGGCCGTGGGCGTCCGGGAGGGAGACTGAGAAGGTGGCAGGGAGGAAACCAGGCGGAGACGGGGGCACAGCTGAGCCACGAGGCATGGTCTGCTCCCCAGCCGGCTCCAACGGCCACCGAGCGGGCCCCGTGCTGCAGGGATCAGGGCGGTGGCCCCAGCTCAGGTCACGTCAGAGGGGCGCGATGGGCTCTGGGGGGAAGGACGGGTGGCCGGCCTGGGGTCTCTGCCTCCAGGGAATCAGGCCACGTGTCCTCCCACCGCTCAGGACACTCTTCTGACCTTGGTGACCGCACGTGGAAACAGGTCAAGGGCCTGGTGGCGGTCCCTGTCCTGCCCCGGGCCGGTCCAATTCCCACGGTCCCGGTGCTCAGAGAAATCCGCCCCCATCTGGCTGGAGCCCCAGGTCCTCAGGCTCCAGGTGACCTGATCCCGCCTGAGATGGACCCTTCTTGAGGCGTGGGGGAAAACCGGAGGGTTTAGCTAGGCTCGCTGGGGGTTCCGGGACCGGGAAGGTCAGGCGAGGGCCGTTCTCCTGCCCAGCTGTCTTTAAAACCCGGAAACTCAGCCCCGACTGAGCACGTGCCGCACAGGGTCAGTGTTCGCCCGAGGCCTTCAGGAGGTAAGCGCCACCCCCGTCCTGGAGCTCGCGTCCCTCCCTGTGGCTTGGACAGCAGAGCAGAGCAGAGAATGTGCCGGGGGTAGGAGTGGGGGGAGCCCTGCCTGGAGGGCGGCCGCCTTGCAGGGCAGTGGCGGTGGGCCCACGGGGTCGGTCACGGGACGTGCCTCTGGGGGGGGCCGAAGTGGACCCAGTCAGTGGAGGGGGTGTTGCATCCACACGACTCCTGAAACAGAATGCTACGGGCACCAGTGACAGTTGCAACAAAGTTTATGACAATGAGAGGCAAGGCCGACCGATCGGGACCAACACTCTTGACAAGAGTGTGGCCCAGAACAGCCAGGGTACAGAGTTTTTAAAGCCGATCACATCGTTTTATCATTATCTGGGAACAGAACAGAGAAACAGTTCCTAGATGAGTTAGAAACAGTTGCCAGATGAGTCAGAAACAGTTATCGAATGAGGTGATTATTTTAGACTTTCTGCCGCTAAGTTGCAACCCGTGGATCTCTTTGACCTTGTCTCTGACGCTCTTTTTTGAGGATTTGTCTCCTTCATTGGTAAAGCCTGATTCACAAGAGTATGAAGTATGATTTACAAGAGTAAAAGCAAGGCTGTTATCTTTTGACCTTCAGTGTCAGGACAAAGTTGTCATCTTTCAAGCTAAGCGTTAGCCTTACAGTACAATTTAACCTTTACAGGGGCAGGTCGGGCATGGCGGGGTGCGGGCCGGTCAGAGCCCAGCGCCCCCTGCGAGGGACCGGCCCCGGAGTCCCCCGGGGAGGCTCTTCCTTGGGCTGCATTCGGAGCCCGCCCCACGACGGCGGGCAGGACATCACCAGGGCGCACGCCTCGAGGGGGCGCCCACCCGGGGTCAGCACGGGTCCTCGAGCTCCGCCTATGCTCTGTGCCCAGATTCTTCTCCTGCCCCACCAGAGTCTGAGTCAGATGTGGCCGCAGGCGACAGGGTCACCAAATTCAGGTGTATCCACGGGATCAGGGTCCCCTCCCCACTTTTTTTAAAAAAAGAATTGATATGCAGAATCAGTCTCATTTTTAAAATTTTTAAAAAATGTTTATTTATTTTTAAAATTTTTAATGTTTATTTCTGAGACAGAGAGAGACAGAGCATGAACAGGGGAGGGGCAGAAAGAGAGGGAGACACAGAAGCAGAAGCAGGCTCCAGGCTCCAGGCTCCAGGCTCTGACCTATCAGCACGGAGCCCAACGCGGGGCTTGAACTCACAGATTGCGAGATCATGACCCGGGCTGAAGTCGGACGCTTAACCAACTGAGCCACCCAGGCGCCCCAAAAAAATGTTTATTTATTTTTGAGAGAGAGAGAGAGAGAGACAGGGGCAGAGAGAGAGGGAGACACAGAATCGGGAGCAGGTTCCAGTCTCCGAGCCGTCAGCACAGAGCCTGACGTGGGGCTCGAATGCACGAACCGCGAGATCGTGACCCAAGCCGAAGCCGGACGCTCAACCGACTGAGCCCCCCAAGGCGCCCCTCCCCTCCCCCCTTTTAAAGGAAGTGAAAAACAGTATCAGACTAGCTTCAGGGTGAAGGCTTAGTGACTGAGTTTGTGGTTCCCACGGGGCACCTGCTAGGTTCGCCTCCGAGCTGTTTGAAGTCTGGTCGGGAGGTGAGGGTAGTCCGGTCCCTGAAAGTTTCCTGTAACTGCCTTTGTAAAAAACAAAAATTGATGGACTGTTTTTTTTTTTTCTTTTTTAGATCAGTTTTAGGTTTGCAGAAAAACTGAACAGACAGTACAGCGTTCCCATGCACACCCTCCACCCACCACGTCCCTATTTTTTATTAGTACTTTTTTAAAAGTCGGCTGTGCGGGAACACGTCTCCTGTCTCGATCTGGTGTGGTTCTCACGACGGGGACACAGTTGTAAGCTGAGTTTTCTCTTACCTTAAACCGTCCACGTGAACACTGCGTTTAAATCACAAAGCACCTGGTCGTTACGGGAAGAGACGTGGCTTGTTGTAAATGTTGGGACCAACGCAGGGCCAGGGCTGGACCCGGCTCCGGGCACGCGGGAGAGAAAGGGGGCCCAGCCCTTAGTCTCAAAGGTCCCCGTGTGAGTCTTTGTTGAGAGAAAAATGAACCGTTCCCAAGGAGCAGGGTCCGGGCCCCAGACGGAGCCGTCTGGGCCGGATGTGGAGGGCTCCCCGCAGGCCCGGGGGGGCCAAGAGCGCACACCCGTTCTGCCGACGGGGTTCCTGCATCGTGGTCCGCGCTCCCTGCTCTGACCCACCTTGAACCGGAAGGACAGTCACGCGGTCCCCTTCGCCTCGCCGTCAACAGCCCGAGTGGTCGCCCTCCGGGAGGCCACGGGGGCTCAGGGTCCGGGGCCAGGCAGGGCATCCGATGAGGAGGAGCCCAGCTGGGGGCCACTGGCCCTATCTGCTTAGCCCCCGGCTCCCTGCACCGTGACGGTGGCCCTCAGTGGCTGCCTCCTTCTGGAATCCATCTTGCCCTTGCCGGGCCGGGGCGGGCGCACGGTCCGTGCTGGGCTGGCCGCAGTCCCCTCCCCAGGATCTGAGGCTGGCGAGGACAAACGCAAAGGTGGGCGGTGGCTGGAGAGGCGGCCTCCGGCAGCGACCCCCCTCCGTGGGGAGTCCCAGGATCCCCGGAGCCGCCCCGCCTCCCGATCCTTCCGAGCCGGGTTCTCCCGTGTTCCTTGGATGCCGTGAGCGGCCCGCGGCCCGCCAGCCAATCCGCTGTTGGCACCGTGGGCAGAGCACCTGCTGTCCCTGCTGGAGAGGCAGTTTGCTCAGGGACGTTGGCCCCTGGCAGGGACCTCGGTCTCAGGAGTGATGTCTGCCCCTGGAGTGACACAGGCCCCTGGAGCGAGGGCCACGCCTCGGAATCTCGGGCTCCGGCTGGGCCAGCTCCCCTCCGCCCTCCTTGCCAACTCTGCCAGCCTCCCAGGGACCCAAGCAGGTGCGTCACCTCCTATACGGAGGCCAAAGGCAAAACCCGTCTTCGCAGTTTCCTTCAGAAGTCCTTACTGCTCTCTAATCTCCGCCCCTGCCCAACCAGCTCTCAACACTCAGCCTTTGTGTTCCTGCGGACAGAACATGCCGGAAGATGGGTTGAAGAAGCTGGGCGCTCCTGCGCGAGCCCCAGACGTGCCCGGTGTCTTAGGGTGGCTCCGTTTCCCCGGCCTCCCTCGCCACCGGGGAGAAACCCGAGCTTCCGGGGGGGGGGGGGACGGGCGGTGGGGCCCCTTCCCGCCCCGCAGCCGCGCCGGGCCAGGCCAGCCTGGCACTAACTCCCGAGCCACACCGCCCACGCCAGCCAGCGCGGGAGAGAGCCCGTGTTTGCCCTTGAAGGCCAGGGTGGGGACTCTGGGCTGCGCAGAAATCCATTCCTTGGGATGATGAATGCCTTTCTGTCGGGGTGCCCTTGCCTTCTACGCGGAAGTCAAGACACATGTAAAAGCCCTTTAAGGACACTCGTTTACGTGGCCAGTCCACAGATTGCAGATCCTCGTATTTCACGGCGTTTATAGCCGGCCGGCACCGAGACTGGCCCTCTCAGACCCCCGTGTCATTAATCGCGGGCGGCAGGAGGTCAGGCAGATCGCATCGCTCCCCGCTGACGGGCCCCGTGGCCAGGCTGAAGAGGGTCTCGTCGGGCTTTTTTCATTTTCCTCCTAACAGGTGAATATTTTCACAAATCCAAGTACTGTATAAACCGGGGGCGGTTTCCAGGAGACGGGCCTCGCTCTGCACGGTCCCACGTGGTGACGAATCCAGGGTCCGTGACTTACGGACTGCAGCGTCTCCGGGCCCTGCCGCGCCCCTCCGGGGGTCTCGAGGCCAGCGAACTCCTCTCGCTGGGTGGGGTGGCTTCTTGGGTGGGGTGCAGCCCAGGGGACTTCTGTGCTCGCCTTCAGCAGCCGTGTGGCCACGGGGGGAGCCTAGTGACCCGGCCAGGGTCACACCCCCCGGGGCTGGCTCCCTCCTGGGCAGACGGTGGGGGGGGCTACAGGGCCCCGGGCCCATGCTCTGCAGGCCGCAGACGGGACCCGGCTCCAGGGCGGAGGAGGGGCGGTCCCAGAGAGCCGGTAAGAACCGGGGGCTCCGGGAGGTGAGGTGGCTTGGCCGTGAGGCACAGAGGCCTGGGGACAGCCGGGCCTCGATGCCATGTCGTGTTCCCCGAGGTCTGTGTGTCAGCCAGCTTGGCCAGCAGGCTTCCTGCTGCTACCCAGGCGTTTGGGGACGCCAGGGGGGAGGCGCACGGCCACCCGAGCCCGGAGGCCCCTCGGGGTCCGCATGGGTTTGCTGGTCAAGGACGCGAGGTGTGCTGCCCGTGGCTAGGACAGAACACGGAGGGACCTCCCCGAGTTTCTTCTGCGCTTCCTCGTGCCGCCGGGCTCTGGCCCACACTCCCCACGGGTCTGCAACCCGTCCCCGCCGCGGAGGGCAGCCGTAACGCCGGGCTCACGGATGCGCGGCCGGTGCTCGCTGCCGAGACCTCTGCGGACTGGGCCCGGCCGTGGCCTCTCCCGCTTCCCGGGATGAGACCCTGAGTCTAAAAGGAGCGGAATGGGCAGCAGACGCCGCACGGCCACCAGGGCATCCGCACAGGTCGGCGGCCCACGCGGAGGGTGGGAAGGACCTCGGCCAGCTGAGGGCGTGGCTGGCAGACGGTGGGGGGGGGGGGCCAGCCCGCCGTGCCCATTTCACAGATGGGGACACTGAGGCAGCACGCGACGGCCAGGTCGCCGGGGAAACTTCGGGGCCCCGCCTGACGGGGTCACAATGCGCAGGGCGAGGCCATGGCCCCAGGCCCCCCGCCCTGGAGGTGCCCAGCGGCAGCGGCTCGGTGGCCCAGCCTCGAACTTGAAGGCAGCAAGCTGGCCTGTCCCCCGGGAGAGGAGACGCGTGCCTGCTCTATTTGTTTTTATGTCATGTCAGTCATTAATTAAAACACTGCTTCCAGGAAACATATAAGCAGGACTCGGTGTCCACAATATTTTTTTTTTTTTTTTTATGTTTTGTGGGACTTTGGGATGAAAGGAAACAGTGACTCAGTATCCAAATGCCACACTTGGCTGGGAAACGGTTTACATAGGAATAAATATGTGAGTCCAAAATGCCAAAACAAGCGGAAATCTGCGCCTGAGGAAACAGAGCAACACCGTGTCTTCGCCTTGGGTGACGCTGGTCCCCTGAAAGGCTCGGTTTCAGTCTTGGTGGAGGACACATCTCCCCCTATGGGGTTGTTAGTAAACACAGCGTTTTCCAAAGCTTCCTTTGCGGGACCAGGGTCGGACTTAACAGCTGCAGAGACACCTAGGATCTCGTGTCCCCTCCGGGCCCCTCTCGTGTCCCCTCTGGGGTCCCACCGCCACGGGCCTTGCTCTGAGCGGGGAGACCTGGGCGGGGTCCGAGAGTCACTTCCAGAAAGAAACGTGGAGAGCCAGAGTGTGGTGTCCCCTCTTCTGGGGTCACTGAGGGAGTGCGGGCAAGGAGGGACCCCCCACCCCGGGCCCCCAGGGTCCTGTAGGCAGAGGCCCTTTGCGAGCCCACCTGCACACAGCAGGCCTGTGGGCCTTGGGGGCCGTGTGACCCCAAGACATAACCTGGCCCAGCCTGACGGTCGCGGCAGAACCCCGTCAGGCGGGTCTGGTCACGGCGCCTGGGAAACGGTGGGCCGCCCAGAGTCCAGAGGGGTGGAGGGTTTCTTCATGTGTCTACAGGCTGTACCTACCTGAGCATCCGAGATGATGGTCCCATAATCCTCCGTCGGGGGTCTCTGTGGGGCCCCCAGGCCACCCGGCTGGACCCCCCCTTGCCCTTGGAGAGAGTGGCACTTTAGAGGGCAGCAAGTGTGGGTCACGGAGAGGAACAGAGTTACCGGGTGTCACCCGTGGCGGCACCACGGTCAGCGTCCTGGCCATGACCTGGCAAGACGCTCACCGCGGGCTCGCTCTGGGTTCTTCCGGGCTCCGTGGCCCGGTCACCCTGCCGGCCGAGGGACCCAGGCGAGGTCTCATCTCAGACTCCACTCCTGGGCTATCTGGATGATAGATGGCGATGATGTCATCATCGGGAGCAAAACGGAGCCGTGAGCGACAGGCCATCGGACCGACGGGAGGGTGGAGCGGCTGGAAACATGGCCCAGGCCCCACCCCGACCCAGCGCCCAGACGCGGCCGGGCCCGGCAGTGAGCCACCGTGGGGAGACACTGAGGGTGGGGACCGTGCCAGGGGCGGGGACAGGCAGCCTGCTGGCTCTGGAATCCGCTCTGTGCCCCCAAACAGACTGATGTGCGGCCGGCACGGGACCCGTCCTCGGCAGGGCCCCTGCAGGCCCGGGGGGACGGTCTGTGGAGGCAGCCGCTCACGGGACCCTGGCTGCCCTCCGTCTCTGCCAGCTTTGAGGCGACCTTCGGCTGGAAGGCGCTGGGCGGTGCCCGTCGCGGAGCACGCAGGGGTGGCTGCGGGCACTGGGGGTCTCCGAGGTCTCCGGGTCGCCGGATCCCAGGAGGGTGTGGTGTCCACAGGGGACCGCATGTGCCCGAGTCGCAGTGTGTAGGCAGCAGGGACACTGTCCTGTCCGGGTGAGGCAGGTGGGGACTGAGGGCCGGCTAAGTGGAGCACTGAAGTGTGGCTCACAGGGGAGGCACGTTTACGGGGCACAGAAAAGTGTTCTCCTCATGTCCAGGTGCCTGAGCCCAGCAGGACAGAGTGGGGGAGGGGCCGTCATGGAAACCAGCCAGGCAATGCCCAGGAGGACCCTGAAATCCTGTGCCACTCGGGCCCTGCAGATTCCAACGTACAGATCCCTATGTCTGCAGATCCGGTGGGGAAGCCGCCCTCAGGGGCCCTCCGTCCCCTCCTCCCGCCTGGCCGTGGGGTGACCAGGGTTTCAGGCTGAGGCCCCCCCCCCACCACCTCTCCTGTGCTGAGATGAAATTGAAAGCCAGCATCCTGGCTGGTGTCCCTCCTGTCCCCCTGCGAGCTCTTCTGGAGGCTTCTGGCGATGGAGGGAGGGGTCAGGCTGATCACGGGCAGGACCACCGAGGGTCCCAGCACCCCCGAGGAAAGGCGGTGAGAGTCCTCAGACCCTGAGTCCGGGTGCTGCGTGCACAGTGGGACATCCCTGAGTACCCCCCCCCCCGTGGTGACGGGAGCAGGAGGCTCGCGGCAGTGACGGGGCTGGCTGTACCTCCCACCGCTGTGTGTGGTCGCGCCTCAGGCCTTGGCTGCTCTGACCCGGGAGCTCCGGCTGTCCTGCCCGGCCACCAAGTCCTCGTGAGCTCGCATGGTCAGGCCGGCACTGAGCCTGGCTCTCCCCTAAGCCTAGAGGCTTATCTCCGGGGGCTCTCCAGCCCCACGGGCCCACCCCGGCCCACCCCAGCTCCTCTCAGTTGAAAGCATTGTCACTTGAACAAGGACAGTGGCCTGTTGAGCTGCCAGAGGGCCAGGGCCACATGACGGCCCCGCCTGGCCCTCCGGCCAAGTCACTTGTTTGGGGAGAAAGGCCTGGGGATGGGGTCTCCTGCCAAGTGCTTCCAGAACAGGCTGTCAGAGCCCCGTGAGAAGGAGAATTCCAACATCAGGGCAGCCTCCCCAGGACCTTGGCCCGGACTTGACCACCTCGGCAGTGGGTCTCAACGCCTTTCCTCAAGACTGAGCCCAGACAGCAGCTCGACCTCGGGGGGTCCGGAGCTGGTGGCAGGGGGCAAAATGGCCCAGGGGGGCAAGAAGAATCCATTCCCCTCGACTCTGGCGCTGGGAGCCGCCAGCCATCCCCCTGTGGTCAGTCCAGGGGGGCTGCATGGAGGCGGTGACAGGGAGGAGGGCTCTGTACGTGCATGTACGTGTTGAAGCAGATAATTGACAGGCATGTCCTGTGTGTCAGGTAACGTGGTCACCAGGGCAAGCAAAGGTCCTGCCGTGGAGCCCACCTCTAAAACAGAGGTGAGGCTGGGGCGCCTGGGCGTCTCCGTCAGTTAAGCATCCGACTCAGGTCACGATCTCACGGTTCGTGAGTTCAAACCTCCCATCCGATCTCTGCTCTCAAACAGCTTCAGACCCTCTGTCTCCCTCTCCCCCTCTGCCCCTCCCTCTCTCTTCTCTCTCAAAAATAAATCTACATCTAAAACAGAGGTGAGGCACTAACGAAACCCAGCAGCTAATATACACTAATATACAGAGTATGTAGCGTGGGTTGAAGAAAGGGTGGGAATACTGGGGGTGACATGGGACTCTAATTTGAAATAGGGGTCAGGGCAGGTCTCACGGACAGGGGCATCTGAGCAGAGGCATGGAGGTGAGGGAGAGAACCCACAGGTATCTGAGAGGAGAGCATTTGCAGAGGGAACGGCAGGTGCAAAGGCCCTGTGGTGAGAACAAGTCTGGTATGTCTGTGAGCAGGAACATGAGAGCGGGGGGAGCAAGGGGGAGAGCACAGGGAGGGCAAGAAGGTCAGGGGGCACGAGGGGGCAGCTCTCGGGGCCTCAGGGCCGGGACTCTGGCCTGCCTCCCTGTGAAAATGGGTGTCAGGTGTGTGTGAGTTCAGTTGTGAAGTGATCCCGCCAGGGGTGCATAAGCTGCGTGTGGCTCCCCGTGGACGCCAGGCTGAGTCGCCAGGCCCGAGAGAAGGGTCCGGTGGGGAGGAAGGGCGGGGTGCGGGCGCGGCCCGCTGTGTGCCTTCTCCAGGCCCCTCAGAAGCAGGGACGTATTCGGCTCTGCCCCCGGACTTCCCTGTCGCCATCAGGACACGGGAGCCATCGTGGCATGGGGATCGTGGCCTCCTCTGCAGGCCGGGAGCCACAGAGCCCAGGTCACTGGGCGACCGTCTCAAGGTCGCACGTCCCCGTGAGTGGCAGGGCCGGGGCCACGCCTTGCCCCCCAGCCGTGCGAGCTCCATCCGGCATCGGGATGCGGTGTGACACCGTTGGCGGGTCCCCTCCCACACCGCGCCCTGTTGTCACTCCCGGCTTGGGTTGGAACGGAACCGTGGCCCCTGCCGGGTGCCCATACCGCTGACTCCCAGATGCCCCTGGCTGGCGCGGCCTGGCGGCCAGGACGGAGGCCCTGGGGCTGCCGGCCAACAGCCGCGTCCACACCCGCAGCTGGGACAGCCCCACTGCCCACGCGTGACTGCCACCTCCCGGAAGACCTGAGCCCGGACCACCCAGCAGGCCCTCCCCATCCCCGCCCCACCCCAGACCCACAGAGACTGGAAGATGTTGCTTGTTGCCTGCGGCTAAGATTTGGAAGTGATCTGGGGACAAGACTAATGCCACCCACGTGACACGGTTACCTTGAGGACGAAGGGGAGGGGTGTGCGGAGACTGAGCTCCAGCTGGGCCCGGGGCCTCGCGGTTGCTACGGCTGGCACGGCCCATGTGGCAGGTGGGCCGGGCGTGGCGGGCGTGGCGGGCGTGGCGGGCGTGGCGGGCGTGGCGGGCGTGGCGGGCGTGGCGGGCGTGGCCGCCGTGGCCGCCGTGGCCGCCGTGGCCGCCGCTGTCCTCTGCTTCCACTTGCCAATGCTTGCTAACCAGGAACCCGGTCTCGGCCTTTTCCCGTCTGCCCCAGCGCGGCTCAGGAGTTCGGCGGACTTCCAGAGCCGACGCCCGGGTTTCATTAGCCGCTGTAACTGGGACGCTGTCGTGGGAAACTCACCGGTGGCTCCGCTCCACACGCTCCACCCCTCCCCCACGGGGAAGCCAGGGCTCTTGAGTCTGTTCCCTTCGAGCAGCAGGAGAGACAGCGACTGAATTCGTCTGCACATGTGGGCCGCTGAGGGTTTGACTCCAAGCCACTTGGCTCGCTCCTTTTTAATCTCCCCCTTCCGCTTTGAAACGGCTGGCAGCTAAGTGCGGCTCAAGTGCACATTCTAGGCTTCGTGGCCAGGCTCCTTCTGGGCCTGACCCCTGTCCCGAGCTTCCCCTCCAGCCAGTGGGAAGGAGGGCTGCAGCCCGGCCGAGAGCTGACGAGAGCTGGCAGTAAAATCTGGCAAAACCCCCCTGGAGGATGGGTCGGAAGGGCACGCGGGGGACCCGGCACGCAGGGGAGACGATGCAGGGTTGAGGCAGGGTCCTGGGGGGCGGGTGTCAGGCAGGGCATCGGGTCTGGACTCGGGTTCTGGCGGCTGCAGGGGCCGTGGATGGCCGGGACAGTGCCCTGCCCAGACCCCACCTGGCCTGGCTGTGAGCCCCCGGCCCGCCCCCGGGGCTGCGGCTCCAGAGCTGTTCTGCAGCCTGGGTCTGTGTGGGGTGGTCCCTCCCCAGGCCAGGACTGCATCCTTGGACGGCTTGGCTGGCACCGTCACTGGGCAAAGAGGTGACGCAGCCTCTCCATGAAGAAAACAGGCCCCAGATGCACCGCCCACATCAGTCCGCGTGGACCGCACGTATTTGGAATCAATGCTACTTTTTCCCTTTTTAAAGCAGTAGATGGTCCCTAATAGAAGTTGATTCATTTGGGAAGGCATCCTTGATTTGAAAACGGATCGGTGTCAAGATAACAAGACTAAAGGGCAGGTTGGGCCCTGGGCTGGGCTGACAGGGGCTGGGAGGCCTGCTGCAGCGTCCGGGCGCCTGGCTGGGCCGCAGTCTGGGGAGGCCCGGCTTTCCCAGAACTCGGGACAGGGGCAGGCGCTGCGTCCCGGCCCGGCCCCTGCCTTTCTCACCACGGTTCCACCTCTTAACAAGCGGGACCACTTTTAGGGAGCCTGCCAACGCCTGGGTGGTTTTGTATTTTGCACGCTGCAAACCGCATCTGCGGGGGTGTTAGGGCTCCTTAGTACCATGGAAATCTGGGGCAGTTCGTGCGGAAGGAAGAGGGGGGATTTTGAAAGGGAATCCCAAAGATGGGCTCTGGAGACGCGGATGGCTTCCCCAGCTCCGGACGGCTAATTTCTTCAAGAATAGGGGTGGGGAGTCACCCTGGCCCTGAGGACGTGTGCCTGGGCGTGTCCCCGTGGCCGGACCTCTTCCCCTTTTCTTAACGGGGGCCCCTGACGCCGGCCCCGGACCCGCCTGCCCTCCTGCAGAACCCCAGCCAGGGCACCCATCGGCCACCCGCTTCCTGGATATTGATGCCCTCCGGGGACATAGCACCCAGGGCTCCAGGTGGGCCAAAGGGGTCTGGCCTGTGTTGCATCCACACGACTCCTGAAACAGAATGCTACGGGCACCAGTGACAGTCACAGCAAAATTTATTGCACTGAGAGGCAAGGCCGACCGATCGGGACCGGCACTCTTGACCAGAGTGCGGTCTCGAACAGCCAGGGTACAGAGTTTTTATAGCCGACCACATGGTCTTATCATCACCTGGGAACAGAACAAAGAAATAGTTCCCAGATGGGGGTGGAAACAGTTCAGACATGCCCTTGCCCCAATCCAATCAAACACTAATCCAGTTGATTTTCCTAGAACTTTTGTTCCCTTGATTGATGGGACAAGGCTGTTATCTCTTAATCTGTTGTTTCTTAAGGCTACAGGTTAGCCCTACGCTACAATTTAACCCTTACAGCCTGCTGCTGGGGAAGGTGGGCAGACGGTGGTGCTGTCCTTCTGGAAACTTGGAGAGACTCTGAGCATCGCGAGGGATGGTGGGGTGTCGGGGGGCCGGGGACAGGGGAGGGGCCTGACTACTGTGCCCTCAAGGTCCTTCCCCGCCCTGGACTCGCGAGGACCCAGACTTTTGGAACCCCGAAAATAATGAGAAAATTTAATAACAGAAGGCTGAACTCAGACCCTCCCCCAAATGAAAAGTCTGCTGCTCGTATATTTCATGCAGAGCATCCCGGCCTTGGGAACAGTTTCGGGATTCAAGGGCACCGAGTACTGTGCATACAGAGGGCTGTCCATAAATGCTTGTTGAAAGGAAAGGCTTCCCGTCATTGACAAAACCCGAATGAGCGTTCTGTTTAGATAAACATGGTCGGTCTCTCCCCGACCAAGCCAGGTGTCGACCTTGGAATGGTGTTCATCATGAATGGGCTGACTCAGCTCGTAAAATCTGGCCTCAGCAGATGCCTGCAGGGAAGACGGTCCAGGAATGCACCAGGTGGCCAGAGAAGGGGAGGGGGCGGTGACATCTTGCCTCTGACCCTAGATGGTCCTGTGACCGAGCTCCCGTAGCTGGCCCCGAAATTCGAGAGCTTCTAGAACGCCCCAGCCTTGGGGGACTTCGGGATACTGAGCTCCGGGACCGCCGCTGGCTGGCTGGGGACAACCTTCCCTCCTGGAACGTGGTCCCTCGTTTCCAAAGTGGAAAAGTCGGGAGCAGTTCTGAGGTTTCTTCCAGACTGTCCACAGACGAGGCAAGGCCCGCGCCCCTCATCCTTGTCCCCAGCAAGCGGTGGGGCCCCATTAGGGCGTCGGGCCGGGCTGCGTGGTGCTGGGTGGCCTGCATCGTCCGCATCTGGGCACATTTCGCACGCGCCGAGACTGCTCTGTGGCCAGGCCAGTCTCCAGGCGGCTCAGCCACAGGCCTTCCCGGCCCGGGACCTCCCCACTTTTTGCGGGTCTGGGAAGGGGGCAAGACTCTACCTACCTCCCCCTGGGAAGACCACTCACAGCTCATTGGCCGGAACTGGTCACGTGACCGGCCTGGGGCCTGTCCTCCTCTCCCCGGGGCCCCAGGAAGACTTGGAAATGGGATCTGGTGACAGGAAGGACTGTGTCTGCCTCTTACCTTTATCGTAAATGAGCAAATGCAGCAGAGCTTGTTGGAGCCTGGGTCACAGTCACTGGTGGGGTGGGGCCAAGGCCAAGAAGATGGTTATTTAAATGATACTTCATTCTGGGAGGGCTTTGTCCCTTCAACACGGACGAGATGCCTTATCGCACTTCAGCGGAGTCCCTATTTAGGTCAGCGTTTGAAGGGTGTGTCTGAGCAAGGGAGCCAGCGCTGGGCTCTGGGTGTCTCCTTGTTCCTGAGTTCCGGGAGAGGCATCAGGTGATAACAGCCCCCTGGGGGGGCGGGTGGGGGGTGATGGATCGCCCCGAGGGAGCAGGGCGGACCCTGGGCAGGGGGCAAGGAATGAGCTCTGATGATGGATGATCTGAGGAGGCTGGTTTAATTTCCCACCACCACCTGCCACTCGGCGGCCGTCCCCAGCGATGCCCGCGTCACTCTCCAGGCTCTGTCCATCCATCAAGTCAACACGAGGTCAAAAGTGCTTCTCATTTCATTGCCGGGGGAGGGGGGGGGGGGCTTTGTGCTGGGGGAGGGGGGACGCGTGCCTTCTCCGAAGCACAGATGGGAGTTCGGCAAAAACAGGAGGAAAGCAGTCCTCAGACACCAGCGTCGGGTCCAGGCTGGGGGTCAGTAGAGCTGGGAAGAGCCCCAGGACCCAGGACCCTGTCCCCGCTGCTGGGGACACCGCTTAATCAGGACGTTGTCCAGAACCGTCAGATAAACCTTCTCTCCCGGCCAGGCTATATTCCTTCCTCACGTTGCTGTTCCAGAAAGGACACTGATTTTTCCCCCACCCACCCCACCCCTGCGTGGTAGGGGTGTTGCGTGTGTGTGTGTGTGTGTGTGCGTGTGTGTGTGTGTGTTGCCGATCTCTCTTTGTTGGCAGAGAGCAGCCAGGGAAAGCAGAAGGATGTCCCATATGTTGGTGACGAAGCTGTCTCATCACCTTCAGGGACCAGCACCCTCCCTCCCTCCCACCACACCCGCGTCCGGGCCCTTTCCTCCGAGCCCCCTCCCCCCGCCCTGAGCCGCCGGAGGGTCCCCACCCTTGGTAAGTGGTTGACCTGTCCAGGCGGGGAGTTCTCGGCCTGTCCCTTAGCGCCATGCCACGAAGCCCGGTGCCCACGGATGACTCATCTCACAGCTGGCCTCAGTGGCCATACTCCCTCTCCGAGCGGGCACTCCCAGCCTTTAAAAATAGCTTGATTGTTTCCTTCTGACTATAAAACTAATCCGTAGTTATTGCAAAAAAAAAAAAAAAAAAAAAAGCTGGGAAAATTCAGAAAGGCTGAGGAAGGAAATCCTGACCCCCCACTAGCCACCACCTTGTTTCCTGTGGAAAGACGCGCACATCGGGACACGCCCATAGGTATCACGCCGTGTGGTCACTTTCGTGGCTGCACCAAGTCGCTGCGAAGACCCCGGTGTTGGAATCGGTCCCGGGGCCCCCGGCGCCTCGGCCCCCAGGGTGACCCCCTGCCTGGGGCTGCCTGCTGCTTCTCGCCAGAAGCCTCCACCGTCAACACCGTCAGCTGGCGAGAGCCAGACGGCCGGGACCGGGGGCCGTCCGAGGGCCCGGTCACTGCCCTCCAAGGAATCAAGACGTTGACCCCAAGGATGAGAGAACATGTTGCAAGTCCCCGTGGCCCCGCGGCTCAGCAGTCCCGCTGCACCTGCTCGGCCTGGTCGGGCGGCACTGGGGCAGGTGTGGGAGGCCGGGGCCCGGGGCGCTCACCCTCTGAGGGAGCCGCCCTCCCCCCTCTCAGGTAGCAGCATCGAGACCCTTTTGCTGAGAAACTCACAGTCACCCGACAGGTGGCCCCGGGCTCTCGACGCACAGCCCCCGTTTCGACGCCCCCGGCCGTGCGAGGTGTCTCTTCTGGATGAGGAAATGGAGGTTCGCAGAGGCGGGAACTTGCCCAAGGGTCCAGCGGGTCAGTGGCCAGGATCCCCGGGGGAGGAGGCTGTGGGCCGACGCCCGGGCCTGGTTTCTCGGGGTCCACTCCTCTGGCTCCCCTTGGCATTAGGCATTCAGCCCCGGTGGCCTGGAGTACTCGCTGAGTGCTGACCGGGCCCGGGGCAGAGGACCCAGGTGACGAGGCCTCGAGGCCTCGCTTCCCCGAGGTTCCCCGAGGACAAAAGTCGTTCTCGGCCAGAGCCTGGGGGCCCTAAGTCTGCCGCTGGCTCGCTCAGGCTGTGACGGTCCCGCGAACGGTGCGTGGTCCCTGCCGCCCTGCCCCCGTCCTCCCCGAACAGGGAGCCTGTCTACCGCAGGGAGCCAGGGACAGACAGAGACACAGAGACAGGCACGGGGGTGGGGGTGGGGTGCGGTGAGGGACTCCGGACGCCGGGCTCGTCCTCCTGGAGTGTCAGGGGAGCCCTTCACACTGAGGTCGCTTCTCTAACACGAACCTGCCCTGTGCCGAACCAGAGCGGGCGGGCCCGCCGTGCCGGAGCTGACCCCACGTCGGAGAAGCAGATAGTCAACAATTACCCCGTAATAGGCTTTGATGTAAATAACCATTTGAAAAGTCTTTTGCTGGGGCGCCTGGGGGGCTCGGTCGGTTCAGGGTCTGGCTCTTGGGTTGCAGCTCAGGTCATGATCTGACAGTTCGTGGGTCCGAGCCCCGCGTTGGGGCTCTGAGCCGACAGCGTGCAGCCTGCTTGGGTCTCTCTCTCTCTCTCTCTCTCTCTCTCTCTCTCTGTCTCTCTGCCCCTGCCCCACTCGCTCTCTATCTCTCAAAAATAAGCATTAAAAAAAGTACAATGATAACAGATCCTTTGCCTTTTATGTGCTTTTACAGGGACAGAGGAAGGGCAGGAGTCGTTCGGGCTCTGGACAGCGGGCCCTCCTCCCGCCCCCGCGCTCACACACCCGAGCACCGTGTTTTTCTGCCCCGAGAGCAGGTTGGAGCCACACGCGGCTGGCCGTTCGCCCTAACGCAACGGCTCCCTGGCTGGGAGGACAAGGCGGGGGGCCGGCCGTGCTGCTGTCCCCGAAGGCCGCGGGCCACCTTGGAGAGTTTCTCTTCCCCTGCTTCCCGGCGGTCTGGTCACGCGTCGTTCCTTTTTACGTCCTCCACTGGGCGCGCTCTGAGATGCGTGAATCTGTGCGTTTCATGCTCGCCACAGAATCTCGGGAACGTCTGACCCTCCCGCCGCTCTCCTACCCTGTTGACTCTCTTGTCCCTGGCCGTGGAGTCTGCGCTCGTGTCCCCAGCTCGTCCCCGCCTGCCCTTCAGACGGGGGACATCGCACGGCCCCACCTTTCACCCTGCCCCTTCCGGCCCTTTCCATCCTGCCCGGCGTCGCTTCCCACACCCCAGCTCTCGAGTCCTGGAACTGCCACGAGACTCTCTCCCGTGGTTGTCATCTGTTTGTGGAGGCTTCCCGTCTGTCCATCTGTGTGTCTGTCCATCCGTCCGTGTGTGATGACATCACTCAACCGTGTCTGTATCCTCCGCGGTCACATCTCGGCCACCAGTCCCAACACCTGAGGCCTCCGGGGCCTGTGTTTGTCATCTTTCCCCGTTTCCAGGCCACGGTTTCCTGCTGGCACGTGTCCAGGCACTTTTGTTGTGTTGACCTGGGGACGCGCGGGGGCCAGGAAGCTGGACCCCGCGCCAGGATCTGCTCGGGCCAGCAGCCTGTGTACGGGCAGGTGGGACCCATCCTTTCGGGCTTGGCTCTAACTTCCCCTGGAGAGGTTCACAGCGACACCGGCCCCGCTCCCGAGGCGCAGCCTGTCTGGGGCGTCGGTGAGTGCGTGGCACCTCGGCCCATTCCTCGTCACGACTGGCCGGCACTCCCGTGTCCTCCAGAGCGGGGGTCCGCTCGCAGCTCGGCCACGGCGAGAACCGTGTGTGCCCCACCGAATGTTGTGAGGGTTCAGCCAGACTCCGGGGGCCCCGCTGCCGTTCGAAGGCTCCTTCTCTGTGAATCTTGCTTCTGTCCGGTGCTCCGTCCCCCCAAACTCCGATCCCTGCCCCCCAGCTGAGCCAAAGCACTTCCCTCCACGTGGGCAGTCACCCCACGTCGTCAGGGGAAGGAGAACCCCACGGACAGAGTCCCAGGTGGGAACACACAGGGTCTGGAAAGTGCCCCCCGGGCAGGAAGCCGGTGATGGGGGACGCACAGCGAGGCCCCCTCGGTTCCAGCGCCACGGACGGGCAGCCTGGGAGCCGCCGCGTGACTGTTCCCCTGGCGGATAGACTGGCGGGTCGATGTTTGCGGCTGTGGGACTCGTCTGGCTGAGGCCGTCTCCCCCGTGTTTCGCTGTAGTTGTGGTAAGCGCTCTCCCGAAAGAGAGAAAGCGGGCGCTTCGGACACGGTGCGAAGAAGCTGGAGGCGTGTGTGCGCTGAGCACAGCCACCTTCCCGGAAGAGCTGGCGGCGTCCGCGAAGCCCCCCGAGTCAGGAAAGGTGCTTGGTGTGGTCCAGAGCTGAAGCGGGTGCTGGTGGGCGCGGCTCCCGGCACCCCCCAAACCCCAAGCCTGGCGCGGAGGAGGGAACCGAGATTTTGAGGCCCCCGTCCCTCGGGGTGGGAGGCAGGGGACAGAGCCCCGGGCCACCGCCCCGCCCACCTACCCCGGGGTGCCGTGGGCCTGTTGTCACCCTGTGTGTGGGGACCCTGCACAAACGTGCCAGTGGGGGGAAGGAGGCTGCGTGCAGGAGATCCCAGCCCGTGGGGGACGTGTCTAAGACCAAGCTCAGCCACGGGAGGCAACACGGCAGGTGGATGCTTCCGAAGGCCACGGGCCGAGCATCCTCGGTGGGCCCCCCAGAGGCTCATGGGTCCATTTGCAACAGGAAGCTGGGCTCCCGCCCCTGGCCCTTCCCCAGGGAGCTCTTGGAGGCTCTATCCAAGTATGCACGCGAGCCACACAGCCCCAGGGGGGACTGTTTCACAGAGGCAAAAGGAACCCAAGACCCTTGATGTGAAAGATTTATGGGCACTGTCTCCGGGCCTCACAGGCACTTCATCATCCGTGATCAAGGTGCCCCATCTGCACAGAAGCACATGCCCCCCCTTTCCCGGAGTGACCCCTGAGACCAGCTCGATGCGGGGCGAGGAGTGATGGATGGTCCCACGCCGTCTTGCTTCAGGCGCTGGTGTCGGGGACAGGAGGGCCGGGGCCACGCGCTCCCTGTGGCTTGGCTGACCTTCGCTGGTCCATCCAGATGGGGGGGGGGGGCGGCCCTGGCCTGCTGGCTCCTGAGACACCTCCCGTGGCGGTCTGGGGTCTGCTGCACCTCTCTGGCCACGCTCGTCATGGGGACAAGGGTCAGAGGAGGACGTGCTCAGAGCAGGAGCTTCAGACCGGAACTCGTGTGTGGGTCCTTCTGGGACGCGCCCGGGGCCTCTGGCCCAGCTCTGAGTCTCCTTCTCTAAGTGCCTGAATACAGACCAGAGGGAGGTCTCTCTGAGCCGCGTCATTCTGGGTGGGTCATCGTCCGGGGAAGGAGCTCGCTATTCAGAGCCCCAGGTAAGCAGTGGCTCCAACTTGACTCTTTCTGGAACAGAGCTGACGTGCCAGTTCTGCGGACTGTGATTTGGCTTCCGTGCCCGGGTCGTTGGAAGATGCCACAGCGTGAGGTCACGGACCCCACAGGTGCCTGCCCTGGGAGCTGGGGGCTCCGTGAGGGGCTGCCGACTGGGATACCTAAGAAAACCTGAATGGAGAGGGGGTGCTTCTTAGGTCCAGACGTCCCAGGGAGGCTGGGGACCCGGCCAGTCCCTGCACTCGTAAAGCTGGCCTTGGAGCCGGTGAAATGTCACCGGAGACGGATGCCCGGACACTGGCTGAGAATTTGTTCCGAGGCCTTGGCTCGAACCAGGAGCCCCGTGTCCAGAGTCTGGCATAGGCACGGGCTGCTGTGCGTGTCACTCCCCCAGGCACCGCAGCCCACGGCTGGTGTCACGGTGGACGCCCGTCTCGGGCCCCTCTGATCATTCGGCCACCGGCTGGAATTGATGGCCACGTTTGCCACCGAGGGGCCGAGACGGGGCCGGCGTGCACAGGGCTCAGCCTTGAGCTCGGCTGACCGACTGCTGCGACGCGGAGGTCGGTTGCCCCCACACAGGCCACCCCAGCCTGGGCAGCAGCTGACCGGATCGGGCGAGGGACGGCTGTGCGGTTTTTCCAGGTAGCGCCGTGCGTCGCTTTGATGGCCTGAAGGCCTTTGATCCTGGCGCTGAGGGTTTGTGCCCCTGACCTTGGCCGGCTTTAGCTGATGCCCCTCTGGCGCTGCTCAGCTTTTGATACCAGCGGCCAGCAGCGGGGGAAGGGCGGGCCTTGGCTTCCCTGTGACAGCAGGGGACAGCTGGCCGTCCGCGCTCACGCCTGCCCCCGAACCGTGCTCCTGGCTCCCCCGCTGCCCGGGTCGCTGGGTCGCTGGGTCGCTCCCCACCTGTCACGTGCCCTCTGAGACGGACCTGACATTCCAAACGCCCCAGAGACTCGCTTGTCCGCGTGTGGTGGGTTGAATCGTGTGCCCAAAGATACGCTCAAGTCCCGAGCCCTGGCACCTGGGAATGTGGCCTTATTTGGAAATAAGGTCTTTGTGGGAGTAAGTGAGGTGCAATTAAGGACAGGCCGTGCTGGGGCGGGTGGGCCCCGATCCCGTGTCTCGTGTCCTGTTAAGCAGAGTCGGACGCACGCGTCCCGGACCTGAGTCCCACTCTCCTTGCAGGCGGCCCACGGCAAAACGACCACAGCTCTGTTCCCGCCACTTCTGACGCTGGGAGCAGTGGCCCAGGTGCGGAGCTGGGGCTGAGCCGGACAAGGGGGGAAGGGGGCAGCAGACCAGCGAGTCGGGGGGAGGGACCTGCCTGGCCCCCAGGAGCCGCCCGCATCCTCTGGGGTCATGCCCTCGCGCTCAGATCCCTGCCTGCAGCCCCGAGACCCTCCGCGGAGCTACTCCCCCCTCGGAAGGAGCAAAGTGGAGTAAGATTACTAGTGACACCTCCTGCGGGGGAGGGGTGATGGTCACTCCCGTGTGTAAGAGGCTGAGCCACTGGCCCGGAGGCCCGGATGTTTGGTTGAACCCTGCTGAGGGTGTGTCTAGAGGGTGCTCCTGGGTGAGGTTGGCATGTGAAGTGAGAGACGGAGTGAAGCAGATACCCTGTCTAACGTAGGTGGGCCTCACCCAACTCGTTGACGGCCTGAATAGAGTGAAAAGGCCGAGGAAGGGAGGGTCCCCCCTCTCGGCCCGCCTGTCTTCCAGCCGGGACACCGGTCCCTTCCGGCCTCCCACTTGGGTCGGATGGGGACAGATGCCATCGGCTCTTGGGGCTGGGCCTCGGGCCCTCTCGGCCTCTGCGGTCCGTGAACCGCTTCTCCCGGTGAATCTCTTCACGTGCACACACCTCCTGCTGGATCTGTTTCCCCGGAGTCTGGGCAGACGGTCTCGGCACCTGAGCGGCCGCTGCCCCGACTGGTTCACCCTTCCCGTGACTGGTTGCCCACCTCCAGGGATGTGCTGGGGATTAAAGGGCTAGTCCAGGGCCCAGCAAACTGCGGCCCACGCGTGGGCCAAAGCTGGCCTGTTTTTGTACATAAAGTTTTTTTTTTTTTAATTGTTTGTAATGTTTATTTATTCTTGAGAGAGAGAGACAGGACGTGAGCGGGGGAGGGGCAGAGAGAGAGAGGGAGACCCAGCATCCGAAGCGGGCTCCAGGCTCCGAGCCGTCAGCACGGAGCCCGACGCGGGGCTCGAACCCACGAACCGCGAGATCCTGTCCCGAGCCGAAGTCGGACGCTCAACCGACGGAGCCCCCCGGGCGCCCCTGCACGTAAAGTTTTATTAGCACACGGCCGCCGCTCCCACTGTTTGCCCGTCCCGGCTTCCTGCTACACGCAGGGCTGAGCAGTTAGGGCCTCGCGCATGGACGAGGCGGCCTCCTCGGAAGCACGCTTGTGCCCCCCTCACCCCTGCCTTGTGCCGTGCCCTGTGGGCGCGAGCTGCTTTGCTCTGGGGTGTGGTCATTTGTCTCAGCTTCACAGGGGCACCGTGTTGCCCGCTAAGAGGGCCGCCCAAGGTCGTGCACGTGGTAGGGCTGTCCGTGGGCCAAGGCCGGGTGCCGCCCCCTCCCCCTCCTCCCCCCCCCCCGGCGCCCCCTGCCTGTCTCTTGCTGATGCCCAGGCCCCCCCGCTGCTGCTGCTGCCGCTGACGGGCGCCTGCCAGAGGTCTTCGCCGCTAATGAAAGATTTTGCTGCTAATGAAGGGCTGGCTAATGAGGGCTAAAGGGACGAGCTGTCTAACGGATTAACCTTTCAGAAGGGGTTTGAAAGGTAGAAAACCCTCCAGAATTCGGAGCGAGGGAGCGGAGACGGCGGAGGGACGAGGCAGCGGGAAGGTGGCGAGGTGAGAGCAGAGGCTCACGGGTGGGGACGGTCCACCTGCCGGCTGGCGCACGGCTCTTTCGGAAAGCAGACGGGGATCGTAGCGGTGAGGGTGTCTTCCAGCCACCCAAGGACGGCGGTCTGCAGCGTTTGACCTCGAGAGGCTGGGGGCCCCTCAGCCGAGCCCCCCCCCCCCGCCAGCCTGTTCCTCGGGGACCATCCGGGGAGCCCCAGAGGACAGGCAGCTCAGGGCATCCGAGGACGCGGCCGCTGAAGGACCCACTCCTCCGGTCTATCTGCCCTCGCCGAGAACCCACAGCCAGAGAAGCTTTGAGGATGGGGGGCTTCCCGGAGGAGGGGGTTGAGCTTGTCTGGGAAGGCAGGCAGGATGCGGGGGCGAGGTGGGCCAGGGCAGGGGGACGGTGGGGAGCGGGTGACGGGGGGCTGGGCCTTCACGTGGGGACAGAGGACGGGCTCGCACGCCAGGCACAGGGACCGCGTTTCTCGTGGAGTCCCAGAGCTTCAGGGGCTCCTGGGTGTGGCGCGGGGAGCCCGGCCACGGGGAAGGAGGGGGCGAGGAAGAGAGCTGGAGCCCAGGAGTCCCACTCAGAGACCCGGCCGGGCCCAGCAGACGGCCTGCGCCCACTCCCCCATCAGCGGCCATGTCCCGCGGGCCCCGTGGGACCGCTGAGTGTGTGCGGAGAGCGGGGGGCGGCCGGGTTGCACCGTCCCCGGGGACTGGCGAATTTGAACAACGTGGTTGTCTGGTGCCTGGCCCGGGGCCGGCAGGTGCGTGTAGAGCGGCCCTCGGAGAGGGGAAGTGTGGGGCTGTGGACGAGACCATCCGCTCAGGAAGGGAGTGTTCCGTCTCCAGGCAGGACCCCCAATCTGGGTCGAGACAACATTTCACACACGAAACCTATGTGACACCAGCTGTGTCCCCTTCCTTGGGACCCTGGCCGTGTTTGTTGCCCGGACGTGAGTCCTCCCTCCCATCCTGGTTGGGCCGTTCCAAACACGGCCTGAAGTTCTCCAACATTCCTTCCGTCCAGGCCGCCCGGGACCCAGACTCCTTCCTGTGTCACCCCCACCCCGGGAGCCCCGCCGGCCCTCTGGCCCACCCCCTGGCCCGCTTGGCCTGCACCCTGGCCTTTGTCCGCATAGCTCCCTGTCCCTCGAGGATCTGCCCCCACCCCGGGACGCTTTGCTTCTGTCCCTTGTGCACACTAAGCCTGTCCCCGTTGCAGCCTTCCCGCTGGAGGGCACGCCCATCCCGGAGGCTCACCCTCCCTGAGGCTGGTCCCTTCCTCCCCATCCCAGGAAGCCCGTGGCTGATGTTCCGCCTCCGTCACCCCCTCCGTGGAGCTGGGCTTATCTCGGCGTCCCCTTGCTGTGCGCTCCGTGGGGACGGACGGGGTCTGTCTTGCTCTGTTGCTCAGTGCCTGGCACGCAGCTGGCGTCTCCTAAATAGTCCCTGATGAGGCAGCGGGGAGCCCCCGAGGCCAGAAGTGCAGGGAAAGGGGCTTCCTGGGGCCCCACAGCCTGAGTCTCACAGCCTGCCCCTGGGAGAGGTGGGAACCCACCGGAGGACGTGAGGCGTCAGGGGGCATCAGCTCATACGGGGTCTCCCCCCGTCCCCGGGGGCAGCGTTGACTGTCCGAATTTCGGCAAAAATAATAAAATCCCTTAACTATCTCGTCTTCCGACGGCCGCTCTCCTGACAATTTTGAAATGCGCTTGGACAGGAGCACCGGGGACCTTCCCGGGGCCGAGAACGTCAGGCGCTGACCGATCGAAATGAAAAACCGCCCAAGAAGAGGGCCCTGACTGAGAAATTCTCCCGATAAGCATTTCAATGCGTCCCCAAATTGATTTCAGATACCAAGATCCCTGATAAAGTGGAAATTTACAGTCTCACTGCTAAAATTCCTTCTCTATCATCGACTCAACAGATGGTGTTTCTTCGGGCTACCTTTAATAGCCCTAGAAATTAAATTAGTGAAAAATGGAGAGCTTCCATAATATTAAAAGTCAACTGTGGCTTCAGGAACCCGGTGAATTTCCACCCACAGAAGCAATCCTGTATGAAAAGAAGCTGGAAATGAGTTTCTGCTTAAAATGGAATTGCTGATCTGTCCCCCACTCGGCCCCTTGGGCCAAACCCGGGGGCCGGGACGCATCAGGCGGGTCCCCTCCATGAGACGAGAGGCGGCGTGAGCCAGAGGGTGGCCCAGTGACCCCTAGCGTGCACGTGGGGTCGCTCACGCCCCTCTGCAGGCAGAGGAAAGGGTCATCAACGGTCCTGCGGCCACACGGTGCGTCAGGCACACACAGACTGGGACGACTCAGCGAGGTCCCAGCGTGGGAGACCAGGGCAGCGGCTCAGGCTCCGTCCGTGCCCGACTGTCCCCACGTCACAAGTCGGGAGGGACACACCCAGACCCAAGCCTGTGTTTCTCGGACCCCAGACTCAGGTGCCTTTGCCCAGGGGTGGTGAGCAGGGCCTCTTCCGGCTGGAGGCCGACGTCAGCCTCCGCCAAGCGGGGGCCGGGGGTCCCTGGCCTCTTTCCTCTCTCCCCCCGCTGCCACTTTGGACACGGAAACCTCATCCGACCCCACCATCGACTCTCTGATGTCTTGCCACACGGTCACGCCAAGCCACCCGCCGCTCGGAAACCCCTCCCCTGAAGCACGTGCCCGCTGGCCGTTACCGGGAGCAACGCAGACCCCACAACGACCAAGTCTCAGCCCACGCCTCCCTGGAGCGGAGTCTCAGAAGTGTTTCAAGCCGTGTGGACCGTGACTTAGGACGCGCCCTTGCCATGGCTTCAGCATGGCCGCACTGCCTGCGCGTCAGGGCTCGGTCTGAGACCCTCGAGAACGGAGAGTGCGTCCTAGTTCCCTGTCACGCGGACTCGGACCCACCACGTTCTCCTTCCTGTTTCGCTCACGGCTGGCGTGCCAGTTCCGGGGGGGCTCCTGCTTAGGGCCTTCCAGCTAACTCAGCTCTGACACTGGGCCGGGAGACCCCCCCGCAACCCCTCCCTGGGGGGCTCGCTTCCCGCCCGATAAACCCAGGTCCACGGTCACACACACAGGGAGTGGGGAGCACGGGACGGTAAGAGGTACGACTTGCCACGCGCAGAGGCTTCCGCCGACGCCGCCTTTGGGGAGAGACGACGCCCCGGACCCCTTCTGGCGGGGGCACCCATCTGCTGGCACCTTTGGCCCCAGGGCGGGGCCGCCTGAGCCGTGCTCCCCGCCGGCCTCCCCTTGACCTGCTGGCCTCGCTGGCACAGAGCCCGGGTTCTGCCGCGCGTCCCTGTGACCTGCAGGGAAGGCAGCCAGTCCCCGAGGCCCCCACGTGGAGACCCCAACCCCCAACCCCACGAGGGGTCTCGCCGGCCCGGGGGCGTAGGAGCCCCTTCTGCTCGCCAAGGGTGGGGACAGCTGCTCTCGGCCTCCGGGCACAGAAGGGGGGCTTCTGGGGTCACGGTGACACCGCACTCACACGCTGAGACCCAGGAAGAGACTGGGGGGAGTTGGACTCGGGATAGCTTATTTCTGGAACTCCCTCCCAAGCCGCTTCTAAAGGCCACCTGTTTCTTCCAAGGGCTCCACCAAGCAGCGTGGAGCAGACACACAAGCTGAGATCTTCCCTCGCCCACCTCCCTGACACTCCCCGGTGGCAGCTGGCTCCTCTCCCGGAACATTTTCATGCATTTCTGCGGGAATAACGAGGACAGGTGCATTCTTCATCTGGACGAGCTGTCTCCTTACCTCTCCATCAGCGGAAGGCGCCGGAGCGCCCCTGTTCCCCGGCGTGCTCAAGCCACACACACACACCCCCCGCGGCCAGGGTGCCCTTGGAGGTCGGGGACCAGACGACTTCCGGTCAGGCTCTCCGGCCCCCAGGCCCCCCGCCGTGGAGCCGCCTGGGCTCACGACTGCCCGCCAGCCGCTCTCAGCTGCCCCTTCTCCGAGAGCACTGCTCCGGTCCCCAGGCACCAGACAGGGTAGCGCGTGTGGTGGGAACCTGCGTCCGGTGTCCTGAGCGTGTGATCGCCGGCACGCCTAGCTCCTCACAGTCCAGTCCCCTGGTCTACAAAATGGGAAACAAAATAGCTCCCAGGTCGCAGGACCATCGTGCTGATGAGTGGGATCGTGTGTGGCAGGCCCTTTCAGAACTTGGGATGCATCTGAGCCCAGGAGAGGAGCTCGGGGTTCTCTCAGCTCTGCTTTTCCATGTGTTGGCTCTGTCCCTGGGCTGGCTGCCTCATGGTCGCAGTATGGCTGCCAGGAGCCACCCCTTGTCCTCGTGCCCCCTCCTTCTGGGAAGCACATGATGTCCTACAATGGCCAAACGTGAGTTCTGAAGGTCATCCTGATGGGCCAGGTCTGTATCGGGAGGAGGGGGTCACGCCAGCTCAAGCCCTTGGGCCACCCCAGTCCTCGCGTGGGGGCCGCACGCTGCGTGGAAGGGGCGGGAGGAACAGGGAGAGGTTCCTTCCTCTCGAGCTCCTCTCCGGTCCTCTGTTGTTTTTGGCCACGCCACGTCCCACCGATGATCCAGGCTTGATTCCTGAGCCACCTTCATGACGCTGGTTCTCCGTCCTCTCTTCTTTCCAGCCCGCGGCCGAGGAGGTGAGCACGTGGCCCAAACCCGGTGTGGGGCTGGGAGCCTCCCCTCGGACCAAGGGCCACAGCCTTCCCCAGAGAGCAGGTTCCCGGCGACTTTTCTCCTTGGCAGCTAAGACGGCTTTTCCCCAAAACAATAGAAGTATGCTTGCACCTGTCTTTGTCCACGATGAACAGGGAGGGGCCCTCACGGCCACCGCTCGCCTTTTCCTTTGTCCCCGAACGTTTGCTAGGGGACCGTCGCGCGGGTCATGGTAATTCTTTGCTGAGAGTGAATCTGATTCTTCTGAAAGTTCCCACCGGCACCAACACGTGCAAACAACGCCACTGAGTAGCCCGATGAGACCGGGGGAGTGCGGGGCACCCTCCCCCCCTCCCCTCCTCCCTCCCTCCCTGGGGTCTGGGCTTCGCTGCCACGGCCTCGGGCCCCGGGGAGGCGATGCCACGCGAGGATTACTGCGGGGACCTCCCCAGTGCCTCCGTCAGAAACAGTCACATGGATGGACCCTGTCACCCGATCTATCTGATCTGTAGTCCTTGCGCGGGTGGACGGGTGGGGGCGGTGGAGGGGCTCCCGGTCAGCAAATCACACCTGTGTGAGGTGGTCCACCTGGCCAGCCCAGACCCAGACAGCAGCGGGCTCGGGGTCACCAGGGGATGGAGGACAGGGTTATCACCTTCGGCAAATCTGGTGGCTGAAGCCAGGCCGTCACCCAGAGCCACTCTTTCCGAACTTTCGGGCGCACGCAAATTCCCTCGTTGCCCTTCCGCTGGCCCGCGGGCCGCCCGCCGAGCAGCAGGGACGCAGGGCGTCATCTGGAAAATGGTGACGGTCCCATCACGCCCATTCACAACAAGAATGCAGGTAAAAAGCCCTCCCGCCCCCGCGCCTCTGCGGTAACAGTAAGAAGGAACTGGGTCCTGGCTGGCCGGGCTGGAGGACGAGGGGCCGACCGTGAACAGCCACACGGGAACCCAGCCCCGTCTGGGGCCGCTCTGCCCGGGCACAGTGCCTCGGTTTCTTCCCCAGCAAGAGGGCATCACCCCCCTTTCGGGCTGCGCACACCGAGACTCGGGGCCTTGGGCGGGGCCTGCGTCCTCTTGCTGCCCAGCCTCTCCATCCCGAGGGCTTCCGCACCCCGGGAAGGGGCCCTCGCTCCCCAGGAAGGTGCGGATTTGTCTGGGGACATCGAGTGTCCGGTGTGGTCGGATCACGTGAGGCTGGAGGCGGGTGGGGTGGCTTTGTCTGGATAAGTAGGTTCTACTTGGAACAAGAAAAGCCCTGGGGCCCCTGACGGAGGCACCGTCAGGACCCCCTGGCTCAGGGGGCGCCTCTGAGCCGGATCCCTTATCGAGCCCCCTCCTGGGTGAACCGACGTGCATTCATGCATTCGGTATGCTTCCACCTGTGTCCCGAGGGTCAGCCCGGCAGCAGGAGACTTCGGTCAGCTGTGATAGAACTGGTGAGGCCCCCGCCCCTGTTCTTGTCAGAAGAGACAGCCCATCACCAAGCGGCCAGCGTGACTCAGAGTGGCTCGAGGACAACCTGGACCGGGAGGGAGAAGGATGGGTCCTCCCTGAGGAGTGGATCTAGCCACGCAGGTTCTGGCTGCCCGTGCTGTGCGCAGAAGGGCAGCACGCGCAAAGGCCCTGAGGTGGAGGCCGGCAGGACAGGTGTGAGGAAAAGAGAAGAAGGGCAGAGCGCCGGGGAAACACGCGGGCTCCGGCCGACTCCGGAGTGGGTTTCCCGGAAAGACGCAAAGGCTGCCCCGGGGGGCTCTTTGAGGACCAGGGGTTTGATCGCTAGGCCCCGTGCCCACGTGCTCCCGGGAGCAGGGATCGTGCCGCCTGGCTCTCTCCAGGGCCCTGCACGCAGCCCAGCGCCTGGAGCACGGGGGGCGCCACGGAAGTCACATGGAAACGAGCAGGTCAGTGCGTCCCCCTGGTTGGGGGGGGAGCACTGGGAACAACCCGCCCTCCCAGCTGTGCCCGAGCTCCTGTGGCCAAAGGGAAAGGGCTTCCTCTGTCCGCGTGGCTGGCCTGTCCTGAGGAGAGGGGTGCGGGCCGGGTGCCCCTCTCCTTCTGCCAGATTCTGCCACGTAACCACGGTGGGCGTCATGACCTCGGCCTCTGCCTCTGGCCTCCATGGGCGGGCTCCACGGGCCTCACTCGGGGCCGGGCGAGAGGGACTGTGCTGGCCTGGGTGTGAGGCACGACGCCCCGAAGGACGGACGGAGACGCGCCAGGCCCCGGCAGCGGCTTGTGCCGACCCCGCTGGCTGTCCCTGGGGCCCGCGTTCCTTTGGCCAAGCTCACCCTAGTGCCCAGGGGACACGGCTCCTCCCCCAGAGGTAAGGTGCCGGCAGGAGGGACTTTCTGCTGGATCATAACCCACCCCCACCCCACCCATCTCTGGCATCCCACGGCTCTGGGGGTCTTTAACCGCAAGACTGTGCATTCGGTCAGACGCGGAGCCCCGGAGACGCGAACCGGTGCCCTGAATGCCGGCCCTCTCCGCCGCGGCCTTCCTGGGGTGCCCCCCTGCCCAATCCCACTGCGCGCCCCCCGCCCCGAGGAGCCTCGGCCGAGCGGGTCCGAGCCCGGGCAGCAGGGCCACGCAGACCGGGTGCGGAGACGGGCGAGCCTCTGATGCGTCGTCGTCAGACAAATGGGAGGCTCGGTCCCCCACCCCTCCCTCCTTCGCCCCCGAACAGATGAGCTGCCTCTCGGAGGTCTGCGGGAGATCCGTCTCCCTCTGAGCTGTGGGGCCGCCGCGCTCCCAGCACACGCATCCGCCCTCAACTACCTGCGCGGGGCCACCCCCTCCTCCTAAATTTATAGGCGGCGCGTCCCTCCCGAGAAAACACACGTTAGTAACGATAAACACAGGCTCCGGCCTCGGAAACAAATGCCCCGAGCGTGGAGTTTAAAGCCGTGGCGGCGGAATCGCGGGCGCGCTCTGCAGAGACAGAGCCGGCCCGAGTCCCTGCGCGGCTTCCCCGGCCCGGCTTCCGGGGCCTCTGCGGCCCCGTCAGCAGGGACGACGTGGCCCAGCCCAGTCCAGACCTCAGAGGACGGGGCGGGGGGAGCTGAGGAAGCAGGGGAGGAAGGGCGAGTGTCGCCGTCTGAGGGCGGGAGAGCCCCGTGTCCGCGGATGGGAGCCACGGCCTCAGCTCTCTGGCCAGGTGCCTGGGGCTAGAAGACAAACGAGCCCGCCAGGGGACCCGGCACCCTCACCGACCGGAGCACAGCCGGAAATACGCCCGGCAGAGGCTCCGTGGACAAAAGGCCTGTTCCCAGTTTATTTGGGGAAGGGCCCTCCGCTCCTTCCGGCCCCGCTCGCTCGGTGCGCCGGGGCGGGGTCCGTGGACTGGTCAGCGCTCTGGTTTGCCAAGGGGTTAGGGCTCTGAGAAACACGGGGGACCGCTGACCCCCATCAGACGGGGAGACCCCTGCGCAGAGAAGAAAAGCGACCTCACCCAGGCTGCCCTGAGCCGGGGGGGGGGGGGGGGGTGGCAGGGCAGAGTCAGGGCCAGATTTCCACACAGCTTCCCACCGGCCCTGCCACCCTGGTGTCACTGCCCCTGAGCTGCTCGCACGCCTCCACGGCACGTGCCTGGCCTCCCCACACCTCCCTAACTGTGGAGCAGCGGGAAGGCTCCAGGCTGGCCGAAATCCATCCACACCCAGCCCGGCCAGATCCTGGTGTGTGTTTGCAAAGCACTTTCTATCCGTCGTTCCCTCAGGAGGCCCCAAGACACTGCCCGGACGCAGATCCTGGGAAGGTTAAGAGCACCCCAGGTTGCCGGCAGGAACCCAGGCCTTCTCACCTCCCCAGGGCCCCCGGCTTCAGTCTCGCCTCTCCTCCCTGCACGCCAAGCCCTACGGCGATCTCCGAGGATGCCGTCGGCTAGACAAGGCAGAAAGCAGAGCCCGACGCGGGGCTCGAACTCACGCACCGTGAGATCATGACCTGAGCTGAAGTCAAGAGTCGGATGCTCAGCCGACTGAGCCGCCCAGGCGCCCTCTCTGTTTTTTATGTTAACGGTTGTCCCCACCCTTGGTCCTTGGCTCCACGGACTGGAAAGATGGCTGGCCCCAAGCGCCACCCTGTCACCACCTACCCACCGTCTGCCCTGGGGAACCGAATTCAGGGCTTTCCTCCAGCACAGCCGGCTGGTGAGAGCACCGTATGGTCCCGCCTTGGTCCCGGCCTTCCTTGTTCCGTGGTTACTGTGGATGTCGCCCCGGGGCCTGATCTCGATGGGGCCCTGCAGCCTGGGAGTGGCTGCCCCCAGGCCAGGGTGGAGGCTCCGGGCAGGACCAGAGCCAAGGACTCACATGCCTCTGGGAGCGGACATCCCCAAGAGCCACTGTTTAACCATCAGATGACTCAAAAGGGTTCCAATTTTGTAGAAGCTGTTTACACGGGCGCACCAGGACACGTTAGCAATCACGCCCCCTCCCTCACGCGACTCGGGCAGGGTGATAGAAGCGTGTATTCCGGGTGGTGTTACTTCCGCTTCAGCTAGGTCTCTAAGTGATCTGAGCAATCAGGTAGTTTACCGAGAGCCATTTCCATGGAAACAAAAGAAAAACAAAGGGTAAGTAGTCCCAGCAAGGCCCGCACTCGTTCTCGGAGCGGAGAGAGCGTCCAGCTGAGAAGATTGCCACAGGGCCACCGGCGGGAAGGCCGTCCACATAGGAGCCGCAGTGGTGGCTGCCCGGACGTTCAGTCGCCCTGTCCCCTGCGGGAGCCAATGTGGCTTCAGCAGAGGAGCAGTTTGATTTCCATCTGACTCCAAGGCAAAAGAGCGGGAAGAACTTAGAAACGTCAGCTTTTGGGGGGTTCTAGCCACAGGTTGGAGGAAAGTGGGAGAACTCCGGATCCGGTCCGCGTGACGGGCAGAAGACAAAAGCCCAGGCGGCTGGCAGTCCTGGACTCTGACGTCCGCAAAGGTTATCGCGCAAACACGGTTTTCCTCTCCAGCAAAGCTGAACACGGTTAAGGTTCATTTGTTTGCGCACCGAGTCTGGTTTTCAATAAACTCGGCCTGATGATGGATGTAAGGAGAGTGTTACTTAAGCGAGAAGAGTGACTGAACGTACAGGCTCTTTTACACCTGCTTTGCCGGAACTTTCCACGAGGAATCCAGACTGCACTTCGAAAAGCCTCCAGGGGCCGGGAAGCCAGGTCAAAGATCCGTCCAGTTGTGTCCTGTTCCAGGAAGACAGATTCTTCCCAGTCTCAGGCAAATACATAAATTGTCATGAGGAATGACAGCACTAAGAGTTTCTGAATTCTGGAGGGATCAGGTAGGGAGAGGAAGATAAATGTTTCGACCTCTGTCGACGACTCACTTTGCCGGATGGCTGTGAGTTACAGGCGGCCGCAGAGAGAGAGGAGAGGAGGAAACCGCGTCCTTCAGACCTGGAGTCAAAGCGCAGAGGAACCAGCAATGTTTAAATGAACCCCCTTCTAGGGGCGCCTGGGTGGCTCAGTCGGTTGAGCGTCCGGAACCAGCAATGTTTAAATGAACCCCCTTCTAGGGGCGCCTGGGTGGCTCAGTCGGTTGAGCGTCCGACTTCGGCTCAGGTCATGATCTGGCGGTTCCTGAGTCCAAGCCCCGCGTCGGGCTCTGTGCTGATGGCTCGGAGCGTGGAGCCTGTTTCGGATTCTGTGTCTCCCTCTCTCTCTGCCCCTCCCCTGCTTGTGCTCTGTCTCTGTCTCAAAAATAAATAAAAACATTTAAAAAATTAAAAAAAATAATAAATGAATCCCCTTCTCAAAAAACAGTAGGCTCCATTCCTGACCTGGAAGTTCCTAAAAATCAGGGAACTACCTGCATTGGGGTCCCCTGGGGAGGCCATTGAAAGGGGTCCCTGGGCCTGGCCAGACTCTCCTAATCAGAGCTCCTGGGGGTGCAGGGGAGTCTGCGGTTTTAATCATCTCCCCCTGCCCCAGGTGAGTCCTACACCCTCTGCGGCCTGAGAGCCCATGACCTGGTCCAATCTCCCTTCACGCTTGGGAAAAGGAGGTCCAGTTCCCCCAGGACTCTCCCGGGTGGGTAACACAGCCAGTGCTCAGCCCAGGGTATTCCCTGCTTGGGGAATTCTCTGACCTTTGCAGGAAAGGGGCCGCTCGACCGCTCATCTTCCGCACCGAGGATACACAGCCCAGCTCAGAACTGGCTGGACAAGACGAGAAGTTCGCAGCCAGAGACGAGCCTCGTGTGCATTCTGTCCATCTTCTCTCCCGGGGCAAGCGTGGCTGGCCCCTTGGCCTCGGGGGAAGCCCCTCCCGTCCGCCCCCATGTGCCTGGGGGTGTGTGCGTGTGCGTGTGCACGCGCCAGACGGCACGCCAGCCCTTCCCCCGGCCCTCTGCGCACACGCAGACTGCGGAAGGTGAGCTGGACCCAGGGCACGTTTTATTGAGCAGTTAGCAGTGTCGTCCTTGAGCTGGAATCTCTTCTATCCCTCGTCTCCTGGGAGCCACGCAAGAGCCCCGTGGGCAGGGTCCTCACCTTGCGGAGGGGATGAGGCTCAGGCTGCTGAGGAGGCTTGTCGGCATCCCAGCCGGTAGGTGGAAAGGTGACGGGACCCCAAGATGTCTTCCCTTCCCTACATCCCTACGGCAGGGGTGCTGGCCGTGGTGCTGACACCCTCCTGCATGGCGGGCTCAAGCTCTCCACTGTCTGAACTTGACGTCTGCAAATCTACTTTCAATAGTCCCTCTGTTAAGAATGGCACAGGCCTCGAAGGTGAGCCACACGGTCGGGCGCCACAGAGCCCAGCGGGACGCCTGGGTTTCTCCCGCGTGAATCCCTCCCCGCACCCTGGCTGGCCCCGCCTAACACTCGGCCCCAGTGGCGGCCTCAGCGGGCACAGTACCGTGAGGTCGGAGTCACTGTGGCAAATGTCATGCAGAAGTGGGGAGGGTCAGAGGAAGCAGTGATTCCAACGCCGGATGGCAAACGCAGCTGTGACGAGCGGGCTTTTGGTGGAAAGGGAGGGGAGCCGAAGAAGTCGGGCAGGGGTGCGGGAGGGTGAGGGGCCCGCGGGCTGGGTGGCCCCAGACTCTGAGGGGCGTACCTGATCATAGCATTGCTCGTGCCACAGCCACAACATCCAGCCCCGGGTGCACCCACCCCGTGCAAACGGCTCTAGTTTACAGAGTAGCTACCCCTGTGGGCTGGAGCCTGGACCCCCGCCCCCAGGCTGTGCCTGGGCCACCCTGTTACTTCCAAGGCCAGCTTCTCTGAGCCACGGACAGGAGCAGGGGCCTAACGTGCCCAGATCTGAGTCTGGAGGGGGGGAGTGGAGGAGGGCTGGTGTGGCAGGAGAGGCAATGGGGGACCGTGGGGCAGCACCAAGGACTCGGAGAGGCAAGTCCTGACGAATAGAGTCCATTGTGGAGGAGGGGGGGGGGGGGGAGGAGCCCAGGCCCTGGAGCTCCTCCCTCCACAGCACAGGAAGGAGATTCTGCTCCGAGTTGCAACCCCGGGAGGGTGTCGTCTGAGCCATGCTGGGGGCTGCTGGCGTGGGTGTGGTCCCATGTCAAGACATGCCCCCCCACGCGGATGGAGAGCATTTGGGGGGCTCTGCCTTCTAAACACATGAAGCGTCTAAGTTTTATGCATGGCCTGGTTTATTTATTTTTAAGTTTTTTTTAAGGTTTATTCATTTTTTGAGAGAGAGAGACAGAGCGTGAGCGGGGGAGGGGCAGAGAGAGAGGGGGACACAGAATCGGAAGCGGGCTCCAGGATCCGAGCCGTCAGCACAGAGCCCGACGCGGGCGGGGCTCGAACCCACGAACCGTGAGATCGTGGCCTGAGTCGGACGCCTCACCGACTGAGCCCCCAGGAGCCCCTGCGTGGCCTGATTTATTAATTTAACAAACACCCAGCGCTGGGCCAGCACTCAGTCAGTCCCTGCGCTTAGTCCTGGGAGGGGGGCACAGGTGGTGTCGGGGCGTGTTCTAGGGAGGACACCTTGGTTGCTGGAGGGGGCCTTGAACGCCGGTGCCACCTGGCTTGATGTCATGAGTGTGGTTCGCCACGTGGCTGTGGCTCTCCACCTCTCAGCTGCTGGCGGGAAGGCACTTCCGGGGTCCCCCCCCCACGTGACCGCTTCCGACCAATGAGCTCTGAGCAGAAGGGGGTGTGACGTTCGATCTCTGGGGCAGGTGCGGGGCTTCTGCCTCCAGGACCAGCACTGCCCACGGGGTTTCCCAGCGGCCTGCACCATGAGTGGGCCGACCCGTGGGGTCCCTGTGTGTAAGCGACACCTACCCCTTTGTTGTTTTAAGTCCCTGTGACCTTGCAGACCCGTCCTGACTGACTTGGGCGCTGAGACCGTGTGGACCTGTAGTTCCAAATGAGACTGCAGATCGAGATGTGTATCTCTCCGAGCACATCTCTGGGAATCTGTTTCGGGGATCCGAGACCTGTCACCTACGGGAAGGATGGGAAGGGGCCAGGGGTGCTGGTGGAGGCAGGGGCTCTTCCTCCCAGGGGAGGGTGGGGCCAGGGAGGGGCTGTGATGGGGCCTCTCGACAAGCGCTCCAAGTCAGGGACACAGGAATAAAACTAAAGAGCAAAGTCCAAGTGGCCAGAAAGGGGAACGTGTTGGTTTTGAACACCTGCGGTTCGGGAGACTGGCGAACCTTCCCTAGATGGCACCCCGAGGGTGGGCAACCAGGAGTGAGTGGGCAACACAGGGGTGAGACGGGGCAGGAGGACACCCACCTGGGCAGCCCTCACTCTGGGGCGGAGGACACAATGGATGTCCCATCGAGCTCACCAATGTCAATCCTACTTGGAACAAGACGCTCCTGTTTCTGCACTGAGGCTGTGTCTTTGGGCCACATTTGAACATCAGAGGTCTGGGAGTCAAGGAGGCCTCCCTGGAAGAAGAGACGCGTAAGTTAGTAGCCAGCCTCGGTTCAGTGAAGGGGGGCAGTGGGGGCGGGGGGTGGGGGAGCAGGTCTGGCGTCAGGGGCTCGGGCCGGGACCCTGGCCCGCTCTGGGTGGCGGGCCCGGCCCGTCCTCTGGGACTGGGGGCCTTGGGAACCAGAGGAGGGGGTCGGGCACGGCCCTGCCTCGCGGCCCCGGGCGTCCCAGGCTCCCAGCAGGTACGTGGGCGCAGCTGGCCGCGGAGGGCGGGGTGCACAGGGGCTCCGCTCGTAAACAGAGCCCGCTGCTCCTTCCCCGCCCCCCCTCCCCGGCTGCGAGAGGTGACGGTGTCTGTTCCCCATTAATCTTGGTGAGAAAGCGCCGTGGGCTGCTGTAATGAAACCCGTGCGTCTGGTTGCCATGGCACTCCTGCCAGTGTCGGTGCCCATCAGCCGGCAGAAGTGGGTCACACGTTCACCTCCTCCTCGTGTTTGAACTTCTGTAAAATAATGATGAGTCAGACCCAAGCGTGCGCCCCGCCCGCCGCTGTGAACTCGCCCCCTCGGCTGCTTCCTGAGCTGCCTTAACGAGCTGCCAGCCTGACGAGGGGCTGGTGCCCACCCACAAGTCACATCTGGTGCCAACGTGCCTCTGTGCTCCCAGACCGGCCGCGGAGGCCACACACCGTCGTGCAGGCCCCTCGGGGAGCCTGAGCTTCGCGCTCTCACGCGGACCAAGGGGCCTGTGGACGCGGCCGGTGGGGGCGGCTCGGTCCAGTCTCCACCCTGGGTTTCTATCTGTCTGGGGTCAGGGGGCCCGGCAGGGTCTCCTGCTGGCCGCCTACACCCTGCCTGGGATTTTTACAGTGTTCACCCACTCCAGGCACAGAGGATGACGAGACAGACAGACAGGGCGCTGCCTTCGGAAGGAGGAAGGTGAGGTGAAGCTTTTGCAGGTGCAGAGATGCTGGAAGATGGGAAGGACAAGGGACACACTCTAGTGGAGTGAACGGTGGCCCCCAAAAGATATGCCTACTCTGAGTCTGTCACTATGACCTTCCTTGGAAAGAGTCTTTGTAGACGTAATTAAGTTAAGGATCACGAGATGAGATCATCCTAGTTTAGGTGGGAACAAAATCCAAGGGCAAACGTCCTTAGCAGAGAAGGAGAGAGGAGGCCAAGTGAGACCAGAGTGACACTCAGGGACGCTGCCTCAAGCCGAGGGCCACTGGGTCCCTGGGAGCTGGGACGGGCAGGAGGGACCCTCCCCCGGAGCAGCGCCAGACCCTGGGGGAGCTCGGAGCCAACCTCGGCGGGAGCCAGAGCCTGCAGCCTCTGTCCGCTGACAGGCCACCGAGGCTGGGTGGCGGGGCGGCGGGGCGGGGTGGGGACCTGGGGGCATCTGCTCAGGCCCAGAAGGCGGAGCCGGTTCCCGAGAAGGCGGAAGGACCTGCGAGCTGTCGCGGGCTGAGTGAACGGACACCTCTTACCGTTGGCCGGATATCGGGGGAGGGACCGCGGGGCCTAGGGCTCGTCCTGGGGCTCCCGTCTGAGCCGCGGGGGGAATGTGGTGACGTGTGGTGAACGGGACGGCACGGGGGCTTTGGAGGTGACGGGGACCCACTCTGGGCGGACATGTCCGCCAGACGTCCGCGTGCAGATGCCGGTGGGCGAGTCTAGAGTGAGGAGGAGAGGCCGGGGCTGGACGGGCCTCTGAGCGCTTGGCACGCCCCTGCCTGGAAGGGCCCGGCTCGGAGCGGGTGCTCAGCGGATGCCGGCCAGCGTGCGTCCGGACTCTCTGCCCAGCCAGCAGGGCCGCAGGAAGGGCCGGAGGGGGCCGGGGCAGCCCTGGGGTGGAAGAGGGGGGCCTTCTCCAGGGAGGCTCCAGAGAGGACGGAGGACGGAAGGCTCAGGAGCAGAGGCCTCCCCTGCCCGCCGTCCTCACTCAGCCTCTCTGGGCCCCGCTCGGAGTCTGGGAACCTGGTGTGGAAGAACCACGCCGCCACCCGTCCAGGCCTTGGCAGCCCCCCTCCCCCGGACACAAGGAGTGACATCAGCCTGGGGCCAAACTCACCCGCGCCGCTCGGCCCGAGGCCCCAGTGCGGCTGTCCCCTGCTGGTGCTGACTGCCCCCGACCCTGCTCCCCGAAGCTTGGGAGCGAGGAGGACTGGGGCCTCTCGTGCTCTGACCTTGGGAAGCCAGGAGGGCGGTGAGGAGACGCGGGCTCTGACAGCCTTCTTCTCGAGAAACAAGAGATTTCGCTCCTGAAGCAACACGTGGCACTCGCCTCGGGGCTCCTGGCTCCGGGCGGGGCTGGTGGGGATCCTGAGGGACGCGGTCCAGGGTCAACCGTCTCCCGTGGTCATGTTCCCCGGGCCGGCTCACCTGTGCCCACCGGGCAGGGGGGAGGAGCACGTGTTCCCCCTCCTCCCTGGGCTGTGGGTCTCCCTGGGATCCTTCTCCATCACCCAGACGGGACCCCTGCCCTGGGCTGCACGACGGGGCTTTTGCAGGGGCTTGGGCACGGCTTCCGTGGAGCAGGAGACGCGCACCACACATGCCGGAAGATTCCCGAGGGGCATCTGAGGCACACCAGGTGGCCCAGGTGCTCCAGTTTTCAGGGGAGAAAATATTTCCCAGCATCCCTTGCGTGACAGTAGTTGTGTGACCAGTGGGATAAGCAGAAGCGTCATGTGACAGCTCTGGGGACGGTCCCCAAATGGCAGTTGGGTGATCACCCTGTGACCTGCTTCTTCTTTGTCCTCTCCTTCCTCCTGATGCCTGGGACAGAGATGTGAGGGCTTGAGCTCGGGCCGCCATCTTGGGCCATGAAGACAAAGGGGAGGCGGAATAGAGGCCAAAAAAGTCTGGGTCCAGGAAGCTGAACTGGCAAACCATCCCTGCTTGGCAAACCACCCGTGGCTTGGCCAAGTCTAAGGGAACAGAGAGAGTGTCACTGTGAATGTGACACTCCTCTGAGACCTGAGATGAGGAGGCCGCTCCCAGCAGAAGCAACGGCCCTCGCCAAGGCCTGTTTGTGAGGGCAGGACGTCGGGGCCCACAGTGGTTGGGACGCACTTAGGGGGGCACGAGGCTGGGAGCTTGTCAGGGGCAGACAGCAGGGGCTGGGAGTCAGCGTCCCGTCCTGGTGGTCCCACCTGCCGGGAAAGGGTTCCGGACCAGTCCTCTGCACCTGTCTGTGATGTCAGCAGGGGTCCTGGGACCAATCCCCCCTCCCCAAACTGAATGAGGGCCTCTGTCCCCTGGCGAGGGTCTTCAGATCCCTGAACCTCATTGCTGGCCAGGCCCGGGGGAGTCCTGGGCTCCCGAGTCCACAGCATCTCAGAGACTCAGAGGGAGTCAGCCCCTCCCGACACCCCCCGCCCGGACGGTGTGGAGAAGTCCCCGTCGCTTACAATCAGCCTCCACACCTGCTTTTGCTGAGGGTGGTGGCTCAGGGAGCACCTTCCAGGCACACGGGCCCCCCCAGGGTCCCGCGGGGTTGCGGCACTGCCACGGCGGGCGTCTCCTCCCAGAGGAGGGGCGGCGGAGAGGAAGGGAGGACCTCCGGCCCCGGGCTCGCTCCCTCTGTGCGCCCCCGACACCGTGCGGATGAGGAAGGCCGAGGGGTGAAGTCTGGAAGACGGGCCGGTGCGGGGAACAGCCTGCGTGTTAACGTTTGAATGGGGTGCACGTCCCCCTAGACGTGGGCTCCTTGGGGAGCCCCCCCCCATACCAGCGTGTCCCAGGATGGGCACCTGCAAATGTCTGCAAAGCGAGCCACTCGAAGTCAAATGCCAGGGGCTTTGCTCAGACCCGGGCTCCAATCGTCCCCACCTGCCCCCCGCGCAATCGGCCTCCCCCATGAATTCGCGCCCTCGGCACCTTTAGCAGCCGGCCACCGGCCACTGGCCACCGGATGCTGGGCCGTGCCGTCCCCCGCACGTGTCTTGGCTGCCAGACCGTAACCCCAGCAGGGGAGCCAGTGCTGGGGTGAGAAAAGAAGGTGGGGTGCATATGGGAGGAGGGTGCCGGAGGTCCCGTCCCTCCCTCCAGCAGCCCACCCGGCAGGCCTCAAGGTGCAGACACCCGACTCTTCTCCGGATCCTGCTCTCCCTCTGGGGGGGCGAGGCCAGCTGCTCCCCGGGGTCCTCGTCCCGTGCCCTGCCGTCCCCGTGCCGCAGGGGGGGGACCTGGGCCCTCTGTGAGCTGAGCAGGTTTTTTCCACTGCCTCCTCTGTTCCCTGACACGAACTTAATTAGCTCTCTGTTTTCCAAACAGGCGACGTGACTCAGCACTTCCACACGCACGGTCTAAATTTGTCCCTAACCCCCAGGTGTCTCTTAGCTCAGTCCTTCCGTCAAGTTCCATCACAGGGTTAGAGCCCACGGCGGAGGGTGATTTCCAGCAGCTTCCTGGGAGGACCAGGTGGGGTCCGGCCACACAGCCTTTCTCCTGACCGCCCGCCCCCCTGCAGAGGGGCGGGCCACAGCCACAGATGGCCCAGGTTCCTTCCTGGGGTTTGTCCTTTCTCCTGGTGGGAGGGGGCTCCATCCCTAGGAGTTGCTGGAAGTTAAAACACAAGGTCACCATCCGCTCTTGCTCTGCAGGCATTTCCGGAAAGCCGTGCAGACCTTTGCTCCAGCTGCTTGGGGTGAAGGGCACAGTAGAGGGGGGTAGGGCTTCACCAAAGAGCAGCCAAGGGACCCAGCCCAGGGAACCCCCCCCCCAACTCTCTGCCCCTCTCCAACTCCCTTCCCCTTCTCCTCAATCCTCCCTTGCCTTCCCCACCCTGCCCTCCCCCTCCCTCCTTCCCCTCCCCTTCTTCTCCCCTCTCCCCTTCGCACCCCCCTCTCTGCCCCCCTCTCCCCTTCCCCTCCCCTTCCCTCTGCCCCCCTCTCCCCTTCCCATCCCCCTCTCTCTGCCCTCCCCCTCCCCCTCTGCCTCCCTCAGTGCCAGGCTTTGCTTGTGCTGGGGGATGGGGGGCACCGTGGTTAGGGGTTAGTCGTGGCCCTCCCCTCCTCAGATATTAGCAGGAGGTGGTGACCTGGTGGGGGCGGGGAGGAGCTGTGTCTACCCACCCCCTGCCCCTCCCCCTCCCCTTGGGACACATCAGTGAACTCCCTCCTTCCCCCACTTGGTCTTTTAGGGCGATGTGACGAGGTTTTTCGGGATGGTCAGGGACACCCCAGCAGCCAGACCCAAGCCCAGTGCCCTCCCCAGCACACCTACTCCCCTCCCACTTGTAGGGGTCCCGGCAGGAGAGAGCCCCTTCCTGGGGGCCCACCTACGTGTTTTGGAGCTGGCCGCATTTCTGTGCGTGTGGACAGAACCCGCTGTCACCCACACAGTCCGCCCCCCTGCAAGCTCCCTGAGACCCCCAGATCCAAGGGGCAGAGGGAGGGCCCCCCTGTTGCTTCCTGGGGCTCCTGCTCTAAGGAGCCACACAGGCCTGCCGGCACACTGTGAGTCCAGGCAGCGAGGCGCAGGGGTGGGGGGTGCACGAGGAAGCTCTTGGCCAATCCCTCCCTCCCCTGCCCTTCCCGGGGTCCCCACGCCCTGCTTCAGGCCCCTCTTGCTTCTTTAAAGCAGCGTCTTCCCCGCCCTGACCCCCGCCTCCCTCAGGTAAGGACCCCTAAAGGCCACTGGGTCACCCCTCCTCCTCCAGAACCATCGATGGCTCATGTCGGTCTTCAGCATCTGCCAACCCCTCCTGACGTGTGAGGTCACAGTTCACAGGCTCTGGGGTCAGGACGTGGACGTCGTGGGGGCTGCTACTGCGTCTTCCGCAGGGTCCCCGGCCCCTTTCCCTCCTTTCCTGTGTGCGCCTGTCCCCGTCACCCCGGCTCCGGCTCGGCCTGAGAGAGCAGCACCCCTGGGGCCCGGCTGCGGCTGCAAGGGGGCCCGGTCCTCGGGAAGCCGCGGCCGCGCAGGCTGGGTGCACAGCGCTCTTCCTTGAGTGGCTGCGACACGCAATTAGGGATGTGGAATGCGTCGCATGCTAACGTGCATGATTGCTCTCCGCTTCTCCTGCCGTCATCAAGCAGCTAAATAATGTGGCCAGATGCTCGGAAACGGGCTGCCGGTGTCAGCGCCAGCCCCGCCAGAGCCCGTTGAAGGAAGCAGTCGGCCGGTGACGGACGAGCAGAGGGTCCCTCGCTTCCTGCCCGGACCGGGGGCCCCTCCTGCGGGTTCTCGGGCTCTTCCGGCCGCAAGAGCGGGAGCAGCCGCCACCCCCCACCGGGATCTTCGGCCCGGGGCCCTGACTCGTCAGCCGGGCCTGAGCCGCGGCACGCCTCCTGTGGCCCGGTGTGACTGCCCGAGAAAACACGTTGGCTGTTTTCTGGAGAAACGCAAGTGGGGCCCCGCTCGCTTGGGCCGCTCGCTGCCGCGGGGCGCCTGGCTGAGCCCCCTCCCGCCCTGTCGGTCCAGCCGGGCCCGGCGGGGAGACCCTAGTTCTGGCTCTGCCTTCACCTTCTCTCGTGCGACCTTCAGGAGCCACATAGTTTCCATCCTCTGGGTGGAAACGGACGTGGTGACCTCAGGCAGCTGCCTTCGCGTCTTCTCCAGCAACGCCAGCGTGGCCTGCTCCCCGCTCAGAGCCCTCCGTGGCTGCCTGCTGCCACTCCGGGTCCCGCCGCCTCACGCCCGGGATGGGGGCCTGAATCGCCCCCCCCCCCCCCGATGGCTCTCCTGCCAACCGGTGACCGGAGTCCCCGGCCGCGGCATGGCGGCCACGGGAGGGGCACAGCCAGCGCCCAAGGAGGTCCCGTCCCGCCGGCAGGCGGCGTCCGTCACGGACCTGGCCCCTCCGTGAGCTGGCTTTGTCCTGAAAAGGGCCCACGTGCCTTCTGGAAGGACCTCACGTACCGATCCACCCAAGTCGTGTGCACAATTGGAGCCAGTCACCCGGCGGGCCCCGTCCTTGAGGGATGAAGGGGTGAAAGGGACGGCCGACGAGGCTGCAGGACCAGGGTGAGAGGAACCCGCAGCATAAACGCAGCACGGCCTCGCCCTGTGTTGACGTTGCGTCCAGTCCCCCGCAGCCCTGCCAACCTGGGTGAGCCTCTCCTCTGGGGACCGAGGCCATGAGCTCAGGGAGGTTGAGTCGCCTACCCGGGATCACCCAGCGCTGCACCTCCAGCCTCCGTGAAGCTGTGGCCCAAGAGGTCCCCGGAGGTATGCTTTTTATCCCCACCGCCTTGGCAAGATCTGGTCCCCTTGACCGGCTTCCTGGCTCCCCGGCCTCCGGGAAACGACCTCCCCCAGCCTCCCCTGCGCGCAGATGGGGGTCACAGACCGACTCTGGCCTTGGGAATGGCACCTGCTCAACATGCCTTTCAGCTGGGGGCTCAGGATGGACCGAGCCCCCCGGATCCTCGCGGATGCCCCCGGACGCCCCTGGGTCCCCGCGCACCGCCTGGAAGGAGAGGAGGGAACCTGGTGCTCGCTCGCTGCTGCTCATCCAACGTGTCAGAGAGAACACGGCCCGTCCATCAGACCGCGGGCCAGAGACCCTGGGGGTACTCAGGAGGGCCTCTCTCTACATCTGTGCGGAGCGCCCAGCGTGCCCGTGAGTGGAAGCATCCGGGACTGAGCTCGGGAGGGCCAGCACCAGGCCCTGAAGCTTCTCCCCCCGGAGAAGCGAGGGTCCTCCCTGGAGGGGAGGGGAGGCTCAGGGCGACACGTGGCCGCCACCCTGCGCCTTGGCAGGCGCCTTTTGGGAACCCGGCCCCCCCAGGGCCGTGTCCTGTGCCCCCTGGCAGCCTCAGGGACATGTTGGTTGACTCCCGTCCCAGTGTCAAGGGAGACCGTTTTACAACAGAAGGGAGACCAAGGCTCGTCTGAGGCTCATCTCCCTGATTTAGAAAGCCAGCGGTTCCAGCAGCGTGCGGTGGCCGGTGTTTTACGAGGCCCTTTTACGCGCACAACGCATTTTACGACTTAAGAAAGCGACCGGGCAGCGCCTGCCTTTCCCTGCGCAGGAAATCGACACGCCCAGCATCTCCAATCAATAAAATCACATTTTGCTGACTTTGAGATGTCATCCCGGGGGTGCGCTCGGGCTGCGGGAGCCGGGTGGGGCGTGTGGAGCCGGATGCTGGTGTGCAGAAAACCCATCTGGCCGGCTGCACAAGCAGATGGCCCCGGGCGGGCGGGGCGGTGGCCTGGAGGTGCCGGGTGGATGGCCCAGCGGGCAGAGGCTGCGGGGAAACTCAGGCTCGCACCCCATGGGGGCTGGGGACAGAACAGAGGTCGCTAGATCCGGCCCTGCCTTCACGCAGCAGGCACCCCGCCGGTGATTTTCCTCCCCTCCGCTTGCATACGGCCAGTGGTGGGGAGCTCACCACCAAGGGAAAGTTCTTTCTGCATCTGCTGAAAACCCCTCCCTGGACCCGCCCCCTTGGAGGCTCCACCTGTTAAGATTGGACCCTTCTCACCCAGAAGGGAGGTGGCCAGCCCCAGAGAGCCCCGCTTGGCAGGCCCTTGCTCCCAGCTGCCTCCTTAAGCTCTGAGACCCAGGTGCCCTCGCGTTGCTCCTGGCCTCAGCCCCACGCCTGCCTCCTCCCTCCTGCTCGGACGGCTGGTCCCCCTGGGGCTGGGACCTGGCTCCCCGCACCCCCCCGGTGGGGGGCTCTTTCTCCAAGTGGTCCAACCCTGTCGTCTCCCCGCTCTGTGAAGCCCCAGCCCGTCTCCTGCGGAACCTGCCGGCAGCATTCTGTGCACGGTCCTGCCCCAGCAGCCGCTCAGCCCTTTGGCTCCATTGGCCTGCTTGCCCCCCTACCGGGGCCACCCTGGCAGTGGGTCACGCCCTTGACCTGGTCACCCCAGGGTATCTCCTCCTCCCAAATCCTGGCTCCAGCCTCCCTTCCTCCAGCCTCCAGGGTTGTAAGTCCTCAGACGGGGCCGTGCTCTCACGACAGATGGCCACCCCGCCTGACCTGCACGGCGTCTGTGACCCCTCCCGGTCACCCCGCTCCCGCTCGCTCCCACTCGCTCCCTGTGCCGTGAGAAGTGACCTTCTCACTGCGGTCGACAGGCCCGGCCCCCGAGCGGTTAACCCATCGATCTGTTGCTCTGTGTGCTTGTGGCTGCCCAGGGGCCTTTGACTCCCGGCACTGCCTTGAAACCCGAGACCCTACGCCCCCTCTCCCAAGTCCCCCCTCACCTGACGCTGACCTCCCCTCTCTGCACTGAGAACACAGGGGCAAACGGAAAGGGGCCGCCGTCCCCCCAGGGCCCCCACCGTGCGTCTGCCGAAGCTCTACTGCTCCCAGGAGTGGGGCGCCCGGACCCACCACAGGCCCCTGTTTCCGTGAGTCCCTTTCTACCCCTGGGGATTTGCGTCCTGCAACTGCCCGCCCGTTCCCCTGACGGCCCCCCTGCGGCCCGGCGTCCCCACCTGCGCAGACCCGTCCTCGGTCCCGGGCCCCTCCCCGGCTGCCCCCCTCTTTCCCAGCTTCTCAAAGGGGCTACGGCACTGGGCACCCCAACTTCTCCAGCGACCCTCCCCTCCTCCCGTCCGCGCCCCTGTCCTTCCTCCCTCTGGCTCCAGCCACACCTGCTGGCTGGCTCTTCCTCCCATACGCCAGGCGTGCGTCCGTCCCGGGGACTCGGATCCCCGTGGACAGTGCCTCCCGGGAGAGGCACCTTCTCTCCCATCCCTCTCCACCCCTGCTGCCATCGGCCGTGGGCTTTCTGATTTCTAGCCGCACCCTCCGCCTCCACCCCCAACATGGTAGGCCTGCGGAGGAGAGCCTGCCTTCACCACCGCATCCCCAGTGCCCAAAGCACCACCCGGCACATAGTAGGTGCTTCGGAGATTCTGGATGGGTGAACGGATGAACGGTTGTTTGGTTAACTGAGCTCAGAAGCAGATGGTTACGTCCCACACCGACCAATGCGTCAAAGCAGCCCCAGAAACGGAGGGTCCCTCTGGCCATTTACAAGGCCCTGAGCTCACTCACCTCTGTGCAGACACCCGGACTTATGGGTCTCTGTGTTCCCCATGGCTGCAGGGCCCTCCATACAGCAGGTGCCTGTGCGGGGAACCCCAAAACATCAGGCTTGAAGAGCCTCAGCTCCTTGGGCATCGAGGTCTGGTAGCTCAGAGGGGGAGGTGAGTAGGGAGAGCCATGGCCTCGCCCAGCCAACCTGGCAGGTCAGCCTGACCCGTGGCTGCAGCACCGGGGACACACCTGCCTCTCACTTCTCATGCTGTGCGTCCACCAGGAATCCCAGAGAGAGGCTCCTGGGCACGATGTCACAGGTGACCTTGACAAGCAAGGTCATGGTCCACGTCCCCAGGGCTGCAGCCCCAGTGCCCCTGCTGTCAGGGAAAATTCTAGACCAGACCAAGTAGCCCCAGGGCCATGTGCCGCCATCAGGGAAAATTCTAGAGCCCTGAAGCTTTTGCCTGGTTTATTTGTTATCCGATGGTCTTAACGTCCACACAGCAGCTCTGCTCCCACTTTCCCACAGGGGATGCCCCATCTCGGGGCAAACAAGTCTCACAGAGAAGCTTAAACGAGCAGCGTGTTTGGAGATGGTCTGAGCGAGCCCCAGACCCAGAGCCAGCGGAGCCCAGATTGGGATAATTTCACCATGAGGGGGATCGCACAGCTCCGAGGAGGCGTCTGTCCCGCTGGCTTGAGCGATCGCCTTGAGGCACGTCCGTGACACCCGTGGTTGGGGCCAGTCCAGGTGGGTGGAGGCAGCGGCTCAGGGACACTGTCTGGGGCCAGGGTGGGGACGCATGCGAGGGGCACACGTGGAGACGAGTCCACGAAATGGAGAAGTAACAGATTGCCCTTCCCTGGCAATCTGCCGCAGGCCCGTGCTGTGTGCCGGCTCAGGTGTGCGGCCCGGGGCCCTGACGGTGGCCGAGCCCCAAGGCCCTCTGCCCCCCGGGAGCTCACGTGATAAAGCAGCAGAGGTCAGCAAACATCACGGAAGAGGCCGCGGAACATCGCGAGTGAGCCTGTCTGCAGAAACGCAATTTACGGGCACCGTTCTCGAAACAACTGGCTGCACCTCATCAAATAATGTTTCTGTAACTCAGAGCTAATTGGTTTTCACCGTCAACCTTACGCATTCTTTGGAGTAGGATCTATTTTCTGACTCTCTGTATCTGTACCCGTCGCCTCATTTCCTCATTTCATTTCGGCTGCTCTGAATAATTCACACACAGCAAACTGCTTCTAGCTCCTTCCGCCGAGACATCGGAGGGGGAGGCTGCGCTGTCAGGCGGGCTGGGGGTGCGGGCAGCCTCCCCTGATGTGGGGCCTGGGCGATTTCGAGCTACAGCAGGGGCACCGGCGGTGTGACCTCCACGGCCCCAAAGGCACTGGGGCTCTCGGGCCCTTCTCGTCCTTCTTGCGTCGCACCCGACTCGGGTTTGAGCAGCAGGGAGGAAGTGTGCAGAGGCCAGAACGGGGCGGGGTGGGGCGGGGGGGGACAAGAACCAGAGCCAGGCCAGGTCCTGCACCCCACGGGGACGGCATGCCGGAGGGCGCGAACAACCTCGTCTCTACGCACGGCGGGCGCCTCCGAGGACGTCTGGAAAGGTTTGCTCCATTGGAACAGAGAACTGACCGCGGCTGGAGTTTCCTTTGCCTTTCGAAGGCCCGTGCCCAGCTTGAACCAGCCTTCCTCCTCGATGCTCTGGTGGGACTACGTGTACACGTCATGCAGGGGCAGAGCTGGGCCCTGGGGACACCCAGGTGATGGACCTGCCCCTGCAGGTGGGGTTCACCTTCAGGTGGAGAGAAAGTCCGCCCTGTGAGCCTCTGGGGCAAACGTGCCGGGCAGAGGGCACAAAGGTCCTGCCATGCCACGCCGGAGACGAGCAGACCCGACGTTTGCGGTCTCCCCGAGACCGTGTGGCCCTGTGGCTCCAAGAGGGGGCTTGTCACTGTGGCTATCTGTCCGTGGTCGGAGAGGCTGCTCCCTGAGTGCAGCAAGGTGGTGGGCACGGCCAACCCGTCCCCAGGGCCGCTGGAGGTCACCGACTGCTCCGGCCTGGGCTTCCCGGCACCCAGCACGCTGTGCTCCGGAGTCAGGGGCACCGACGGACCGCTAGCCAGGCCCCAGCATCCCCATCCCGAAGCCCCAGCCTCCATGCTGTGCCAGGTGGGCTCGGGGGGTCCTCACCACGGTGCCTTTGGAAGCCGCAGCCCTGGAGGGTCAGTTGAGGGGCCCCCGGGGCCCCGTCGGCCAGCCCTGGAGCAAGGGTCTGACCAGGTGACGCTGGCCTCCAGCGGGCAGCACCCCCTCCCAGTGCTAGATGCCTACATGTCCCTGTGGCTTCCTTTGCAAAACGCCCTGACAGCCTGTGCTGGGGCCAGAGAAGGCGAGGGTCTCAGAACAGGGTGTTTCTTACCAGAAAATCTCCTCTCAGCTTACATTAAGCCTGTACCTACGGAATCATTCCTGGCTCGAAGAGGCTGCCTGAATTTTTCTGTTATTTTATTGCCCTTCTACGGGCAAAATTAGCTGCTGGTTTTGCAACAGAGAACTGGGGGCTGGCAAACGCCTTCTGGAACTGTCTCATCTCCGTGGCCAGAAGGAGAGCCCCTCGGCACCCGGGGGTCACGCGTGGACAGACAGCCTTCCGGAGGCCGGACTCAAGGAAGCACATCCTGTCCGTCCCCAGTCATTTCTTTCTTTCCTCTTTTTAAAAACTTTTAAAATATGTTTATTTATTTTTGAGAGACAGAGACAGAATATAAGCAGGGGAGGGGCAGAGAGAGAGGGAGACACAGAATCCGAAGCAGGCTCCAGGCTCCGAGCTGTCCGCATAGAGCCCGACGCGGGGCTCGAACTCACAAACTGTGAGATCATGACCTGAGCCGAGGTCGGACGCGTAACTGACTGAGCCCCCCGGGTGCCCCCGTCCTCAGTCATTTCTGAAGCCCCTGGTTGCGAGGGCCGGGCCTGGAGCCTTGGAGCTGTAGTAAAACTTTAATTGAATGTCTCCTTTCTGGGCCCTTCCTGGGCAAGCATCGGCCCCTCCGCTCACCTGGTGCAGCCGCTGTTTTTCTTCTTTATTATGGCCTGCCACAGCCGATTTAACGGGACAACGGGCGCCGGCCTAAGCCAGACAGGCAGCCGGGAGCTGACAGCCGAGACTGTCCCGCTAATTAAAGGAGGCGGCAGGGCCGGGCCTGGGAGCGCTGGGGGTGGGGGGGTAGGGGGTGGAGGGCAGGGGCACCTCCTCCTTGCCCGTGCCGAGGGCCAGCGATGTCCTTGTAGCAGAAGCTGTTGGAGGGAGGCAGAGGGGACGTCCCCCTGGGACGACACAGAATCCGATAAGCAGAAATGAAACAATGAGAGTGTGGGGGAGCGACATCGCTCTCGGAGACCTGATTTTCAAGCCGGTAGCGGGGGGAGATCAATCAGGAAACTACTGGGTTTTTTTATTTTCACGGCGTCAGCCCCCTGCCAGGCCTGACTGGGGGAGGAAGGTGGCCCGGGGTCGGGGTCGGGATCGGGGCGCCGGCAGCCGAAAGTCTGGCCGTTAGGGGACGGCTATATGACACGGCACCGTCTCCAGGCACAGCTGTGCCTTCAGCAGAGGCGCATCCCGGGTCAGCCTCTGACCAGCGGTGCTGACAGGTTCAGGCGTCAGCTGGGCTCCCCGGGGCTCACTGTCTTCACCTGCTTAGTGAGGACAGCGGTGCCTTGGAGGCGAGGCAAGGGATCCCCTGCCAGGACACAAGCTTCCCGGAGCAGGAAAGGGAGGCCGGAGGGCCCCTGGCCTGGAGGTCACGTGGGGCCTGGCTGCAGCGCACCCCCTCCCGGGAAGCGGAGAGCGAGGGATCGCGCCCTGAAGTCGTTGCCGACGCCTGGTGCCCCGGCCAGCTGGGCAGGGGTGCCGTGGGGCCGTGGCCGCCTCCTGAGAACGGGGACCGGGTGCCAGCGTCACGTGGGACGCTCTCCAGCACCCCTCCTCGCACCCTTCCCACGCGGCCCGCGTCAGGCCAGGATGCTCAGGCCCCGAAGGGTGGTGGAGGCAAGGTGGAGCCCCTCCATGGATGTGATGGTGCAGGGCTGGGGCGGGGCGGGAGGCTGGGAAGGCGGGGCCGGTGGACGAAGTCCTTTGGGCGGAGTCTCCCTTGGAAGGGGGCCGGGCGAGTGACCACCCCCGTTTCGTCATGGCGGAGACGGGTCCCGCTAGCCTGCAGGGGCTTGGAATCAACCAGTGTGCACGTGTGTGTGTGTGTGTGTGTGCATACGTGTGCTTTGCACACCCATACGTGCACACGTGTGTGGAGGCGCGTGTGCTGGGGCGGCAGGACGACGGGCACCCAGAGGGAGGTCCTGCTCCCCTACTTGCCAGCCGCCCCCCTCCCCCCCGGACAGACCCCTGTCCCTTCCCTCCCGCAGCCACCCTGCAGCAGTGAGTCACCAGCCCCCGGGGTTGGAGGACCAGGCACACCGTTCCGGCACCTTCCGCTGCCTGCTGGGTGATGAACAAGCTTCCGGTGACTCACACATGCTGTGCGTGCCAACGGGCAAGCCGAGGGCGGGGAGCGTGGCGCGCAGGGCCCGGCGGCCCCGGGTTCAGGGCCAGCCTGCCACTCGGCAGCGCGTTCCGGCCGCTCCTTGCTCTCCGGGGTCGGCGTCTGCAAAACGCACGTGGTGCGGCACCACGCGGGACGGGGTTTCCCAAGGATCCCTCAGGAGGCAGGACCTCACCGCGCTCTTAGAGTCCTGGCAAAATCTCTGGATTTAAGCACTTCGTGTCACCTCTGCGCGATGGGACGTCACACGGCAGTGCCAAGCAGCAGGGCACAGTCCCGTGCTCCCAATGTCGCCTTCAGGAGAAGTTGCTACACGAGGACAGCAAGGGGGCAGGGGAATGTAGAGGCGGGGCACCTTTCGTATAAGAAGAGTGGGTGTGGGTGAGGCCTCTCCTCATTTTTGGCTCCGAAGGACTCCCTGTCCTCACAGCCTGTGAAAACAATCTCTAACAGTAGATTTATGAAAATGAAATTACAGGAGACCCTTCTGGAAACAATTTACTCAGGAAATGGAGATTGTTCTCTCCAGACGGCCTCCTCAGTACTGCAGGTCTGGGCCACCAAGGGAGGGACACCTTACCCGATGGTGAGTGGATCTGCCGTGGCCCCTTCACACTGAAAAAGCTCTGCTCCGCCAGGCCCAACGCGCTCAGCATCGGATGGACCGTCGGGCTCCCGGCTCCTCAGGCCCCAGAAAGCCCCCTCCCGCGCACCCGGGGAATCCAGCCTCCCGCCCTGTGGCGCCCAAGTTCCCACGGCCACTTCCTCCTGGCCTTGATTCTTTCAGTGAAAGTTGCCACGTCTCTCGGAGCCACACCAGCACAGGGGGCTGAGCAAGGATCTGACCCAAATCCCCCTCCGGCCTCTGGGTGGGGGGGGGGGGTTCACTTCCCCCCGAGGAACCACTCGGCGTCCAAACCTCGGCTCAGCCCCGCCCCAGCGTCCACTCAGCCTCTCCAGGGACCTGTAAGAGTCTGGAACATTCAGATGCCTCCCTTTGTGTAGGTCCTCATCGTCTTGTGCACGTGGACACCGTTTTGGGGGTTGGAAGGTCAGCTGCCCTGAGAGACGACTGGGCCTCTTGGAGCCCGAGGCCCCCGATCTGGAGACAGGGAGCATCACCTCATCTCCAGGGTGCGTGTGAGGTCAGAGGGGCACGTGGGGGCGGGGCGGGTGCCAACATCAGCTTCCAATGTGGTCTGTGCTCGAGTTCCCCTTGGAACCTCCGAATAGAATGCAGTTGACCGTTCCAGTAAAGGACCACCATCCACCCCCGTCTCGTGTGCTCAGTGATCTGCAGTCATCACTGCCCTTCATTTCTGACCCTGCTCATGGATGTGACCCGGCATCTGCATGGCGCCCCCGTGCTTCCCAAGAGCCAGAGATGACCTCTGCCCCCGCAGCCGTGACCCCCTTCCAGCTGGCTTGCGAGAGAGTGGGCGTCCTCCCCCCACCTGGTCTACAGGACCCCGTGGGTCTACGGGAGCCACAGAAGATTCCACGGACAGGCGCGTGGGGTCAACCATCACGGACTTCGGAAATGGGAAAGCCCCGGGCCCAGCCACACTCAGAACTGGGTGTCTCCTGCCGTGGCCTCGAGTTCCCCCAAAGAGCCGTGGGTTTTGATTCCATGCCAGACTTTTAATAAAGAAGATTCATCCACAGATGTCCTGCCATCAGCCAATATATTCAGTTATTGGAATCTGGGAGATTTAGTGGCTGGCCGGTTGTTTTATTTGCTCTCTGGATGGAACCATTTTTCTTGCGTCTTTAATATCCTGGAGGAATATTTTCCCTAGCAAATACTCAGTCGGAGACAGCAAATCCATTCTGGACCTCTCGGGTCATTATTTTGTTCCTGGAACTCAGAACAGGTATTTGTACATTTGCTGGCCCCTCTGTCATTCGGGGACAGTCCCAAGAAGCTGGCCCATAATTGCAGCTGTAATTACGGAACAGCCCCTGCCCGATGAGCTTGGACGGGCTCCTCTCACACCAGGAACGGGCAGGGGCCTTGGGGGCTGAATTATCGCTTGACCGAAACTTGGGGCTCTTACGTGAATGACCAGCTCCCACGCGTCACGGGGACGAGTTTGGATGCCTCACTCCCAGAAGACCTGTGAAAACGTGAAAGTGTGACCCTGCCTCCCCCTTTGACCAGCTTTCCCTGCAAGCTCGTCCTGCAGTGGTGTGACAGCCGTCTTGCTCATGGGGACGAGGATCTAATTAAGGAGCTGGCATCCCTCTGCCCGCCCCTCCTCTCCTGATGTCACCGGTCAGGGCCTCTCTGAGCTCCCTGGCAGAAGGACGCTGGGGTTCCGGCAGCAACAAGAAAGCAGGAAAGGATTTGGGGTGGGGGTGTGGCCGGGCCCCCCTCCGCATCGACAGGCACCTGTGAGTCGGCCCGGGCTCCTCGGATGCGCAAGGTTCTCTGTCCCTCACTGCGTCCAGAGATGTCCCTGGAGGAGACCCCAGGGCGGGGTGAGGTGGGGTCCCGTGGTGCAGCCCCACATTCAGATTCACCCCAGGGGGCGTGGAGCCCCAGGCTGGTTCTCAGGCTTTTGGTGGCGGTGGTGGGGGGATGGGGGTTAGAGACCCGTGGAGAGCGTGTGTCCTCCGGGGAGAGGACCGCCCAGACTCTGGAATATGTCACAAGGGGCCAGAGTCTCCGTCCCTTCCAAAGCCTCAGGAATGACAAAGGGAACAGTATCTCCTACTATCTTTATTGTTCCTTAGATAACTGGACAGTACAAAGTTCCCCTCATTTCTACTTAAAACCTGTACGTCCTGCGTTCTGTTACCCTCAGGAACGTTCCTTTCCCACTGGAAACGGAGTTTCCCCAGACAAGCCCTTGCCACCCATGGTTACATTACTGAGATAATTTAACAAGAGGAGTAGAATTCCTTTGATTACTATCAACATGAACTTGATTACCTCTTTCTAAGGGTGAACACTGAGTATTTTTTTTTTTTTTTCTTTTTGGAAACAAAAACCATCCACTTATTAACCCAAACTACGGCACGGCATTTACAACGTTCACAGCATCAACTGAACACACAGAGCTACCGCCTCAAGGAAAGGACAGACGGACGCGGCACGATATATCTACGGGGGACACGAGCTCAAACAAGTGGGCGCTGCGGCCGTCCGCTCCACGCGGGTCCGTGGGGACGCCGAGCCTCAGCTCAGCTAAGACAGGACACGCGGTGGAGAGACGGCGGCCGTCACGGATGAGTTACACTAGCCTACGTCGGCCCCTGCGGACGCCCCGTGCGGCCCGGGGCGGGGGTGGGGGGGAGCCCTGGTCGGGACACGGCGGTCACGTCCACCGGAGCTGGGCACGATCTAGGGGGGATGTCCATGCGACCTGACGGTGGTTGTTCTCGGCCGAGAGCCGGCCAACAGTCATTGCCTTGCTTCTGCATGAGATTGTTTGACCGGAACGGGGGCCGGGCGGGGGCGGCGCTTGGGGGTGGGGGTGGGGGGGTCAGGGAGCCCTGGACTGCAGGTCCAGCTGCAAAGACGGGGGGTCTCTTCCCAAGGGTGTCGCCCTCTTGCTCGGACCAGAAGTGCACGGAGAGAACGCTGCTGATGATCGTTTCGAAGTCAGTGTATTATTAGCATCGTGAGCTTATCTTGGCAGCTGCTTTGCAGAGACTTCCACGCGGGTGAGGACCCGGACCCTCGGCCTCCGGGCGGGCGCGACTACAACTCATCGGACCGGATGACGTGGAACAGGGTGACGTTGTAGAGGATCTGGTGGCCGTTGTTCCAGGCGTACAGGGCGCGGTCCTTGGGGTTGTAATCCAACATGGAGATGTGGGAGTACTTGTTCTGGAAGGGGATGTCGATGTACTCGTAGGTGGAGGCGTTGGTCTGGTACGCGTAGTGGACCTTGGTGCCCCCCGAGTAGCCGTTGGTGACGTAGAGGGTCCCGCAGATGATGAAGGCCTCGCCGGCACTGCGCTTGGGGTAGCTTGTGTTCCAGGTCTGTAGCACCTGCAGGGACACGGGGTCCAGCTTGCTGATCACGATGTTGCCGGCGTTCTGGTTGGTGGCGTAGACGGCCCACAGCCCGTTCTCGTCCACCATGAGGTCGATGTCCGAGTGGCCGCCCCAGGCGTAGTGGTACATGTTGTTGTAGCCGGCGTAGTCCAGGCTGCGTGTCTTGAGGATGGCCTCCGTCTTCAGGTCGAACCTGATGACGATGTGGCTTTGGAACTTGTTGAAGTAGATGGAGCCGTTGTAGACCACCTGCCCCGTGCCGGACCAGGGGTGCGGGAGGCGGTGGGACGTGAAATTGTCCGTGGTCATGAAGTCGGCCATGGATTTGTACTCGCGGACGAAGCGGTTGTTGTGGTAGCCGTCCATGTACCAAACCTGCGGAGAGGGCACACCCGTCGGCCGCTGGGGGTGGGGTGGGGGAGGGCTCCTCCCTCGGACCAACCCCCTCCCCCCCGCCCCCCCCCCCCCCCGACTCCGGGCTCAATCTACCGGCCATCGGGCCGGCACCGAGAGAACCAGGGAGGCCACACGGGGTCCCGTCATGTCCCCCCTCCGAGCCCGCAGGGCGCGTGTGCAAGGGCCCAGGGCTGCTCCCCGCCTGGAGAGAAGGGTCCGGTGCAGAGAAGGGCTGGGGGAGCACACCCTGCAGAGGGGGCTTGGGGGCCGCCGGGCCCGAAATGGAGCCCTCTGCTCGGGCTGTGTCCACTGCTCCCTCCCCAGCCGGGTGCTCACACTCATGGGGGGAAGGAAGGGACTCCATCAGGGTACGAACCCCCAACCAGCGAGACGGCGCCGGATGAGAACGCCCGCAGCCGCCAGCGGCTCCTGTGGCGTGGGGGCCCATCGCCAAGGGCGCCAGGGAGGGCCAGCCCCCGCGAGCCAGGGGCCGCCGAACACGGGACCTCTCGCCCCTCCAGGCCGTCACGGCTGCCCTGCCTGCCGGGCAGCAAGGCACCGATTTGGCGTTTGGGGCGCCGCGCGTGGGATCTCTCTGCCACACCCGACGCGGGGGATTTTTCTCCGGGAAGAACGTGGGCTTCGCGCAGGGCCCCCGGTGTCACAAGCCACCACGATAACAAACCCAGTCGTGGCCCCCATTTGGGGCCACGGTGGAAGAGATTTCCGATTATCGCTTAAATGCCAGTTGACTCGAAAACGGTCTAGACTTTGTACAAAACGCTTTAGTCATTTTCCACCAATACGGGAGCAAATTAGAAAGCAATGCAGTTAGTCAGAGGAAAGTCTGCCGGGCTAGTGCAATCCCCAGTGCATCTGTCTGGCAGTGAGACAGCTGCTTTATCCATCAAGGGCTCTGCCGGCTGCAGGAGAGATTAAGGGCGTGGGGCTTTCAGACATGGCATTACACACGCGTTAAAAAATTTACAGAAAATCATAACCTCGCTCCTGAGGCATCCATTCGGATGCTTAGAGGCAGGTGCGCTTTCTGTTTTTAACGCGATAAACACACACACACACACACACACACACACACACACACCAAAAAACCCAGGTCTCGTCTGGAGGCTTTTATTGCCCTTAGCCCCCCGGCAGACCAGCCCACGGTGATGTGGGTCTGGGATCAGAACGGGCAAGTGCCGTGAATCAAGGGGTTTCGGAGGCCGTGACTGCGCGGCCGAGGGGTGGCCCTCCTGCCTCCGCCTGGCTCTCTCCTGAGACGGGGAGCTCACTACTGATTCCAAGATGAGGCTCCAATGACACCCCCCCAAACCCTCTCCTGACCCGTGCCTGCAGGAACTGCCTCTCTCCCTCTCTGAATGAGCACAGACATCTCCTCCCCCACGAGTGGGCCTGTGATCCTAGAGACCCCCAGGGTCCGGTGCCTCCTTGCCGTGGGCAGAGATGGGTGAAACGGGCATCGAGTTGCTCAGGATTTGTAAACTGCCTTTTCTTTCCGGAAATTAGCAAATTGGATGCAGGGCACCATGCTTTTGGAAAATGCAATTTAGGCCGGGAGGGAACATCAGCACAAGGGGCCAAACGTTTAACCACAAAGAGACAAGACACTCCATGCAGAAAGAGGCACATGATCACAGCCCCACGGGCCCCGAGAGGAGGGGTCCCTGCCTTCGCAGAGGGCACCTCTCCTCACTCTCCTCTCCCGACCGGAATGCCTTTTCCCTCCTTTCCACGTCCCCAGGCTCACACGGAATCCCGACTCTCCGGCCTCGTCCTGAACCCCCACAGCTGAGCCCCTAGAGCCTGGAACCCGGCTGCCCTCTGAGCCCCGGGGCACGCCCACTCCCCAGAAAGATCACACCGGACTCCAGGGACGCAGCCAGGCACGCGTGTTGGTTAAAGCTCCCGGGTGAGGTCGGACCCTCCGGCTTGGAGCCCCCGCTGCTTTACTGTGGACCTGACCCTGCCTGGCTCCTCCCGGGACTCTCAGCCTGGGCTCCTCGCCCCCCGGCCCCACCACTCCCACGTGACTGGTTTCCGCCCTGGCCCCAGCACCAAGATTTTTAAGACCCATCTCTGGATTAGACAAACCAGGTGGAAAACCATTTCCCCAGCTACACAGGGCGAGTGTGGGGCCAGACCGTCTCCCCGTGTCCCCTCCCGGGCAGCCCAGGGCCCGGCCCAGAGCAGATAAGCAGGGGGGTCCCCTTGACAAACCGACTGTTCGAGAGTTCTTGCTCCCAGCCCAGGTCCAAGGCCAAGGCTCCCGCAAGGCTGAGCTTCTGGAACGTGTGGGGCGGCCACGAGAGGGTGGCCCAGGCCCCAGCTCCCGGCTGGAGGCCAGATCCTACCAGATGTTTGGGCACTTGGCATTCACAGCCGGGTGGGGGCGGGAGACCTTTTTCATCTCGTGCTTCCCGGGAGGACTCCGTCTGAGACCCAAGGCCGGCCACCTAGGTAAAGGCCCAGGTCAGCACCGCCGTGTCTAGAAGCCCGGGCACAGGTCTGTCTTCACACACACGGGACTCTGTGGCCGGGACTGGCCCCCTGCCGCTTCTGGTTCTCACGCCCACCCGAGTGCCGAGAGGGCTGTTACCCCCATTCAGACAGAAAGCTGAGGCCAGAGGGGTCTGGTGGGTCTGCCAGTGGGCAGAAGCTATGCCCACACCAGGTGGCCAGGCCCCGGGCTCCCAGCCAGGAGGGGCTCTGCCCCAGGGATGGGGGTGCCCCTGACATCCGGGGGGTAGAGGCCAGAGGGCTGTGGACCACCCTCCTCCGTACAGAGTGATGCTGTCCCCGGCGTCAGCCGGTGGGGCCGACGAGCCACGGGGGTGCTGGCCCGGCCCGGAACCGGGCATTATGCCCGCAGGGTGCAAGGTCTTGCCCTGGAGCCCGGAAATGCCCCTGGCTGAAGACCACCGAAACCCTCCCTTCCCCTCCTAGGAAGAGGGCCGCACACCTGTGTGGTGCATGGCAAGCGGGTGTGGGCGACACCCAGGCCCGAGGTTTCTTTTGCTCCCGCTTAGGAGCCCAAGCAGACACATCTTTCCCCGGGCGAGGCCGAATTCAGAAACACACCCACCTTGACCTTCGTAGGCGCCAGTGATCTTGAGGAAGGGCCCTGTGGACGACCAGTCCTCCTGGAGAGATCGTCCCAGATACAGGCGCAGACCCTCGGTCTCTGCCTGGCCTCAGTTTCCCCTTCACAGAACACGGCATGGATGACGTGACCCCGAGTGCCCTCCCCTGGCCTCCTACGTCAGAGGCTCAGAGGCGGCCGTGGCCACAGCAGGCTGCTTCAGAGCGCATCTCACGATGGAAACAGTGGCCTGTGCCCCCGTGCCCTCAGTTATGCCATCAGCTCCCTGCTGGCTCCGGGGCCTGATGCCGAGTGAACCCCCAGACCATCACTCTCCCCAGCTTCCGCCTGCCTCTGCACCTGCCAGGCCAAGTCCCTGGCTCCCGGGGACTGAGAGATGCTCCCACCGCGATGCCCTCTCCCCCCACTGATCAAGCTCACCGCCCAGAGGCCGTTTCCTATGCTCCCCCGGAACCCCCCGGGGCAGGGAGCTCTCAATTTTGTAGTGGGGTGAATGGTGGCCCCCCCCAAGATATGTCCACATTCAGGAACCTCTAAATGTGACCTTATTTGGAAAAGAGAGTTTTGCAGATATCGTTAAGGATCTCCAGGTGAGGGCCTCTGGGTTAGGGTGGGCCCTAAGTCCCATGACTTCTGTCCTAAGAAAAGAGACGTAGACACAGAGGGACTGACACCTGGGACATCCACGGCAGAAGCCAGCCAACAGGAAGGAAGGTGTTCTGGACTCTAGAAGGTTGGTCCACAGAGTGGGCAACAGGTCTCAGAATCGGGGCAAGGGGTCTCCTGGGGGTGAGGGGGCGGACACAGCCCGGCATCAGGGTTAAGAGCTTCTGGAGTCCCGGTGCCACCACAGGCGTGTGGGCCCGTCACGGCCGAGAGAAGGCAGCATCTGGACACAGTGGAAGGACACCAGAGGCCAGCATAGCGCCTGGCACACAGCTGGTGCTTAATAAAGGAGTCAAGGAAGGACACAAAGGCGCCCTGAGCTAACCTTGTTCTAACAGCTCAGCGCAAGGGCATCGGGAAGCAGCAAGCTGTGGCTTCTACTCTGCAGCCCCCCATGGGTCCCCCCTCCGGCCGCCAAGGACCCCCGCGCAACTTCCCCGCCCCCGGCCTCTGGCCGCGCGCCTCTCGCTGCGCCTGCCCCCGACACTGACACGGATTCCTGTTTCCCTTTGGAGCACGTTACTGGTCTCCCGCGTGTGTGGGACACCCCAGACGGGAACACGAAACAGATCACACGAAACGGCTCTCTTCCACATCAACGGCAGGGCCCGGGGACGCGTCGCGCAGCCGGCTGGCTGGGAGCTGGCGGTGGCTCCGAGCAGCCCCAACCACACGGGGGCCGGGCTCTGAGCTGCCGAATGCCCAGCGCCCAGCGGCCCCCACCAGCCAGCCCCGGCTCCTCCCTTCCCTTTGCTGGCGGCTCCCCGCGAAGCCGCCTCCCGCCGTCCCTCTCTGGCACGCTCTGTCCGTCACCAGGGCCTCCTCTCCTGGAGGGCGATTGAGTCATCGAGCAGAAAATAGATGTCTAATTACCAAGAGCATGCATCAGCCCTCAACAGCCCCGCACACCTCCATCCTCCCTGTTCGGGGCGGGCAAACAGCTGGGCCTCCAGGAGCCCCCACACGTGGTATCTCTGGGAAGAGAGATCCTCTGCCCGGTGCTGTTTACAACAAAGGAAAGCGACATCAAAATGGGGGCCAGAGGCACGTCTGCAGCGTCAGACGCGGGCTCAGTGCCCCCGACTCGGGTTCATTCTCCGCAGCGACCGAGGCTGGCTCCAGGCTCCCCAAGGGCCTGTCTGGGTGTGTGTGTGTGTGTGTGTAGGGGGCGGGGAGGCGGGCTGCAGGCAGGAGGTGGGGAGAGCGTGGTCTGGGGAGACTCAGCCTGCTGCACATGTTCGTTAATAAACCCACGGACCGGCCTTTCCCGAGACCTTAGCCAAGAGACTGGACCCGGGTTTTCTCATCAAACGGCAGACGTAAGGGTGGTCTCCACACTGGCAGGTGGCTGGAGGGTCGCAGGAGGCCCGACCGGGGCAGGGACGCGTGTCAAGGCCCAGCCGCTACCTTCCCTTGTGTTGACGGACCCGTGCGCACACCTGAATGCGTGAGCGGTGCCGGCACGGAGAGCGGTGCTCTCTCGGGGCCCTGCCTGCGCGCCTCGCTTTTGTTTCCCGAGTGCCGCCCCAGAGCAGGGCTGGGGTTCGCCACGAGGGATGTGGACCAGAAAACCCATCTGGATAACAACTAGCCAATCAAACCGTCAGAAAACTTGCCAACTGACTGCCAACTGACGTGGCCCAGCTGACTGTCCAGACTCTGGAAACAGAACGGAAATGCCCGGCAGACCCGTGTCTGCACGCATATCCCGGGTTTGCAGTCAGTCCCTGGTCGGCCCCCCCAGAGTCCTCCGCGGCAGGGGCTGGAGAACGCCAGGAAGGCAGGAAGGCCCCCCAGGCGGGGGCGGGAGGGTGGGCAGACAAGTCTCAGGCTCCCAGAGAGCCCACAGTCACTGTCCCCAACCCACCTTCCCCAGGAGGAAGTGTGCCAGAAGCATGGAGCCACCCCTTGTCCCAAATACAAGAGATGATGCCTCATGCTTCCCGCAGGCGTGCGAGTGGGGGAGGGGAGCCGGGGGGATCAGGAATCTCGGGGAGAGAAAGCCACCCACCCCTTCCCATTAGAGTCGCCCAGACAAGGCCCTTAGAAGGTCTCGGATTTCTAACCCCCCCTGCTCTCAATCCTGCCTGAAGGAAGAGGTGAGACTTTTTACGAAAGTGATCAGTTTCCAAATGTCCCGCAACCCCCTGAAAACAAGGGGGAGGGAGGGCAGGAACCGCCCCGGAGTCTGGCCTGTTCACGCGGGGCCGGGGCGCATGGCCGCGGGACAGCGACAGCGTGGCCCAGACCGTGTCCTTCTTCCCCTGGGAACCCCGGGCGAGTCTTCCCCCAGCGGAGGCTCTATCGTCACAGCTCTGTGCGGGCGTCCCTGCGCTCAGCCAGCCAGCCCTCGCACCCACACCCCAAAGGGGCTCAAACACCACAACCTAGGCCCTGCGTTTCTCTCCTTTTCTGCGTTTTTACCCAGGGGAAAAGTCTAGAAAAAAAAAGAACACAGCCTCTTCCCTAAATCAAAAAGGAACACGAGTTTCCATCAGCCTTGAAAGGAATAACAAATGAAATACAAATGAGATGTCATTAAAGTAAGGAAGGCCAAACAGTTCTCCTGGAGCAGAGATGGGGCTGGAAACGTCTGGGGCGGCTGCAGCCACAGAGGACTCCAAGCACCCCTGCCCCCTCCCCCCTCCCCAACCCCTCTCCCTGCATATCCCTGCCCCCTCCCTCTCCTCCCCCCCCCTCCCCCCGTCCCCTTCCTCTGCCCCTTCCTCCCTGCCCATCACCCCCCTCCCCAGCCAGAGAGACAGAGTCGAGCCTCCTTGGAGGCTATGCACGGATCCACCTGCTCTGACGGTCCCCGCAATCCATCTCAGGGCCTCCTACAGTGACCCATCCCTGTGGTCTGGGGCTCTGGGTTAGCACGGGGACCTCAGCGAGGGACCTGGGCCCCTCTGCAAAGCTGCCTGGGCCCAGGAACACACCCCCAGGGGCCCCAAGCTGTGCTCAAGCCACAACCGCTGGAGTGGTTTTCTGGGTAGGTGGGCACCCAGGCATCGGAGCGAGGGCCAGACACACGGGGGACGGAGACAGGCTCGCCTGGCCCACGAGGGCACTCTTGTCCAAACAACCTCACACCCAGGCCCGACGGAGGGGGGCACTTACCCTGTTATCCCCTTCTGGGGCCAGAGGGTCTGTCATCCAGGACCCGAACCTCGAGCCAGAGGTCTTGATGGTCACGGGGTCACTGATGCCCGTCAGCTTGCCACAAGCTGGAAGACAGTGCACAGTGCAGAAGGGTGAGTCCCCCGGCCCGACCCCAGCCTCCCACCGCAGGAGGACGCGGGTCCCCTCCGCCCCTCTGGGTCTAACGGCTGCCCTTGTTTTCCTGGGCAATGGGCTCAGCCACAGCTCCAGCCCATAACGCGGCCGGAGAGATGGCAGGGTGCATCCGAAGGCCCCGTGCTGCAGGGTCACCCCAGGGCTCCCTGCAAGGTGCCGCCTGGGCCCTGAGGTGCCTCTCTGGGAGGAGCCCGCTGCTCTGCACCCCTCTGTCAGTCAGAACCAGACTAGGGGAGTGGCCAGCTCCTCCTCTGCCGGACAGCCTGTGAGCCTCTCCCGCAGAGGGAGAAGCTCCCTTCTGCCTGGGGGGAGCCCTGCAGCCTGAGAGCAGAGACCCTGGAGGCATTGATGGAGCAGGGCAGAGGGACAGAGGGGCCCTCGGATGTGGCCTGAGGGCCAGGACGGACTCAGGGCCACACAGCCACTCGGCACCGCTGAGGCTGGGACCCAGCACCCTTCCCACAGTCCCATGGGCCTCCCAGGCTGCACCTGTCGGCCCAGCAAAGACTCCACTCTCGGGCGAACACCAGCCTGTGTGCACAGCCACTCAGCCCTTCCAGAATCCTGGCCACAGGGCGCTCCTGACCCATAGGAGCCTATCAGCACGCGGACATGCGGTCCGCAAGGTCCCAAGAAGATCCGGGAGTTTTCGGAAGATTGTCAGTGACTTAACCCGGGGACACAGTTTAGCCAGGATAATCCTGCAAAGCGGACGGCAGGCCAGGCCTGAGAGACTAGTCTCTCTCTACAAACTTAAAGCGGGGTGAGTATATACATTAGCATCATCGCACAAGACTGCCGAGACAGACCCCTGACATCGCGGCCCAGTGCCTGGCAGGAGCACGGAGGCCGTGGCGGGATAGGTAAGAGCCACCAGCAGGCAGGAGCGGGGCTGGCTTCGCCTCCAAATTCCCATCGGTGGTGCCGCCCTGCTCCCGGCTGCTGCCTTGAGTCCACACCTATTTTTACCCGCCTATCCCTTCCCCTTCTCCAGATTGCCTGTCTGTTCCGCCTTCAGGAGCAATCGTGTGCTCTCCCACGTAAGTACTGTCCCCTCACAGACCGAGCTTCCGGGCAGCAGTCATGGCTCGCAGGCTGCAGGCGGGCCAGGTCTCCGAGAACCACAGCAAGCTTGCCGGGCCCTGTCCCCCCTCTGTGGGAGGAGAGAGGGTGGACGAGGGGACTGGACGGCCGTCCAAGGTTAGCCAGCGTCTACAGGGACTAGAAGTAAGAAAAAGTGGGTGGGTTCTCGGAAATCTCAGGAGAGCCCGTACCAACTTTTCACCTAACGCGCCTCTTGAGGATTCAGGGTGGGGTTCCCTAAGTGTTTGGTCTGGAGGAGGGGGAACGTGGGAGAAGCAGGACCCAAGGCTGGTGTCCCCCTGCCCGGTAGGGTTCCTGTGACCTGGGGGCTCTGGGCTGCCAGGAGACAGCAGCTTCTCTGAACTGGGTGGGAATCTGGAGATGCTGACCAGGGACCCCTCCAGCCTCCCCACCGCTGAGCCAGGGGACAGCGGTCCTGCCTGGAAGGAGGAGTCCAAAGGGGCCATCGCCCCCAAGGATGTCATGGCTTGGGGAACCCAGCGGGCCTGCGGGTTTCTATCCAATCGCCCACCGAAGTTCCGGCCAAGTCTGTGCAGCCATACCCCGCCCCCCCCACCCCCCACCCCGTGCTGGACCATGACTGCCCGAAGGAGAACAGATGTCTGTCCCCCACGCCATACTCAGAAGGCAAAGAGCCGGCCAACGCCGCAGCTCGGCTCAGATGCCGGGCCCTTCCTGCCTCCACACCTTTGCTGGGGCTGTTCCCTCCACCTGGAATGCACCCCCCCACCCCGGCTCCCCCCACCCTCCCACCGGTCCTCTGTGGCTTGGCCCAAACCCACGCCTCTTCCCGAGACCTCTGCCTTCTGAACTCTGCCCACCTTGTCCCCGCTGACTCATGCTCACGACCACACATTTCCTGGGGCCGTGGACCCAAGCGGCCCGGTCTTACCGCCCCAGGCAATAAGCCCGTTGCACTCACGCTCTTTCCGCAAGGCCCAGCCCGGGGAGCTGTCCGTGAATGAGTGAGTGAGTGAGTGATCGCTCAGGTACTTAGAGGTGAGATTACTCCTCTCAGAAAATCCTCATGAGTCTACTGCTTTGCTATGTGCCCAGCACAGGGGACAGCAAGGGAGCAAGGGTCACCCTCCCCCGAGTGAGGCACAGACCTTCTTCCTTTTCCACGAACTCAGAGGGGAGTAGTGGAGACTGAAGGGGTTGACCAGGGGGGAGAGTCCAGGAGGGCAGCTGATGTGAATCATGGCTGTGAACTCAGACTACGGCTGTGGAGAAGACGGGGTTCGTCCCCAGCAGAGTCAGGGTCACGGCTGCCCTGAACCGCTACACCACGTCCTGCCCACCGTGAGCCTCCTGGCCTGGGCTGCGGAGCAGGGGAGCAGGGCCTTTGGGGCTGGAGGCAGCCAGCCCTGCTTGAGTCAGGGAGTTATTTTTGGTTCTCTGTCCAGACGGGTTCTGCCATGACCTGGGGAGCTAACATGATCTCAGAGAGCCCCGTGGCAGGGCCTCACGGAAGAGTCTTGGCACATTCAGTTCAGGAAGGTGTCCCTTTCTGTCACGAGGGCTCAGGATGTGCGTAAGGTGGGGAGGAGGCTCGGGAAGCGCCCCTGCGCAGGTGCAGCTTGGAGGGGGCGGAGTTGCTGGGCCCGCACGGCCGCCCTCGAGAGCCCAGGACGGGTCTCAGGAGGGAGGATGCCCGCAGAGCCGGGAGCCCGGACGAGGCAGTGTCCTGCAGACGAAGTCATTTGCCTCTTGCCATATTCCTAGAAGGAACTCGCTTCTGACAACAGCCTGGACAGTCTCCACGAGGAGCCGTGAGCGGGTCCGGGGCGACACGCCCGCCAAAGAACCAGGCCAGAGACCAGACCGTGGGGTCGACGGCCCCACGGCAGGCAGGCCGGGCCCCCGGGCTTTTGGTCTCCCTTGCTCCCAGCTTTCATCCCTCAAGGACTGGGAACAGTTCGCAAAGCTGGGAGCTTGGGCAGACCTGTGTCCTTGCAGGGAGAGCAGCCTGAGGACAGAGCTCAGGCTGCACACAGCCCTGGAGCCTGGGAGGGGCACCCGGAGAGGGCCGCTCACCCCGCCTCCACTCACGGGCAGGGCAGGGCAGGGCAGGCATCAGGAGACCTCTCAGCAGGCATAATCCTGAGCGCTTCCTGGGAGGACTCCAGAAGGCGACGCCGGCCCTGCCAGGATCCCACCCAGGCCAAGACGTGAGGAGGGCCTCGGATGCGGGTCTGCTTCCTCCCCGCCACTCCCTCGGGGTCTCCTGCAGGCAGAGGCACCCACACTCAGCTCTCAAGCCTCGACGGGACGCAGCACCCTTGGGCCAGCAGCTCGCTCACCGGCCCCTGCAGGCCCCAGGGAGCAGGTCACGGCCGATCCCTCTGCCTCCCTGAACCCGCCACACCTCCAGGGCCAGAGAACAGGAGGGAGGCTTCAGGCTTGCCTCCTCCAGGAGAGCGAGCCTAGGAAACGGTGCCGAGGCAAAGCGCCGTGCCCGACACCCAAAACTGGCAAAAACGTCTACAGTCTGATGGCTAGCAACGTGCACGCTGGGCTGGTGGGGTCGGTGATGCCCCGGGGCTTCATTCAGATGTGTTCTCCGTGGGACAAGAAAATCCCCCCCACCCCGCCACCACAGATTGTAGTGCTCTGGGTGTCTGGGCACTTCTTTCCCACCCAGGATAGTATAATGCGGGAAGCCCTAAAATCAGCTATCCCTCCGCCCATTCTTAAAGACAGGAAAACTGAGGCCTGAAGCTAGCAGGCACACGACACGCTCGGGATGTGTTGATGTACAAACAACATTTTGCACTGGATCCTGAGTCTCTGGCTCGGCTGGTGTAGCTGCTGGGTCACCTGACTCCGCAGGCTCCCCCCAGGGAGGCAGTGAAGTTTCACGCCCCAGCTCGGGGGACAGGGCCGCTGGGCAACCGTGGTGCTCGCTTATCTGGGAACGAGGGGAGCTGCAGGGGTGTGGCCGGAAGTGCGCCCCCTCCCCCCCCCCCCACGCAGAGGAATGCCCAGAGACGCTGAGCCCCCCTCCAGTTTTAGAAAAGGAGTTTCAGAGTCGTTTTTTTCTGGCTGGGCCATCGGGAAAAACATACAATCCCCTTGAGAGAGAAATCTTTACCAACAGAGACAAAACAAATGGAACCTTGTTTGTTTGTTTTTCCCCGTGTATGTTTTGGGGTCAGGGATCACCAGCATCGTGGACTTAAAGAGAAGGCGGCCACAAGGAGAACCCTGATTAGAGGCGCTGCACCGTCACACCGGGCAGGTAACGAGGTGCCGTTTGGCAAGCCAAGGACCAAGAGACAGACTGGAGACCAAGGCACCAAGGCGCCAGGGCGGGGCGGGGCGGGGCAGGGCGGGGGGGGGGCGGCCGGGGAGCTGCGGGAGCCCCAGCCACCAGCCCCCACGGAGCCACCAGCCCCCACGGAGCGGGAGGCGGGCTCTGTGCTTCGTGCTCACCGGAACCTCCAAGCAAGCAAACAGGCCGCTAAGATGGGGCCCGTTTGCAAGGCGGAAATAAAGACCAAAACAGCAGCCGCAGGACGGGAGTGTGGACCTTAAGTTACTGAGCCTAAGTGACAGCCCAGGGAGATGGGACAGCTACTGCTCACTGTATCATCCACTGTTCATCTACCCCCACACCTGCTCACCCACCTGGCTGTTCATCTATCGACTGATTGACCGCCTACCTTCCTGCCTCCCTACCTACTTACCTATCCTCTGCTATCTGCCTGCCTACCTAGTTATCTATCACCTACTTCCTAACTGGCTGCCTACCTATCACCTACTACCTACCTACCTCCCTCCCTCCCTGCCTGCTTGCCTACCTGTCACCCCCTACTCTGTCAGATGCAGTGTGCAGCCATGATGGGAACAGTGTCCCTGGACTTCCACCGCGACCCCAGGGCACGGGGACTCCTACACCCTCACCGTACAGATAAAGCAGGTGGCAGTGCCTTGGGAGAGTCACACGGCCACAGAGCAGCACTTAACCACTTTACCGCACTGCCTGCCCCAGACGGAGGGTTCTCCCGCTTTGGTGTTGTTTACCTGAATCGCCCGGGGTGCTGGTTAAATGCAGATCCCTGGGCCCCACCTGCAGACTCCGATTCAGTGGGTCTATCTACAAGTCAAGGTGTTTCTGAACAAAGAAACGCAGAGGCGAGACCACACAGCTGCACTCCCGACACGTAGAGAATGCGGTCCCCGGGACTGGTCCTCTCTCTTCGCTCCCAAATCAACCATTTTGGCGGCCCCAGGGGAACCACGTGAAAGCCCCAAGGTTCAAAGTTGCAAGGAAAATTCACGCAGCTTCTAAAAATAGGCCAAGTGTTTTTAGGGGGTGGCATCCCCCTCGGAGAGGCCTGCGGCTTCTCTGCCTTGGTAACTTTCCACTCTGAATTTCCGTTTTGCTCCCTGACCCCTGACTGGGAAAGCATGGAGGTTTCATCGCCATTTCTCACTGGTATACACAGTCAGTATCCCAGCGAGGGGAAAACATAGTCAAAGAGCCCTCCCCCACCCCCAGAGTCCTCAGAGGCTGGGACAGACCTCTCAGTGGGGGTGTTGGCAGGGTGTGGCCAGAGAGAGGCGATGGTCAGCGTGGGGTAATTGTGGCTAGAAACCCAAACCTGTGCCCAATGGTAAGAACCACACAGCCCATCGTCTTAAACACAGCCCCATCATTGTGAACATTCGAACATCCACACGGACCCCTGCAGTGTCAGAACAGGTCCCGGGTCCCCCAGCCCCCGACACTGGGGTGCGGTGAACCATGTCACTGGAAAAACGCAGCAGACGATCCCTCATGTGACATGGCGTAAGTGCCCACGGTAAACCAGATTAAAGTCCCAACGCCTCTCGCTGTCCCTTCCGGGGCTGAGGTATGTAACAAGCGTCTGCCTTTGCTGAGGTGCCTAGAACGGCATTTGAGATAATCTGGATGTTCCGACTGGCTCAAACGGGTGCGGGGGGCGGGGGAGGGGGCCCTGCCGACTCCTTCCTCGCTCTCTGGACACTCCCTTTCACCTCACAGCACTAGGGATTTTAAAAAGTATTTGTGACCTTCGGGACGTTGTAAGTTTATAAAGAGGCATTTGGGGTGTGTTTTTGTGTGTGGGGGGAGAGGGAACAAAAAGGGAATCAAGTTAGAATATCAGATAAAAACCTAAGGGAAGCTTCTTCATAAGTCAAAATGACCCTCCGTCACCCTAAGAAGTACACGGCAGGGACACGAACCACCTTGGTGTCAAAAAACGGTAGGTGAGAAGGGCCAGCGAGTCTCGGTAAGAAAACCCAAGAATTAATTGGAAAAACTGAAACGTGCTAGAAGAGTGGACCCAGACGCTAACGAGCCACGACTTGTGGAAGCAATAATCCACGGGAGAGTTGACAAGGCGAGCGGGTATTCGATCCCAAGAACCTGAAGGGGTTCCCCCAGCGGCGGGGGTCCTTCCCGGAATAGGACAACGGGGTGGAGGGGCCGGTGGGCTCAGAGTTGCCGCTCTATCCAGGCTGTTAGGAGGGACTCGTGCCTTTACTCCCCGTGAACGGCAAGTCCTCTACCGTGGTGTGACTGGAGTTTCTCTTGTCTTTTATTCAAACTACGCCCGACGCGTTCTCTTGGGAGTTTCCTCAGCCCCTGTCCCCAACCCGGAGAGAATCTGAGATGTACGTTTCCAGCCCTATCGACCTCGTGTCCTAAACTCACCCGGGACACACGCGCGCGCACACACACGCACACGCTCGTACACATCCTTCAGATGGTGTGTGGCATCTGATGCCTTCTCCAGATGTGCGACTCCACGGGGTCTGTGAGCTGGCCTCCTCTGCACAGGGTGGGACAGTGCCCTAGCCTGAGTGCCGCCTACCGGGGAGCCTAGGCGGGAGCCCTGCCCGGGGCCTCTCTGAAGCCAGGCGGGCGCTGTCCGCTTCAGCACCACTCCCTAAGCCTGTGTGGGAGCGGAGGTGGGCGGAGCAGAGCCGCGCCCCCGCAGGGTTCTGGTCCTACCTAGTTTTTGCATGCATGCACGGAGCCTTTCTTCAAGATTGGACACTCTGCTCTGCAGTTCATCGTAGTCATAGGCGCCAATCTCCTCTTGCAGCTCGTTAAGCACTGACGTCAGGTTCTGGACCTCCTCTTTAAACTGCAATACCAATTTGGCATCGGCCTTGTACTCCTCCAACACAGGTATCAAAGGCCTAAGTTCATCCATTTTCGCTTTTATCGCCTGCAAGGTTAAAATAAGCTGGGTTCAGTGCTCTGCGTGCAAAAACTTGCCACACCCTGCCTTGGCCTGGCTTCTCTCCCTGGGTGAGGGAGGGTGTGCACCTTCCTGCTTTCTTTATAGGTTTATGTATTCTGGTCCAAACGGGGTAGAAAAGCATATTAAACAGTCTCCAGAACACCAACATATTTGGGAAAGTCTTTATTGTCAGTTTAGAATGCAACATCTTAAGGTTACATGCTTTTAGTCACACACACAAAGTTTCTTTTTTTTTTTTTTCTTTTTCAAAAAATGCATTGACAAGGGTTCAAACTATCCATGAAATGCATCTACAGTCACATGCAAAAGAGGATCCTGGTTGTATTCAAGGTTCCTTAGTGATATGGTGCTAAGTATTGGAAAATAATAGCAAAACTGCATGGTGCCCAAGCTCTCTGACCCTCTTTCATGGTTACATGGGAGTGGACTGCCTCTTCAGTCAGTGCAGCATTGAAAAAAACGCTTTTAAGTTAGCCCTGCAAGCAAGAAAATGAAATACTGTTGAAGAGCTGCCTCACTAGCTTGCCTTAAACAGACAGCCATTAATAGACAAATATTTTCATGGTCACTTAAAAAAAAAAAAATCACACTGCGATGCTAGATTTCGTCCAAACCAACTGCTTTAACAGTTACAGAGCTTCCCTCGCAATTCCTGTTGAAATTCTCAGTGCAATTAAAGCATGGTAAAAGGCAAGGGGCTGCTTCTCCTCCCCCGGGGCCATACTGCCCCCAGTTTTGGAACCGGGAGGGGGATGCCTGCGTGCACAGTACCAGCACGGCGCGGCTAGCCCTCGGCGGCTAAAGGCACCCTCTTCTTTAGGGGAATCTGAGTCTATCACGGAGAAGGGAATGAATGCTGCCCTTTCAGGGAGAGACACAAACTCTTTTTGGTCAAGCAGGTCAAAATCTCTCTCTGAGATAATTCGCAATGACGTGTCAGGAGCAAGGACGTGTTCACCTGCCTCCGACGTGCGCAACCGCTTCATTTCTCCTCAACAGGCTCAGGCCTGCTATCGTTTTATTTATAATATAGATTTATGACTTCGTTAGCCTGCCATTTTGCCTATATAATGTATCGCTCTCAAAAGCGGATTAGTTCTTGCTTCATGCAGGGAGCACATCGAAGGAAAACATTAGCATAAAAAGGACAGGAAGACAGAGCATCAGCAATTTCTAGTCAAGCAGGGTTGTGTAATTTGACCTGTTCGTTTATATCTGGGCTAGATTGCTAATTAACATGCATGTATACCTTAATTGAGGTGCGTATAATTTTTCAATTTGAACATTTTGAAGCTGACTAAAGTAGAAATGTATATATACATATTTCTACATATGTATATATAATTTTAGGGCCAACTCTGGCTTTAATGTCCAGAGTTACCCGGGGGGGGGGGTGGGGGGGGGAGAAACACTTACCAGGAAGTGAGAAAGATGTTGGTGTCTCTCTCCTTCTTCCCTGCAAATCTACAGTGTGCCTTGTCATAGCTAAATTAGGTCAGATGTGAAAAATTGCCCTGAGTGATCCCCGCTCAGAAACGGCTCTAATCAATGAAGCTAATCCTTGGCTAATGTGATTTACCTGCAGCGGCTTGAGAATGACAACGACCAATCATGTCCCTTCCCGGCTAATCTGTGACCTGGCTCGAGAAGCCAGGTCTGGGGATCCCCCCGCACCACCCCCCCCCCCCCCCCCGCCTCAGAAGCTCACGGGGGTCTGAAAGCCATTCCTCAACCCACCCCTTTCAAGGTGTCATTCGCCAAACCAGGGCGGGGACAGGCTGCCTGTCTATTTCCAAGGACAGCAGCCCCCTTGCAAAGGGCGATTCTCGCTGGGCTCCTCCCCGGGCTCCCGGTTTCTATTTCCAGAGGGAAGGGGTGAAGCCTGAAGGGAAACCAAGCCCAGTCTTGGAGGAGGAGGGACACACTTACCTTGAACTGCCTGGCCAGGTGCTGCCTGTGGCTCTCCTCCACCTGTCTGAACTTGGACTCCAGCCCCTTCATCTGGTTCTCCATCTTTTCCACGTACTGTAAGTCTCTCTGAGTCCGCCTGTCCAGGACCTCTATGGACTGAGACATGTTCTGCACCTGTCAAAAAGGCAACAGGTTCAAGGAAGGAGCCGTAGCAGGTGCCCGCCCATCGTATTTGCCTTCTAATACACGACTGCGACCTTTTCCACACGGCCAACACACAGGGAACCGGAAGCGGCCCACACATCATTTACTAGTTAATCACCAACACCGGGGAGTGTTATGACCAAGGACTCCCCAAACAGAGCAAATTGCTTTGGTAAACATTTCGCCTGCCACGTTCCGGAATGCTTTTCCTTGCAGCCAGGGCTGCCAATCAGGGGTTCAGGAGCGTCAGGTCCTCCCTGGTCACGCACAGCTCCAGGCACATGGCTTTGGGTGACTCTTTTTCTTCCCTGTGTCAGGGATTGTGTTTAAGTCTCTCTACTCTGCAGGATGAAACCAGTTAGGCAGGCACGCATACCAAGAAAGACGAATAGTGCCTTTGGGCTGCCCCCACCCCAGGAAGAGCCTCTCTCTCCTCCTAAATCTCCCAGCCGTCCTGTTGCCAAGGCTGATGGCAGGAGCGTGGAACCAAGGAACAAGAGAACTGTTCTCCCTGACTCTCTGTCAACCCCTTTCCCCATCCTGCACGCCATCCATCACGCCCCGCGGTATCACAGGTAGATGACTGCTCTGCAAACATGTACATTCCGAACATACAGTCAGGAATCGATCACCCAGCAAATGAATAATCACTGTTTTACATCTTTGCAGGCAGATCAGAATTGAGTCTCGCCTCAAGATGGGACTTTAATATTCAACAGGATTCCAGGGAGCTTGAAAGAAAACAGTTTCAGTGCCGCCACCTGCCAGAGCGTTTTATTTTCGGGAAAGTGGCTCGTGCTCCTGGGCACAGGCATTTGGGGCGGTGGGGAGGCAGAACGGAGCTCAGGGTTGCTGCAGCGGAGTTTGGGTCATTTTCCCCAGAGTCCAATCCAATTACGAGGGAGGACGACACCTTTACAACCGCGAACTTTCAGCCCTGCTATTCCGCTGCCTTGGAAAACTCTCTCCCTTTTAGAAACAGAATCATTCGGGTATGACACGTAGCCGGACTTGGCCAGTGGAAAGCTGGTAGTGGTTCGGTTTCGGTGCCTCCTGTGCATCCTCCACCCCCACAAATAAAATAAAATAAAAGAGCACATCTAGAAGGCTTCTCAGTGGGAGAAACATTGACATTACTCATTGCAGCACTTTGAAATGCCCGGAATTTTACGGTTAGTTATTTAAAAGTAACACACAAACTCAGTTTAAAACTTCACGTTTGTAAAATACAATACGTGGGTGACTCTGACTCTCTCTGATCCTTTCTCTTTAGACGTTTCACGGGGACCTGGAATATATTTGCTCTCTTACCTTCTCTCTCCCTGCCCTCCTCGCACTGAATAACCAGCTGTCTTACCTCCTCACACTGAGTAACTACAGCACTCCCTTTGGGAAGACTCGTGAGTGTTGGTTACCTTAAAGCCCAGCCCAAACACCACCTCCTCCGGGGAGGCTTCCAGGATACGCCAAGCCAGGAGTGGCTGCACACTGCCTGGAAACAGCACTACCTTGTCGGTGCCATGCCTGCAGGGCAGTAACCCACTCATCTGCTTCAACAGCCAGGGGGTGGGAGGGGGCTGGGCCTCGTTCACTCCTGTAACCACAGCACGAGGCCCACACATCATAACGTGGGGAGTGTCCCCCCAGCAGCCACAATGCTGGGAGCAGGAACACAAATGGCGCCTCCAGTCCAGACCCCTCTCCCCTCCTCTCCTGGGACATCCGATTCCCCAGGAGCAAGGGCCTCCGTGGGCAGAGCAGGAGCCACTGGGTCCACCGGCTCCAGTCTCGAACTGCCAACAGGGGCCACACGCTGCACAACGGGCTTTTCATTTGCCAGGGAAGGAAGGCTTGGAACCAATTTTAAATAAGATCAAATTTAAGATTTAGAAAACAAAATTTAAGGATGCCAAGCTACCCAGCTGCCTTAACAGAAAACGCGACTCTCCCTCTGCCTCTCCCACCTCGAGGGAGGGTGGACCCTCCTCTCTGGCGGGTCACAAAGCGGAAGGGCACAACCACTCCCAGGAGCGCCGGAAGACCCCGCCCGGGGCCACCCACCCTCTCTCCCGCTGGATGTGTCCCTGAGAAGCAGACCTAGGAGCTCAAGGTCACGCAGCTGCTAAATGACACCGACCCCCCCCTCCCCCACGCTCTGCCCAGCGCGGCAGCAGGAGCTGGGAAAGCGGGGGGAGGGGCAGCGACAAGCAACGGACACACCCGGCCTCCGGGGATTAGCGAACCGCTAATTATTTACTGAATGTCTTCAGTGTTCCAGGCAGTGGGCTAAGCCCATCACGTCACTACTCCGTTCAAGCTCGATGAAACCCCGGTTGGCGAACACTATTTCCGGTCCCACTTTCTGCATAAGGAGAGCCAGGCTCAGAGAGGTCGAGCGGACTGTCTGCCGCCACACGGCGGCCAGCCACGATTCAAGGCCTGGGCTGACTCCAAAACCCACGCTTCCAAATTCAGGGCAGGTGGCTTCCTCGAGGGGAACAGAAACAGAGCCCCCGGCCCCCCGCAGGCCTTTTCCACTCTGTGGGTTTCCAGGGGCCCTCATCCCCCCGCCCCCGGCCCCGCGTCAGAACCGGGCTAGCTAGCGGTCAGGCACTGCCTGCTGCCGCCAGGGCCCCTCCCAAGGGCTCCGGGCCAGTGACAGTCAGAGCCCCGGGCGTGCGGCCCACGACTCCACCGCGGGAAGCCCCCCGGGTGGTTTCGCGTGAAGCCAGGCCTGGGAGACACAGAACTAGACGCGAGGTGGCCGGCTGGGACCCCGGCCCCACCGACGGCACGCACGATCAGACCCGCACAGCTCGGTGCACGCTCCCCACGGCAAGAGAAGGGGGGGCGGCGACCGGAGGGAGGCCCCACGACGAGAACGCCGAAGCCCCCTCTTTTACAACAAAAGCTGCTGCCCTCTGAAAACACGGTGCCCACCGGGGTGTAAAATAGGGCCTTAAGTCGTTAAGCCGTGGCGCGGTGGCGTCTGTAGGCAGAAGAGAGGGCTCCCGGGCGGCGCTCTACCGGCTCTGAGAGCTTTCTAGAATTCAGAAAGCACCTCCCCCAAGAGCTCGGGGTTCTTCCTCACGGGCCCCCAGCCCCGCCCCCAGCCAGGCCCTCAGCCCCGCCCCCCAGCCAGAGCACGCCCCCCCCCCCAGCCCCGCCCCTCAGCCCGGACCCCCCCCAGCCGCGACGCCAGACAGGCCCCCAAGCCCGGCCCCCAGACAGGGCCCCCCCACCCCAGCCCAGCCCTCCGCCCGACCCCCCCTGCCCCGCCCCCCTCGGCCCATCTCGGCCCCGCCCCCATCCCCGCCCCCCAGCCCGGCCTCAGCTGTCCCAGAGGCCCCTTCAAGCTCCACCTCCTGCCTCTGCAATTCTGAATAATTAAAGGCCCAATTAGGCTTTGGTCTAGTTTGGTGTTAATGAACGTTTGTGGAATCTGCTAAATGCGTTTTACATTAATTCCTTGCAAGTGACGTACTGGGTGGGCTAGAGATGAGAACAGAGACCACACTGTCCTTAAAGGGGAGCGGGAGCCACAGCCCAGCGCCGCCCAGAGCCTCGGCCTCCCTTCTTCCTCCCCATGAGCCGAGCTGGGAGCGCTCCCCGCCCCCAGTCGCTCCCCGCCCCCTTCCCTCCACACTTCCGGGAAACTGAGGGCAAACTGGGACCTGGTCGTGTGAGGGGTGGTGGTTGGGCGGGGCCCAAGCGAAAAGGTCCCGACCTAGCACCACAAGGTGGTCCCCCTGCCAGCGACCTGACCTGCCCCAAGACCCTCGCGGCTCGGCCGGCGCCTCCCCTCGTGTCCTCAACAACGGCCAACGTACAGTTTTACTGGCGCGTGTGTGATGTGTTTGTGGGGTGTGGGTGTGTGTGACTGTGTACGTGGGATGTCCACGGGGTATGTGTGGTGTGTGGGGGTGTGTGTAGATGGCCCTGTGCATGGCGTGTGCGTGTTGTGTCCATGTGTGTCCGTGGGTGGTGTGTGTGCGTGCACAGCTCTTGGGGGGGGGAGGACAGAGGACGCCAGGCGGGGGCGCCGCTCCGCGGTTTGAGTGCCGGCCCTCCCCTCCCCCCCAGAGCCAGCTGCTTGGCTCGGGACAGGTGGTCCACCCTCTGACTTCCACTCTTGAAACGGGGTGAAAAATCTCACCAAGTTTACATGATCCTCGTGGAGATTATTTGGAACGATGGCTTCCGAGTGTGTATTTGAGCCACACGGTGCCGTTCGCAGTGGGTGCAAAGGTGAGGACCCAGTGTGATTTTGCTCCCGAAGGCCTGCTGGGGGGGGGGGGGCAGGGGGAGAGCCCCAGGGGCAAAATCCAAAGGGCTGCAAGGACGCCCCCCGCGGAGCTGCTCCGCGCCAGCCCCCAGCCCCCTGGACTGCGCGTTTAGGGCATCGCCAGGAGGGACCGAGAGGTGGTGGCAGCGAAAGAAAGCACCCGGCGTCCCCGCACCCCGCTCCCACGTGGCTCCTCAGGGGAGTCTGCAGCGACGGGCGGGGTCTACTCGTCTCCTCCTGGGCCATCCCTGGGGGTTCTGCACCCATCCATTCACTCAGTCACTCGTTCACAAACATTCTGAGTGTGGACGTGCCAAGAAAGAGGGAGGTCTTGAAGCAGGACAGACCCTGCAGGCTGGCCGAGGCTTGGTGCTGGTGTGGGCGCGCGCGCGCGCGCGCACACACACACACACACACACACACACGCCCCACACGGACTCACCTTCTCCAGCAGCTGCCTGAGCTGTTTCGTGCGGGCGTCCCGTGAACACATGGTCTGCTGGGGGGCGACCACTGTGCAGATACACCTGCCCTCGCTGTCTTGGGCAGAACTATAAACCTGCCAGCTCTCCTCGGGGTTGGTGGGCAACACCTGGAGGGGGGGGGGTGGTGAGGGAGCGAGAGGGAGAGAGAGGTCAGACCGTAAGGCAGTGCAGCAGGAAAGACACCTGGGGAGGACTGTCAGAGTCCAGCCTCCAGGAAAAAAGGGCAGAAACGGTCCAAAGACGCGTTGGTTCTGACCACGGGGAGGGAAAGGGGCCCCCGAGAACAAAGGGGCGATCTCCTATCAGGGTCCCCAGGGCCAGAAGGAAGTGAAACAGACACGACTCTCTTAATTCTTTTTTTTCAAATCCAGGGCATTTTTAAATTCCAGGGATGTTTGGAGTTCTGGCATCTGACCAAATTGATGGGTTAGGAGGACGGGAGGGAAGAGGCCGCAAGCCGGCAAGGAGCCAGGGAGGAAAGCAAGTGGCTGGTTCACTCGCAGCACGTAATTCAGAAAGACGATCTCCTCCCCACAAGGCAAGCAGGGGTGGCTGGCGCAGCCTCGCTCCGCCGTCCCTGACGCGAAGGGATGTGGCACCCGCGGCAGAACCCGGGATCCAGCCGCCCGTCAGCCCAGAGCCGCAACGCCCCGAGCCCCGACCGTCCCCGGCACCCCGGCAGAGGCCGCCGGAGGAAGCGCCAGGCTTCCGACCCGGCTGCCACGCGCGGTCCTTCAGTGGATGTCACCAAGTTTCTGGCGGCATGGCGCTCGCACCCAGCCTCGGTCCCGGGGTATGCCCAAGGACCCACCAAGGAACCGGAGCCGTGTGTGGCCGGTGTCACCTTGCCGCCCGGCTCCGGTCCCGAGCGCCAGGGGCACAGGGTGGACGCTGCTGTGGGAAAACACTCCCTGAGCACAGACCCTCCCCGGCAGCCTGCCCGGGCGCCTCAGGTCACCTCCCTGCTATTTTTAGCCCGGCTGGGAGGAGAACCTATAGTAGTCATACATTTGTTTCATTCATTGCCAACCCCAGAGGCTCAGGACCCAGACCCGGGAGCAAAGTCATTATGAGAGCACTGGAAGGAAGCACTTGAAACGGCAGGTGAACGTGACAAGGGTCTCAGGAGGGGCTCACACGGAGACCTGTGCCCAGGGCAGCAAAAACCAGGTGGGAGAGGAGCCTCCTGCCCGCCCCCCCTTCATTCCCCACCAGGAGGGGCCCGCCTGGGGTCCTTCCTTCCTCCGTTCCCCTCCGCTCAGGGCTGCTTCCCGCTCGGCCTGCCTCCCAGTGGCTCCAGCCAACATCCGACTCAGGCCTGCCCACAGGCGCCCCGGCCACTCGCCACCCGCCCCCCCCCCCAAGGCCTTGATGAGGGAGGAAAAGCCACCTGGGAGGCAAGGCAGAGGGGCAGAGGGGACAGGAGGGGCCAGCTCCACAGGCAGTGCCCCCCAGGGCCACTGCACCCTCCCTGGCCACCAGGGCCGGGACCGTCAGGGACCTGGCTTGGGGACTCGCAGCCGCCAGCTCCCCCAACGGCCGCTGGCCCACTCCGGCAGTCCGTCTGGCTTTGACAAAGTAGGGCGGGCTCCGCACGAGCCCTGGCTGGACCAGCCCTGACAGGGTGGAGCACCGCGTCCCCACCCCTTACTTGCTGAGTGACCTTGGACAAGTCCCCAAGTCCCCTGCCTCAGTTTCCTGACCTTGTCCGCGAGGGACTTAATATTAGTTGATGCGGACTCCAGGCCTCCGAGTCCCTGAGGCCCCCTGCCCCGAGAGGAAACCCCGGCAAAGGAAGGAGGCGCGCCCCTGGGGGACCGGGGCGGGGTGCCGGCCGGCGGGGCAAGCGCGGGGGGCACGGTCACCCCCGCCGGCGGTAGCGTGGGGGAGCCGCCGCCGGGGACCCCTGCCCGTGCCCTTGGCCCCGCGCCCCCGCGCCCCCGCTCGGCGCCGCCCAGCCAGCCAGGGGTCGGGGTCGGAGGGAGCGGGCGGGAGGGCCCGCGGGGTGGCGGCGGGGACTTACGCCGGTGCTGCGGTCGAGCGTCCCGCCGCTGGCCGCCGAGAGCTTGGTGGTGTTGAGGCCCACCAGCGAGGGCAGCGTCTGGGACATCCAGTTGGTGATCATGGCCATGGTGCTCAGCACAACCCCGATCTTGAGCAGCGGCACCGACATCGCGCCTCGAGTCGCCTCCTGCGCCCGCGCGCGCCGGCGCCGGCTCCGCGCCCCCCGGGCAGCCTTCAGGCGGCGGGCACCGCGGCGGGCAGGGGCGCCCGGCCGAGTCCCCGCGCCCCTTCGGCCCGCCGCCGCCGCCCGCCCGCCGCCGCCGCCCCGCGCGCCCCGGCCATGGCTGCGCCGCCCCGGGCGCCGGGGACGGTGGCCGCTGCCCGCTGCCCGCTGCCCGGTGTCCGCGGTGCCGCCGCCCCTCCGCGCTCCGCGCCTCGCCGCCGGCTCGGGCTCCGGCTCCGGCTCGGGCTCTGAGCGCCGCGCGGGCTGCGCGCGGGGGCCGCGGCCGGGAGGCGGGGACACGGCCGGGCGGCGGCCGACGCAATCTGCCCAGGAAATGGGTGGATTTTTCCTCTCCGCTCCGGCTCCCCGCCGCCCCCTGGCTGCTGGCAGCGAGGCCTGCAAACCCCAGTCGCCAAGGGGTTGAGATGGGTGTTCAAGGAGGAGAGCCGACCACCGCCCCCAAGTCCTAAAATCGCGGCGGCTTTAGCGTCCAGACTGGTGGCGCCGCTGCTCCCTCCCGGCGGCCGGAAGGACTGAGCGAGGCCTGGGCACCCCTTTGGGACCCCCCCCCTGGCCACCCCATCGCGCGCTCAGCCCTCGCCCTCGCTGCCCTGGACCTACTTGGGGGGTGGAGGCTCCACGCTGCCCGCCAACCCTGTCTCCCCCGCACTGGAGCCCAGCCGGGAAGGGGTCTCCAACCCCAGCGCGGGGAGGGGAGGGGCGAGGAAAAGGGTGGGAAGGGGAAGGCTTTCTGGAATCCCCCGGGGATGGGGGGTGGGAGGTGGGGCAGGTGCTCTAAGGCCTCTGGGAGGAAAGGAGCCTCCTGGCAGGTGCAGCACCCACCAGTGTGGGCCCCTGGGTTGGGGTGGGAGGGGTCCGAGGGCAGGGCAGGAGCTGCGTTTAGGTTTGGGCTCAGGCATCTGGGCAGGAGAGCTGAAGGTGCCCGGCCCATGAGGAGTGTGGAGCTGGGCGGGGCCTTGGGGTGTGTGGTTGGGGGCAAGAGAGGAGCCCGAGTCCTGGGGCCCAAGTGGAGGGTCAGGGCAGCCTGGCGTAAGTCCCCAGCCCTCTGCGGCATCACGGCAGGACACGCGCACGTCTCCGAGGCACGGGGCTGACTGGGTCGAGCACCTGAACGCGGCTTTAGCATTTGCAGGAGCCTTTAGGGGATGAAGGGTCCGTCCGTCCTCAGTCCCTCCCACTAAGCGTCCCCGGAAGTTTGGGAAGCATTCCCCAGATCACTCACCACACTCTTTTCTGCCTGGGTGAAAATAAATCTCCCTTCCTGAACCGGGACTGGAAGGATCCGGCCTTCCCGGGGCCGGCGAAGATGGACACCACCTTCCCAGGGCGTCTGTCTCTGTTCCATGCCCTTTGGGAGAGGGGACGATGACAGCCAGGATGGTCCTGGCCCGAGTGTCGGGTGTCCGGTGTGAGACCCCAACGAAGGGTTTCCTGATTTGTCTTCCCGAGGGGCACAAGGGAGTGCAGGTGGCAGGTTCCAACCGTTGGGGAAGGCCGCCACCTCCCAGTGTGAGCCGGTACTGCAGGCTCCGCGGCGAGCCCGCCCGCCCGTGCAGGTCACACCAGGCCACACGCGCGCAGGCCGGGTGCGAGAGGCAGCATTCACGCGACTACCGGAGCTCAGCCTCCTTCCCCTGCCAGCGCGTGACCGGCAGATTCAGGGCCGCGAGCCACGCTGGCCCGGATCACTCACGCTCAAATCCCACTGCGGGCAGTGGCCGCTTCCTTGGCGGAAAGAATCTCCAGTCGAGCCCAACCCCGTCTACAGAACTCTCGGGCCGCACATCTAGAAGCGGCAGGGGCTTGGATACAGCCTGCCGTGCAGCCCGGGACAGGAGCGACACCAACACGGGAGCCGATTCCTGGACACTCGCCATGGCCGGGCACCGAGCGTGAATGAAAACTCTCTTATTAGTGGCCAACACGCCGCTGCCAGAGAGAGGTGTCTCGGACGAGCCGCTCAGCACGGAGAACGCAGACTCAGGGCAGGCGGCCTGGGTTTGAGCCCTGGCTCTGCCACTAGCTGTGAGCGATTGGGCCTGCTGTGCCTCAGTTTGCCCATCTGGGAAACGGGCTCGCTAATAACAGTCACCTCTCTCTCCGGGGTACCGTGAAGACGGAGCGCGTTAGTGCGGGAGCGGGTTTGGCACCCAGTTACGGTGCCTTTCCCGGTCACCCCGCTTGGCGGGAGACAGCACGCACTCGGGAGGCCCCTCCGCTGAGTGACCAGGGCTCAAGTGCATGGCAGGGCTGGGACTCGTGCCCCCGGGGACCCCTGCCGCCCCTCGTGACCGCTTCTGCTGTTGATACGGACGCACAAGTGCTCAGAAGGTATTGCTGGACACGAAAGTAATCCCCCCCGACCAGAGCCCCATTCGAGGAGGATGAGGGTCCAGATGGGCAGATAGAAAGAATGAAAAAAAGGAAACAAAGGAGATTTGAAGGGCACCACGTCCGTCAGGCTCCCCAACTGAGAAACCCAAGACCAGGTAGTTTGCGACGACGGGGCCGACGCTGCTCCGGGGAACTCGGGAGGCGGGAGGACCCCGGGACCCACGAGCTGCTTCGGCTCCACCCGCCTGGGACCCCCTCCGACCCTCGACCCTCCTCTACCCTCCGCGCACGGGCACTGGGGGCAGGCCTGGGGACGTGAGCCCTGCAGCCATGCTGGGGAGCTGGGAGCGTTTGTGGCGTCCCCTGAGGCGTGGCTGGGAGGCCGTCTTTGTAAACATCGGGCTCTGGGTGACTCCCACGGGGTTTGCCAACTGTGGACGGTGCCTCGGAACTGCTACAGCTGCCTGGGAGCCGAGCCGACGCTGGGAGGTCAGAGAATTTGAGCGGGACTTGGGGCGACAGCTGGCTCCCACCCAGCCTGACGCCTGTCAGTCCCTCCTCACCACCTCTGCATCCCTTTCTGTGTTTATAAAGGAGCAAACGGGCACCATTCACATCCCTCCCTCCCAGAGGGTGTGTGTAGACAGAACAGGGGTGTGCGGTGGGTATAGCCCTGCTCCTGACCCACAGTGAGCCTGCACCCCTGCCACCCTGCCCTGCACCCCTGCTGCCCTGTCCTGCACCATTGAGGCCCTGCCCTGCCCTACACCCCATGCCCTGCCCTACAGCCCTGTTGCCCTGCACCCCTATGCCCTACCCTGCATCCCTCCCACCCTGCCCTGCCTTCCTGCCCTGCACCCCTGCTGCCATGCCCTGCACCCCTATGCCCTTCCCTGCACTGCTGCTCTGACAAGCTGGAGGTTGGAGGTAAGTCACTTCTGACTCCTCTAATCCCAAACCAAAGTCCTCTCCAGGGACTGGAATCCATGAGTCAGTAGGAGAGACTCTTGCTTTTAATGCATTTGAAAGGGTCATCCGAGAAGCCTTGAGCAAGTGTAATTTGATTTAGGAGGCCACGCAGTATTTCCGAAAGCAAACTGTGCATTGTTGAAGAATGAGGCATTTGGATTAAAGGATCCTTGGCGTCGGCCAGCCCCAAATGTTCCTGAGGAGGAATTTAAATCCCAATTTCCACACGGCTTCCCTGGAAGCAAGGGCTCACTTACGCTCACCGCTCTCAATAGCCACCGTAACACTAACTGAGCAGCTGCTGTGCCCCAGACGCCCTCACACCGGCTGCATCATGTCCCTTGATCCTCGCGGCCGCCCATGGGCGACGCTCTTGCTGCGTCAGGCTCGGGAAGACGGCAAGACCTTCAAGGTCATGGGGGGAGCCGGCCATTCCCAGGACCGAGCTCAAAAACGTGGCACACCTCTGCCTGTCAGACGTCACGTCTGCTCCGGCCGCTATGACAAAACACCGCCGACTGGCAGCTTATGACGGCAGGCATTTGCCGCTCGTGGTATGGTCCGGCCCTGGGAGGTCCTGCCTCCCGGCTTGTGGCCCGCGAGGAGGCACGACGTCGGAGCATCTCCGTTCTACAGACAGAGCACAGGTCCCCAGAGTAGGGACTCGCTCGGGTCTGGGCCTTGGCAAAGGGACAGCCCCAAAGAGCAAAGTTTGGATGCCCTTTTGCTGTGGAAAAGCAGGCACATTTTCCCAGGGAGCCTGGGTGGCTCAGTTAAGTGGTGGACTCCTGGTTTTGGCTCAGGTCATGATCTCACGGTTCGTGGGATCGAGCCCCCGTGTCGGGCTCTGCACAGCGAGGAGCCTGCTTGGGATTCTCGTTCCCTCTGTCTCTCTGACCTTCCCCAGCTTGCACCTGCTCTAGCTCAAAATAAATAAACATTAAAAAACATTTTTTTTTAAATGTTTATTTATTCTCGAGAGACAGAGACAGAGCACGAGCAGGGGAGGGGCAGAGAGAGAGGGAGACACAGAATCGGAAGCGGGCTCCAGGCTCGGAGCTGTCGGCACAGAGCCTGACGCGGGGCTCGAACTCACCAACCGTGAGATCATGACCTGAGCCGAAGTCGGACGCTCAACTGACTGAGCCCCCCAGGCGCCCCAATAGATAAAGTTTCTTGAAGAAGCATGCATATTTTTCTGAAGCTATCCGCACATAGCCGGGTTGGGGGAGAGAGGGAGGGCAGACGGAAATGGGAGAGGGTTAGGGGGGCCACGTGGGGCTACTCTGCTCCCTCACCCTGTGTGTGCCCTTTCCATCACTCTCCTGCTGGGGAAGAACATTTCTGCAACAGCGAAAGGTCTGGTCTGGAGCCGGGCACCTTGGGACGTTTGTTAGCCCGGCTGCAGAGCGGAGAGCTGACCCATCCTGCTGCGAAGCCTCCTCCCGGGTCCCTCCCTTCCGCCGTCCATGCATGCGGGCTCGAGGTCCTGTGGAGCTGGGACTCACGGTGTCTATTCCAACCCCCCGGGAAAGAGCAGCCACTTCCCCATGGGACAGTGCTCTGTGACCCGCAGCTGTCACCAGGGCCGCTTCTTCCCTCAGCCACGAAGCCCCCTTCTAGCCCTCAGTCCCGATTCTTTGTGCTTCAGAGAGCTGACCATTTGTGGCCCCTCCCCGCGGCCCCCCACACCCTCTGCTCCTCCTCTGGAAAGTTCCATGCTGCTTTCATAAACGTTGCCTCAGACTGGCTTGCATCCAGACCAGGAGGCCACGGCCGTGTGTCCTCTCAGTTGCCCAGCGGAAATGGGGTCTGCTTCTGGGAGTGGCACTTTGGAGACCCTGGACGGGACGGCCCTGCAGGCAGGTCGCCCTCTGAGCTGAGCTCGTGGGCTTTGGGGGCCCCCCAGACATTACTGCTTCCTGTCGCCCATTAAGGGAAGTCACCATAATTGACTGAGGAGAGCAGTCTGGTTTCTGCTGAATTTAAGTCATTGATCTGGACACGGGTTCACGGATTCCAACATGGCTCAGAAGGCCAGGTCTGCAGGACCAGGGTGCTGCCCGATGCCCCTCCCTCCCAGAGCACACGCTCCGCCCCCAGCCCCGCCTCCAACAGATTAGGACTCTGCCTGATGGGGGGGACTCCGCCTCAGAAACCTTCCCAGCCAGCTCTACCAAAGGGAGGTGTCGTGTCTGGGGAAATCGAGTACCTGGATGCCACGTCCCCGCTCGCTCGCGTCTGACTCCGCCCCTAGGCAGGGAACGGGAACTTTCCTGCACCTGGCGGGGCCGGTGCTCGGGGACTCACGTCTGAGAGCCGCGGATTATTTCTGAAAGCCTGCCTCTGTTTCTTCTCCGGGACCTTGTTCGCTGTCAGATTTAGCACCAACACCCTGGGGTGCTGAGTCCGCTACTGATAATATTTATAAATATACCTCGGCTTCCTCTCTGACCCTCAGACACCCAAACCATCACTGAGAGCCAGAGGGAGTAACTTCGTGTCCTTCCGGAACCACCCATGAGAGCCATTTTGCACACTGGAGGAGTCGCTGCCGTGAAGGCCAAGCTCCCGGATGGCGTCGCGCCCCGCTCCCTAAACCCGCAGGACCGGAGCGAGAGGCTCTCTGGGAACGCCACACCCCGCGCATCTGAATGGGGACGGAGCCAGGAGATGGGCCTCGGTGCGGCCACCCACTCTCCTCCTGGCCGCCAGATTGTAGATGTCGTTAAACCGCGCACAAGGAGCACACAGGCCAAACCCCTGTGGCCAGGATCAGAGCAAGTGGGTTGGAAAGCTCGCGTCTTCCAACACTGCCCGAGAGCTAAGAGGGCAGCTTCACCCCAGTCACTTGGCAGGTGTCCCAGGGTGGAACCTGGGCACAGAGGAAGGGGGAGCTGCATTTGCCAGAAGACCCCGAGCGGGGCCTGGTCCCTCCTCCCCAGCGCTGTCTGAATCACGCCCAAAGCCGCACGGAGCTGAGTGTGTGTGTGTGTGTGTGTGTGTGTCCCTGCCCGCTTCCTGGGCTCAGCCGTCAAGCAGACGTAGAGCTCCCTCCCGGACCCCCATTTTGTTCCTGAGAGTGTCCACTCTCCAACGCCCGGCGGGTGGACACGGGGACTTGTTCGAGGCCACCCGCCCTTCGCGGTGGGAAGGGCTCCGCAAGGTCAGGGTCATGCCAGACGCTCCCGTGCCCTGCTGCCCCCCCTTCTAAAAGCCGAGCCGGCAGGTGGGAGCAGGCAGCACACGGGGCCCCGCCGCGGGAGACGCGGGAGGCGCGGGGGACGACGGGCTGCCCAGGGGCGCTCCGCGAAGCTCGGGGGTCTGGCGCGTCGGCCCCAGGCGCCTCCCTGCTGGCTGCTCAGTGGCACCAGCCTCCCCTCTGCTGTTCATGTGTTCACTCTGTCTTAACAGAGACACGAGCTCGGGTGTCTCAGGCGTCAGACGGACCTGGGAGCACACGGAGGGGTCTGTCACTTACGCGCTGGGCCGCCAGAGGGGCTGCGTCCCCTCCCCCAGCCTCGGTTTCCTAACTCTGAGGGTGGGGATACGGCACAGGGCTGCTGGCCTCGCCGCCTCCTGCTCCAGACGAAGCTCCTGGCGGGCAGCGTGGCGCAAGAACCCCCCTTGCTGGTGTCAGCCCCTGTTCCTCGTGTGTGTGTGTGGGGGGGGGGTCGCCCGAGAGGTGAAGGGACGGGTGTTTTCGGGTCCCACCTGCTGCCCCCTCCCTCAGCCCCAGTGGGAGCCGCACTGGCCAGTGGAAGCGGCCCTGCCGTGGCAAGGACCCTCAGGCTGCCGGTTTCGGGGTACGCGGGGTGTCCTCGGGGCTTTTCTCCACCGCCGAAAATCGGTTCGCGTCCCTGTCAGCCCGGCTCACGGTTGCCATATGTGTCTAATTCAGTTTAGCTTGTAATTAGTTTTGTATTACTTTACACGGTGATGTTAATACTGATTACAGGGCCTGATAACTTTAGTAATAAATACAACCCAAGGCAGAAAATTACCTTTCTTTTTATCGGGGAAGGCTGAAGTCAGCGCGGGGAGGAGCACATTGCTTTCGGACTTGAAGCAGCCATCAGCGAGGACGATCTACAGCTTGATGCCCCCCCCCCACCCTCCCCGGGTGTCACGGCACCCTCCTGCCCGGAAGGCGGCCACTTGGGAATCCGGAGGGCTCCTCTCCGGTGGCCTACCAACCCGCCAGCTGCCTTACATGCTGTGTGTCGTGAACTGACCGGTTTGGGACGAGACCCCGGTGCTCCTGAACCCCCACCCCACCTCCGCTCGCACTCCAGCGTGCAGGGCACCCGTGGGGGAGTCCAGGTGAGTGGGGTCATCGGCCCAAGGTTAGTCTAGAGCAGGCCACACAACGGGGCTGTTGCAGTCTAGTTACATTGGCTCAGGGAGCGGGCTGGGTTTTCTACAGCGGGACCGGCGGGATCTCAGGAGGAGAGGACAGACTTGAGGTGATGGGTCCCGGTGGGATTCTGGGGGCTAACCCCCACGCCAGCTGCTCTGTGACATCCACCCTGTCCGTCCACAGCACCCCCACCCCTCCCCAAAGGGGGCCGGGGTTTGCTCTCATCTGGGCTCCGGCTCCCGGCCCGGCCGTGCCAGCCACAGCGACAGCAGGCCGCAAGGGCACTCTGCTCATTGTTCACGGCCGGAAGGCCGTCACGGGTGTGCACGTGGGGGGCTCACGTCCTTAAGAAAGGTCAAGCCCGGCCTGGGGCTCGCGGTAACAACAGAACCTCTGCGTCTCTGTTGCAACAAATCCCATTCCTCCACACGCCCTCCCTCCTGCCTCGGCCGGCCTCCGTGTAGCCCCTCCGCCCCCCTCCCTGCCTGCTCACGGCCGGGCGCTCGAGCAGCCTCAGGACCGATGCCGCCACCTTCCCCGACGCTCAGCCCCGCTCCGACCCCAGAGCCCTGGGCCCACACGGTCTCCTGCCCCTTGCAAAGCCTCGGGTCCCACAAAGCCTGTCGGCACAGACGCCAGACCACAGGGATCGGACGCGTCCGCACCCTGAGCCCAGGTCTGACTGCGCTAAACCCGACCAGCTGGCGTCCGAGAACAGCACGAGACAGGGAGGGCGAGTGAGCGGCCGAGCAGGACAGGGTCTGTGTGAGGCCACCTCTTCCAGAGTCATCCGGTTATGAAAAGGCAAGCGTGCAGGCTGAGAGGTTAAGAGCTTCCCTCAAGGTCACCTCGATGGCGCCTGGTGGGATTGGGGTACGAGCGCAGGCAGCTGGGGTCAAGGTCGTCGCTACAGAGCCCCCCCTCATTTCACACCTTCATATGCAGGCAGCATGCTTCTATCGGTGGACCAGGTAGGCCTGGAGCCCAGGAGGCCCCACAGCCTGACTCCCCCAAGAGGGAGGGGGCGGCTCCCCCGTGCCCCGCTGGGACACTCCCCAAATCCTTCCCAGGAAGCGTGAAGCACCAGCCTTTCTTTGGAAATCACGGAATAAGGCCAAGAAAGGCCTGTCTGTCTGAGGACAAGCTTCACCTGGGCCCACCAGCCTGGCACGTAGTAGGCCGTCCGTCACTGGTTGGCATCTGGTGGCGTGGCTCATCGTCCGCGAGCTGTCGGGAAAACAGGTGGCTCGGCCACGCGCTCCTCTCCCCCGCCCGGCCGCGACAGGTACCAGCCCCACGTTCCTGACTCGCTCCCGCTTCAACGCGGGCTAACCCGCGAACGCAGCGGCCCTGGAGCCCTGTGGGCACGTCCCCGGAAAGGCCTCGAAGGGGGGTGTGTGTGGCCATGGGGGCCACTTACAGAAAGTGGGAGAGAAACGGAGGGGGGTGTGGGGGGGGAGACAGACACCTCGCGGCTCAGCCGCCGGTGCTCGGCCCGCCCTCTGTTTGCTTATCTCAGCCACTGACGAGTGCACTTGGCTTTGCTCATGACATCTGGCTGCCTAGGGCTGGATTACTTGGGGATCAAGAGAGCAAGACTTCGGAGCGTGGTTGTGCCAGGAGCTCTCAGACTGACCGCAGCCCAGCCCTGGCCCACACCTGCCCCACTCCACTCCCCACCTCACAGGTTACTGGTGGCCACTCTCTGACCCTTCACAGGCTGGGAACAACCGGGAGCGAGCTTACCTGGTTGAGCCTTTGTTCTAAGATCCCGCCGCCGGGATACGGGACAACCGGCCTCCCACAGAGGACTCTCTAACCTCCCAGGGAGGGAGGGGCCGGGCCTCCTGGCTGCACCGAGGGACACAGTCCCCTGAGACATCCCACAGCTCAGCCTCAGAAAACATCAGCCCCCCTGGCTGGCCCAGGGAAGGGTGCGGTCGTGGGGCGCTGACCTGGGTCCTGAAGGGGACCCGGAAGCAGGAGGAGGAGGAGGCAGGTGTGCGTGCACAGGGCTTGGCTGACACCCCCCGGGGGCCGGAACCGGCAGCGTGGCCGGGCAGACGCCTTCGCCACCGAGACAGAGCTTCCAGCTGAAGTCGGACCGAAAGTTTCTTCCAAGGACAGGGGATCTTTACACAGACCTGGGGAGGAGACCTCTCGAGGAAAAGCCTGCGTGGTCTGGGAATGGAGACTCGGGGTGCCTGGAAGCGAGGAGGCCGTTAAGGCTCGGAGGGCGCTGGGGGCGGCCACGTCCAGGCCCACGGACAACCAGCATTCTCTCTCCCAAAACGTGTAAATGAGGCACACGCTACTCACTACCTGCCTGGCTCCTTGCTGCCCACGTGTGCTCCGGTCTGTGGAGTGTGAATGTGTGAGTGTGCACGTGCGTGCACGTGTGCAACTGTCCATCAACGCTACACCAGCCCAGCCTCGGCCAGGCTCTCCCCACCGCCGAGGAAACTTCTCTCCCGGAGACCACGCGGCACCTCTCTAGGGGACCCGACCGCCCGATGGCCCCAGGGCAGGGGTCTCTGAGGGCGGCTGGGACAGGACCCTCGCGACGCCGGGGTGGGGGCTGCGTCTCCAGGGCAGAGCCAGGGAGCCGGCAAGGGCTTCAAGGCAGAACAAGGGAAGACTGTTCCAGAGCCTTCTCTTCCGTGATCCTCCTCTTGCCCTCTCTTCTCTCTTTGTTTCCTCTTTTCTCCTGAGATGGAGGGAGGCGGAGGGAGGGAGGGAGGGTCAGGGGCCGCTGGGGGCTTGCAGCAAGGTGCTGGCGGCCCTGTCCGCCCCCTGGACCCGCAGCCCCAAAGGGCCAGTGTCTCCAGCTCCGAGCGTGGCACGGTGGCACCACTGAAAGGGCATTTTAATGTCACCCCCGAGCAGCCTGGCTCCTGAAGCTGGCAGCGTCTTCCCAGCACCCCGCTGCCAAGGAGACACCCCCATTCCAGCGCTCCCAGACAGCCCTCTCCTCCTCCCAGACCTGCCAGCTCCGAAACGGATTTTTAAGATGGAGAATACCAGCCAGAGACGGGCTTTCTATTGATACGTTGCTCAGGGGGTGGCAAGCGAGCCCGCTTCAAACGCCCAGCGGTCCCCACACGCGCACACGGCCCTCGCTTGGCACTCACGCTTCATGCCGCGCATGTGGCCACAACCCCCCAAGCCTCCACACTGAGTGCACAATGCGCCCAGCCCTGCTCCCGCCGCCTGTCCTTCCCGGTCTGGCCTCCCAGGCACAATTGCCACCCCTGCTCGGGGGAGCCCCAAGGGCAGCATTACAGCAAAGGCAGAGACACAGGAGGCTCCAGAGTGGGGGGGGGGGGGGTGGGACTCAGAGCTTCGGCTGGAAATGCCAGGAGCTCGGACACCCTGCTCTGTCTCCCCCGCCCCGGGTGCCACCATGCCGCCCTCTGAACTTCTCGGGGCGGTGGGGGGCTGGGGGTCCTAGGCGAGAGGGGCACCCCCTCCCCCCGCGGCGCTGGGCCGGCGCTGGGGGTTCCGCGGGTGGGGGCGCCCGGCGGCGGTCTCCGTCGGCCTGCACCCCTCCCTCCCAGCCGGGTGCGCGGCGCTCCGGCCCCCTCCCCACCCGGGCGCGGAGCTGCGAGCCGCTCCCCGACTTGGCCGGCCCGGCGCTGGGCGGACGCCGCGCTCCCTCGCTCGCAAGGAGGAAAATGGCGTTGGACGCACGTACTTGAGTGAGTTCGGTGCCCATCAGGACGAGGAAGAGGAGGCTGAGGAGCTTCCGGGCCGGTTGCATGTCTGGCTGCCACGGCCGCCGTCCTGGCATATGCGGGAGCCCCGGTGCTGGCGCCGGCGCTGCGTGGACGCGGACGCGGACGCGCTCCCGGCTCTGCTGGCCCCGCGCCTTCAGCACCCGGAGCCTCCGCTCTGCATGGCGAGCGCGTCCTGCGCGCTGTCCCCGCTGTCCCCGGGCGGGCGGGGCGCGGCCCTCCGCGGCCCCTCCTCCCGCGCTCCCCCCCCCCCCCCGCACGGGCGCGCCTGGGCGGGGGGTGCCAAAAGTTTGCGAGGAAGGCGGCTGGGTGGCGCAGAGGGACCCGCGCGCCACGCTCGCGCGCGGGAGTGGGGAGGGCGGCGGCGGTGGGGAAGCAGGCTGGGACAGGATGTGACATCAAAAAGGCGGGGGAAATTTAACTCGGACGAAGAGTCCATCCTGGCTGGCGGCAGCTGCGGGAGGCCCCGGACCCCCTGGGGTTGGGATGGGAAAGGCAGAGTGGGGGTGGGGGGCCTGGCCGCTGGGGGAGGATCTGCAGGCGGGCTTCACATCTCCGGGAGGGACAGAGATGGCAGCTGAACATGCCCTTGGGGGTCACCTTTTAATGAGACAGAGCAACGCTCAGACCCAGGAAGGATGTTCGGGGTTGGGGGGGTGGGGGGGTGGGGGGGTGGGGGGGTGGGAGGGAGTGCGGGTTGGGGACAGAGCCTGCAAGCAGGGCGACCGGGGCTCAGGCCTGTCGGCCCGGGGTGATCAGTGTGTGGGTGCAAGGGGAACGGAACCTGTGCTGGGGCCCCTGTCCCATTGGGTGTGGGGGTGAGGACGTGTCCTTGTGTTCACGGTTGTGTGCGGGGCAGGGGAGTGGGGGGCACACGCCCTGTAAGGGTCCCCGGGGATCTGCCTTGTGTTCCTCCTTGTCCTTTTACATGTGTTCCCGCGGAATTTACGAGTCCCAGACCAGGGCGGCTGGTCCTGGGGGCCACATTTTCCATTTAAACGCTCCCTTCTGGGGAGGAGAGTCCCCAGGCACCTGTTTTCTTGGAAGTGAAGGTGGCCACAGGAATTTAGAGGCATCTGTCTGGTCTCTGTCCCGTTGTTTAGTGGTCAGCCTTTTGGAAATAAACTCTGTGAAGGAGGCTCCAGGCCCGAGAATCCCAGAACATAGAGCGGCTGGGGGTGGTCCGGTCCGATCTTCCCACGTCGCAGAGGGGGACACTGGTGGGGGGCAACTGATGTGTCACCCAGCAAGGTCCAGAGCAGGGGTGAGCAGGGACGAGCGGGGACTCCCAGCATGTCCCCGTGCAGCCCCCTGACGGAGGAGGCACCCTGTGGGCACCGGCTCAGGAGCTGGGCTCGTGCACCTTGGGAAGAGAAGGTGGGGGAGGGGCTGTGTCCCCTGGGCCCTGGTGAGAGCTCCTGGGGTAGGTCGTCTGGCAGGGTGGGCCCGAGTGCCCAGAGGAGGTGGCCCTGGGAGAAGATTCGAGGCGAGGTGAGGCCCTGGGGGCTCTTTGTTCTCTCAGCCCCTCTTTGGCTTTCATTGGCCTGAGAGTGAAATTGAGCTGTTTGTGAGCCCCTGGCCCCTCCGCTCCCTGGAAGGCTGAGAGAGGCTGGGGGGGGGGTAGTTGGAGAGAAGGCTGCTCGGGGAGCTGGAGGGGCCGGTGTCTTGTCCTGGCCCTTCCAGGGTGTGGCTCTCCGAGCCTCAGTTTCCACTCCTGTAGAATGGGAATGAAAGATGCTCATACCAGGGCCTCCTAAGCGCAGTCAGTTAAGCATCTGACTTCGGCTCAGGTCATGATCTCATGGTTCATGGGCTCGAGCCCCGCGTCGGGCTCTGTACTGAAAGCTCAGAGCCTGGAGCCTGCTTCGGATTCTGTGTCTCCCTCTCTGTCTGCCCCTCGCCTGCTCATGCTCTCTCTCTCTCTCTCTCTCTCCCTCTCAAAAGTTAATAAACATTAAAAAAAAAACCTTTTGTAAACTCGGAAGGATAGGGGGAGGCTCTGAGAGTTCACTCAGCACCCTCCGTGCCCTGGGCATACTGCCTGAGCGTCCCCTTCAACCTCCGTGTCAATGCCCTGGGGCTGCTGCCGGTGTCCTCGTGTGCGGAAGAGGTCAGGGGCTCAGGACACGGTCGCGCATCAGGGATGTGAGCTCCAGTCCTGGGGCTTTTCTTCCTGTGGAACAGAGAGGCTAGTCTGTGTCGATTTCCTCAAGTAGACTGAGACCTAAGGTCTGACTTGAGCAGGAATTGTTTTTATTTTCAAAACGACACAACTCTAATGACCCAGTAAGTCCACCGTGGGGTGTACTCAAAGGGATGGAAAGCTGAGTCTGGAACAGATATGTCTACACCCAAGCTCACCACAGCATTATGCACAATGGCCAAGAAATGGAAACAACTCAGCGACAGAGGGTGGATCAACAAGGTAGTATATTGGGTGCCGGCATATTAATCGGCTTTTCAAAGGGAGGGGGGAGCGCCTGGGTGGCTCAGTTGGTCCAGTGTCCAGTGTGCGACTCGGGTCATGATCCCAGGGTCATGGGATCGAGCCCTGTGTCTGGCTCCGTGCTGAGCATGAAGCCTCCTTGAGCTTCTCTCTCTCTCTCTCTCTCTCTCTCTCTCTCTGTCTCTCAAACAAAAATTTTTAAAAGGGAGGGGATTCTGACCCGGGCTTGCGGGTGAGCCCAGAGGACACAGTGCCAAGAGAGGTAAGCCAGACCCAGAAGGACAACCCTGTGGGATCCACTCCCACGAGGCCCAAGAGGAATCAGGCCGTAGAGACAGAAGGCAGAGCAGAGGCCGCCAGGGGCCCGGGGATGGACGGCAGGGAGTCATTACTCATGGGGACAGAATTTCTGTGTGGGGTGATGAACAAGTTCCAGAACTGGAAAAAGGTAACGGCTGTGCGACATCATGTATGGGATTAACGCCACCGAGTTGGACACGCGAAGATGGTGAAGGTCGACACACGCACGGCTTTGAAAATAACGATGCAATCTACCAAAAACCCGTCGAATCACATGCTTCCCTGGGTGAATTGTACACTACGTGCAGTACATGTTGGTAAAGCAGGTTTTTTAAGATGACACGCTGATCAGAACAACAAGAAGCCGGTGCCCAGAACCGCCGGTGTCGTCCCCGGGGGCGGCCGTCCGCCTGTGCGGGTGTGCCAACGCCAAGCGCCGACCCGCCAGCGGGGCGTGGGCCACGGCGAGGGAAACGCCCGGGACCGTGCCGGGCACACGCGCACATGCTCAGCGGCTGGACACAAGCAGGAGGGATACGCAGGCACCGATGCGTAAGGATGAGATCATCCCCCACATGCTCTGCAGCCTGGAGGTATCAGATCGGACCTGAACTTGACAGAAGGCTGGGAGACCAAAGTGGAACAGAAGAAACTGGGAACTGGCAGCTCGCTCATCACCGTCCGAGTACACGTGTCCCGGAAGGACCTGCTCATCGGGAGAGAGAGAAAGAGAGAGAGAGAGAGAGAGAGAGAGAGAGAGAGAGAGAGAGAGAGATCCCTGTTAGCTGTTGGGTTGGATGTGTTTCTATCCCACGTTGCCATTGTGACCCCATCGGACACATCCTGGTTTTATAATATTTCTGTTGACTCTTGCATCAAAGTCCCCTTGTGACCTGGTCCTAGCTCTGGTTTTTGTTTTTAATATTTACTTATTTTATTGGGGTGGGGGGGGGAGAGATCGCATGTGCCTGGGAGAGGGACAGAGAGAGAGGGAGAGAGAATCCCAAGCAGGCTCTGTGCTGTCAGTGCAGAGCCAGACCTGGAGCTCGGACCCACGAACCTGAGCTGAAACAAAGAGTCGACACGTAACCGACCGAGCCACCCAGGCGCCCCCTGGGCTTCTCCCTTTGACTCTCCCCTTTGGGGCTGAAGTCAGGTGCAGGGTGGCCACGGCCAGCGGCGCTGTCACACGTCTCTATGCCGACTAAGCGTAGACTCTAGTCTTCCCTCCAACCCACTTGGGAATCGCGGGGAGCCTCAGAGCCGAGGCTCCAGGTGGAGGTGGGGGCGGAGCCTGGCGCCGAGGGCCCTGCCCCTTCACACCAGCCGGGAACCCAGGGGCTGTGGTGCCGTGGGGGCTCCACTCTGCTCCTTGGCGGGTGCGGTGGGATCCGGGTACCTCCCCCTCCGCTGCTGTCCTCCCCATGGAGCTGGCGCCGCCAGCGAGAGCCCGCAGAGCTCCTGCCGAGACCCCCTCGGGAAGGCGAATCGATGTGCTTCACGCTCCTTTAAGACAAGCCTCCTTCTGCTCATTACAATGTGACAGAGTGGTTGCCAAGGCAACGGCACTAACTCTCCCCTCTCCTCTCTGCGAATTTCCTAGCAAATGGGGCTGCACCCACGCAAGGTGTCGGCCGCCTGTGCCCAGAGCGGGCAGGCCGCCCGGCTTCGCCTTCATCCGGGCACGGAGCTGAGGGCCCACCGTTCCTTCCCAGCCCCTCCGGGCCCTCGATGGCTTTGCCTCATCTGACTCCGGGGAGTGACAGGTGTTGACCGAGAGCCCGCTATGTGACAGGCGGGCCAGACCCACGGCCTCCCCGGGGTGTGGTCCCTGAGCCACGGTGACGGGCTCTCACCCACCGCCCAGGGCCGGCTTCCCTCGCCAGTTGCTGGCCTTTGGGGAGGGAAGGGGGCTGGCCCTTCAGGACCACCCGGCTTCCCTCCTGGACTGGGTGTCCTGTCACCGGGAAGACGCCGGTCACGGCAGCACAGACCACACTGCCGCCACCATCCCTGGCCCTGCTGGGTGTCTGGCCTGTGCTAAGGCTTTCAGTGTGCCTGCCACGGAATCCCCGGGGCCTCGTGGGGGTGTGATGCTCCTGCCCTTGTCACTGTCTCTCAGCAGAGCCCCTCCCCCAGTCCAGCCGGGGCTCCGGGGACCACCCTGGGGCCGCTCTCTGTCTCCGGGAAGGGCGAACGAGCGGCCTTCCACCGGGGAGCTCCTGTCCCACCCTTGCTGGACCGGATCGTGCACAGCACAGCCTCGCCGCAGGAGCGTGCTTGGAGGGCGCAGGAGAGGTGCGGCCAGGGTCCGTGAGGCCTGTGGCCACCGAGGCAGAGGCCTCTGGCCCTAGAGCCTCACGCACGCAGAGGTTTTCCGCAGGTTCACAGAGCCTCCCTCTCGGTTCTCTTTATCCTTTGTTGGCCGAGGGTTTTATTATGATTGGAAATTTAATTCTGTCCAGGAATTTTTTTCTGTGTCCACTGAAAGGAGCATCTGGTTTTTCTCTTTTATACCGTTAATACGGGTCAACTGCATGAACTGATTTTCAAATGTTAAACCGTCCTTGCTTTCCGAGAGAAGCCCTCCTTGGTCGTAACGCATCGCCCCTTCTCCGTGTTGCTGGCTTTTCTGAGCTGTTCTTATGCATCCATGTCCCTGAGGAATGTTGGTTTTCAGTTGCTGTTTGTTTTGTTTTGCTGGCCTCGTACAAGTTGGGAAGTGCCCTCTTCTCTGTTACCGACAGGGTTTGCGAAATCTGACGTCACTTCTTGGACAGTTTGATAGAATTCACCAGTGAGACCGTCAGGACCTTGAATTTTCCCGGTGGGAAGGTTTGTTTGTTTTTAATTTAAAAGCTCATTAAAAAAAAAAAAAAAGCTGTAGAGATACACAGACTTTCTCTTTCCTCTAGTGCGAATTTCGGCATCTGGTATCTTCCAAGAGATTTGTCCCGTGAACCAGAGTTGTCAAAGCATCAGCGTAAAGTTATGAGTGAAACTCTCGTCAAATTTTTAACGTTGTTGAATGTATTGGCATGAAGATATTTGTAACACTTTCTTGTGTTCTTAAGATCTGAAATAGCAATTTTTATTTATTTATTTATTTATTTATTTTTGTGAAGAGAACATTTATTTGCAATTACAGGCACACCCACCTGCTGTGGTACCACTGCTCCCCACACTCATTACAGATCACAGAGGTCATCGTGTCTTCGTCTGGATTTGAGTTCCGCACCCAGCCTGCAAGGAAAAGTGCTCCTCTGGTGATTACGGTGACCTTGCAATTGAACTTCTCACAGCTTCCGCATTTTATTTTGTCTGTGCGCCCCCCACCACTCGGGGCAAGTGGTGTTCCTGGATGCGAGATTCCGTGTATGCGGCTCTCAACTGCTTCAGGTCCTCGTGTGCCATTTCCATGACAGTCGTTTCGGCAAATTCTCTCGGCGACATGGTCCCAGAGAGCAAGCTTTGTTGTAAGTGAGAATTTTGGGGGGGGGTTCTTCAGATTGGTGACTTGGCTTCTAACACAAGTTTTGTATTTTTTGAGGTTCTTTAAATAGACGGTAAGAATGTCTCTTGCGACGTTGTGCCACATATCGGCTTTGGGCTGCTGGTCCGTGGAAGAACTAGGTAAAGCTTCATAAAGAAGCTCTGTGCCTTTAGCTCTCACAGGTACTGTGGGATCTGGCAACTCACTGGATCGCTCATCAGCGGATTGAGGGGCACCGCCCGTGAAATGATTGCGCCTGAAAACAGCACTAGTCCAGTGGAACCTGAGAAAAAAGCATTTCACGGGCGGTGAAATAGCAATTTTTAAAAAAGTTTTTAAAAATTTAGTTATTTTGGAGACGGAGCATGAATGGGGGAGGGGCAGAGAGAGAGGGAGACACGGAACTCGAAGCAAGCTCCAGGCTCTGAGCTGTCAGCACACAGCCCGACGTGGGGCTCGAACTCACGGACTATGAGATCATGACCTGAGCCGAAGTCGGACGCTCAACCGACTGAGCCACCCAGGCGCCCCTGAAATAGCAATTTTTTGACTGCTGATATTGATCGTTTGTGTTTTTCTTGTTTTTTGTTTTTTTTTTCCCCCTCGGTCAGTCTGGCTCCGATTTGGTCAACTGTGTGATCTTTTCAAAGAATCAGTGTCTGGCTTTGTCCCCATTTTCTGGTTTTTGTTGGTTCCCTGTTTCTCTGGTATCTTTTCTTATCTTTATTCTTTTCTCTGGTTTGAGTTGATGGTTTTTTTTTTAATCTTGAGTTAGAAACTTTGGTGTTTGATTTTGGAACTTTATTCATTTCTGACAGAAGCCACTTAAAGCTACGGATTTCCCTCTGCACCCAGCTTTAACCGCACCCCATAAACTGTCACCTGTTGTGTTTCCGTTATCCCCTCGGGGTGAAGTAGTCTCTAATTTCCATGGTGATGTCCTCCCTGAGCACGCGTTACTTAGATGTTGTTGGCATCCGTACGTTTGGGAGTTTCCTAGGTCTCTCACTGTTGATTTCTGGTTTAATTGCTCTGTGGCCAGAGAGCACGCTCTGTCTGACTTCGATTCCTTTACACTTAGTGTATTTGCTCCGTGGCTCAGAATGGGGTCCGTCTGGTGAGCAGACCATCTGCACTTGGGAAGAATGTGCATCTTTTAGTTGCTGGGTTTAGTGTTCGATATCAATTTTGCCAAGGTGATGGATGATGTTTTTCAGGTCCTCTATGTTTCTATTGACTTCTCTCTCCAGCCCTTTTGCTGTTACAACTATGGACTTGCTTTCTTCTTCCAGTTCTACCCAGCGTTTCATGTACCCCGAGGCTCTGTTTGTGCTTGTTTCCTTGTCCTGGCGAATGGACCCTCTTATCTTCATGAAATGTATGTCTTTATCTTTGGCAACATTCTGTGCCTTGGAAGTTATTGTATTTGATGTGAGTAAATCCACCTTAGCTTCTTTTTTTTTAAAACTTTTTTAATGTTTATTTCTTTTTGAGAGAGAGACAGAGACAGAGCATGAGCAGGGGAGGGGCAGAGAGAGAGAGAGAGAGAGGGAGACACAGAATCGGATGCAGGCTCCAGGCTCCGAGCCGTCAGCACAGAGCCCGACGCGGGGCTCGAACTCACCAGCGGTGAGATCGTGACCTGAGCTGAAGTCGGACGCTCAACCGACTGAGCCACCCAGGCGCCCCAAAGCCACCTTAACTTCTTATCCTTACTGTCTGCATGGTGTAGGCGTTCCATCCATTCACTTTCAACCTGTTTTGTCTTCGTACTTAAGGTGCTTCTGTTGCAGACGGTATGAAGTCAGGTCTCGTTTTGCATTTTATCCATTCGATGACCTCTGCCTTTTTAGTTGGATTACTTATTCTATCAATGTTTAGGTGTGTTGTTTTGTATTTAGTTTTTCCTCTTTTTGTCTGTTACTGCTCTTGTACTTTCTTACCTCCTTTTGGATTACGTGACTATTTTTACAACTAATTCCGCCATGATCTACGTCTTGACTTTTAAGTGACACATCCTTGTGTCGTTATTTTGGGGGTTATTCTCGGGATACGGCATACACTCCCCAATTTTTCAGTCCACCCGGTCAATGCTGTGTCCCTTCAGCCCAGAAGGGTGTTCACACCCTGATCCTTCGTGGGATCGTCATCAAATGTGTTACTTCACACGCGTGATAAGCCCCCAAGACAACGTCTACTTTTTGCTGTAGGCAGTCTTAGGTGTTTGCAAGAAATTAGAGGGGAAATGCTCATGTTCTATTTATCCATGTACTTTCCACTTCTGATGCTCTTTGCTCATTCTTGAAGACCCACATTTCCACGTGGTATCATTCTCCTCGGCCTGAGGGAGCCCCTTTGCATTTCTTGCGCCATAGGGTCCTAGAGGAGGATTCTCTCGGTTCTCCTTCAGCGGGAACATGTTTATTCGTTGTTGAGGAGACTGCTTTCGTTGGACGTAAAATTCTTGGCCGAGAAGGCTTTCCCTCAGCACTTTCAAATTGCTAAGATGCTACTCTTTCTCATGGTGGTTTTCTCCCTCTTCTTCACGTCGGGTGATTTCTATCTTTCAGTCTGTATTCTACTTCACTGCGTCTCTCCTCCGTCATCTCCAATCTGCTAATTAAGCCCCACAGGTAAATTTTTTCATTCATGATACTTTATTTTTCAGTGCTAGAGTTTCCATGTGGATGCTTTTGATGTTTTCTGCTTGATTTTCTGCCTCTCCATTGACGGTGAGGCTGTCTTCCCTTCCTTCGTGGAGCATAGTAGCGTTGGGTTTATCTCAGGTTCTTCTGCCTTGCAAGGGTGTCACTCTCCTCACGACTCGGTTGTGCGACACTTCTGGAAACCACTGTTTTCTTACGAGACTCTGGATTCTGTGACGTCACTCCAGCTCACCTGGATGGACGCGGGCAGCACAGTCTGCCACACCCGCGAATGGCAGGGGTGCAAATCTCGGCTCCGTCAGCTTCCCCTCTGCCCGGTGCACGTGGCTTCGGGGGCCCACCCAGGGCGCCAGCGTTCACGGAAGCTTTGGGGGACAAGATTGGTTTGTTAGGTAATCTACACCGGAAATGGAACCCTGGAAGCCACTTTTTACTTGTCGACGTGTTTACCAGCCAGAGGGGCAGGGAGGAGAGTTCATCGTGTGCTTAGATGTAGCTCGTCCCGGGCCCTTATGTGGAACGGGCCCACCTTCGCCTCTCCCCTCTCCCCTCTCCTCTGGCATTTTGTCGCTGGCCCGCATGAGTGACCAGGCAGCACTTGGAATATATTGTCTGGAGACTCCCGGAGGTCGTTGAGCGTATTTCTGATTTTCCACCGAACCACGGGCACTGCACTGGTAGCAGACTTCCGCCCGGGGGTCACAAAGACCGCGTGGCATCCACTGACCTCCCACGCCCTGGCCGCCGGCACTCTATGGCCCACGAGGTTCTCGCGTGCTTCCCGCCCCTGCAGCCCCCTCTTGCCACCTGGTACCAAAGCCGACCTCCTATGTGTCAGGTCTGAGTTTTGGCCGCCCCGTCCGTGAGCCACACTCTGCCCCACGCTTACCGTGCGTGACGTCACCCCGACCCGGGGCTTGCACAGCATCGTTGTTTACTCTGCGCACACAGCTGCCATTTTAGCAGGGCTCCGGAGGGACAGCTTGCGTCTGCCCCAGAGAGCGTCGGCTGGGGTGGCCTGAGGGCCCGGGAAGACGCGAGCGCCGGGGCCGGACTCACCGGAGCCCTCGTCCCTCGCACGCGGGCCACTGATGCTGGCTGTCTGCCGGAGCCCCCGCGCGTGGCCTCCCCGTGTGGCTGCTTCCTCCCAGTAAGGCGGCAAGTGCCAGGGGAGGCCACCCCAGAGAAGAAGGTGGGAGGAAGGGCGTGGCATCTTCATGGCCTGGCCTTACGTCCTCTGCGCCTTCTCGGTTGAGGTGGCACGACGCGTGCCGGGTCTGAGGACAGGGGACACCGGCCTGGCCACGAGACGATTGCACGGCCGCCGTCTCAGTCTGGAAAGAGCACAGGAGATGGGATGTAGGAGGTGATCACATCCGGCAGAGCATCAGCCACAGAGATTCTCTGATGAGTGAGGGAATGTTAATAATTATTGATGAATAAGTAGCTCTCCCATCTGCTGCTTTAAAGAGCTCAGGGTGGACTGTGCAAAAACACTCATTTGTCCGAACAAATCTATTTGCAGGGTCCGCCAGGCGCCCCTCAAGGTTCCTGGTCTCCAACGGCCAGTAGCAACCCGTTCTTACATGACACAGGGCTTGCATCGCGATCCTCGCGGGCCAGGCCCCTCGAGAGGGTTTTACGGGTGTTCCCTCATCTAGTCCTGTGCCTTCTGAGGACCACACGCTCGGTCCGCGGGTGACGTCTGCACATCGTGCGGCAGGCGATGGGCGACCACACGTCACTAGGGATCCTTCTTCCCGGCGCCGGCGTCTGGGTCACCACGCTGCTTTTCCCTCGCGGTCCTGAGGGTCTGCACCCCTGGCGAGCTGATGACCCAAAGTGTGCAGGGCCCAGTACGCCAGGCCCAGATCACGGCCGGAGCCGGGGACGGTCGGAGGGAAGGCCTGTCTTAAATCTGCCGTGGGAGGCGAGGGCTCGGGGCGGGGGGAACAGGGTCGGTGGGAAGGCAGAGCAGGGGAGTCTGGTGGGAGGGGCATTTAGCTGAACGTGTCTGGACGATTCTTTCCGGATCTGTATCCTGCTCTGGACCAGAACCAGAGAGACCTGGGTCTTCTCGTGTCCGCAGCGACGGGAGGGCAGTTTGTTTCCGCGCGCTCAGTGCGGGCCAGTGCCTGGGGTCCGGAGCAGGTGCCCAATGTCCAAGCATGCGTCGGGGGACGTCTGTGATGGTCCCACAGGCTCCTCCCACGTGGCAGGGGCCGGGTCAGCCCCGACCCGGAGCACCGTCTCTCTCATCCTGCCCGTCCAGAGACCAAGACCCGGGCGGAGTCCTCAGTCACCGGGCACGGTCACCGGAGCCCCTGCAGCGCCCTGCACCCCTCTCCGTCCCCCGCCCCGGTGTGTGGCCGCCTGGAAGGGGTCTTCCTTCCACACCGGTTTGCACAGCTTGCTCGTTACTTCAGAACCCCGTCCCGCGCTCCGTGCGCCCGAGGTCAGGGTCACCCTCCACACCCGGACCTGATCGCCGCCGGTGTCCCGGAGTGAATGAGAGACACCCCCTTCCCCCGCGGGGAAGGGATTGGCTCCGTGGCCGGGGCTCTGTCAACAAACGTGCCTGCGGAAGGATGTCCCGCGGGGTCTGGCGGCCACCCCTCCGCGCATCACGCCCGCATCGCCCGCCGCACCGTGACTGCTGATCCGGGACAGAGGGCTTCCCGCTTTCTGGTCTCGGGGCCCCCACTCAGCTTTTGGCTTTGCGCCTGAGCCGGGAAGTGGGGGGGTGGGGACTGCAGATGGCGGGGCCACACGGCGCCAGGCCGCAAGGACCGCGGCGGACTGCGGCGCCCCTTGAGTATTGCGTCCTGCGGAGGATCTGTTACGGACGTGATGTGGAGGCGGGGTTTGGGGCGGGGACTGACTTATTCCTGGAAAAGGGGACAGAATTAGCAGGACCCTCCACCGTGATTCCGCCCAGGCCTGAGGGCAGCCGAGGTGGGGCCGCCCAGGCTCCCTTCTGGTTCCAGGACCCCCCCCCCCCCCCACCGACCATTCCCAGGCCCACGTCCACGGCGGACGGCTGGCTTCTGCAACAGACTATGTCCGGTCACGGAAGAGCCGTATCGATTGAACAGCTGAATCGTCCCAGCAGGTGCGGCTCAATCTAGCCCCATTTTCTGCAACACAGAGGATTCATTCCCTCGGCGGACGGCGCTGTCTAAACGGCCGCCGCGTTTGTAGGTCGGGGGCCTCTCCTCCCTGTCCTGCCCCTCGGAGCCCCCTGCCCTGCAAACGGCGGAGAAAATTGATGTGTGAACTGCCCACCCGGGCACATTGGGGGGGTGTGGAGAGAGGAGGGGAGACAGACATTCGTCACTCAGCCAAGTTCCTCTTGAAATCGAGTCTTCGGAGAGGAGCACGGAGCCGGGAGCCGTCACGCGGGGTCAGGGATGCGAGGGCCTCACCCAAGCTGGCGTCCCGGGCCAAGGGCCCTTCTCAGGGAGGACCCGTGTTGGGGCATCTTCCCCGGGCCAGCAGGGGTACTCCCGGGGCATCTGCTTTGGGGACCCGCATGAGTTAATCCCTTTGCTGCGGACGTGCCACATGGCCCATCCGGGGCTGGGACAGCACTCACAGGGCCGGGTCCTCTCCACGGGGCTGACTGTCCCCCCTCCAAACCCCAGTGGGGCCTCCACCCAGCCTTCAGAGGTGCTCAACCTATTCCCCCAGCCTTGATGGAGATAGAAAGGCACCCGGAAGCAGGGAAGGGAGGGACGTGGTACCTCCAATGTCAGCGTGGGACCCAACCCGTCACGCCCCCCCCAAGCTCGTGCCTCCTTATTCTGAGGGCCGCTGTCCAGCCACCCAATGCCGTCCGGGCCACACCCACTCCAAAGTTCCACGGGCGAGGCTCCGGCCAGCACATGGTGCGGCTGATGTACATTTCTGATATAATTCGTGATCATTTTCTTGGCATTGAAACGCCATTTGTGCGTCCTTTGTGTTGAGTCTTTATTCGTGCACTTTTCCAATTTCTTCTGTGAGCTTCTTGGTCCTTCCCCAATGGATTTGTAAGAGGCCTTGAATGCTCGGGTAGTAACCCTTTGCCGTGTGTTGAAGACACATTATTCTCAGTTTACCGGGTGCCATGGGACCTTTCTTGATGTGTGAAAAGACCACATTCTGGGGACAGCATGTTTATGCGTCTTTTCTTCTCAGGCTCCTGTTTTCAGGGCGTCCGCCCTCCAAGGTCATGATACAGATGTGGCTGTGCCCTGGAGGTGACTGTGCGATCCCCAGCCCGTGTGTCCACCCGGCGTGAGGGGACGCGCCTCTGTCCCCTGCCTGGGCTGTCCAGCATCAGTCTGCAAAGAGGAGGCAGTTATCTGTGGCTCAACTGTCCCCTGCCTTGGAGGACTTCCCAATGCCGTGCCCTGCCCTTGGCGCCCTGGCTCTGTGCACCTCGCGCTCGGGCACCAGCCCCGGGCAGCCAGGTACCTCCGCAGCCCCTCGGTGGGCGCCGAGGAGCTCCAGCACGCGGGGTCCCCTGGGCTCTCCGGCCCGGCACGGGGTCCCCCGCTCCGCTCAGGTGTGACCCTTGATCCATCTCAATGCCTGCCCGTCCCACATTCCAGGCCCTCAGGTGACCTGAAAATCTCCGTTCAAAAGAGAGTGTGGACTTCTCAGAGATGACCTACAGGCAGCAGAGGAGGGTCTGGCTTGGACAGGAGCGCCTCTGGGCACCCGTGGGGACCATGTGCTCCTGCCCGTCACCGCTCGGCAGGCAGTGATGGCTGGGGACTGCGTGGCCGCGGGTGCACCAGCTCGTCTTCAGCACGTCCGGCCGGCCAGCTCAGCACCCGGGTGGGGACACCCGAGGGACAGCAGGGACGGTCCCTCAGCTCGCGCCCTTCTGCCGGGGTCCTGCCCAAGAGGGTGTGTTGTCACCAGCACTCTGGTGGTGAGGGTCCCGCCTGCAGCAGGTCTGTGAGAGCCGGGGATCAGAATCACACAGGTGACCCCATGCGTACACATCACAGGACAATCGGCTCATTACGGTGGCCCTTGATGGCAGCCGCCCGATGCTGCACGTACCTGGGTCTTCACGACAGCGCAGGGCAGGCGGCTGCAGGCAAATGCCCCCTCCCGGCCTCCACTACTCCGTCCACGGCACCGGAAGGATGCTGAGTGTCCCGGGTCACAAAGCCAGCCGGGAGAATCCCAAACGGAACCGCCCACAGCCTGTCCCTCCAGACTATTCCTCTGCCCCTTTTCTATCCCAAACCGAGTCCAAAGACTTACTCCGCCCCCTTCTCTCTTCTCACGGGTCCCCTCCGAGACCCTGCGCCCACTGACTCTTTGCTTTGGTCAGTCTCCTGCCGGTGTCGCTGAGGTGGCCCCTCGGGACGTACCTCCCTGGCTCGTCCCCAACAAGGGGCGCCCCCAGCCTGCCCCTCCCTGTCCTTCCCCTCCCCCTGAGCCCCCACCCCATCCGATCCAGGCCTCCAGCACCGCCGGCACGGTGACCCCTCCCAGCGGGAGGTCCAACTCAGCCGCACCCCCAAGCCCTGCAGAGAGCACTGGCTCCACCCCTCCAGGTGTTTGAGTGCAAACCTTGGAGTTGTTCTAGAAGCTTCTCTTCCCACATCCAATCCACGAGCAGACCCCAGTGATGCTCCCGTCACAATACGTGTGTCCATCTGGCTTCTTCCACCGCTGCCCACCCCCCAGGCCGGCCTCACAAGCGTGCAAACTGGGCGGGCCCCCGGGCCCTGCACTTGGCTTCAGGCTCTGTGGCCGGAGTTCTGAAATTTTTCATGATTTTTTTCTATAATTTCTTTTTTTCTTTCTTTCTTTTTTTTTTTTTTTTACTGCTTATTTATTTTTTTAATTTTTTTTTTAACGTTTTATTTATTTTTGAGACAGAGAGAGACAGAGCATGAACAGGGGAGGGGCAGAGAGAGAGGGAGACACAGAATCGGAAACAGGCTCCAGGCTCTGAGCCATCAGCCCAGAGCCCGACGCGGGGCTCGAACTCACGGACCGTGAGATGGTGACCCGAGCTGAAGTCGGCCGCTCAACCGACTGAGCCACCCAGGCGCCCCATTACTGCTTATTTATTTTTGAGACAGAGAGGGCACATAAGTCAGGGAGGGGCAGAGATAGAGAGAGAGGGAGACACCGAATCCGCAAGCAGCCTCCAGGCTCTGAGCTGTCAGCACAGAGCCCGACGCGGGGCTCGAGCCCACAGACCGCGAGATGGTGACCTGAGCTGAAGTCGGACGCTCAACCCACTGAGCCACCCAGGCGCCCCGTAGAGAAGAGGACATTTTAAAACTGCAAGTGTCCTTTCTTGATGAAGGCTCTGTGGGGAGCGTGTGGACCCACCGTCCTGTTGGGGAACCACAGGCGCACGCGACCCTGAGGGAGGGCGGACTTGTGCCTTTAGGGGAAGGGGCTGGGAGAGAAGGGGCTGCCCAGATAGACAAGGGAGGAGTCCATGGAGCCCATGCAATTTCCCGGCGTGCTGCCAGGGACCGGCTCGGCGTTGGCGCCCCTCCATCCGGGGGGCCGGGAGCGACGTGGTGAAGGGGAGGGGACAGGACGGAGCCCCAGCGAAGGGGGAGCCCAGGACCCCAGCGGGTTCCCTCTCCCTTCACTGCACACGAGGATACCGACCAGGAACCCACTCCCCACCTTGCGCTGCACGGGCCGGGAGAACGCGACCCTGACGTTTCTGTGACTCTGTGTCATACAGGCAGACGTTTTGGGGGACAGGAAGTTCCTATGAATGATTAATGCCGAGGTCTTCAGTTTTATGTAATGAAAATACTTTCTGGTCTCTCCTCTTTTTATAATCTTGGTATGTGCTACAGAATTTAAAATATAGGCATCTTCGTAGTTCCCTTTTTGATATATTGTTCACCACGCTTAAAATAAAATCCTGTGCTGCAAATGAAAGGAAAGAACTCGGTGCTTTTCGTCGACGAGGGAAGAAAGCTAACTGGCGTGTGTATGTCCCTCCTGCTGGCTTCAGGACCCAGACTTCTGCACGGAGCAGGGGCTGAGTGGAATTTTGGGTGATGGGTGAATGGGTGCCTCCGAAAACCACCGGCCAGCAAGCCTGTCACTGCTATTTTGATCGGATTTTTGCTAGAAATGCAATCAAGGGAGGCGGGGGGGGGGGGGTGGGGAGGAGCGGGTGGGAGACGGGATCTCAGCTTTCTAAATAAGAGGTTGGCGTGGGTTCCAGATCCCCGTGGAGCTGGCTGCCTGAGGGGGGGGGGGCTCAAGGCAAAGGCGTGCAGGGCTGGGCCTGGAAGGTGAGACCTTCCCCCCCGAACTCAGGGACTGTCGAGGACCCCTCAGCTTGGCCCAGAGGCTGGTGGTCCGGGTCAAAGTGACAACGCCTGGGGGCGTGCGGGGGGCTCAGTCGGTTAAGCGTTCGGGACTCTAGATTTTGGCTCAGGTCATGATCTCAGTTTGTGAGGTCAAGCCCCGCGTCGGGCTCTGGGCCGATGGCTCAGAGCCTGGAGCCTGCTTCCGATTCTGTGTCTCCCTCTCTCTCTGCCCCTCCTCCACTCATGCTCTGTCTCTCTCTGTCTCAAAAATAAATAAATGTTAAAAAAAAATTAAAAAAAAATAAAATAAAAAATAAAAAAAAAATGAAAAGTGATCACGCCCGGGCCTAGCGTGTGTCCCCGGGCACGTGGCGTTCAGTTATGGCTGGCGGCTTCCATATGCTGCCCGCTGACCTGTGGCACGTTGCAGGGCGTGTCCGGTGTGCAGCTGGACCCTGAGACGTGCACCTGTGCACCAGGTGTCCTGAGTTCCCTGCCCTTGGCCTCCGGCTGCCACCTGGGGAAGCAGAAGCGGGACGGGCTGCAGGGTGTATGGGGAAACTCCATGTCTTCAACCGCTTTTCTAGAACCTTCCAACCTTGGCTCTGGGTTGTGAGTCTGACGGGGAGTGAAGTCACTGTCATCTCCCAGCCGTTCCTGTTCTCCGTGGGAACCGGAAGCCGCAGGCGGGACGCTGCCGGGCCGTGGCCTTGGGGTGGCAGTGGTGTGGCCCCATCAGTGAACATTCTTGTGTCCACGCTGGCGATCTGCATCGTCCCCTCCTCTGCCCGGGGGTCCCAGAGGAAGGTGGGTCTGCGGAGTCTCTGAAGACCTGTCCCAAGAAAGCTACAGTCCCTACAGGTTGACCCCAATCCCCTCAGGGGGACAAAGGTCAGCAAGGGACGGACACCCGGGACTCTCCTGATATGAGCAGATGTTTACAAAGCCGAGAAGATGTCCCATTTCTTGTTCTGTTAACGAAACCCCAGGAGAGCTTGTGTTATATCCTTCTTGTGAGACCCGGCTTACCATAACCGCTGGGCCTTGCATATCGCCCAGAGGCCACGTCCTGGGGACCGTGGAGCCGCTCCTGGGACAGCCTGGCTCAGATCGTCTCAGCTCAGCCCTTGAGAAGGTGGTGAAGGCCGGGTCCCCGGCAAACGGGGGAAGCACCGAGGAGCCGGAGACGTTCAGGGGGACGCGGCGTCCACGGATCGGGTTGGAGATGCGGAAGAGGCAGAGGGGCCACGGGAATCAAGAGCCGTGCGTCCCCCTCGACGCTGGCTTTGTGCAAACTGGAAAGTCATTTGTAAGAGAGTGGTACGGGCTTTTTTTAAACAAAGAAAACCTTTTTTGAAAAGGACACAGCTTGTAGGTACACCCACTACATGGGTGATGAGACATTTGGGCCCCAAAATAACAGCTGTAGTAAGACTGAAACACACCAAGTACGTGGGCATCTATGAGCTCAGAACTCAGCTCAGGAAGGCCATCCCGGTCCTTCTGGACACGCGGGAGCACCGGGGAGAGCCACACGTCCCTCTGGCCTTTCCTGTGGGGACGGAGCCTCCTGGGGACGGTGCCGGAGGATGACAGCCGTGGCAGAGGGCTCTCGTCAAGACTCGGGTCAGAGGACGCCATAGAGAGGACGGGGACAGAGGTGCCCAAGATGCGGTCGGCAGACTCTGGACTGTGGGGGACCCCCGGGGACAAGAGATCCCATTCCTCTGACCCAAGAGAAAGGCGAGAATGCTACCTGGCGTGGGGCGGGGACACCGCTGGCCGGGGGCGGCCTGAACGGCAGCGTGCGGCGTGTCCTCTGGGCCCGTGTCCGCACCTGGAGGACAGTAAGCGAGAGAGCGAGTTCTCTGGCGTCTCATGAGGGCGCGATCCCGTCACGGGGGCCCCGCCCTCAGGACCTCATCAAACCCTAATCACCTCCCAGGGTCCCACCTCCTAACGCCATCACGTCGGGGGCCGGGGCTTCAATATACGAATCGGGTGGGGGGGCACGAACGGTCCGCCTGGAGCTCCTGTGGGCTGAAGGAGCCCCCGGGAAACCTGCCGACAAGTGGCAGTTGTGTGGGCTTCGGAGCCTAATTCAAGCTCGCGCGCTGCAGAGAAGGTTCGGAAACCACAGTCAACGCGAGCACCGTCAATCAGATGGCCGTGGGGGTTGGACGCCCGGCCGTGCGCGGAGCCCCTGCGAGCTGGCCCGTCCTGGGTACCCCCTCCAACGCGGCGGACAGCAGAGGCCCCTTCCCTTTCCAGCAGCTCTGACTCCAAATCCCGACCACTGACCGTTCCGTGGCCTCGAGGGGCGACACCACCTGAGTGTCCAGAGCTCCTCTCCAGCTTCTTGGTGACTTAAGGCTAACAAAGCACCTGGAGCCGTTGCTGGCACAGAGGCGGGCTGGCCGAGGACTACCCTCTGCGACCCTAGCACAGACCAGGTGCCTGGGCCACGCGGGCGCAGCCCTGACTGCCTCCTGCCCGTCCCCTCCCCGGCCTGGGCCCCCCGGGACCCCAAGCAGGTGCCATCTGCACAGTGTGGCCTGGGGCGGGGAGGAAGCTGGTCAGCAGACCCCTTCTCCCCGCGGCTAGAACCCTGTCCGCAGCGTCCTGCCTCCCGCCCCGTGGGCTTCCCCTGAAGGGGACGCAGCACTTCCCGGGCCCAGGGGTCCATGCACGGGCACGACAAGACGTGACGGGAAGCCTTGCGGGGTCTTGTTTTTCGGGGGAGGCGGCAGTCATGTGTCTGGGCCGCTGAAGACTGGCCGGCCTCAGAGGGCGTAGGACCGTCAGCCCTGAAGGTTTCAAGGCAGGTGCTACTGGGGCCCAGGGAGGGGATTCAAGATGTGTGTGTGTGTCCGTGTGCAAGGACACGCCTGGATATGTAAGTGCACGTCTCCCCAGGGACAGAGGAGGGTGTGGGACACCACTCCGGCCCGAAGCCTTGCTGGCAGTGCAGCCAGGGAGGGGTTGGCTCAGGCGCTGGGATCAGCTTGAGATCCTCTGGCCCCTCTCACCCCATCCTTTCCCGAGGTCGGTGGGACAGACCCCCAGGTGATGCCTGACACTCGGGATGGGTGAACCAAGCTCTTAGCCACAGAGGTTCCCTCCCACCGTCCTTCCCCTGGAAACCGGCCCCCCTCCTGGCAAGTCCCTGGCCAGCTGAGGCTCCTGTGATGACTATTTTGGCCAGGACAGGTTGCCCAACGCGTGGGCCCCAAATGCTCCTTCCTGGGCTGGCCTCCCCCAGACACAGGGGTGCACGCGCACGGCTTGGGGGCACGCCCCGCTCCAGGGACGGGAGACGTCCCACGGTCCCCCCAGCGACACCTCACCCTGACCCGGGCCGCGCTGACGAGTTCCGGACACAGCCGCCAGCTCGCGAAGGTAGGCCAGGCGCGGGCAGGCTGAGTGGCTTGCAGATGGAGGTCACTAACTCGTTCATTGACCAGAGAACTGCCTTTCCCTCTCCTTCTCCTCAAAGATCCTTCCCTTTCTTGGCCCTAAAATGTCCGCCAGGGTCTCTGGGGAAATGGGTTTCCACGCTGCCCACTGGCCCTCGCCGACCTGGGGCTCGATCCCCTGGCCTCTGCCCGGGCTCCTCACCCGCCTTGCTGGGGCCTCGATCTGATGGCCCGCAGCCCGGACGTGCGTTCTCGCCCCTCCTTCCCTCTGTCTGCACCCTGCCTTCCCGGGGCTCCACGCCTGAGGGTCCCCCCCGAGCCCCCGCCGCTGGCTGTCCCATCTTATCAGCCTGACCTCCCCCGGGCAGACCCAGGCCACCCTCGGTGGTGGCCACTGGCTGGTCCCACCCACGCCGTGGTGCTCACTCATCCACGATTCATTCATCTGTTCACGGCCGTGCTCATCGGACAAGACAATACTGAGGGTGTTCTTGGGGGGAAATTGAAGGGTCCCCGCTGGGCCGGAGGCTGGGGCCTGGCTTGGGGCCCACCGGGAGCTCACTGGCCGCGTGACATGGGACGCTCCTAGCCCCTCTGACCCAAGTGTCCTCGCCCGCAGACGGGACACCTGCCAAACAAAGGGACAATGTCCAGAAGGCCACCCGGGACGGCGGGAGAGCTGTTGTCACACGCACACACAGAGGCAGGAAAAGGAGGTGGCAAGGACCCGGGGCACCTGGCCCGTGTGCTGCGGCCGCTCTGGAGATCAGCACCGGGCTCCCTCAGAGCAGCAGAACTGCCGTCACATGGGCCTGCCATCCCGCGTCCAGGAGTGTCCCCAACTGGGAGTGTCCCCAGCAGAGTCGTGGCAGCGTCACGAGCAGACCCTGGCACACTCACGTTCTCAGCCGCAGGGTTCGCACCAGCGAGAAGGTAGACGCCATCTGGTGTCCTGTGGCGGGTGACCGATCAGTCCCACGTCGTCCGTCCACGCCACGGAACGTCACTGTGCCACGGAACCACGTGGATGAGCCTTGGGAGGAGGTTCAACACGGCGCTGAGCGAAATAAGTCGGCCTCCATTCCAAACATGTGAAGGACGCAGAGGAGGCGAACCCACAGACACGGGGAGCAGGGGGTGGGGGCCGGGGGTCAGGGTCTCACGGGCCACCTTGGGATGTTCCTCGTCTGCAAGATGAGACAACAGGGGCTCCCCTCCGGCGTGTGTGAGGTTCGGGGAGCCCGCACACGGACGAACCGGACCCCCTTCACCAGCGCTCACCCCACGGTGGCTCCGTGGAGGCTGCGGGCAGAAGCAGGGCAAGCGTGTGGGACCAGGGCGGGTACTGGGTCTACCGAAACCGCTGGGAGCGGTACGGTCCTTCTCAAGGTCGCCTTTCCCTTGCACGCTTTGTGTGGGCCCAATAGAAGGGCTAACGGGTCATAGCCCAGCTCCCAGGAGGCCCGTCCCCCTTTACAAGGACCTTGCTCCCCGGCAGCTTGGGCGTCACCTCAAGAAGTGACACGAGCGGCCCTTGTCGTCCTCGTCCACTCGCTCGCGGGCTCTGGACCCAGTGCCCACTGCGGGCCTGGCCGTCCCGGGTCACTCCGCGTGGGACAGAAGTCATTGGAGGACGGGGTCCCCCAAGGTACCCCTGAGCCTGTGCACAGGGCTGCTCGGCGTCACCATCACTTGCCCTCAGGGCTCCCTGGTCCCCCAGACCCCTCTTCGTTCCAGCAGATGGTTTGTGTCTCGGTGGGCGCCCTGGGTCCCTGCTCAGCCCGCTGCCAGAGGGCTTCGAGCCCACAATTCCGAAGCGCTGTCACCTCCGGGAGGGGAGCCCAGCGCCCTGATCCGTAAGCCTGTGAGGGGACAAATAGCAAACTCCTGAGGCTGACGGGGGCGAGGCAAGGAGCTAAAGACACGCCCTGAACGGCACCGGCACTGGCTGTCCCACTCATGCTGAGATGCGGGTGACGCGGAGCCTGGTCAAGACCTGACCCCCATCTGGCGGTGGGGGGGACAGCCCCACTGGGGCAGGAAGTGTCCCTTTGGTGGGGAGCAGAGGCTGGGGGTCCTCTGCTGTGGAGGGACGGCGGCGGAGGGGCGGGACCCAGGCCTGGGTGCAGGCAGGACACCTGCCTGTCTCTTGTGCCCTGCGCCCTCCCCGGGGGACGAGCCCACCAATTCCCCAGACAGAATCCGATCGATCTCCCAGTGATGGACGAATTGACTGCCTCCAAGTGATGTCCATTCCCGGCCCATTTGGTTTCTGCAGGACGACGTTGGAGAAGAGAATCGGTGTCGTAGCACTGTGTCTTCTAGAAGCTTCTGGCAGAACAATTGAGCTGCTTTGAGTTGCACAAGGAGGCAGATTGGCTCTAGTGGCTGCCATAAGAGGGTCAGGCACAGGTCCTGAGAGCAAAACCTCCCCAAATTGGGAGAAGTGCAGGGGACAAGGGGCTCGGGGAGCCCTGGAGCTGGTGTGCCCGTGCCCCGGGGATCTGGGCTGTGGGCAGGGGTCAAGGCGTCTGCCTAGAGAGGGTCGCACGTGGCGGGGGCAGCGTCCACACATGCGCCAGGCCCTGGCGAGGATAAGGGTGAGGGTCTGCCCCGCGCAGGGCAGGGGCGGCAGAGCCCGGTCTGGGGACTGAGCAGCCTCGTGGTTCCCGCCCTGACGCCTCCGTGCGTCCCCTCCCAGGGCCGGGCTGCGCAGCGGGAGCTCAGGCCAGGGTGGGGGGTGGGGGAAGGGGTTCCGGGGCTTCCCCAGCTCCATCCGAACCCCCAGCTGGGCAGCGCTCTGGAACCTCTGAGGCACCAGCGTGGACCGAAGTGCCCATGGCCCCTTGTCACTGGGGAGTTAGGCTGTTTCTGCCGCAAGGTGGATGCCTCAGGAAAAGCTTTTTGCCTGGATGTGTGAGCACGTCCACTGTCACGGCTACGGCCGGCCTGGAAACAGGTCTCCTGGGGGGGCCCTTGTAGGACTTTCCTGCCAAATGCACAGTCTGGACCTGCACCCGTCCCCAGCGCCCACTTCTGGGGGAGAACGGAGGTGCCAGACCAAGGCAGCCTCCCTTCCCCCCTTCGATCAGGTCCCTCAGGGCAGTGGCCTCAGCAGAAGAGTCGGGCGGGTCTGCAGCGCCAGGAGCACCCCGGGATGCAGACCCCGCTCCCCTCTCTTGGCTGCTCCGAGAGATTGCTCCGGGGATTGCTGGGGAGAGGGGGGTCGAGGCAGCCGCTGCTGCATATCCATGATGGACAGAAGCTCAGAGACTCCCTGCTCCTCTGGTTGCCATATTTCACGCTTACGCGGAGCCGAGTTGGGCTGCAATGAGCCCCACACTCTGGAAAACCCCCCTGGGGAAGTGTGACAAGTGGCGCCCCACCTAGGCGTTCAGGGGCGACTTCCGAGCACACGGGGAATTTCTGGGTACCAGGCAGGAGGTTGCACAGCACAGCTTGGCCCGTGGGCCACCCCCAGGGCCGCCCTCTGGCTCCTTCCCTCGGCCAGAGGGGCTTGGTCCCAGGTTCCCAGGGCCCTGCCAAGCAGTAACCAGTAGCCAAGGTGCCCCAATTCCAGCCTTTCTCTTCTCTTAACCCTCGTCGAAGCTCCCCCAGCCTCCCTCTTTCCCCACCTGTCACGCGGGGGCTCAGCCGAGAACAGAGGTGACCAGCTCCTGGGAGAGGGGGCCGGCCGGCGGGAGGAGGGATGGGGGGCACACGTGTCATATGTCCTCCCCCTAGGGAAGCTGGCGGGGTTCTTCAGGGAGGGGGAGCAGGGTCGCTGAGGGCTTCTTGGAGGAGGAGGCCAAGTGGAGACCCCGGGCAGAGACGGCCGTGTGACTGGCCAGTGGGGGCAGCAGTGGTGGATTGCATCTTATCTACTGTGCTGACATCTGGGACCTTCCCTCGGAACCTTCTGGAGACGATGCTTGTGCCCTGCCAAGCCCCCAGGCTACCTTTTCCCCAGAGATGGCCCGGATGGGAAACACGTCCTTCCGCCCGCCCCGGGGTTGCTGCGGCAGGGCAGGTACAGGACCGGGCGGCTCCAGCCAATATCCGTGTTCAAACACAGCCTTGTCCGCTCAGACCCTGTCGGGGCGAGTCCCGGCCTGGCAGAAACCCACGGCCCTGCCTTCCGCGTGGAGGACTCGGCGAGTGCGTGGGGGACACGCGGACCCGACGGCTGGGACGTGGCGGGAGCCGGCCCTGGACGAGGCCGCTCGTGGCGGAAGGTTGGCCAAAGCCCCTCGCCGCGCGTCTCCGGCGGCCGAGAGCAGCCCGGGAGGAAGCCAACCTGGGCCCGCGCTCGGGGACTTCCGGGCCGTGGGGCAGCAGCGGCCTCCGTGTCGCGGAGCCCTGCCCACGTGGCAGGGGCAGGCCGTTCTCCGCGGAAGGAAGTCTCAATGTACCGCCCGCACTCGCGGGCGTGAGGGCCCAGCAGCCACAGACGTTATTCGGGATTCTTCTGTCAATGTGTCTCTTCTTCCCCATTCGTTGATGGACTCCGTCATTTCTTGGGTCAGTGTGGCCTCATGCAGCCGGCCTCGCCCGGGCAGGGCGAACAGGGCAAGACTTGCAGTCGGGGGACGGGTCTCCGGACGGACGCCCCCACCAGCCCCCACAGCTGCAGGTAGCCTGGGCTCCAGCCCCTCTGCGGTCCCCTCTGGCTTCCGCCACCAAGGGGGCGCTTTCCTGCTGTCCCCACACTCCGGGCCTGTCCCAGGAACGCGCTCTCCCTGGCTCACCCTCAAAGTCGCACCCCTCCCTGCCCCGGCCGCAGAGGCCCCTGCACGAGGCTCTCTGGGACCCTCCAGTCTGCAGCTGCTGGGTAACACGCGTGTGGCCTGCGTGAGCCCGAAGAGGAGACGGGGCGGAGCCGATTTGTCAGAAATTCTGGGAGCAAATGCCCTTCGCAGCTCTTTAAAAATGCAAAGCCAGGGTCAGGGAAGGCGGAGCCAGCACGCCCCATCTCTGTGCCTGCTCTGGAGCACGTAGGTCAATGTTTCCATTTCAGAAAGGCGGCCGCCCGTTTCTGCTGCTATTAAGTGGCGCGTGGAGAGCAGGTCGCAGGCCCTGACCGCGGCCGGCAAGGGGACAGGTGCTCTCTTTGGAAGCGCGGTAACGAGCCCCAGGCCCCAGTTAGCAAGAGCGGCCGGGAGGATCTCTGCAAACGGGAGGGAGGAGGGCAGGTCAGGCTCCGGCCTAGAAAGGGCCCCCGGCTCTGCTTCCTGCGGTGGGACCGCCGGAGGGACCACACGGGACGCAGATCCTGGGCTCTACCTGGGCACCGTGCCAGGCGGGGACGGCAGCAAGGCTTCGAGTCGCTTATGGTCCTTCCTGACCTGAAAGGAATACGTAATCCTGACGGAGAATTTAGAAAACACACGCGTCGTGAAGACCAAAATGAGAGCCCGCCATCTCGCCAAGCGGGGATCACGATCGTGGCTGCCGTGGGCTGAGGGTGGGTGAGCCGTGCCGGGCGCCCATCCCCCGATGCCCCCAAAACGCGCGAGCTTTTCTTACCCCCCCTGGTCTTGTTGTACCGGTGGGGAGGCTCCAAGCTAGGTGAGGTCCCGTGTCCACGATCGGGCACCGGGGAACACGTCTGGGGGCCTCCACCACCTCGGCCCGGGACGCCTCCCGGGGCGGCTGTGCTCGGGCTCAGAGCTCAGCACACCGTGTCCAGTTCTTTCCCTGCCGCGTGTGCGTGCGTGTTACAAAGCCGAGGCTGCCCGGCATCTACACCAGCTGTATCTTCTGCTCCCCCCGTGATCCCCCCACGTCCGCGCGTCCTCGCTGGTGTGGCCGTGCCGGTCGCTCCCGCCTCCTGCCCGGCGCCCGCACTCACTGCGATTCCACGGACCCCGAGGCCTCCCGGCCGTCTTCCTGCCCAGGCGCAGGCGCTCGTGGTGAGTCTGCAGTGGAAAGATGGGGCCGGCCGTTCCTGGGGAACCCCTCGGTGCTCGGGAGCGGCTCCAGGCCCTGAGACCCGCGGGCGCTGCGGGAGCGGGTTAGGCTGCTCAGAGGGTCCAGGCCATCCTCCCAGCCTGCAGACAGGGGCGTCTCTGCGGGTCTCCAGAAAGGACGTGGGACCACCCTCAGATCAGAGCTGGGTTGATCAGCGTGGAGCTCAGCCAGCTCCAGTGCTAGGAAGACGGTGCCGCCCGCCAGCCCCGGGTAGCCAGGCAGAGAGGGCTCGAGAACCCAGCCATGCCCGGCGGGGGCCCGGGTGGGGACCCAGCCGCACCCTGCGGAGGTCTAGGCCAGGGCCGGCTTTGTCCTGGGCGGGGGGTGGTGGGGGGGAAGGAAGAGGGAACCCTCACCGGCCTCTCTCATGGCTTCGGGGAGCCCCCACCCCCAGTGGAGGAGGGGCCACCCAGCTGCGTGATGGGGGCGGGGCCTTCAGAGCGCAGGTGAACTCTCGTGGGTGGGGGACCCGCTGGGCCTGAGCAGGAGGAGTCAGAGACGTGGGTGGAGGACGAGAATGACCAAGAGGGGTGCCGGGTATTGGGGTTCCGGGAGGAGCGGGGGTTGAGGGCGTGGGCAGGGATCGGGCGGGGTCCCTGGTAAGGTGCAGGCGTCTGAAAGCCAGGGCCACAGCCTGGACGCACCTGAGGCCCTCTCTCTGCCCCCGTGGGTTTCCAGCCGCATCTCTCCTGTGGAAGCTCTCGTGCCTCCCCGTCTGTCTCCAGGGCATTTGGTGGGAACGAAACCCCACGAGGGATGTGTAAGTGCTTTTGGAAGCCGTCAGGCACTGCACCAACCCGAGCTAATATTATTACTATGGCCATAATTATTGTTGTTCTAAGTGCACACAGATGACGGACGGCCCGCCGGGAGGGTCCAGTCTGCCAAGACATCCTCATATTTTAGCACCGAAATGCTCCGAAATCCACGGAGGAAAGAGGCTTATAGCCAAAGGCATTTGGTTACCGTTGTGCGTGAGTTAACGTGCCTAAGACCCAACTTCACACGGAGGAAAGTCATCCACAAAAAATGAAGTCGGGTTTTCCCCCAGCCCTCGCTGCCACCAGACTCCGGGCTCAAGAGGTAAGAGCGCGGAACCCATCAGGAAGAGGCTTCCCCCCTAACAGGATTGGGCTCGGGAGAAGGGAAGAGTGAGTGATCACTAGCACCCTCCCAAGCCCAGGTCGCAGCCAAGGCCGGCCCGATGGCCAGACTGCCCTGGGCTGGTGACCGCAGGTGCCCAGAGGCCAGCTCAGCAGGGTCAAAGCCGGGATCAAAGCCCCGGCTTTGCCCATCACCCAACTCGGAATCTGAACTGGATGCTGTCTCCCTGCCGTGTGTGCAGCCCAGCCACGCGGTGAATCCTCCCGTGGGCATCTGGGGCCGTAAGACACCCCTTTGGCCCAGCACAGGTTTTCAGGAGCGTCGCCCGCCTCTCAGGAGTTGCACCGAAGGGGTTCCGGGGATCAGGCGGCCACCGTGGAGACAGCATCACGCTCCGTTACAATACTGCTCTCAACGTCCCCCATGATCCCAAAGCCCTCAGCCCCAAGGGCCCAGGAGAGGGGCTCTGTCCTGTCCCCTGTGCCCAACTGCACACCCGGTCACTGGGCTCCCCGAGGCGGGCAGGTCACGGAAGGGTTAGACCAGGGGCAGCACTGTGGCTGCCCGGAGTGGGACACAGGGGCCGAGGGGCACGTGCCCCCCGCCCCGCCCCAGACACCCACCAGGAGGCCCGGCGAACTCCTAGTCCCCACTGCTATCGCTACCCTCAGGCCAGATGGCGACGTGGGGCTCCCGGCCCGTGGGAAGGGGCGGCCGTGCGGAGCTCTGCCCAGACCACAGCTGACGGTGGCCTCAGCCCGGGACCCGGGGTGCAGCGGCTGGCTCGCACCCGGCTTCCAGCCTGCCAAGGCTTTTCTGGGTCTTTTTTTACAAAAATTTTAATGTTTATTTATTTTTGAGAAACGGAGAGAGACAGAGCATGATGGGGGAGGGGCAGAGAGAGAGGGAGACACAGAATCCGAAGCAGGCTCCAGGCTCCGAGCCGTCAGCACAGAGCCCGACGCGGGGCTCGAACTCAGGAACCGTGAGATCACGACCTAGGCCGAAGTCGGAGGCTTAAGCGACTCAGGCCCCCAGGCCTCTGCGGCTTCCTGGGTCTTATTTGAGGAGCCAGCCTCCTCGCTCAGGTGTGTGTCACACTATCCTCTCGATGCCCGGGAAAGGGGCTCCGCTGAGGCCTCAAGTGCATGGGACCAGTGGAACCCGGTGGAGAAAACACGAAGTGACACGGATCCCACACCACCCAGGCCAGGGGAGGGGCGGCCGTGGGCAGGCTCGGGGGCGCTGGACCTGGGCACAGGACGCCGTCTCCGTCAGCTGTCCAGGCCTGCGGTTGGGAAACCCCAGGCCATCGGGACGGGACAGACGTCCACTCGGGGCCAGAGGCTCCTTCCCCCAGAGCAGTGTGTGCAAAGCCCCCGCAGCTGGGGCTTGAAGGGCCGGGCTTATTCTCTCCCAACTGTGCAGGCGCGAGTCTGAAATCACAGTGTCGCGGGGCCCAGCTCCCTCCGGAGGCTCAGGGGAGGGTCCCTCCTGCCTCTCCCGGCTCCTGGTGGGCCCAGTGCCCCCGGGCGGTGGCCCTACCTTCCAGCCTCTGCCCCGTCTTCACGCGGCTTCTCCGCTTCCGGGTCCAATGTCCCTCCATCTGTCCCTTGTAAGGCCCCTTGTGACAACAGTGGGGCCGCCTGGATAATCCAGGGCACCCTCCCCATCTCAGGCCCCTCCGTCACATCTCAAAGGGCCAGTTTCCATGTGACGTGACACAGGCTCCAGGAGCTGGGACCTGCTGTCTTCGGGCGTCACGGGCAGGCTGAGCCGACCCAGGCCGGCCCCACAGAAGTAGATTCCTGACTCGACAGAGCCCCGGTGAGTATTTCTCTGCAACCATTTTTCAGTTTAATTGGTTTGAAATGGATTTGGCTGGAAGGGACGTCCAGGTAATAAATTGATTTAATAACCCCTCACCGTTAGTATATCGCATACCAGCTTCCCGAGGCGCCACACATCTGCTACCTCCGAGGCTCTCCACAAACCCGGGGTGGGGGCTGGGCATGGAGCGTCCCCCCTGCAGGGCCGGCCTCCTGCGCCAGCGGGTGAGGACTCATCCCGGGGCCTGAGAACGGCAGTCTCTGCGGGGACCCAGCAGCCTGCCCTTCCCCCCCCCGCCCCCAACCCCCCCCCCCCCCCGGCCAGCGTCGTCCACGGGGACCCAGCTGGCTCTCCCGAGTGTGCGGATTTGATCTCCTTCCAGAGACGCCCCACTGGAGCCCTAACAGAGGGGCCCGCGGCGCCCACGACAGGGCTGCCCCTCCAGCCCCCAGGCCGATCCACAAATGTCCACCTGCAGCCCAGACCGCCGAGGCTTGGGACCCGGAGATGCAGCTGCCTCTGGACACGTCCTCTTGAGGGTCCTTCTTAAGGGAGCAAGGCCGACCCACAGCACCTGGCGCCCCAGCCCGCAGGCCAGCCAGGGGCCGCTGCCTTCCCCGGGACAGGTGGGCTTCCGCAGTGCACAGCCCTTGCTCTCTCGTGCCCCTGCACTTTGATGGGCTCCCTGGATCCATTTTCGGGGGACTCGTTCCTCCTGCCGCGAGGAGGGGCCATGGATCTGAGCTGGAGGCGGTGCTGGTGGGGACGTGCCTCTGAGAGGCTGCTAAGAGGCGGGAGGTGCTCCCCAGGAAAAGGTCACTGGAAAGGGGAGGTTAGGGGCACCGACAGCCCTTCTGCTCCCAGGAGGGTCGCCTGGCCCTCGTTGGGGGGGGGGCCTGAGCACACAGACCACAGGCAGCCCCCAGTCCTTGCCCACCTCACTCCCTTCGAGGGGGACGGTGACCCAGGGCTCTGTGGGTGACACAGGTTTCTGCAGCTCAGGGAGGGGCTGCAGGTGGGTCTGGGTGACGTGCGCCGGAATCAGAGGCGGCGGGGCCCTTTGACCCGTCTCTCCCGTGACCTCAAGCTCTCACCGGATGGCGAGTCAAGGGTCTGAGGGTCACCCAGACCGGGAGGTGGCCCTCGCTCTGGCGGGATCTAAAGCCTGGGACACAGTGGGGTCTCCTTGAAGGAGGAGGGCAGCACAGCGCTGACCGTAAGCGGAGTCTCGTCTGGGAAGGACGGCTGCTGAGAGATGCAGGGACACGCCGAGCCGGTTTAGGGGAGCCGCGGACCAGATAATGCAGCGTAATGAGCACGCGACCCGCAGAGCGACAGAAGCGGCCCGCACTCCTGGGGCCGGGGCGTGGGCTCGGGCAGCAAGGCCCTCCCCCTCCCTGGAGGGGCACAGAGGGGCGCAGCGGTTTCCTCCCCGTGTCGTCAGCCACCCCGCGACTGCCCGCCGCCGTCTGGTCTCCAGAATCAACCCTTCCTGCCCTGGCACAGGCATGACGTGGCCGTGATGGGGCGTGCACTGACCCAGCCACGCCAGGGGGGACGTGGGCAGCGCAGGGAGCGGCGCAGGGGAGGTGGGTGGAGTCGGGGTGCGCCTGGGGCAGACGGGGCTTCTCCCTCCTGATGGCCGCTTTTTAGAGAATCACTTGTGTTTTCCTTTCCCTTCACAGACGTCAGGGGGCTGTCGGCCTCCCTCTGACCACAGGCCGTGTGTGCTGCTGAGCCTGGGAGCCGGGGGGCGGACACGGAGGCACGCGGCTGGTGCAGGCACCCGCCCCTCCCCGAAGCCTGAGGCCACCCTGTGATCTGCCGCCGCGTCTTAAGGTTCACGTTGGTGACACTCGAGCTGGCAGCCCCTGGAGCTCCACCAGCCTTCCAGAATCGGGAACCCAACCAACCCCGGCCCTCGGGAAGGCCCAGGGGGGAGGCTGCTGACGTCTGCCGGGCGGCAGGTGCGTCCTCGTGAGGCCTGCAGACACAGCAGCTGGCATCTCTGGGTCCTTGGCCCTACGAGGTCCGGGAGGACACGACCTGAGTCATTCACACTTGTGCTCTGCTCCCCCCGCCTCCGACCTCAACCAGCCCTCCCGGGCCTGGGCCATCAGCCGGCACGTGAGCCTGTCCGCATTATGCTTCGAGGCTCTAGGCTGTCCTGGCCTGGTGAGCCCTCCACCCACGACTACAGAGCTCAGTCCAACGTCAGTAAGCGGCAGCTCCTCTGAGCTCTGTTCTGCTCCTCGAAGCTCATGGGCAAAGGCACTCGCGTCCCCCTCCCCGTGCTCACGCGCTCGAAACCCCCAGCCGCCTGGCTCTGTTCGGAGCAGAGCTCGGCACCCCCGCTGACGCCTCTCTCCCCTCCTGCAGCGGCTCAAATAAAATCTTCCTTGCTGTTTTTAACACGTGCTTGGTACAAATTCTTTTTCCACCACAGACGCCTGGGGTGTTTCCACCTTCAGCCTGTGCGGATCCCTGCTGCTCCCAGCGTTCCTGTACAGATTTTGTGCGGACACTTTGTTTCCATCTGTCCCGGGTGGGGGCAGGGAGACCGTAGGAGTGGCGTGGCTGGGTCACATGACTCCACTTCGGCTGTGACAGGAAGTCCTGAATCTCGTCTGGCCGCTCCGACCCCTGCCCCTGCGTGCCCCCCCGGGCAGGTGGGGGGGCGACACCCTCTGCTGTTGCCCCGTGGGCTTCTTCCCTGGGTCTAGACCCCAATCCACCTCGGAAAGAAGCCTTGCCCCACTGCGGGGTCCCGTGTGATGAGGGCAAGGGAAACGTGGCTTAATTTAAATTAATGTGGCTTTAATTTAAATCTCCTTACTTACAGCCTGTGGCCCACTGACACCTGAAACATGCACTGTGGCCGCCCTCGATGCTTCTGCTTTATTAAAGACGAAAAGCCACCTTGTCCACAGTAGCTAGCCCCTCAAGTTCCCGAAAGCCTTGCTTCCAGATCCCTTCGAGACTCAGGCTATCCCTGCCCCATTGCCTTGAAAGTACACAAGCAGTCACTCTGTTGTGCGTAGGCCAGTGCGGCTCTTCCTGCCCACGGGTCCTGTCCCCGTGCTTTAACACGATCACCTGTGTTTGCACCAAAGACGTCTCAAGAATTTTTTCTTAGCCGATTGCTCAAGAGCCCCTCGCCGCGGACCCCAGGCGAGCCTCGCCCACGGGAGAGGAGGGGGGCACTTTGAAGCGTCTGCCCTGGGCCCTCACGCAGAGGCAGCCCAAGCAGGGCACAGGCGTTCCCAGACCCACGGACCGTCTGAGGCTCCCGGGTGGCTCGGACAGCAGACTGACTCCCCTCCTCCCCACCTCCCCGGTCCAGAGGCCAGGAGGCCCGGTCAAGCTGGGTGCAGGCCTGGCTCCAACTTCCTGCTGTCCTGTCACGTGGCCTTTCTCTGTGTGTGCGTTTCTGCCTTTTGTGTCCCAGGTTCCTGTTCCCGTCAGGACACCTTTCGGACTGGATTCGGCCGGCTCTGCGGACCTCATTTGGACTCAGTTACCTCTTTAAAGGCTTTACCTCCACATACGGTGTCGTGCTGAGGTCCCGGCAGTGAGGACTTCAAGATGTGGATTTGGGGCCAAAATGCAGCCCGTACGTAAACCAAACCCCAAAATGTCACCGCAGAGACAGCAGACCTGGTTTTGGATGCCCTGGAGGGGCTCCTGTGCCAGCCTTTCTAAACCCAGGATGCAAGGGAACAGTGAGGGAACAGCGAGGGAACAGCGCTCGCTGCACGGCCCCGCCTTCTTCTCCAGTTAAGGGCCCGGAGGAGACAGAGCGTTGCCTTCCGTATTTCAGCCCAGTCCCTCCTTTGTCACTGTAATTAAAGCTAGGTCTAGCCACGGCTTAGACGGTTGTCGTTATTCGTGTTAAATCCAGCACCTGCTTTAAGATACAGGCCCCTTGAAAGTGAACAACGGCAAGACTGGGAAATAAATACATGAAAAGGGCAGGGAAGCCACGATATCGCACAGGCTCCATCAGCGTGGCTCTGGGCTTCATGTGTGCCCACCCCTGGCCTCTGATGCATGTCACCTCGGCAGAGCTGGAGCTTTAGGCACAGGCCTGGGAGACAGAGGCCAGGGTGCAGAGGGTGCAGGGGTGCAGGGGGCAGAGGGGGCAGAGGTGCAGGGTGCAGAGGGTGCAGGGGTGCAGGAGGCAGAGGATGCAGAGGTGCAGGGGGCAGAGGGTGCAGGGGTGCAGGGGGCAGAGGTGCAGGGGGCAGGGGGCAGAGGGTGCAGGGGGCAGTGGGTGCAGGGGTGCAGGGGGCAGAGGGTGCAGGGGTGCAGGGGGCAGAGGGTGCAGGGGTGCAGGGGGTAGAGGGTGCAGGGTGCAGGGGGCAGAGGGTGCAGGGGTGCAGGGGGTAGAGGGTGCAGGGGTGCAGGAGGCAGAGGATGCAGGGGTGCAGGGGGCAGAGGGTGCAGGGGACAGAGGGTGCAGGGGTGCAGGGTGCAGTGGGTGCAGGGGTGCAGGGGGCAGAGGGTGCAGGGGTGCAGGGGGCAGAGGGGGCAGAGGGTGCAGGGGGCAGAGGGTGCAGGGGTGCAGGGTGCGGAGGGTGCAGGGGTGCAGGGGCCAGAGGGTGCAGGGTGCAGGGGTGCAGGAGGCAGAGGATGCAGGGGTGCAGGGGCAGAGGGTGCAGGGGCAAGGGCAGAGGGTACCCCCTCCCCCCACCAACACGCTTCTCCTGCTGCAGGACCATCGCTGCCTGCACGGATCCAGGGCCCTCGGGGATGACGGGTTTGACCGACTGTCCCTCGCAACGTTGTCCTGCTGAGACCCCAGGGCCACCCGTCTCAGAGACGCAGGCCAGTGGCCCCCATCTCCCCGTTTCCGGTCTGCCAGATGCCGGGCGCACCAGCTACACGCGGGGCATCGAGGGGACGCGGGGAGCCGACCACGACGACCTCCCAGAACGAAGGCCTCCCTCGGAGTCCTCCCTGCCCCCCGAGCTCCTCCAGGCCCCGCGTGCTCCCCCCACAGCACAGAAAGCCCAGCGGGGAGGGCGCGGCCTGTGGCCGAGGGCCCGGGGTCCGGAGGAGTCCCAGTCTGCTGGGTGCGAGGACAGCGCCTTGTCCAAAGCTCCCAGCCACGCCGAGCCGACGCGGAGCTGAAGGGCCTCCGTCCGTGTCTCTTGTCCCTTCTGTTCTCGCTGCCGGGGCCGCTCGTCACGGACCTGGGGAGGGCCATGGTGGGGGCTGTGGGCCCTGGCGCCTGGAGCCCGGCTCCCCCGGGCCAGGGAGGGGGCTGGTGTCCACGTCCCCTGGCTGCCGTGACAAGTCAGAGCAACAGCAAAGTCGCACTCAGTCCGGAGGCCGCAAGCCCCAGGTCCGGGTTCCCTCGAGGTGGGCGCCTCCCGGAGGCCTTAGCGGAGGGTCTGCTCCTTGCCTCTTCCGGCTCGTAGACCCCACCACCCTTCCTGGGCTCTGTCTGTCCTCCCCTGGCCTCTTCGCTCTGTGTGTCTGCTGTGCCCACACGTCAGCGTCCTGCGTGCGTCCCTGTTCTGTACGGGATCCGGGCCGCCCTCCTCCAGTGTGACCTCATTCTAACTAGTGGCCCTGTTTCCAAATAAGGTTGCATCCCGAGGCCCCGGGGGCCAGGACTTGAGCACACAAGGCGGGGGCAGGAGACAACGCCTCAAAACACCGGGGCCACCTTCGAGCCTCACGCTGCGGACATATGTCCCAGCCCTTTGTCAAAGACCACTTTTCTCTTTGCTTTTTCTCCCCTCTGGGCAACACAGCCAGGGTTGGGACACTTTCTTAATGTGCCTTCGTGTCCTTGGTGGCTCTTTGGCTCCTGAGTTCCTGCGGGCGGGGCAGCAGCGGCCCTGACCCCTCACGGCCCCCCCCCCCGCCAGCCCACACCCCATTCCACCCCACGCAAGCCTGTCCCTGTCACCTAAGCCTTCCTGACGTGACAAGGCCCGTCAAGGCTGGGATGCCGAGTCTCTGCTCCGTGGAGGATATTTCCAGCCAAGCAAAAAAATACCTTCGTGAGAAGGAATTGTTGAGATCCCGAGGAAGGTAATTGCACACCTCATCCGTTATTAAGTCTATTTTTGGAGAACTTTTCTGGTGCTCTTAATCCCACCTTATCTAGGGGTTGTAAAAAGTGATGCCTTTTGCTCCTGTAAAGCCAGAACCCTCGCACATTCTGGTTGGATTTATCTTTTCGGGGCCAAGCAGAAACCCACTGTCAGTTTTGTGTGCCGTTACCTACAGCTCAGCAGAGAAGAACCGTTAAGTCCCAGAATCGGGATCGGGAGAGCGACGTTCGGCCCGCACCGAGGGTGACGGCCGCCTTCAGTCCCGGTGTGAAGGCAGCCAGCGGGTAGCGGGTAGCAGCTGTGGGGCCAGGAGGGGAGGCGTCGCGGGCTGGGACGCAGATCCTCCCTGCTTGGGGCTGCCACCCCCCCAACCCCCGGGGCTGGTGCACACCTCAGCCAAGGGGAGGCCGGGTGCGCCTCGGTGGTCCCTCTCGGTCGGCGTCCCCCCCCCCACCCTGGCTTCACGATGCTTGGGTCCCATCCCGCTCCGAAGGCGTGGGCCAGCGCTGAGCTTTCTCAGAACCCCCCCGGATGATGCTACCGTGCCACTAGCTCGAAAGCCTGGAGAGGGGGGCAGGGGTGGCACCCTCCGCTCTCCGGAGGGGTCCCTCTGGATGCTCCACGGGCATCTCAGACCCACCATACTGTTCCTCCCGGGGGCTGTAATCCAGGGAATGGCTCCCCCAAGACAGAAACCAGGGTGCCGCCTCTCACTCCTGCCCCTCCACTCGCCACACCCTCGGCCACCTGCAGGTCAGAGCTAGCCTCCCCACCTGTGAGCCCCACCTCCTTCGGGACCCCGTATGCGGGTCCCCTGCCGGCCCTGACCGCACCCCGCTCCCTTGCCCCCTTCCCGGGTCTGAGGACTCAGCTTAGAAGCCACCTCCTGGGGAGAACCCCCTGACCTTCTCAGGATGAGCCATGCTCCGACCCACCCTCAAGGGCCCCTCTGGCTCCCCAGGGGTCAAGGCCAGGAGCGGGTGTTCAAGGCACCTGGCACGGAGTGGGGCCTCTGCAGGTATTTCCTGAACAGACAGGAAATGGGTGACCTCTGGCAAAGCTGTGATCCCAGAAATCCGGGGTGACATCTGGCAAAGCTGTGATCCCAGAAATCCAGGGGTGACCTCTGGCAAAGCTGTGATCCCAGAAATCCAGGGGTGCCCTGTGCTCAGGTGGGGTGAGTCGTAGGGAAGACTCAGGGGGTCTTCTGGCCTCTGTCCCCCACTGACAGAGTTGCGCCCTGAGCCCTCCCGTTTCTGCTCCGTGTCCTCGGCCACCATGTCTGCTCACTCGGGCTACTTCCCACACTGCCAGCCTTCCAGCCGGAGGAACCCTCTGGGGCCCAGAGGTTTCAACAAACCTTTACATGCTGGTTTCCCAGCACACCTAAAAATCCCCACACGAACAGGAATCGGCCACGGGATTCCTGCTGTTTGCTTTGCGCTTAACTACCCACCGTCTTAAAGCAGAGCTGAGCCGGCACAGACGGGGGGCCCGGAATTATCCTCAAAAGCTCAAACAAAGGTCCCTCCTCTGCCCACAGAAGCCTTGGAACCATCAGCGGGAGGGCTGGAGACCCGGCCAACGGTGAAGGGAGGCTTCGGGATGGGACCGCGCGGGACGGGGTGGGGGCCAGAGCGCCGCCCTCCCTGCCCCCAGCCGCGCACACGCGTGTTCGCCCCAGGGGTACACGCAGCGACAGCGGCTCCTCCTGCCAGCTTCGCAAGACCTGGGGGCTGCCACAAGAGGCCCAAAGGTCTTTTCTGCTGGCAGTTTTCAACTCACACAGCACACGAAGGAGAAAACCATGGACGCGCGCCTTCCTCCCCTCCTCCCTCGCAGATAGGCTCTGCAGATTTAGCAAGCAAAAATACGCGACGCCTAGTTAAATTTTCGGACGAACAATATTTTTTGTGTGAGTATGTCCCATATAATACTTAATATATGCTTACACTAAAAAGTAAGGTTATTTTTCTGACCAAAAACCCAGATCTATTTAGGAGTCCTATGGAGGCCGCCTCCACAGGGCACTTATGAGGCTCACTGCACTGCTAGGAAACAAGCCCGTGCACTCTCTTTTCAAGTGGGGAAGCTATCCTAGAGAGTCTCGCTGACCTTCCAAGAGTCAAATAACCAGTTGGTGACAGACAGACAACAGGCACTTCTCTCGAATTAACTACTACCCATCTGTCCATTCATCTAACCACCAATATATCCATCCACCACCCATCCACCATCCATCCACCATCCATCCACCCATCTATTCATCCATCCACCATCCATCCACCATCCACCATCCATCCATCCATCATCCATCTATCCATCCATCCATCCATCCACCCACCCATCCACCATCCACCATCCATCCACCATCCATCCACCACCCATCCAC